>NC_079318.1:59676658-61023158 GCF_029931775.1 Euleptes europaea | reverse complement strand
CAGATAAATGATCTATCTGCCTCACTATTCCCTGTTCTTTACAGAAGTACAAGATCTTACACTGCTGCTTTTGGATCAAGGTAGCAAGTATACCATACATATAATAAAGTGCAGCTTTTACAATCATTTGGAAAAGCCTTGGGTTTTAGAGTTTGCCCGTGTCCGTGGTTGTAGGTTCTGTCCTTCTGAGTAATTTCATAGTGTTGATTAACCTTTTCTCCAAGATGTGAAGTTCTTATCCCTCATCTTTGCCTTTTAAAATGTATTTGTTCAGTGCATTAAATTGGTCAGTGACCCTGATGCATATGAAATTCCAAGCTCAGTCATTATTTTCCTTCACTGCATCTCACTGCTTGTGGATTCCATAGAATTTGATCAGATCTTTAGAAATAATAGTCTTGGGCATTCTAGTGGTTTCTCAGTTTCTGTTTCCAAACTTTTCTAGATGGTAACTACTCCCATGGTAAGATGTAAATTTCAAATTGCATACAGAATTTATTGTCAACTAGTGTGATTATTTGTAGAGTGATCGACTTGGGAAATTCTGATCCCAGCATTAGAGTATACTGAGATATACATACTTCTAGCTTTGAGCACAGGATTGAAGAACACCCTTGCATTTGGGGCACACACATAGCCATTTCCCCTGGAACAAGCTCACTGGGTATCTCTTTCAATTTTTATGAGGCTGTGGAGTTTCCAGCCCACTGGTCATATTGAAATCAACACATGTAGAAGGGGAGCAGATGCAAGCATGTTAGATGAGACCACCACTACACGAGGCCACCAGCTTTTAAACATGTGGTCTACATGCAGAGGGTCCTTCCCTGTGGCTGAGGATGTTTGCGAATGCAGCATTCCTGATCACAGGAAGGGAGCTTGTGCGTGGAGCTTCTGTGCTCACAAGCTGATGACTGCACGGAGATGGGTTCAGCATGCCTGTTCCCACTCCCCCTCTGCACATGCTGATTTTTGTTGGCGTGTAGTCTCACGTGTGGAAGGCCAGACCGTAACCTTGGATCCATGTCTGTAAATGAGCATTGTTAATTTTCCACCTCCCAGGGCTGCTGTGGGAATTAATGAGAGATTATAAAATACTAAGTACATTGAATGTGCTATAGAAATCATAAAGCCATTGTGGGGACTATATGCATGACGTTATTTTACTTGCATCTTTATGGATTGGTTAACTGGGGCAAAGACTTTCCTCCTTACCCTTTTCCTCTCTCCCCACCCTCCACAATTCTCCACAATTCTCTTTCAGCCCTCCCTTCAGAAAGATGAAAGAACAGTCAGGAGAACAGTGACAACAACTGTTGCCAAGCTCCAGCTCCAAGTCAGACATTTTTCAGTTTGGCCTTGAGACTAAGGACTAAAACAATCTCTGCAAAAACGGGAGGGCCCATGTCGCACTGCTGCAAAGCATAAATGTGGTCCAGAGATAAGGATGTTTGTGGAAGGGAAGGCTGGGTCAAACTGCATGTGGTATTCATGCATCTCATAAACTCTGGACATCTGTATCCTATGCAGGGGGCTATGTCTATTTCCTGTGTTGACATTTGCCTCCTTTCTTGGCCTTTTGGCGAATGCCATTGCCTTTATGGGCTTCTCCACACCATCAAAGTGTTTCCCCAGTTACTCTATCCTTTGAGAGCTGCTCCCACAAGCCTTCATCCAGTAGCAATAGTATGATATTCTTTCCCACAGTCTCTAGATAGGCTAAGCAGGTTGCCCTTCAGGGATTTTTCTCCCCTTAAAAAAAACAATAACTGATTATACGTCCCTTCCAATGCAGGAGAAGGGGGAAAAGCACTCTTTTGTCAATTGTACCTTGAGGTTGTTAGTGTGTCTAAAATAAAGTCATGACTGAAGCTGTCTTGGTTGCTTTGCTGTCGTAGAGGTCTTAGACCAGTGGTGGCGAACCTATGGCATGTGTGCCAGAGGGGGCACGCAGAGCCCTCTCTGTGGGCACATGCGCCGTCGCCCCAGCACAGAAAAGCAGCCCCAGCAGCAGCAGCAGGAGAGGCGGCGGGAGGGATCCCTCAAGCTGCCTCATGGTGGCGACCCCTGCCGGCAGCCCTGGCTCTTGCACCGGGCAGCCTCTCTCCTCTCCTTCTTTTTGCAGCCACGAGGGGAGGGGTGGGGGGGAGAAAGTTGAGCTTCCTGGGTCCTCTCGCCGTCGCCGGGGCGCCTGCGAGCTTCCCTCTCCCCCTCGGCGGTGCAGGGCGACCTTGCTGCGGCTGCCCCCCCACGCCAGCCGGGATGGCTGGCGGCGTGTCCGGACTCTCCTCGAGCGGGCGCAGCTGCACCACTCCTGCTTTGTGCCACCAGCGTCTGTCCCGCACAGTGCGAATGGTGGTGAGACTGGAGCTGGCTCCGGCTGCCTGTGCCGCCCCCGGCCCTGCCCTCGGAGGAGGAGTCCCGCCAGGGCAACCTCCGCCCTTGCTTCTCACCCAGAACTGCTGCTGCTTGTGTGGCCTGGCCAACTTCCCGAGACTGCCATAAGTGGGCGATCCTGAGGTAACACAGCAACGTCCCCTTGCTTTCCCGCCGTCGCAGGGATTCTTCCCCTGGTACGATTGCCAAAGTTAGGACTTTTTGGAGGACTTTGATTCATAGGCACTTAACACACACACACACACACACGATTGCCAACCCCCAGTTTGGGCCTGGGAATCTCCCGGGATTACAATCGACTGCCTCTCTACACAGATCAGTTCCCTCCCCAAACTCCGCTGTCCCCCAGATCTCCAGGAATTTCCCGGCCTGAAGTTAGCAACCGTATTCAGGTTAAATTGCCGTGTTGGCACTTTACAATAAATAAGAGGGTTTTGGGTTGCAGTTTGGGCACTCGGTCTCTAAAAGGTTCGCCATCACTGTCTTAGACCAACTTACAGCTGTCAGTCCCTTGAGTTTGTTGGGATGTACACTGCCTCACTTTGTTATTTAAACAAAGACATCTTGTAGCACCCTCTGGGGGCAGGGGAACATCATACCTGGAGTCCACGGGGTCTTGAGAGCATGAGCCCAGCCACTGTTTCCTTACGCCAGTTACTTTATTTATCAATACAGACCCCTGAAGGTGTGGTTCGCTTCACCCACCTCAAGGTCACACTGTGTTACATAGGAGAAGAGCCACGATGCTGCAACCTGCCTCCTATTTCTGCCCTCTTCTTCTTCTCCAGCCAACAGCCTCCTCCCATTTCCCCTTCCTTCGTTTTTATAGCCCCAGCTTCACACCTTGAGTTACGCTCCACCCTCTTCTCTGTTCCTTGCCCGGCCTCAAAACACCTGGGCCCAGGGAGCTATTATTCTTCCACCCAGGTTTGTTCACTGCCACGGCACCTGTTGAGCTTTCCTGGGCCAGCCTGCAAAAGGTGCCCTTGATCCCAACCTGCTTCACCCAGGTGAGTCTTGCTGCTGGGCCCAAGGGCCTGCCCTGCCAGGTAGTTTGTTTCTGGGTAGCTTGCCACCCAACCACAACCCCTGCCGTTGTGCCTGTCAATTGGTGCAGATCAGAGAAACTAAGAGGGAATGATCAGGATAGTTCTGTTATTTCTACTCCCATCTTGGATTAGAAGTGGGTATCCTAATTTAGGAGGGGAGGAGACAACTCATGCAAAACAGCAGCAGAGGCAGCAGTCCTTCCTTGCACTGCCCCTATTTGGACAAAGAATTGCATTTTCCCATGCAAAAAATACTGTAGCTTAAGTGGGAAAAGGCGTAGTGCATGCACTACAAAAGTAAATAAGCATAAAAGAGGAAACAGGCAGGCACTCTTGTCTATGGCACTGATGGCAAAGCGGTGAATCTCTAATGAGTGACAGAATTACCTCTCGTCTTTACAAAGTTACATGTGGCTGAGTTTTCTGTTGCCTTGGAGGGTTCCTAGAGTTAAGGATGGAGTTGTCAAACATTGGAAGTGAGCGTAGCAGGATGCAGGTCAACGGGAAGTGGTCGAGATACTTAACACCTGTCAAAAGAGAGGAAGTGCCCGTGTGTAGCAGGACCTTTGGCATATGAGTTTTCTCTGGAGGGAAAGAGGTTGGTGACAGTGACCATGTGCACATATGCAAAGATCTATGAGACAAGCATCCTGACTGATTAAAAACTGGCTTTTCATTTGAAATTAACTTATTCTCTCACTTTTTATTCCCAAGTTTTGCAATTGTTCCCTCTGATATCCTCGAAGAGACGTTGGTTTTCATTGAAATTAGCTTGAAACCATTCTGTGCTTTACTGAGTGTCCACTTGATAAGGGGCTGCTGCCAATCCTAGCTCTCTGATGAGTGCACCTATGTAGTACACATGTTTGACCCATGGCTTACACATCAGTGCTTTGCACTGGTCTTCACTGCTGCTGTTTTCTTGCTTTGTAGCATCAAGTATTAGCCTATATTGACATCAGGATATTTGGATAGATGGGCTGCACCATTGATCTGTCAGAACTAGAATCATAGAGTTGGAAGGGACCACCAGGGCCATCTAGTCCAACCCCCTGCACATCAAGTTGTACATCTCTCTGAAGGGCATCAAGTCATACATCTCTCTGAAGTCTTCCGCATGCATGTTAGTCCAGTCCACAGTGTACCATAAGAAGAGAGTCAGAGTAGATAAGATTAACCACCCATGATATCGAACTCTCAGAGCAAAACCCAACCACTGTCCTTACCCCAAAAAGGTTCTTTTGGGAAGTAGATTAATTTCACACACCCATGTTACTTCTAGCAGTATCAGATTACTTTGATTAATCTTTTGCCTCACTGAAATGTACCTTCTCTTCAGCTCAAAAGAACCAGGTGTGGTAAACAGTTCTATTGAATTATTACATCTTTTAACATGCTTTACTACTTTCATGTGGTGTTTCTTCACAGCAAACCAGCGAGGGTGGCCATTGTTCAGAATATGATTTTTAATAGAAACTCTGAAATCTGCTTTTAAGGTAGAAGAAGGAGAATGGGACTTGCTTGTATGCTGCCTGTTGAAATAATTCTTGTCTGTGTTACAGTAGCACCTTAACTGATGTACTAAAGGGATGCAGTGTTACGACAGTTTCGGGAGCATTTTGGGTACTACTTTTTAATTATTAGCCTTCAGTATTGTGATATCAGAACAAAGATGTCCTGGAAGAGCACTTTGTGCTCAATTGTTTTGGGTTATACTTAAACCATTTTCACTTTACGCTGCAGTTTTCTGTCTCTACTACTGGTTTGATAGGACTGTTGCTATCTGGAGGGTGAGACAATAAGGGGGGGAGGGGTCTTGGTTCACTTCCTTTGAGTGGTTATCAAGTGGGCTCTGGAGCTGGCTGGCTTGATAAGACGTTTTCCAGGAAGTTGTTGTAAACGAAGAGGTTTCTGCAACGTGTATTGTCCTGAAGGCGACAGGTCACCAGGAAGTGGGGGGGGGGAGATAAAATTTCATCACAGAGCAAGGGATTAGGGAAAGCATTAGTGGACAAATAACAGCCGGCCTCTAGACCCACTATCAAAACTGAGCATGGGGAAGGGGAAAAGGAGGGCCACATTTCAGTGGTTACTGAGACCCATAGGATAGGGGCCCTTACCTCGCTGCTTTTTATAGCGTGTTTCCACATATACTTTCGCCTGCAGTCTGTGGGCCAAGCTAAACGGTATAGTTTTTCAAAAGTTTTAAAAGAATTTCCTTTTTTTTCTGTTTCACATGGGGCAAAAACGCACGGTCGCTTTAGCCTCCTTTATTCCCTGTTTCAGCCAGGATTCAGCCAGGAAAGAATGCATGCGTTTTGCCGAATGTGCATTCGATCCTGGCTGAATCCTGGCTGAAACGGAATAAAGGAGGCTAAAGCGACCATGTGTTTTTGCCCATGGAATATCTGTGCAAATGGAACAGCAAAATCGGTGAAATAACGTCCCCCAACACTGTTTCTACTGGGGGGAAGGGGAGGCAAGAGCCCTTGATGCCATTCTGAGCCAATTCAGAAGCCAAATCATTGGCCCTGTGGCTCAAGACTATTTAAGAAATTTGAAGGTGGTACAATAGAAGTGTTGTTTCCCACAGCATACCCACTTGACTATTTTTGTTCCACTTTTAGCTCAGGTCAACCTGGTTTAGCAGGGGGGTTTAACTACAAAAACCTGCAGAACTTTCTTATCAGACATACTAAAGTGGGATGATGTTCACACAGTGAGAAAATGATAGCTTTATTGTGCCATTTCCAACTCTGTGTGGGGAAAAAAACTGGTACGATTTCAGTCTCAAGAGTGCTACTTCAATTATGTTTTCTGTCAGAATGTAGCCTGTAATCCTTGGTGGAAGTGCAGATATATCCTGGTAGTTCTCCCACAGACTACAAATCTATATCTCCAGTCTGCAGCAGGCCCCATGAATAAATATCTTTTCCACGAGTCTCGCAAATCTGTATCCTTGGTTTAGCCACGTCTGTGTCTGCATGCAAACACGGTAAGATATGCCCTTTGGGAGGCCTGGCCCCCATCAGATTTCTAGCTAGAGAGATTTTGAAACAGCTCCCATCCTAGAGGAGCTGATCCTCTGCACCTCTCTCCTTTCCTGCATCCCAGAGAGGAAGCAGCCTGTACTGCCACATTTGGTTTCTTAGTGATTATGTCCATAAACCTAATTGCACTTCTGTAACAACAGTTTAGAAAAGATAACAGCGCAGGCAGTTTGGTTAAAACTAGCCTTAAGTAAGCATTACTTCATAAATAGCCAGATTAGTATGTTTCAAAATAAGGAAGCTTGGTCCCAAGACACCCATGTTAAACCATATCTAATATTCAACACAGCTTGATGGTGCTTCAGCAAAAGGGAGTTGCAAAGCACATGTACTGCATAGTGTAGCCGAATGGAAGCTGCTAGAAGAGCTGTTTTACTGTCTGTCTGATCTTTCCCAAAGGAGTTGTGAGTGTGATTGAATGGCCTTAAGCCCTCTGTTTCCTGACTTCTAGGGCCCCCGGAATGTTATGTTTTGCGTTTTTCACATAGTATGAAGTGGTGACTTGCAAATAAATTTGATTTGGGTTCAGACGGATTTAGCTGGCTTGCCGTCTGGCAGTCCATGTGAGAGACTTTGCTGCCTCAGAGCTGCCATATTTTGCTGTGGCCATTTTTATCTAACTTTGGCTGAGCAAAATGTATAGATAACCTTCCTTCCAGTGGCCAGGCGCATGTGAAACAGCAAGCAGTCCCACCAGCTTGGCTGGCTGATAGTAAAGGAGGTGCTCAAGATATCCATTTGTGGAAGCCCATCAGCCTAATGTCTGGTCTCATTCTTCAGCAGATCTTCTTGGCCATGAACTCTGACATCTCTTCACCCCTAAGGTTTGACTACAGTGTAGTACACATTGCTTTTCTCCCCCCCCCCCCGATAAGGAATGCATCAAAGTTTCTTGCCATAGGGATGTGAAGTAGAAGTGGATGATCCTGTCTTGGAAACTACAACAGTGTGGTGTTGTTGTAAAGGGTCTACTCTTAAGTTCAGATATTGTCTCTGCCAAGGCTGGAGCAATCTGGTAGGGATGGGCTAGCCTCCGTCGTCTCTTTTCTCCAGGCAAGAATTAGTAAAGCCAAACTGCTTTTCCATTTTCTGGTGAAGGAAATGAAGATCCCCATTGAAACATATCTCTTACTTGAGACATAAGATGGTTAGTTTTCCTGCGAAATTGTAGCCTGAGTGGATTTGATAATAATGTAAGATGTTAATGCCTACCTTAAATTCAGAAATTGGCTTCCAGTCTTGGAGTGCAATTATGTCCCTTTTAGTTGCTTAAGGAATCTACAGTGTAGTAAGGGGTGATGAAAATTTAGCGGGGATGTTAAAATTGGCATGATTAGGCCGCCTGTGCACTTAAACCATGTAGTCTGAATATGAAGAAGCATGTGAGACATTCTTTTGTTCGACATCCCTTTTAGTACTTCACTTGCCACTTAACCACCCTCTTTCATTTGTTCAATAATTTTGGAGAGTTTTTCTTGTATTTTCTCTAACTTTTAAAAACTCTTTCTTTCCTTTTTCTCATCCATTATCAGTTCACTAATTATTTAAATCAGTGCTAGGGTTCATCTTCATTATTTCCTTTGTATTCCCTTCATAGCCTTTGTCTGTTTTACATCTTTTAAACCCCTTCCCATTTGCTGTTCTCTTTTATCTTTCTTTGATTTTCTTAATAGTTGTTGATTGAATGGAATTCTGATTATTCTGCGACTGATTCCTGAGGGTCATGAAGAATATAAAATGGGGATCCTCTTTCCTTGCTTTATTGGATTTACTAAATACATCAGTTAAGCAGCATATAAATGGGAGTGAGCAGATCTACTGACTGCAGAAGGTGCCAGGATAGTAATGGATTAGACACCAGTGTGCTGTTTTATATTTTAAAATTGTCAAAAGGACGGGAGCAGAAGAGTAAAAACGAATAGCACACCATTTGTCTTCTTAAAGGCTATTAGTGACATCTTAAGGCTCTGCATTACACTCAGTGTAGAATGAACCGGTTCTCCAGAAACAACAGACCAGGGATGACCAGCTTCTGCCTTTTCAGGGACCTCTTTGTTCTCTACGCAGTGATCTGAGAGCCAGAAGCATATTTTTGTGCACAAATTAATCCTCCTCACAACTGGTCAGGCTTCTTGATAAAAGCGGCACTGTCTGTTTTATTTATTTATTTACTTCATTTAATCCCGGTCATTCCACCCAGTGGGGACCCAAAATGGCTTACAACATTCTCCTCTCCTCCATTTTATCATCACAGTAACCCCGGAAGGTAGCCTAGACTGAGTGTGTGTGGCTGTCCACGGGTCACCCAGCAAGCTTCCATGTGGTGTGGGGTTTGAACCTGGGTATCCCAGATCTTAGTCCAGCACTCTTAACCACTACACCACACTGGCTCTCAATGTATGATTACATGCAGCTCAAAGTTTTATTTTGTTTTTCAGTCATACCTTGATTGAAGTTTGGTAGAACTATCAGGTGGCAAATAAAATATTTCAGGAGCCAGATCCAGCCTGTGTCTTTTCAGTGGGCCATTTCTGCAATAGACAATGAAGCATCAGAGTTATTCTACTGCCAGTAACACTGAAAAGGAACCTCAGTGTTAACATGACAAATGGGATATTTGAAAATAGATTAAATGTAGTTCAGTTGTGTAGTATTGAAGAAATGACATAGTGCTGTCCCTTACAGAACTCTCATCTTGTAATAACTTGAGAAGGAGATGTTGCTGAGAATACTTCAGCTAACATCATTGTTCAGTACGTTATGCCAAAATCAAAACTGCTAGGACCACATGGCAAGAAAAATCATAAGGGAAGGTCAGATATTCTGATTATAGAGAATAGTTTTGTGTTTCGATCATGTCCATAAGAAGATTTGTAGTTGATTTAAGTTTGAGAGGGAATCAGTTATATCAAGTGAGGATTTGTGCAAATGCTCCTTAAGTGATACTGAATAGATTGTTGTGTTTTTTTCAGACCAGGAGGCAGACTTATAAGTGTAAACTAAGCAATAAAATGCCGTCCAACCGATTGGAAACTATTTCTTCTCCCCTCTCCCGCACAAGAATGAGAGGGGATTTAGTGACAAATTCAAAATGTGAGTGCTGCTTTGAAAAAACACATAACTGAGTCTCTGCGAGAAAGGCAGAGTATAAATGAAATAAGCAAGTATGAGTAGAACTCACTGTAGCCCCCAGTGTCTGAAACTTGGCAAGCGGAGATATCAGAGGGAAAAAAAGAAGTGAGCAGCAAGAATAACCAGAGCTACAATGTAATATGGACAAAAAATAACTTCTTTTTCAGTTTCCAGTGTTGTCTCCAAATATTAGCGGTTACAGTAAGATTTTCACTGTCTGTCTTATATAGCTCCTGTCTCTGTTTTTAGACTCAATTTAGGTTGTTGGGCTGTTTTTTGTTTTTGTTTTAAATTTCACCTAACATAGAATCCTTCCAACTTCAGAGAAAAACGGACCTCATTGGTGATATGGAAAGATCTGATACCAAACCTCCATGTGATTTTCCTCCCCTCCCTTGCTCCCAGGTTGGCTGCCTGCTAGGGGACTCTGTGACCTTCTGTGATAATGAAATCTCCAGATGGTGCCAGAACATCCGGCCCTGAGTACTGTGGGGGCAGCACAAGGAGCCTTGTTTATTTGCTAGGGAAGAAGAGAGGCTGGAGAAAACCAAGCAACTGAGCAGATGGTTGTACAAACACATCTTGGCCAGCACTGAAGTATCTTCTTTCCTGCATGCTTAGGTGTCTCCTTTCTTAAACCATGACTGATCCTCCTGCATCTCCTTGCCCTTGTCTATTCTGAGCACTACTTTGTTTCCACTTAAAAAATCAAGAGTGGAGCATGAAGAGATTACTTTGTTCCTTAGTTATGTGAGGTACTCAACAAATGACTGAGGGCAGCGCTTTTGCCTTGGTTAGATTCTGGATAACATATATGAGGACATACAAGAATAGAGGAAGTCCAGTGAGTCTGACTTTGGATGGGGCGCATATAAAGTAGGAGGGATTTGAATGGTTAACAGAGAACAGGATTCCTCAGAGGCTTCTGTGCTGTGGGCAAGAGCAGAGGTGGCAAGTATTGTGTGGACAGAGTCCAGTATCACAGGCTGAATATGAAAATGCATCATTACAGGAGATGAAAGCACCGTAAAATTGAAAAGGAAGATTGACTCTGATAGCCAGTTTATATAATCCGGTGGTTTTCCAGACTACTGCCTACAGAAAACCCTTTCCACGTTGTTACATCTGCTATGGAACCTTTATGTGTTGCAGAGGATTCTGGGATATAGTCTAGTTATATCACCTTGAGGCTTTGCCATCATATCACATCAACATTTGTAAAGAAGTCTGGAGCTCAACAGTTAGGCAACTGTTTGAGGTACCACTGTAAGGCTTTAAAGAATGCCCAGATTGATCCGTGAATCCTACAAAATGGAAATGTGAAGGCCAAGGAAATTATCTAGTAGGATAAAGGAGCGATAGCACTGGATGCAAGCCAAAGCAAGCAGGGCTTCTTCAGCATACAAGTAATAAATGCTGAGAACAAACCGCTTTGGAATGGCTGGCAGTGTTAGCAGAGAGGAGGGAGCCCATTGCTACTCGTAGACAAACATTGTTTAGAATTTTTTCATATACAAAGGTAACTCTAGATAACAATCCAAAACTTGCTAGGAATTTGAAATGCAAGCTAAATTTGAGGTAGATTGTGGTGATTGATGGTGGGGTTCTCCTTGTTTCTCACAGCCCATCCCCAGAGGAAGGCATGGGAGATGAATTTGACCTGATGGATCACTCAGACTTGTACATCTTGGACTTCAGTACGTGAGCATTTCCTCCTCATGTCTTCTTTCAGTTGATTTTTAATTCTAGGTTTGGGCTCCTGTTTTTGTTTTGTTTTAACTTGGCTGAAGTAGCTACAGCCTTTCTGCCACTTTTGATCCACTGAATAAGCTTTCTACAGCATTTCATTCATTGTTATCTTCAATTGTTTCTGTGCTTTTCCCTAGAAGGGCAGTTTTATCATATAATATGCTTCTGTTTCTTCAGGTCCCAACTTAAAAACACTGTGTAAACTAGCAGTGATCCAGTACAACCTGGACCAGTCCTGCCTCCCTCATGACATCAGGTAAAGCTTCATGCGCGCATGCCATACATTCGTTGTCTCTGACCACTGAACCCCAGACTAGAGAAGGTAGTTCAGGAGACATTGTTACACAGTTGTACAGAATCATGCTTACTATGCTGGATCTAACTGAGAAGCCAACCACAGACACTATACACACACACACACACACAAAAGATTGACTTGTGGAGATCCTGCATTTTAGGCATGTCTGGAATTGGGAAAGCTTGAGCAGGAGAGACAATGACCGTTGAAACTGCTGAGTTGTCTTTGCATCCCAGCCCATCTCTTTCCTCCTGCTGTCAGCTTTATACTTGTTGGTGACTCACTTTATCTAAATTCTTAAAACCATATAGCAACACAAAATTTCCTAACAGAACTGATTATTACTCCATTCCTGTCTCTCCCTCAGCCTCTTCACATCCAGTTTTTCGGTACATTATTCCTCTCAGCAGGAGGGAGACAGAGCGGCAGGCAGGACTCTGTTGCAGCAAAAGGGTGACTCTCCTTGTGTCTCTGTGACTTTCCTGGTGCCCTAAATGGAGGCAGTCAGTCACAGTCACCAAGCAAGGCAGTCTCCCGAGAATGAGAGCATTGCGGATCCTTTTTCCCGATTTCCCAATCCAAGCTCTTTGTCATACCTATATTTTTTCCTGTTATTATGATGGAATATATAAAACAAATGCAGTACAAATTACTGTACATGAAAACATTAGTAAATAAAAAATTAAATACATTAAAATATTAATAGTACAACTTACTAAGACCATAGAAGGTAATATGAAGGCTACCATTATTCACTAAGGACCATTACTAATCTTGTTTATCCTCAAGCTTCATCGTCTTGTCAATGTAAGAATAATGTAAGAACAAAAACTCATTAATAAGCAGTGATATAGGTTAAAACAGGACTCAGCATGGCTTTTCATTTGCACTGTCATTCATAACTATCGTACTATTGACTTGTAGATAATGTACTAAATTATACTTGTACTCTGTTGATACCACAAAATATCCTTCAAAGAAACTTATCAAGTTGCTTAATACCTGCTTGCATTTGCCTCCCCTTTTAGCTTATACAAATCCTCAACCATAATTGTTGTGGGTTTGTTATACAAAATAAACTTCAAAACTAATCTCCCACAAGTCCAGTATAGCTTGTGTGATACCCAACAGACTGTTTGTGAATAAGAACGGAATCTTTGGAAGGATATATATTTTTACTGTAGCAATCCTTCTCAACTGTGAGAATTTCAAATATGACCATTCACGTAATTGTGCTTTAATTTCATTGAGAAGCCTTCACTGGTTAATTTTCATGACTTTATTTGCACCCTTAGTAATCCATATTCCTAGATACCTTATAGGTGTTGATTCCTATTAACTGACTTCGTTCACCCTTTACCAAATGCCAAAGATTCTTCCCCCTGCATTCAGGTTTCTTAACATTTATTTTGTATCCTGAAACAAATTATCTGCTTCTGTATGGCTTGTGGGCGATAGGTAATAAAGGCTGAAAGACTGAAGCAAATGTAAAATAGTGCACTTTTTAAAATTTAAGAAGTGACTCCTTTGAGTTCATACCTGCCTTTAAGCCTCGTGCTTTGTCTTTGCAGATGGGAGCTCACCGCAATGACAACAAACAGCAACATCAGCCGGCCGATCTTCTCCTCCCATGGATAACCTGGTCTCTTGCTCCCCCTCTCAGCCGCCTTCAACCCTTGCCTTGCAGATGTCACCTTCTGTCTCCCTTGCCGTGCATGAATGTTAGCCTCTTCAGGAAACTCACCAAAAGGGATTGCTGTACTGCCCAGCACGAGGAGGGCTCCACTGGCCTCTCCCGCTGCTGCATCTGTCCTACCTGTCATGCTGCCAGGACCTTGGCCTAAAGGCAGCGCGCAAACGGAATCGGGTGGCACACTCCATGGAGGAGGAAGGCGGGTGTGTTTTTTACTCTCGCTGCTGGAAGCTACAGCTTTACATCTATTTCCTGCTGTGGTAAAATTTGAATGAATAGAAACAAAAGGAAGGGGGAAGATATCTCAGGAGTAACTGGTGTAAGACCAGGGTATGCTTCATATACTATAGGATCAAAGGCAAAAACTCTTCAAGGCTCAGCTTCTCCACATCCCCAGCTGTTTAGAGTGCCTGGCCTCCGTTAAGCCAAGGGATGAACTGGGTGCCCTAAGCCACTCTGCCTGCTTGGTTGTGGGCACAGAGAAGCATGCCTGGTCTTACACATTTCAGACCTTTGACTGGGTTTGCCCCTCCCAGTGGGCAATCAGAGAAACTTCATATGACACTCAAGCACTCACTGCTTCTACAGTAGTACGGATTTCTGCATGGTCAGAGTCTTCACCGGGCGAAGAAAGGAGAATGGCAACTCTGGCTGGGCTGCCAGTGAAGATCCAACTTGTATAAGACTGAGTAGACTGGAGACTTTTCCTGTGCCTGTTGCAGGAGGGGTCAGTGCAGGAGCTGAAATGCTGCTGCCCAGTTTGATGTGTAAAAGCGGCAGCTTTGGATTTATAAACAGTCCTGGAGGAAAAAGCCAAACTGGTGGTTGTGTGCGTCAGTACTTTTCATGGCTGGAGGAGGGGTGAGTGGTGGACCTATATAGGAGCTGTGGACACACAGGCAGGAGTCCACAAGGCAGAACTGGTACAGTGTAATGGCTAAGAGGTGAACCAGGCAGTTATATCAGTTTTTTGATTGGCAGCCTACTATTTCTAACCTCAGTCCACATCTGTAACATGGGGATAATACTCTCCTGACTTACAGGGGTGTTGTAGAGACTGCAAAACTGCTGGATGTATGATTAAGCAAATGCTGAGTATTACTAAATCAGGCTTCGCGGTTAACCTTGTTTGGTAAGATTTTTCTGCTAGCCAGGATAACCAAGAGCCTTAAGTTTATCTACCTCCGTTTTGGGGTGGAATATGAGAAGGGGATGATTTTGCTTCTGGTTTGATTTATCCCTCTGTTTTCTCATTTCCTTCTGCATTCATGAGAGCTTGATGCGTGCTTTTACATGCTGAAAGCTTTGTGCTCCAAAGTTTGAAAAAGAACCCATGGTTAGCCAAAAGCATCAGGAATGGGGAGGACGGATGATTGTACTGCTTTCTTATTCTGTCGGGGACCCAGCATTGAGCTCTGTTGTGAGCTTATCTGTGATGCTTGAGAGCAAATGGCCTCATATAGAGAGCAATTCCAGGAAAAAACCCAGTGTCATTAGAAACACAGTAAAATGATGGGTGTGGTGTACATTATATATGCATAGGTATGTTAGGAAGAAAAAGTTGGCTGGATCCTACCCTTATCCTACCACTCCACTGACCAACCTTCAAACCCTTCCTCTAATTTAAATGGCTCTTCCTCCAACAGAAGAACTGCTTAAGTTGGAGAAAGAATGGATTCATGCCAGTGTGTGTTCCAGAGGTATGAAAAGCAGTGCAGGAACCATGGCCATGGGCCTAAACCAAGTGCATCTCCAGTGGGAGACTGGTTCCCATGTTTTCCATCTTGGCAAAGTCACCTAGAGAGCAATCCTAAGAAGGTCTACTCAGAATCCTGTGTGTGTGTGTGAAGTGCCATCAAGTTACAACTGACTTAATGGCAACCCTGGCAACCCCATAGGGTTTTTAAGGCATGTGGTTAAGCAGAGGTTTTTTGCCATTGCCTTCCTCTGCGAAGTCTTCCTTGGTGGTCTCCCATCAAAGCAGCAACCCTTTTTAGCTCCCAAGATCTGACAAGTTCGGGCTATACTATACCATTCCACACCCCCACTCAGAATCCTACTTGTGTCTATTCAATGAGGCCTACTGCCAGGAAAGTGTTCTTAGGATTGCACTGTTGCAGTGCATTCCTAAGGAGAGTTACTCCAATCTAAGCCCATTCATTTCAATTGGCTTAGACTGGAGTAACTCTCCTTAGGAAAGCACTGTTAGTTCACATATATGTGTTTGTCAGCCAACATAGAACAGGCATTGCAGGTAGAACTTGGGTAATGTCTTCACATTATCTTAAACCATGGCACTTCTCATCAAAGTCCGTTCATGTGTTTAGGATGCCATCACTCAGGGGTAAAGTAACCTGCATGTGTGAACTTGTGTGTATTGCACATCATTTGGTAGAAAGAAGGTGGTCCAAGCTACCTCTTTTTTCTGTTTTTGCCTCTTTTGGTGTCCTCTGAAACATATTCTCGGATAAGTTTTGGCTGAAATATTTTGCAGGATTCATGGATGCCAACACATGCAATTTAATCTTACTTTGCATCAGTCCTAAGCAATCTGTTCAGTTTCCGAAGAGCATTTAAAAACTAGCTGTTCCTAGTTCACTTAATTTTAGGAAAAAGGTTTCTGCATTGGACCATGTATCTGCAGAGCGAGGCAGGAGATGTGTCACCTGCGCTCTCATCCACTAGCGGCAGGCCTTCCAGAAGGCACCAAAGAAGGCAGCTCCGTAGGGGCTTATGATTCAGGTGGTGGGGCTTTGTGAACTGACCCAAGGGTCCCAACCCATGGGCTAGAGATCACTGCACTAAGCAACTCTGAGGTGTTCAACTGTTTTCTTTGCCAAGAACTACTCTATTGTACAATGTGTTGGCTAGAAGTACTGTATTGTACACTCATCTGCTCATTCCAGTATCATACCTTAAGTCTGACCCAAATTTAGTCACTGGCGAGAGTTTACTTGGTGCCGCAGAGAACCAACTGGCTGCGTGGGATTCAGTTCCATCTTCTGCTGTTCTTCACAAGATCCTGTGGTAGAATTGTATTTTACCTTTCGATTCCAGTTGCTAGCAGCAAACAGCCAAGATTCATCCTCTGCTCAGTGCTACTCTGCTCACAACTGAAAATGGAACCGGCGGATCAGAAGAATGAAAGGTATTTGCTTTGAAACATTGGCTGGAATCCCAAGGGGGGAGGGGCAGTTTTCACCAATCCCCACCTCCAACGGCAGGCGTCCGACTCTCCTCCAAGGTCCGCTCTCCTGGCAGCATTTTAGGGGCGTTTTGGGCTGCAGCTGGAGGGGAGAGGTGGGGAGGTTGCACTCCAGGGATGGAAGTCCTTCTGTCTGTGGAAATTTTAGGGGAGATCCAACCCTATCTTTTACAGACTCATTTCAGATTTTTTGTTTGTCTATTTAAAGCTGATTATGATTCAGAATAATAATCCTGAAGCCAGACAATAGCTTTTAAGATGATTCCTCATTATATATGAATTTACTGCTACTTCCTGTGCATAAACGCCTGTTTTTGAAAGGGAAGGCAAGCTTTCTAGTTAAACTTTTTCAGTATCTTGACTGATTATTTCATAAATTCTGGCTTCTTATCTCTAATGTTTTATTGTCACAGCTGTAACTACACTATATGCCTATACTAGTTTAGGTCCTAACCTCCTTTTCTGCTTGCAGAAAGTATGTTTGCTTACAGGAGGGGGTGGATGCTTTTTGGCGATTTCCCTCTTGCACTTCAGACCTCCCCCCCCACCCCTGTGCAAGCACTGGGTCATTACTGATCCTTGGGGTGACATCACATCACAACATTTACAGGGTGGTTTACCATTGCCTTCCCCAGTTGTCTACAGTTTACCCCCAGCAAGCTAGGTATTCATTTTAGCGAACTTGAAAGAAAGACTGAGTCAACCCTGAGCTGGCTACCTGAAACCGGCTTCCGTCAGGATAGAACTCAGGTCGTGAGCAGAGTTTTGACTGCAGGAGCGGCTTACCACTCTCCGCCACGGAGCTCTTAAAGGAGTGATACACCTTTTTAGCAAGAACTTTTAAATCTTTTATGATACTTGACACGTGGTGCCCCTCTTTCAGATCACTATTTTCTGCTACTGGATCTACCTCTAGTGAAAAGGATCGCCTTTTTCTCCACTGATATTTGTTTTTTAAAATGTGTCTGATAATTTTCCAAAAGAACTGCTAATGGACCCCAATGGCAATTTGTCATTAAGGAAATAAAACAAATACAATAAAACACATTATGGAACCTCATTGAAAGTCTTCAGTAATAGTATTAAACAGCAGCAAACCACCTCAGTTTTAACAGCTGCTTTAAAAAGAGTAGCCATGTGTCTGCTACAGTGGAGATACAGAGCCAGCATGGTTTAGTGGTTAGGAGCGGTGGACTCTAATCAGGACAATCGGGTTTGATTCCCCGCTGCTCCTCATGAGCGGCAGACTAATCTGGTGAACTGGGTTGGTTTCCGCATTCCTCCACATGAAGCCAGCTGGGTGACCTTGGGCTAGTCACAGCTCTCTTAGAGCTCTCTCAGCCTCACCTACCTCACAAGGTGTCAGTTGTGGGGAGAGGAAGGGAAGGAGATTGTAAGCAGGTTTGATTCTCCTTAAAAGGTAAAGACAATTGGCATATAAAAAACAACTCTTCTTCCACTTTAAGAAAGTAAAAAAAAGGAGCTGAAAGGTGCTGTTCCTCCCTACCTGTTTACCTGACAGTGTTCCCAAAAAAGGGATGGTGTCCGTTAGGATGCAGGTTCACTTTGAAGGACAAAGTAGCCAGGCCTTGACTAGGAGGCCCCTCCCACCTCCTTCCTGGAGCCAGTCTTTCCTGCCTCCACAAGACCAGGTTCTTCCTGGTTTCTCCTCTGATGGTTGTGGTTTGTGGGACTTAATTTACTTAAAAGCATAAGACAAGAAGGATGCTAGTTGCAAATAAGCCGTTGTCGCTGTGGGGCTCATGGCCTCCTCTCTTCCCAATTTTTCTTGGGAGTGAAAAAGTCTCCGGTGAGCTGTCAGCAAATCCACAGGTGCTGCAGTAGCTCCTAGAAGGTCCATCTGCCTCAGGCCTTTGGAAGAGTATATGGCTACCAAATTGGCCCTCACCTCTATTTTAGAGAGTCTGTTTGAGAAAAGACTCCAAGGTCATTTATGCATGGGAGTTTTACCTGAGGTTCGTTGCTGGCTGGACTCACACTTTTCTGTTGGGAATCTATGCACTGGCCATCTCCCAAGCTCAAATCAAGTCCCGCCTCTTTAAATGCTGCTCTAATTGGCTTACTTCGCAGTGCTCACCGTGAGAGAAGATTTCCTCCCCCTCCCAAACCCAACTGCCGCATAAAAAAGAATTTTAAGAACAAAAAAACGGAGCAATCTGAAAAAAAAGGGGGGGGAAATCCAAGCCTTGTTTTTAAAAAGCCTTTCGTTTGCTCAGAAAGAGCTCCGAAGTATCAGGAAGCACTTGAATCCCCACCTCTTTACACACTGCTTTGTGGTTGGCTGTGAGAGAAGCCAATCTTCTGTGTTTCCCCTGCTTGCCATCTACACTGAAATTTGAGCCAGGCTGAGCTCAGGGGAGAGGGAAAAGTCAGATTAACAGAGGAATGGGAGGACCCAAGTTGGTTTTGCGTTGGAACTGCATCGAGCTACCAAGGAATGGGATATTGTGCATACTGAAAAGTTAGATCCTGGCTGAAACAAGGAGTAAAGGAGGTTACAGCAACCATACATAAATGACCCAAGTGTTTGTGGAGCACGGGAAGATGATTGAGGAAGGCACTGGCAAACCACCCCGTAAAACAAAGTCTGCCTAGTAAACTTCGGGATGTGATGTCACCCCATGGGTCAGGAATGACCCGGTGCTTGCACAGGGGACCTTTACCTTTTTACCTAGTAGAAAGTCCAAGCACAAAGTATTTCCTGTATCTTGCAAACAGCAGTCCAGGGCAGAGAATTCAGAGCTTGACGGTTTTACTTATTGCCAGACCTGGAGCAGCTCTCAACTTTGCAGATGCACATCTAGAACATTCAGCTTCAGAGCTTCCAAGCAATTTGGATCCCAGACACAAGTGTTTGGTTAGCTGTTCTGTTCTTTGCCTGCTAAAGGGAATTCCACGAAACCCTGATTGCTCCATAGAAGGAATCTTTTCTGCCGCCATCAGGGGCCTTTTATCCTTGGAACCTAACCACTTCAGATCACTGGGCCCAGAGTCCAGTCCATCTCAGTTATTCCCTGTAGATTTGGAGAGTACAGGGACGCCTACCCTCCTGCTCATCAAATGCAGCAAGATGCAGTCTTATGGTTAAACCCCTCTAAAGGCTCTCCACATTTGGGCCGTGAAGCATGTCCTTCTTGACCAGAGGGAGCAGGATGTATATTCGTGTTTTTTTTTTTCTTGTACTAAAGAAAAATGCAGATGTCAGAGCCGTTCTCAGCCTTCTGGAAGGTCAACGGGTTCTTCAAGGTAAGACACTTTAAGATGGAAGCCCTCTCATCCATTTTAGCAGCACTTCCTCGAGGGGATTGTTTATTTTTATTATTTTATTCATTTACATTATTTATAGTCCGCTTTTCTTAATGAGACTCAAGGCAGATTTCATGGGGTAAGTTAATTCAATCAACAGCATGGAGCATCCAATAAACAATGCAGTAGGAATTGGATTGCATGAAATCTGGAACCAAGCAGGAATCTGAACAGCTGAAATAAAGCATAAGCATATTCAACAATGCAGAAATTACATAGTAGCATCCTGCTAACAGCAACGGACAGTACAAACTGTACACAATAGTCTAGTCCATTGCCCCTAGTCCCTTTACCAAAGCACCTTTCTGAATCATCTTGTTAACAGTACAGCCCTCGATCTGGTGTATTGCATCTGGCCACACTGTGTGCTGTTTTTTGGGCTGGCTATTTTGCCCAGAACATTCTCCGGCGTTCTGACAGCACTCACTACAGACCAGTCTCTCAACATCCCAGTCTGGGCTTCTTCCTGGGATGAGGCCCACTCAAGCACAGAGCTGAATATTGCCGGTCTTTCGGACCATGTTCATGAATAGAGTCACCTGATTTCAACTTGCCAGCTACAACATGTAAGTGTAGTGATTGATACAGTCCAGGCAAGAGCCTGTCCCCAGAACAGGAATCATTGCTGAGACAAATGGGGGCAGCTCCAGTTTTTCATCTCAGCCTTTCTCAATTCATAAGTACACTGGTGTCTGCTATAGAACTAGATATTCAGACAAGGCATCAGACACCCTGCTTTCTTACAGAAGAGACTACAAATAGGTCTACCAGGGGACATAAACTCAGTAGTCATGAGATAAGAGGGTGAGTTCTCTTATGGATTAAAAATTGGTTAAATGGCAGGAAGCAAAGGGTAGAATAACTGGACAGTTCTCACAATGGATGATGGGTATTGGGGGCAGTACCATCTAATTTGTTCATAAACGATCTGGAACTAGGAGTGAGTATTGTGGCCAAGTTTGCAGATGACACAAAATTATTCAAGATGGTGAAAACCAAGGATGACTGAAGAGCTCCAAGAGGATCTCTGTAAATTGGGTGAATGGGCAACAATGTGGCAGATGAAGTTCAATGTTGGTAAATGTAAGGTGATTCACACTGGAACAGAAAATACTGTTTCAAGTGTTTGCTAATGAGGTCAGAACTTGCTGAGACTGAGAGGGAAAGAGACCTTGAGGTCATAGTGGATAGCTCAATTAAAGTGTCAGCCCAGTGTGCTGCAGCGATGTAAAAGACTAACCCTATGTTAGGGATTATTAGGTAAGGGATGATAATAAAATGGCCAACATTATAATGCCCCTATGTAGATCAATGGTGCAGTCTCCTTTGGAATACTGTGTGCAGTTCTAGTCACCATATCTCAAAAAAGATATCACAGAGCTGGAAAAAATATAGAAGGCAACCAAGATGATTAGGGGGTTGGAGCCCTTTCCCAATGAGGAAATGCTGAAGAGTCTGGGACTTGTCAGTTTAGAAAAGAGACAACTAAGGGGGGGGGGCATGATAGAGGTTTATAAAGTTATGCACGGGGTGGAAAGAGTTGAGAAAGATAATTTTTCTCCCTTTCCCCAAATACTAGAACTTGAGGGCATCCAATGAAGCTGATGGGCAGTAGATCCAGGACAGACAAAAGGAAATATTTCTTTAGGTAAAGGTAGTCCCCTATGCAAGCACCGGGTCATTCCTGACCCATGGGGTGACGTCACATCCCGACGTTTCCTAGGCAGACTTTGTTTACGGGATGGTTTGCCAGTGCCTTCCCCAGTCATCTTCCCTTTACCCCCAGCAAGCTGGGTACTCATTTTACCGACCTTGGAAGGATGAAAGGCTGAGTCAACCTTGAGCCGGCTACCTGAAACCAATTTCCGTTGGGATCAAACTCAGGTCATGAGCAGAGCTTGGACTGCAGTGCTGCAGTTTACTACTCTGCCCCACGGGGCTCCATTTCTTTACACAGCAAATAATTAAAATGTGGAATTCACTGCCAGAGGATGTAGTAATGGACACAAGCAGACAGCCTTAAAAGGGGATTAGACTGATTCATGGCTTATCAGTAGCTACAAACCATAGTGACCAAAGGGAACCTCCACATTCAGAGGCATTCAACCTCTTAATCCCAGTACCAGGGTGCAACATCATGGGAAGGCCATTGCCTCTATGTCCTGTTGTTGGATCTCCAAAGGAACTGGTTGGCCACCATGTGAGACAGGATGCTGGAGTAGATGGCCCACTGGTCTGATCCAGCAGGGCTTATGTTCTAGACTGCCATGCCTCTTTGGGGACTAACCCTCACATTAAGTAAATATTGAGGGTACTTTTTCTACTTGGTCCCCCTTGTGGTACATAGATTTCCCAAATGGCAACTTACCTTTACTAGGGCTCCCTTCAAAACCCTCTCTAAGCAGTTCCCACCTTTTTCCAAATGTTGATGGATATCACCTCAGCCTGTAAAGTTTTGGCTGGGTGCGCTATTGTTATTAGGTTTCTATTGTTTTCTGGCCTGGTTCTCTTTTCCTTTTAGAAGGAAACCTCTGAGTTAGCCTAAATAACAGGAGTTTGTCCTTCTTCTATTTTACCCTAATCTTGTCCATCATGGTACAGCCCCTTTAGTCTGTGCTCCTCCCTATTTGTGGCCTATGGAGTTAGAGGCAGGGCCAATAAGGCTTTCAGGACCTTGCTTGTTTGATGACTCACGGGCAGCGCTGTAAAAGAACAGGCGGCTTTAAAATCATCTCGTCTCCCTACCCTAAGACATACTTGCTCATTCACTTTGTGGATTGGTCCCTCTGTTCACAAGCAGCAAGTTACGAGGTGTGTTGAGCAGCTGACTGGTCTTCCTTGTATATCTTTTCCAGACACTATGAGATTCATCTTTTTGCCTCTGCTGAGGAAGCCTACCTATACCTATTGGGGCTTCCTAACACTGACATCCCATAATCTGGACCACTGGAGGGCAACAAACAAGGAGAGTGGACAATTTACTCACCAGATGAATTCTCCTTTACTTGCTCACCCGACAGTGGTGCACAACCCACCTATTAGACAGGTCCTTAGTTACCACCAGGGTTAGTGTTACTGCTTTTATAGCTGAGTTTAGCATGTGTTTCTGGCTGGGGTAATAACAATTGGCTGTGAGGAAGAAGTGGGAGGTGAGTCCTAGTCCAGCTTCAAGTGTCATGACTATCTCCTAGTGGATGGAGAGGAGAGCACCCCATGATCTCATGTGGAGCCCTGTCCAGTGAAGTAAAAAAAAGGTTCACTAGGAAAGCAAATTATTCATTCCGATGGCGTGGGCACCATTCAAACATATTTTTGAACCAGTATCAAAGTCTTGTTTTTATCAAGGGTGAAAGATTGAATGAGTATACAAAATCTGTGCGGTAATCTATCTCCTGTGAGATTTACTCACTGGCACCTCCAATGCAAGAAAATTCCAGAGGTTTAATGAGACAAGGGTCATGAGACGACAAGAGTCACTGGAAAAGACAGTCATGCTAGGAAAAGTTGAGGGCAGCAGGAAAAGAGGAAGACCCAACAAGAGATGGATTGACTCAATAAAGGAAGCCACAGCCTTCAATTTGCAAGATCTGGGCAAGGCTGTCAAAGATAGGACATTTTGGAGGACTTTCATTCATAGGGTTGCCATGAGTTGGAAGCGACTTGATGTCACTTAACACACACACAGAATGCTACTATGGAGAAAGCCCTAGCCTGCACCCCCATCAAACGTCATCAATAGATGGGGTATTGTGTTTCTCCATCTAACCTTAATTGGCAAGGCGATTCATACCGCTTTTATTGGATTACCTTTGAGTCCCTACCCTCCAATAAGTGTGTTTTTCTTCCTTTGCTAAAATTCATTAAACCTTCCCAGCGTTCATTACTCTTAGCTCTCCTGTGTGCATCTGGTCCATGTCGTTCCATTTCCCTAGCTTGCACAAAGAGATGCGTCTCTCCTAGGTGGATAATTGATTCAGGACTGAGTTTGACAAGAGCATTGTTCTATTGAGACTGAAAGTCACAGCCCTCTGGGCTCCAAACTGACTGAAACTGAAAATTATAATTCATTTTCAAATTATAATTTGAAAAGGGAAAAGAAGATAGAATCTGGCCCACTGGTGCAATCTGGTGTGAGACTGAGCCAAGATTTAAATATCAGGGCTCAGTATGGGATACATTAAATATGTATTTTTTACTAACTATACAAAGAAGAGGCCCCTGAGTACATTCCCTATGAAACCACAGCCAGACCCTCGACATAATAAAAAATGCCTTGCTAGGACAGCCCATCTAATCAAGCATACTCTTGAACAGCAACTAATCTTCCAGATTTTTTCCTTCCCCCAGCATCTGGTATGTGAGGGAGATGGAGGTTCTGTGGCATTCAAGACGAATGAGTCTTTGAGGTGCAGCCGCAAGACTTCTGTTGGGTTTTGCTGCAACAGGCTAATAGTATCAAAACTGTATCAACGCTAATTGCCATTGCCAGGTCCATTCTCCATTAATTTGTCTCATCCTTTAAAAAAAGGCCATCCAAACTAGCAACTCCCAGTGACTGAGTTATGCGTTGTCTAAAGTACTTGTTTCCTGTCGTGAATCTATGGCAGCCCGTCAATTTCATTCAGTGACCCTAAGCTCTCATATTAAGGACAGCAACAGAACTACCAGGGAGATGGAAGCGTTAGCATCATACATCCGGGTGAGCCTGGAGCCTAGAGTTTCTTCTTTCTGTCTGTCTTTTGTAAACTGCTTTGGAGATAATTTAATGAATAGACACGGTTTAATTTATAAAGCCATTATTATGCCAAAAATAAAATATGTTTTATGTTTACCATATTTTATAAGCTTCTACCTCCCACCTCACAATTTTTACCTTAACTGGGGGGAAGGATATAATAGAGGCTTAAAAACTATGAACCTAGGTAAGATCCCGGAAACGTAAAGAATATTACTAGCCAAGGTAGAGCAGAGGATTTTTGCTTTTAAAACAAACAACACAGACCCACATATGAACCAAGAGAGCTGCGATGCCCCCTTTTGGCAGCAAGTGCTTTGTCACTCCCTGGACTAAGTGTCCCTTATGTTCTGTTAAGCATTCCTCAGCACTGGGATAATTTGGATTTGTTTTCTTTGACCGTAAAGTGGGCCTTTTGCTGACACCATTGGTTGAAGCAGGCTAGCTCTTCATTCAGCAGTAGCTCCAAAAGTAACAAGCTGATGTAGGCATTTCAATTTATCTTGGCAAAAATGCTTTGCCTTCTGCATTAATGGGAGCTGTTAAGACTACTCCACAGGTTCTAGATAACCCCCATTATGTTTGGGGCAATTGCCTCTTTTGGTTTTTTCTCTCTCTCTGCCACTCTGCTATTAGCTATGCTACCTTTGCGTTGTTCCCATTTTTCACACCCGGCCACCCAAAAGGAGCAGTTCATTTGTCAGAGAAATCATTTCCCCTCACATCTTCCAGATGCATTAGCCACCTATTCCCTGCAAATTAACCTTTACAAACCAGATGATTAGTTTATCTCAATCTCTTCTCCTGATTTTCCTATTTTTCAGTAGCCAGACTGTGTTTAGAAGAAAATATGGGAGTTTGTATTGAAAAATAATAATCAGCAGCACATCAGATACTCCAGGAAGGGCTCTGCTGAACTGTCTGCCTGTGTCTGTTGAGATAGATGGAGAATTGCCTCCTTGACCATGGCTACTAATTGTGCACATCCAGGGCTGGTTTGAGTCCATTAAATTCTCATGTAGATGTTTACCACTTAAGACAAGGTCCTTCTCCCCAAATTCCAGCACACACTTGCATCACAGTTAGTGTGGGGACCTGTACTTTTTTCCCTCAAGTATTCTTTTTAAAAGTGGTGGAGGAGCCAGGAAGGGTGATTTCACTCTCCTCCTCTCTGTTTGCTGCAGCCCACTGGCCTACTTAGCTGTTACTCCATGTGGGTCCCATGACCCTGGTAATCAAATTTCCTGGGGTTTGTGGGTAGGGTTGCCAACTTCCAGACAGTAGCTAGAGATCTCTTGCTATTACAACTGATTTCCAGCTGATAAGAGATCAGTTCACCTGGAGAAAATGGCCACCTTGGCAATTGACTCTATGGCATTGAAGTCCCTCCCCTCCCCCCCGCCTGCCTGAGGCTCCACCCCAAAAACCTCCCACCAATGGGGAAGAGGGACCCGGCAACCCTATTTGTGGGGGACTGCTAGGGGGAGAGGAAAGCAGAGACGATCCACCACCATCAGCACCTTCCACAGACAGATCGTTGAATCTTTACCTTGTTAGCCCTAAATTACAACAATCCTATTGTGTAGATCAGAATGAGTATCTCCATATTCACAGGGTGTGTGTGTGTGTTGAGACTGAGAGTGACTTGTCTAATGAGCTCAAGATAGCTCAAATTCTTAGTTATTAAATCACTCCAGTGTGCTAAATACACAATTCTGCGTCACATTTGCTTAATACATATAATTCATCTTGGTCACAGAATGCAGCGTTGGTTGGGTGCAGAATTTGGGGGATTTTTTAAATGGAGACATGGCCCTAAGAATAACTTAAGGAGTGGGCAGTTGGATGCTATTGCAGATCATGGCCCTTTATGACGCCCAAAGCCAAGCAAGGTCTTACTTGATCTCCTCCTGCACACGCTGTTACTCAGGCTTTGTTCTGTGTTGTTGTAATCACTGGCATTAGCAAGGTCTCCTGCAGGACTTACAATTCTGACGCAGAACACTACAGTCAGTGTTACTGATCACTGTTAAATAAACCATGCCAGACTGTGAATCCCACTAGGAACATTAGGATGAAAAGAGATGCAGCAAAAGCAGTTTTTCATTTTTATAGAAAGAGACAGAAATTTCTCCCCACTGTTTTCTACTCTAAACACGGCAACCTGGACCTGAGCCAGGTGGGAGCATTTCTTTGAGGGGGGGGGGAACCCAACAGCTAGCAACAGAAGGAAGCTAAGAAATAGAGGGGACGCCACATCCATAAGCACCTACGGACCAATTCACATTTTACATTTTGAGCTCTGGTACAAAAACTTTCGATGGCCTTAAAACATAATGCAGCACAATAAACTGTGAATGGCACACTCGTCAAGTGAATGGTTCTGCTTCCCTGAGTGCTGCTTCTTTATTTATTCAGGGGGAAACATGCATCGAATAAGCAAGGTGATACGAGGCAGCCTAACTCGTGATATATCTTGGAGTTTCATTAAAGAGCAACAGATGGCCATTATCTTTTTATATTATTATTATTATTATTATTATTATTATTATTATTATTATACCACAATGAAGGCACCATGTGGATCTTCTGCCTCACATGCCAAAATGCATCAGACCATTTCTAGTGCTGTGTTTTGTTATTTAAAGGTATGTTCATTTTTGTACCTCAGTTTTTAAATGTGTAAAATGTCAACTCACTAAGGCAGAATCCCATTATTCAAATCACTATGGTCAAAATTCCTCTAATTTACTCAGCCACCAGTGTGTCAAATGTCCATATTCTGCATAAATGCTGCCCAGTATAGTGAGTTCTGATACTGACTGTAGTGAACATATGTTAAATAATGACTGCTCCATACAGCAAAGATATGTACAGTGGGTTTATCATGTCAGCCACCCACATTGTGTGAAGAGTCTTCACACCACCACCAGCAGTTCTTAGTGGTGACTGACAATGGTACGGGAGCTCTCTGTGCAATGTGAGCAATCCACAGGATGAGCTGCTCTGGATGTAAGGACTGCTACATGGAACTATCACCCACTGGAGACTGTTTCAAAGGGAAGGGCTTCCATGTGCTAGCCATAATGTTTGAACTCCTTTGAGACAGTCACGGTGAGAAAGAAATATGGACCCCTCTTTAAAGACGAGTAATGTCCTAATTCCTGTTCTGATGTGGAGGTTATATGATAGGGATTTGGTCTTCCCGTCAGAGAACATGGTTTTTTGTATGTTAGGTAAAGACAGCCAAGGTGTTCAGATATCTTCACATTACTTTACCAAACACTGGGATCCCGATTGTGTGTTTGGCCAAGATTGACTGTTACCCTGATCTAAATATTCCAGGCTAGCCTGATCTTGTCAGCTCTCAGAAGCTAAGCAGGGTTGGCCCTGGTTAGTATTTGGATGGGAGACCACCAAGGAAGTCCAGGGTCACAACGCAGAAAAAGGCAATGGCAAACCACCTCCGAACGTCTCTTGCCTTGAAAACCCTACGGGATTGCCATAAGTCGGCTGTGACTTGATGGCACTTTCCACCACCACCACCAAGATTGACGAAAGCGCATTTTCCACATATCACCACATTTCCCCTTAAATTCTTCCATACAATAAATGAACATACTGTGGCATCACACACGAAGCAGGCTTTGGATGTCTCAGTCCTACACAGTTGATTGAACATGAAGTTATGCTGCAGGATTATCTAAAAAAAGTTGTGTAGGGAAGACAGCCTATGCATCTTCCCTTTGCAATTTCACCTTTGCTTGTCCTGAGTGTCTGGCACCAGCTAAACATGAAAATGGCCATACATTTGGCTGACTTCATGACATCCAAAAACCAAAGTGAGCTAGCTTAGAATAGTGGCTAAGAAACTGAGCTATTAACAGGCAAGTTATTAGTTCAAATTTTATGTCTCCCATGAATTCATCAGGGTGCCCTGGACAACAGCATCATCCTAAGAGTTATACTCTTCTCTTCTTGAAGTCAATGGGTTTAGAAAGGTGTGCCTCTGTTTAGGTTTGCACTAGAAACTCTTAGCCTCAGGGATGCCAAGAGGACTTTCTGGGCCTGGTATGTTAGGAGGCGAGGAGGACTGATCTGAGGACCTCCTCAAGATGCTACAGAAGATGCTCTGAGCTCCACCTTCAGTTTTCTGAAGCTTCAGTTCCCCCACCTCCTGCAATATAGGGACAATTATTCCTTATTAGGCTCTTGAAAATACTATACAATATATATATATATATAAAATGCTTTATAATTGCCCAATATTATCTTTCAAGGTCCCAAGTTGGCCTTCCTTCCGCATGGAGAACACTAGAGCCAGCTCCTCACTGGCATCATGTCACCGTCATCAACCACATCACTGGGTTTAAAGGGAGAAAGGCCATGATAATCCCCTTCCACTCCCCCACCTCCACACACACACACATCTATTCCCTGCTGAGATGACAAGCTTGTTTTAAAGAGCCAGGCTTCTCTTTATTGCTTCCCCTATCAGATTACAGGCAGGCTGGGGGGAAGCTATTTTTAGAAGCCGGCTTTCTAAAAATAGTCCAGAGATGTTTAGAATTGCGTCACTAGAGGTAATTTTATCCCCCCACTTCGCCTGACGGGGCCCATTCTGCCCCCTCCTCCCTAGGAGGGGGTGAATACAAAAGGAGGAAGAGAGAGAGGATGAGGGGGTCATCAGGTTCAGACTGAGCCAGAGAAAGCCAAGAGGTAAGAGGTCTTTGGGAGGGGGGCAGCCCAAAATGCTTAACAGTAGGATTAGGGTTTTGTAAGCCTTTGCACTGGTATTATGATTATTGTTTCCATCTTTAACTCACCTTTCTCCAGTTAAGTCCCCAAACAGGTAACAAATCCAGCAGTGGCCCTCTGATTGCTCCTTGGGTTTGCTAACTGGATTTAGCTAGATTACTGTCATTCTGGGTGCTGCCTTCCTTGGTGACTGCAACTTTGAGGCTCTATAGCAGTTCAGTCGCAGTAGTACCACCCAGTGGACAACTGGTGGAAGAATCCTGACGAGGGTCTCCCAGACATTAAAGCACAGGGCGCATTCATATGGAAGTGTTGGGAGGTGACTGGGTTTTATTCTTATGTCCATCAAACGCAGGTTCATGGAATGGTCTGTCACTGCTGGTTTCCTTGTCCGTCTACAAAGCAGGTAGGACTGTTCCAGAATTAGGGCAACCTGACCAGCCAATACTGCTGGATTGTGTGCCATGCTCAGTTTGTGCACCGAGGGTTCCAATGGCTCGGTTCTGGCTGGGTGTCGCACCTTTCGCCATAGAAAGCCTTCTTGTAATCTCAGATATTTCAGGACTGGCCATCACCATTCACTGGTAGAGGGGGAAAAACACTCTGCATGCCCATGGATGTCCTTTATGATCTCTTCACATATTATCAGGACCGAGCCTTGGCATTGCAAGAGATTCTGCAGTTGAGCTCCTGAACCAATCCACCTCTGCTCTCGAGTGTCAGTGTTGGGAGTGTTCTGGGAATCGGGGCACCAGCCTAGGACCTGGAAACCAGGATTTAAGTTGACTGTTAACTACTGGAGTATTTTTACCAGTCAGGCTGTCTCTAAACCTGTTCTAAGTGTCCAGGGGAGAGGATGAGTTATGTAGGCCATCTTGAGCTCCTATAGAGAAAGGGTGTAAATAAAGGATAAAATAACAAGGAGATAGAATGGTCCAGGAGCTGCCACACGGAAGTATTCAAAAGATATTCCCCACAGTGGAGGGATGTCTCCTCGTCCATGCCCTCCTGAGGTAAGCAAATTAATTCAAGTGTGGTCCATTCCCTCACAATAAGTACTTCTAGATATTATAAAAGACCCCTTTATATCAACACCTCTCAAAACGTATTTTTTGTTGAAAATAAACATCCAATGTTGCTTATTTCTGATTGCCTGCCTCCAAGCTACCCTTATACAGAAATCAAACATTATCAAGGCTGGGGGAAAACCCCTATGCATTTTAAACTGAAGTTGGCACCTTAGAATTGTGATAATTTCTTTTTATCCCTACACAGGGCTGATCTCTTAAAAAACAACAACACCCTAATACTCAGCATTTCACTCGGGCACATAGAAATGGTTCTAGTCCTGTCTATCTTGCTCCTCTCTCCTCCTAACATTTCCATCCCTTTGCAGAATCATGACCATCTTATGCGAAAGCTGCAGCAGGCCAGTCAAGACGGAGAGCTGCCACTCTAGGTGCACGTCTGCCTCCAGGCGGGACCCCAGGACCCCAAAGCCTTTCAGGTCAGAAAGTAACCTGCTCTCTTTCCCAACGGTCCACGTGAGAGAAGAAAAGATGCATTTCATGTGGTCCTCAGTTGCCTCAAATTTACTTTCTGGGTGAAAAAAATGTCTAGCTAGGATAAATGTTAGTTGCAACCTTAGCATCAGCTTATTGAAGCTGAACTACAGCAATTCAAAATGCAATCCTATTGATTGCAATTGACTTTCACTGTATGGGATTTGTACGGAATTGCTTTGCAAATCTTGGTTAACACTGCAGGAGAATGAGGTTTCAAAGTCCTTAGGTGGCAGAATGAATTGTTCTACAGGACTGTGAATAGTTGATTCCACTTTTCAATGTGCCTTCACTGTAAAACTCCTTGCACTTAGAGAACACGTGGAAGGCTTTAACTCTTCTCTTTGCTTGCTGTTCTTGTCTTCCGTTTGCAGGGAGTTTTTAACAAAGGGGGGCATTCCAAAATGTGACGTTCCTTGATCCTCTCCCTGGCAGTCTGTAGCATTGCAGTCCATTCTATCACCTTGAGTCTCTGCCACTTCATTCCCTTGCATGTGTACCCAGGGATGATCTTAGTGATTCTGGGGCCCTGGGCAAAAGTCCAGGTTGGGGCCCCAGCATCACTGCCACCTTCCTGCCATGGCCCCACACCAGGGACCCCCTTCACACTGGGGCCAAACAAGTCATAGCCATCACCCATGCACCACCAGTGGGAGCCACCACTGCTGGAAGCTAGCTGCCTGACCGCCAGATGGGGCTGGTGTAGGGTTGCCAGGTCTCTCTTCGCCACCAGCAGGAGGTTTTTGGGGTGGAGCCTGAGGAGGGCAGGTTTGAGGAGGGGAGGGACTTCAATGCCATGGAGTCCAATGGCCTAAGCAGCCATTTTCTCCAGGAGAACTGACCTTTTATCTGATGGAGATCAGTTGTAATAGCAGGAGATCTCCTGCCACCACCTGGAGGTTGAGCAAGCCAAAATCAACACCTCTGCACTAATATCAAGGATAAGGAAAGTAGTGCAGGAATCTTAGGCTATAATTAATACAACACAAATGAGTAAAACATCAAAATGTAATCAGTGCATACAATAGTGGAAAAGGACAAACATACAACTATATACAATAGTATTTCAATAATCCACAAAGGTATGTATAAATATATTTTCTTCAATAGTCCATAAGGGTACATAGATCCAAGAAGATTCCAATAGCTGGTCACAAGAACTCAGCAAATGTGTAAAAGACTATTATGAAAGGAAGACGATCGTTTCATTCTTCATCAGTTCCATTCCTATGTCAAAAATCATTATATTAAAATATTGCTGCTATGCATAATGGATCAATAAATATCAATAAATATCAAAATGTCTATATACTTACAATTCATGCAGTTCAAAAGGTATATACAAAGTTCAAAAATTCATTTCTTTCCTTAGGGATAAATCTTATAACTATATCCATTAGCAATTGCAATAGTCCATATGACTTATGTAGCCTTATGGACTATTGAAGAAAATATTTATACATACCTTTGTGGATTACTGAAATACTATTGTATATAGTTGTATGTTTGTCCTTTTCCACTATTGTATGCACTGATTACATTTTGATGTTTCACTCATTTGTGTTGTATTAATTATAGCCTAAGATTCCTGCACTACCACCTGGAGGCTGGCAACCGTAGGCAGGTGTGAACAGTGGTGGAAGGAGCCTGCTCTTCTTCTTTTCACCCCTCCAGCATGGGTGTCCTGGGCAGCTGCCTCCTGTTGCCCATTGGCTAAAACCGTCCCTGTGTATAATCAGGCCTACAACCGAGACCAGCAGAATTGTACCTGTATCTTGCCTTTGCTGCACTTGGATATGAGCTACAGTGCTGCTACCCACAAGCAGTCTTTGGAGGGACACTTCAAATGTTGCAAAATTCCACCTTCTGCAAGAAGGAACAGGAGACAATGTGGCCTGTGCGCAGGCCCTATGTTGGGAGGAGCTCCATGGGGCAGGCAAAAGTTTGGCTGGGAGAAGACCCCAGAAGGTAGACAATGTAAGGATTACAAAGAGACCAGAGGCAGAGTAGGTGGAAGAAAGAAATTTGACTGTGAGAATGACGGAGAGGCTGAAGAACATTGGGAAACTGAGGACCTACCCCACATAATCCTTTGGGCATGTGGCAGCCAGAGGAAAAAGTAGTTGAAAAAAACTACCCATTGCAGTCTCCAGCCCACAGTTTGTCAGGGTCTCACCCCATCCCACTCTTCTTGCTACTTGCATGTTTTTGAATCTATCTTAAATAGAGCCACATTAGTAGACTGGGCTGAGCAGGGTTTTAAAAATAGGGATTTCAACACTCTCTCCCATGGACCATCCTGTGTCTGGGACAGTGCTGAGATTTCTTTTGTGGACAGATTTTGATGCCCGGCAAGTAAACACGATTAGTTCATAACAATACTTCCGAGTTAGCACAGCTGTTCCAGAGCCTCTGCAAAGCAATTGCTTCCTCTGCTGGGACAGGGAGACGTGTAGCATGTAGATGCCGACAGCAGAGCAGAGAATGAACTGGAATGACTTAGCCAATGGCCTGTGTCACCTGTGTCTCATCTGGCAGAGGCTGGTCTGGCACTGACCAATTACCACCGAGACGGCAAATGTTTGCATGGCCTGAGTTCGGGCCAGGGCTGGATTATGACAGGATGTAGCCTTAAGCTGTTATTTTAAGAGGCCCCATATGACAAAAATAATACTTGATTCTGCTCACAGAACATTGAACATATAAATCTCTCTCGGCTGCCTGTGCAGTTGGCAGCGCACTTGGTCAGAGCCTGAGGGGGCGATTTAATTTGGTTTTTCTTATTTTGAGGCGCCTTATCCTGGCGAGGCCTTAAGCTGTAGCTTTTCTAGGTTATCCCTAAATCCAGCTCTGCTGAAGAGGTGAACCGATCTATCTCCAGGAAAACAGTGGTGGTTGCACATTAAAGGAGCCTTTCAGGTAGAATTGCAATGTGAAAGCTGTGACATCTCCTTCCTTCAAGGATTTTCAGAACAGGCGGGACGAACATCTGTTGGAGATGGTACTGTGGCTGCTTAAGTGTGCCAAGAAACATCCCTAAAAAGACATTAATAAATAACTATAACCAGAAAATGGGCTGCATCACACAGAAGGCAAAACCAAGTGGTGAAAGAAGGGTTTATGTATTTCACATTTCAAACTGAAATATGCTTTCTCAGGGGAACCTATTCAACAATACGAATTTTAAAAACAACAGCAGCATTATATTCTGGTTGATTTAAATCTCCTCTAGCTTACTCCAGAGTAAATGAATAATGTCAATCATTGCTCAATTATGTGTGTGTGTGTAAAGTGCCTTCAAGTCACAGCCGACTTATGGCGACCCCTTTTTGGGGGGGTTTCATGGCAAGAGACTAACAGAGGTGGTTTGCCAGTGCCTTCCTCTGCACAGCAACCCTAGTATTCCTTCGTGGTCTCCCATCCAAATACTAACCTGGGCTGACCTGGGCTTAATTATACATCCATTTTATTTACAAGTACATGGACTTTCATAATGGTTGCTGTGTACTGAAGAGTCACATGTTCTCTCTCTCTCACCTTTAAAGTAACAACTTGACACCCTGATATCCATAGAATGTCAACTTCACGTAAGAATTCATCTGAATTCCATGTTTGAATTATAACTTTTGATGATCCTTTACCAGGGTTCCTAACAGTACGGTCCTAAGCAGAGCTGCATCCTTCTAAATCCATTGAAACCTGTGGGTTTAGAATAGTGTAGCTTTGTTTAGGATTGCACTATAAGAAACTCAGCTATAGAATTAGCATTTGATTTTTGCACACAGGTTTCATGAAAATTCCTACATTTCATTGCAGTTTATTAGTTGACTCTAGCCCTTGCTTCAATAAATCCATTCATCTTTAAAGTACCACAAGACTCCTGCTTGGTTTTACATGGAAGTGCCAGGTTTAGGTGTGTAACATCCCTACTATGCATGAGAAAAGATTGCTAGTGTAGTGCAATGTCATCCTCATCAGACCCAGTGATTCAAGAAACATTTTTTTTAAATCTTGGGTAATACCAACATAAGCTCCTCTCCCTTCCTTGGCTCTCCATCTTCAATTAAAGCCTAAGGTTGCAATTTCAAACTAATTGAATTCAGCAGGATTGACAGCTGAATAAACACAGTCAGAGCTGTGCTGAAATTAATTCTCTCACTGTTGCACCCCAAATATCATGTCTGATACATGTGGAGGGACAGCCCCCTAGTGATCATCATGGGGAATACCCTCAGGGGAGAAAGTTAATTATTTGGCTAGGATTCTGGGCTTCATCATCATCATTATAATTTGTTTTATGTAAATATGCATAAGGAATATACAGATCCCTGCCCACTACGATCTGAATGATCCATATTCATAGCCTGATCCATAATCCAGTTAAGTACTTTGATTAACTACAACAGGGCAAAATCAGAACTTTGGTTTAAATACTGCTGATTGCTTGTATCCTTGTTTAGGGCTTTTTAAACTCACTGCTGAACATATGAGTTTATGCATCACTAATTTTAGCCACATAAGTTCCCAGAATCAAGAAATGAGAGTGATGACTCATGTCTCACACACACACCCTGCTTGCACCCCTGTGCAGTCTTTAGTGTCTCACCTGGCTGCATGGTAGTTGTCATGGGAACTATCACATACAATTCCATGGTATGTATTGAATGTTTGTACCAAAGCGTCCATTTGTGGCTGCACTCCATCCTCTCAAATCTATCTGTTTTATTCCTGTCTCTTGGCCCTTTTATTGTTGGTTGTCTTTTTATTGATTTCCTATTTTTAAAGTCTTCCTAGAATTCCATTGCAAAGAGAAATCATGGTGGGGGGTGGGAACCAGACCATAAAACCAGAGGCTAAAAACGTCAAAAAAGCTCCTTTGGTCCTTAACAAGGTCTGCTCGTCAATGAATTTCGTTTCAGAGTGGCTGCATGCAAAAAAGGAGACAGCTTGTAGCTGTAGAGATGAGGGAATCTGCAGCAGACTGTGTTGTTTTTCTCAGCCCTGCATGAAAACTGACCAAATTGCCTCTTTGACACAACTATTACAGGCACAGAAGCCTTGTTATCCCTTAGATCTGGTGACCCCATTTAGTTTGGCCTTGTTTTATACTGACTTCCTTACCTGTACTTCTAGGGCAGCTAAAATTCCAAGCTGATGCCTTCGGTTCCTTATGCAAAGGGGTAAATGAACTGGTTATAATTGAGAGAAGACCCTGCTGTTACGGGAAAACATGGACCCCAAGTTATGTTAATACTTGATTACTGAGAAAAAAGTTACATAAAGCAGCTAAGGGCAGGCATACCTTTTTGTTCATTGGGTGGCCTATTCTGTATAGATCCAGGAAAGACAATTGTTGATCCAGGCCAGGAGCTCAGTTTAGCTAGCCCCCAAGAACTTCACATCAGGCCCCAAACATAATCCATCTTTCTCCCATCTCAGCTAAGACATAGGGAAGCTTAATCCCTTTGTGAATAGCAACTGAACAGCGTGAAAAGTAAGGGACACTCCAACAGAGTTCTCCCTTTAGGCACCTCAGCTATTCTCTCCTACTTGCAAGCCAAGATAGAAGCAAACAGGAATCAGCAGCTGAGATACACAAGGAGAGAACTCTGCCAAAGCATCTATTGTCATTCATCCTTGGGCGGAGGGAGGAATTAAAGCTCCTTTTGTCTATGTTGGCTTGTATGGGAGCAAATAACTTGGCAGGGCCAATACTACGGCCCTTCAAGTCTTCCTACAAATCGAAGTACCACCCTTATAAAAATAATTAACTGCCAACCAGGAATATAGTTCGTCACTGCATTGTTAGAAGCAAAATACAAAATGGCCAAAGAAATCTTTCTGATTATGCCAATGAGCTTTTGCATGGCACAAAACTTGCAATCAGAACAAGGCTGGAAAGAACAGGTGTCCGTCCCTCTGTTACTTTATGATGGATGAGCTGACAAAAGGTTTAAATCTGGTCAAGGCTGAGACTAATTATTATAACCAACAATTTTTATGCCACTTTGAGTGTGAAGAGTAGTTCATAGCCCTTATCATTCATATCTTACAGCACATGAGGAGGATCATTAATATTTCCATTTTATACATGAGGACACCAATGCTGACTGAAAATGACTCGCCCAAGGCCATCCAAGCATGGTTAAAGTGAATTCAAGATTCCCAATCTAAGCAATTACTCAAACATTAGAGCCTCCATTATATAGCCTTGTCACTGATACGACAGTTTTCTATGCTAGAGCTCTTCTCCTTTACATCTAGTTTTTTATGTAGATTGTTTTTTTTTGTATGAAGGAGCACTCAACCATCAAGTTCTACCTGCGAGACAAGCTATAGCCTAGCAGCCTAAATAGCCCTGTATTGCTCTCTCTCATCAGAACATGGAAGCTAAGCAGGGTCAGCCACAGTTAGTACTTGGATGTGAGACCTCCAAGGAAGACCAGGGTTGTTATGCAGAGGAAGGCAATGGTAAACCACTTCTACTCATCTCTTGCCTTGAAAACCCCATGGTCCTGAGGTTGCCATGAGCTGGGTGCAACTTGATGGCACACAATTACTATTATTATTAGACACTGCTCAGGTTTGTTACCTCATGGGAGAACTGTGCCTGAACCACACTGGCCTTATATGCTCGTCTTTCTTGAGTGGCTTCACACAGGTCTTTTGGACTCAATGGGTAGGTACAAGGGGAGGGTGTGTGTAAATTTTTCACTTAAGGTATCGCCTACATCGGAAATAAATTTTTATTTTCAATTAAAATATCCCACTGCCACTCACCAAGCCTTATTAACCCCCCAGGAATAGGTGTTGATATCTTTGTGAAGCCTGCTTCTCACTTTCATTTAAATAAACGTGTAAATAAATTTAAGTGTTTGTTACAAGACTTTACAATTACTATACATGGAAAAATCATTAGTGGCATAAGAAAAGTAGTGATATAGCAATTTTCAGTCTCATCCTGGGGTATCTGCCTGCTTAGTTGTTTGGGATGGGTTCACAACATTATTGTGTATGTGGACACTTTTAGAATTTTGGGAAAGGGTAGTGGTCCCCATCACCAGTACGAAATGGCTGCCAATCACAAAATGCTGTTTTATTCAACATACTTTGAATTTGAAGCCCAACAGACAAGTAGGTAAAGGTAGTCCCCTGTGCAAGCACCAGGTCATTCCTGACCCATGGGGTGATGTCACATCCCGACGTTTACTAGGCAGACTTTGTTTACGGGGTGGTTTGCCAGTGCCTTCCCCAGTCATCTTCCCTTTACCCCCAGCAAGCTGGGTACTCATTTTACCGACCTCGGAAGGATGGAATGCTGAGTCAACTGAGCTGGCTACCTGAAACCAACTTCCGTTGGGATCGAACTCAGGTCGTGAGCAGAGCTTGGACTACAGTACTGCAGCTTACCACTCTGCGCCATGGGGCTCCTTAAGAGGCAAGTAGGCACCAAAAAATACATTGGCAGGAAGAACACTGAGAATCACTGGTTTAAGATACATATACACTGCTTCTCCAACCTAGCTCACAGTAGTTTGGATAAACAAAATATATCAAAAATATTAAATACAAATTAACTAAAAATGAAATTGATATAATGCCACAAACCAAACCAAGATCAGTCAAGTGCTCATCAAAAAATATTTCTGGAGACCTGACAGAGAGACGGGTATTTTAATATGTTCTGGGAGGTGGATTCACAGTTTGGGAGCCACAGCCACAAACGTTCTACTCCTAGTCATATGTATCCTGACCAGGCATAACTGTAAAAAGTACAAAATGCCTGTTGGCCAGACTTTATCCAAAGAAGAGTTGCAGTCATTCAGGTGTGAATTTCCTGGGCTGTTCAGTCCTTAAAGATTAAGAACCTTGAATCGGGCCAGGAAGAAAATTAATCGCTGGAACAAAACAGGCTGAGTATGTGCACGCTTTCCAAAATGCAGGGTTGTATCCAGACTAAATTTGTCACTAACAAAAGGAGAGATGTTATTTCTGCCAATTCCCCCTTCATGATGCAGACTCCTATTTTGCCTCTCATGCCATTCCTGAAGGACCCTTGTCCCCTAGAAGCAGCATTTTGGGGAGAAAAATGGGCTGCAGTGGGAGGGAGGGGGGAGAATCAAGAATGTTCTGTTCCACTGACAGAATTATCTTCCATTAGCAGAAAATTTAGTCTGGATACAACACACAATATGGGGCAAAATGCTGCATTCACTGGTTGAAACCTCTGAGTAATCTTCAAGGGCAGCTCCATGTACAGCACATTGCAGTAATCAAACCTGGAAGTTAGTGACATATCCACATGGCACAATTCACTCTGTCTAGAAAGGAACAGAGCCTCCACACTGACAGCACACAGAAAAAGGCACTTCTAGCAATTACTACAGCCTACCTTTCAAGACGTGGTACAAGATGCATGGGAACTTGACAGCTCTTATCCTGATCAGATAAAATAAAGGTAACCCCATCTGTCACAGGCCAAGACATCTCCAGCAAATCACGGACATTGACTACTACCATCGTCTTGCTTTGCCAAAACTAAGGATGATCATGTGAATCTGCTGGTGGTAGAAGGAGAAACGTTTTGAGGAAGTGCAAATAGGATGCACAGGCTGAGCAGCTGACTCACATTTCCAAACTTTTGGTCCATGCAGGTCAACTAAAGGTGCTTCTAAGGCTCGCCGGGATCAGATCAATGCTGAACTGCAGGATCTGCGCTCCCTGCTGCCCATCTCAGAGCAAGAGAAGGAACGCCTCTCGTATCTTCACACCATGGCTCTGGTCTGCTTCTACATGCGAGAAACTCAGCTCTTTCCTCCAGGTAAAAACAAAGTCTTTTGCTGTAGCTGCTCCAATTAGCCTTCCAGTTGCACAATTTTAGGGCCTGTACATGTGCACGAGGGACTGACTCCCTAGCCTTTTCCTCAATGTTAAGCTTTCTACTTGAAAGGAGATTATAACATGAGAATGTTTTCAAGTCAGTTTCTCACCACCACCCCACCCCCGGTGTAGAATCCTGTGTGGAGACTGTACCAGGCGCTCCCTGGCATGTTAGAACTGGTTCTTACTTCTGATGAAAGGGGGTATAGACCAGGCATAAAGAGCAACCATACTATGTGAGACAGCTGGCTCAATCAATCCAAGCACATTATCCTTCACAGTCTCTTCCCCCAAAGGTGTCTTTTACCTGAAGACATTTCCTTTTCTTCCCTTTTGCTTTTAATCATTTCTTGCCTGAGGATCAGTGCTAGAGCTAACACCCCCTAAAGCTACAATGGTTGTTCCTTCTTTTTTGTTGCTGCAGTGTTCTTATTATTACATTATAAAGAAAAGAGGCAATGACCTTGATACCACTGTTCCATAATTACGTACCCAAAAGGGCATGTTCTGTTCTGAACGGCGTGACGCCTGAAATATGTTGTGCTCTTTTAATCTGTAATGCAGAGGGAGGAAACTCATTTGGCAAAAAAACCAGTAAAGACCTAAATCAACCACACCACAACAGACTCTGCAGAGAGAGGAATTTGCTGTAATAGCTTTGATTGCTGAAAATAAAAAAGTAGCAGGCTGGAAAGATTATCTGTGTTGGTGCAATCAAGGGTATTTGGTGAATCTGGATTTGGGATCAGGATGAGCAGCTATTTAGAAAAAGCTTGGGCGGGGGTGTTTTCCAAGGCTTGCAATCTGATTTAGGCAAGAAAAGGATAACGAAGAGGGAAGGGAGAGAGAAATTCCTTTTCTTTTACTGCAGGAATCCTGGAGCCGGGGAAAACAACTGCTGGGTGAAATCGGCACAGCACCAAGCCATTTTTAAACACTTCCCCACAACATTAAAAAAAAATCAGTTTGCAGACAAATCCTCTAATTAATCTCTTAACACAAGGTAGCACTTCTCCTACTTAATCCAGTTCTCCCTGCCTGTACTGGCTCATGTTCTTCCCCACAATAAGTAGAAGCAGAAAGTCCTTATACTAGTGTTACTTATGATACAGCTAGACAAGACATTGGATATCCATGTTTGGCTCTCTTGTGTTTTTACATTTCTGCAAATAGCAGTTGACCTGAATTGGGACCATGTCCAGTTGGTACCTTTTCACCCATAATTTATACTCAATATTGTGAGTCCTGACCTCTGCTGCCAACAGGAACAGCTCCCTGCCCTCCTTTAAGTGACGGCCTTTCTATTACTTAAAGAGAGCCATCATGTCTCCCCCCTCAACCTTCTCTTTTCCAGACTAAACATTCCTAAATCCCTCAGCCCCCTGATCATCCTCGTTACTCTTCTCTGCACCTGCTCCATTCTGTCCACATCCTTTTTGAAGTGAGGCCTCATAAACTGCACACAGTACTCCAGATGCGGCCTGTCCAATGCAGTGTACAGCGAATCACTGGCTGGGTGTTCTCAATTTGTTTCATGTACAAGTAGCTATAAATGGAACCATTCTGCTCTGTTCTTGTTTCCTCAGGCTCACGTGCTTATGAGGATGGAGCACCTGCTACTGCAGTAGTAGATCCAGAACTGCTGCTTTCCCTTCCGGGGTTCATCCTAGCTCTCACTGCAAATGGCAAATATGCTTACGTCTCTGAGAATGTGTCCAACTTCCTTGGTTTCTCTGTGGTAAGCATAGGATGTTAACAGACATGAGGCAACCCACTTTGCCGTGTTATCTGCATGTAATTCAATCTTAGACACGTCAGAAATACGATGAAGCTATGTGATAGCATCTCAGACAATTGGTCCATCTAGCCAGAACTTTCTATACTGTTTTGGATCCTAATGATGGGGAAGGGGTTTTGTATAGCAGCAGGGAAGGGGAATAATTTTTACCAATTCTCCGCTCTTCACACTGTTCCTAGGGTCCACCAATCACCCAGGGTAGAATTTGGGGGGAATCATGGACGTCTTCAATAGGAAGGTAGAGGTTGGAAAGTTCCCCTCCATCATTATAGCATAGAATACAAACCAGCTTATCTCCAAAATCTCCTTTGAGGTCCTTCCCAACCCTATTTGTTTCTAACTAGAGATTCCAGGGGTTGAAACTATATGCAAAGAATGTTTTCTACAACTCAGTAATGGCTTCTACCCCTAAAAGGCATGCAGTGCCCTACTTCTGAGAACAGGTGGCATAAAAAAATGCTATGATCTATACATACGTTAAGTGCCGACAAGTTGCAACCAATTTATGGTGACTCCAGCAAGGATCTTTCAAGGCAAGTGAGAAGCCGAGATGGTTTGCCAATGTCTCCCTCTGCAGAGTCTTCCTCGATGGTCTCCCTTTCGAGTACTGCTACTGTGTAGCTTCCGAGATCTGATGAGACTAGGCTATAGCATGCCGCCTTCACTGCCACTGTGAGATACAAGTGATTGAAATAGGGTAGACAACTGATAACCATTAAAGCTTTTGTCAGAACCCTGAGAGTTCCAGGTTTTTCCTTAAAATACTTTTCTAGCTCTCATGACAGCAACTTCATAATGCAATGTCAAAATGCTAAATAATTCACCGTTTAGAAAACGAAATGAAATATTTGCTTGTACCCTTTTCCCAGGTAGAACTCTTAGCCCACGGTGACTCCATCTTTGACCTTTTGAACAGCCCTGGAAGCAGGACTATGCAGGAGAAGCTCTGCTTTGCTCAGCAGCACCCAGGCACTGGTAAGAATATGAACATGGTTGCCAAGACCTTGAGAAAAATATCGTGTCCCTTTAACAGAGGCCCAATGGAATGTTCTTTACCAGGTCATGTTCTTTATCCCCATGCCATGAAAAGCATCAGCTGCCATTTCCACACATGACACCACTTCTAATAAAGTGACAGGACTTTTTTTTCTCCAGCCCAGTTGGCTACCCTGGGGGTAGTAGTGGGATACATCAGTATTTCCAAGTTGGTGGTTTCTGCAGAGGGGAGATTCCAACTACAGCCAGAGCAATGAAGGCATTTCTTCAACATTTTGCACAAAATGAAACTTTATGTACAAAAAATGTCAAAAGCGAAACATTCAAAGACATTGTAAATACCTTCTAGCATTGTTTTTCTCTTAAATTCAGCCAAAATTCCTGCTCACAAAGTGTTAATCCTTTGCCTCAAGCAGTTTCTTGTTTCCTTTTTAAGAAATAACATATGCTAACTCACAATAACAGCTAACAAAAGTTTGAAGGAGGCTGTTCTGAACTCTCAATCTAGGTCAACAGCCTGAATGCAACTTTTGTGTTGCAAAAAGTTGGATCTTTTTTTAAAGGGGAGAAGCTGGATTAGAAAAGGGAACATGGGAGCAGAGTAAAGCCAACTTGATCTGCTCATGGACCTTTAACCCTACAGAAGAATTGTTTGAAAAACATTTGGGCCAGCTTTCAGTCAATCATGTACCAGTAGTACAATTTTGACCAAAGAGGGGCCATGGCTCAGTGGCAGAGCATCTGCTTGGCATGCAGAAAGTCTCAGGTTCAATCCCCGGCATCTCCAGTTGAAAGGATCAGGTAGTAGGTGATATGAAAGACTTCTGCCTAACACTTTGGAGAGCTGCTCCCTGTCTGAGTAGACAATACTGTCCTCGACGGACCAATGGTCAGAATCAGTAGAAGGCAACTTCATATGTATATATGGACTTGCTGTTTATTCTCATCATTGAGGCTTTGAGTTTATTCTCTCAATTAATATTTGATAAATTATAGAAATCATTAGGCAACGTTTTCATGATGTCACAAGAAACATCTGCTAATTGCTGCAAATCCCTGAACTGCTGTTGAAAAAGCACAGCTACAAGGGTAATATGAAGTAGAAATACGTGGAGGATTCCACAGGCTTGGTATACACATGATAGAGAATGAAGTTATCATTCAAATTTGGATTCACTTTTGACCTGACTTGGAAAGAGAGTCCACAGATTAAGAGCGGCAAATAAGGCACTGGGAGCCAGCTTCAGCCTTGTTTACAAGAATGAGGACCTAACTGATTTAGCTCCCAGTTTATTACTTTAATTTACATTTTCCCCATGCATTTAGGAGAAATAAATCATCTTTCAATATTAATATTGTCACTCAATGTGACAAGTGGGCAACACACAGAGCAGCTCATCTAAAAAGTCTTTACATATGAATTACAGTTTTTATCTTTGAGAAAGATAGGCTTGCCAACAGGCCTGGAGAAAAATGATTTGTCTTTTTAATAGCAGCTTAAAGTGTGAAAATTGGCAGCTGAAGGTCTTCATGGCATGGATGTAAATAACTCAACCTGGTAAATAACATCTGATTAAACCTTTATTAAAGGGACGGGGCATCTTTTCTCCAGGCAGTTGGCAACTGTAGGGGAAGAATTGTTTAAAAAAGATTTGGGCTAGCTTTTTATCAATTATGTAGTATCACTTTGACCAGTGGGCATGTTATTTATTCTCACCATTGATGCTTTAATTTGTGTTTTTTTTTTATAAATGGATATTCGATCAGGGCAAGCATAAGGACACTTTCCTGAGAGTAAGCCTTACTGAATAGGCCTGTCTAGGATTCTGAGTTGACCTGCTTAGAATTGCTGTCTTACTCACTGATACATGTATCATTGACGCTTGATGTCATGGTGTTCGTTTTTATTTGTTGATTTTAGCCTTTGCACAATTGTTCAGTGACACACATGGGTCTTATTTATTGTTTTAGGTGATATCACTTTTATATTCTGGTCTCTCGTACTTGGTAGTTTTACTGTGCTTGCTTAGTAATGGTCTGTTTCTTTTCTCCCCTATCATTGAAACATATAAAATATGCACACTGTTCAACATAAAGATTTATATCTATACTAAGAAAGACAATTTGAAAACTTTATCTGATTACCTGCCAAAGATCGCATAAAGAGTTCATTAGAGAACAGGGATTTAAACTTGGGTCAAAATGTATCCGTATACTGTGCTCTAAGGCTTTGAGACAGTTACTTAAACCCAGGCTGATTATTATTCTGGAAAACGAACCTTTTATTTCACTTAAGAATAGTTTATAATTTTAGCTTTGTTTTTATCTGTTAGGCCGATTATGCATGCTCACTTTACCCTTCTTCAATCCCCGTTTCATCCAGGATCAAAGCAACCTGGGTTGGGGAAAACTGTATGCATTGGCTTGAAAGATCAGGGAATGAACTGTGTGCAAATCGGAGGCATGAATACAGAAAAGCAGTCTCCCAAGTTCAAATCAAGTCCCACCCCTTTAATTGCTGGTCTGTGATTGGCTCACCTCGGGAGAGAACATTTCCTTCCCCCCAGACCCAACTGCCACATAAAAAAGCATTTTAAGAACAAAAAATGGGGGGCGAAATCCAAGCCTTGTTTTAAAAAAGCCTTTCTTTCTCCCAGAAAGAGCTCCCAGGAAGCAATTGAGTCCCTGCCTCTTTACACACTTCTTCTTGACTGGCTGTGAGAGAAGCCAATCTTTGTTGCTTCCCCTGTATGGCTATCAGCAAACAGAACAGAAGAGGGGTTTGGAAATGGGGGGAGGGAGCTCAACGCGAGGAAAGTGTATGTTCGCTCTCTGAATCTGGTATGAGCTAGGAAGGACCGTTTGACTCGGGCAAGAAGAGGAATGGGAAAAGCAGAATTCTTTTAAGGTTGAAACTGGGTTGAGCAGAAAAGGAATGAGGTCGCGTGCATTTTCAAAAACTTGATCCTGGCTGAAACAGGGAATGAAGGAGGCTGAACCGACCATGCATAACCGACCCTGGTGTACTTTTGGAGACTGTAGGGGGTTTCGCTTGAGGGTTTAGTTCTGTATTTTATCTTAGACCCTGTATTTTATATAATTTTGTATTTTATATAACTTTGTATGGTCCAAAAGCCTGTGAGCTGTATAGACACACCTGTTAATAAATGAAAGGAAGTATCCCTGTTTTGTGAAGGACATTGCATTGGAGAAGGTCTCAAACTGGACCCCATGAACCCTGGCTTTGAGTTACAAACATCCTGTTTTTAAAAAATTGTTGCAGAAACTGAGGTCATCACTGAAATGCGCACCTCAAGATCTTTGCGGGCAAGATACGGAGGGAGATGTTTCGTGGCCTTGAGGGGCAGATTTCTCTCACTTGATCCACAACTGACTTCCACTTCTCCCATTTCGACTTTTGTTGCTTTTTGCACACCGGTTGCACATCTGCCTGAAAGTGGAGATCATACTTTCTGGAAGTTGTCTTTCCAGAGCCTGCACACACTGGATATGAAGATTGCAGAGGTTACTGAAAGGTTAGAGACCCTTGCTATTTAGGCAGTTAAGAGGGTAACTGCGGATATGGGTGCCAACTGACCAAACTTTAAAATCCGCATCGCACCTGTGTTTAATGGCAGCTTTATGTATAGATACTAGCAGCTGATAGTGCTCCTCTCTATAGTATGAAAAGATTAATCTGCTAATATTTGCAGATGGAATTGCTGTTAAAAGCACAGGAACAGAAAACCTAATGGTTTTTCCTACAAGGAATATACAACTGATGCACAAATGTTGAGCTTCTCCACTCCATTACTGACTAAATTCATTTATGCTTTTTTCTTTTGTCAGTGTAATTTACTATCTTGGTTACCACAAAGAAGAGCTGATTCACCAGTCTTGGTACAGCTTCCTACATCCTGAAGATGTTTGCAGCGCAGCAGAGTTACACATGGCCCTGGGTGAGAACTGCGCCTTGAACAGAGAAGGGGCAGGAAGGAATATGCTCCATTAGATGCAAAGGTTCAGGGAAGATCCGATAATTATACTATGGCATGAATATACACAGTGAGGGGTTTAAAGAGTCCATGTTCCTTGTTTCAGTTTAGCCACTCCCTCCCACAAAATGGTTGGTTTTGTGACAGTGTGGACTTTAAGGCAATAAAAATTCTATATTTGCTACTATGTTACTTACACGATACTTCTGGTGTAGTGTAGTGTAAGAGTATGAACGGAGTCCACATTTCACCTCAGGTAGAAATGTATTAGTTTCAGGTAAGCCATGGTTTCCTCAGCCCCTGCCCAGCCACAATGCGGCTGGCCTACTTTACATAATTCTTGTACAGATTATTATTTTGCTTATTTAGTTATATTATTTATAGTCCACCTTTCTCACTGGGACTCAAGGTGGATTGAGTCAATACAATCAACAGGATGGGATACTCAGTACACAATAAAATAGGATTTGGGTTGTAGAACCAACCAGAAATCTAAAAAACAGAACTGAAGCAAAGCAGAGGTGATAACATGACAGATAAAATGATGCAAGATTACACAGTAGGATCCAATTTACAGCAACCTATACACAGTAGTATAGACCACAATCCCTAATAATTTGTACAAGTAACTTTGTGAATCATTTTGTACAGTGCTATCTTATTGCCTGCGTAGAAAAGCCCTCTTGAATAGTTCAGTTTTGCATAGTTTGCGGAAAGCCAGGAAAATGGGAGCCTTCCTGACTTCCTCAGACAGACCATTCCGTAAGGTGGGGGGCACATTAGAGAAGGCACATGTACAGGCAGTTGCTGATTTTGCCCATTTGCAGGTTAAGCAAAGCTGTCGTGGCACAGCATGGGGGAGAGATGGTACTGCAGATATGAGGGTCCAAGCCCATAAAGAGCTTTATATGTGATAGCCAATACCTTAAATTGAGCCCAGTAACTGATGGGCAGCCAACAGAGTGACTGCAGAATGGGAATAATATGCATGCTACATCTAGCTCCCGATAATAGCCAAGTTGTGGCATTCTGCAAGAGCTGGAGTTTCTGAATTGATTCTGAGGGGAGACCAATGTACAGTGTACAATGTACAATAATCGTAGTCTAGTCTTGATGTCACCATGGCATGGATCCAGGTGGCCAGTATTGAGGTAAGGGGCCATTTTTTTTGAGGTACCCTGAGTTGGAAGAACACCTTTTTTGCAACTGCATTAACTTGTTTCTCCAGCAATAATGTTGGGTCCAGTATAACCCCCCAAGGCTCTTAACTGAGTTGGCAAGGGTCATATGAACCCCATCGAATGTGGAGAGCATATATCCTTCAAGACATCTGTCTTCCCAACCAGCATTACTTCTGTCTTTCCAGGATTTTGTTTCAATTTGTTCGATCTTAGCCATTTCACCACAGCAGCCAGGCAGCCATTTAGGACCTCTACCACATCACTAGGATATTTGGATAAGGATATATATAGCTGTGTATCATCTGCATATTGATGACAGCCAACCCAAAACTATGAATGATTTGATTTGGCCAAAGACTTTAAATAGAGATTGAAGAACATGGGGGATATGATTGTGCCCTGTGGGACCCCACAGGATAGGTCCCACATGGATGATAACTGGTCTCCCATGGCAGTTCTAAGGGTCTAGACCATGAGGAATAATTTGAACCAGTCCAAAACACAACCCCTGATGCCTACTTCTGTCTGTAGGTGCCTCAACAAGATGGCATGGTCTACTGTGTCAAAGCAGCAGATAAATCCAGTAGAAGCAACAAAGAGGCCTGATTTTGTCTACATTTAGGAGGTCATCAACTAAAGCCACCAGAGCGGCCTCCATCCTGTATCCCAGTCTGAAACCAGATTGAAAAGGGGCTAGGGCAGATGAGTTATCCAAGAAGGCCTGGAGTTGTTCTGCTACTGCTCTCTCAATCACTTTGCCTAGGAAGGGCAGTTTAGAGACTATAACATGATGTCAGACTCAGTACAAGTTCTCCACCAGTGCCATTCTCGACGCCTCCCAGCCCTTTTCAGTTTACCCAGCTCAGCGGTAAACCAGGGGCTAGGTTTCCATCCGAAGAGAAGGAGAGGTCATCAAAGAGTGACCTTACTGATAGCTTCAAGGAGCTTCAATTTCCACACTTCAACAGGAACCTCAACAGAGCACGTGTTTGGAATCCTAAAATCCACTAGAGCATTCTGGAATCTGGTAGGATTCATGAGCCTCTGTGGCCTGACCATTTTCACTGGGCCCCCTCTTCTGCGAGGTGTTGGTGCTACATTGACCTTGGTTTTGAGTAGGTAGTGGTCAGACCATAGTTCATGCAGCCCTGAAATTGTTTAGCTAGCAAATGTGAGGTGCCTTAAAATTATATAGATTAATACTGCTATATAAAACTAAGCTCTATTTAATATTGCTACATAAAACTATTTTTCTCAGTCACCCTATAATAATTGCCACAAATTCAGAGTATCATCTTAGGCAAGCCAATATTGCTCGGCCTCATTTTATAAGGCTGAGGATTTATGAGGATAATACCACTTGACCTGCCTTACTGAAGCATTGTGAAGAACACTGAGATAATGTATGTAAATGCTTTGAATACTTAGGGAAAGCTTCATATAAACACCATTATTATTAAAAACGCACTAAAATCAAAGCCTACGCATGTTTTGGAAATGTTATAAAGACTGTTTGTTTGAACTGACCTTTAGTACATCGGGCTAAAGAGTGCACTGTTGGCCTCCTCTGAATACAAAGCAGTAGTACTGATTTTTAGGCTGCTTAGGTCCCATTATTCCAGTTTTTCAGTGTTCTATTTGCCTGTATTTAGTTAACTGCCTGTACTGGATGATGTAGTTGGTGGACCAGTCCTGCTTTCTGTGTCTCCACTTTCAGAGGTGAGGTAGATAGCAACTAGAGACAGGGCATTTTCTCTGGTGGAATCTCACCTCTGGAATGCCCTCTTCCTTGAAGCTCGCCTGGCACCTACTCTACCGTCTTTTAGGTGTCAGGCTAAAACACATCTTTTTACCCAAACTTTTACTTAGGGTTTTTAAAAAATCTCATCCGCTTTTTAATTCTCTGCTTCTGTTTTATGGATATGCTGCTTACATCTGATGGCTTGTGTTTTAATGAATTAATGCTGTGGTTTTTAATTTGTAAGCCGCCTCAAGACTCTGAAGCACACAAGCATTCGAAATAAATAAATAAATCTATTGTTTTTGTAATTTCAGTGAACGGTGCTGAGGAACGCAACCAGCAAGCTGTAGTCCGTATGCTCTGCAAGGACCTGAGCTGGGCTTGGGTGCAAGTCATTTCATCGAGGGAGAATGGAAAGACAGGAGAACTGGTCATTTGCACCAACCATATCCTCAGGTAGCACCTACAGTTTTGGCATTCCCTGTGTAGGTTATGCTTGGGACCCCAGCCAGTACTGGGCAGTCTGCCTGGCAAGGGCAAGAAGACAGTTTCAGAAGGCCATAGGACAAGTATTTTCCCCAACTGTGGTAATGAGCAAGACTCTAAGCGTGCTGCGTAGCTGGCAGGAGAGGGGGGAGATGGAAAAAAGCAAAGGAAGCAAAAGAAGTCATGTAACTACAGTGGGGGATTTAAAACTCTACATGTGATCTGGGTGGTAGACCTAGTGGAAGACCTTGAGGAGATCAGGTTAGCAGGATATAACACAGAAGGCTACTCCTTTGTCTTTTTAAAAGTTCTACTATAGGAAGAGTCTTCCCAAAATCACAACATGGCAACAGAGGGGAGGCATAACAATGGAACACCTCTTTGTCATGAACTTGTGAAAATCATATGCTCTGTGTCAGAAACTGGCAACCCTAAGAAGTTCTTTTGGTCCTCTTCTGCACAGAGTCAAGCTCAAAGGACCATTTTTACCAGTGGCGATATTGCCCATGTTAACAAAACAGATGGCGGGATGGGTCAGAGGCTGGAGGAGGATATACTAACTAGATTATGCAAAAACCAGGGCACAGTGGGACATGCACAACACTTATGCATGTAGTTGTTGTGCAGGTGAGTGGTTGCTGACTGGGTGGAACTTCTGATGTTGGAAAGCTTTTCTTGTTTGGGTATGTTCTCGGGGACAAATTTCCGCCCTTCCTATATACCTTCAAGTGATGGCATTATAATTTAACCCACATATTCCTTGGAGAAGTATGTTAAAAATGAAACAACCAACTTCCATGGGCCCTGACCTGGATGCCCCAGGCTAACCCAATCTCATTAGATCTGAGACCTAAATGGACCTTTAACAGAAAAATCACATTGCATAGATAAAACCATCACTCGCATAATTCCTTGGGGAGCCATAACATAAAAGCTGCCTTATCTTGAGTCAGACCTTTGGCCTATCAAGGACAGTATTCTCTGTTCAGACTAGCAATGGCTCATCAGGTTGCTCATTTGTTTTTCATGTGCTGTGTCTACAGTTTGAATGTAAACCCTGCAATGGCTAAAATGTACATTCGTTTGTTTGGCCTTCTGTCCTTTATTCATAACACTCACAAGTAATGCATCCTAGTCTAAAGAAATTCATAGCATCCTTTGTGAAAATGACTTCTAATGCTTGTTCCACTCCACAGTGAGGAAGAAGCCATGCATATCCAGAGCCAAAAGCCACAGGCTGCAACTTCCCCCCCAACTACTCTGAGACAATGTACCAGAGAAACAGAACAGCAGACACAGCCAAATGACATTAGTGTTTCCCCTCAAGAGTCACTGATGCCTGGGGATGGGACACTCCAGTACAATCGCAGCCAGATTCTTGATGCCTGCGCCAAGAAGATACTCCCAGTTCCCCTCCAGCCTCAATTTCCTGTCACTTTCCCTATCCCCCATTCAGCTAACATGCAGCCCCCTGAAGAAACTGGACTTTCTCTTTCCCCTGATGATTGGCACAAGAATCTCTCCTGCACAGACGGAGCCAAGAGACTGCCCACCTTGAGCCCTTGTGCTTTCTGCTCCCCTGAAAGTACACTTTCTCCTGCCAGCAGCCCTTCTGCAGACTTTTCTCCATTACCCCCATCGACAGAAATGTTCCAAGCAAAGGATACTGGCGCTGACCCATACAGATGGGCTATCAGTGTGCTGGCTGATCAAATCCACTCCCTGGCCGAAACCTTCTCTCAGTACACAAAGCAGATACCCCAGGAGATTCCTCCTAGCATCCCCCTGTGGCCTTCTCAGCCTCCTGAGAACTCTCAGACTAATGGAGCTCTAGATGTCATGGAAGAATTCCCTGTGGATGAACAAATCATCACAACTATCCTCAACAATCTCCTGGACAATGGCAACCTCAATCTGTCCCCTTCTGAGCTGGTAACAGCAAACAACTTTCACATATCAGACTCTGAACCCCAACTTTCTTTACTCCAGACACCCCTAGCAGAAGCACCCCCTTGTCTCAACCAGTGCCTTTTCCCGCAGCCCTTGTCTTCCTCTGCATCAGCTGATTGCCGTGTGCCTGACTCCCAATGGGACGCAAGATTTCATATTACGTTTCACCAAGGTAAGGAGGGTTTGGACTAAGTTTCTATGCCATAAAGAGGAATCCAAAATCTAGGCCAGTTCCTCATAAGAACGTAAGAAAAACCCTGCTGGATCAACCAGTGGTCCATCTAGACTAGTATGTTTCATATAGCGGCCAACCAGTGCCCTGGAGGGCTCCCCAGCTGCTGCCTCCCAACACTGCTATGCAGAGGTTTGGTGCCTCTGCAAATAGTAGCTCCTTTCAAATTGTCACCGAATAGGCATTTTCTTTGCCCAAAGAGTTTAAATTTACCTCCACTGGTTTTGAATATGAAAACACTGACAGTTTGGAGGAATGGAACATGATGTGGTCTACGCCTCTAGGACCCAGGATGGGCATTGGTGGGGAACCACGTCAGGAAACTTAGGTCTCTGCTGAATGCTTAAAGAATTAGTACAGGAGCGAAACACTACTTAAACAAAGTGCAAATAGATTTATAAATAGCTACGTGCAATTACATATAGTATGAGACATTATATACACAAAAAGACCAACAAAAAGTCATTCATAAACATTCATATTTTTAAATGTCCCAAAAGCAGCGTACATATTCTTCTTCCCCAGACTAATCTCATGTAGTACCATGGATCCCCATAGTAATGGAGGATACGGCCGTTTCAAATTCTTGGCAATTTAACAATTCTTCTTCAGTCCTTCAAAAGGCATCTTGCAGCATTTTCTACCTAGTTTTCATTTCCAAATTGTAGGTTATAATATATGTCCCGCCACGGGTAACATTCAGATGCCGTTCCCAAGAAGAGTAAGGAAGCCCAGTGTGGAAAAAAAATTTTTTTTTTGCATCCATTGTACTACATGAGATTAGTCTGTGGAAGAAGAATGTGTACCCTGCTTTTGGGACATTTAAAAATATGAATGTTTATGAATGACTTTTTGTGTATATAATGTCTCATACTGTATGTAATTGCACGTAGCTATTTATAAATCTATTTGCACTTTGTTTAAGTAGTGTTTCGCTCCTGTACTAATTTCCAAATCTGTTGATAATTGTACAGTGGTGTCTATTTTTTCCTCCCTGAATGTTTAAAGAATGGCTGGGGGAAGGGAGTGTAGGTGAGAAGCGACATACGAAGGAAAACTGAATTACTCTTCCTCGTTGTTTCTCCTGTCCTCCACACCTTTCCCCTGCTGCTTTCTAGATGTTTGGCTGGACACCCAGACTCCATAACCACCACATATGATAAAATGTTGCATCTGTATTTTCACATTTCCAAATAATCTGTATTATAATTTTTCCAACTAAGGACTAATTTTTTAAAGGCTGCTTAGCAAACTGCGATGAAGGTTACAACCTGGAGATTATCCCCGTGTTTTAACCAGCTTTTGTACCTTCTCCCCTCGTGCAGGTGCCCCTCCAGAGGAGGCCCTGTTCTCCTGAACCTACCACGTGTCCGAGAAAGCTCCAGAAGCAGCAGTGTGTCTCCACTCACGTTGCACTGCCTTCACTGGCATGATCAAAAGTGATGGTTAAACATCTGGCAGGGACAGAAACCTTCACCCGCTGCCAGTGAATAGGAGAACCTGGCCACACCCCATCCAAGAAATACCAATACACCTCACATTGCTAAAGTATCTCCGCAGCTTGGAGTCTTAACGCGCGCTGCCTGCGGGCAGGCGACTTGAGCCCGAAGTGAGCCACTCAGTGGCGAGAAGCAGCCTGCAGGGGGCGCTGCAGAGGCGTTCCGACACGGGGGCGGGCTCTCCCCGTTCTTGCAAATAAAAGCCTTAAAACTCTCTGGTCTGTCTCTTTGCGGTTAATTGACGGTGTGAAGCGGAGGGAGACACGTGGCGGGAGGGAGGGAGCGGTACAGTTCGGCGCATTTGGGGAAAGCTGCCGAACACCCCGAAAGGGCAGCAAGGTGCGCATGCGCCGGCCCGTGGCCTACTGGGCTGTACTTCCTGAATTGCGTGCCCCTCCCTTTGTGACTCCCGCGAGCTTGTCTACGTCGTTGCTAAGAAACCGGAAGGAGCGGCGGCGGCGCGGCCTACAACCCCCGGGCGTGCAAGCGGAGCAAGGAGAGGGGCTTGAGCATTGCCGAGAGGGGATGAGCCTGGAATCGCGTGAACAACAGGTAGCACTCACGTCTGGCTGTAGCCTCTGGCTCTTCACGTGTTCCTTTCCTAGGCGCCGCCCCTTCCTGTGGCTGGGCCATATGCCCTTTGCGGGGCCTGTGAGGGGGAAGGGTGGGTGAAGAAAGAAGGGGTTCGGGGTTTGCAGCCCGGTGGGGCTGGATAACTATAACGAGCCTGCAGGTTCAGAGGCAGTGTGCCCTTCAATGCTGGGCATGAGCGAGGGAGATTGCTTTCGGACCCTTTTTGTGGGTTATTGGAAGTATGTTGCTGTCAGCATTGGAAAATAGATCGCTTTTGACATTAAAAAAAAAACCAATAGTGTTGATGGTAGAGGCCACCAAGACTACATTAGTGGAATTGTGCTTCGTGGACTTGAGTCCTGCAACTCTACAACTTCCTTTGGGTCGCACACACCTGAGTGACTGAAGCTCTATGTGCTGTCTATTATTCACAGTGGGTCGCCGTGTTAGTCTGTCTGCAGTAGTAGAAAAGGGCAAGAGTCCAGTAGCACCTTATATTCTTGTTGGTCTTTAGGTGCTACTGGACTCTTGCCCTTTTCTGTGTACTGTCTAGGTTGTCAGCTGTGAAAGATTGTCAGTTTCAGGGACATAGTTTTGGGTTAAGAGGCAAAATAAAATGGGGGTTGCCCAGCAAAGTGGAAAGCCCTGCTGTCACTTGTTTTTTCTCTAGTTTTGCGATTTCTAAACCACCTGTCCTGTTTCTTTTTTATTTTGGCAAACTCTGTGTCTCTAAGTAACTCCAGGTCACTTTCTATAAGGTCGTCTGGAGCTTGTGATTTTCAGTGGTGATTGTGACACTACAGATGTTCCTCTTGCTTCACTTTATCTACTATTTCCCACCAAAGCTGTGAATGCTAGACACATCTAAACTTAACTTCAACCAGACTTTAGCTAAGCACTTTTGATCATAATGAAACCTTAATCCGGTATGAGGGTCTGGTTCTTTATTTTGGGCCTGGGTCTTTTAGGCCTGAGTCTCAGGATGAAGGAGACCTGCTTCTGTTCCATAGGCTATAAATAACAACATGAGAATTGCCTTGCTGGATCAGAACAAAGATCTGTCTGGCTGTATCTCCTGGAGTGGCCAGACAGTTGTCTCCCTGTTGTTAGGTTGTTTGCATCCTGGTAATTTATCTGTATACTGCATCTGAATGGTGGTTCTATTAATAGCTATCCTATAAACATGAGAAGAACCCTGCTGGATAGGACCAAGGTCCATTGAGTCCCGCATCTTGTTTCCTACAATAACCGGCCAGGTACCTGGATGCCCGCAAGCCTTCCCCTCCCTGTCCCATTGTTCCCCTTCACAGATGCTATTTAGTGGCATACCGTTTCTAAATGTGAAGGTTCCTTTTTTTAATAGCTGTTGATAGACCTTTCTTCCTCCATGAATTTGTCTAATCCCCATTAAAAGCCACCTAAACCATCATTATATCTTGCTGTACTTTAATAACCATGGAGTTATCATCCAATTAATTCTCAGAAAATACCCAGTGATATACCCCCTTTCCTGTACAGGTTGGGTACAATTAAAATGGCATAGGTTTTGGAGATGACATGAACAGGATGCTGAAGAATGGACAGCTATGTTAGTCTATTGCAGTAAAATATCTGGAGTATAGCTACTGAAGCTTGTGTAACAATACATTTTAAGGTTTCACAGAACTGTATCCTGCCTTTCATGGAAATGGCAAGAACAGCTAAAGAACGCTTCTATCCATGGGACTAGACACACTATTAATGGCTCACTTCTGACAATGTGAAACTGTGGTTTATTTAAACTGCAGATAGTTTGTGAAACCAGGATTTTGCTCACAGAGGATCTTTCAGTCCTGGTTTTTGACCAGTCCTGGCTGCAGCTTCTCCATCTTCATGTTTAAAAACTAGCCTGCTATCCCAACATGCACTGCAACACCAGTTGAAGGGCTTTGTTTCCCCACATCACCAAGTCATTTATCATAGGCTGGTGACGCTAAGGGCAGGAACTCTGAAATCTGTCAGCACAGAAAGCAACCCACTTGTTCACATCTCCTTAAATTCTTAGATTTCCTTACACCATTTTGTAAGAACAATCATACACACAGTCTCTTCCAAGTGATACCCCTCCCCAGTTTCATCCCAAAGTTGGCATGCTTATTGCATGTTCTGCTGCTAGAGCTCGCCTTCTACCATGACAGCAGTGAGGCAAGTCTGGGAAACAATGCACTTCCATGTGTGACCGGAGAAGGTATGCATCCACTGCACCTATGAAGCTGCTGGAGCCGCTTCCTTCGGATCCAAGGTGGGCTGCAGAAGCACTGCTTTCTGCCTCAGTTGCAGGCAGGTCTGGGGAGTGACACACTTTCCAGATCCTGCCAGCAGTGGCACAGGTGGAAGGAGAAAGCATGCCCTTTCAGCCTCTGTGCTGCTGCCACCCGCCTTAGCTCCAAGGTGGCTACAGAGGTGCTGCCATTGGAGCTTGTCTGACAAACAGGTGGCACAGGAGGAGGGTCCTTGGAGCAGAAAAATGGCTCAGGATACCCCAGATGGGGAGCACGCCAGTGTTCCTGTGTCTTTAAGATCAGCATGGATAGGGAGACGGCTAGTGAGATATGGTGAAATGCAAGAGTAGTTTCAATTCTGAGTGGTTCTTGCAAGGAATCGTTGCCTGGGGAGTGTGAGAAACTGTAAGGCAGAATTTCTCAATCTTAGATAGCGTGAAACCATAATTAAGAGAAACTGTGCTTAATAAACAACTTCAGATCCTGCCTTCAGGGAGCTAAACTAATTGTGGTTAGCTGGAGGGCTGAGTTCACATGATCCACTAATCACAGTTTAATTAAAGTGTGGTTTTTCATTATGTATGAATCAAACCTATATATAGCAGTCTTAATCCTGGAGACCAGACCAGCAAGAGTGACTGAAGAGCAGGCCTGGTGTTGGGTATTAAGAGGTTTTCTTTTACAAAATGTTCAGGCAGATATAAGGGACCCTGAAAGAGTTAAAGCCCGTGGTGATTTTTGTTTTCTGATGTTGCTGAATTTCATTTCAGGGAAGAGCATATCTACTTGGTCCTCACTTTCATGCACACTGGGAGATGTGCGTTCTCCTACCACTTGTTTAAAGCTGTAGGCTGGAGAGAGCATCTGCGCTCCAGCTGTAATGTGCACAGACCTTATGAGTTGCCATGTCACTTCCAGCTCAGAGTAAATATGGATGCACAGCTCTACATCTTATTTCTATAACCAAATGAGAGCTTTAGCCTTGTGAATCTGCCTAGGACCCACGGCAAAAGGGAGTATCTTCCCTTTCACCCTTCAGTATGCAGAACCAACGTAGTCCGACAATAAGACTCGTCTCAAGTTTGGCAAAGGGATTTGTACAGTTCTTTCCAGTCCTGATCTTTGCATGAGCTGGCCTACAAAAGCCAGAGAAAGGACAGAGAGGACAAATCCTGTTTTGTTGTTGTTGTTGAATGTTAAAATATGATAAAACAGAGCACTGATGGTATTTTCTCTTTCAGTTTGAGGCTAGCCAGTTGAAACAGCAAAAACTACCAAAAGCCTTATGAAGCGGCTCCGCGGGGATAAATATGGGGGTCATCCCCAAAAGAAGCGTTCTTCTGATAAAGTCATTCGCACCACAGCAGTACAGATTTCAGAAGAAAGTGGAGAGGCTACCATCCTCAGTCGTCAAACGTTGGCTCAAAAGCGACCTCTGCAAAGCTTGAGTGACATGACGGGTGGCCCTGGGGAAAGCGCTAATGATGTCAAGAGACCAAAGCTGCTGCCCTCAGCAAATGCTGCTGGCCAGGAAGCCGACGATGAGGGTTCAGATGACAGCGATTTTGAGGGAGTTGAGAGTGATAATGATGTCAGTGATGATACCAGTAGTGATGATGGTGAAGATGACGATGATGATGAAATTGGCAGTGATTCCTCAAGAAGCAACAATGAAGACTCAGATTCAGAGGACACAGCAAGCAATCCCCTTTCAAAGCCTGAATTGACAAAAGGTAAAAAATGATGCCTGTAAAATTGAATAAACTGCATCTCTGTGTCAACCTGTCAGAAGCTCTGAGCTTTTCTTTCTCTGGTGACTTCTGCTTCTGGTTTAGCGTCGTAGATGTGCTTGTGTCAGTTAACACCAGAATACATTATGACCACCATTCATTTCAGTTTCTGACTGTTTTCTTTGTTGCTTAACAGTCCTACAGTTTTCTTGCATCAGCAGCTACTTTACATGTTTGATGCTGTCCCTGCCAGCAGATGATGTCTTTCTGTGTGATGGTCTGCATTTTTGCAGACCCTTACACAGATGCCAAAGAAGTTGTGTTCTCCATTTGAACAACCTCTTGCACTCTGTTTAATAGAAGCAATTTGTTAGAATCCAAATAGTTGGTTCTGTTATAATATGGAGTCACCAAATAAGAGTTGTAGACAATGTTTAGCATTTATATATTTAATTTTTTTTCATTAACATGTTTTATTCTGCCTTTTCTCCCACAATAAAAGTCTCTCTAAACAGATATAACTACACATAAAAAACCTTGCCAAAAATCTCATGTGACAAGACTAAGGTCATGGTCCATATAGAACTTCCAAATGGTAGAACCTTGTACTTTATCAACCCAGCCAGGCAGATCACTGTTTTTTTACTCTCATTATCCCATACCTCACCCCATCTTCAATATAATGATAATATTGGTTGACATAAGGTCTCTTAGAATACACTCCTAAACAGAGATACACCCTTCTAAACTTACTGACTTCACTGGACCCAGAAGGGTACAACTCTGCTTAGAATTGTACTGTTAATGAACTCAAATCTGAAGCAAAATTTGAATTGGGAACTCTTTATTTCACACAGCCACTCTACTGCAACAACTCTACTAGCCTGATCGAAAGTGCCAAAACATCATTGTATAAATCTTAAATAGTCAATAATATGGGCTAGTCTGTAGGCTGGGTAACATCATGCATTTTCTTATGGTGGTAACACGGTTGTTAAAATCTGAGTAGTCTGTATTTCCTCACATTGATCTGAATTGAGGTTAAAGAAGCTTAAGGAATATGCTGGTTTAAAATTAAGCATTATGCTAAAGTTTGTTCTCAGTTTTCTCCCTAATGACTCATAAACCTAAAGCAGTTTGCCACTGGTTTCTGTCATGAAACATTTATGTGCATTGATGTAGCTCTCCAAAGGTTGATACAAAATGCCGAATACTCTAGGACAGGGAATTGGGGAATAAAGAGTATTTGGAAACAAATGTTGGTGCTGGGAACTAGCATTTTTTGTATGAGTCATGTCGCCTGCTGCAGTAAGCAACTTGAACCTTGTATTAAAGCAGCTTAGTTACTACATAAAAAGCCAAATTTGCCTCCTGGTAATTGTGCAGATTTCCACTGTCAGGTCTGTTGAAAATCTACTGTAATGTGGAGTCCAAAATATATGCTTCAGCTTTCAGCCAAAACTACCATTCGGTCTCCTCCACAGAGCAAGCGTATTAGAGTTTTGTGATACTGTCAGTAAGAAACAGCCTGGAGCATTGATAGAGAATAAATGATGCCACACAGACATGTTTTTCCATCTTAAAAATGTGTTTTCTAATTGCAGTAAGCAATGTGATATGATATCTGAAAAAGCGAGACCTCCTTAGGCAACCTTTTCAGTTGACATTTGAGTTCCTGTTTTAATACACACACACAAAAAGAAAAGAAAAAAAAAAGATTTCCTTGTAAGAATGAAGTTGTGGAAATCTTCCCAAACTGAACAAACATTGTGAAGCTCAGGCTTTTAGATTCCTGCTTGCTTTCCTTTCAAAATCACAAGATTGGTCCAGCTTAAATATATTCAAATTTTGTTTATTTGTTGCCTTCCCTTTATAGTATACTGGTGTACCATAGCCATGGTTTATTGTGAAGTTCAGAAACTTATGCAAGTAAAAATTGAGATTTCTTTTATACTTAGGTGGTTCAAAGCAGTATATCGCTCAGACATCGCCGTTATCTAGAGAATCTTAATAAATAGTTGAGAGTTGGCAGTGCCAAGAGTGATGCTTTTACATGAATTAAAAATGGCTGGCCTACCACAAACAATGCACAATTATAAATAGAAATGTAGTTAATTGGGAAGGTGTCTAATGAGTTCAGCAGGGATGTGGATTAGGTCTCATTTAGCATAATAAATGGTTCTGGGAGTGGGAACAAAAAGCACTAATGAAATTCAAAAATGAAAATAGAAGGTGATGAAAACGCAGTGGTACACAAATAATAGATGATTCTGCAGAGGTACAAAACATGGCCATCTAAAATGATTCTTTTGTACAGAATAAATCAGCTGGGGCAAATTAAACACTCAAAGAAAAGTAGAAAAATGTTTCATGGAGAGGGGTTTATGGGGAGTAATTGGTGTTTTTTTAAATCTTTTGCACGAACACACAACTTGAAACAATCTAACAAATTATAGGTGCTGAACATGGGGGGTGGGAACAGCAAAGAAAAAAAGACTGCTCCATAGGCATCCTAATACAATATCAAGTAATAGAATTTCATCACTGTCCAAAAAGTAATGATCTTAAAAAGAGAAGTGCTTGGTTTCTTATTTATGCAAGCACTCTTCTTTGCATTGTTGCTGGGATGGTGGTCCAGAAACAATGGACTGGCAGCCCAGATTTGCACCGATTCTACCATTTGCCGGTCTGTCTTATAGCTTTTAATGGCATGATGGTGACTTATGTGATAACTAGTTGCTATTTGGAGGATGGATAGCTGTGGAAAGAAAAAGCTAAGCTCAGTAAATATGTTGAAAGTATAGGAAAGACAGAAAAGACTGCAGAATTATGACATATGTGGGAGTGTTCTGAATTTTGGTTGCCTACATTTTTAATAAAAGAGCTAAGAATGAAAATCCTGGGAAAAGGCCTTGAATATCATGAGAGCCATAAAGCGAGTTTGGAGGTTTTTATCACAATTTTATTTTATGGTGGTTATGTAGTGCTGTAATACTGCCTGGTGCTTTGGAGCAATTTCAATCTATATTAGGCAAATGCCAGTTATGAGAGGAGGAAAGGGAGCGGCGTGGGATGAGGCTTAATAATACAAATAAAAATGAGTTATAGTGAGTGAATTCAGCCCAGCAATTTGCAAAAAGAGACTTCAGTGAGGAGAAATAGACAAGCTTTGGAAAGCTACTCAACCATGGTTCAAACAATATAAATGGTGTGCCCCCCCAATTTCCATGACAAAACCTCAGCAGACGTCAAAGGGATGACATTGACACAGTGCTCCTTCTTCTAAACTCTGCAAACGGCATCCAGTAACAGCCACTCAGACCTGTGCCAAATTTGGAGAAAAGGACTGGAGTGAATTGGTTTAAATTAAAGCTCTTTAAGCTAACAAGCTGAAAGCCCCTATTTGAATAATCATTTTTAATTAGCTTTTCCATTTGTATTACATGTGTTTGGGAGAAGAGCAGATTCCCATTGGTAAATGCTGCCATTAAACAAATTGACTTCTTCCACATTGCAGTAAACCTAGTACATCATTTAGCTATTTAGCAAAGTACCTGGTGACTTTATCCATGTAGTAAAGCAATTAAATATAATTCTCAGGTTTGTGTTAATTGCTGTTGTAGCATAAGCCTGAGCTTCTTTGGTCAGAAGGCCTGTTCAGTGGGACTGTCTAGTGAATGTGCTTCTGTGTGTGTTAAGTGCCGTCAAGTCACTTCCGACTCATGGCGACCCTATGAATGAAAGTCCTCCAAAATGTCCTATCTTTGACAGCCTTGCACAGATCTTGCAAATTGAAGGCTGTGGCTTCCTTTATTGAGTCAATCCATCTCTTGTTGGGTCTTCCTCTTTTCCTGCTGCCCTCAACTTTTCCTATCATGACTGTCTTTTCCAGTGACTCTTGTTGTCTCATGACGTGACCAAAATACGATAGCCTCAGTTTACCGGTAGTCATTTTAGCTTCTAGGGTCAGTTCAGGCCTGATTTGATCTATAACCCACTGATTTGTTTTTTTGGCAGTCCACGGAATCCGTAACACTCTCCTCCAACACCACATTTCAAAGGAATCTATTTTCTTCCTATCAGCTTTCTTCACTGTCCAGCTTTCACACCCATACATAGTAATAGGGAATATGATGGCATGAATTAATCTAGTCTTGGTGGCCAGAGTCACATCCTTACACTTCAAAATCTTTTCTAGCTCCTTCATGGCTGCCCTTCCCAGTCTCAATCTCCTTCTAATTTCTTGGCTGCAGTCTCCCTTTTGGTTGATGGTGGAGCCAAGGAATAGAAAGTCTTGAACAATTTCAATTTCCTCATTGTCAACCTTAAAGTTGTGTAATTCTCCTGTAGTCATTACTTTTGTTTTCTTGATGTTCAGCTGTAGTCCTGCTTTGGCACTTTCTCTTTTAACTTTCAGCAGTAGTTGTTTCAAATCTTCACTATTTTCTGCCAATAATGTAGTGTCATCAGCATATCTCAAATTATTAATGTTCCTCCCTCCAATTTTCACTCCACCTTCATCTAAATCTAATCCAGCTTTCCTAATTATATGTTCTGCATATAGATTGAAGAGATAGGGAGATAAAATACATCCTTGTCTGACACCTTTGCCAATTGGAAACCATTCCGTTTCTCCATATTCTGTTCTAACTGTGGCCTCTTGTACAGGTTGCGCATCAAAACGATCAGATGTAGTGGCACACCCATTTCCTTTAAAACCAGCCATAGCTTTTCATGATCCACACAGTCAAAAGCTTTGCTGTAATCTATGAAACACAAGCTGATTTTCTTCTGAAATTCTCTCGTGCTTCTACTTCAGATTTAATATGATAGACAATGTTAAAGTAGGTTTAGTACCTGTGCTTGGAGCAGTGAGCACATTCTACTGGTAAATCTCACTTTCATAAGGGCTGATGCAACTAAGAGGTTTGGCCTGGTTGTGCGTGTATGGAACTCACTGTGGATTTGGGCCAAAGTGGACTCTCGTCATTGGGTCTGGAAGCCTGGCTTTAGCAGCAGTGATTTTTACCAGTTATTTGCATCAAACAGCATTCTCTTGCTCACCCAGATCAAATCTTTTGCTAATGAGCTGTTGCCTTTTTCAAACGTGTATTGCATTTTAAATAGACTTTGTAACTGCAAAGAGTCAGAATTTATAGATTTTCAAGAAGATGGGTGGATCCAGCCGTTCTGTTCCACAGAGTTTGAAGCTTTCCTCCAGCCTAGGGAACCTTCCTCTAACTTAAGTGGCTCCACATAAGTTAGAGGAAGGCTTCAGACTTTACTTGATTCATCCTAGGGATTCCAGTCATTCCTTTCTTAAAAAATAGGCACCCTCTTCTTTTCTCTGATTTATCACTGATCTAGAGGCAGGCGGCATTTTACGGTCAACTTATGTGTACGTCATTATATATTATATAGGTTGAGTATCCCTTATTCAAAATGCTTGGGACCAGAAGTGTTCCGTATTTCAGATCTTTCCGTATTTTGGAATATTTGCATATACATAATGAGATATCTTGGGGATGGGACCCAAGTCTAAACATGAAATTTGTTTATGTTTTATATACACATAGCCTGAAGGTAATTTTATACAATATTTTTAATATTTTTGTGCATAAGGGGCATCGTGGGGAACCTGCCGTTGGTGCGACCGGCCTGCACACATGCCATTTTATTACCCTCTGTGGGTGCTCAAAAAGTTTTGGATTTTGGAGTATTTTGGTTGTCGGAATTCCAAATAAGGGATACTCAACCTGTATAATAATGATTTTACTGATTTAGTGGGCAGCGACTGCACCTCATCAGGAGTCTCCTCTTTCTGTTCCAGCCATATGTGCTAATTGTGATTCTTTTGGCTTTTTTACTTGGTTGTACCTTTTGACCCTCCGTTTATCACCTCTGAGGTTGGCTTCTGTGCTTGATAGCTTTGAATAGCCTTTAAGCATGAGGGAGTTGGCCTGTGAGGGAGCAGATGTATGAGAATGAGTTCCATGAGAACAAGCCTGAATGACTGATTAGAAGGGATAACAAAGGCACAAAAAAGATGAGGGGGTTTACATCCTTTGATAGCAAACGTGTTAAGTGGAAAATATGTCACAGTACAATGCAGCCTAATAGGTTGCATAAAACTAGTCTCTGCCTTAAAAATTGATACATTGAGTCAGACCAAGAATCCATCTTGTCCAGTGCTCTTTCTTTCAAGCCTCGGGGCCCTTCCAGATATTGTTCCCCCCCTAATGTAAAGGTCCCCTGTGCAAGCACCAGGTCATTCCTGACCCATGGGGTGATGTCACATCCTGACGTTTCCAAGGCAGACTTTGTTCGCGGGGTGGTTTGCCAGTGCCTTCCCCAGTCATCTTCCCTTTACCCCCAGCAAGCTGGGTACTCAGCTACTTCCCCCTGCTTAAAGATTATTTCTGCATTTAAAATGTTTGTGCGCATAGGGCTTCCTGATCTGTTCACTTGTGGTAAAATGAACATTTACACTGTGCTTTTTAAGTCAGTTTTCTCAACATGGAAATTAACCATGTGGGGAAAACACTGTATAGTTGTATAATTGACTTTCCCCTTCAAATTTCTTTCTAACCCGGTCAGTCTGTTGAGTGGCTGCAGTCTTGGAAGCTAGATAATTTGATCCTCCATCAGTGTTGGGATTTCTAAGAAATACAGCTGTCTTTAAAACCCCATCGTTGGGTGAAATGTATCTTAGTTCGGCAGTTGTCTTTCAACATCCACCATGTGTAAAAAGATGGCTATTCTCTCCTTCCATTGTTTCTGTTGACAGGGAAATACTGGGCTATGCAGTGCTTCCTTGAGCTACAATTCCTAACCATAGTGTGGTGCTGTGTGAAGGAGCCTGAGGGGTCTTTGTGCTCACAGGCTCTCGTCCATCCCTTGCACAGCACAATCTAAGGCACAACTTCCTCTTTTGTGGCAAACTATAGTTTGCTGTCACAGCAGAACCAACAAGTTATGGGTTGTGTTTGTCCTGCAAATCAGGATGGCCAGCTGAGAAGGAGCAGGAATTTACAATCTTGATTAGCATGCTAAATGCAAATCATAGCTTGCCTAGTTGGTATATAAGAAAAAACTAACTGGATTGTGGTGCAGGAGGAGAAGAGGGAGTGAGTGAGCTCGAGGGGCCCCCTTTCCCTAACTTCTTCTCACAGTACCAGACAACAAGTTGGCCTTGCGCCAGTAGCTTTGTTCAGTTGTGATACCAGATTTTGCAGTTGGGGATGGGTACAATATAGTCATGGTTCTGTGTGGTTTTTATGGGGACACTGAACAGTATTCAGTGGTGTATAACTTTTTTAAAATCAGTTTTTAATTTGGGTTGCTGTTTTCCCCCAAACATCTCTTCAAACAGCAATGGTGAGTTGGAGAGTCTGATGTCCTTTTTTTTCCTTTCCATTTATTCTGTGACACCTTCATTTCCTCACTGTGCTAAACAACTCTAATCTCTTCCCACGCATTTGCTGTCATTTGTCTTTCCCTCCTTTAATTAGTTTTAAACAGGGTAGAATTGAACCAAATATCAGCCTGAGGAGCGTACCATTTATTTATGTAATGGGATAGGTTTTCAATTTTATTTTTTGTCTTTGTCATGCATCCTTGCATTGCTCGGCTGCTTCTTGACTGCTGTCGAAGGCAAGGGAGAGCGGTTTTATTGAGCTGACCACAGTAGATCGCTAATCTTTTCCCTGAGATGTCACCGTTAATTTAGCATCTATTAACTTTAGAGCACTTCATATTTTTCTTCCCATTGTGTGTGGCTTTGTATACCGGTATGCCAATATTTCTCACTTTTTGTTGTGTTACCTGCTCTCATAATTTACTCAGATCCTGGGAGCGTTCCTCACACTTTCCTTAATCTTGAGTAACATTCCTTAAGAGATGTGGCAATATCCTGTTTCCTCACCAGGGTTCAGGGAGGATTGCAGCCATTATTTCTAAATGTAGCAGATTTACCTCTCTGAAATTTAATAGACCAGGATGCAAAAATCCAGACACCAGTAGTCAATGAGCCTCTTCTCAGCATCTAGAATTCCACTGCCTTGAACCCGGACCTTCCGTTTAGCCATCATGACGAATAGCCACTGATACAACCTCTGTGATAAGTGATTAACAAAATACTTTTATAAAATCTTCAATCACATTCTCCTTCCCACCTCATGGGAGAGGCAAAAGTTCCTCAGGAAAGGCTTTGGTTAAAAACTGGGTCTTACTGGAAAAAGGAGAAGCAGGTAGCTGGAAGAGGAGAGTTGGTGTTAAGCCATAAGAAGTCTCATGGAAGAAGGTGCAGAGGCAACAGTGGGACAGTATTTATTTCACTGCCTCTCCCATGGGGTGGAGGGAGGAGTATGTGATTGAAGGCTTATAAAACCCTGCCTTTCTATCACTCATCTCTTTTAACACATGCCTACCAGTTCAGGTGTTAGTAGATATAACTGTCCTGTGGTACCTTGAAGACCAATAGATTTGCTGTGGCACAGGCTTTCATGGTCTAAATTCCACTTCATCAGATGATGTCCTTATGGGGGTCAAAAAGCCACGAAATGCAAGAGGTAGCAGTAAATCTGCAATAGAGAGCAAGTGTGTCACACAAGCGTGGAAAGAGCTTTATTTATTTAGAGTTTTTATCCAGCCCACCTTTCTCCCAGCAAAGACAGGACCTAAGGCAAGTAATAGCAATAAATGCAATGTGAAAATAATCATTAATTAAAATAATTCACGCTCATTTTTATAATTAGATACTTAAACATGTAAGGCAGAGCATAAATGTATAACCTTCAAGCTTCCCCATAAGCTTTTAAATAGTTTTGTTTTACAGTCTCCCTGGAAATCAGCAACGGTAGGTGCCTGCCTCACTCCTTCCAGGAGACTATTCCACAGCAGCAGGGCAGCAACAGAAAATGCCTGAACTGTTGTAGAATATATCCTTGAGAGAGGACCGCTAGGAAGAAGAAGAGTTGGTTTTTATATGCTGCATTTCTCTACCTTTTAAGGAGAATCAAACCAGCCTACAATCTCTTTCCCTTCCTCTCTTGACAACAGACACCTTGTGAGGTAGGTGGGGCTGAGAGAGTTCAGAGAGAACTGTGACTAGACCAAGGTCACCCAGCAGGCTTCATGTGGAGGAGTGGGGAATCAAACCCGGTTCACCAGATTAGAGTCAGCCGCTCATTTGGAGGAGTGGGGAATCAAACCTGGTTCTCTAGAGTCCACTGCTCTTAACCACTACCCCACATTGGTTCTTTTGTTGTGCCAACCTTGTTGTGAAGAGTACAATGGCTACACAGGTTCAAATTCCTCTCTGCTATGATGCTCACTTGATGAGGCTGAACCAGTAACTATCTTACAGCCTCGTGGGGTTATTGTGAGGATAGGAAAGGGGAAACATGTATACCACCCTAAATCCCTTGGAAGAAGGCTGGGTTAAAAATTGATATAAGCAGACCCCTTCTTCATCAGAGTGACCCATTTAGAACCTTTCTTACTGGTGGTAATGCTACCTTGTTATGCTGTATTAGGCTAATTTCACATTGAAGAAAAAAAAACCAATAGTTGAAGCCTAAATTTAACTGAATCACATTTGGTGATGAATCCTAATTCAGTAATTTCACTTAGACCTCCCTCCCTTTTTCTGTTGAAGTATGGTTGCTTTGAGAATCTTTGGGAGAGTAGCATGATTTCTGAATGTTTCTATTTTTTACGTCAATGGTTTCTGGACATTTCTATTCTTTATGTCAGATTTATGACTCACTATTCTTCTAAATAGAGGCTGACGTGTTTCTCTTAAGTAGAGGCAGAGGATCGCATTTATCCCCTTAATATGTTCATCTTCAAGTGTGCCCCAATAGGATGCCTTATGTTATTCTATAATGGTACTGCCTGAGAGGATATGAGTACACAGATCGCATCTGAGTTTGCTGTAGATCTAGCACCTCAGTTTGTGTGTGTGCGTGTCCAGTGGCGTAGCGTGGGTTGTCAGCACCTGGGGCAAGGCAAGTAATTTGCGCCCCCTAACCCGTGGATTTTAGCACTCGAGTCTCTTCCACTAGATTAGTTAAAGAAACCCTTACCCCCTAAGCACATGTATTGTTTGTTATGAAAATACTGATGTAATTAAAGTAAAATGCATCTAAATACAAGTTTATTTTCAAACACTTTATTGAGTGCGAACATGCATTACACATTCTCCACATTTTCAGCAGGTCTATGAATACAAATCTACAAATGTAGTAACCTAGCATGGGCCATGCTATTATATGTCGTCTCACAACCATCGTAAACGACAACAAATATCAAGACTAGCAAGAATGGGCTAACATTTATAAATATTCTAAGAAGATATTTAAAGAATAGATAACCTTCTTTGGTGTTTGAAGTTATGAGATAATGGGTTAGCCAAGAATGTGGACCCTTATCAAGTGGGATTGTTCGCTATTGTTAGGAGATGATTTTAAAATCCTGTAAATACGGGAAGCTGTATTGACCAAGCTCTTCTTCTCAGAAGGGGCTTCTTGCCTGTGACCTATTTACTTTGGGGGGTAAGAAACTTTTATGGACTCATGTAATTGCTCTCCTTTAATTATCTATGTAACTATGATGGGAGGATGGTGTAATGCTTTGTGGATTTAGTCTATGTTAAGAATGCAATATTTATGCTTTAATTAAAAAAGGCTTAGGAAGGACACAGATTTTCTAATAATATTTACTTGCGTCCTGTTCCCAGAATGAACCTATAGCATTACTGAGGTGCACTTTAGGCTAGTGTGTGTGTGTGTGAGAGAGAGATGGTTTTTACAACCTGCTTTTCTCAACCTTAAGAAGTCTCAAAGTGGGTTATAATCACAGTCCCTTCCTTTCCCCACTACAGACACCTTGTGAGGTAGGTGGGGCTTGAGAGAGTTCGGAGAGAACTGGGACTAGCCCAAGGTCACCCAGCAGGCTTCATGTGGAGGAGTGGGGAAACCAACCTAGTTCACCAGAGTAGGGTCCACCGCTCATGTGGAGGAGCAGGGGATCAAACCCGTTTCTCCAGATTTAGAGTCCACTGTTCTCAGCCACTACACCACGCTGGGGGAAGGAGGCAGCCACAGGCAGCATTCCTCTCCCCCACCATTCCCATTCAAAGGTCCTGAATGCAACAGCGCGCCACTGGAGCCAGCTTGCAGCTTCGGGGACCCCTCCAATGTGATTTTCCCCCTTCTAGCTTAGCAGCCAGGCAGCTGGGGCCACTGGCTACCTCCGATCACTCACCCACCCAAGCAGGCGGAAGGCCGGTTGGTGTTGGCAAGGGTCTGAGGCGGAGGATTAGCAGAGGGGTCTACACCTCCTCAAGGGCCCCGATCCTAAAACTGAGATTCTGAAAATCCTGGCTAGGCTATACCATGGGAAAATACGCAGCCAGAGGCGGAAATGTACCAAAAGGGGAGTTGAGGAGGGCAATCATTCTGGGAGCTTTTAAGGGTGGCTGGGAGGGAGACAGCCAGGTCTCTCCCCTTATGGGACGCTGTCCAGCAGGAATTCCTCTTCCACTTTCCCCACTGCAAGAGCACAGGACACCGTACAGAGATTTGCCCGTCTCCGTCTACATGCAAGGGAGAGACCGAAGGGCATTACCAGCTTCAAGCAAATGTGGCCTCGAGGCTGAGAGAGGGGAAAGCCAGGCCAAAGGGACGGACCACTCTGCTCCGAAAAGTAAAAACCCAGGTGGGATCAGGGGGACGGGCATGGGCCCATTTCCCACAGTGCAGCCCGCGACCCTCCACAAGATGGAGCCAGTGGGCCAAAGAGAAGATTCTGTCTTGCAAAGCAAAAAACCGGTCAGGAGCAAGCGAAGACTGGGACGCTCTCCCTAGATCTTCATTATTACTGTTAGTCACTGTTGAACCAACCAAACTTACCTGCAGCGGCGGCTTCTACTCAGTTCCCCACGTCTCCTCGAGTCCTCCCGCCTCCTGCTCGGCAGCTCAGCCAATTGCATGCTGGTTCTCTCCCGCGCTCAGCGCTGCGCTGGGCGGCTGCTTCCCTGTCCCTCCCCCAGATAGTCCCTCCCTCGCTCTCTCCGCACCGCACCGCACGCCTGGCACGCACCCCCCCCTCCACAGTGGGCGGCGACCCGGCGGCTCGGATCGGATTCGCACAGCCCTCACTGCAGTGAGAGAGAGTGAGTGAGTGAGCCAGGCAGGGGCAGAGAGCTGCGAGTGCGAGTGCGCCCCCCCAGATGTTGCGCCCGGTGCGGCCGGCCCCCCCTGCACCCCCCACGCTACGCCACTGTGCGTGTCAGATGGTCTGTTGTTGCTCTACATAACTGTCTAATCTAAAAGGTGCTATCTGAAAGTGAGAAAAGGCCTAACACCCAAGGCTTGTAAGAGAAATATTGTCATCCAGGTTGGATTGGATTGATTTCAACATGGAGCTGTAGGTGGCAACACTCAGTGTTCTGCCACTTTCTGTTTGGGCTTTCCCTGTAGCAGGCAACTCTTGGCAGGCATAGTCAACCAATTTCTTCACTGGGTGGTTATTTCAGTTTTGAGAATACGAGATTTTTCAAGTATGAGTCCCTGTTTTAGACATTGAAAAAAATGTAGTTGTATGGGAGACGTTGGCTGAAAACAAGTAGGTATGTCTAGTGGTAGGTGCGGTCCCACTGTTGGGTGCTGTTTGTATATCTTTCACATAGGAGGCCCATGATGTCCAGAAAGTGAATTTGCTGCTTGGACATACATGTCCAGGTGAATAGTGGAAGCTGTTGCGGAATTTGTCCAGGGTCTCTTTTCCATGGGTACTAATTATGACAATGTAATTAGAGTGGCTTATACAGAAGACAGTATTTTGGTTGTAGAAGCTGAGAAAAATGCCATCTAAATCAAACCATAAGTAATCTTGTATTCCCTAACCCTACACATTCCGGAGCTATGTGAGTTTTCCTGCTAGTACAGTTGTTCTTAATATATGAGCTATCTCTAAATCTAAAATAATTGTGGGAGAGGACAAAGTAGCAATACTTGGTGGCCAGATGTGTTGTGGCATCGTTGGGGGTGTTTGTGTTTGGAGTTAGTAGATTCATGGTAGCAAGGAACATATACTCTGGGATATTATCAATGGACTGTAGTGTCCTTAAAGCTTCCCCCCGAAGATTAATTAGTGTGCTGGTACTGTATGGACTGAGGATAGGGTCCATGCAGCTGTACACCTACTATTGGGTTAATGTCAGTCCAAAGCAGTGAGGTGCCCAGAGCTGCGTGCTTTGTGAATTTATTTATTTATATGCCACTTTTCTCCTGAGCATCTCAGGGCCCAAGGCAGGTATCAACAATATAAAAACAGAAGATAAGTAGGTGGAGTAGCATTGTGGGATTTCAGTGTTCTCATTCTACAACAGACTCCTTGATCTTTGTTTCTGGATCCAGTATTAATACCCACAGAAATGACATGGTTAAGTCATAATTGCACAGATATTTATAGTGAATAGGGAATTGACCTGTATAGTGATTGTGCAACACACACACCCAAAGCCTGCAGTCCTTCAAGAGTGTTCTGTAATGACTCGATTCAGTCAATTTTTTTTCTTAGAGAAAAGGCAAAGGAGATAGGTTCCACATCAAGGTATTCACCAACATTAAAGGAAGCAACTTCAAAACAACTCATAAGACTCACCAATTTTATCACCAGTTGGAAGTACTTTCAAACCAGAAGGTGGGAAATGTTGAGAGAATGTGCACAGTGGGACACCTTCTTCAGCTTTTAGTGGGAACGCCCAGCTCTCTCAATGTTTTGGAGTAAAGTTGTTGATGTTACCACCCAAAATATGTCCAACTCTGTTCAAGTTGAACTAAAATGCTGTACTATTTATGTACAAAAATAACCATTTCTAAATCTCTACAGCAGCCAAATGCCTATGGTAGTACACTGGAAACCTGTACAATCAGCCTTGTTAGAGCATGGCTCTACATATCATCATGCAAAAACTGCTATACCAGTTTGAACTTTTCAAAGATTAACTTGGACCTGGAAACCATTTCATCTCTGCTATCATATTTTACTACCATCACCCCAGGAGCGCAAGACACAACATTGTCTGCTTCCCATTTTACTCTCACACCAATTCTGGTTCCCCCAGTCTTAGTCTGACATTCTGTCCAGTGCACCACACTAATGGAATAATCATATTTATTACATTTGGTCTCCACCCTTCCTCCAAGGAGTTAAGAGTAATGGCTATAGGATTATCTCTTGGAGATCAAGTGGATCCCAAAGACTGCTGAAAGTTTACAAGGGGGATTGCGCTGCAGAACATTTAAGAACCTCTAGGTTAGGGCTGGGTCTCAGGAGAGCTGTATTCAATCACCACTCAGCCACGGAGCTCACTGGTTGACCTTGGACCAGTCTCTTTCTTTCAACCTAATCTGGAGTTCTAGTAATAAAATGGGGAGCAAAGAGCTATGTAGGCCACATAGAGGTCCTTGGTGGAAAGGGTGGGATAAAAATATGATTATTTGATATATAGTTTTACATTAAAAGAAGAGGACCACCACTCTGAACGTGCCTTTCCTTTCATTAGCTGCCCTCCTGCTTAGCAACCGTAAACTTCAGTGTAGTTTATAGCTGTCATTTCTTGTTTGATTGTTGAAGCCATCCTTTGCCTGAAGCAAAGTGATTTGTAGGCCTTTTAAAAAGCACACTTTTTTGGATACAGGTTTCCAGTGTAGTCTCTATAGCTAATGTTTATGACAACTCTGAAGGAATAATTGGGGCGAGGGGACAGAACCCAAGGGAATATTCCAGCGGAGGTTGGTTGCTAATTTAGACTAACAATGTCAAGCATGTAGTTGACCTATAGAATTTAATGTAGCTAGCTGTCTAAAAGGATGGATTTGTTGTTGTTCAGAAATAAAGCTTAGGTCATCTTTGTTCTGTCTTATATTTTATTGTGAAAGCTGGGTACAATATCCAGAAAGGATTTATATTCCATTACCCAATATTGTTAAAAGCCCCCTCATTTTGATACAGCAGGAACTAGTCCTTGCCGAGGCTAAGTCAGCAGACTTGATGGGCCACTGGTTTGATCCAATGTGATGCATCCTATGTTGATGTCTGAAGTTGAATGCATTGTTTGGTCTGCATTTACATAGGCTTTGCGCCAGGGGACAGGAGGTGATGTTTTTCTCTGGCCTATCCAGAGTACATCTGGAAAAAACAATGCTAGTTCCAGACGTTTACCAGCACAAAGGATTAGAAGAGCTATTATATATTTGGCATGCCTGACAAGAACTAATGTCAGTATAGCATTCTAAATGTTTGAACAAAGAAGACAATAAGAACTGTCTGGATGTAAGAAGCCAGATAAAACAGGAAAAGATAAGAATGGATACTGTCAGCTTAAAATGTATCAGCACAGTAGCTCAGTCATTATGTGAAATTTATAATCAAACAGGAGCCAGCGTGCCATAGTGGTTAAGAGCAGCAGACTCTAATCTGGAGAACTGGGTTCGATTCCCCACTCCTCCACATGAAGTCGGCTGGGTGACCTTGGGCCAGTCACAGCTCTCTCAGAACTCTCAGCCCATGCAGAGGCAGGCAATGGCAAACTAACTCTGAACGTCACTTGCCTTGAAAACTCTGTGTGGTTGCTATAAGTCAGCTGTAATCAAACATATTTTTTCTGCTGCCAGAATAAAGTCTACTACAAAAGAGTACATGTTTTCAGGAGTGTGAAACATACTTTTGCTCATGAACCTCAAAACACGCCTTTTCTACAATTCCTTTGGCTTAATCACCCAACATCCTCACTTCCTAGAAAAGCAAACAAAAGACGTCTGCATAGCCATCTTTTGCTACCCTTGGTTTCCTTTATATGTTGAAATTTAGATTGTAAGCTCTTCACAGAAGGGACCTATTTTTGAATCTTCGTACAAGTATGGTTTACATGGAGCACACATCATAATTGGGAGATCACTTCTCCTTCTCCCTTTGCACACAGTATGATAACAAAAGAGTTTTGCTTTCACAGAAAACCATCGTTGGGGTTACATCCCTACCCTACAAGATTAGTTGTCTACTCTCTCCTGGAAACGAAAGTCATTCTTGAACAGTATGTGGGAGGGAGAGGGGAGCGCATGAAGCCTGAGGATTCCATAGGCTCGTTCCAGTAACTGCTTACCACAAAGTGTTAATGAAGGCATTGTTTGGCATCTGTCCTGTATTAGCCTCAGGCCATAGAGTGGATTGAAGCTAGAAGGGCTTTTCCTTAATATTTATGGCAGGTACATAGAAGACTCTACAGCCGCAGGGGAAACAAAGACTGAGAGAAGGTTGGGGGACAATTAAGAAAATATCTGTATTCTGTATTGTAGGAGGAAATGTTGAAGCAAAACGTTGAAGCCAAGTGAAAAACCAAGTATTGGAGGTATAATCGGCATTTCTGAAAAGCTCTGAATGTGTCATGTTTTCCCTTGACTTGAAGGCACTGGCATAGCTAGGGCATTATCAAATGTTATGCTAAAAAGTGGCATTGAGCCACTATCCTGCTTTGGTACCATGTGTGAAGGCAGGATGGAAGAGAGCCATTTTGAAAATGAATGTATACTTTGGAGAGTATCTTTGTGTTGCATTACAGATGGATGCAGGCAAATCCAGTTTAATCCTCAGAGTAAAACTATTCCACTTAAGTCAACCTAATATAACTATTCTGCTCCTATATTCAGCCCATCTAAAGGGGATTAGAGTAGTTGGGCTGCACCAAAACAAAACCTTGGATACTTAACTGTGAGAGTTCCTTCTGCTTTGAGGTTAGGAGGGTATCTTGGAATGGGTGGTTCCCATCAATTGCTCAAGGAAGCAAGCACAATTTCTTCAACTTCCTGCCTCCTGGGTGGGAGTCTCCCAGTTTCAGTCTGGTTACTTCATGAGCTAATGAACCCAAGAACAGGAAGGAACAGAACCAAGACTAAATATCATCCAAAATATTTAATTTACGGTTTGAAGCAAACCTGGAGTAATATAGAATCATAGAGTTGGAAGGGACCACCAGAGTCATCAAGTCCAACCCCCTGCACAATGCAGGAAATTCACAACTACCTCCCCCCCCCACACACACACACCTAGTGACCAGAAGATGGCCAAGATGCCCTCCTTGGGTAAGGGAGTTGGGATAAGCGGGGGTAAGGGAGTTGGGATGACTTGTTGGCCTGGGGCCCCTTCAAAAGGAGCTTCTGGTGCTTGAGCAGTGGTCTACCTTTGATCTGGTCTGATCTGGAATAAGGTATGATAGGAATAAAAGGATTGGGGAAGGTAGGTTCTCGTATTTTCTCGCCACAGACTTCTGGGCATGGCCTTTTTTTGTCACTGGTTTCAACCAGGGTCTTGTCAACACAGTACCCAAACAGCCTCTTGCACTGGAATGGATATGCTATTACCATGGTCTTAGAATGGAGATCCTCTTGCCTCATGCAAAGCTGTAGGGTGCGTTTGGCCATAGAAGCCTCTGCCGTAGAACAGGATGCAAAAGTCATTGCATCCAGGGAAGTGTCCACCAGGAAGGTGACCACCTTGAGAACACAGTTGATGCTGGGAATGAGTTGGACCAGTTTCTGGCCCCACGTGATGGCTGCTGTAGAGATTAAGGTGGAGGTTGCTGATGCCCTGATGGTCATTGCCGCTGCCTGATGGACCTTCTGCCATGTGCATTCCACTCTTCTGTCCAACCCATCCTTTATGGATTCAAAGCCATCCTCTGAGACCAGGCCAGTGGACTGTAACAGTTATTGGAGTGTCCACTGGGGGACCTGCAACAAATCCATACCATGAAGGGCCAAGGAATAAAGCTTTTTGGTAACATTTGGAAACTGCTTGTTAGATACAGGCTTGGCCCACTATCCCTTCATCAGAGTTTCAAAGAACCCTGGAAAGGGAATGGACCTCTCTGAGGAGGGGTGCCATGGGAAAGAATTCCTTGTTCCCCTGGAACCTGGATTTACTCCTTGTGGGCTCATCCATGGAGTTACAGATTTCTGTGAGGTCTAAGGCCAGGATAGCTTTAAATAGGAGGGACAGGTAGTTGTCTGTGTTGAACAGGTATGTGGGCTGCCTAGTGACTATGGGCTCCACTTCTGAGGAGAACTCTCCTTCCTTCATCTCAGGTTCTGACTGTGAGAATACGCTTTCCATCCCTGAGGGACTGCCGTGGGCCCTGGTAGGGGTGGCAGCAGAGGGAAAGGCTTGCAGGCTGGCTTAGTGGGCCACTGTAAGCAAGGATCCCGATGGGAGGAAGTGTGCCCCTCCCTACGCCTGGTCCCTTCTCTAGGGGCAGGGGAGGGTGACCTCAGGTTGGAGCACTTGGAGTCCTGAGATGGGGTGGGGGAGGAGCGCTCTTGTATCCTTTGCAGCTTTTCCATCATGGCTCTCCTTTGAAACTCCATTATCTCAGTGGAGGAAGGGTTCCGCCCCACCCACCCACACTGCAGAAGGTGGGGGGGAGACTGAACATTACCCCCTCGAAGATCTGCTCTGGTGGTAAGGGAGTCCATCTGTGCCTGGGGGGGTTCCAACAGAGGTGCCTGTCATGCCATCGTAGACCCCCGAGAGTGCCATTTGCACTTGAGGCACTTTGTGCCCTTTTTAGGCCATCATAGGCCCCCTCCACTGGCAGCCAAGAGAGCCGTTTGCACTTGCGGTGCCATTTTTTTCTCCTTTTTATGGCATGTTTTCAGACGCTTTTCTTGAGCCTTCCTAGTCAGCTGACATGTGTAGCTCCAAAGTCTCCGAGGCTTGCTGAGCAGCCATTATGAAGGGAGGGGAGTGGAAAGAAGCTGCAGAGACAGAAGAAGCAGAAGGAGAGGAACCGAGGAGAGGCTTGAAGAAGGGAGAAAGAACAGGTTGGAAGAGGATAGAAGTCTCTCTCTAAAAATTTGAGGTCACTCTGAGGAGACCGCCAAGGAGCCTGCTCAGAAGCTACACTCCCAGTCGAGGCAGGAATCAAAACTGAAACTGGGTGACTCTCACCCATGAGAGAGGAAGTTGAAAAAATTGTTCCTGCCTCCCTGGGTAATTGGTGGGAATCACCCATTCCAAAATGACTTCCTCCTCAGAGTGAGAATTTGCATTCTGTCTTTTGATGTATCTTCATTTAAGTGCTGTGACATGTCACAAGTAAGTCTATGACCAAGGCTTTATGGTTCTTTAAGCGCACAGGGGGGAAAGGCCCAAGTGCAATACTGAGCTCAGAATTCAGTTTCTTAAGGGTCTACCCATGGCACCTCCAGTTACAAGACCTTCAAAAGCAGGGCTGGGAAAGATGCCTGGCCGAAACCCTAGAAAGCTACTTCCAGTTTGAATAGACAGTACTGGGCAAGGTGGACCAAAGATTGGACAGAGTATAAGGCAACATCATACATTCAAATGGTATGGGCAAGGCAGGTTGTTGAATTCTACTTGTCTTAATGAAGAATTTTAATTGTTTGGGAGCAGAATTTATTTTTAAGCATGAAGTACATACATCCCTGGGGGTGAGCCTTGCTGTCTCCTAGGGAAAGATCCAAATTTTGAAATTTGATCCAGGAGACAGACACAATCTTGAAACTTGTTTGTGACTTGTTGGGGATTGAATGACTCGTCCCGAAGGCAAGAATCCCCTAATGGTACTGTCCTTATCTCATCATTCTGAATCCACACCAAATAAATAAATAAAGGAGGTTGTCTGTGAAGTGCATTTACATGGCAGCTGCCTATAGTCCTAGCTAGCACTGTAGTTTACAACCTGTGCTTTGAGAAGTTTCTTAGGAACAGGAAGATACCTTTTTCCCCCCAACACACCTTGACCACAGGAAACCTAATGTTCCAGACCACACACTCCAAGCACATAAGGGATCCCCTTTGCTGTGTCTTGCACATTTGGGAAGCAGCTTTCATGTGGTGCTCCCCCATATGGCCGAGATGTGTGTGTGACTGCTACAGCCATGTGGGGTTTCCCTCTGGTGGGATTGGGTAGGAAAGATCCACATGGCTATCCCCATTTATTGGCACAAATACTGCAGCTGCATAGGCCAGCATCCCAAGCAAATGGTGTGGTGTGTGTGTTTCTAAAGGCTCTGGGGATTGAGTGTGTTGCATGAACACCATGTGAGTGTGCTTTTAGCCTCTCGGTGGATGAAATGTTACGGTGATCAGAGAGCTTCAACAGAAGAGCTAAGAAAGATGACAGTGTGGTTATATTCCTGTAGAACAGGAAGGCAGTTCAGCTGGCCTTGCAGTTTGAGTGCAGAAGATGTTACTATCTTCCTGTGGTGTACCTAGAGAGAAAAAGGAAGTTTTGATTTCCACAAGACTGACATTAGTGGGGAATTTTTGTGTCTTATCTTTTATTTTTCAAGAATTATCTTCAATGTCGTTTGAGGAACTGCTGAAATTAAGAAACAAGGTTGGAACCAAGGCTTATCAGCGGATGGCTATTGAGAAGACAGCAAAAAAACCCACGAAACCGAAGGAGAGGCAATCTTCAAATAAACACAGGTGAATGTGATTCCCTTCGCTCCCCAAAGTACAGAGCAGATACCTGCTCTCCTGGGTTCCACTGAAGAATTCTCAAATCCCTGTTCTGCTAGGTAAAAGGCTTAGAGATTTCTAAATTGCCTCTGGAGAGATACTAGAAAGAAGAGCAACATGCTTTCAGAGGGGGTTGGTTTTTTTAACACAGAGGTTCCGTTCCAGGTGCTTCTCTCTGCATTTGCAAATATCTTTCTTGGTAGGCCATGCTTTTCTAAAGAATGAACAGTCTAAGATTTTGATGGGCTGCAGTGTTTGTCAGTAGCAGTAGAAAAGAGCAAGAGTCCAGTAGCACCTTGAAGACTACCAAATTTCTGCCAGGGTATGAGTTTCCGTGAGCCACAGCTCGCTTCTTCAGAAAGCTCATACTCTGCCAGAAGTTTCGTTAGTCTTTAAGGTGCTACTGGATTCTTGCTCTTAACAGTCTAAGGGTCTACCTTACAGCTTGCCCTGCTGGAGCTGATACCTTAACCTTGCTGCATTTCCTCTCCCCACCCTCAAATATGACCTGGCATTTAATGATTCCTTCCCTTTATTCTGAGACTCTGTGAGATCCTGTTACAAGGCCACTTGGCCCTTGCTTATGTTTGCAGCTCCTCACCCTTTAGTGTGTTCTGTAAATGTCACTGATGTGATGACTAATTTGGACATTAAAGAAGACAGGAACAAAAAAAACAGACCATGATGCTCTTTCCCCGGTCCCCTCCCTGCAGTTCTACGCATTTACTGTGTGCCATTACCCTTTGCTCCTGGTCCTGAAGCCAGGTTTCAGTCCACATAAGTGTCTGATCCAAGGTAATCGCAGCAGACATCTGCTCTTTACTCCATCAGTTCTCCCTCATCTGTTTTCAACTTCCAGCTGAGAGCATCTTTTTGTCCCTTCCCCTCCCCCATTAGTACCTTGTGCTGTTCTTTCACCTTCTACCTGAGGCTCTTCCTGGGCTCTCCAGACAATGCCATAAGCTTCTCAAATGTCTTCCCTATTATGGGTTATTTATTTCTATTTTTAACTCTCCAAAGCCTTTTGAGAGATGCTTTGTTCAAAAGCCCCCATGTAGCTGGAATCAAATCAGATGTACCTCTTTTTTTGTTTGTTTAAGGGAACACTCCTAAAATTCTGCTCTGTTCACTGGTGCGTTATAGAATGAAATTGGATTCAGAAGCAACCCAACACCGTGACTTAAAAAAAAAATGAACTGAGCAGGATTTCTAAAAATTTCCTGCATGCTGATCAGAAGCCAGTGTGTAGTAAAAAAATGAAAAGGAACAGTATCCAATGAACTGCGGGAGCCTAATCAGCTCGAGAAATCCCACAGGGGACGTGGAACGGTAGATCCAGCCACAATACTGCTGTGGTTTATTCTTTGCCCTCTTTTCCTACCTGCTGTAGAAAGCAGCACATTCTAGTTCTGCTTCAAAGCCACTTGAGGAGAGGGGGCTGAAATGGACCATAGCAGTAGTGTTGCTGCTAAAGCAAAAGATGCTTTCTCTGAAACAAGAGCTGGCATTCCTTTCTGTGGGACTGTAATACTGTCATTAATTGCTGTTTGGGGGAACCATCTTCACATCTAACTAATAAAGCTTCATAATTCCCATGCAGCACTTTACTGGTTTTTAGAAGGAAAGATGAGCTCACTTTCATTCTTTGGCCTTCTTACATTTAATTTGTTTCCAAGTTTAAGGCTGGGGCTTGGCATATCCCCTAAAGAAGCGGGTTTTTGGAGAGCTCTCTTCCCAGGAATAGCTGTATGCCTTTCTTTTTTTACTGTACCTGGAGGCTACTTACTGTATAAAAGCTGCAGCTCCTACAAAACGAGTATGACTTTTGTTAATGCCACCACTGAATAAAGCATAGCTGTCATGTTTTAAGGCTGCTTAAGGATTTTTTCAGTGTTTTGTTAAATGTTAGTGTTGGCAATGCATATTGGTGATGCCACATTGGTCCAAGAGGTGACAAAAAGACAAAGTGGGCAACGCAATAACTTTGCTGCACCAGCCTCTTGGAGAGAATTTCCGAGCTTCCCAAGAGTTCTTTCTGCTTTTGTCTTCAGGATTCCTAACTTAATTGGCTAGTGTGGGTTGAACATTCTATGAAAGGTGATAATAAGCCAGCAATAATTCTCACGGAGGAGAGAGGTAGCAAGTAATAATGCTAAGCTGTTGACCTTGTCTGAACTCTTGCTTTGCACCAATTAACTATAGTATTTACTTATGTAGTTAGTTAATATCCTGACAATTCTATTTGAACCTGCTCATGGCAGACAACAAAATCAAAATAGCACAAAGCAGTTGCGGGGGTGGGGTAAGGGGAGTATTCTGATTTATATATGACACATGCAAGGTAAAAATGGCACGATACTTATTTTTCTTAATATTTATTCATATACTGCTTTTTTAATGTAAAACATTGGGTGGTGAACCACATTAGGCCATTGATACAGGCTTTCAGCTTTGAAACACAAATGACACTAAACCGAATTTACAGCTGACTTAGGGGTTAAAATGACCTTACTGCGGCATTAAAAGCTTTCCTAAGGAGGAGAGCCTCCTGCCCCTCCCCCAAATTCTAGTAAACCTGCGTGGCAACAGAAAAGGCTTTCTGTAAAAGGAGGAGCAGTGACTGAAAAAGGCCTGCCCTTTGCCCTACTCAGTGAAGATTCTCTGGAAGGGCATTTGTGACAAGATCACATGAGTGGAGTCATTATCTCAGGTTAACTGGAGGGGCTGTGGCTCAGTGGAAGAGCCTCTGCTTTGCATGCAGAAGGTCACTGGTTCGATCCCCAGCATCTCCAGTTAAAAGGACCAGGCAGTAGGTGATGTGAAAGACCTCTGCCTGAGACCCTGGAGAGCCGCTGCCAGTCTGCTAGTACTGACTTTGATGGACCAAGGGTCTAATTCAATATAAGGCAGCTTCGTGTGTTCATGTGACTATTTAGGGGGGTTTAAAAGTCAACACCAGCACTTTCTGTTGGGCCTGGAAGCCTATTGGTAATTAGAACAGATCTCACAGCACTGACGTTATGTAATCTTGATAGTTTCTCCCCATTAAGAAATGGGCTGCTGCACTTTGCACCCCACAGCAAATTCTGAACATTCTTTGTGGAAACCCATCATGTATCAGATTGCTGTAGTCCAGCCTAGAGTTTACAAATGTCTGGATGATGGCTGCTGGAACCTCTGTCTCCTGAATATGTTGTAGTCATGGGACCAATCAACAATGATTTAAAAAAGCAGTTTAGGATATTTCAGGTATGTTGAACATCCCATTCTAGTTCAGGATGGGTCTCCTCCTCTTGAGATAGTGGCACAGATGACATTCTATCAATCTGAACTCCCCCCTCTTCTAAATACACAGAAACCAAATTTACTGGAATTTGGGGCTCAAAATAAAAGAATGACAGTTCATACTCAGGGAGCTCAGTTGAAGTGGCCTTTGGGGATTCAGGGTAGTACATAAAACCCATCAAATGAATCCTCAACCATGAGTAAATTTTGATATATAACTAAAAGTTGCTGGACTCAGTAAAAAGCTGTTGAAGAAGACAGCTGGATCAAAATCCAAAGAACAAATTTAACTTTAATTTGGAATTCTGTAACTTAATATAAACTATATAACTGCATTATAAGGGATATATTTTAGATTGGTCTGAGAAGCAATGTAATGTAAAGTTTATTAATAAAAATAATAAAGTTTATTGCTGGATTTTAGAGGTATTGAAATAATACATTTTGCATTTGATGTTCAAGAGGACTTTTTTGTTGGAAACTTTGGTCTCTCACCTTCATTTGGAGTAGTGCTTGCTTAATGAATTAATCTTTGTCCTGTAATTCTGACAGGAAAAGCTCTCTTTAAAAGTAATGAATGCAGGTGGAAAGGGAACAGAATGTTAAGAACACTTAATCAGATGTGCACAGCCTGGAAGATTTTTTTTCTTTATTACTCTGTTCCATTATACACACTGATTACATAAATTAAAGTGCCATACAAATTGCAGACATCTCAGTACAGTCTATTAGAATCTTCTGCCAATAGAATCACAATGTTTTCTTGGGTTCCCATATTTACACGTAACATTCCTTATGCATTCTAATGGAGAGCTGTAGATCACAAAAGATTATACCACAAATAAATTAAGGTGCTGCAAGGCGTTGTTATTTTGGCTGCAACAGACAAGCATAGCTTCCCCTCTGGAATGTACATGCAAAGGCCAAGAGGGTGTCTACTAAAGGTAGTAATTCCTTGTCCTTGGGAATCAAAACCCCACCCTCCACACAGGCATCAGCTCTCAGCTGGGAGTTACATGAAAGGAAGCAGGTAGCCTGCTGCTTGCTTCTTTTCAGGCAGGGGTGTAAAGGGAGGGAAGGCAAATGGATAGGGAGGGACTTCGCTGGCATGTCCTCTGAGACCAGTGTCACTCCCAAGGATCTTTTAAGCTGCAAGGGGGACTGCAGTTTAATTACTGTGGAGCAGGGAGGAATTAACTTAGAAGGATGCCCATATTCATCCCTCACAAATGAATGCTTCCCTATGTTAGAATCTACCTGGGAACTGCAATGAGAGTACCGAGGGTGCAGAGAAGAGTGAGGCATTGCTGGAGGGGACAGGCCCTTTACTTCCATCTCTGACACAGGGCCTGAAGCTCAGAGATGCTCACAGCCTATCCATCCACCAGTGGCAGCTGTTGGTGGGAATCACCTGCCAACTGCAAGTCCCCCTGGGCAATAGCCTTGCCCACTTTCCTGACATGTGGTGGCTGCCATATTGGGGAATGGTGCTCAGAGGAGCCTCAGATGTCATATCAGAAAGCTGCATGTGGCTCCTGAGCCACTGAGTGGGCATCACTGCTCTAGATGTTCTACTCAGGTAGGGTGTCTCAACATTTTTTAAAATATTCTTTGTCTCGAGCCATTTCTGGAGGATTCATTGTTGGATGGGAAGGGGTAGATTGTTGATTGCATTACTCCTAGGCATACGTTAGTCCCAAAACAAAGAAACAGGAAGGCGACTTGACCATAATCACATTCCAATGGGAAAGAACTCTCCATTTTTTAATGTGTGGGCCCTTCCCTTGGCTTTAAAAACGCAACTAGTCAGGATTGGTAGGAGAGGTTGTTTATCCAGCGAGGGATTGGACTGAGAACTTGCCAGTCACAGAAGTGAAATGAATCCAGAGGTGTAGCTGATCTGATCTGTTGCACCTGAATAGCTAAACTTTCATGGACTAGAGCCCGCTTTGCCAGTTTAATCCTTGAAAGCTTATGCTAGAATAAAAACTTGTTAGTCGTCTAAGTATGACAAGACTGCTGTTTATTTTTGTAGTTTCCAAAACTCATTTTTAAGGCAAAATTGAAATAAGCATTCTTAAGTGTAGAGCAATGAGTCAGATTGTGGAAAAATACAAGAACACTTGATACGCCCACATAGTTGTCCGACAGGAAGGAAGGAATTCCTCTGGAGAACTTACAGGACACTCAAAACTGAATTAGCATCACTTTTCTAACAAGAAGGGGGGGTGGGACTTGAGACTTCTGCTGTTGAGTGACAGACGTTGATCCTTAAAGTAAATTAAATACTCTCACATATCAGCAGCTTGAAAATGGGACTTTTGGCTTTAGAAATGTAGTGCTGCTTGGGATAAAATGACCAAAGCTTATAAAACCCATCCAATTTCTGTTACTGGGCTGCAGGCTTTAATTAGAATAGTCAACTAAAGGCTTGGTTGATTAAGTGGTGGTGGCAGTTTTCATCAGTAGGGCTGAAAATTCTAGGTGTAGTTGTTTGTTCTCTGTAGCTACATTGGTCTTGGTGCATTAATATAACACTAGGGGTTCCCAGGCTAGCCCGAGCTTTTCAGATTTCAGAAGCTATGTAGGGTCGGCCTCAATTAGTATTTGGATGGGAGACCACAAAGGAAGTCTGTGGTCTTGACACAGAGGCTTCTGAACATCTCTTGCCTTGAAAACCCTGCAGCATCACCATAAGTCTGCTGCAACTTGATTAACAAAGTACAAGCTTCTGTTTATTAAAATGTTAGTTGTATCACATTTTCTTTAGTCTCTCCAAAAGCATCTATACTCAGGTTCTGATAATAATTGCACATTTGTTTAAATGTGTGTGTGTTGTATGCCATCAAGTTGTTTCTAACTTATGGCGACCGTATAAATGAATGACCTGCGAAACATCATGTCTTGCTCAGGTCTTGCAAATTAAAAGCCGTGGCTTCCTTCATTGAGTCATTGTTTAATTATAGTGATCAATTAAATTGTTGGTTGAAAGGCAAACAATTAATGGCTAAAATTCTGTAATTTCTTGTCAGCCCTTACATAAGTAGCATTAAACATAAGGAAGCATAATACTGAGTGTGGCCCAAATATACACTGAGTCTATTTTAGCAATAATGCATCTATCCTAGGATTATTGAGATCTTTTGTTCCAGAATTCAAAAGATAGAGTTTAACACTGCATTAATGTGCTTTTTAAATTCCCCCTTGTATTTTAAGATAATGGGCAAATATGTACTTCTCAAACACTTTTCAGTTGCCTTCAATAAGCATTTAGAATCTTCTGATTTCTTCCAATAGTCTACAGAGTGGATAAACAAACTCCTGGTTGTGGCATTCATTTAATATAGTATTTAGAGAAGTTGTTCTAAGAATCAAGCTGCCTGGGGTAGAAAATGTCTCTGGCTTTCTGTCTAACCAAGAGTGTGCTTTCTTTGACCCTCAGGCCGTTGGAAATATCAGCCAAGAAGCCGGTCCCCTTTCTGCGGCAAGTGGTGCCTGTTAAAAAGAAGGTTGGTAGCCTTGAGTCTCTGGCGAGAAATAAGCAAACAAGGAGGAAAGATGGGATGATAATATTTGATGGAGTAGTGCACTGAAACCTGCCTGGGGGGGGGGGGATATCACAGATTTTTATGATGTGAGAAGGCTGATGACTTCGTAGGCAACAGACCAAACAGTGCTGTCTAAGGTGAAGTGAGGAAAGTTCCAGGGAGTGTGACGGAACTGGCCCTGCTCCCAAAATATAAAATGGTGGGGGCACTAGAAGAGAAAGATCACATTGCTCAGATTTAGATGCTTACTCCCCGTTCATCCTTCATAGGTACCTCGAGATCCGCGTTTTGATGACCTCTCTGGGGAGTATAACCCTGAGGTGTTCGAAAAGACCTATGCTTTCTTGAACGACCTCAAAAAGAAGGAAAAGGAGGTAATGCTGCAGCTGCCGCCACCTAGTCTGTAGACACCATGCCTACAAGAGGAGTGTGTCGATCTGAGTACCTCTTCCTCAGATTGGAGAGTCACTTTACTAATTCTTCCTTCGACAGGTAGTTCAGAAGCAGCTGAAAAAATGTCGGAACGTGGAACAGCAAAACAAGCTGCAACAGCTCCTGAAACGTATGGTGAGTAGGTGCCCCGATGAATTACAATCAGCCTGTGTTTTCTACCGAGATGTGGGAGGTGAGCAGAAGCAGGAGTGACCATTCAGCGGAAAGCTCCAGTGATGCTAATGAGATAGGGGAGAGGAGAAACCTTACACTGATTTGCACTGGAATGTTGATAACTTTCCCTTCTTTGCTGCTTAGACTCAGCAGGAGGATGCTCAGAAGAAACGCCAGAAGGAGCGAGAAAAGGACCTTGTCTTGAAGGAAGAGCAGAGGGAGCTGGCCAAGCAAGGGAAGAAGCCCTTCTATCTAAAGAAATGTACGTTTCATAAGAATGTTTAGCATGAGAAGAACCCTGCTGGAGCAGACCAGTGGTCCAGTTCAGCCTCCTGTCACACATAGATGCCAACCAGCTGCTCTGGAGGGCCAATAGATAGGACATAGAGGCCAAAATCCTCCCCTGAAGTAACCTCCTAGCAGTGGTATTCAGTGGTTTACAGAGCTAGAATAATATAACGTATTCCAAATGAGGCCACATCATAGGTCTACACAACGGCATTATATTATTGGCTGTCCCTCTCAGTCTTGGCCAGTTCTTACCCCATCAGCATATATTTGAAGATAGGCTTTTTTTGTTCCAGTATGCATCACCTTACATTATTTACATTGAACTTTATTTGCCATGTTATTGCCCACTCACCCAAATTTTTATTTACTTATTTGGAACCACAATATTAAAAATGTCGCTTAAAAGTAAAGTGTTAGACATAAGCAGCATAAAAATTGTCCATAAAATGTTAGCAAACAATTAAAATGCTGATAAGATAAAACCCTGGCAGAAGTCATGCTGATATTCCCTAGGCAGGCTTAGTTCTTCTGTGTGATTAGTAATTCTGTCTTTGATAAGTTTCTTTTAATTTACCTCGAACAAAAGTTAAATTAACTGGCCTGTAATTTCCAGGATTCCCTCTTTTTAAAAACCGGTGTAACGTTTGCTATTCTACAGTCCTCCAGTACAGCCACCCCTCTTAAGAGCAGTGGTTTGGAACAGTGGACTCTGACCTGGAGAACCTGGTTTGATTCCCCACTCTTCCATGAGCAGCGGATGCTAATCTGGTGAACCAGGCTGGTTTCCCCACTCCTACACTTGAAGCCATCTGGGTGACCTTGGGCTAGTCACAGCTCTCTCAGCCTTACCTACCTCATAGGGTGTCTGTTGTGGGGAGGGGAAGGGAAGGCGATTGTAAGCAGGTTTGATTCTTAAGTGGTAGATAAAGTCAGAATATAAAAACCAACTCTTCTTCTTCTTTCCTGCACTTGGGCTTCCTCTGAGTGTGGTTCTGCCTCCTGCAGCAGCCATGTGGTTGCCTCCAACCCCTGGGGCAGCCGTTTTGTAGTTGCACCTACCATCCTGTCAGAATTCCAGAGGTGCCCACAGGCTCAAAACGTTTGGGAATACTGTACTAGGGAATAATGGAAAGGAATTGGATGGTGAAATGGGGTGTGGGGTGTTCATTCTAATGGCGTTGACATTCAAAACTGTTTATATGTGCAGGACACGGGTATTAGAGGAGTCACTAAAATACTGTATTTTGATGGGAGAGTGTTGGAAGCAAAGAAGAGAATTTGAGTCAGGGATGGATAATGCCATTATGAACAGTTATGACTTCTTCCCTTTTGCTCTGTAGCTGATAAGCAGAAATTGGAACTAGCTGAGAAGTACAAGGAGCTAAAGAAGAATGGGAAGCTGGAGAGTTTCCTGAGCAAGAAGAGGAAACGGAACGCTGCTAAGGACAGAAGGAAACTGCCTTCCAGGAAGCATGTGTAATTTTCCTGCCTATGCCTGGAGTTAGGGGGAGAGCTGCTGCTGCTGAAAGTCAGCAGTTGGCTGTTGACTAATGAACTTCAGGTAAGAGGGCATCCAGAAGTCCAGTTTCTAACAGTTTCTCTAGTACCATGGAAGGAGGATCTGCATCATCTGAACAAACGAGAAAGTGAGCAAAATTAAGCTCCCACCTCGGCAGAAGCCTCTGAAGGGTGAACTTTTATTCAGCCTCAGATGAGGATGGGGAGGAGAGGATTTGTATTGCTTGCCCAATTTCTTTCCCTCTTTCTTCCAGAGGCCAGAACCAGAGTTTAGCACACAGAGTGGTAGGCTCTGTTCCTCCCACGAGGTAATGCTTTTGCCCAGAGCCTTTCCTCTCCACCCCCCCACCACATAGCCTGAACAGACTTGGGAACTCCTTAAGTCTTCTTCTTCCTGCCTTCTCAGGGTCCCTTCTATTCCCTGTAGCCCATCGGGCAGCGTGCGTATCTTCTTGCTCCTATCTCGAAGCGTTGCTTGGCTCTCTTCCCAGCTGTTTTCTTTCTTGGGCTCTATAGGAGCCCACAGAATCCCCCAGTATGCAGCATGCCTTGGTTTCTCAGATAGGTACTGCATAAACAAAAACCCTCCCTAAAATAGTAACACTGCCATGCCTACAATGTTCCATCTGGAAGAAAGACAAATAGCTCAGAGGATTCTATTCATTGGGAAGGCTTGTATGTATATTTACAGCTTACTCAGGTTCTGGCTGAGGACAACTGCTTCCTTTCTTACAAATGTTCTGCGTTGGACTGGAAATTTCCTAGAAATGTTGCACAAAAGCAATAGGTTGTGGTGTACCATAAACAGACAGTTTGTATCTTCACACGGCTCCTCGGGTAACTGGTAGAATGTTTTGTAGTAACATTTCACTGAACAGATATCTTAAGTAAAATTTTAATAAAATCAAACTCTTGTCTTCCTTTGGAGCTCTTATTTTTTTCTTTTAATGCTGAACAAAAGAACTGATATATTCTCAGGAGACACAAGCATACAGTATTGCTTATTTCATTAGGACACAGACATTTACCACTGTTCCTTCACATGCCTTGTTCTGCTCTCTCGCTCTTTTGTTTACAATGGTTTGATCTTTTCAGCTAGTAATTGCTAGCATGGCTTCATTCGCCAACTGGATTCTTGTTGGGATTCCCCCCCCCCCCCCAGTGTTCTGAATCTTATTAGCTCTTTCGTTTGTGTCTTTTCTCTGTGCTCTTGATTGGTTGCTGTGTACCCTCATCTTGTGCAAAGAACACCTCTCCATTTGGGGAATGGCAGGAGACACTGAGGAATATCACAATTACTTTCCATCGGGGCTTGACTCATAAGTCACAAGGTGGGTTGGCCCTAAACTTTTCAGAGGGCCGCTTAGCTACTGTGTTTAAAACAATAGGTGAGATTTGCACCTTGGGTGCTGCTGGTGGTCAGGCAACATGTCTTGTGGATTTAATTAAGGGTCATCTGCCTTTCCCATTGTAATTCAAGTCTGTCTCATGTGAAACTGCCTTATACATAATCAGACCAATTTAAATTGTATAATTCTGCTGGCTGTGGATGTTGGGGGCAAAGAATGATGCTAAGCATTGAAGTCAGCGGTTAAAAGTACTGAATCTGGGAAACCCAGGTTTGAATCCCCACTCAGGCCATGGAAGCTTGCTGGGTGACCTTGGGCCAGTCACACACTCTCAGACTAACCTACCTTACAGGGTTGTTGCGAGGATAAAATGGAGGAGAGGATAATGATGTTAAGCCACTTTGGGTCCCCATTGAGGTGAAAGGCAGGATATAAATAAATAGATTAACCACTGGAAATCCTGCTCACATTCATCTGACTTCTGAAACTTCACTAAGTTGGAGTAGGATCTAGAAGACCGGGTTCTGATCTCTACTTTGCCATGGAAGCTTGCTGGGTGACCTTGGGCCAGTCACGCACTCTCAGCCTTAACCAATTTCACAGGGTTGTTGTGAAGATAAAATAGACAACAGGAGAATGTTGTCTGCCGTATTGGGTCTCCATTGGGGCAAAAAGTGGGGTATAATGAAGTAAATAAATACATTGGTCAAGCTCATCATAGCGGCCTTTATGCTTACAAAGAGGTTTGTTTTTACTTAAAAACAAAACATGAAACTTTCAGGAGTACAAATGTTGTGTCAGGGCTCTGTTTGTACAGTGCAGTCACAGAATCTACATTGTCATGTGATCCTAATTGGCCTCTTTAATTCTCAGCTGCAAACATCTTTGTGTGTGTGTGAGAGAGAAATAGAAATAGGGTTTGTTTTCACACACACACACACACATACACACACACACACACACACACACCAAATGCGCAGGATAACTGCAGCCCTACAAAAGTAGTTCCTCAGGAACAATGAGAGGATGGCTGATGAGAAGGAAGTTGCGGGGGGAGTAGATAGACATACAGTGCAATCCTATTTGAGTTACTCTGCACTGGAGTGACTGTACACGGTTGCACTGATAGAGTGGGTGCTGCAGACAGCTTGTGTTCATTGTTAAGCACCGTATTTTCCCAGGGAAAGGTACCTTCCTGTGTCACTTCTCAGTGGGAAATTGGCCACAGACATTGTGCAACATGTCCTGTTCCTGGACTAGTCATTCTCGCTCAGAGGGAGAAGGACATCTGTAGAATGGGTGTTTTCCGTTCCTCGTTCTCCGGGAGGCAGGACTCAAAACTCAACTTCCTGTCCCTTGAGGGAAACGCCCCTCCTTTCAGTTTTGTTTCCTGCCTCGTCGGGAGAGCAGCCTAGAGTCGCAGCTCTGCGCAGACCTACTAGATAATAGAAAATAATCTGATTACTTCCTCTTCTTCTTCTTCCTCTTCTTCCTATTCTACTACTATAATCACTTATCTACTACTAATTATCTATCCCTAATTCTGTCCTAAATTTAACCTACATTAGGATACCTGCCTTCCCGCCATTCCAAGATGGCGGACAAGCAGCCCGATCCCTTCATAGTCCCGGGGGATCTGGACCCGGGTCTTTTGCAGCCCACTCAAACTTCGCAGGAGCAGCCATCCTGCAGCTATACCTTCGAGGCTAAGGGTAAGCAAAAAGGGGGCCCCGGAGCGGGAAAGAGGAAGCGGACCGGCAACTCTAAAACTGGCAAAGCTAAACGCCTGCCTAAAGCCGATCGCACCTCTCCTTCTTCCACCGCGCCTACAAGCGGGAACAAAGGGAAAGACGCGGCGGCGCCCGCCCCGCAGGCCGCCCCAAAAATACGAGCCGACCAGACGGGCGGGGGAGAAACAGCAGCACACGCCGCTTCGGGTTTTGTAGCACGCGCCGCCGATATTCAAACCGCTACTAGCGATTACGGCGCGGCTATCGCCCCTCCCCTCTCCATGTTTGGAACCGGGGAACATTCAGCGGCGTCTGCCGCTCCTCCCTCCTTCAGCGCACGGGGGATTACCCAGGCGGTCGGCGTCTCGCCAGTCCCTTCCACCGCCATGCTCCAGGGCGTCTCGCCCCTGCTCAATCCCAGCGCGCTCATGGGCGTCTCGCCTCCTCCCCTCCCAGGCGTCTCGCCTCAAAATATACCCGGCGTCTCGCCTCAAATCGCCTCTGGCAACATTCTACCAATGAATCCTACCTTCCCCCCACCCCCCCCTGCTGGATACTAGCGGCCTCTCCTTTCTAAAAGCAGAGCTCTCTACCTTATTTAAGGAAGCCCTCACTGAAGGCATCAGAGCAGCACAAATAGCCTCCCCACCTCCATCCATCATGGCTGGGCACTCTGCACCCAGACCAGAGGAGAGATCCAGAGCTCAAACACTGGATCCTTACTCCAGTCAATTAATAGGGAAGGGACGTAGGACCACTGTTGCTACTCAGGACAATGTCTTGCAACAGACCACCTCCCCTTTTTCTTCTGAAGACGAAGGGAGTGACAAAGAGGAGGGCGAGTTCTCTTCAGAGGGCGAGGAGATCCCTGACCAACCAAAACAAAATAGAATCTTTAATACTGAGGAATTTCCCCTGTTAATAACTAAGACGCTTGCAGCGTTGGACCTCTCAGCAGAACCTGATAAGCAATCAGAGCAGCAAAAGAGAGGATCCAAGGAATTTTTCCATATGCATGAAGCCCCAGACAGGACAGTCCCTGTCCCAGACTATTTCCTGTCCTTACTAAAGGCAGAATGGGACAAACCGATGGCAACCAAACAGGTCCCCCTAGCCACTAGAAAGTTATACTCTATAGCCAATAGCACAGCTGATCTGCTACAGGTCCCTTTAGTGGAGTCACCAGTTACAGCTCTACACTCTTCAGATCTGGTCACTGAGGAGGGTTTAGTGATGATCAGAGACCCAGCTGATAGGAAGACGGAATTAGCATGTAAGAAGTCTCATCAGGCGTCTGCTCTAGCCATAAGCTCCTCCATAACATCGGCCCTGGTTTCCAGAGCGGCCATCATATGGACTCGCAAGCTAGCTCAACTTATTCCGGCAGAGGAGAAAAATGCCCAGGAGGGATTGTCAAGAATTCTGAGAGCTGTGTCCTTCCTGGCAGACTCTACTCTAGATACGATGACATTCGCTGCTAGAGCCATGGCTACCGCCTCTTCCGCTAGAAGGGCGCTTTGGCTTCGACCTTGGCAGACAGAGCACAGATCTAAATCAGTCCTCATGGGATATCCTTACCAAGGGAAGAGGCTTTTCGGAGATAAACTGGACTCCATCCTGGTGGAAACCAGGGACAGAAAGAAGATGCTTCCCAAGAGTCTACGCAAGGACCCCAAAGGTTTCTCATCTAACACATCCTTTCGACCCTACCATACCCTCCAGCGGTTCAGACCAGAACAGAGAAGAGGCAATTGGAGTTCCAACCGTGGCTCCTTTCGAAGAACAGGTCGATTCTCTAGATCCAACAGATTCTCCAACTTCCAAGGGGAAAAAGGAGACAAGACTGCTCGCCAAGGCAAACAGTGACGCCAACCCACCTCCGGTGGGGGGCAGACTCACTCTATTTTACCCTCAGTGGGAAGCCTCCCAGCCAGACCCTTGGGTGCTTCGGCTAATACGTCAAGGCTATCAAATCGAATTTTTCAGACCTCCGTCAGATCGGATGAGAGTTTCACCGACCTCCAAGAACAGGGACAAACAACACAGGACCTCCCAGGCCATCCTACACCTTCAACTTATCAAGGCCATAGAACCGGTCCCACCATTGGAACGCTCCTTGGGAATCTACTCAATCTTCTTTACCGTGCCCAAGAGAGACGGCGGATGGCGTGCCATACTAGACCTCAAACACCTAAACAGGCACGTTCTCAAAAAGCGCTTCAGGATGGAAACCCTGAAATCCATCGCGGAGGCCCTAAGACCGGGAGACTTCCTCACCTCTATAGATCTGACAGAAGCCTACCTTCATATCTTAATTCACCCTCAACACAGAAGATTTCTAAGGTTCCAGTATCAAGGTCATCACTACCAGTTCCGGGCGCTCCCCTTCGGTCTGTCTTCAGCCCCACGAGTCTTCTCCAAGGTGCTGGTGACAGTGGTGGCACTGCTACGAAAAGAAGGAATACGTCTACATCCATATCTGGACGACGTACTTATTTGCGCTTCATCCACCGAGCAAAGCTCACTGCACACGCAAAGGGTACTGGAATCCCTAGAAACTCACGGATTCATGATAAACTTCAAGAAGAGCCATCTAGATCCCACTCAAAGACTCCGTCACCTAGGGGTCTACATAGACACGACAATCAACGCTCTCATCTTACCAGAGGACAAGATTCTCAAAATACACTCCATGGCCAAATCTGCCTTCAAATCCAGAACCGTAAGCCTCATGACCCTGGCGAAGTTACAGGGCCACATGATTTCCTGCATACCAGCTGTGCAATGGGCTCGCCTCAAAGCAAGACCTCTCCAGCGGTTCCTCAGAGCCCATCAGAAGCACATCATCCAGAAAAGGGACAGGTACCTAATCCTATCAAAGGCGGCCAGGTCCAGTCTCATCTGGTGGACACAACCAAACAATCTTTCCAAGGGTCTTCAATACATCAGACCCACCCCTTTGCAGATGTTCACAGATGCCTCCCTCTTAGGATGGGGTGCAACTCTACTTGGACAACCGGCGCAGGGGTTGTGGAACCCCTCCGAGCAGAGGCTACATATCAACATACTGGAAACCAGAGCTATATTCAAAGCCTTGCAACATTTCCAAAAACAACTGGTGGGCAAGGACCTGATGATCAGAACAGACAATGTGAGCGCAAAAGCTTACTTGAACAAGCAAGGAGGCTCCAGGTCATCGGCTCTCCACCGGGAAGCCACAGCAGTGTTGCTATGGCCGGAAACTCATCTCTCATCACTATGTGCAGAACACATCAGGGGAACCACGAACATACAGGCGGACTGGCTCAGCAGGCAACACCTAGACGAAGCCGAGTGGTCCCTCAACCCAGAAGTCTTTCCCCTCATCACTCGCCGATTCGGCACCCCACTAGTAGACCTTTTCGCCTCCAAGACCAATCACCAGCTCCCGAGATACTTCTCCAGGTACCAACAACCAGGGGCGGAACAAATCGATGCCCTCCTCTCCCCTTGGCCACAGGGTCTTCTGTATGCCTTCCCCCCCCTCCCTCTCATCCCGAGAGTCTTAAGGAGAGTCCGGCTTCTCAAGGCCTCAGTCATCATGGTGACTCCTCATTGGCCCCGTCGTCCATGGTTCCCGTCTCTGATAGAACTGTCCAGACACAACCACTGGAGGCTCCCGGACAGACCAGACCTTCTGATACAGGGCCCGATTTGCCACCCGGACCCGAATTGGTTTCAATTAACCGCATGGCTATTGAACGGAGCAGACTGTTAGACAAGGGTTACAACCCCGAGATCGTGTCCACCATTCTTGCGGCCAGACGGCCATCTACCCAACGGATTTACAACACCACATGGAAAGCCTTCGCTCGCTGGTGTAGACGGAAACACCGAAACCCCCTGAAACCACGCGCAGTCGGCATTCTAGCCTTTCTCCAGGACGGTCGCGTTCAGGGTCTGGCGCCATCCACTCTCCGCAGACAATTAGCAGCCATCGCAACTATAGTTCCAAAAGTTTCCGGATATTCTCTAAACAAACATCCCCACATTAAGTCCTTCCTGCGAGGGGTCAGCCTTGCCTCACCTCCAGTCAAACACAGATTCCCCTCATGGAGCCTCCATACCGTCCTCACGGCCCTCACTAAACCACCATTTGAACCACTCACTCAGATAGGTCTAAAGTGGCTACGCATGAAAACCCTATTCCTAACAGCGGTCACTTCGGCCCGCCGAGTATCAGAGCTGGGGGCCCTGTCAGTTAGACCAAACCTTTGCATTTTCCACAAGGACAAAGTAGTCCTTAGACCAGATCCTTCCTTTATCCCAAAACGCAACAGTCAGTTTCACAGGGAGCAAGAGCTAGTCTTGCCTTCCTTCTGTCCTAAACCTAAGACCATAACGGAAAAGGCCTGGCACTCCCTAGACCTTAGAAGAGCCCTCCATATATACATAGAACGCACGAAAGCAATCAGAAACTCTGATTCACTATTCATTAATCTCACAGCCCCTAACAAGGGCAAACCTATGTCTAGGGCATCCATCAGCAGAACCATCACACATTGCATCTCACAGGCATACAGAGAAAGCAACCTTCCCATTCCTTCAGGGGTCACAGCCCACTCAGTCAGGAGCGCGGCCACCTCCACCGCCTTCGATAGAGGAGCCCCACTGGAGGAAATATGCAAGGCCGCGACCTGGTCCTCCATTTCCACATTCGTGCGCCACTATAAGTTAAACGTATATGCCTCTGCGGACGCCGCCTTCGGCAGGCGCATCTTACAAAGTATACTCCAGGACGTCTAAACCCTACCCGGGCCGGGACAGCTCTTGTATGTCCCATTCTACAGATGTCCTTCTCCCTCTGAGCGAGAACGAGCCTTGGCTACTTACCGTGAAGGCTTCTTCTGCTCAGAGGGACGAAGGACATCTGGCCCACCCAGACGTCCTATCAACTCGATTGGAAGTTAGCAGACAGTTCCTTAATGCTCTACACTACAGGGTCTCCTCCTAAACCCTGTGATAGTTGCACGTTCTTAGATAGTTGCACGTTCTTAGTTTCTGTCGTTATTCAGGTGGTTATCCTCCATCTTTAATATTTATGTTTACCTATCCAACTTGAAATGTATTTACTCGGAAAGTCTTTAAACTGAAAGGAGGGGCGTTTCCCTCAAGGGACAGGAAGTTGAGTTTTGAGTCCTGCCTCCCGGAGAACGAGGAACGGAAAACACCCATTCTACAGATGTCCTTCGTCCCTCTGAGCAGAAGAAGCCTTCACGGTAAGTAGCCAAGGCTCGTTGTCAGTCGCAGACCAGCCTGAGCTTAATTAAGGTCCCCAAACATTTCAGGGGCAAAAGCACTAAAATGGAATCCTCATTTCCCAAAGACAGCTGTCTGAACGTGCCTTTACAAGAAAGGGAGAGTTGCAAGGTCAATTTGTTTCTACTTCCCCCCACTGTAAATTTTCCTTCTGAATCTATTTACCAAGTTAATGAGTAATTTTATTTAGTGGGCCGAATGTATTGAAGTACCACGGGCTGCTTTAGAACATACTCATGGAAATGAATGACCTAAATACAGGGAAGAAAGCTACTTTCTCAAATTAGTGGAAATCATAAAAGATTAAAACAGCTATTGGGAATCGTAAAAAGAAATGAGAAGTAACCATCCCGATGCCTGGGGGAAGGGGACGGGTGAGAAGAGTGGGATGTGCTGCGTAGTTACCTGCTATGCCTGTCCAGAATGGGCAGTGATGGATGAATTAAATGCACAGATTCAAACTTGACTTCGTTCCCTGACAGCAACCTTAACAGTCTGCCTTTTTCTTCAAATTGGCAATGCTTCCTGAATTGGTGCCATTTCAGTATCTTGGAACTAAACTGCCTTGAACTCAATAGCTGGCTGCTAGCAGCGCCCCCGCCCCTGGAAAAATATTTGCATACAGCCCTCCAAAAGAGCTTTTTCCCCAAGCCCTGTTCTCTGCAAGGTGAGTCCAGATCTTCAGTGCCTCCAGCTCTTCCAAATCCAGTTGCACCAGGTTTTCTCCTTCACCCCTTTAGATCATCTTGCAGTCCCTTAATAACATACTGTGTTTTAAATTGACTGGCATTTGAACATCTGCAGCAGATGTTGGCTAGAGACATAAAGTAATAAGGACAAGATGTCTTCCATTCAGCAGGAGATCCCCCACTTCACATTTCAGCACCTTCCCTTGGTCAATAAGCCATCCCACCCACCCTATTACTCAGGCCTTTGCCTGTTCTTCAGATCCTTCCTTCTGAGTGGCATAGGAATGTCTTCCTGTGTAGGTCTCCATAACCGCCCCCAGTAGTCCAGTGAGGAGGTACAAATTCTCTACAGGACGACAGTGAACTGTGCAGTACAGTCATTTCATGCATCACACTGAGTAGCAGGTTTGCCCCAAGATTAATACTTCCCATTTGTACATATGCAGCGCTTACCAAAAGGCCATCCACGGAGTTCATAGCTGAGGCAAAATTTGAATTTTAAACCCACTTTGTAATACAAAGCACACTCCAGTGCGTAGGTGAGAGGAGAGCCATTTTTTCCCCTCAGAAACTCTTCACTCCTGTGAGGGCAGATTTGCGCAATTTGTGACATGTCCCCAAACCAAATACAGCCTACCAGGTGCTCAATGCAGCTACTTTTGCTCCCTAGCTGGGACTGTAAAAATGGAGTCTGTGGAGCATCTGGCAGAATATTGACTGCATATTATGACTTGGTGTGTTGTCTTTAATGCCTTTAATTTTTTTAAACAGGTGGGATGGAAGATTGGTACAGCTATCCTGGGCCAGGACTAGATAGCTCTTCCCTCCACACTGGATAGAAATCTTTCTTCCTCTAGCACTTATTAGCCCCAGTAGAGAGAGAAAAAGATGCACACAGACCTTATACTTGTTTTTAATTAAAACTTGAAGACTTACATAACCATAGCTTTAGTGGATGCTTTTAGAAAAGCAGCCCTAATGGTCAGATTCATGATAATGCTATCAAGGAGAGAGGCTACCAAAACTCTTTGCTTTTGTTCTACTGGTTTGTTAAGATCCCAGCTGGTGATGCTACAACTCCCTCGAGACTCTCTCCCACCTGTTCTTTCCACACACTGGACAGTGACGCCAGGAAGCTCCAAGGTACACCTCAGACTTCAGAGGGGTATATGGCTACCCAAGACTAATTTTGCCCCCATCCAGTTCTGTGGTGTTCATGTAACTGTGCTAAGCCCGTGAGAGTTGAAGCAGAGCTGTTTGTCTTCACTATGGACTCTGTTTGCAATTCTGCCCAGCCACGATCACTTTTCATCACCGCCTGGTCCTGTCAACCTCTTCCAGGGTCTCACGGGAGTTTTTGATTTATTTATGTGGCAAAAGCCATGCCCCATGGCAACAACAGGCCTGGTCCTAAGGAAGAAAGGCCTAGCAGGTTGTAAACACTGAATGCATGATCAGTGTAGCCTTGAACTAGGTCAGCTCAGAGAGAAACTGAGCTCTATGACCAGAGAAGTGAGCAGTAAACAAGAGCAGGGGACCACCAAAACAATTCTGCCAATAGTTTGTGTTTTATTTCCCTCTGCCCTGACTCTCTCTCTCTCTATACACACACACTGCCACTCCCCATGAGGTAATTCAGAATACCAAGTGTTTTTTACTCTTTTCCACCTCTTTGTGGGAATATCAAAACCTCCTTGTTGCGCTGCACTAACAATATTACAATAACGAAATACAAGCAGTGTAGTGCCTTTTTATTAAAACCAAGCAAAAATAACCCAATGCAATGTGCAAGCTTTCATATTCTCCATTTGATCAACTATTGGTTGTTACAGTTTCAACTGATTAGATTCCATTGTCACTTCTTGTTCCCAGCATGCCAAGGGTGAAACCTGATACCAGCCATACACCCGGTGTCCATTGAAGTCAGCAAAGCATCCATACAGGATGCTGACAAAGAGGCCTTGAGCGCATGGCCTGGAAAAAAAAATTCTCTTCTACTCCCTCCCTCTTTTTAACATCCAGGCTGATGAAGAATTCTGCAGCACTCCAAAAGTTTACACGCTAGGGTTGTCAACCTCCAGGAGAGGCCCGGAGACCTCCCAGAATTACAACTGATCTCCAGACTACAGAGGTCAGTTCCTCTTGAGAAAATGGCTGCTTTGGTGGGTGAACTGTATGCAGGGTTGCCAACCTCCAGGTATTACCTGGAGATCTCCTGCTATTACAGCTGATCTCCAGCCGATAGAGATCAATTCACCTGGAGAAAATGGCTGCATTGGCAATTGGCCTCTATGGCATTGAAGTCCCTCCCCTCTCCAAACCCCTCCCTCCTCAGGCTCCGCCCCAAAAACCTCCGGTGGCAAAGAGGGACCTGGCAACCCTAACTGTATGGCAATTTACCCTGCTGAGGTTCCTCCCCAAACCCCACCCTCCCTAGTCTCCACCCCCAAATCTCCAGAAATTTCTCTGCCTGGAGCTGGCAACCCTATTGCATGCTGTGTTATTTGGGTTGGTCATAATAAATAGTATTACATGGCTTAGTTTTTAGATTGTGCTATGGACCAATACAGCTTCCTATTGTCTTTCTGGCATTCTAGCAATATTGTAATCACTGCAGTGGCCTCAGCCCATGTCCCAGGAGCCCACGTTGAAACCCCATGGAACTGAGAAAAAACATGTGCATGATGAGGAGCCACAGAATGGGCTTCTTCTCAAATTGCCAACTTTAAAAAAAAGTTTCTTTCCTTCATTCCGTTGTTTCTGGTCAAGAGAAAGAAACACCATTTTTCCCCTACACTATTTTCCCTTACCTCCAAATAATTTCTTTTTAATTGAAACGTTTTCATTTTTTGCATTGCACATACTTAGCAGCAATGAACACTTGGAGATGACAAACAGGGAAAGAAAGAAAGCCAATTGGTCGTGGGCTTTATGCTGTGTGGATTTTATAATATCCGATTGTTAGATTTTATGTTCTAGATAGTAAATTGCTTTGTAGACCTCTCAGATTGCAAAAGTAGGGTATAAATATTTTAAATAAATACTGAGGAGTGGGTTTGGAAAGGCTTTGTGAAAACACTGAGGAGTCCATGAGGGAAATGATGGCTGTCTTGGCTCCGAGCTCCCCTCTCCCGCTTTCTCACACCTTCTCTGGCCCAGGGAGAGAGCATTCCCCGACGGAATGTGTATTTTCAAAAGACTTTTCTCCTTTGGCTGCAAAGACGCCAGCCGGAGTGATTAATAAACTGCAATTTCATTAACTAATTAGCCAAAACGCAGCTATTGTGTACACACAGACACAACAGTGCGCACGGGGGAGGCGTCTTTCCTGCTGTAAACTGAAGAGAATGGTTTGCTGCCCCCTAACCCTCCCCCCACCTCAGCAGCAATTGCAGAGCAGGGCCGGTCCCCAAGTGTTGTGAGTGGCAGGGCCATGATTAACAGGGATGGGAGCCCTCATTAGCTAATCAGCTTTCTCATTGCTTTGTCAGTGTTTAATGAGTAGCTGCCCTGGGAAGGAGGATGCTATGCTTTGCATTCCACTCAGGAGCCTGGAGTACAGTATGTGTGTGTGTGTGAGAGAGAGAGAGAGAGAGAGAGGGTGGGGAGTGCTAATTGGCAAGATAAATGAGTCTCGTGCGGCTCAGCCCTTTGCACCTGCTGCTGCCGCTCTCCTTCTTTTTACGCCAGTCAATGGTCATGATGAATACCCACCCTGTGTTTGGCAGCTAATGGAAGGAGATTACCCCAGCACTCTCTCCTGCAGCACCGCTTCCGCTGCAGGTCAGCTCCACTTAGGAGAACGCAGAGATCGCCACCACCTTAGAGCAGATGGCGGTATAAAGGAGCCAGCTCTCCTGCCGGCCAGCACACATCTCCATGGAAACAAATAACTGGGGGAGGCTATGGTCCAGGAATTATGGGATGCTGGGAAGTCTGAGGATACCAAGAGGAAGAGAAATCTAAGGGCTGGTACCCAAATGTTATTTATTTACAGTATGTATGCGTGGTTCCACTTGCCAAAGGCAACCCACTGCATCATACAGCATTAAAATATAACTACAGAGTCATTCCAAATGAAAAATAGTAAAACCCACTTACAATTGAAGTTAGATTAAAAAGAAAATATCACATGCAGTTCCTTCTTAAGTGGGAGGGTTTACTCAGAATACTACTCAAGTCTACTCAACGGAACCTAGTCCTAGGAAAGTATCTTGAGGATTGTACTGTTAATCACTTACTGCTTGAAGACTTACAGATGCACGTGTTAACAGATTCTGAAAAAAAGCAGAGATAATCTGAAAGTTCCCAACTACAGAATTTTTGTGGTCATTCACACATGCAAATCATACCAGATGTTGCAGTCATCCAGTGAGATGGCTGCATGTGTGAATCAGCCCTAATTAGTGCAGTGGTAGAGGTGTATCTCTGGAAATAGGGTTTGCTACTATAAACAGACCTGTGGCACCTTAAAAAGGCTAACAAATACGCTGTGATATAAGCTTTCATAAGTCATATTACAAAGTGAAGCCAGAAAGATCAGCAAAGCTCAGAAGAAAGTCCTGTCAAAAGAATAAATGATCCAGTCAGAATCGGTAGAGACACCTCCTAACTGCTGATGAATTGGCAAGGAGGGAGGGAGTGTACTTAAACCTCTGAAAAGGAGCAGTGAGTGAGCTAGCTGCTTCCAGGTCCCATTGAGCACAAGTCCAATAAAGTCAGACCTTCATAGGAATTCCAATTCAGCAGCTTCATGCACTTTTGAAACTTACGTTGCTGAAATGTGACTGAATACCCAGGGATATCGCAAAGCTCCCCATCTGATTTCAGCATATTTTCTGACGTCTGATTTGTATCCATTTGTTCTTTTAAGTAGAGACAGTCTGATGTGGCCAAGGTGTTAGCAGGGCACTGCTGGCACATAGGACATACGTCACTTGAGTAGATGTGGGGTCTGAACTAACCCAGTGATTTATTGTGGGGGCTAGTTCCAGGATTTCTGCCTCTGCTGGAGGGGCTTTAGATCCTTGATAATGTGCTGAATAATGTTCATGGAGAGTTATAGGTGACAACCAGATCTTTCTCTGCTGGATCTCTCCTGAAGAAGTTGACTTCTGACTACCTGTCTGGCCTTGTCAATCTGTCCCTTTGCTTCCGTGGGTACCTTAGTTTTAGGCAGTCTAGGTGCACTACTGAAAATAAATGCATAAGCAACAAGATCAGGAAGTTTTACAGAAAGGCTATCCATCATCCGGCCAAGATTAAATCTAGGATAGATAAATATGTTTGTCTGTCTTTGAGCTTGGGATTCAGCCAGGGGCAGGCTGACATCTGTTTGGGTTTAAGCCAGCCTGATTTGGGTGAAGGAGAGAGTTTTCTTCCCAGCTTGGCCCCAAACACTAACCCACAGGCAATTTAAAATTAGCAAATATTGCATTTCTTCGTAGTTTGGCTTCACATTATCCCACAAAAGGACAATCTTTAAAATGCTTATATTTGAATGAATTAGCATAGGGAAATGAGAATAACCCCAAGAGACCTGCCATTTGTTACCTGGAAAGCACTCTCTACAACATGCAGGAGCCAGACAGAGCATTTTAGGCTGTGTTTCCAACTCTTGGCCCTGTATTCCTTTGGGATTTGGGATTTGTAAAGACTGTAATCTTGCTGGCACCTGAGACAATGGCTAGGTTAACAAAGGTGCCAGCGCTATGAATTATGGATGCCTTGAGGGATTCAAAAGACATTCTAGCTATGGAGAAATCCAGAAGGCCTGGAAAAATGCATATAAACATTTGCTTAAAAGAGACTGATCTTGATGGGTAGCCGTGTTAGTCTGTCAGTAGCAGTAGAAAAGAGCAAGAGTCCTGTAGCACCTTAAAGACTAACAAAATTTCTGGCATGGTATGAGCTTTCGCAAGTCACAGCTCACTTCTTCAGATAATCAGGTATCTGAAGAAGTGATCTGTGACTCACGAAAGTTCATACCCTGCCAGAAATTTCGTTAGTCTTTTAAGGTGCTACTGAACTTTTGCTCTTTTCTACTGTTAAAAGAGATTGTAGGACAGTTGTTAAAAGTAGCTGGTTTCGGTAACCCCTGAGTACAGGATGGCTCACGTTTAACTGCATAGGGTGATTCGTGGTCTCTGAAGGAAAGGCATGAAGGTTCCCTTGCGTTTGCGTTTCCTGTGTAGGTCTCCAGCAAGTGCACATAGGTGAAACTTGAAAATGGGCCATTAGGACTATCTTGGTAAGCCATAAAAAAGCACTGGATGCACAGAGTTTCCCCTTGTTCCTCACCATTGCTGCTGTTCTTTCGGACCCCTCATTTATGGGGGGGGTGTCACAGGATACTTGCAGAGGAACAATTATGAGGGACAGGAGGCTGCTATGAGAAAGGACGAAGGGATGAAATTGCCAGTGTGGTATAGTGGTTAAGAGCGGTGGTTTGGAGCGGTGGAGTCTGATCTGGAGAACAGGGTTTGATTCCCCACTCCTTCACATGAGCTGCGGAGGCTAATCTGGTGAACTGGATTTGTTTCCCCACTCCTACACAAGAAGCCAGCTGGGTGACCTTGGGATAGTCACACTCTCTCAGCCTCACCTATCTCGCAGGGTGTCTGTTGTGGGGAGGGGAAGGGAAGGCGACTGTAAGCCCATTTGAGTCTCCTGTAAGTGATAAGAGAAAGTCAGCATATAAAAACCAACTCTTCTTCTTAATGTCATTGTCACTCTTGCAGAGTGGCAGAGGGAGGAGCAATTCTCAACTCCTGGTCCTTCTTCAGTTTAGCCCTTCCGCTACACCATACAGCTGTTCCTCCCTCCATGAGGGTTTCAATGCCCTGAGACTCGCCTTTCCAGGGACCAAAAAGAGCTGCAGCGGCGTCGAGGAGCATGCGGAAGCGACACCTTCTGCCCACGGTCTTTCTTGCTGCTGGCCTCACTCTCTTTGATATTTGGACACTTGCTGGAATGTTTCTCATGGTTGACACTGAAGGATGAAAGCTATAAAATATACAGTCTGTTTAAGGGAGAGAAATTAATTTTATTTTCCATGCAGGAAGCCATCAGCAAACATGTTGCAGGCTTGAAGCAACCAAACCAGTCGTGTAATTATGTCCCTTTGAGGATTTCTTGGTTACAGACATCTGGGGATGAGATGCAAAAACACGAGGACTTTTGTTCAGAAATAGTGAACTCTCTCTTGAAAACAGAACCACATACCTTTGTTTTTAAGTAAGCATGCTGAATGGTACGCACTAGGTCTCAAACAGATGGCAGATTTTTTTAAATCTAGGAAGTTATAAAGCAGCGAAATAGGAAGCGATAGATGAAAAGAAGCATTTAAGCGGAGGCTACCCTGAAATCCAGCACGATGAGGCAGCCACATCAGGCAGCCGATTTGGAGTGGATGCCATTAAGGCAGACTTGTAAAGAACTAGTCACCTATGGCGAATGAGAATTGTTTCCAGGCAATCAGGCACAGAAGTGTTAAAACAGATGTTTTCTTTAGGCCATAGATTACTAACAGAGGGGATGTGTGTCACGGTAACCTAAGGAGGGTTTTTTTTTTATGTTATTATTTATGACCTGCATTAAGGGCAGCAGTGTGGGAAACATCATTCTGACAGATGGGGCAGTAGCACTCAAGATGTTTTCTTGCTCAAATCCCATTGAAAATCACAGGAAGCCTTTTGCACAGCTACTGTTCATTTTAATAGTTTGCATCTTCTCTCGACGGAGTGTGCCCTGCATTACCAGGGGGTGGAATGCTGTTTGGATTTCCCATCTCTGGCCCAGAAAATGTCTTGCCCAGCCCTCCATGCGGGCAGTGCTACAAACCCAAAAGCAAAAAGCAAACAAAGACTGCTGTACTTGTTGCAAGGGCGCACAATTCAAGCGAGTGGCCAGAAATCTGGACCCAGTTGTTTTACAAAAGGTGCTTGTGGGAATCATTTTGATGACGAGGGACGCACATGCCATGGAGGTTCCACAGCGGCAATCCTCCGGCGATGGCACTGAAAGTTCCAGACAGCAGATGACATATAATGAGATTAGAGAAATATGAATGACATTTGCTCGGCATCCACTAGAAGATAAAAAAAAAAAAAGACTTCAAATTAGCTACCACACTGAAATGAACGATACAAGAGAGGGTGCCCTGTTTCTATGGCCACATTGCAAATGAGCCCTCTTGCTGTATTTTAAGTTTGCTGGTTCTGACCGCAGATGTGAATTAGCCAAGAATCCTGTGGTTAATTTTGTTTTGGGTCATGAACCCCAAGAGAAGAGGTGGGAGGGGCAGGAGTTTTGACCCTGGATGTGTCTACATGCTAGCCACATCTTTTCTATAAGAAATTTAGACTATGTGACTCAGGCTCCAGGTTAAAAAGGGAAAAAAAACTTATATAAGTGTTCCACGAAACCCTCAGCACACTTAAAACTACTATATATGCTGACTCATACATGTGCAGGTGTTAGCATGCCTATCCAAGCCAACAGCAACTAGCATGGTGGTGTGGTATAGTGGTTAAAGTGCCTAACTAGGATCTGGGAAACCTGGGTTCCAATCCCCACTCTGCCATCGAAGCTTGCTGGATGACCCTGGGCCAGTCATACACTATCAGCCTAACCTACCTCACAGGGTTGTTGTGAGGATCAAATGGAAGAAAGGAGAATGATGTAAGCTGCTATGGGCCCCCATTGAGGGGAGGATGGATGGACGGATGCTAATATTACAGACATCTAGGTTGGTGAATGTAATACGCTAATTAAACATGTCAGGCCAATTGGAATAGGTAAGTGCGCCACATGTCACATATAAATAGGGCATTTGAAACGGAACCAAGAAAAACACAATGTGATGGAATACTCTTTTACAACTGGCAGAACATATGGTCAGGCCTGAGTGACATATGCCGCAGAATGAGGCAGAAGACTCCTGAGGTCGTAGAATAGATTGTACCACTGCAATTGGTGGATGCTACTTGTTTCATATGCCTGCATTTTAAAGACTTACAACAAATTAAAACAAACACCTATTACAGCAAAATGCAGGATTCCAGTCAAGCCCACTGCCTGGTTTCCTAACTGTAGACATTTTTTTAAAAATTGTAGTGAGCATTTAATTCCAAATCTTTTGTCTGAAGTGGTGCCATCCATTTTACCATCTCAGGAACTCCAAGAACCATGTTGTGGAAGCAAAATGTTGTGGGAAGAGGCCCTCGGGGGTCTTTGAGACCATTCGCAATAGCTTGGAACAAACCTGAGCTTAATAAAAACAGATAGGTATAATTATCCAATGGGGCAGACGCAGCCAGGCACCCCTCCGCCACAACTGGATCCAGCTGACAGCTTCCCACACACACACGCCATCAATGAGGCTTTCCAGGGAGATCAGGAAGCAGCCAAACATCCTTTCACCATGCCCAGATGCAACTCTTTAAAATTATTTATTTAAAACCTCAGTTCAGAAAGGCCAAGATGGCTCACAACAACGGTTAAGAACAAAGCAAACAGCATCAAGGCAAAGAGCACAGAAAGACATTAAAAGCACAAGGCCCCAGCAATGGCAACATGCACCACCTGAGAACCTCCTGCCTCCAGTTTCCAATTGGCATCAAAGAGCCCATTAGAGGGAAGGTAAGAAGCAGCCAGGCACTGTCTTTTGTACCTGGGTATCCAGCTTGGCTGAGAATCCTTTCCTTGAGGAATATATGCATTACATTTTAATATCATTTGCATTTTTTTTATTACTGTGAGCAATTTATCCTTGAAAAGGGAATAAAAATATAACCAGCTGGATAGATGTTAAGGAAAGTTTAGGGCTTTGGTAGAAAACCAGAAGACAGAAAACCAGAAGACAGAAAACCAGAAGATAGAAAACCAGAAGATAGAAAACCAGAAGATAGAAAACCAGAAGATAGAAAACCAGAAGATAGAAAACCAGACTTGACTGCCATGTAACAAAACACACGCCAGGTTGTCCACATGAACCAACTGCTGTTCGGCCCACCATGAAAAGTCCATTGGGCCATCCCATGGTGCAACCAAACAAGGATTTTGCTACATGGCTGATGAATTCACTGGGCAAGCAAGGACAAGGTTTTTGGTCAGGCAGCTCAGCCCACGGGGCTGTTATACTGCAGTTAGAGCTTCCCAGATACTTTTCAACTGGAGAGGAAAAAAATAACCTTGCAGGGTTGTCAACTTTCTTGAAAAGTGATATACCCTCACATACCAGACATGCCAATAAGGTTGCCGACTACCTTGACAAAAAAAGAGTGTTCCTTTTATCAGCAGCTTTAACGGCATGTGATTTAACACTTTCTTTACATCCATGCCATGAAATGCTTCAGCTGCCCATTTCCACACATTAAACTTCTACTAAAGGGGCTGGACAGCTTTCTCCAGGCCTGTTGACAACCATAAATATGAAGGTCCCATAAGGTACAGCAATGGGCCTGAATTTATTTACTTATTTATAATCCACCTTTCTTGCTGAGACTTAAGGCAGATTACAAACTTTAAAAACAAACAGTGCAAATGGAACAGTGTTAAACATGCCATAAACAATGCAATGAGACTGGATTACAAAGATTAGAAAACAACACTATGAAAACAAGGCAATAAATACAATCAACAGTGAAGTAAGCTACAGCCCTGTCTCCTTGATAAAAGTGCCCTGCTGAACACTTGAATTTTATTACAACCTTATTCCCTTTATAAACAAAAATGATGTTTTTTCTACCAACTTTCCCTTCCCCAACAGTTCTCTCAATGGAGAGAGTTCTTCACACCTATTTTCCCCAGGAAGAAACAAAATTGAGTCTATTGCCTACCCACCATGTGAAGGGGATGCACCGAATCAGAATCTCTCTTTGCTATTGTATAATCAAGGTTCTGTTCAAGGAAGAATGAGCTGCTGTTCTCTTAATCCAGCATGAGAAGACGGGGGTTTAGCACACTATGGCAAAGGTCCTGGAGAACTAGCTCAGTGCTGCAAAACTGAGAATGCAGATGAGTTGTTTGTGCCACAACTGTTAAAGCCACCCCCTGCTGTGTTGCACTACCCCTTCAACTCTCCAGACTCCCCCTTTTCACCCCTCCTATTACGAGTAGTGAAAGTACTGGTGTGGAAGGAGCCAGGGTTGCCCCAGTAGAGCTGTGGCTCACGAAAGCTCATACCCTGCCAGAAAATATTTTTGTTAAGGTGCTACGGACTCTTGCTCTTCCACATGAGTGGTGGATGCTAATCTGGTGAACCCTCACTTCTCATTTCCACCACTGCAGATGAAACAGTGGCAGCAACTTAAACAACGCTTATTCCCACATAAGCTTTTGTGAGCCAGAATTCCGTTCACCGGGTGCACAGGAGTGTAAATCTATCAGGCTCAGCGGATCCACCTCGCAGAGCGCTGGGGTGGATCTTAGGAAGGAGGATGTGTCAAAGAGAGGCCAGTTTGAAACAACAGTTGGGCCTGATTAGGGTCACGCGGTGCCTAGGGAGAAAGAAATGTCTTGTCCTTTTAATAGAGGCTTAATGGGATGTTGCTTACCAGGTGATGCCGTGAATAGCTTCTGCTGCCCATTTCCAAAGATTACGCTTCCATTTAGGGGACAGCGCATTTTTCTCCAGGCCTGTTGGCAACCCTAATTTGCAAACAAGGGACTGAGGCGAGATAAGGCTTCCTACTGAGTTCATGGCAGAGGGAACATTCGTCCTGGAGTGTTTCTCAATCTATACTCTGTCTAGCCTCTGTGCCTGAGACCTATGCTCACTTGTAGGCACTGTGCATGCGGAACGGGAGGGTGCCACATCTCCCATTCATGTACGGGAGGATTTTGCCGCTCTCTAGATGCACAACTTCCTATCCAAATTCTCAAAACTCAAAAGCAAGCCCCCATGCAGAGTGCTGAGAATTCGGATGGGCAAAATGTGCATCTCGAGAGCAGCAGATCCAAGGGGAAACATCCCAGGCATGAATGGCCTCTCTGTCCCCTCACCTCCAACGCTGCTTGATTTGCAGATGTACGAACCGGCCCCCGGAGTCTCGCCGCAACAAATTACGGGCGTCCTTCCGACAAAACCAGCTCCCCTCTTCCTCGGCCGCTCTTGACCCTCCCCTTACAGCGCCAGATACTTACCCGGAGCTCCTGCAGGAAATCATGCAAATGAGCTGCTCTTGTTTAGCAGCCTTGATTCGCTTCCCCGGGCACAGAGAGGCGCTTTCTACAAAGTGCCTTGATTAGCGGCGGGGGCGGCGGCGAGACGGTGGGCTTTTCGGGCAGGCCAAGGGGCAAAAACGCCCGGGAGGCTTTGCCGCTCTCGAAAGGCACCTTTCCCCCAGCCAAATTCTCAGAACTCCACCGTCAGCCCCCGTGCAGAGTTTTGAGAATTCAGATGGGGGGAAGGTGCGTCTAGAGTCCAAGGCAAAACCTCCCCTGCGGTTTCGCCCAAGGCCCGTGCAGACGGGTGGCCACCGCTTGTTTGTGACGCCCTCGCGTTCCGCGCAAGGAAAGCTCGTTTGCGGCCGGGGTGCCTGCCCTGCTCCAGCAGTTTGCAGCTGCGCAGCTCCAGGCCGCCGGCAAGGCATCAATATCTCAAATAGAAATAAATCAATAAAAACACTTTGGACTGGCCTCTTCCTAGAGACGCACACAGCAGCTCTTGCATTTGGGGCAGCGGGGAGACTGGCCACAAGGAGCTGGCTTGGAGACTGCCTTTTATTTTCTGGGCTTTCTGGTTAGGGTTGCCAACCTCCAGGTACTAGCTGGAGATCTCCTGCTATTACAACTGATCTCCATCCGATAGAGATCAGTTCACCTGGAGAAAATGGCTGCTTTGGCAATTGGACTGTATGGCACTGAAGTCCCTCCCCAAACCCTGCCCTCCTCAGGCTCCGCCCCAATCCTGCCAGTGGCAAAGAGGGACCTGGCAACCCTACTTCTGCTTTGTACAGACTGAGGCCTGAGGGGGGAGAGAATGCCTTTCCCGGTGGGATTCTGGACTTGCCGAACGTCTCGCTTCAATTGGGCTGCTCCCCACCTGGGCAAAGCAAGCGGATGTGTTTAATTAGCATGTCAGGGAGACATCTGCCCAGCCTACGGAAAACGTCTGGCACGCTCACAAAGCACAGTGATCGGCTTTGGCCCAGTTTAAATGAGATGCTGCGTGAATCCAAAGTCCCCAGCAGTAAGCCCTTTTGTCTCACCAGTGCCACGTTTAATTCAGGCCGAAGAGCCTGCTTTCTGGAGTTGCCTCAGAATCAGTATCCCAGCTTTGTCTTTTTGAGCCAGGTTCCTTTTGCTGCCTCTCTGGCATCTTCTAGAGCCACACACTAAAGAGCCACAACACTGGTGTGCTGGCACTTAATCAGACATTCCAGGAGTTAAAATAGCGGAGATTCTGCTCCGTTCTTTGTCTAGCTACGGCCACAAATTCTTCACTTGCATCGTGTGCTTGTAGAACGTGGACTCTTAAAGGGGGAGAGTTCTTTTCAGGGAGGCTTTGAGCTCCACCAGCTTGCATCAACCAGCCGATGAGCAACTGAGACTGGAGACAGTGTTTTCAAGAGAGAGCGAAAAAGTAGGACGATAGAGCCACCATTACCTATGGTATGCACATTCACTCTTTTTGTCCACTTGCCTCTTTATCACACAGGTTTTTTAAAGCAGTAGTGTACTAAAAAAGAGAAAAGAGCAAGAGTCCAGTAGCACCTTAAAGACTAACAAAAATATTTTCTGGCAGGGTATGAGCTTTCGTGAGCCACAGCTCACGTCTTCAGCTGTGGCTCACGAAAGCTCATACCCTGCCAGAAAATATTTTTGTTAGTTTTTAAGGTGCTACTGGACTCTTGCTCTTTTCTACTACTAACAGACAGACTAACACGGCTATCCACTGTAAAAAAAAGAGAAATTATAAACACTTTTAAAAACTGACATTTGGAAAAACAAAACGAAAAGCAGTGGTTGTGGTGAGAGCCAGTGTAGTGGTTAAAAGCAGTGGACTCTAATCTGGAGGACTGGGTTTGATTTCCCCACTCCTCTACATGAGCGGTGGGTGCTAATCTGGGTGAACCAGGTTGGTTTCCCCACTCCTCCACATGAAGCCAAATGTACATGCCGTGAGCCTTGATTTCTCTTTCATGCCATTTTCAGTTCAATTTTCAGGCTGACTTGCACTTCTCCTCTTGGTGCTTCTGTTGCTGTGTCTGAAGAGGAACTCATACGGGGTTGAAGCACAAGCTGTATCTGAAACAGGCTCGAGCTTTGATCCAGGTTAGCGAGCTTCTGTGGGGTATTTGTCCACAGCTCTCCAGCAGGATATGGGTTTGTTTGTTGTGCAGGATGAAGCCTCTGGACTGGCTACGCCTAGTGGAAATGGCAGGATCCTGGCACACTCCTTTTGCCTGGTTCCACACAGCACAATGTCCTGCCTGTTGCATTCTAGGACCAGATCGAGCCACTGACGGCTGAGACTCCGAACTAGAGAACATGCCCTCTGGCTCTGGATGAGAGCACCTTGGACTATCTACCTATTTTTATCCTTAGGAGGGCTGGACAAGGTCACCCAGTGAAGTTTGCGCCAGAGGCGGGATCTGAACCTGGGTCTCCTCGGCCCTAGCCCAACAAGCCCTGAGCTTGCTCTCTTCCATGAGTTCCCCTCTGGATATGAAGGGGGACGCAAGGCACTTGTGTGCTCTCTTCTTGACACTTTGGTCAACCGTCCAAAGCCAATCCCAATCTCCCACCTCACTGGCAGAGCCACGCTCTCACTTTTCCTCTCTTACAGTAGTGGGGCACACTGACCTAGATAGCCCCATTTTATCTCACCTATGATGGGGTTGTCTATTTTATGCTAAGAAGTTGGTTTCAGGTAGCCGGCTCAAGGTTGACTCAGCCTTCCATCCTTCCTAGGTCGGTAAAATGAGTACCCAGCTTGCTGGGGGTAAAGGGAAGACGACTGGGGAAGGCAATGGCAAACCACCCTGTAAACATAGTCTACCTAGTAAACGCCGGGATGTGACATCACCCCATTAGCCAGGAATGACCTGGTGCTTGCACAGGGAACCTTTACCTTTAACAGGTAATGTAATACAGGGCACCATCTTATAATGTCAGACTAAGAATTAGGTTTTAAATTCTGATGTGCTGTTTTATATGGTATATTTTAATTGTTGGAAGGCACCCTGAGCCCTGTTTGGCAGGGAAAGGTGTGGGGGTAAAAGTTGAATATAATAAAATAAATAAAAATAAAATAAATGAAATTAAATAAATCTTGTCAGATCTCAGAAGCTAAGCAGGGTCGGCCCTGGCAAGTATTTGGATAGACCACCTCCAAGGAATACCAGGGTCGTGATCCGGAGGTACGCAGTGGGAAACAACCTCTGAACTCTCTTGCCTTGAAAGCCCTATGGGGTCATCATAAGTCAGCTGTGACTCGACTGCAAAAAAACTACCAACAACAAAGTGGCAGAGGGGCTGATGCTTTTCAGATTATGTTGCGCTGCTGAAAGCAAAGGCAGCCAGGGATGCTTTTGATTGCCTGGCCAAAACAGATGAGTGTCTAAATTGCTGGATTGGTTTCAGATCACAAGAGTTAACACTAATGCATCATTGTATTTCCCTTGATGAGTCAACTGCAGTCATGACTAGCGTGACACTTACCTTCAGGGAGATCAGGTTTGGTAGCACTAGATAATGTCAACCACATATGGAGTCTAGCCCATTCTGGTTCTGTGCGGGTTCTTGTGTCCGCCTACATGCATTTCTAGACCGTGAGTTGCAGAAAGCAAGGTTGGCCTGGCCCACTGACACTGTCCAGCATCAATGACTGAAGAACTGGGCCTCTAGTGGCCACACTGAAATCTTATTCTTCTTCCTTGATGCTCAGAGCACCCTGTATGAGTCTCCCTTCTGAGGTACAGGTCAGTCTAGAGCTTCAGAAGAAAAACTGCAGGAGCCAGGTTGCCAGCCTCCAGGTGGTGTCTGGAGATCTCCCAGAATTAAACCGACCTCCAGGCTACAGAGAACAGTTTCCCTTGGAGAAAATGGCAGCTTTGGCGGGCGGACTGTATGGTACACCACAAATTTTAAGGGGAATCCTTTCCCAAACTCCCCCTCTCTACAGGCATCGCCCTCTAAATCTCCAGGAATTCCTCTGGTCAGAGCTGGCAACCCTATGCAGGGCCCTTGTGTGACTGAACATGCCTGCTTATGAGCAGTGTGTATCAAACAAAGGCTGTGAGCAAAGAACCTATTACTTCTCATTATTCCTGAGGAAAAGGCCTTTGACAACTCAGCTGCCTACAAGCTAGGCCTCTGTGGAGCTAGCAAGTGAGCCAGATGCTGCTCTGTGATGGAGGGCCTACACGATGCAGCGTGATCCCTGCTACGCCAGTGAACAAGCAGCCCTTAAAGGGAACCAGGAGCAGTGAGCTTCTGCAGTAATTTAGCACTATGCATTAGCCCTGGCCATGCAAGTGGGAGAGCACTCCATAAATCCTTTCCCCTGTCGTCTGGCTGACTCGTGTACTCAGGCGGCCTCCTTGCCCCGCTCTTTGGAAAGAAGCCAGCTGCACAGAGATTTTGCAGGGACTGATCTTCCTAGCCTGGCGCACGGCCTGCCTGTTTTTGGCCAAGGGCTGCAGGGGCACCGAACACAATCTCTAGAGCAGGTCACTCCTGGTTAGGGAAGCGGGAGATGGGCAGCCGCGCAGCACAGATGGAGACCTGTAAGTGGGAACCAACGTGAGCAATGGAAGGAGGTAAAATGCTACTGAGATCGGCACTGCAAGGTGGGGTGCCTGTACCAAGATGTGAAGCACATCTGCCTAATTCGTTCTGCCCACTGCTATCATAAGACCCCTGGGAATTGCAGTTCAATAAGGCAGCTGAGGAAGAAAATCTCAGAGGGCTAGCCTTGTTTGTCTGTTGCAGCAAAAACAAGCAGGAGCCTTTTTGCCCCTTTAGGGCTAACAATGTTTTATTCCAGCATAAACTTTCACAGACTACAGCCCACTTTTTCAGATGCAATGAGAAATCTCAGCATGCTCTCAAAACTGTAGATTCCCTGAGGAAAACAATTATGGCTAATTCTCTATAAAATGGGACTGTGTTTAGACTGCAGCTGTGTTCTAATCTCTCCCATGAAAATAGACAGTGTAGGGCTGTTGATTAAAGACTGTTTCGCTAATTAATCATCTCTCCTTTAACCGATCACTTGGTTAATTAATGAACTAAATCTTAGTAAATGGTGCATATGACCAAGTATTGGTACATTTTTGCAATAAGGAAGTGTAAAGGTGATTACAATTGAATACACAAAAGCCACCAGTCTTTGCAAAACAGAATAGCCCACTTTAATAATCTCCTTTTCAGGTCTGGTCACAACAAGGTTGCCAACTCCAGGTCAGAAAATTCCTGGAGTTTTGGGGGGGAGCCTGGGAAGGGAGGGGTTTGGGGAGTGGGGGGACTTCAATGGGGTATAATGCCATAGAGTTCACTCTCCAAAGCAGCCATTTTTTTCCAGGGGAACTGATTGTTCTAGACTGGAGATCAGGTTTAATTCCAGGAGATTTCCAGACCCGACCTGGAGGCTGGCAACCCTAGGACCAAAATAGCCTCCCCTCCCCCAATAAAGAACGTTGCCATTTTCTTGCACAACAAATGATTAAAATTTGTCTTCAATCATTATTCAATCAAAGGCATTTAGAAGGTAAAGTTCATTCAATGTGTCATATATGCATGGGCCCCATCATTTATTTTGGCGTACCCCCCTGTTCTTTAACAAATACCTGGGATAGGGATAGGCCTCTCATGGAGGGCTACAAACTTTCCTTGGTTTAATCCAGTGGTTGCCAACCTTTTTATTAATGAGAGCTACTTCTGAGTAATGGAAAATATTCTAACTTATCCCCCACCCTGGCAGCGGCATGTTACCAAAAAGTGCTCTGTCCTAGAAACAACCTGGGCTAGTAAGAGCTCCAGAAATGAAGCTATCAGCTAAACGGCAGCGAGGGAAATCTTACAAAATAAAAGCAGGCTTTGAAAAAAGCCTAGAGTGGATCTTCTTGCAAACTTTTCTTGGGTCCTCCAGGGAATGCGGGAGATACGCTGCAGGTGGTGAGCTACCAGGTGGCTCATGAGCTGTCTGTTGGAGATCCCTGGACTAGTCCATCCATTTACTCATGAAAGATTATCTGCAGGGGGGAGGGAGGGACTCGCCTAACTCTCCAGCCCACCTTTTCAGCATCTCCCTAGCTGGAGGTGTGCACCAGATGGCCTGTGCGGGAGACCTTATTCTGCTACCTGCCAACCCTGATTTATTGTGCTTTGCAGCCCAGACCCACCTGAGGCATAAAGAAAAATGGAAAGGCCAGGCTTCTGCTTAATAATATCTGCCCCATCGGGCACGTGCAAACTCACTGGCATGTGAACGTGATTGAATTCACTTGAGCATATTGCTCGCCAGATGTACAGCCTGATCCATTGCTCTGTGAAGCTGCAGTGGGGCTGAGGTTTTAGCTACTTCAGCCCCATTGACCTCAACAGCATCGATTTCAGCATAATCCCATCAACGTTGACTTGGATGGAGAACAAACTGCAATTCTGGCACGAAGACTTCTTGTCGTGATGGAGCCGCGCTTGTTCAAATACGGCTTTAATAGCATACCTCAGTTCAACAGAGTGTTGGAGTGCCAGGTCTGTATCCTTGATTAGCTCGAACTCTCGGGGTAGTGCTTGGCATCTCACTCTCTTACTTTCCCCCATACATCTTCATTACTCGATGTTTGCAACATTGCAGTGATTTGCATATATGAATTGACCACCATGGATATTAACACTGCTGAAAGAACTTACATTTTACAGCAACTCCTCCGAAACACAGTGCTTTTCAGAAAAGTCAGCTGACACAAGTCATCAACAGCCAGTTCACACTTGATGATTTGATTGTGTGAATCACAGATTCAACACCACAGACAGATTTTTTAAATTGCCCCAGCTGTTGTGTTTTCATTGGTGTTCACATATTCAGCTGCCAGTCAAAAATATTCTAAGCATAGGAAAAGCAATCAAATGCACTTGTAAACTAGACTGTCAGAATGCCCAATACAATATATATAATGGGAGTAATAGTGACTAGCCTTATGGGGTGGTTGTGAGAAAGAGTAAGAGTAAGTCTGGGTCCAACATGTACATTACAATCTGAATATCCAGTCCCTTGGATTGATACGTAAATGCATACAGATAAAGTTGTATGTAGCAAAGCAGCAGAAAACATTAAATTCCATTACCTAATTTTACTTTCCTTTTACACTATGCACTGGGTTTATCCAGATGATTGGTTTGAGGCAAGTCCTGTATTTTTAGCTTTGCAGAAGTTTTTTTTTTTAAGTCACAGATTAAATACAGTAGGATATAATCTAGTACACAAATAATGGATTTGAAAAGGGGAAACACTGCAGGAGGGGGGAGGTTAGGATGTTCTCTTCAGTACAGAAGGAGAGGGCTCAGCCTTCAAAAATGAGTAATGTAAGAGCCAAAATGGACTTGTCTGAATGTAAGGTCTGGAGAAGCCCTTGATGGGTGAGCCTAAAGCTTTTTGCAGGGCAGAGAGTGGAGGAGAGTGAAACTGACAAGAGCCTTCTCTGTATTTTGCCTTGAAATTAGTACATTTCCATCCTGGTCCTCTCTTGGCAGGCTGGATGGTGCTGTGGGTAAGGCATGGGGATGGGATGTCACTCATCAATGATGTCATGAGCACCAGTGAATAGATGCCCTTGACAAATCCCAGGTGACAATCTCATTTCAGAATGCTCTCCAAATCACATGCACCCCACAAGCTGGGGTATGAATTGTGTTTTCCCAAGCAGCGGGATTCTGTGATATGAGTGCTGAGAAACTGTGATTCCCTCATAGCTAACATGGTTCTCCAAGAGAAGCCACGGTGACCTTTTTTTGTTTGTTTGTGCATCTGTGACATTGTAAATGAATTGTCTGAAAAGACCAAGGTAGTATGTTTTAACAGACTGGGTGTGGGAGCAAGAAGGCATAAAGGTTGTTGGTTCTTCAGGGAAGCTGTTTGTTTAAGGTACTCGTGCAAAGATGTGTCCTTGACATGTTTTGAAGAGAATCCCCAGTTAACTAGGTCTTAATCCACACTTGATCAATTTCAGCCATGAAAATGTTTGCTTGCAAATGTAAACATTACTGCAGAGAGAAGTTAATTTTCTTGAGTGTTGACTCAAGTGTCTGTGCTTGCCAGACTAGTCCTATATATTAGCTCTTTCACTTGGGTTCCATGGAGCTTTGGGTGTTCCATCTCTGCTGCTGAGGCCCAGGGCCAAGCCCTGCCAACAGCCCATTCTTGCTCCAGTACCAGCAGCTGCCTCAGCTGTGGGAAAGAGTGGCAGCAAAAAATAGTCTTATGGGGGATTGGAAACTGTAGGTCTCCTTCCTCTCATCCAATGGGCCTTTTGGGGTGGCAGATACTATGGAGTTTTATGATCACAGTTACTAATAAATGAATAGGCTTGCCAATCTCCAGGTAGTAGCTGGAGATCTCCTGCTATTACAACTGATCTCCAGCTGATAGAGATCAGTTCACCTGGAGAAAATGGCAGCTTTGGCAACTGGATTCTATGGCATTGAAGTCCCTCCCCTTCCCAAATCCCACCCTCCTCAGGCTCTGCCCTCAAAACTTCCCACCGGTGGTGAAGAGGGACCTGGCAACCTTATAAATGAAGGGAAGCCTAGTATTGGGTTCGCTTTCAGTAGACACTAGTAGCTGCTTGTGCTGCTGCTGTGAATCCATAAAACTTGAGGCTATCCATGTATCTAAAGCAAGAAAAGAATAAAGAGGCAGAAAGAAACAGCTGACAAAAACAGAAGAGGGATTTCCAAAGGTACTGTGAGTTAAGAAGCCCTCCAGAAAATCCATGGAGAGTATATGTGATAAAAACTGGGATGGATTCAACCAGGTTTGGTTTCCCCCCCCCTAAACTTTGTCTAATTCCCTTCCTTACAATACCCCCATTGCACATGGCTTTTGTACATGACCCCCAGCATAAGCTTATTTGGCGGGCCTTCCTTCCGTTTTCACCAACAGAAAAGCAGGTTGGATCCAACCCGCAGGGAAGTCTCAGGTTCAATCTCTAGTCTGAAAAGAAACTTAGGTCTGCCGAAGGCTGTGGAGAGTCTCAGTCAGCCAGAATAGACAGCACTGGGCAAAATAGAATAACTCTTGAGGCAGTTTGATATTCTTGTTTGTGTCGCCTGGCACCTAGTATGACAGGTGCTCAGATAGAAAAGGACAGCCTTCTCTCAAAGAAACTATCTCATGCAGCAGACCCAAAACTATTGTCCTAGTGTGGTACTTTATCCTTGGAAATGTGCCAAGCTTAACTAACTCTGAAGGATACTTTTGACAGAACAGGTTCCATTGAACCTTCTGAAGTTTGGCCCTCTTTTTTACTGAATTTTTCCATCTCTTCAGAGGCCAGTAGAATAGCAGCAAGATTGTGTCTGGTGGTAGGTGTTTCAATGCCCTAAAACCTCGAATTATTCCAAAGCATGAGTCATACCCTCAAAAGCATTAATTTGATTTTGAAGTCATGACATCTGATGGCATAAAAACAGCAGGAATTTTAAGTTCCTTTTTAATTACTTTCTGGTATCAGCAACCTTAAGATAAAAACCGCTCCCTTTCAAGTTTCACTCCACTATGATAAGGATGATGAGGCCTTGCCAGACCAATAAGACAGCAAGCATGGTGTAGAGTGGCGGACTCTAATCTGGAGAACTGGGTTCGATTCCCCACTCCTTCACATGAAGCTTGCTGGGTGACCTTGGGCTAGTCACAGTTTTCTCAGAACTCTCTCAGCCCACACGCAGGAGGGCAATGGCAAACCACCTCCGAACGTTCTCTTGCCTTGAAAACCCTAAGGGGTCACCATAAGACAGCTGTGATGACAGCACTTTACACCCACACATGCCAGACCAATGCAGATGTGCTTAGGATGCACCACATAAGATGTTATACCCGTGTGGAAGCCAGTTTGACCTTGGGTGTTAGAATGCAGGATTGCAGGTTTATCTGTGCCAAAAAATGTAACCAAGTTAGCAGCCTTTCCCACAAATAACTATGGGAGTTGTAGTTCTGTGGACGTGTAGGATTGTCTGATAAAGAATTCTCTGCATCCTGACAGAAAGATGCATCCCAGCTTTCCTTGGAGGAATACCACAGCTAGGCTGTGTCCACAGATGGTTGGATATTGCATGACATTGGTGTTATAATGAGAGCTTAGGCAGATACTCCACATTTCCCAAAGAACTGAATTCAACTGGTTTATTTAGATATAATACAATTTGGGCCTACAGAACCTAACTGCAACCACTCCAACAGACTTCTTAGCACCACCACTGCAGCTTCTTCTTCCCAGACATGACCAGAAGGCAGATGGCCTCTCCTGCAAACTCTTTATTAACTCTTATAATCCTTTGTAACTCTTTTAACACGCTTGGCACTATCTCAGTCATTCACCTCCTGAATGGTCTTGTCCACACAGGAAACTCCAGCTGCAAATGATTGCTATGGCACGACGATAGCGCAGTATCCAGCAATGTACGGATGCAGCCCTAACCTATAATTTACATTTTAAAATGTACCCCTTGTTTGTCTCTGCGTAAAGTCTGTGCTTTCATTATTGGACACTTGACCTTGGGGAAAGGAGGCATTTCAGCAATTCTGGTTCTGTGGCCGGCCTTGCACTGGTGTTACCCTGAGTTTTGTGGGTTAAGAAAACAAGAGTTAAGCCCGTTATTTTTATAGGGCCTAGTTCTGTTGGTTTAATGCTATTGATTTATGTAGCTCTCTCTACTTCAGGGAAAGGCTGTGGCTTTGCGTGAGGAAGGTCCCAGGTCCGATCCCTGGCATCCCCAGTTAAAAGGCAGCAGATGCTGAGAAAGAGGCTCTGCCTGGGACCCTGGAGACCTGCAGTCAGCCAGAGGAGATCATATTGAACTAGATGGGCCAAGGGGCTGAATCTGTATAAAGCAGCTCCATATGTTTATTTGTATAGAAGAGGAACCAATACCGGTACATTCATCTTGTTACGCAGGGAAAGAAAAGCTGCACCTATCAAAATTCTCTCTTCTGTGGAACCACCAGAGGCAGGAATCTATGTGCCTGCGACAAAATTACAGCAAGGGTAATGGGTAGAACGGCTGTTAAAATATGGGGTGTCTGTTGGAATTAAGACTTTTTGTCAAAGGGTTTGTTTAAACTAAGGTTGGAAGCAGTAGCATAACTCTCATTAGAACCAGCTAAAACATTTCACAATAGTGAACAAGCTTTTCAACTGGAACTCATCTTCATGCTTGATGCTGCAGTTTAAAAAAAAAAAAAAGGTGAGGGATAAGGTTGCCAACCTCCAGGTGGGGGCTGGAGTTCTCCCATAATTGCAATGGATCTCCAGACTACAGAGATCAGTTCTCCTGGAGAAAATGGCTACTTTGGAGGGTGGACTCTAGGGCATCACATCCCTGCAGAGCTTCTTCTCATCCCCAAACACTGCTCCCCTCAGGCACCACTCCCAAATCTCCACAAATTTCCCAACCAGGAATTAGCAAGCCTCAGGGCATGTTGGGAAATCGTTAATTTCACTAATATATATATATATATACACACACACACACACAAATAAATATATATATATATATATATATATATATATATATATATATATATATATATATATATATATATATATATATATAAATAAATATGGGAGAAGAAGGTACAGGAATTCTGTCCTTCTTAGGCTCTCCTCACCTGACATAAATTGAAAACCCCAGGAGAAATTAGTAAGGTAAAAGGCACCACCTTACTGAGCTCATCTCCTTTGTTCTCTGGGGGCCAAATGAGAAGATACATTTTGCTACAAATGTAGAGTTGCCAGGTCCTTCTTTGCCACCGGTGGGAGGTTTTTGGGGTGGAGCCTAAGGAGGGTGGGGTTTGGAGAGGGGAGGGACTTCAATGCCATAGAGTCCAATTGCCAAAGCGGCCATTTTCTCCAGGTGAACTGATCTCTATTGGCTGGAGATCAGTTGTAATAGCAGGAGATCTCCACCTAGTACCTGGAGGCTGGCAACCCTACACAAATGGGAGGTGCAACCATTGGGTGCACCAACTGGGCATGCAGACCCCCAATAGGGCTAATAACAACCCTCCAGGCCATTCCTGGTAGAGGGAATAGTGGTGGTGGGGAGATGGAGGCCCTTCTACCCCTGTGCTGTGGCACTGATCACATTTGGGCTTGGGAACAATGGGAACAGTTCGCCACAGCTGCCATCTGGCTGTGAGAGATTCCCACTTGGGTCAAGGGAACGCCATCTTGACTTGTGGCAAAACCTTTCATCTGTTTTGGCCCTGAGACCAGACACAGTTTCAGCCGTCTCAACCAGCTTCAAAGGGCACTGACAGGTTGGGAATACTGCTTGAGAACAAAGACTGTGCCTCCTTCTTGCTCTCATAAGAAAAACTGGCCTTCATCAGCCTCTGATCGACGCAATGGGAAATATAAAGTATAATTTTAAATCATGTATTAACAGGAATTTTTGAACGGATTCAAAATTGAGCAGTACACAATCCTAGGATAAAAAAGACGAAGCCATTTCCCAACCCACTTTTTTGTTTTCTGTTGCTGCACCTATATTCTTTTACCCACCTGGACAGAACCAGACAGAGTCTCTGTCTTGATCACTGAAAAATGCTGGCAAAGCAGCTGCACACGGCGACACCGGGAAACCTCAAGGCTTCACCTTCATTTTATTGGAAAGAGAAATGTTTCAATAAAAAAGGGGGATCATGACCCAGCATGTTTCTGGGGGGGGGGGGGCAAGGTACCTCTGAAACCGATGGAAAAACTAGAGCCTCACCCGAAGCATCCCTGCACTTCTGAGGAACTTAAGCAAGGGCAGTGTTATTTTTACCCTTCTCAGAAAGGAAGGCCACCCCCCAAAACTAGAAAATTATGTATAGAATAGTTGCCAAATATAGGTGTTTCCCCTACCCAAATCGGGGGGGGGGGGGAGTCTCCTGAGGCATTTGGAAATCCCAGAAGCAAATATACCCCAGGCAACAGGACATGTTCCAGAGGCCTTTCATTATAGAAGTAAGTACACAAGAGACCAAAGAAGGAGCTCATCGACTGCTGTTGCCTGCTGTTAATTGAGTAGATCACCAATCCTGTGGCTGCTACTGTTCAGGGACCTGCCCATGAGTCTCTATAGTCTCTGCTAGCTTGCTCGCTAGGGCCAAGGATGGGATCTGGTTCTGTGACACTTTGGAAGGGTTCTTTTCCAGCCTGGGGCGATTCCAGGACACAGCTGGTGGCATAACTGTGCATGGGAGAAAGGAGGGTCACTGGCAGACTTTCTGAAGAGGCCCAGCGCTGACTGCGTGGAGCTCGACGACTCTGTCCCTCTTGGCATTTGAACCCAAATGATCGCAGGCAAAAGTGTTACTCATCACTGGGTAGGCGCACACCTAGAACACAGCATGTCATGTGTTTTCTTGGGCGAGCCCCTCGGGACAGGGAGTCTGGTTCTGGGGTTTCAGTAGATGCATGACAGGCTGTGGCTGGAGAGCGGAATTGTGCTGAGGCTCTGCTGCGCCGGATCCTGGTGGAGCATAGTGGAGATGCTTCCTGTACTGCACGAACATGCAGACCTTGAGTACGATGGCCAGGACGTTCTTCCCCATGAAGATGCCAGAGACTCGGATGTCCCTGAAGAACACCATGTTGCTTCCCCTAATGAAGATGGTGGTGATGTTGATGGTGAGCATACTCAGCATTGGGTAGAGCATCATGCGGTGTGGCATGATACTGATCCCTTGCATGCTAATCTCACACAATGAGACACAAGGGAGGACCAAGAGCAAGATGTAGCAGTAGAAGAACATCAGGCCTTCGGCCCAGATGGGCAGCCCTTTCTTCTGGGGCTCCCAGAGATTGGCCTGGATGTCCAGCACATCCAGCATGTCAACAATGACCCAGAAAAGACGGTTGCGCAGGTCCTCTTTCTTCTTGAACGTCCTGACATACTCCATGTGCTCTGTGGCCACTAGCAGTACGTAGAGGGCCGGGATGCAGATGGATAGCAGGAGGGTCAAGGCCTTGCGGGCAATGAGGTCCAAGCTTTTACGGTCTGCTTTGTAGTTCTGGTAGATGAAGTAGACTTTGATCTCCAGCACAAAGACGTACAGGAACCATAGGATCATGGCATAGCCTCGCTTGGCGGTCCTCACCTCAGCCCCAACCCATACCGCCACGTACCTGAGCACAACCAGGAAGCAGATGTCCCCCACTGATACCATGATGCAGATTGCCAGCTTTCTGGAGCCCTGGTTCTGTTCCACCAAATAGGCATCCATCAGCACCATGCTGCTCATGATGAGAGTAGTGGAGAGGCAGACATGGGGCTTGTTAATGGGTGGGGGAGGAACCATCCTGAAACAAGGAGCACACAAACACATTAGTCAAAGAGGCAGGAGTCCTTGGCAACCACAGTCCTGCATTCTACTACATCTCAATAATTTCACGTTCTACAGCTTTTAAATTGGACATTAATGTATCTGTGTTCCTCAATTTCACAATGCAAATTCATCTATCCTTAGTTCCCAGTGACCTCATAGATGAAGGACTCTGGCAAAAGAAAGGGGGGGAAGCAAGTGGGTTTTCAGTTCAAGCTAATCTAAATTGGAGTAAACCTGAAGGGAATACGTCCTCAGTATTCCATTTAAAATACCTGTAAAATGGAGACAATCATACAGGCTTACCTCACACGATTTTTCTACTAGCGTGATAAAATATAAGAAATGCTTTGAGCACTTAGGGGAAAGTGTGATAAAATATAAGAAATGCTTTGAGCACTTAGGGGAAAGAGATATAAATATTGTTGTCGATTTATAAAAGAAGAAAAAACCCCACCCCTTTCTGGGGGAAAAGACTGAAATTACTAGAAATTAAACAATTTAGGAGATGGTTTTGCTTAGGGCTGAGAAAATATTTTGGATTATCAGGTGACAGTAGCAAGTTTTCTAGATTCTCATATGACCAGGCAAACCCTGAACACTCTGACTTAAAGGGGAAATGGCAGGGTAGCCGCAGGTGCAGACACCTGTGGAGGGTCTGCCCACAGCCAATCCAGGGAGGAGTTCAGCTCCACCTGCAAAACTCTGGAGCTAAACTCCATATTTCCCCCTCTCCTTTCAGCCGTTTATGGTTTCTTTTTAGTCCACTGCTACAGTTTAGTTGCGAAAGGGGGTAGAACCCTGGGGGAAAGGAGCTGGAAAGTATTTTGCATTGCCATAATTTCTGCCCCCAGCATGATGGGGGAACGGACATAGCAGCGAGCATTACAGGGACAATGTGTGAGCATGCCAACCCTACCTGCCTCCAATCTGCCCGCTGCTGCTTCCACAACAGGGGTGGCTTTACCTGTACCCTGTGCCGAAACAGCCTAAGGCTGGCTAGCTTTAAAATTCTGAAGGAAAGAAAACACAATGACTTGCTTTGCATTCTAAATCATTACCACCATGCACCATTGAGCTGTCATAAATATGGGAAGGCCTCATGCTTAGCTGAATAGCGTTTGAATGATAGGTGTATACTGAGGACCAGCTTGTTCACGTGTACTCCCACAAACATTTCCTGCCCTCTGGCTCTTGAAAATGTGCAGGTTCCATATGATACAGGGAGTATAGGAACCGGGAGTTTTGCCAAGGATGCTGCTAACGTTATCTTGGAAAATCTTGGGCATGCACGCTCCTGTTGCTTTGAGAGGCCTTGTGCCAGAGAGACATCCGCAGAATAAGCTAAAGGCCAAGGCCGAAGATTGCTAGGGTGTATCCTAATGGGGATTGTCTGAGAGGGAATGAGATGCTGAATGGGAAACCAAGTTGAAAAGATGAGAAGTAAGAGTCTATGGCAATACAAAAATTTAGGTCTGTCAGGAATGCAGTTTGGGAAGAAGTGATGGCCATGCAGTTTGGGAAGAAGTGATGGCCACAGCGGGAGATAATGGCCAGCTAGGCACGCTCCACCTTGATTTTGTGTTGTCCTTTCCCTCCCTGCTGAGCTCATGATAGGATATTCTGGTTCCACTGTGCGACCTACGTTCACGTTTTCCTCCAAAAGAGTCATAGCTCCTTGGCTGCATGATGACACCCCCTCTGAGCTCTGGGAATAGGTCTTCTTGTACCCTGCTGTCACTCATTAAGTGAGCGTCAAGTCTTGTCACCACTCCACACGAGCCTCTCTGGAGTTGGAAGTGGCATACAGAATTCCTCTCACGCTAGTCCCCCACCAGGTTCTCCTTCCTGCTCAAAATGAGAGCATAGCCCTTCATGCAGAGGCCTCTCCCATGTGGTATCATGGTGCATGGGCCCCAACAGGTTGGACGGAGCTCTTGACATGATGCCAGCCCAGTCCAGCCAACTAGCCTCAGCATTAAATCTAAGGTACAAGTCCCGCCTCCCTCCCCACGCACACATAGACATAGAGGTATAAGAAGCTGAGCATCTCTATGCCAGAGGCACTCAGAGGGGGTCAGGTCAGCATAGAACTGGGTTTTCTTTTGCTGCTCTAGCAAAGGATCTTTGTGATTAATGACACAGATAATACCCATGGAGGCTTAAAGGCTTGTTGAAAAATCTTACTTTGATTATCTGGCTCCAGTTACAAATTAGGAGCACGACCCAGCCAAAGTAGCTATTTTTTAAAATTCTAGTTATTTTAATGAAAGAGACTGAATGGTGCTTAACTTAGCCTCACCAGTGCCAAACGGAGATGTACAGCGACAGAAGGTGATATTGCCATGCTTATCAATGGCTCAGAGCCATGGTGGTTAAATGAAACCTGTGTGTTTCAGGAAACCTCTGAGCACTAAGACTGGTGGAGGGGGGGGCAGCGGAAGGGGCAGGCTTTTGCCATCACACCCTGCTTGTAAAACTGCCAAAGATATCTGGTGCCCCCCCCAAAAAAAACGAGGATGCTAGACTAGAACCTTCAAGGTTCTTTTGTTCTTACCTCTTCTGCTCCTGTTCTTTCTTTCTTTCTTTTTTTTGGAACAAACAACATTCTACATAATATTACAAATAAATCAGGTCCAGAAGCACTTTAAAGATTACCAAAATTTATTCCAGCATAAGCTTTAATGAATCAGAGGTGTGAGCTCTGACTCACGAAAACTTGTACTGGAATAAATTTTGTTAGTCTTTTTAAAGTGCCACTGGACTTCTATTTTATTTAGCTGCAACAGAATAACCCCTTTGGAATACTTAATAGCAGGCAGCTGTTGTATCAAAAGTATGCTGTTATGCGGTTTTCATTGTTGATTTTATTATCTTTGTATGTATTGTTCCTCGCTTTGAGCAACTTGGAAGAGCAGCATTGAAATACTGTAAATAAAATCAGATAAACGTACCTGAATACAAAAGAGAAGATTTAAGTAAATACAGTAAAACGCATGTTGACTCATGCATTCTTTCTCAAAAGATAAAATTCAGACAGAAGGCAATCCATTGCAAACGGAATTAGCATTCAAAGTACTTCATGTGCATTAATAATCCTTACAATCGCCTTGTAGATCAGCTGGGTTCTGTTACCCCCATTTTGCAGACTGAATACTGAGGCTGTGAGAGATGTGTTTGCTTAAGACCACTTAGTGGCTTCGTGGTTGAAGTGAAATTTGAAATAGGGACATTTGGATTACCAGTTCTTTCTCTTACACTGCAATCCTATGCACAGTTATGTGGGGTTTATTTTGTATTTGGGTGTATTTATTGTATTTTATTCATTCATTCTTCAAAAGCAGGGCCAGATCTAGGGGGGCCAAGGGGAGCACCTGCCTCAGGCAGCACGGAGAGGGGGGCAGCAGCAGCAGACTATGTAAAGAAAGAAATATGCATATAATATATGGAGGCATCAATTTGTACTTTTGCCCCCTTTAAAAATGTAGATCTAGTCCTGATCAAAAGGAGATGTGAATAGGGTGAAACTGTTGAATTAAATTATAATTTATTAATAGGCTGAATTGTATTCACCAGGGTAAACAGATTATACATTTCTTAACTACTATGGGTTTTTAATTGATTAAAATAATGAGGGATACTGGGTTATCACCAACGTCAACTGTTTCTATCTGTCCACCACATGTTTACCCTTCCTTTCCTCCAAGGAACTCAGGGCAGTATCCAATGTTATCCCATCCCTCACTTTAGTCTCACAACAATCCTGTAAGGTCGGCTAGGCTGAGAAAGCTTGACTAGCCCAGGGTCACCCAGCAACAGCAGAACAGGGTTTTGCAACAGCAGAACAGGGATTTGAGGTCAGATCTCCTGATCTTAGTCCAACTCTCTAACTGTTCCATGTTAATGATCCCTGTGCTTATCTTGTATGATTTTGAATTTTGCATGGACATGTCCCAGGTTTTTGCATCTCATGGTCTGCTGTTTACAGTTGTCTCTCCACTCATCCACCCTGCCTGTGCGTGTGTATACTCTGCTGACTGAAGACTTCCTTAATGCTTCTAACAAGAGGGCTCTAACCCACAACAGCTTATGCTACAGTAAGTGCCACAAAACTCCGTTCTTTTTTATTTATGGTGCAACAAGGTTGGTTGCTTTGCATCAGGCTAATGCAGCTATCCCACTGGAATTTGCTTGGGAGTAGGGCCCTTTCAACAAGGTGGGATGAACTCCTGAGCAAACAGTCTTAGGCTGTTAGCAGCTATAGCCCACTCGCTCTCAAACTTTACATTTTTAAAGGGCTGTAAAGAGTGGAGTGTGAGGTTGTATTTGACAGGGGAATCAAGGGTTTGTTCGCTGATGTACTTGGGATGACAGGCTAATGGCGTTCACAACTGCAAATGTGGAAAGCTGTGACTAGGAGCGTAAAAAAAAAAGCAACAAAAGAAACCCCTGAGATTAGAGACATAAGGCAAAAGATAGCAGGGCAAACAAACGGAGCTGGGATCAATGCTGCTAACAAAACTGTGGGGAGAAAAATTCCCAGATGAGCCATTGAGGGCCGAACTCGGGAAAGGCGAGAACAGCAAAACGTCTTTGGGCTGCTCCATACATACACGATGTTTTTTCTCGCACACACAGCACTTTCGTGGAGGAAGAGGCAAGAATGCAAACTTCCATCTATCTCATTTGCATCCCCACTCTTCCTCCACAGAATTCAGGGTGGTGTATGGGATTCTCCCTTCCTACATTGCTTCCTCACAACCAACCTGTGAGGTGGCTAAAATTGAAGTCCTTTTCCTTTGGGATGATTTTAGTGCTACTATCTCACATGCCAGTGCATAGGATGCAGGGGTGGTCAGTGATTCTGAGGACTGGGAAAAAGGCGAGGATGGAGCCTCAGAATCACTTTCACCCCCCACTGCTCTCAGGGCCAAGCAAGCAGTGTCCCTCCCCACATGTGAGGTGGGTGGGAGCCACAGCCAGAAGGGGCAGGCACAGGTGGCAGCAGGTGTCTTCTCTTCTTCTTTTTTGGGGGGTTGGCCATGGGTGTTAGGGGCCCCTCCCAGAATGGGCAGCTGCCCCTGTTATCCATTGGCTAAAACCGCATCTGATAGTGCACCGTTCTCTCAGTTTGCACATTCACCATTCTGTATGAATAGGGCAGCGCATCTATTTTCAAGCTTCAAGAAACAGAGCTGGAAATACAGATTTTGCATTCATGCACACTGAAACTGGAAAATATGTGCATTGCCCTATTGGCAATAAATGGTAACTTTATGTATTGAGGGGTTCTTGTGTGGTGTGTTCTCACAGTATGTAAAGTTTTTTTTTCTTCGCTATAATGTCACCACTGACTTATGGCAACCCCTGGTGGGGTTTTAAGCAAAGAGACGTTTTGGAGGTGGTTTTGCCATTGCCTGCCTCCACATCATGACCCTTGTATTACTTGGAGTTCTCCTATCCAAATACTAGCCAGGGTCAAGGCTGAGGACGTATGACTGGCCCAAGGTCACCCAGTAAGCTTCCATGGCACCAGTGGGGATTTGAACCTGGGTTTTCCAGGTCCTAGTCTGACACCTTAACCACTATACCACACTGTACATGAAGTAGGAGAACCAAAATCATAATTTAAACAGGCTTGAGAGTGACTTGAGAAAACCTCTGCCTGAGGCCCTAGAGAGCCGTTGCCAGTCTGAGTAGGCACTGACTTTGATGGACCAAGGGTCTGATTCAGTTTAAGGCAGCTTCATGCGTTCATGTGTGACCGGTCCAAGGTCACCCACTGAGCTTCATAGCTGAGTGGAGAACTCAAACTCATGTTGCCCTGGTCCTGGTCTATCAGTCTAACCTCTACACCATACTGGTTGTTGCTTATGGGTGTATAGAGTACCCTGTGCTGCCTTCACTGGTTTTTCCTCTTTGCTGCATTCAATCCTCCCTCTTGCTTGTGGAGTTCCACCAATAAAGTTGCCAGGAGCTCACACATTTAAAGTGTAGTACTGGTATAGATCGTGTTGTGCAAAATTTATGTCTCTTCCATGTGTAACTGGTTTTTAACAGCAAAACATTAAGTAGTGCCTCACGTTAAGAAGCCAATTAATACAACAGCTGTCACAGACCCGGGATCTGGTCTAGTTGAGCCAACCTGCTTCTTGCTCAGAGACTCAGTTCACAAGAACAGGTTAACTAGCTTTATGCAGCGGGATGCCACACCAGATAACTGCTGCCTCTTTATCCCATATTTATATCCAGATAGGCAAAGATAACACAAACAGGAGCTCCAGTGAAGTGTAATCTGTGCACTTCTTTCTTATTTAACCCAAGGGGTATTTCTAATCTCATTAGCTTGGCTCAGACATAATGATATACATGAAGCTGCCTTCTACTGAATCGAACTATCAAAGTCAGTATTGTTTACTTAGGCTGGCAGCGGCTCTCCAATGTCTCAAGCAGAGGTCTTTCACATCACCTACTACCTGTTGTTTTTTTAAAAAAAACCTGGAGATACTGAGGATTGAACCTGGGACCACCTGCCAAGCAGATACTCTCACTGAGCCACAGTCCTTTCCCCCATAGTAGTGAGCCATGGTTTGCTGCTACATGAAAGCCTTGAAGGCTACATGAAAGCCTTGCTTATGTAATCCTTTGCTCCCCCACTCCTCTTGCATATGGTGAGCTAATTAGTTAGCTGCACTCCCCCGGCAAACCATGGTTTGCTATTATATCCAAACTAGCGACTGAGGTATAAACTAGCCCTTTATACTAGATATTCCAACCAAACAAACCATGGTTTGGAATTCCTGGGCAATATCCACATACCGTTGGATATTGCGCCGTCATTACGCTATAGCAGGTCACTTGCAACAGGACTGATTTATCCACACAGGATAATCCAGTTGAAAATTATTGCTGCATGTGCCATCTGGGTTTTAGCCTACAGGGGACCAGGAGTATAGATGATAACATAATGCACTGCTGCTCCTGATTGGAGGTTATCCATCAGTAGGGTTGCCAACCTCCAGGGGGTGGTTGGAGATCTCCTGCTATTACAACGGATCTCCAGCCGATAGAAATCAGTTCACCTGGAGAAAATGGCCGCTTTGGCAACTGGACTCTATGGCATTGAACTCCCTCCCCAAACCCCGCCCTCCTCAGGCTCCACCCCAAAAACCGTCCGCTGATGGTGAAGAGGGACCTGGCAACCCTATCCATCAGGGCATTTTATTTTGACCTGACTAGGTAGCTGTAGAGACTCCTGGGTGGATTCTATCAAGGGATTTTCATCCCTAGCAAAACTTCTTAGTAGGCAGGGTGAGGGGAGAGAGCCCCCTTCACCTCATATCTCACCCCCGACTCCAATGTGGCGTAGTGGACAGAGAATCAGATATAGATGCTGAGGGACCCAAGATGATCCCCTCCTTGGAAGTTCACTGGGTGACCTTGGGCCAGTTATATTCTCTCAGCCCACCCTAACACGTAAGAAAATGGAAGAGAGGGAAATGATGTTCTAAGCCACTTTGGGGGCCCATTCAGGAGGAATGTGGGATGTAAATAAAAAATGCAAATCTTGCTTAATCTCATTCCAAATTCATTTATTTCCCCCTGGAAAAGCCTCTAAGTCCTGCTTCCCCTCAAGCTCCAAGAATAAATACAAGCACACTCCTCTATCCCCTTTGCCCAGGGGGTTGAAGCGCCCACTTGTAGGCTTCACTACTTCCCCCAGTCCTGTCCCTCCCATTTTCAAACTTCCCACTCATATACTTTCCTCTCCTCTTCTGCCACCAAACCACCACCACCCCATCTTCCTTTCAGCATTCTCATTTCACTTTCTGGTCTCCATTTTGAAAATGCAAGGTAGCCTTTTCATTGTTTACAGCTGTGTGCCCTGACCCGGATGGCCCAGGCTAGCCCGATCTCATCAGATCTCAGAAGCTAAGTAAGGCTGACTCTGGTTAGTGCTTGGCTGGACGCCCACCAAAGAAATCCAGGGTTGCGACGCAAAGGCAGGCAATGGCAAACCACATCTTAACATCTCTTGCCTTGAAAACTCTATGGGGTCGCCATAAGTTGGCTGCAGCTTGACAGCAAAAAAATAAACACAGTGTTATACAATCACACAAAGCAAACTGGTTGTCCTTCTTCCCTAATCTCAGATAAATGGATGTTGATCATGGTGTGATTTGGTGAGTGAAATACATTCTGCACATATCCCCAAAATCACTGTTTGCTGTATTCGTAGCCTGGAGTATGGTGACTAAATCTGCCTCTGCCAAAATGGTGCATTCTGCATAGCTATTTAATGAGCAAGAGCTCTGTCTGGCATAGCATCAGGCATCCACGGACTCATTGTCTGGCTTTAGCCAAATAATTTTCTCTCAGCCTTAGGGCCAATTCACACATTACAAACTTTCAATGCTCTTTGCAACTGGATTTTACTGTGCGAAATAACAAAATCCACTTGCAAATGTTCAGTAAAGTACATTGAAAATGGATTATTCAGCGTGTGTTTAAGGGCCCAAAGATGTGTTCTGGAACTCTGTGCCTCCCGGCTACATGTAGACCTGATTCAGACTGGGACCATGGCACACAGTGACACGGAGCTTAAGCTTCTCTCTTCCCATTTTCCCAACTGGAAAGCCCTGGAGGGCTGCTATTTGCCTCGATGGGGAAACTTCTGTGTAATCATCAGTGCATGCAAGTTTCCCCAACAGGTCTCCAAGGATGGACTGTTGGGAGATTGGGAAAAGAGGGCATGGGAAAAGATTTAAACCTCCTTTCTCACATTCCCAACTGGGCCCACACATGCCTGGGAAACACAGAACTCTAGAACGTATCTTCTATAACATGTGAATCAGCATTTAGTTCCCAATCCATATAAACGGATTAACAGTAAATCAGGGACTAATTGTGTTTAAGGATTTTATCACTTACTTTCTGGCTGTGGACAAGTCACTTTCTCTCAGACATTATTAAGATGGGAGGGGAGCGACTCTGGCGGGAAGAGATAGATATGGGACAGGTGACAACAGTTGAGTGGGTAAGGCATAGGGCAAACCTGGTTTGGCATCTGAAGCACCACCATTTGGGTGGAACGTCCACTAGCCATCAGTAATGCAAACAATGCTAAGTTCCTTCAAAGCTTAATCACATACCAACAAGCCATGGTTTGCCATTACATTTGGACCAAGCCACTGTCTATTCTTCTCCTAAATATATTATTAAACGAGTTGAAGCTTATGCAAGGCTGAGCTATATTTTATGAAATCCCTAGCTAAAATTTGAAAAAAACAACAAAAAAGAAAAAAAATGTGATAAAAGGAGAAAGAAATACATACACCCTCATTACTTTACCCTTCTTTGGCTTAGATGCGAAAAGCTAAAAAGACAGGGTAAAGTGGCTAAAAAATATAAAATATTAATTGTGTTTAACACATGGTATTATAGAATATGGATACTCTTTTTTTTACATCTAATCAAGTACTTTGTGATACACCGTATCAGACATTCAGCTACCTAGAACTGAAAATTACACAGCAACAACATACAAGTGTTATATTGTTATATGGAATAACAGTTTTAGGGAACAGAGAGGTCACAAAATGATGTAATTTAGAACCAGGGTTGCCAACTAGGTGGAGTAAAAAAATGCCCTGTCTCTTTATTAGCTGCTTAATGGGATGTTGTTTACTAGGTGATGTTATTTATCTACATGCCATGAAAAGCTTCAGCTGCCCATTTCCACACATTAAGGGCATCCTTCTACAGACCTGTTGGCAACCCTGTTTAGAACCTTGTTTAGTTCAGTATGAATCTTTTAACAATGCCTTATGCAAGAAGTACAGGAAGAGTTAACAACAAAAACAAAACCTGAAGAAATAGCTGAGTAACACACAGGATGGAGCATCTTGTAATATGTATTTAATTGATTTAATTTGATTTTAATTTAATCTCAGACTGTCTGAATGCCATACCCTCTGAGTCTAATGCAAGTTGAAGAGGCAATATAGAAACATATCCAAGACAGTGACCATTTGACTAATACAATAGAAATGAACCATATTTCCATTTTAAGCAGTATATATTAAGCATTTGATAAAATATTTCTGTACTTCTGTGGCAGAAGTGTTTTGCATAACTTTTGATAAGTTAAGAATGTGTGGGGTCTACCCTTGTATCCCAGGATGTGTTGCCTTACTAGATGGAAATGAAGAACACATAGACCTGACCCCTTTTCTCCCATATTGTCATCACATCTTGTTGTTACTGGTGGATCTGAAGTTGCTGCCTCTCACGTAGTACTTTCTTATTGCCTTCTGTCCTAGTTTATTAAAGAAATACCACTCATTTAATGAATAGGTATGGCCAGTGAGCGGAAGATCTCATTATAGTGGTTAGACTGTGGGATTAGGATCTGGGTGACTCTGGATCGAATCACTACTCTCCCATGGAAGCTTGCTAGGTGACCTTGGTCCAATCACACACATTCAGTCCAACCTACCTCAGAGGGTTGTTGTGAGGACAAAAGAGAGGAGAGGAGAATGATGTATGCTACTTTGTGTCCCCACTGAGGAGAGTTTAAGTAAATAAATAAAATATTACGGGCAACAAACAGATAGGAAGTGTCAGCGGTTGCTTTTTAATAAGTACTATATATGAACATGTATATTTATCTATCTGACTGAGTGCCTAATGTTGCTTATTTCTTTTTTTACATTTGTTTCCTCCCTTTTGGTTCATCAAAGTCCCCCAAAGCCCCTACCAGAGTGAACTCATTGTAATGTACAGTTTACTCTGGTCCGGACAATTCAGAAGCAACCATCTTTATTAGCAAAATGGTTTTAATTAATGATCGCTTTGGCAGAGCCGGTCCAGACTGCTGCACAAAAAATAACTCAGAGCTCATCTAGTCATTCCATTTGCCTTGGGGAATTAGAATTCCTTTTAGGGGAATGGCTGCATGGTGGCCCTGAGCATTGTCTGATCCCAGTACCACATCCGGTCCCTACTGGCATTTTCTGTGGTCTCTTCTACTTGTTTCCCCACAAACATGTTGGACCAGCAAAGAGACCCCTCTCATCCACAAAGTGTCCTTCTTTTTGGAAAAAGAGAAGGGCTGACTCTGTTAGAGCCCCCCACGTGAGTTGGGGCCATCGCGTGAGTTTCCCATCCTCACTAGCTGACTGGTGGTGATGTGGCTTGCAAGTAGGGGAACTCATCATGATATGATGGCTTCAGCTGGGAGGGGGGTGAGCTCTAATCAAGTCATTTCCTGCTTGGACCAGTCTTGCCCATTGAGAAGCAGCACTCTGTCAGCCTTAACAGGATGTGTGGGGAGGAATGGAAAATGCCAAAAGGATGCAGTCCAAGTGGGTGGAGAAATCCACCATGGGAAGGATGATACCCTGGGCAAAAGTAACATCTAGACCTGCCCACAGGAAATAGGTGGTTGCTAATTGTGCTTAACATTTGTAGAGTGCCTTCAAGGGTTCCAAGCACTTCACATACATTCCCTTGAGAAATCCTTGCACCCCTGTCACTATAAGATAGGTATGATCATCCTTCTATGGCAGAGAAAGTGCGGCTTACCTAAAGTCGCCCTGTGAGTCCATGACAAGGGCAAGATTCAAACCAGGGATTTCCTGAGCGTTGCCCAGTGTCTCAGCCAATACATCACACCAGCTCTTGTGACACACATATGCTTCCTTTAGCTGTCAAACCAATCCATTGACTGAAATTAGCTGCCATGCAGATATTATGGCTCTTTCCAGTGTAGGGTAGGCTCTTTCTCTTCACAGGGGCAATCCAAGAATTATGGACCAGCAGGGATACCAATTTGCTCGGGGGCCCTTGCTTAACAGGATAGCTTCAGATAGAGCCCTGGGAGGAGCACCTCTTTTCCCATGAGTGACGCGTCTACCTTCTGACAGAACACATCCCCAGTAACCAAGAACTACCTTTGATGCACCAGACGGGGATGGAGAGCTACTTCGCCAGCCAGTCCCCTTCATTATTATGAACAAGAGTTCTCTGTCAATTTGACTGGGAAGCGTTCACAATCTCACCAATGGAAACCAACCCCACTAGAGGAGAAATGCAACCATTCTAACCTGAGCAGTGACATCACACTCTTTTTTGCAAATCTGGGCATGCCTATTTCCCCCCTAAGAGATTCCATCTTCCTGACTGAGCTCTCATCTAGTTTAAAGGCCTTCCTCTCCATGCTAGAGGCGCATGGACAACAGAGAAGACTCAAAGACTGTAGTGGAGACAAGATCATTGTCCTGAAAGGAAGAGCTTCCCACTCTCCCATCTATTCCCACATCCTCTTTCAGTGGCTGGCACCACCAGTCTACTCACAGGGGGGCTCATTCACACAACCCTTTGAGCCTGGGGCAGCCGCTCTGCAAATCAGTGCATGCCAACCTGCTGTGGGCTGAACCAGTCGCGCGATTGCCACATGCCGCCAACCACGGAGCCTGGGTCAGCGTTTGCCATTTGGCATGCTGGCAGGTTTCGGAGCAGTGCTGTGTGAGCGTGAAAAGCCAATCCAAGCTCAGCGTAGCGCATGGCAGGGGGAAAAAAATCACTTGCTCAGCTCTGCACATGGGCGCACAGAAGAAAGTCAGCATGGGTAGATTAAAAGCCATGGTTGCCAGTCTCAGGCAATCATGTGAATAAAGGAGAAGGGCATGCCGGCTGTTGCATTCCTCCATGAGGGTTGTTCTGAGGATAAAATGAGGGAGCAGATAACCACACGCACACGGTATGGGATAAAAACCAGGCAGGCAGGCAGCCAGAACAGCGCTCAGCAAAAGGGATGGAGTGCAAATGTGCACGCTCATTTACACAACCTCCCTGTCTTCACACAGCTTACCCCCAATACCTGTGTGTGGAAGAGAGCTTCTGCTGCCCACCAGGAAAGTGAACACCCAGCATCTGGTGCGTGTCAACATACACCGGTGAATGCTGCCAACCTCCAACCACCAGTTTTGTGCATCTCATATTTTCCCACTTCGGGGACATACCCCAGTGACTATTGACGGCTACACATAAGTAACGGTTAACATCCACCCACATCTCTCCTGAGTGTATAGGCATTCACCAAGCCAGTCGAGTGTTGTCAGCATTCACGTGTGAATGGTGGCGTTTACCGAATGCTTTGGACATCCCCTGAAACATGCACAATACGCCCATCACCCCGCAGTTTGGGGCCATTCGTCTGCTTTGGCAGAGCCGCCGGGGCGCTTCCCGAAGCTTTCTAATAATAATAATAATAATAATAATAATAATAATAATAATAATAATAATAATAATAATAATCAAAGGGTCTCTCCTTCCCCACCCCCGCTTAGCTTCGTTTCTATTATGATTTTACCTAGTGCCGGTCTTGGAAGCCGGGGACTTTTCTCCGGTCCTGCGCCCAAGCGGGATAGTTGCGTGGAGGAAGGAGGGAAGGAGGCGCCTGTCGCGATCCGGGCAGTTAATCAGCTGGGTTAGAAAGCGAGCGAGGGATCCCTCGCCAAGCGAGAGCCACTGGATGCTCTGCAAGTTGTGCGCGTGGGTCCTCTCCGCTATTTCGGTCGCTCCCTCCAGGAAGCCGACCCCAGCCCCGAGACCCCCTCCGGGCGGGAGCCTCGCGGGGCTCCGGGCCACGGCCGGGTCGGGCTCGCCTTTCCCTTCCGCTCCTCGCTGCCGGCTCGGCTCGGCTCCCCTGCGGGCTGCTTCAGCGGAGCGCCGTCGGCGGAGCGCGCCGCGCCGCCAGGCTCGCCCCTGCCCCGAACCCCTTCCTCGCCGGCACAGGGGACGAGCAGCCCTTGGCCCGGAGCCCCGCAGGCCCGGAGCCCCGCACCAGCCCCCGCCACGCTCCCCGCGGGAAGCGAAGGTCAGCAGCGGGCTCGGCCGGCCAAGCGGCGGCAGGTCAGGGCTGCCAAGTCGGGGCTTCTCCTTCCTCCCTCCCTCCGGGGGAGAGCGGGCTCGCCACTCCCCTCGCCCTCGAGGGTCCGGCGCTTATGGTTTAAGCCAGCCCCCCCCCCACCCCCACAACTCCTCCAGCCCCGAGAAGTGCGGGACTGAGTTCTGCCCCGCTCTTCTCCAGCCCACGCTGCAGATCTCCCCTCCGGCGCGCTTCGCCTTGGATGGGAAAGGGCCAAAAGGTGCCAAGCGAGAGAGACTCGGATAGCTGGGGGGGGGGGGGAGAGAGAGAGAGAGAGAGAGAACAAAACCCGGAGGAAGATCCCTGGACTGGAGGTAGGTAGGTGGGGGGGGGCGGGGGTTGAGTCGTGCAACGCGGCCGCTGCTGCAGGCTGGCAGGCTGCTGGGTTGGCCTGGGCCGGGCTCGAGCCAGCCCCTGCCTCCATCCGGAGCCCAGAGCGGCAGTGAATTAAAGTGGCATGGCCCCTCCCGCCGGAGAGCGCGCTGCGAGGAGGGGGGAGAGGGAGGGAAGGAGGCAGGCAGGCAGGCAGGGAGGGGCGAGCAGGCAGGGCGCCCAGTGATGAACCCCTGCGAGCGGAGCGCTTGCCGCCTGGAGAGGCCTGAGGGGAGGCGGGGGGGCGACCCCGGGGCGACCCCGGGGGGCGTGTGGGCGTGTCCTCCCGGGCGTTGTCGCTTGGCGGACGCCTCAGTCAAAACACAGACCGGGGCAGCCGTGGACTCCCGCCCTGTCTACACGCTGCCTGCGCTCCTTCACACGGCTGGCTCCTTCTCACCCACCGACGGACTGTATGCTTGGTGCTACCCGCCTCACCCACCCCCCAGCCAATATTCTGCTGCAAGGTCATCTACATCGCTGGAATGCGTCCTGAAAGCATTATCAAGGATGGAAATGCAAAAATGTGCATGTTTTCTTTTTGCATAATGCTGATTTCCATGGATTATGGGGTGGGGCAAAGCCCCCTGCCGCCAGCAGTGTTTGGTGGGAGATTTCACCAGCTATAACAGAGACAGCCTCTCCTTAGGGGCATATCTGTGCTATAAAACAAACCAGCAGCTCCTCCAGAGTCATGATTCTTGGAAAGATACGCAGATGAAGTTGCCTTTTACCAAATGACCGAAATGTCCACACTGCACAGCGCTGCCTGGTTCAGGGTTTCTGGTGGAGTGGGGTCTTGACAACATCTGTTACCTGAAAACCTTAACCCCAGGCATTTGGAATGCTACCCATAAATGTCTTCTTCTACATCATTTCCTTTCTTCTCTTCATTATTATAGCAGTCTCAATTGTAATGCCTTTAGGACAGAGACCCCCTTTTTTTTGGTTCACATAATCTGTAAAATGCCATATATATGGGCAACATGGCATAATAATTATATTTCCAAAAGAAAAAGACTTGCAGTACAATCCTAAGCAGAGTCACACTTTCTTTGGCCCGCTGACTTTAGTCGATTTCGAAGAGTATAACTCTGCCGGGGATTGCACTGTTAAACTTCCTTTTTTTGGTGCAAGCAGACAAAACTGAATTACTTGCATTTTGGTGCTTTTATCAGGGCACAAGAAGTGGAGAAAGTGGTATGCTTCATGCCTTCAGGAACAGACTGTGGGCGCTTTCACACATGCCTAATAATGCACTATCAATCCACTTTCAATGCACTTTGCAGATGGATTTTACTGTGTGAAATGGCAAAATCCACTTGCAAGCCATTGCTAAAGTGCATTGAGAATGGATTGAAAGTGCATTATGCAGCATGTGTGAAAGCACCCTGGGTCTTGAATGCATATCCATGCATACAGAAGAGGCTGATTCATAGCCTCTGGGAGTGATGTGTTCCTGTTGCACCAGTAGTAGTGTACTCACCAGTATAGTGGGAGTTTTTGCTGGGTTGGCAGGTTCTTGGTCAAGGGACACTTCCAGAATTTCCCAGGTCATGATGAGCAACTCTCTCAAATGTTTTTGGAGAACACAGGATTATGTACGGTCTACTGCAGGGTTGTGTATAATCTCTAGTTCTGTGATCATACGATACAACCATACAAATTGGTATTTAGTGAAGCATTCAGCATCTTGAAAACCTGGGCTGTCATAATTTATGTAACATATACAAGTTGCACAATCTCCAAAGTCCTGGATATATATTTTTTTCAGTGTACGAGTCATTTGTATATAGCCCTTGATCAGCTATGAGCAAGCTGTGCATGAGTGTGTGTACAGACCCATTGGGCTGAAACATTTTCACACGTATCCACTCATAGGAATCACTCTGAAAACATCCATTGCCTGCAAAACGTCGCATTGCATCTAGCCCCCAGTGGCAGAATTTCGTTTGCATGGCCAAAGCATATAGCCACTGGCTTTGAGGCTCAGAGAGACCTCGGTCCTATAGCAGGATAAGGAAAGGCTTGCTAATTGGACTGTAACATGGTGCCAGATTTCAGATTTGAAAGGATTCTCTTTGGGGCACAGACAATCGGGTGGTGGGCAGAAGATGTGACAGGGCTTCCCCTTGAAGGCAATCAAAGCACCAAGCAGCAGGTGGGAAAGAATTGCTCTTGGGCCTAGCTAATCCAGCAATGAGTGACAGGATTGTAAGAGGATCAAGCATGGGCATCATCTGTCACCAAGAGTTGGGTCTCGGGAGATTTCTGTGGCATGCAGTGCTGAAGAGCAGGTGGGGGAGGTGATCAGGAACTGAAACATCCATTGTGAGAGAGCTAACTTAGGCAGAAACAATTCGGCACCAGGAATCAGAGGCAGAAGGAACATGGAAAAAATGGAGCCAGCGTGGTGTTGTGGTTAACAGCCACAGGTTCGATTCCCCACTCCTCCACATGAAGCCTTCTGGGTGACCTTGGGCCAGTCACATTTCTCTCCGAACTCTCTCAGCCCCACCTACCTTGCAAGGTGTCTGTTGTGGGGAGGGGAAGGGAAGGTGAAGCCGGTTTGAGACTTCTTAAAGAGAAAAAGCCGGGTATAAAAACCAACTCTTCTTCTTCCTCATCATCATCATCCTGGAAGGATTATCCCAGCCATAACCCCAGTGATTTTGGGTTAGCGGTACTGGCAATTGGATGTATCTGCCTAGGCTAGTGTGAGAAACAGTTTGGGCACATTGTGCAAGACGGTTTCCCTGCATCCTGACGCATACAGAGTGTTTTCTTAGTTTCCTAACTCCAGTGCGCTCTCCTACCTCCTAATTTCAGTCACGCTCTTCTACTCATACTGTCGTTCCATATGAAGATGAAGCTTTCATATCTTAATGACTTCCCCGTCAAAGGCGTAAAAGTACACTATTTAAGCTACTGAAAACTGCATTGTATCTTTGCTTCTCACCTCCTACAGGAGGGTGGGCAAGTGGGATGAATCAACCAGCACTGCTTACTGGTACAACACGTTTTTTGCTTCCTCGTGTTTCCCCAAGACGACTAGGCAAGTGTTCGCCAGTTTCTGTTTACTGGTTGAACAAAATGAAACTTTGGGTTGGACTTAGAACATTTGCCATTTTCTGACTGTTCTTAGTTGTGATTCAGTACATCTCTTTGACATTGAGAGTGTAGTCCTAGGCAGAGTTATCCCCTTCTTAGCCCAATGGACTTCAAAAGGTATAAGGATTGTGCTGTAAGATACAGCCATGAGGCTTTGCATGTGCCTTTGACCCAAATCCTTTGACATTTAAACCTGAGTGCAATCCATTTGCCTTCTTCTACACGGTGCATGGAATTCAGTATATTATTTAAAATTCAGTATCTCAACAAATTCCAGAGGGAGTAGCTGTGGTAGGCTACTGTAGGCAAAATAACAAAGAGTCTTGTGGCAAGACTGAGGTCATTTATGCATGGGAGGTTTAGCTGAGGTTCGTTGCTCACTCGACCCACACTTTCCTGTTGGGCGTCTATTCGCCAGCAGTCTCCAAGCTCAAGCCAGGAAGTATTTGAATCCCCGCCCCTTGAAATGCTGCTTCGTAACTGGCTGTAGTGAGAGAAAAGTTCCCCCAAATCCAATTGCTACATAAAAAAGCATTGTAAGGACATAAAACAAAAAACGGTTTTAAAAAGCCTTTCTTCTGCTCAGAAAGAGCAGGAAGCAGGAAGCATTTGATTCCCTGCCTCTTTACACACTTCTTTCTGATTGGCTGTGAGAGAAACCAAGCTCAGGTGTCCCGTGCTTTGCCGTATGCATAGGGATTTCAAGCGGACTGAGCTCAGGGGAGAGGGACGAATCAGGTTAACAAAGGAATATGAGGGCTGGCAGCAGGGTTGTCTCTAATGGACGGAAAACTCATGCATAACTCCAAGGAACAACCGAGACAGACCGGGGGTGAATGTGAGTGAAAGTACCCGTGCATCAACAACCTAACAGATTTATTGTGGCATAAATTGTCATGAGCTTCGTCACAAAGTGGGCTCTGGCCCATGAAAGCTTATGCCACGATCAACGTGTTAGTCTTTGAGGTGCTATAAAATTGCACAGGAGCACCTTAATGCCTAACAAAATTTATTTCAGTATAAGCTTTCATGAGTCAGAGCTCACTTCCTCAGATGCAAGGGGAGGGGGGGTTCTTATGAGTATATAAAATTGGGCCTGATGGATACACTCATATACATCTGAGGAAGTGAGCTCTGACTCTTGCAAGCTCATTCTGAAACGAATTTTGTGAGGCTTTTAAGATGCTACCGGATTCCTGTGTGATTTCACGACAGCAGAATAACACAGCTATCCCTCTGGAATTTTTATCAAGGTGCTACAAAAGTCCTTTGTCATCATATCTGCCTTGAACATTAAAAAAGATCAATAAACTTGAGCCGTGCCTTCAGGACTGGGTGGTTCAATCCATCCGGTTGTTTTCAAGGGCTGAATTTGCTAGTGTGCTGGGTTATGTTCTCACAATAACAACCTACTACACTTGAAGGCATTTTCCTTAAGTTCGTTGAACGCAGATCAATTAAAATCATGGTAACATTATTCTCGCATGTAGGCAAGGTCGGAATAAGAACAGAACAACAAGTTAGCTTAGCAAAGACTTCTCCTAAACCTATGTTTGTAGAGTCTGCGTGAATGGGGGGGATGGGGAGAGTCAGCCAGGGCTGCGTTGTCAGGTGCTTTGAGCCATCATTCGAAGATGGAGAAGGCAGGCTGCGAGTATTTTAACTCAGAAATAAACTCTTACTGTGTCCACTAAATCTACCGCGCAAATGCCCTCACTCCACTCTCCCCCCCCCCTCGGAGGGCTTAGAGCACAAATGGGGAAAAGAACAGTGTAAAAACAGTCCAGAGAGGCACTTGCAGGGGAGAATTGGTGAGAGGGGGGCGGTATGTAATTGCTGAGTTAATGTGCCATATTGTCCCTGCCTGAATCCCAACCGTTCTCCCCTGCAATTTCCCCAAGCCCCTGCATTAGCAGTACAAGCATCCTGCGTTCGTTTCATAACATGCAGTTCCACTCTAGTATTAAAGAGAGGAAGGCTCTTCTTCTGTGTGCAAGGTTATTTTGCTTCCTGGGGGCGGGGAGGATTCAAAGACATAACCCCCACTCCACCACCCCAGCCCTCAGCCTGAAGTGCTCCTGTTGGATTCTACTAATTGTATACAATTGGAATGTGCATGAGATGTGCCAGAGAAATTGTGAGGCGAATCCTATTATTCCAGTTGAGATTTTTTTTTTCATTCCCTGCCTGGTGGTGGAAAGTGCTGCCAAGTCGCAGCCGACTTATGGCTACCTTGTAGGGTTTTCAGGGCAAGAGACATTCAGAGGTGGCTTGCCATTACCTGCTTCTGTGTTGTGACCATGGACTTCCTTGGTGGTCTCCCATCCAAATACTAATCAGTGCCAACCCTGCTTAGCTTCTGAGATCTGACGAGATCGGGCTAGCCTCGCCCGTGCAGGTCAGGGTGCCTTCTCCCCAGGAAGTCATACAGGTAGCCTCAAGTGCCTGCTTATGTCATCCAGAAATCTGACCAGCCGGGCTAGCGTGGGCTGGTTCGGGGCATTTTGGCCCTTAAGGCAGACCATTTCAATGATTCCCTCTCCCCATGATAAAAGTGAATAATAATAACAGGCAATTTTCTGTTCTTTAATGATAGACAAAACTCTCCGGCTGAGGGAGCTGCATCATTTTATTTATTCATAGCCCGCCTTTCTCACTGAGACTCAAGGTGGATTATGCACTGCAAAGCAACATATTCAAATACCAGGTGATGTCTAATAAGCAATGATGTGTCAAACGATGCAGAGAATGGAATTAAAAAAGTAGAAAGCCATGCAGTACGTAAATGATTTTAGCTGATAATAAGGCCAGCTCTGATCCCAGTAGCATGATGGTTCTTTTTGCCATGTTCTCGTCCTGAGTTGCAGGAGATATTTATCATACATGAAAGAAAGAGAGACAGATAGAGAGAGAAAGCTTGAATCAAGGCAGCCACTGGGTGTCACTGAGCCTCTACAGAGAGGCTGCTGATCAGGCATTTCTCTGGATTAATAGGAGCATATTTTGTGCAGACAGCAGATGCTGTAGGCCACAGGATTCATTCCCCAGCTTCCTTGTTGTGGAGTGCCTCTAACTGAGAATCTGCAGTAAGTGGCATTTTCGTGACCTCGCTCCTTCGCCGAGGGACTTCAGCTTGCATGCCTTAATGCAGTGGGCCCTTCTGCCAGACAGGGCACAATAGGCTCTTTGTTTGTTTGCACATTTTGAACTTGGATGAAGAGAAGCACATTTTAAAGCTTTTCAGGGTGGACTAAACAGACCCCTCCAAGCAAATATGATTTTCTTAGGAAAAGCCATGGCTAGGGGGCCTGGCAATAGCATCACATTAAATCCATCCCAAGAGGTCTAGAAAAATCCAGGAGGTGACTATTATGAACAGTGTTACTTTATCTGGTAGCAAAAAAAAATTGGCATCAAGGTTGATGGAAGCCCTGGAACTGGCCCAAATGGTTCTTGCTATCTGTGCAGCCGAAACATTGTGAATCTGCTGAAACAAACATGGTGCTTCTCACTAGTAATATGTTTGGATGTTTTTGTGAGAAGTGTAAACTCTTGATATGAAGGCTAGAGGCTTCCAAACAATGAGGCTGCGTAATGATTTGCCCAAGGTCATATGGCCTCCAAAGGAGGGTGGGACTCCTGAACCTTTAACAGCTGTGCAAAAAAAAAGACTATATGCAGGTGTGGCTTTCTCGTTTCTGTAGGGCAATGTCCTAATGAGTTTAACCAGCTTAAATTGGCCACCAAGCTTAAAAAAATATCTATTGCCCCTGTTCTGTTGCATCCGGTTATGCTAGGCCAAAAGTAACCCAGCGGATCTAAAGGCGTTTGGACCCATGCCAAAGCTCAGTATACTGGGTTTACTCCCAGGAGTAGTGTCTTGTGATTTCCTTACCTTTGCTAGAGAATCCCTTAAATAAAAGAGGAAATCTCAATTTTTGGTGTTTGCCTGAACATCTTTTTGCAGTGATCTGATAGAAAGTATCTTTGTAGAATTCTCCACATGTCTGTGTGACGACTAAACTAACATCCTCAGGACACTGAGATCTTGTGAGAACGCCCGTCCTTTTGTTCCTGGCGCGAGACTATGATTATTTTGACCTCCCATTTACCCTTTTGCCCATTTTAAAACAATGTCTGAAACAGATAATAAGTAGGGAAGAGCAGCTTTCCCCCTCATCTCACATCTTTGAACACTGTCATGGTGTGCATTTTCTTTCATTGTTTTCAATTAAGTGAGAAGCAAGTGATTGCCAGATAACCCTCGTTTTGAAAAAGAAAGATTTCTGCTGATTACAGACTATTGCATCTCCACTGAACAAAATAGATATGCTGTGTGCATCCAGCCTCGCAAATGGACGGCCCCTTCCTCCTTGCAGCTGGTACAGCAAATCCTAAAGGCTGTGTTTGCAGATAAGAGGAATAAGGCTAGATACTTCTAGCTTTGTGTCTCTGATGAGGAATGGAATTATCTGCTTATTAGTCACATAACCCATCAGGCACTCCCTGCAGGAGGTGCTGAGACAAACAGAACAAAGACTGAAGAGGTATCCAGTGATGAGGTTAGACTCTTTGGGAGTCTCAAGCTCACACATATTGTTGAGTGGCACATGGAATAGGAGTTCTGCAGAGACCAGCATGCCTTGCAATTTGCAAACAACATCTTTCTAAAAATATAAGAACATAAGAAAAGCCCTGCTGGATCAGACCAAGGCCCATCAAGTCCAGCAGTCTGCTCACACAGTGGCCAACCAGGTGCCTCTAGGAAGCCCCCAAACAAGATGACTGCAGCAGCACCATCCTGCCTGTGTTCCACAGCACACAAGATAATAGGCATGCTCCTCTGATCCTGGAGAGAATATGCATCATGACTAGTATCCATTTTAACTAGTAGCTATGAATACCCCTTTCCTCCATGACCATGTCCACTCCCCTCTTAAAGCCTTCCAAGTTGGCAGCCATCACCACATTTTGGGGCAGGGATTTCCACACTTTAACTATGCGTTGTGTGAAAAAATTATTCCTTTTATCTGTTTTGAATCTCTGTTTGAATTTTATCTGTTTTGATATACGTAGATGCTGCTTCACCAGAAACCATTTGGTGAGTGACAGTGTCTGCTGGAGTGGTTTGGAGGATGAAATGTATTGGTGTTGCTTTTCTTTAAAGGAATAAGGGCACTATGAGGAAACTCTTCATTGCAGATGTAGAGCATTTCCCATCATCCCCTAAAATGTCTTCCTCCCCCTTCCCTTTTTTTAGTTTTAGTTTTCTACTGAACACCCACATCAGTTAAAAGTTCTTGGGAATACAAAAGCTTGTTAGCTATGTTGTGACGTTTTGGTTGGTTCTAATAAAAGGCAATACGCTGGTGTTCTTATTGGGATTTTATAAAGTTAACCAAATGGCCCCTACAATCTCTCCCTTCTCTCTGCAGACAGAGATCAGCAACAACCATGCAATGCTACAAATTAACAAACTCCTTCAAGGAAATTCTCTAAAATGTTGTCCATGCTGGCAGCAGACCTGATAGGATATGTCCGAAATCTGACATTTGAATCTGCGGAGTACTTTTTCTTTCAGAGGCACACCCGGGGGTAATAAGCCAGTTTGATATAGTACATTTGAATGTCCCATGAAGATCTGGGTTCAAATCTCCTCGGCCATGAAGCTCATTGGCCAAACTATTTTCTCGTGGTTGTTATTATGAGGGCAAAATGAAGGCAGGAAGGGACAGCCATGTGTGCCACCCAGAATCCCTGGGCACCTAGCACCACAGTGTGCCATTATTTGCTATGGGAGTCCCATAAATGTTTCACATATGGAGATCCTATACCATGCAGATGATTTGACATTCCCTCCCGCCTCTGTTCCAGTATTAACAGACAACTAAAAAAACACTTTTTATTTTTGGATTTTTAAACAAAGAATAACACAAATATAATAAACAAAAAAACAGTAAATGTATTGTTGGTGTAACAGTTAAGTTTCAACTAACCATTTTGTTTTACAGTAAGCTATAATAAGTCTGACAAAATAAATCTTGCATTTCTGATCAGTTAGTTACACTAGGTAGTATTAGGAAAAGATGAGGTGTTACCTTTAAGTAGATAAGGCTAAAGGCAGCTAATAGATACAAACAGAGCAATGGTTTAGTGGACATTTGCAAATCTGAGTTGCTCCCTCTCCAATGTACTCTGGAAAAGGCATCCATCTATTCAAAATGTTTGAGACACCTGTTTTACTAAATTACTTTGTGTAATTTATTGTACAGTACTAAAAAAACTCAAATGTTATAAAAGATGCTAAAAAAAAAAGCCCTGACCTGGATGGCCCAGGCTAGCCTGATCTCGTCAGATCTCAGAAGCTAAGCAGGGTCAGCCCTGGTTAGTATTTGGATGGGAGACCACCACCAAGGAATATCAGGGTTGCTGTGCAGAGGAAGGCACTGGCAAACCACCTCTGTTAATCTATTGCCATGAAAACCCCAAAAGGGGTCGCCATAAGTCAGCTGCGACGCCACCCCTTTTGGGGTTTTCATGGCAAGAGACTAACAGAGGTGGTTTGCCAGTGCCTTCCTCTGCACAGCAACCCTGGTGTTCCTTGGTGGTCTCCCATCCAAATACTAACCAGGGCTGACCCTGCTTAGCTTCTGAGATCTGACGAGCACTTTACACACACACACAAATACAAAAGTATGGGAAACTTAGGACAGCAACAGACACAATCTTGCCCATAAATGTAATGGCTCAAATCAAGCAATCTGGGATCATTTTAGTATGTTTAAATATATAGGGTCTCGGATTTGAATAAACACAGAAGCGTTTTTGTACCCATGGTTTTATAGGAGCATGTTTGAAAGCTGGAGGTGACACATCTATAATATTAAACATTTCCAACTTCCTCAAGCTCTGAGAAGGTCTGTGGTGACAGGGGTTTAATTTTTTTTGGACAGAAGTGCATTGGGAGACTTATGGTGTCTCTGTAATATAAGTTTTATATATTCACAAAGCATTTTGGAAGCAAAAAGGCACTCATACAGCAAAGTAGCTCAGTCTACTTCAGATTCCAGAAGAGTGTCTACATCAGGGGTGTCAAACCCTTGAGAGCTCTTATCCAGCCTGCGAGCCAGCCGAGGCTAGGGGTTGCCAGGTCCCTGTGGAGGGGAGGGACTTCAGTGCCATCGAGTCCAACTGCCAAAGCGGCTGTTTTCTCCAGGTGAACTGATCTGTATCGGCAGGAGATCTGTTGTAATAGCAGGAGATCTCCAGCTAGTACCTGGAGGTTGGCAACCCTAGCCGAGGCAGGCCCCCCCCACTTTTTATCTGGGCTGGTGAGGCATGGCCCGGCTCGACCAAGTGACATAACAACTGAGTTCTATACCTACATGCTTCTTTTTCAACCAACGCAGAGTTCCAAAACTCCCACTTATCCTGCTTTTCTCTGAATGTAAGTTGTGAACTTGCTCCAAACACTTCGGATGCCCTTCAGTGATCCCTGTCGGTTGATGCTTTGGACAGAGCCATAGTGATGAATCCATTCCCAGGTGATCAATCTCACACAAAAGCCTCCATCCTCTGGGATCGCCCAATTATCCTAACACCACCTGAGGTAAAAGTGCATTTTGGATCTATGGATAAGCACAAGATGGAAAGCAAATGTGGTGTAAGCAGTATGAGTCAGACCCCACCAGAACGAACTAATGTATACAGCATAGACATGTCTCAGGAGGTCTGGATCAAAGCACAGAATCAGCTGTTTACTAGCAGTGTTGCTGCCGCTCAGCTGCCTAAGCCCTGGCTTCCACCTTACCTTTTCCAAGAGGAAGGAAAGGCTATAAAGTGCAGAAGTCTCCTGTTGGCGATCATATGTTTTATGAGCCCTGAAGAGAGTTTACTGGAGGTTAGATGTTCTACTTAGATGAGCCTCCAGGCATCACGAAATCTGAGAAGCGTATCTCATGGAGTCTATCAACTATTAGGAGAGCTTTGTAAACTCCATAAACCCAGACACAGTCAAAAAGGGAGGGGGGCATACTAACCTCCTAGTGCAGCTTGCAGTTGTTGGCTTTGTAAGATTACATGGGGAACTGGGGTTGATGTGATATTTTAATTTAAAAGCAGTTATTATTGGTAACAGAGCTAGTGTGGTGTACTGGTTAAGAGGGGCGGATTCTGATCTGGAGAACCGGCTTTGATTCCCCATTCCTCCACATGAAGCCTGCTGGGTGATCTTGGGCCAGTCACACTTCTCTCAGAGCTCTCTGAACCCACGCAGAGGGAGACAATGGCAAACCACCTTTTACTGTCTCTTGCCTTGAAAACCCTACGGGATTGCCAGAAGTCAGCTGTGACTTGACGACACTTTCCACCATCACCATTATTGGTAAAGTACAATAATGTTTTAAAACCTAAACACTTCTGGGATGGTGTCACATATTGTAAAGTCCTCTGATAGGACAGCATTGTCAATAGATAGTGCTAGACTTGGATCCTGAAGACCTGAGGTCACGTCCTACGCCAGCTGTCCTTACTCATCCCAGGTCATTATCTGTCAGTTCCTGATCCGTAAAATGGGCATTTATTTAGTATTTCTAAATAATTTTCCTACAAATACACAGAAGGCAATATAGACATTATACAAAATATAATATATAATAATTTGGCGGTGAATGATAGGCATATGGATAACATTTGACCATTTACTAAAGATTTACTTTGAGATTGATTGCCCTGCGTCAAAATTTCGCAACACTGCTCTCTAATTTATTAGTTTATTTCATTTAAAGGTTTTGTATCCCACCTGATTTCATACTCAAAGGGACTCATATGTTTTCATTTTGTATTTATTTAGAACATTTCTATGCTGCTTTTCCACCCAATTCAGGGTCTCCATGTATATATAAAATATTTAAAACAATTAAATAAAGCATATAAACACACTAATAAAAACACACGAACAGGAAGGAGGACTAATAAGAATTAGTGAGTGAATGTCAAACAAAAAATCTTCACCCACTGGCAGAAGACAACAATAGAGGGAGACAGACAAATCTACCTGGGGAGGGAATTTTAAAGTTTTAGGGCCATAAGTAGGGTTGCCAGGTCCCTCTACGCCATCGGCAGGAGATTTTGGGGGAAGAGCCTGAGGAGGGTGGGGTTTGGGGAAGGGAGGGACTCCAATGCCATCGAGTCCAACTGCCAAAGTGGCCATTTTCTCCTGTGAACTGATCTCTATCGACTGGAGATCAGTTGTAATAGCAGGAGATCTTCCGCTATTGCCTGGAGGTTGGCAACCCTAGCCGTAAGTGAGAAGGCTCTTTCTTGGGTTGCTACCCATCTAGCCTCAGATGGCAGGGACACCTGGAACAGGTCCTCTGAAGATGACTGGAGTGGACAGGTAGGTTTATACGGGTATAGGTGGTCCGTAAGGTATGCTAGCCACAAGCTGTATAGGGCTTCAAAGGTCAATACTAGCACCCTGAATTCGGCCTAGAAACAAATGGGAACCAGAGTAGATGGTTCAAAACTGGAGTGATATGGCTGATCCCCTCCAATCAGCATTCTGGCTGCAGCATTCTGTACTAACAATAGTTTCCAGACAGTCTTTAAGGGCAACCCCATGTAAAGTGCATTTCAGTAATCTAGATACTACCAAAGCATACATCACGGTGGCAAGATCTTTCCGGCTCAGAACAGCCTCAGCTGGCTCACCACCCAAAACTGGTGAAAGATCCCTTAGCCACTGCTGCCACCTGTTTATCCAACAGGAGGCTTGGGTCCAGCAGCATCTCGCAGCTATGAACCTGCTTGTTTAAGGGGAGTGCAACCCCATCCAGAACAGGAGACATCCCAGTAGCCGAGTCTGACCTTTCCTCCACCGATAGCACCATGTTTTTTGGGGATTAAGCTTGTTAGCCCTCATCCATTCCAGAATTGCCTCCAGGCATCTGTTCATAGTTTTCACAGCTTCCCTGGCATCTGCTGGAAGCCAAGATAAAACTGAATGTCATCTACTCAGCCAAAATCTCTGGATTTCTCCCAGTGGCTTCACAAAGATCTTAACAAGTATGGGGGATAATATGGAACCTTGCAGGATGCCAGGGGTCAAGCAGCAGTCCCCCAGCACCATACTTTTAAACCTACCTTCAAGGTAGGGTTGGCTATTACAACTGATCTCCAGCTGATAGAGATCAATTCACCTGGAGAAAATGGCCGCTTTGGCAATTCGACTCTATGGCATTGAAGTCTCTCCTCTCCCCAAACCCTGCCCTCCTCAGGCTCCGCCCCAAAAACCTCCTGCCGGTGGCGAAGAGGGACCTGGCAACCCTACTTCAAGGTAGGACTGAAACTACCACAAAATGGTGTCTTCCAATCCCAGCCCTGAAAGGTGGTCCAAAAGAATGTCATGATTGATGATAATTAAAACCACTGAGAGGTCCACAAGAATTAATAGAGTCACACTCCCTCTGTTCATCTCCCAGTGCGGGTCATCCTCTAAGGCAACAAAGGCTGTTTCTTCAGTTCCTTAACCAGGCCTGAAAACAGATTAGAATGGAGGCTTCATTCAGGAATCCCTGAAGTTTTCCTTGCTGAAGAATGGTACATTTGAAATTGGGTGGTACGTATTCACCTCTCCTGGGTTCAGAGTAGGTTTCTTTAGGAGTGGATGCACCATCACTCACTTCAAGGCAGGGGTGACCATCCCCTCTCTCAAAGAGCCATTTACTGTCTCCTGGACCTAGTCCACCAACACCCCCCTTCCCCTGACAGATTTAAATAGGCAGGAGGGGCAAGGGTGGTAGATCTCAAACTTCCAAGAATCCTATCCACTTCCTCAGACTGGACAAGCTGAAAATTATCCCACATCTCATAATATATTAAATAAATACCATTCAATAAAAGCAATACATACAAAACATTGAAACACAACAAGCAGTCATATCAAACATAAAAGCCACACAGTCCAAGTAAGAGCACCAAGTAAAAATCTCAGCATTCATTACAGGTTAACCACTTGTTTCAAGAGAAGGGACCATAGCTCAGTGGTAGAGCGTCTGTTTGGTACACAAAAGATTCCATTTTCAATCCCCAGGATCTCCGGTTAATGATCAGGTAGTAGATGATGTGAAAGACCCCCAGCTGAAATCCTGGAGAGCTGCTGCCAGTCTGAATAGACAGTATTGATTTTAATGGACCAGTGGTCTGATTCAGTATAACATAGCTTCGTGTGGTCAAAAGGAATGTTTTTCAACCTCTCTGAAAACTAGAGGAGTGGCTTTCCTCTCCTGTCTGGGAGGTAGGTTCCAGGAAGAGAGTGCCATTACTAAAAACATTCTGTTCTTTGTCTTCTGGGTCTGACCTGGTAGCAAGAAGGAACTCACAACAGTTTTTGCGTATTTGATGTCATCATGCAGGTGGGCTCATTTGGAGATCAGTGGTCCTTCAGGAAGGTGGGTCTCTCCCTGAGAAAAGCTTTGAACGATAACCCCAGCACCCTGAATCGAATCTGGTAACAAACCAGAAGACAGTGCAGCTGGCGTAGCACAGGCTGAACATGGTCTGTCTGTGTTTTGAAATGTGAAGGAATATCAGTAAATGCTGACCAAGTTTCTGATATGTACAGCAACAGACACACACACACACATTGTGTGTGTAGTTATAACTGATTCCAAATCAGACCTTAATTTTGAGTATTGCCATCACCACAATCACTTGCCAGTTCTTTCCATACCAAGAATACAAGAAAAATTTAAATACAAACTGGGATGTCAGTTCAGGGTTTGAGAAGAGGTAGTCCTCATTTCTTAGCTAGCGGAGAAATCCTTCTCTCTCCATTCTGTTCTGGAAAAGAGTAGTATACTAAACTGGTAAGCAACTGAAAAATAAGACAGAACTTTAGAATGTTCAAGAAGACCACATACACACAATCAATTTGCTATTTGTAGTGAAAATAAATCAAGACATATGTCTTTTACTAAAATATTGTGCTCAATCTAGCTCTTTGGATAGCTTTGAAGAGCAAAATGTATGCAACCAAAATGCAGAAACATGATAATGAACTCATACAGTGTGGGTATGTTCTGAAAACATGGCAGATAGAATTTGCTCCTGTTTCCTGAGCTTACAGCACACTAGCTAGAATGGGAAGGGGGCTGTGGTTCAGTGGTAGCGCATCTGCTTTGTATGTCAAAGGTTCTGAGTTCAATCCCCAGCTTCTCTACTTAAAAAAAAAAAATCTGAAAGACCTGTACCTGAGACCCTGAAGAGCTCTTGCCAGTAGGTTTGCCAGCTCCAGGTTGGGAAATATCTGGAGATTTGAGGGGTGGAGCCTGAGGAGGGTGGGTTTGGAGAGGGGACTTCAGTGCCATAAAGTTCAATTGACAAAGCAACCATTTGCTCCAGGAGAACTGATTTTTATTGCCTGGAGATCGGTTTTAATAGCAGGCGATCTCCAGCCACCACTGGGAGGTTGGCAACCCTATTTGCCAGTCAGAACAGACAACACTGATCTTGACAGACCATGATGTGACTAGGTATATGGCAGCTCCATAAGCCTAATCAAATTCAATTAGCAACGCAGACTAAATTATTACATTGCCTTTAGAAAATACTCAGGTTTGTGCGACTCAATGGTTTTGGCATGCTGAACTGATTTTCGTTGTGAATGCTCTAAGGCACGTCTGAATCTGAACATGATAAGTCATTGTCTGGACTGGTGGCAGGAGTGATGGCAAAAGGAGGCACATTATACATCTTCCATGCAAACGAAGCCATGTGAAATAGTTCTAAAGAGCAAAAAGGTGATTGTAGTTCACATGCAGTGAGTTAGATTAATGATTACTTATCAGTAAGTCCAACTTTGTTGAATGTGGGCATATTTCGGGCGCTAGCCTTATACATGTGAGCACTGAATCAGTTGGTAGTTGAGATGAGCCAGTAAACAATAAAAGAAATTTTGTGTGGTTAGTATTAAGAACATCAACTTCCCTCACCACTTCTTCCCAAACACAAAAATTAAAACCCTGTATTAAGACTAATGAGTTCTGTAAAGGTGGTAAAACAGACAGGTCAAAACATAATTTTCAGTTGAATTCGTCTTGGCCACCATCAAGTTCCTAACAACAAAATTATTTCCCCAATTCAGCAAATGCACTGATGCAAGGAAATGAACAATTTTTCTGTATATACAACTCAACATTGAGTCCCATGGCAACAAGGAGGAAAAAGGCAAATCCAGAAACTGAATCTTGTGCAAGTTATCATATTGGACAAGCTAATGGGAGAATCAGTATTAAATGGGCAGGAGGGATTTCACAGCTTCTAATGAAAGAAAAGTAATGCAAAGGCAACTTGACACTTTCATCATGTTTATGCACAACACTTTGTGGATTGACTTGAACATCTATAACAAATAACTTAAGATATTAACAGTACCATCGTTATCCAGTGTTATCACAAATGTTAATTTTTGCAACAGTCCAAAACAAGTGTTGCGGATTCCGTGGACGGCCAAAAAAACAAATCAGTGGGTTATAGATCAAATCAAGCCTGAACTGACCCTAGAAGCTAAAATGACTAAACTGAGGCGGTTGTATTTTGGTCACGTCATGAGACGACAAGAGTCACTGGAAAAGACCGTCATGATAGGAAAAGTTGAGGGCAGCAGGAAAAGAGGAAGACCCAACAAGAGATGGATGGACTCAATAAAGGCAGCCACAGCCTTCAATTTGCAAGATCTGAGCAAGGCTGTCAAAGACAGGACATTTTGGAGGACTTTCATTCATAGGGTCGCCATGAGTCGGAAGCGACTTGACGGCACTTAACACACACACACAAAACAAGGACGCACCATAAAGAGCAACAACAAGATGACAATAACAATAATAGCAGTTTTATTGTTTGGCCCTCTCTTTATTGGGTGAGCTTCGTGCCACTCAACTCGGTCCCGCTCTTTAAGGGGCTCTTTCCCCTCCCCTCGTTTCCCCTCCCAGAGACCCCACCCTGTCAAGCCTTCCCTTCAAAGCCCGCCCCTCGAGCTCACATTGGCTACGGCGCTGAACCCAGTCAACTCCGCTCCACGCTGTGGTTGGCCTGCAGGCACCGCCAGTCTCGGCCCCTCTCTCCCGATTGGCCGACGCCAGGCCGGCCCCGCCCCCGCCTGGGCTGTGAGGCGGAGGTCGGGGTTGGGCCGAGGGTCCCGGCAGCCCAGGGTAGCGGCGCGATGGCGGCAGCGGCGGGGGGCTCTTTGGGGTCAGGCCCTGGGGGGGCTGCCGGTGCGGCCGGCCCCCCCATGGGCCCGTGCGGGGTGGCGTCGGGGGTCTCTGGGGGGCTCGGGCCGGTCCCGGTACCCATGAACCTCTTCGCCACCTGGGAGATCGATCGCTCGGCGCCCAGCTGCGTGCCCAGGTGAGAGGGAGAGGGGGCCGGAGAGGGGGCCGGAGAGGGGGCCGGAGAGGGGGGGTGGGCGCAGCCAGGCTGGTCTCGTCGTTCGGATCCGGGCGGGGTGAAGTCAGAAGGGGGGGGGAAGCGTGAGAGGCGTGGGCAGAAGATGCCCCCCGTGCGTGGGTTTCACTGTGGGAAGGGTGTGGGCGTGTAGCCCTGGCATGGCATGGCATGGCACGGGGTTGGGAGTGCAATAATGGAGGGTGTGTGTGTCTGGCAGTAGGGTGCGTTGAATGGGGGAGGTCATCCTTGTGCTCTATGGGATAGTTAGAAAGTGTGGTAGATGCTGGTTATAGGGGTTTGGGTTGAGGGCGGTTGGAGTGCTAAAGATGGGGAAGGGGTGTGTGCGCGTGCATGGTACAAGAACTGGAGTATGCTACTACGGAGACTGTAGCTCCCTCCCCCCTCTCTGAAAAAATCGGTGCATCGATGGAATAAGTTTATGCAGGCATATAAATGTGTGAACAGATAGAGGACTGTGTGTAGTCACTCACACGCATAATATGTATCCTTTTATCTTAGCTTGCTTTTCAGACACAGAATGCCTCACGTCTTTTAAAAATCAGTGTTCAGTACTTGATATAATATGTACTTCACTATAGGTTGCAATGGAGACTCCAAGTGTCTTTTGGGTTCTTTGAATGCTTTATTTATTTAATTTGTATCCCACCCCCTCTTTTCCTTCATGGTACTTAAAGTGTCATAAGTAAAGTTCCTAGGGAGTTATTCTGCCTTCTAGACACTAATCAGATCCAGAAGTACTTAAGATTGCTGATCTGTTTGCCCTTCTGCCTTGCTCTGAAGCTGCCTTGGATGGATGGTGTTTCTGTTTGAAGAGCAGTGCTTTACACTGTAAGATTTATTAAAAAATGTTTTCAGACAGCTGTGTGATCTTGAAGAGAGTTTGGGGTTGTTGTACTTTCAACGAATTTGGGCAATATTGTTTGACAATTGGTAGCCCCTGAGTGATGGTACGTGCCTCTAGCTGCTGATCCCAGCAACAGGATGTGGATATACCTTTGACAATTAGATTGAGCAGATGTTGGGGGGGGGATATTGGTGCTTAGCCTGCAACTCTCCACTCCTTGCCCAAATGGCCTTCTAGGAAACCCAGTCGTGGGCTCGAAGTTTACAAGGCTATGGAAGACTTGGTTAGGAGAGATGTCTGCAAAGTACCTTAGAACAGCAAGGCCTTAATCACACATTCATTCTTACTCCCTTGCTTCCCCCCACCCCCAGACCCATACTTCAAACTATCTTTGCCTAGTTAACTTTTTAAAAAGGCCTCACTCCTGTTCCAGGAAAGTGTATTGCTAGTGAACATCTGTGTTGGAATGGTGGGTAGGGGCTGTTGATGCATAACACCCATCTGTTCCCAAAGTTACTTACACCCAGCTTACTCTGTGTTTTTTTTCCTGTCGTTGCAAATCATTACTGGTTCACGTCCTTTGAAAATACCTTTTTTATATGGAAAGGGGTTTGATAATTAAGTCGACACCGTTAACCTGGGAAAGGAGTTTTTATGAATTCTACTTGGGTATTCTGTTGGTAGTAAGAATAAAATGTGATTGAGGCATCTGGGTCCATTTTATGCAGGCAATTTTCAGCCTAATCCTGTGAAGAGTTAGCGATGTCTGGTGGTGGAAAATGCCGTCAAGTTGCAGATGACTTATGGAGACCCCATAGGGTTTTCGAGGCAAGAGATGTTCAGAGGTTTGCCATTGGCTGCCTCTGTGTTGTGTACCTGACTTCCTTGGTGGTCTCCCATCCAAATACTAACCAGGGCTGATTCTGCTAAGCCTCCAATATCTTATGAGATTGGGCTAGCCTGGGCCATCCAGGTCAGGGCTATGTCTGCTCCCAGATAAATCATATACTTAAGTGTGCCTAATTCTACTTGAGAAAGCAATCGAAGCAAACCTGCCATAGTTCCTGAACAAGCAATAAAGTTGTAAGTGCTGTATGAGGTAACAGTATATGTAAATACAGTTGAACAGATTGGATCCGCTTAAGCATTCCTGTGCACATCTGCATGCGTGTTGGAAAAGGCTCACGTGACTTAGCTGGTGTCCCACTTGCATCTAAGAGGGTCACAGGCTGTGGGACCCTGGAGTGGATAGACAAGAGGTTGTAGGGTGAAGAGGAGATGCCCACAAAAAAAAAGCTTGTACAGAAACAACTTTTTAGGCTTCAGGATGCTACTGGATGGAATCCTGTATAGTTTTGCTACAGCTGACCAACACACTTGCTCATCTAGAATTACATTCTTAGCTGGGTACCCCGGTTTGCCATGTTCAGTGGAATGAAAAGACTTTCCCCACCCCCACAGGTTACTTGGCACTCACAGGAAATGCTTTGGAGTCAAAGGAGTCTTGAGTCTTATTGATTGCGCGAACTAGTTTTCTGAGATGGCGGTTTGGGGGAAGGTAGGGGAGAGGCATTAACAGCTCAAGCTGACGAACAAGTGTTCACACAAATGCAGGAAAAGGGTATGTTACAGAAGCAAGCTGCCTCTGAAAAGGTTTGTGTATCCATGGGCTGTTTTGCATTCCATGGCAACTGATGGGAACAGTCTCCAAGCAGAGAAATCATGACTTGGAACCTTGCTTTTTTTAGCAGTTGGTATTCTTTGTGCAGCTTGTTGCTATTTCTTCTCCATCAATATGTCCTATTGTGTAAGTTTGTAAAACAAATGAACAAAACGTTTGTACCTTTCAATACAGAAGAGCTGTGAGATCATAAAGAGAAGAAAAAACCAGGAATGTGTAGATCCAGAACGTAGCAAGTTGGTCCAGGATATGGTAGCTCTTAATTTTTTTTAACTGCTGGGAAATGAGTGAAGGCCTGCATAAAAAGAAGCATGGTGGTTGCCCCTGTAAATCAAGTGATAACGGGCAGGGGGTTGAACTTTGGTGGTTGTGATTGGGGTTGTCTTACACATGTGGTGTGTTTCAAGGATACTTAAAATACACCATTTTAAGTCTTGATATAAGGTACTTTGATTGCACTTGTATTAACTTGGGGAAGGGACCATCACTCAGTAGTAGAGCAGTAGCTCGGGATGCAGAAGGTTCCAGATTCAATCCCTGGCATCGCCAGTTGAAAGAATTGGGTAATTGGTGTGGGAAAGACCTCTGCCTAAGATCCTGGACAGCTACTGCCAATCTGAGTAGACAGCTCTGACCTTGATGAACCATAGGGTTACCATAGGGTAACCATAGGCTACTGGAGGGGTGAATGCTGAGGAGAGGTGTGGGGAAATTTGCTATAATTGGGTCCTGTTAGCTGTCTTTGGTCAACAGTTTAATTGCCCTGTGAAATAGAAATATGTGAGGGCTTTGTACTTGTGGTCCTATTAGAACATGTCCTTAGGACAGCAGTAGGAATAAGTTCCAGTCCATTCTTGACAAGATGGAGGTTGTTATTTGCTCTCAACTTGGCATCTAAGTAGCTCTTCCAGTCATGCCCTTTTAGATTTTGACTGACAAAGGGGTGTGTGTGAAAGGGTGGGTGGCAGTGAGAACATTTTACTTCTGTGTTAGTTGGCAGGGTGAGGATTTGGGGTTAGCACTGTGTGAATGGCCAGTCTCCTGTAGTCAACTCTCTAATTTTGTTTCAGCAGGTGCCCCTCCAGTGCTCGGAATTAGCACAAGCTGTAATGTTTGAGATACTGATATATTGGAACGCTTCGGGTTGCTTAGAAACAGGAGAGTAAAGAAGACTGAGGAGTGTCACTTTTCAGAGAAGGCACAGCCTGTGTGTGCAGTCTCAACGTGGGGTTTGTGGGAGACAGCCGGTGTTAAACTGGCTGCTGAAGCACACCCCAGAACACAGATGTATGCTTTCCTAACGTGGCAGACATGTTCACATACACTTGCATTTACATAAGCAGGTGTAAGCACATTTCCCCTCCTTTCTGCTCTCCCCCTTACACCCCCCCCCCCAAATCCTGTGCTTGGATTGTTGCTTGAAATCTGTGCATTACAGTTCTGAGTAAATACCTAGTAGGAACAAAAGGGAGAAGGAAATAAATGCCTGTTTCACATATTCTTATATGATCAGAAATCTTCCTGAGAAAAACATGGGCAACTGATATGTTTGGGTCTCACACAAATTGGGGCTGTATGACATTAATGAAGGGGAATTGTCAGGGGCTATGTAGAAAGTGGTCCTGATTTGGCCACATATCAAGCTGCATTTTAACTGAGACATATCCCTGGTTCATGGAGGAGGGGTCATAGCTCAGTGACAAAAGCAAATGATTTACGGGCAGAAGGTCCCGAATTTGATCCCAGACATCTCCAGTTGCTGTCTGGAATCAAGATGGTCAACTAGATAGCAACGTGTAACATTTACTAGATAGTGGCAGGTTATGCACTAAAGTACTTATAATTCTAGTGTTGCTTTGCAGATAGATGTATTGCTCCAGCCATAATGAACGGCACTGTGGTGCTATGTTTTCTTAGAGGAAAACAAAAGCAACCTTCCATGTATCTTATTCTGCAGTCTGCTCCTTGTCAGTGCTGGTAGAATTTCCCAGTGATGACCATTGTTGCAATACCTGGGCACCTGTCTCTCTTAGCAACAGGAATGAGCTGTCAGTGCGGCACTGAGATTCAGTAGCAGCCCCCTTTAAAGAAGAATCTGTTGTTGCCTTGGTCAGTATATTCTTCTGGCTTAAATAGGGGCAGTGGAGGGTTCCCCCCCCCTCTCGTTAGCTGTTCATCCCATTTTGTGCAGGAGAGCACTTCCTGCTGTCCAAAGAAATAATAGTCGCTCCTGCTTCAAACGGGGGTGTCGCTGGACTTCTTTCATGGACACAGTTTGACTGTTCCAAGCCCCAGCACAGAAAGATCAGTCTCACAGTAAGGAACTCTGCAATGAAACATTGGAACAGGATGCGATATGACTTTTGGGCATCAGGCTCACCTGCAGGTTTCAAAAGAGTATGGAAGGAGCACTTTCAGGGAGGAGTCATGGCCAGCAGATGCTGGGCAATCTGTGGAGCCGTAGGGGGTTGCTCCATTGTGGAGACAGGAGGCGGCTGTCAACCGATTGCCCGATCCTTCACTGTAGCTGCAAAACTGGAATCCTTTCTCTCTGTGAAACTCAGAGCCAGGCATATGGGGTAAGAAGAATATATAGAAAGCAGTTTGTTCTTATTGGATCACTCATTTCTACTTGGACCTGCTCATGGATAAAATAGTTCCCCTCTTGCCCCCCAAAGCTGCTTCCCTTTTCTCCTACTCTGGTTCTCCTTCTGACCCTTCATCCTCTGCTCAGAACCTTGCTGGGAATATGGCTGCAGTGTCTGAACATATTATACCTGCTGAGGGACTGACACTAGCATTAATTTTATGCTGTAATACAATCTGACAGTACTGGAGACCGTTAATTAGCCATGTACCCTCTAGGTAGCAAGTCAGATGTGGATCAAAATGACTGGAGTGTCACTTAAAGCAAAATGGGTGATGAAGGGCAGGGGTGGAGAATTATCCTGCATCTATAGTCATCTAGTTAAATGTTACAGATTTGTCTGACTGAACGAGTTGACACCTGCAATATTGCAGAAATGAAGAAGGATGAAGAATACTGTTCTCAAGGGCAAAAATGTGAATCTTGTATCTAGCATGAGCATTTTGCAGGTAGAATGAACTGACTGAAGGTCAATTAGGTGAACACAAAATAAGGGAAATAGTATTTCATTATTTCACTCTCCTGGTGCTTGCCTTTTCTTTAAGGTACAAGAGAGCAAGTGTGGTATAACGGCCATGGTGTCATACTTACACTGGGGCAGTCTTGGTTCAAATTCCCACTCAACCACAAAGGTTATTGTAATAGCTTTGGTCTGATTATTGTCATAACTGTAGTTTAGCCAACCAATATCAGCCTGAAGTCCTTGAACAAAGAATGGAATAAAAACCATTAGAAGATAGCAAGGTAGGTGGAGTCAGCATGGAGTAACTATTAGGGTGTTGAACTAGGATCTGGGAGACCAAGGTTCAGACCGGGAAGGTCTATCGCTCTCTCTCAGCTTCTCCTACCTCCAAGTGGTGAGGATAACATAGAAGAAAGGAAAACAATGTTCACTGCTCTGTGTTCTTTGTGAGAAGGGTGGGAAATGTACTACATAAATAATGCTAAGGATTCCACACAGACTCATTTATCATATTTGTATCCCTCCCTTCCTTGTGAGATCTAGATCAAATCAAGCCTGAACTTTCCCCGGAAGCTAAAATGACAAAACTGAGGCTATCTTACTTTGATCACATTATGAGAAGACAAGAGTCCCTGGAAAAGGCAATCATGCTAGGAAAAGATGGAGGCAGCAGGAAAAGAGGAAGACCCAATATGAGATGGATGGAATCAATCAAGGAAGCCACAGCCCTCAGTTTGCAAGACCCAAGCAAGACTGTTTTAACTTGGGTTTTCCAACTAGAAATCCAAGTCAAATTAATTTTCTTGGGGCGCATTGCTATAGGCGATACATTCCTTCAGAATTGGGATTAAAAACTGGAGAGGGAGGAATGAAATGTATGCAGCATGATTAGAAGCCCAAAAGCTTGGCACCAGGATGTTGAAAAGCAGGAGGAGTTAAGCCCTGTGGTCCTTTTAACAACGTTACTGGGTGGGAGAGAATGCTGAGGATAAAGCTAGCCCATTTAAGAAATGTGGGGGATTACATTATCAACTTGACTCTATTGCCTCATTCTAGTTAAAGGCATTAAGAATCCTTTATTCAGAAACAATTAAGCAGAAAGGGAGGAGGGTGATGGATGTCTGCAAGATCTTCTGAACCTACATAAACTCTTCAGCCATAAATGAAGGTATTGTATAACATCTCTAGAGTTTAAATGGACCAAAAGGTTTTTTCTTCCTTCCTGTGTCTCCCAGTCCAAAGGCCATCCACTGGCCCTCTCTGACCCCCCAAATCAACCTGTGCAGTCTACAACATGGTGTGGTTTAAGCAGTACAGGGAATTCATATAGGAGAGTTGATGCCTAGTTTATTTTGAAATAAACGGTATATTAAAGAAGAAGAGTTGGTTTTTATATGCCGACTTTCTCTACCAGTTAAGGGAGACTCAAACCGGCTTACAATCACCTTACCTTCCCCTCCCCACAACAGACATCCTGTGAGGTGGGTGGGGCTGAGAGTGTGACTTGCCCAAGGTCACCCAGCTGGCTTCGTATGTAGGAGTGGGAAACAAATCCATTTCACCGGATTAGTCTCCACCACTCATGTGGAGGAGTGGGGAATCAAACCCGATTCTCCAGATCAGAGTCCAACGCTCCAAACCACCGCTTTTAACCACTACACCACGCTGGAGAGACTTGAACATACAGCTATTTCCAAAATTGTATTGTGTCTGTGGAACTGTACCCAAAGTCATTTTGAAAATGAAAACATTTTTTCTGCCCCCCTCCATTTGCACCACAGAGTGGGAGCTTCTCAGTTGGATTGTAGGTGGGTGGATGAGTATTGGAACCATATGGGTGAACCAATCACTTCAGTGGGAAAGAGGGTGTTGATTGTGTCCATGCGATTTGCCTTGATCACATGGTTGGGATACATTCACATTATTCTGTAATGGTGTGGGATTGTGCTATGAGTGTAAAAAGATGTATCTGCTTACAACTCAGGCACAGAGGTGTGCCAAAGACTGACTAAAATGAGTGGTTTCTGCCAATCAAATTGGGGAAGTGCCCGGCTGCTTCCTTCTAGTGACATTTTAATTTTGGAAAGAGCATTTTGCCCTGACTTCCCAAGACAGACTGAGAGAAGATTCTGGCACAAGGACATGCTCACTTCAGTCTCCCCCTAACCTGCAATTCTATTTGCCACTGCCTCCTTCCTCCCTCCCTCCTGTTCCCTGGGAACCCTGCTGAGGGTGGAGGGAGAAACAAAGTTGTTGGACTTCACATTTGAAGCCAAACAACCCTGTAAAGTAACTGTTGTGATTGGGCAAAAATAGTACAGCTCCCCCTAACATGCTCTCCTATTTGCCTTAGATAAATGCCTCATCCCTCCCTCCTGTTGCCCTGGAAACCTTCAAAGGTGGGGAAAGGGCTGTTTTGAAGCCATTTAACTGCAGCTATTTGGCATTCCAGAATAATCCTGAAAAATCCTGAATGTTTGGAGGGGAGGTTGGGATCAGAATAACTGGCTGCACAGGGGGATTATGTAAGAAGCAGAGTGGGTTTTTATATGCTGACGTTCTCTACCTTATAAGGAGAATCAAACTGGTTTACAATCTCCTTCCCTTCCTCTCCCTACAACAGACACCTTGTGAGGTGGGTGAGCGAGCTTGAAGAGAACTGTGACTAGCCCAAGTTCACCCAGCTGGCTGCATGTGGAGGAATGGGGAAACCAACCCAGTTCACCAGATTAGAGTCCGCCACTCATGTGGATGAGTGTGGAATCAAACCCGGTTCTCCAGATTAGAGTCCACCGCCCATCACCACTGTACCACACTGGCTGAATAAACACCTGAAGAATACCAGTAAGGTATTTTTGGGGTGTGTTTTTGGCTGGGATAGACCCAAATGCACATCCCTAATGAATATTTTCATGTGCCGTCACATCTGCATTGTCAGTTGCTCTATCCCTCCTCCATGTCCCCTTATTTCCTCTCTAGCGTGTTGCTCTCAAGCAAGCCTGCAGATATGCAAAGGCACTGTAGTACACCAAGTTGTTAATAGGCTGGGATCCATTGCGGTAATAAGCTAGCATTCTCCCAGAGGAAGGAACGTGCTTTGACAATGACATTTGTTGGTAATTTGGAGCTTATGATGTAAGTGGTAGGAAAGGCTCCTTTCCCCATCTTTTTCTTCTGCCCTTCAAGCTGGGAGCCCAGTTTGTCTCCCCTGTCTAAAAGCTGCTATGGGACAAATCACTCTAGGATTGGAAGCTAGATAGGATGTTGAGTAAAAACACCACATTGAACTAGACAGAATCTAACTCCAGCTTTAATATCAAAACTGCCAAGTAAGTCCAGCTTTTTAATTTGCTGCTGAGATTTAATTTGTAGTAGAGGAAAGAAACATTAATGAGAGGCTATCTGGCTGATATATGCCCCAAATGCTCAGTTCAGACAGATGTAATTTGAAGCAGGCAAAATATGAAACTGTGAAAAATGGTATGCAATGTTCAGTGTCTCCCGGCTTCTGAAATGATTACAAAGCTTGTGCTGAGCTATGGCAGAAGATGTATGGGACCTAGCAACTGTGCTCGTTAGGAAAGGATATCCGCTCCATGTATTCAGGTAGGCTTAGCCACACCAATATGTCTGTCATTCATTTCTCTCAGCAGGTTCTCTCTCAGAGAAATCAGTCAATTATTTAACTGGTTACTGAATTCCCGTGTGTCAGGGATATGGGAGAGGAAAACAAGTTTAGGAATGTGCTAGGAAACCTATTGCTGACCCATAGATCTGGAAGAGTCAATAGGATGTGCAGAATCTCTGATGGATATAGAATTTTCTTGTCCAGGTGAGATTGGTGGAAACTTTCCCATAGCCTGCTGGCAGTCTTAACCACCATTTCTCCCATTCTTCAGCAGGGGGAATGGGATGATGGAGGTGTATGAGGTACAGTAGTGGGACCAGGGCTGTGGGTTAGCATTACAGCCATAAAGGCAAGGAAGAATTAGTTGCATGCAGCTCTATGCTTCTAGTTCCCCGTTGAAGGTCTCCATAGGTGTGGGAAGGGCACAGTACAGACAGGCCAGGGTGCTTGATTGCCACATCTGTAGTGTTCTGCACCATTTGCTTGGCTTAGGGTGGGGACGCAAACACACATTTGCATTTAATTGGTGACCAGTACAGCACTGGAGACCCATTGACATTCCTTTGTGGTTTCAGCCTTCTCTTCAAGGTTACTCCACGTCTCTTGTCTTCAAACATCTCTGATCACCCTGAACGCTCAGAAAGTAGTTGCTATTTTAGTGGCAATTAAATGTATGACAGCAGAAGCCTGGAAGTGAAGTTTACCTTTCCTGCCTGGGGCAGGTATGTGAGTTAGTAGGTATAGAGAGCTCATTTCGGAATCTGCTTGGGCTGTTGTAAAAGGCAAAGGTAATCCCCTGTGCAAGCACTAGGTCATTACTTACCCATGGGGTGACGTCACATCATGATGTTTATTAGGCAGTCTATGTTTATGGAAAACAACAGGAAAAGAGGAAGACCCAACAAGAGATGGATTGACTCTAAAGAAAGCCACAGCCCTCAATTAGCAAGACCTGGGCAAGGCTGTTAAATATAAGGTGTTTTGGAGGACATTGATTCATAGGGTTGCCATGAGTTGGGAGCGACTTGACGGCACTTAACACATACACACACACACACAGGTTTATGGGGTTATTTGCCATTGCCTTCCCCATGTCCTGTTGAAGGCGATGTAAATAATACTAGATACCTGGGACTAAGGATTGTTGTTGTTTTTCTGCATTAAAATTGGAAGCATGGTCTACCAAATCCTTGCATCCATGTTACTTTTGTCCAGCAAAAGATCAGACCAAAAACCTTTTGGTATAGCAGCCTAGTTTGCACAGTGGCTTATCAGGTGCTTCCAGGAAACCCTTAAGTAGGGAATCAAGGCCATAAAAACCCTTCTCTCCATGTGGTTATACCCAGACAGCATACTGCCTCTGAATCTTGAAGTTCTACTTTGCTTTCACGGCTAGACTGGTTGTTCGTTGACAGCCTGGACATATAAGCCAATGTCCATCACATATTGCATTTCATTAATTCTTTCTGAAATCGATGCTCACCGATGAGAGTGATTACTGGTCCATCTAATTCAGTATTGTTTACGCTGATTGGCAATGCCTTTCCAGGGTCTTGGGGTGGGTGGGAGAGAAGTATTTCTCAGCTTCTGCTACCTGAGATCCTTTATAGTGGAGATGCCAGGATTATAAGTCAGTGTTACCACTGAGCTATGCCACAGAATCCCTGTGCATCTTTATCCCCAATTGTGCAATTGCTGCCCCCCCCCCCCCAAGTAAGGGGAGAATTGGTGTTACTTGTCCCCTTCCTTGGTCTGAAGGGCATGGAGGAGTCCTCTATTCTGTTGGGGCGGCTTAAGTTTGAAAGTACACTTCAGCTCCTCTCACAGTGCATGGCTGTCCTCTGGTGAACTGTGCCAAGGGACATTTCATTGCAAGCTAGCAATAAGCTATTTGCATGTGGAATGCTGCTTGTATGTTTATACTGCTTTGTGGCCTGAAGAGGTGAGAATTAATAACAAATCTAAAGCTTGTACTTCAAAAATGAAATTGAAGTAATAAATGTAATTGGCAAAATCCATTGGTAATCTAATTCGAGCCACGTATAATAACCTTGCTAGGTATGGACTGAAAGTTTGTTTTAGAATGAAGTGGCTGAAAGTTTGTTTTGGAATGAAAGGGGGGAACAGCTATCTTTAATTACAGAGTTGCTATCACACCTCCCGTAAAAATGCTAGACAGTAAACCTTAATTAATGGCTGTGAAATTAAGCTCTCAGGGAATTCCAAGAGGTGGAAGAGTGAATGCAGTAAGAGAAAACACAGTTATGTCTTGGAAGAGCTTCAACTCCAATGTGTGTAAAGCATCGTGGCTACTTGATTGAGCAATAAATAAGTTACCTCATTCTTGGATAAAGGCAAGATGGAAAGGAGCTGCTGTGTTTTCAGAAGCTACATCAAATGGAATGGTTGAGTGTAAATTGTGGGTCTAAATTCAGAACGCTCTGGAATGTATCAGCAATCGCTCCAGGCTGGTGAATATGAATGCATTTTAAAAAGAGGTTATATAGACATTTGTTCCTGACATATTCAAGAGCTATCTTATCTTGGTTTACTCCAAATGTCCTGTGAGTCTGCCTCAGACCATGTGTCCATTGAGCTCAATAGTTTCTACTTTTGTTGACAGGAGTTTCCAACTTTGTTTGAACCTTTGGCCAGTTTTAAAGACAGGTAGTAGGCGCTATCATAAAATGGCTGCTATGGGTGGAGGGCATGGTCAGCCACAGAATAATTGCCATAGGGGCTGGGGAGAGTCAGAAAATGTTGTGGAAGTCTGTTCCAAGCCAAGCATCTTCCCATGATATATACACCTGTTTCTTAATGGGTGCTCCCTGCATACACAAAGGTAATGCCTCCTGGACTCTTCTAAACCACCTCCTAGTCTAGTGAGATGGAGAAAAGTCCAGTTTGGCTCTTCACTTTGGGGAAGAAGGAATAGAGCACCAGGGAACACATTGGCGGGCACCACGTTGGAGACAACTGCTTTAAGTTGAGATGCTCATGACTGAACTCATTTCTTTCTGCATGTGTTCTACCACTGAGCCCCAGCCACTTTCCCAGAGATGGTGATAGAGGAAGTGGGATTTGGGTTGAGGATCAATTATCCACGGCTATTAACTATAATAGTTAACAGTGGAGCTTCCATGTTCAGAACTAGTCAGTCTTTTATTTGACAAGCAACTGGAAATAGCAGGCTTCATCATTCCATGCCTGTGAGCATCCTAGGGGCACACTGTTGGACTCTATAGCCTTAGATTTGATCTGGTGCTAGATCTTTGTGACCCAAACCAGTCAGCTCTTTAAAGGAATGGCCCCTGGTTTTAATAGGACTTGCAGTAGCCATATCTTGTGAGCTCCAGTCTACTGTATCCTGACTTTCAGTTTCCTTTTCGGAACTAGCTACTGTTCCCTGAGCCTTGGTGGGTAAGTTTTTACTCTTAGTTCTCCAGTGTGTGTAGCATCCCTCATCCTACCTTGCTGATTGACTTGCTTTGTCTTTTCTCTCTTGCATGGCCCCATAGCCAGAGCTACCATCTTGATCTTGCAAGGACTGCCTGTGCTCTGATTTTTAATTACATAAGTACTGACTTTTTAATCTCACATATGTGTATCTGCCTTTCCACACCTTGAGGTGAACAGCAGAGGAAATCTGTTGAAGTTTGTTAACACCTGAATCTTGACTATGTCATTCTGAGAATTGCTGGCCTGAAGAGTCCTACCTGCCTGCATGAACAAGGACTTCTCAGGTTGTCCCGGCTACCTTCTTGTTTCTGATTAAGGGTTGCCAACCTTTCAATCAGCCACTGTAGGCGTGCCTTTAAGAATAGTTTGATGTGCAAACGTAAACATTATTACTTACCTGCATTATCTCCCAGTTGTGAAAAGCTTGCCTGCTGATTTCTGTCCATCACTTTACAGCAGTGGTTCTCAACCTTCTTCCGACCATGGCCTCCTTCCGACCTTGTTTCCTTCCTGTGCGCACCCCCCCCGTCCTACCGGTACAAAGGTAGCTATTTAAAAGTTTTGTTTGTAAATAGCCAAGGAACAAAGAAGCATAAACAGCCACACAAAGTGCACACATGCAGTTCTTATTGGGAAGCTGAAATTTAAAAAACAAATACCCCACAAAAAGGGAATACAACACGCTAATAAACAACAATGTTCACATACAAGGGAGAACAAAGCCTCTACCACCGTTGAACAAGATTACAGCAATACAAAAATCCATTGTTGCAAATGATGCATAGAAGTGCAATGAAGAAAGTCATGTGTTAGGCCCCCTAGGAATATCCTGGGGGCCCCCAGGGGGCCATATGGCCCCAGGTTGAGAACCACTGCTTTACAGTCAGAGGAAGAAGAGGCCAAGCTGGGTTTTTCCTTATTCTATTTTCTGTCATTCATAAATTGGCTTGCTCCTCTGTGGAACTGTTGATGAATCTCTGTTGTGCAACTATTACAAACACAGAATCTTAACCCCTGTTAGATGGTAAAACAAGTTCAGCTATTAAGCTTGTCTCAGTTCAGTAGCCAAGTATTTGTGCTTGTCACTATCTGTTTCTTTTCCCTCTGTGCTAGAACACTTAGGGAAGGGGCAAAGGGGGTAGTTTGTCACGCGCTGGGCTGTGGAGTAGGCAGATTAACACGAGACCAGAGAACCTCCCTCAAATTGTTTGCGGTTACTGCTGGGTGTTCTGCAACTCTGTGGCTGACGTGATCACTTTGCCGGAATGTAAAGTGTGATGAGTCAAGAGCCTGTGACCTTGCCAGTGGTTCCTGGCTGTCTTTTGCTCACCTCAATTCTCTGATTCATCCCTAGAAACCAATTAGAGATTTGATTATTCTGGGATAACTGATGGTGTCAAGCGGCCATTGATCACTGGTCCAGAAGTTGCGCGGAAATGAAGATTTTGCTTTATAGTGCTATGTCTGTCTCTTCACAGCTGAAGATCATAGAGGGTGACCGGGAAGGTGTATGCTTCTGAGGACACGTTTACATAGCTATGGAATAGCCTTGCTGGAACAGCTGAACCAGGGCATCTTAAATTGTGGTTCTTGAGGGTGCTACATTACTAGTACTGATGTGACTATGTTGCTATTTGACTTGGATACTGGTGGTTTAAATGTTCAGTCTTGCTCAGTTCAGGTGTGACTTCCTGAAATTCCTGTTCCCTTTTATGAAATGTAGAGGTCACCATTCTCTTGACAGTTTTTGGTTTCCTCTTTGCTCAGGGCATTCCCTGACCTATAGAGATGGTTTCAGAATGGTGGTCTTCAGCATAATCTTAGGGATGTCTACTTGAAAGTAATGATTAGGACGGCAGTGTCAGCCACTGGGTTTTGGGGGTGGGGGGTACACATCCAGGCTCCAGCCTGTGCTTGCAGGTAGTGAATGTGCCCAGGCAGGGTCAGGTTGCTCTCAATCACTCACTGAGGCAGACTCATAGGACGTATGGAGTAAACCAAGATAAGCTGGTTCTTGAATGTTGGCCATGTACACTGATATGTCATGTGTACAGGACTTGTGTGCTCAGGAAAAGCAGGGTTCTTGATCACAGTCAGGAGAGCTTTACGTGTGTCCGTTTGTCCCTGTGGTGGGCTCCATGCGGACAGTGTGCAAAATCCTGATTACTGTTCCATGTTTTAGTTGTTTTGTGTGCGTAGAGTGAGCGTTGGGAGAGACAGTGTGGTTTAGCGGCTGGCAGGCTGGGCTCAGATCCCTGCTCAGCAGAGGGATTCAGTCCCACTGTAATCTACCTTGCCATATTGTGGTGAGGATAACACAGGGTGGCCTCCATGTACGCTGCCCTGAGATCCGTGGAGGGGATATAAATGTGAGAAATAACTGGAATTTGTTTGCTATGAGCAAATAAAGCTCCGGTGTTCAGTATTCTGTTTAAAAATGCACGTGGTGAAGATTGCCATTTCTTTTAAATAACTAGCCCTGCCGCTGCACCTTCAGAAAGCAGCCCAACACACTCAAGTTCATCACATGAAGCGCTGTTTCCTGGCACTGGAGTGAGTTGTGGGGAAAGCTTCTTTTGCTTGTTTCTTGTGACGAGCTGTTGTGAAGTGCATGGGAGCAGGGCCAGTTTAAAATGAGAGGGGGGGGGTTAGCCTTGCTGCGTATTCGTATAAGAATTTAGTTCACCTGGATGAAGTCCATATATCTGTGTGCCTAATAAGATCCGTGAATGATTGCTTCTCTCTCTCGGGGCATTTTATTGTACCAAAGCTCTAGCGCTCGGTTTTTATCTGAGTGCTTTTTCTGGGGGCCAGAACACGTCCTGGGAGTGTTGATTGATTTCTAGACTGTGATTTTATGGGCCATTTTGAAACTATTACTCTGCCTTGTAACTCCAGACTGGCAGTGCTGAGGTGAGGCCGCAGTTCTTCATCACGGAATCAATTGCCTTTTTTGGTAATTGATTGTTTTTAGGAGGAGTTGTCTTAGTTTCATGTGGAATATAAACTGGACAAAAAAAGTGTCTCTGCAGTGATCACTGGATGGTCGTGTGTCCTGTAAAACTGCCTTGGCGACATTTTACTTTGTAAACTGAACTGCTGCTCATGATGTCTTCACTTTTGGCTTTCTCGCCACTTCTTTTTCTTTTCCAGATGTGAATACGCCTGGCTCTGGTGTATTTCTGGCCTAGTGTGTTGCAGCAAGGAGCTTTTCACGTTGTCCCTTTTAAAAGCTGCCTGGAACACCTTCTCTCGCCACAAGGTGTCTGTTGTGGGAAGAGGAAGGGATGGCGATTGTAAGCCACTTTGAGACTCCTTAAAAGTAGAGAAAAGCGGGGTATAAAAACCAACTCTTCTTCCTTCCTTCTCCTTTCGTTGGGCTTCCCTTCTCCACCTGCTGTGTGGCACAGCTGTGTGGCACAGCTGGGTCAGGCTTGCTGCAGCAGAATGGCTGTGGAAGGGGAGAACACAAAAGTCTTTTTTAAAAAATAATGTTTTTATTATTTTTCCAAAATTATTAATCACATAGTTTAACAATGACATAAACAGTAAAAAATAAAAACAAATAGGTAACATTGTTAAAAAATTTATATATCATAAAGAATTGTTGACTTCCCCTACATCTCCCTTCATCTTGTGATGAATTAGTAATCTCTTTTGCACAAAATTCTAATCCTAATACTATTGTTAGTATTTATTGATCTCTTTGACATTTATATTTTTCAAGGAAAAAAAAGATTAATAGTTAATAATATCATATAAAGGAAAGAAAAAAGGAAATAAGAATAAAAGAAAAAAGAAAAGAAATAGTAAATCTCACTAATAATAAATGGATTAGTATAATAAAAAGCATTTGATTATTTCCATTAAAAATTAATTATTTTGTAAGTCCAGGAGAGGACAAAAGTCTGAGGAAGAAATGAGGGAGGAGAAGCTGTCTCCTGTGTCTTGCAACCAGCGACTCAAGTACATCCCCCCATCTTCATATGGCTTCCTGTGTTAGTAAAGGGGGCACCTGTCATGTAGACATCCGAGGGGCCCATTAGTGGGGGTGGGCAGGATAAGGAGTGGTCTAGTAATACAGAGAAAAATATTAGGGAGGGGGTTGGAATGTCTAAAAACTATCCACAGCTCTGAGTTGTGCGTCCCCAGAAGAGAGGGCAGTGTGTTAGGCTTGGGATCCTGGAGGTGGGGGGATTCTGTCAGCACAGGTTGTTGCTGGGTAGCTTGGGAGGCTACCACCATAGCCTGTTCCCAGTGGCACTTTTAATTGGCTGGCCATTTCCTTTTCCTTGGGCCTTGGAAGAGGGAGGAAGGTGGAGAATAGGGACAAATGGGTCAACAAGAGAGTGTGCAGGCAGTGAAGGAATGAGCAGAAAAGGATACTTCCTGCCATCCTTTGATCCTCCACATGCCCCTGGTAATTCTTTTTTAATATATGTATATATATATTCATATGATTTTAAGTACATCTATAAGTCAGGGAAAGCATGCAAAATGTTTATATGGGCAAGCACTTTATCCATAGCCACTATCATGTGACTGTTTCAGCATTAAGGTTTGGATATTCCCCTGTGTTTTGGTATAATCAAATATTGATCCTTGGTTGTCTTTCCACTTTTTGTTGCTTACAGTTTGACTTGTAAGGGGAAAAAGTGTTTTGAGGTTGTAAGAAACAGACATTTTTCATGTTACATGTAAAGCCAGAAAGTGATGTTTAAGTACTACTGTGCCTGAACACATGCACTTCATAATGGGAGGGCCTTGGTATTAGATAGGTTCAACTTTATTATTGTGGTGCTTGATCCTTTTTTAGAGGGAATGATTTGTGTGGCAAAATAAATACATTTCTGGCCCCCAGAACAGAGCGGCACATTCAAATACAGACACTGGCCATCCCTGCATTAGCAGATTTTCAGCAATTGGTCTTCTTTACCATTGGGATATCCTTTTTGTGAAACTGTTTCATACTGAGGTAAGACTGGATACTGACAAACCTCACACTCTCAAATGCTGACTTTTGTAGCCGGAAGGAAGATTTGTGTGTTACACTTGTAACTATGATCGGTTCTGAATGACTTTGATTGCAAACGTCAGTTTAGTTGATTACCTTAATTATAGGTGAAGCTGTGAGCTATACTTAGTCATAGTTGCGTAACATTTTCTATTATTAGAATATCTTTTTTTTCCCCCTTCAGTTAATTTTACCTGGTGCCTGTTCGTGATGGGCTTTTTAAAATGTTGCTGCAGAAAATAGTACAGCTGTTTTGAAAGAATGGCTTCGGGGGAAGACATTTGTCCCTAGTTTTAAAAGTGAAATGTATAACAGTTTTAAATTGGCAGTAGTTGAGATGAGGTACTTAAAGATTTGACAGGAGCTTGTAAATGGAAATGGTGAAACCTTTAATTGAGGGCTGGAGGTCATCAGAAGGTCCTCCAGACCAATTAAGAGTTGTCACCATTTTTTCATGATTGAGGTGTATAGTAGCCAGAAATTCAACTGATAGAGCTTTCTTGAACAAAGCTCTATCTATTGAATTTGTAGTCATCAGAAAGGCATAGGCATTTCTGTTAGGAGTAATAGCGGAAGTCTGAAATCCAGAGTCTTTTACATACGCACATACTAATCCACAGTACCATGTGTCACATTCATAGACGAGGTAACTTCTCTGTGCTTTATTCTTTGTGGGGAAGAAAATTTAAGAATTGGTTGTAAGGGACTTCTTTACACTAATCTACATTTTGCTTAGCAGGTAGTGTTGTGTGTGGAGGGCTAGTGTGCTCTTAGGCTCAGCAAGTTCTGAAGGGATTGTTGGGGATCCTACCTGTGATGAAGAGGTTACTGCTGTTAGACATGCCATAGAAGGGTGCTCTTGCATGGAGAGAGGGGAGCGTTGGTACTTGCCAGAGCATTTATTCTCAGTGGAAGGAACTCATCGAGGCCCACCTGAATGTGTCATATTAAATTATGTAAGGCTTGAAGGAAAGTGGGGATCTCTTCTTGGTAGTAAGGTGTAGTACTGGAAACTCAGCATAAAGGATGGTTTTTTCTTGCCCCTTTTTGTCCTTTAAACCTGTTGACATCTTCATTCATGCCCCCCTCACAAGTTTTTGTATGCTTCTGAAGTGTTTTGCCTTCAGCGTGCAGTCTCTCCTGAAAGTCTTCCCACCAAAGTGAATGAGTGGGGGGGGGGAATGTTGACATTTCCCTAATCTCTGGGAGTGTGTGGCAGGTGATAACCTTCTTCCACTGAGAAGAATGAATGCTTGTCGTAAATCCCAGTGGTCTTTTCCTGAGGACAGAACAGCGTGTGACAAGGAACACACGGTTGCTATCACTAATGAGATGCCTGTACAGTGTTCTTCCTTTCCACAGTGTATAGTAAACCCTGCCCCATGTTCCATTAATTCATGCATCTTCTTGCCCCTACCAATACTGACGTGGGAAGTACACAATTCAATTATATCAAGACATGGGGTAAGTTTTATTAAATATTGCGGAACGAGAGAACTTGGCGCACCGATGCCATTTTTTGGCAGCAGCTCTGTTCCTTGCAATATGCGGTCCTGTCCAGAGGGCTTTGAACAATGTGAGGACTTTTGTTGGCTCCCCTAGACTGCTGCAGAGGGTCTTGAGTGAAACAGTGATACTGTGTGTGTGTGTGTGTGTGTGTGTGTGTGTGTTTGCATGCCGTCAAGTCACAGCTGACTTACGGCGACCCTGTAGGGTATTCAAGGCAAGAGACGTTCAGAGGTGGTTTGCCATTGCCTGCCTCCATGTGAGCTGAGAGAGTTCTGAGAGAACTGTGACTGGCCCAAGGTCACCCAACAGGCTTCACGTGGAGGAGTGGGGGATCAAGCCCGGTTCTCCAGATTAGAGTCCACCGCTCTTAACCACTAAGCCACGCTGGCTCTCACCAGTTATACTTTTGCTTTTCCTTCCATAAATTCAAGATGCCTGGCTTCAAAACTTGAGGAGGATCTTGAGAATCCTGTTTCTGTGTTTTAGGACCTCTCCCCCCCCCCACCCCTTGTGTTTTAAATGCTTCTGGGAAGATTTTCAAAAAGAACATAAGTTACTTTGTAGTATCAGTTGGCAGCCCTCAAAGCCTTGTCCCTGTTTCCAAGAGACTGTAAGTGGTAATGTGCAGTTGTAAACACTTGCACTGCTTTGTCGGGTAAGCTCATTAGCACATCTTGCTGTTGCATGTAGAAACAATGGCTGAGTCATTTAGCGACTTTTGCCACATCACAGTGGGTTAGCACTTCAGGGCTCACAAACACATCTCAGACCCCTCTGTGCCATTATCTTGACAAAGAATAGGGCAAGCTGTTTGTTGAGTCACACAAATAAGTGCAGAGTAATTATTTTGCCACATTTCCCTTTCATATCAATGATTGTAAGGGCAATTAAACCTTTTGTAAATAAACGGTGAGGTGACGGGTTGTAACAATTAAGCCCTTTTAAAGCTGGGTGTGGTAACTGAGTGTTGATTAGAGTCACGCACTTGTGAAAACAGGAGATGAGCAAAAAGGGATGAGAGTCAAGTCGATGCAGAGTGCAAAAGTTTATTCTGGCAAAATGATAATCAGAAGGAGGCCAACTTACTTTGATTTTAAATCATGTGCTGAAGAATTTTGATTGCTTCTGAGATTTTAAAACCTCGAGGGCCTCCCAGCATCCCTGTGAATTCTGTTTTGCCAGAATAAGTTTTTATTTCAGTAGCATCTTTAAAATGTGCTTCCTTCTTCCCCTTCCATGTTTGGGGGTGGCACTTCTCCCTTCATGTAAAAACAAAATACTCTAATAAATTTACCAAGCCCTTGATAGTAATTGGGACTAAGTGCAACTATTTATGTTAAAAATTAGCAGGTTTTGTGACATACTACAGGTGCTTTTTAATCCGTGCTTAGCAGCCAGTTTAGCCCGAGCTTGTCAGAACTTGGAAGCGAAGCAGGGTCGGCCAAGGTTAGTGCTTGGATGGGATGCCACCAAGGAAGACAAGGGTTGCTGTGCAGAGGAAGGCAATGCCAACCCACCTCTGTTCATCTCTTGCCTGGAGTGGTCTGTGGATGGGGTCGCCTTGAGTCGGTTGCTACTTGATGGCAGGTGTTTCTTCTGGTGCTCATACAACTCTGCAGCTGTTTTGGCCAGTCTGTATACTAAAGCTGTAGTCTCTTATTCTTTGTGCCAGTCCCCCTGGGACCTGTTAAGCTGCTTACAAGAAGCTTTCCCTCTGGGTTAAATGCAGACTTTACTTTGGGTAGAGGTTCTTCCTGTGTTGAATCTCATGGCAAGATAGCGGCATGAGCATCCCCAGGGGAGACGCCGCATGCCTTGCCACTTGTCCCTGTTTGCTGCTGCTTAAACATTGTTAGCCGTTAAAGAATACAGCATCTATATATTATTTCTTATTCATCCATGCAGCTGCTCTGAGACATAGCTGCAATCCCCATTTTATAAAGAAGAAACAGAGAGAGCCATGAGATTGTCCATTATAATCTAAAGAGTTAATAGCTGACATAGAACCTGAACCCAAATCTGCCCTGTTTAAGTTCAGTACAATACCTGTTACAGTGTGTTGTCTTGCTCCGTTCTGTGATTGAAAAAAGTACATGGATAGTTAAAGTAAAGTATGGTGTGTTGACATAATTGGAAGGGAAATCTGCACCTAGGGAAAGTCAGTTTTACTAAGTTACGGATCAGTTGCAGTCACTAATAGATTGTCTTGGCATGTAGGATTGTGTTGATTTGTTGCCGCTTCCATCTTGGCAAAAGCTTTGTTGAGATACCGTGATTGTGAGTTGCCCGCAGTATATTGCCATCATGTCACCTATTTGGTCCTGTTCTGTGCAGCAGCTTTCTTGCTGTCTGGTCATGTTGGCTGTCTCAATAGCATCGATCCTGTTCTGTTGAGCTGGACATCACAGCTTGGCTCAGGTTATTGATAACCGTGCCATAAGACATAAAGACACTACTTTTTGTTTGCACCCGTTCACAGAATTGTAACTTAAGTGAGAAGCCAGATTTGCGTAGTTCCTTTTCACAGCTTTACATGCTAAGCATGATCCCCTCGGCCCCCCACCAGGGCCCGGGCAGCAGACCAAGAGAGACGAGGCCAGGGAAGCACTGACTGAACCACAAGAACCCTAGTGAAGAACGAGCCAAGGTGCAGAGCCATGGAGGAATCCTCTCCATCACTGAGTGATCTTGTTCCATCACCCTGGTGCTACTCTCAGTGGGGGTGCCAAGCAAAGTGGGGTATAGTGCCCTTGCTCTACCCGTATGCACTTGCAGCACATCCTTCCAAAAAACAACGAACGATGGAGGCAGTATCATGGCTTGTGTCCCAGCAGGGGGAGGTTCTGTAGTTCACGTGAGGGTCATGACTCATGGGTCGAAGACAACTCATTTAGAGCACTAGATTCCAGACCCCTGACCAGGAGGTCCTCCGTTCCATTCTAGCTCTTACAATGTCACAAACAGTTACCCGCAAGCTGATACTGGCTGGGAGTTTCGATGCTGAATTCCCCCCCATAATGCTGGACTTAGTATTTGCACTTTGCTTTTGTGAGATGTGTGGCACGTACACACAGTCTCCTTCCTCTCCCGCAGCTTCGGAGTGACACCAATACATTCATTACCCCCAATGGTGGTAATTTTTGTACTCAAGCTATAGCTGTTCCCACCAGTGGGACCTAGGATAATTACCGCGCTGGTGTTTACACCACCAGCAGCCAAAACCTCTGGAGAAAATCATTAGCGTTGGATGCATATGGTTGGGTGTCTGGGGCCCTCTGAGGTTTATCACAAACAAAAGGCGAAGGTCAAACGGCACATCCTCTTAGCGCGCCCAGAGGTCACAAGATGGCTGTAAATGAGAGAATTTGCAAGCTCTTTTCCCCCCAACACCTATAGTTTTAGAAGAAAGCTGTTATGTGTGTTGTGGGGCGCGTGCATATATGGTGATTTCTCGATGTTCTAAAAAGGTTAAAAGCCAGCCCTTGAATCCAAATGTCTGCTGTATGATCCACAGGGGAGGGGAGGTATACTAATCCTCTGCCAGGTGCTGCTGCTTTGTACTCTCCACTGGCCTAGTTTTAATTATCCTCTATCATTCTGATCTTTATGCAAGATGTCTGAACTTCCAGCTTGTGCATATCTTGCTCTTGCAAGGTGGCAGACCACGGGGAGAACAAAGCCCTTGATTTGCAGAAACTTAATTTCCTTGTTCGTACTGCTTTTAGAATTGGAGCAATATGTGAGGCTCCGAACGGGGCAAGGACGGGTGTCTTGTGAAGGGTTGACGAACGCGAGATGACTCCTTGGGGCGCACAGATGGGAAAGCTCATTTGAAAGAAGTTATTCACCGGGGTTAGCTCGGCACAAGCTTGAGAAGTTGAAAGTGCCTGCTTTCTGCCAGAGAATCTTGTTATATTGATAAGCTTTTCTTCACTCTCCTGAATAAGCTTCCTTGGCAGGTGGGCGTGTGGGTGGGGATATCTGGCTGAACCATTTTGTCAGTGCGCTGTGGAGGAGGTCTAGTTTTTTTGGGGGGGGAGTTACTTCCTTTTTGTGCTGAAAATCTCTATGAAAGGGACTGGTCGACAGTGCTGTATGGATCCAGGCAAAACATAACTCATTTCTGTGTAGGTGGGTGCAGGGTGGATTTGATTTAAACCAAATTGATTTAAGTCCCGATTTAAATCACCAGTCAGTAACACTTGATTTAAATCATGGTTTTCTACATAGAGATTCATTCTTGCTGGTATAATCTTAATATTCACAACCAAATGAAGAATAATAACTTTTCAGATTAGTTTTTCAGTTATATAAAAAAAATTACTGATTTGGTTATACTATTAGAAATACATCGATAATTATGAAATTATTGCAAAGTGAGCGGTCTCCAGTTTCATTCAGGCCACCAGGCCTTACATTTCTTTGTTGCAGTGTTTGCATTTTGAATGCCTGCCTGCCTTACCCACAGATAGAGGAACTTAATTAAAATATTCCAAAACTGAGTCTCTTTTACTGCCTGCTGGCATTATAATTTTCTACTCCAGGGAGAAAATAATATGATAAACCCCCAGCTGTACACACAAAGATCCCAAGACTTGTAGAGAAGTCTGCTCAAAAGGTTTCACTTTCATTTTCACTGCTTGCCCCTCCCTCCTCACACTTAGCTCCTTGTGCAGCTCTATTCCACTCCAAACAATCTTCTATTCGTTCTTGTAGGTTATCCGGGCTGTGTAACCGTGGTCTTGGAATTTTCTTTCCTGACGTTTCGCCAGCAACTCTGAAGATGCCTGCCACAGTTGCTGGCGAAACGTCAGGAAAGAAAATTCCAAGACCACGGTTACACAGCCCGGATAACCTACAAGAATCAATGAACTCTGACCGTGAAAGCCTTCGACAATAATCTTCTATTCATTGAAATTCAGCACTTAAGAGGTAAGGGGTTAATTCTGCATACATAGATTTGCAGAGAACCAATGGGATTAAGGTCTTTTTCTCAACTCTGTATATTTATTTTATAACTTTTTTACTGGGAAGAAGAGGCATGTTACCTCTATAGACACAAATTCACAATTTTGAGAACTGCAAAACCCAGCATCTGTGATAATATCTTCGAGATAGAAAAACTGCCCAAAATAATCTTACAGAAACCTCTGGAAGAGCATGACATTGTGAATGGATTCAAGGAATTCATTTACCATAAAATTTAAACATTGCATAAATATATAGTCTCATGCTACATAATTAAAAACCTTATTTCATGATGAATAACCTTTGTACTATATCTTCAATAAAAAACTATTTTAACTGTCTTTAGATAGATTTTTCTTCAAAAAGAATTTTATTACAAAAATCCAATATAAATTTTAAAAATCCTATTGAAAATTTTAAAATCTAAATTTTTGATTTTTTAAAAATAATTAATTTTTATCCACCCTGGGTGGATGTGAGGAAGAAGACGGGGAAACTTTTTTTTTTTGCAGTCTAGATTGTCACTACTAAATGTGGTAATGGAGGGTTCTTATTTGTGGACTTTATGCTGCTCCTGCACAACCATAGAACTTCAAACTGCCTTAGTGCTCTAGCCAAAGTATTTGCCCTCATTCCCTTGCCAGAGGGGAGTTGTGACCATCTGTGCATTCCTGGAGGGTTGGAGCAAATGCTTTCCTGTCCAGTTATCCTGTGATCACTACCCTAGCAGCAACTTTAGGGAACATACTTGGGGGATTTACCTTGTCTTTATTCTTTCTTGCTGGTTTCTTTCTCTTTTTTCCCTGTCTGTGCATGGGGCAGTGGTCTTCCCTATAAAGGTGCTGCAACAATTAAGGGAATGTTCAGTGGCTTTGATAGGTGCCTTTATCTGCCTGGCTGAATTAAAAGGAGTTGGCCGCTTCCTACGATGTTTGAACTCCACTAAGTCGGCCTGTGAAAAATAGTTTCTTTGTGGGAGAAAGTTTTGGCAACTGTGACGTCTCATATTAAGATCTTTCACAGAGGCCACCACACTCTGAGCACCCTTAACATCTGAAGTGCCCTGGGTGGGATGAGGCCTTCCCTATAGTGGGACAGAGATTGTGGAACCTACTACACCCTCAGGACATTCACTGTGTTTCCTCCCTTATTGTACTGTTCAGGTAACAAGCCAAGGCAGTTTTCTTCTGCAGACCCTTTGGGGGTACTTGGAGCACTGAGAATTTTTGTTAGCCACCTTGGAGCTGTGCAAATCACAAGACTGACTCTCTTAATAAGTTGTGTTTGAAACTGCTGTCAAGTTGCAGCCGACTTATGGCAGCCCCATAGGGGTTTTAAGGCATGAGGCAAACAGAGGTGGTCTGCCATTGCCTGCCTCTTCGTAGCAACCCCGGACTTCCTTGGTGGTCTCCCATCAAAGGGCAAACCAGGGCTGACTCTGCTTAGCATCTGAGATTAGATGAAACAGAGCCAGTTAAATTAAAATGGAACAGTTCGCTTGTGTTCAGTCTTAATGCTTCCAGATTTGTAAAAATGTTGTTTAGAGGGGGATTTAAGTTTTGTCCACACATTTTTTTGTTAAGGAACTGCCTTATACTATAAAGATCCATCAAGTATAATAATTTCCTCTGCTTAGTAGCAATAGTTCTTCATGGTATCAGAAATAAATCTTTCCCTTGCCTTCAGGGTAGATTTATTTAAAGCATTGCAGTTCAAGTTGCCAAGAGAGGAGGAAAAAACTGAAATCCTTTTGTAATTGATCTGTTTGATGAGCAAGCCTGTATATTAATATTGTAACAAGTAAAAACTGTTTTGATTTCCTACTAAATAGAACATAATTCAAAACCTCTGGTCCCAACCTGGGTTATAGAGGATAAGGGAAGGGGGGGGGGCTGTGCAGTTGTGAAATAATGGCGTGTCTGTTGGCGCTCTTGGTACCCATTCTGCTCACATTCCTTCTTTCTCCTTAAGTTCGCAAAAAACAGAACGAACCCATTCCAGATGGAGTCTTTAAAACACACACACACACACACACACACACCAAAACACATCTGGGCCAGTTGCTAGAATCCCCCCCTTCACAGCCAGAAATGTGGATTGGCTGCCGGAATATTTTGAGTACAAGTCAGCAATATTGTTTCACTTAGTGCATCGACTGAAAATTGTGTACCCACCACATGTTTACTAGTGTGCCAGACTGCTGAACTCTGTTCCAGCACACTGTTTCATACTCTGCGTGCATGTGTGACTGCGGCGTGATGTGTGTGGTTCTCTCCATAGGTATCCCCCCAGCTAAATTGAGGGAGACACAGTAGGCTGTAGCAAAATATAGTGTCCATCTGCGTGGCTTCTATGCAGTCCCTCATTGGGGACTGCGCAGGCCAGCCACGGATAAGATTTGTCAGCTTCTAGCAAAATCTAAGAGAGTGCTCCCCCTCTCCTTGGGGCATGCAATTATCACATGACCCAAGGGGGAGGGAGCACTCTTCCCTCCAGTTCTCTTTCTGCTGCCATGGAGAGAGAACATGTTAGCTTTGTCTCTAGCCATGGAGTCCAAGAAAGCTCCACTTTTCAAGAAATGTACCTCCTGTGGTACCAAGATGGCGGAGAATGATCTTCACCTTGAATGCCTCCTTTGTTTGGGGGAAAGCCATATTCCTGCAACTTGTAAAAGTTGCTCCAAACTCACCAACAAGGCCTTGAGGGTTCGGTCGACTTGCCTGCTCTCTCATCTTTATAAGGAGTCTCTTCGCCCACGAGGTCAATCTGCTGAGCCTGGTCCTTCGACCGGTAAGCCGCAATCCGAACCAGGTACCCCAACAAAAAAATCCAAGCGGGGTGGCCCTTCTAAGAAGCCGTCGTTGGTCGTCCGGCAAAGTTTATTGCTCCGGGTTCGCAAGATGGCCGTGGCTCTTCGCGCCATGCGTCCCGCTCCAGATCGCCTCGGCGCTGATCACCTTCGCATTCGCCGAAGTCTCTTTGACGCCGATCATCCTCGGCTTCTCCTCAACGCCGATCTCAAACCAAAGCGTCTCAACCATCGGCGTCGCTCGCCTCCAAAGTAGCTGTGCAGCAGCCCATTACTATCGAGGATTCGCCTCCTCATTCCCTGGCTACCCCCTCGGTTCCGTGTCCGAGCAGGGCCAGGGAAGACTCGGCTGAGTTTAAACAGCACCTCCTTCACCTCTATAAAGATGTGCCTCCGGTGCTTACAAAGTCCCCATGGCCTGATGATAAAGTGCCTCGGGCAGAACCTACAGAGCTCCAGGTCGGTGCCGATCAACCACCCCCTCCTGTGAGCGCTCAACAAGACTCCCAGCAGTCTGTCGAAAAGAACCAAGTGGAGTCTCCGAAAGGATCGTCCCATCTTGAACCCGGCCAATGGCCTCAGTGTTGATCGACTTCTCAACGCTACTCTCGAACTCCGGCTTTGTCCAGATCCAGTCAGTGTTGGTCGAACCTGCGCCGTCGCTGCCCTGTCCGTCGGAGCCAATCCTCTTCTCGACGTCGATCCGATCGTCGGAGTCGATCCGCTTCCCGCAGACACCGGTCATCCTCTTGTCGGAGCCGATCTACTCGTCGGAGCCGATCCCATCGTCGGAGCTGTTCGTCTCGTCGGAGCCGATCTACCTCTTGTTGATCTCAATCTCATCGGTTTTCATCCAAACAGTCTTCTTCTAGTCATAGCCATTCATCCCGCTCACGTACTCCAGCCGTTCAGCAACACCGTTCATCATCTAAACAGTCAGTCACCAGACATAGCCGTTCACTTCGTTCACATGGTCCAGATGTTCAACCTCGCCGTTTTTCATCCAACAGTCAAACACCGGACATAGCCGTTCACTTCGTTCATGCAGTCCGACCATTCAGAGGTGCCGTTACTCCTCTAGGAGCCGGTCTCCCTCTCGTCGGCGCCGAGATGTTTCTCGACGCCGATATCCTACTCCTTCCGTCTGCTTGGGCTCTTCGGTCGACCGTCGTCGTCACCGGCGCCCCCATTCATGTTTGCCTTCTGGAGGCTCTCATCGGCGTTGACACACGCCGTCTCGCCATCCTGATGATCATTCCAAGGATTCCGTCCATCCAAGGCAAGCGTCGCTTCGCAAGCCTCCTCTATCCAGGTCTCCTTCTAAGTCAAGGGACACTGATCCATCCAAGTATGACGCCTCCTTCTCCCCTGATTGAGGATGAGGAATCCTGCGCTTCAGTTCCCTCACCCGAGGACACTGTTGGGGACTCTAAACCAGTTTCTCCTACGGGGGACGTTTGCTTATACGCGGAACAACTAATCCGCATGGCGAAAGCTCTTAAAATTGATTTTAAACTGGAGGATTCCGGTCCTATAGATGACCTAATGGATATTCTCCATAACCCTGATGTAGACCCTGTGGCCCTCCCTATGATAAAAAGCATTCTCGAAGTGGTCCGTACCAACTGGGCTAAGCCTGCCTCAGTCCTTTCTTCCACCATAAGAGTAGAGTAGAGAATCTATATAAGATTCGCAGAGAAGGTGGAGAATTCCTCTACCAGCATCCCCCTCCTAATTCCATTACAGTGGAGGCTTTGCCTGGTAAATATAGGTCAAGAGCACAGGATAGAGAGGGTCGCAAGCTAGATCTCCTTGCTAGAAAAATTTATACCTCTAGTGCGGTAGGCCTCCGCATTTCCAACTTCCTTGCAGTCATGGCCAGATATCAGTACTCCCTTTGGGATCGTGTATCCCCTCAAATTTCCATCCTTCCTGATGACCAATGCCCTTCGGCGATAGCCATTCAGTCCGAGGGTATGTCTTTAGCAAGGCAGCAGCTCACGGCAGCACGCCATGTGGCGGACTCGTCCAGTAAAGCCATTGCTTCCGCCATAGTCATCCGCAGACACGCCTGGTTGCGTCAATCTGCGCTCCCCTATGATACTAGGGCACGTATCGAAGACCTTCCGTTTGAAGGGATGTCCCTATTTAGCAACCAAACAGATACCTTCCTGGATCGCTTGAAAACGAATAAGACAAATGCAAAGTCTCTAGGGACTGCCTCTCAGGTGCCTGATTTCAAGCGGCGTTATTTTGGCCGACAAACCAACCAACCTTCCTGCCCATACCGTTTTCAAGGGTCTTTCACACAACCTTCATTCCGCCCTTCCTTTCCTCGCCCTCAAAACGAAAGGAAGTTCCAAAGCAAACCTAGCATCCGCAAAGGCCCCAGAGGGTCTCCGGGCCATTTCAACAAACCGAAACAGGCATGACTAGACGTGTCCGTTGTTTTTCGTGATCGCCTGTCTGATTTCTTCCATGCGTGGTTTGCAATTACCAGTGATGTATGGGTTCTGAAAATAATAAATGTCGGTTACTTCATAGAGTTTCTTACGTTACCTCCACATAGGCCCTTGGCCCGCTCTCTGTCACCGGCCCCTGACCTTCTTGTGCAAGAGGTTGACAATCTCCTCTCTAAGGGGGCTATTTCAGAGGTTCCATCTGCCGACCAGAACCGCGGGTTTTACTCCCGCTTTTTTCTTGTGGATAAAAAGGGGGGGAAGCGCCCTATCCTGGATCTCCAGGACCTAAATGCCTTTATTAAGACCAGAAAATTTCAAATGCTCTCGCTCCCAGAAGTGCTTCCCCTCCTGGACAGACACATGTGGTTCGCGGTGCTAGATCTCTGCGATGCTTACTTCCACATCGCGATTCACACAGAGTGTCTCCAATATCTGAGGTTTGAGTGTAACGGAAAATGTTACCAGTACAATGTGTTACCCTTCGGGTTATCTATGGCCCCCAGGACCTTCACAAAGTGCCTTGCGGTCGTGGTAGCTCACCTTGCCCTAAAGGGTTGTGTAATATTTCCTTACCTCGACGATTGGTTAATCGTGGGTCCTTCTCAATCACAGTTGGCCATGCAAGTGGATTTAGTCCTTGCAGTTCTTCATAATCTGGGTCTTTTAGTTAATTTATCCAAGTCCAAACTTGTCCCTGCACAGGTACAGACCTTCATTGGAGCGCGCCTGGATGCCGAACAAACCAGGGCCTTCCTCCCTGTTCAAAGAGGTTGCACATCCAAAAGTTGGTGGCCAAGTTCACTAAGAAACGCTTTCAGACAGCCTACCACATTCAGCAGTTGTTAGGCCTCATGGCCTCCACCACACTTGTGGCTGAGTCACTTGAGTTCAGCCCTCATCCATGTGCCATCGTATCACAAACAAAACAGCTTCCACTCGGCTGTGCGAGAAAGATACCTCAGCCAGGTGCAAACAAATGCTTTCGAATAAGAGGTTTGGCAGGGCGCCATCCAGACAGCAAGTGTGAAGGTAATTGAGAAGACCAGCACAAGTATGTGTGAAGTGGCTAAGTGTCGTTTTTTAAAAAAACCAGTTGCTCTGAGGTTAGTTATTTGTAGGGAGCCTGTTTGGACAACTCTGGTCTCCTTGTTAGCAGCATGCCCTTTTCCAAGCTCTTGTGTGGTATAGGTTAGCTGTAACTTTGCCAACCGTTGTTTGTTAGGTATGCTTACATGACCATTCCAATGATGGGGGGTGGGGGGAAATGTGTCCTCTTACACAGAGGTAGGCTTGTGTATACCAAATATGTGAGATAAGAATAGGCTCATGGGCTTTGTGGAACCCTAACATGAGGCCCCAAAGCTTGCAAACTGTAGCCCGGTGTAACCTTAGCTTGCGGTATTTGTGACATTTTGAAGGGTGGTTCTTAGCTTCTAAATAGGAAATCCTTGTGGTGTCCTCCTGAGGCATGCTGTAATCTTGGAAGTCTTTCCTGCTGAGTGAATACACTCTGCAAGCATGTGCTGCTTGAACAGGATGCCTCCAAATAGCATATAAACATAAGTATATAAGCTATTTGAGGCTTCTAGTCTGTAAGTTGATTACAAGGGGAAACCCTAGGCTTGAAATGCAAATTGCAGAAGATAGTCTAGCTGAGCAAGGGCACCTTGGCACGAAAACAGGGTAGAATAGCGAGTGCTTTCTAGGTCCCTCCTACAGTTCTGGCAAGGCTTGTGGCTGGATGGATCAGAATTTGGGAAAGGCTGTGGGGAGTGAGCGGAATTATGATGAAGCTTGAGTTTGCTCAGCCAGCAGTAGCAGATTTTCAGCCCTGTGTTGATGTGGTAGGCAGCGCTTCTCCTCCTGATGCTGAGAAAAGAAAGAAAAGTCTTTTTATATCAAAATACAGGCCTGCTTTCTTTCTCTCTAGCACAGTGGTTTTCTATCCTTTATTTAACACCTTTTCCAAATGTACCCTATAAGTGCATGATTGCATGCATTGTGGGCTTTTATGGTATTACTGAGAAGTGGCCCTTCGCTATTGTGAGCTCGCTAACCAGAGAGAGTTAGCATTTAAAATGTGGCGCTGTTGATGTAGTTAGGATTGTGGAGCAAACAAATGGCCAGTATGGGGGAGAGAATGGAGAAATCTCAAGTCTCTCTCAGTGCTTGATGCTAGCATCTTCCAGCGTGAGCAGTAAGGCAGCCCTAGTAGGACTAAAATTGGAGCAGGACAGAAGAGAGCTCCAAAATGCCTTTTGGCCTACTCTAGAGATTGGCAGTGTGGGGAAGGGGTTCCCAGCCCTGGAGTGACAGCACAGATGGGCCTGAGATCGAGGTGTAACTTCTTTTGCCTTGGGTAGATGGACAGCATCCTTTTCATGTGTGATGTTCTTTCTACTTCCTTGCTGCCTGCGAGTGATAACTGCACTATGTATTTTCCTTCCTTGGCAGGAGGTTTGCATTGTGGGCAGATCAGAAGCAAACAGGAGTAGTTTGGCCTTCATGAAATTGTGTGCACATATCTGTGTATAATATACCTGTGTATAATATAGGATAATAAAGTGGAGGTTTTGTTGATGTTACCATGGGAGTACAGTTATGGATACAAAATGAATTATCTTTTAATGTACATGTGGTTCGATTACCTTCTTTTCAATACTAATTAACAAAAGCTCTGTTGTGTACTGAGGTTGTTTTTTAATATTTTGCCAAAACCAAGTAGTTCAGTAACTGAAAAGGAGGGAGGGAGTGATTTGGTCAAGGCTGATTTTGGGCTTTTTTACACATTATACAACAAAAAAAATGTAAAACAAAAAATCCCACCCCCCTTATTTTACCACCAAGTATATACTCAAGAGGGCTGTAACCAGTCCTGTCTTGCTGAAAAGTATGGACTTCTGCGGTATGCAAGTATACACACAAGCACACACTACACACACACACACACATTATAGAATAAGACTCAAGTGGTGCTTCCTCTACTATTTGATCTGGTCTTAAATTGGCCCTGAAACTAGGTTAAAGTCAGATGACAATCATAATTTGTGGGATATGCTGACTAGGGAAAAGTTCCTGGAGAAGTTAGCTAGCTAGCTATTTAGTATTCTAGAGCTTTGGAAGAACTTGATCTTTGAAACTCTACAAATTTCATCCATGGTTAGCCAGGTGGGGAAAGATAGCTTTCAAATTTGGGGTTTTAAAATTATTGTGTATCACTATATCTTTTTGCACCTTTTTATTTTCCTAAAAATTTGAGGCTACATCATAGTAAACTTTTTTTTTTAATACTGTCCTTTGTTCTAGGGATGCTCTGTTTTTTATTTAAGTCTGGAAACCATTTCCCCCTCTGTTTTTTTTTTAAAGCCCTTTTAAATGTGACATTTTATTGGCAGGCCCCCCCAGCATGATCCAAACTCTTCTGTGCAGAGAGACTTCTGAGCTTTTCCGTGAAAGGAGGTTGCTCCATGCACATGTAGAGAATTGATTAGGCCTTGACTATGCTGGGTGTCCCCTGTTAATAAAAGGCAACAAGAAATAAACCTGTCCGAGTCAAGTGTCACTTACTCTTTGGAACCACTGGGTTGAGGCTGTGTGCTTGGCAAGCATTACATATTCAGGATCTTAGAGAGTCTTTTAAAAATGGCATTTGATTGTGCTGTCAATTTTTTCTCTTCTCCAAAGCTGAGTTCGAACCAAAGGTTCCTGCTGGGTAGCTGATGCTTTTCAACCAGCTTTTTATCAGGAACACTGCAAAAATGAAAACAGTTTCCTGAAATACAAAAAAAATGTTTGTGTCCTAGAACGTACTTCTGATTTTTTTTTCATTACCGAGGAGCTAGAGTTCTCGTCTGCTCTGTGATCTTTTTTTTTTTTTTTTAGGGCATGGGGGTACAGAGCTGGAGGAATCAAAGCAATATTGTTAGATCAATAACAGAAACGGAGCAATGATGCTTTTATTTCGGAACAGGGCTGTTACAAAGACATGTACTTGTTTGAGTCAACTCTTGAGTTGGAAAGGCCATTGTTTTAGGGCTTTCCAAGGCTCAAAAGAAATAGGGCAAAACTGCCTTTTATCAGTTATCCTTTGTCTCTACTGCTCCTCCCTTTAAAACATTAGGATAATAGAAGTATTATGTTTTCGGATCTTTTTGAAATGGTTAAATATATTGCACAGCTATATATTTTTCCTGTAGAATAATAGTGGGGTTCTTTCCTTTTCTGTGTGTTTATTTAAACAGACTTCTGATGAAGGTCTCCATATGAAAAATTCATTAAGGGCTACTTTGAAATTAATGATGGCCCTTCAAGGAACAGCAGGCCGCCTTGGGTCTGAGACTGCATATTTCACGAAATATGCAAGGTTGGATTCTGTCAGCTGCAGGCGAAAGAGGAAGATAGCCCCTTCTAAACATCTAAAATACTATGCTGGTGATTATAGGTCTTGTGTAGTCAAAACAGGCGCTGCAGTAAAGAAAGGAATCTGACAAGATCAAGAAGAAAAGTTGGTAGGATCTAACTTGCGTTTGCAAACCGGCAATTCCCTGCTGTCACAAAGAAATTCTATGCTATGGCACCCCATGCCATGGACATCCTACAACTACACTTAGTGGATGCTCCAATCGCCGCTCTACAATCTTCAGACCTTCTGTCTGAGGATGGTATGGGCTGTATTAGGGACCCTCTGGATAGAAGAGCGGAATTTGCATTAAAGAAGGTGCATGAGGCTTCAACCTTAAACATTCAAGCCTCTGCCACAGCAGCCCTTATGTCTAGGCAGGGCTTCCATAGTAAGGATGAGAAAATTAATTCAGCTCTTTCCTGAAGAGAACAAAAGAACCATGGAGGGAGCTAACCATGCGCTTAAAGCAGTAACTTTCTTAGCTGATGCCACAGTGGATTCTGTGGCCTTTGTCACCAGGGCTATGTCATCTGCCGCTGCCACTAGAAGGGCCCTCTGGCTGAGGGCTTGGCAGATGGATTGCCACTCAAAATCTATTCTAATGGCTTATCCCTTTCAGAGTGGCAGATTGTTGGGGGACAAGCTTGAAAGAACGATGGTAGAAACCAAAGAAAAGAAAAAGGCTATGCCAAGCTCGTTAAAAAGGATTCCAGGTGTTCATCCTCTTATCCTTCCTTTCATTCATGAATTACGCTTCCCAGATCCAGACAAGACCAGCGTAGAGGCTCATGGTCACAAGGGAGAAGTAGCTTTGTTTATTTCTATTTCAACCCCTAACAAAGGTAAAAGTATGTCCAGAATGGCCATGTCATACCATCAAGCAGTTCATTTGTCTAGCTTGCGCTCACAGCAAGTTACCTGTTCCTGGCAATGTCACAGCTCACTCAGTCTGCAGTGCAGTAACCACTGCACCGTTTGATCACCAAGTGATAGTAGAAATAATATGCAGAGCAGCCACCTAGTCATTGAAATCTACCTTCGTGAGATGATACTGGATCAATGCTTATTCTTCGGCTGATGCGGCATTTGGCAGGCGGGTGTTCCAGTACGTTGTGGAAGATAAATAGTTCCCACCCAACGGGGACTACAGCTCTTGGAGGTCCCGTCAATCAAGATGTTTCCTCCTCAGAGGGAGAACGGAACCTTGATTGCGTACCGTGAAGGTTTCTTTTGCTCTGAGGATGGACGACATCTTGCCAGCCCATGAAGATCTACCGAAAAAGGAGGAGGAGTCAAGCATATTGAAGACGGATGCCTCAGACAGTACCAGTTCAACTGTGGAAGAAGAGAAAGTGATGTCTTCATCTCCTTCTCCTTTCTGATACGTTTCTGATATGTTTCTTACCTGTTCAGAAGTTTTTAAAAGGTTGTAGTTGTTGTTCTATGTCTTTATTTCTAGTTCTTCCTGTCTTGTTAGCTCGGAAAGTGTGAAACTGAGGGAGAGATAATTCCCGCCCAGTGGATAGGAAGCAAGTTTTTAAATCCTGTCCCCCCCCCCTGGTGGGAATCACCTGACAGTCAAGTTTTCGTCCATCCTCAGAGCAGTACGAACCTTCATAGTAAGTAATCAAGGTTCCGTTTAGTTAGGAAAGTTAGCTATTTTTATATGGCAAAAGAAGAAAGTGGTCCCTTGTAAACATCTAAAATGCTATGCTGTAGATTGTGGGACTAGACAAAAGCCATACAAGGGGGGGCGTGCAATAGAGAGAGGAATCTAGAAAGATCAAAATAAATGGAATACTAGACTACAAATAACTACAGAAATTTTGGAAGATTTATGTTCAAGAGGATGAACTTCCTCTCTGTCTTGGTCACTTTCATCATAAATCTTCTCACGGTTCTTTAGAGATTGTGAGCAAGGATCAGTATTCCTCTAATGCATCTAAAATACGGATCTAACAGGTCATCTAGAGATAATGGAATACTGCTGTCCTAAATAACCCTTCATTTCTTAATGTTAATAAGCTCTTCAAAATGAATTAAAGATCTGAGCTCACTGTGTTCTCTCAGCCAATGTGATAAGTATGACCTAACTGGTAAATACAGACAAAGTAGAGGTCTTTCTCCACTCCACACTGTAATTTCCACAAAAGAAAGTAATTCTGTTATCTGTAATTAAATCCATGTGTCTTATCAAGTTACTTTGATTGTATACCCTTAAATTGTTCTGGAGAAGTACAAATGCTGGTAATATGTAAAAAGGAGGCCAATGGAATGACATCCAGATTCAAAACAAAATTGAAATTTCTCGATGTCAAGATGGAATTCGTTGTAATTTATTTGTTCTTGCCCTGTATTGGCCCATCCTCGCAATGCCATTGTCCTCATTTGGTTTACCTAAATTTTGTTTCACAAATTGGGTTAATTGAAAAATTGGCATTTTAATAAAGAGAATAGGGTTGTAGGTAAAAAACGTTTTAAGATCATGGGCCAGTAAGGCATTCATTACCACCCAGATGCTGCTGTGGACGTAACCATTTCATAACAACCCCCCTCCCCTCCCATGAATATGGTTGATGGTACTGGAGTTGTATGGAAAGCAAGCATGAAGAAGTGGCAGTCGTGATGCTCACATACCATTAATCTTCTAGTTTATGACAGTCTGAAGCAGGGGTGTCAAACATAAGGCCCAAGGGCCAGATCTGGCAGCCTTGAGAGCTCTTATCTGGCCCACGAGCCATCCGAGGCAGCCATTCCCCCATTTTCAGTCTGGGCCGGCGAGGAATGGCCCAGCCTGACAAAGTGACGTTTATGCCATATCTGGCCCTTGTAACTATTGAGTTTGACATCCCTGGTCTAAAGAATATAGTAGCAGGAGCTGCATAAAGTATGTACAGTATGGATTGCACTCTGTTCAGCATTCTCTTCCCTCCCATGATCAGCCTGCCTTTGCTGTGGTTCCACATTTTACAGGAATTAAGTAATGTCTTTGAGAGAGATGAATTTCAGCAGGAGTCCTTTGAATTAAAGGAAACGGGTGTCTTGTGAGGCTTTCGCTTGAGATTGTAACAATGTGAGGTCTTGCCTGTTTTTTTACTTGGACTTTTAATTGAAGGAATTGATTGAACTTTAAGCTTTGAAGGTAGTTGTAAAGAATAGACTTTTTAAAAAAAACAAAACCACATACCTTAAGGTTCTCGAGTGTGGAAGAATTCATGTTGCTGTGTTATTCCCCTGAACATACTTTTAATATATTTTTTTTAAGTTTGGAAACTGTTCAAGTAACTGATGCATTATATTTTGAAGCATTCAGAACTCTAGTAGCATCATGCCTGTGGTGTTAGGCATGCCGTTAATGGAACTGCTCAGTCTGTTTTCCCTGCGTGTCTTTTGTTTTCTCAGGAGATGCCACTACAGGCGAACAGAGCATGATTGTACAAGCTAATGGGGTACAAGATACCACGCGGGTGGTTTGGCTGTGTATGCCAGAGCCAGGGCATTGCTCTGTGTCTGTGTGTTTGTGCAGGGGGATGGTAGACTTTCTGTAGTTGCTACTTCTTCTTTTCCGCTCAACGTTTTAATGCAAATGTTTTTGCATTTAAAAATGTTTGGGCTAAAATAATTGGCAACATGCTTTTATCATTAATAAGATGCAAGCAGGATAAAAGGGAGGAGAGGAGAAGCAAGGATGAGCGGGTAATTTGTCTGTTTGCAGTGTTTCATAGAAGGATTTGGTGCATACATGAAGCTGCCTTGTGCTGTCAGATCATTTGCCTGTCTAGCTCAATATTCTCTACTCTCACAGGCAGAGAAGTGCCTTTTTCAACATCTGCTACCTGCAGTTCTTTAAGTGTTGATGCCAGGGATTGAATCATGTGTCTTTTGCATGTAAAACAGATGCTCTGTCACTGAGCCACAGCCCCTCTCAAATCCCTCAATAAAGATATAGACATGCTGTCCATCTTGGCAGATGTTGTAACTGGATTCGAATCAGGTTCCTCAGTGCTGCGCTGCTGTTATTTATTATTTAAGTTGTGTCTTGGCTGAACTTAAGCCACAAAACTTGGGCATTGCCCAAGCTCATGAACATCTGCTTTCCTGAATAAAGCTGATAGTTTAGAAAACAGATCTGTGAGATATTCCCTTATTTCAAAATTTGAATTGTTTATATTTCTGTCGTAGAAGGGAGAGTGTTCTGGAGAAGAGAGTAAATAAGAAACTACAGGGGTTCACTTAGAGAACCATATTTGCAGTGCCACCCTTGTAAGGATATTGAGAAGGTTATCTTTGTTTCGAGGTGCTGCTGAGATAAAAAGGAATGCCCCTCAGAGATGGTCAGTGGTTTCCATTTGTATCCAGCTGTTCAATTTATCATACTGGATTAGGCGGACTAGTTGCCTAAGTGATAAGCTTGTTAATAGTGCAACATTTTGGGATCTCCAAATAACCATTTCTATAGAATATATATTTAAGATGATAAATTTTGCCTTGATGGTTGTAGCTCACAAGGTGGGGCTATCATTTTCTGAAACAGGATAAAGGAGAAGGGGCCACTTTAAAAACCAAGAGGTTTTTCAGGTACTCGTAAACTTGCATGGTGTAGCTAGATTTATCTGCCTGAAAATCTCTTTGCAGATGTGAAAAATGGGAAAAACATATATTCTCTGATCTGGGATCCCTTCCTGTGGCTATTTGTAATGTCAGAGCAATGCTGAATTGAGATACTGTTTCTGGCATCCCCCTCCTCATATTTCAGGCCATCTCAGTAGGGAGAGGGGGGGATAATGGTTGAGCTTACTAATGGGGAGCAGGAAAAAAACCAAGAGGCAACACTACACAGTCCAAACATATTTGTTGTGAAAGACAGGCATACCATTAAGAGAACATCCAGTGGCTTCTTTTAAGCTTTGCAGGTGAAATAATGCTGGGAAGGCATCTCAGACTGTAACGCATTGTCCCACAAACTGTAAGTGTGCAAATATTCCCTCTTAACCCTTGTTCTATATGGTATGAAATTTTTTATATGTAGTTTAAAGCTTATTATTGTGTTGTCCTTGCCCTATGAAGCATGGTTGTCTTAGATACCATGGATCTGGTAACTAGGGCAACTAGACATATGACAAAAATGTAGGAGACAATAATGAATCGTCCTTCCTTGTATTTTAAAATCAACTTCGGATAAGAGACATGTTGAGAGAGAACTGCAGGGGAAGATCCATTCCTTATGTTCTTGCTTTCTTGAGACCTTTCCTTGAGACTATGCTTTCTCAGTCTGCTCACTGGCTGTTTTTCGCAGTTCTTTCTTTATTTTTAAAAGCGAAGATATTCAGCCTTGTGTGTTAAGATGCATGACAATGGTTATAGGGCCATATCTCTATGGCAGGTGGAATTGCTAGCCATACCTCCAGAGTTTTGCATTATATGCATCTCTTTCTTTGGTTATGTCATAGCAGGAAATAAAAGTTACATGGCAGTGACATCAGAAGTACTATGTACACTGAAAACTTGCATTTGCATTTCAACATTTTAACCGACTGTAATGTCCTTTAAAGAATTCTTGAGACTGGTGTGGGTGCCGATAAATTTAGAGAGCCCAGTCCACCCACTCAGAAATGTAGCTGCAAGTTTCCCTGGGAGAAGGAATTACTGCTAAACCAATTAAGTTTGTAGTACAATTACCAGCATCGTCTTAAAGTAATATGGAAAGTGAGCCCAGTGCTTCGTAGTAGGCAGATGTTTGTTAAGATTATCTTCGGCGACTTGACTAAAAGTACAATGCACGTTTCCAAAAACAGAAAAAGTGCTGTGTAGCAGGAGAAGGAGCACTGTATTTACTCATGGGATCATGGGTGCAGTCAAGCAAACTAAACAGACTCCTCACATTATATACCTGTCTTATCAGGGCTGGAAAAATCTCAGGCAAGCAGTCATGCTGGTGCCTATTAACTTGCTTTCAGAGCTCAGGAGTTTGCAATAATTTTGTCAGCTTTGTTCAGAGTCTTCTCCGCTACTATGAGTTTATTACTGGTGTAGTAAAGCTCTTTTTTATTATTTATTTTTCTTTGTGTGCTATTGAGAACTTGCATTGAAAAGGTCAGTATAAATATGAAAAAAAGGACTAGTCAATGTACCTATTAGAGGAAGTTACTTTCAGTGGGGATAGGAAGCAGTACAATGCTGCCACAGAGTTAAATTAGCGTCCTTGACTTGAGACAAGCTGTTTCTGCAATACAAACACTTGTTCCTGAGCTGAAGAAATTAATTTGGTTAGGCTGATTTGTCTGCACCATTAGCTCATTGCCCCATTATCTACCAAGAGTGTGGCTCAAGGAAATCTCATTTACCTCTAACCACTTCCTCTTGTGGTTCTCTGCACATTGAATTCTTAGAATGAATTTCTCCCAGAGCATTTTTTCTTGGGGGAGGAAATCAAATGGATTGATGCATCCAGCCTGCCAGGCACAGGTACTCAGACCATACTGGCTTCCCCTCGTCTGAAGGAAGTTGGGGAGATCTGTGGGTAGAGCATAGGCTATAGTCTGTACAAGCATTGCCATGGGAAACCCAAAGCACATAACATTTATTCTAATGGGATATTGCACAAATTTAGTCTTAAAAATCCTTCAACATGGATTCAGATTATGACAGGTTTGCTGCTCTTCTTCCCTTTTTGTTGTCATGTAATCTCTGGCCTGTTTCAGCCTTTTTGCCCCCCAATTTGCAGCTTGTCTCCTTTAATCTCATCTGATCTCAGGCTTTCCAACGAGGGTTGCCAATTGGACGCCCAGTCCTTGCTGCTGGTGTCTTTATCAGCAGTTTCATCTGCAAGTGTAAGCTTCACCTTTTGATTTCTGAAGATCAGGCTGCTCGTAGAAGGCTCAACAGGCCAGACCCTTTTACTCCATTTCTTTCCCTAGTTGTATAAGATAAAGTAAAGCTCGTTACGTGTTTTTTTTCCAGGTGTACACTGAACAGCCTCTATAGAAATGCAATATGTGAATGCAACAAAAATGCTTGCAAACGTATTTTTAAAATAAAAGTAGACATGCTGTTCTGGGAATCTGGTGGTATCCCTGGGTTTGCTTTTGTGTATTGTATGAAGTGGACTTCAGGAAAAGGGGTGGTTGCTTGGAAGATAACCCTAGCAACCGCTGTGCCTCCCTCACAAGGGACTGTTTTCACGTTCAGAACCTCAGAAGTTTGAAGGAACACCAAAGGTTCGAAACTGTGGCCCCACAGCAGTTTGGTGGCCTTACAGCCAAGGACATCTCAAACAGCATGAATGGTTTTACTGCTTTTGGGAATGGCTCCCCCATCAGCAGGAGCCCTGTAGTGCAGAGTGGTAAGCTGCAGTACTGCAGTCCAAGCTCTGCTCACGACCTGAGTTCGATCCCGACGGTAGCCGGCTCAAGGCTGACTCAGCCTTCCATCCTTCCGAGGTCTGTAAAATGAGTACTCAGCTTGCTGGAGGTAAAGGGAAGATGACTGGGGAAGGCACTGGCAAACTACCCCGTAAACAGTCTGTCTAGTAAACGTCGGGATGTGATGTCACCTCATGAGTCAGGAATGACCCGGTGCTTGCATAGGGGACCTTTACCTTTTACCCCCATCAGCAACAATTGCCATGCTGTAATTGTTAGTGCCTTTCGGGATTATTTCCCCTCTTATTCTTTAGACTAATATTCTCTCTCTCTCCCTCCCTCTCTCTTTATAATAAAGCATGGGCTACTATGCTTTTGTGCACATCTTAGAGTGCATAGATGTGTCTAGGTGTTTTGTTTTGTTTTTAAACCACGGGCAAAGAGCTGGGCTAGGTGGCTTAAAAGGGTATCTCCCACCCACCTTCTCCTTACCCAGAAAGCCATCTTCTGCCTGAATTAGCACAGCTGGGTCATCTGCCTTGCCTGTATGTGTTGGGAGTAACTGGACAGTTAGAACAAGTGCTCTCAGCTGGCTCTCATCAGCTCTCCTGTCTGTGGTGATTTGAGGGGTGTATGTGTTGCATTTGTACAGACTCCCTACACATGCTGCTTTCTTGTGGGACTGCTAAATTGTCTCTAATGTTACAGGCAAAGCAAAGAGAGAGAGAGAGAGCTTTCAACAGCTTGAGTGGCAGCTTCTCTGGCAGAGGCAGATATTCCTCTGGTTTGTGGGAAGCCATGCTGAACACCGGAGACTTTGAGCAGTTGCTGTGTCAAAGCATGTTGTCAACTAGAAATAACTACTGAGGCAGCAGCTTCTTACCCAACCTCTGACAGGAGCATATGTTTCTACTGAGACGAAAAGTGGTGACAGATGTCAAAAGACTGAAGCGGTGATATTTGTTTTCTAAGACCCTGGCACAATTCCATGAAGGAATGATGCCATGTGCAGAGAAGGCAAGTGTGCTGTGAGGTTACATCATGAAAAATAATGCTGTTCCCACCGGGTCTCTCTGGTTTAGTGGAAATGTATCTTGCTAGCATTTAAAAAACAGTAAAATAACTAAAATGCTCCTTCTTATGTATAGCTTCCTATAATAAAAAGGCTTGGATAACCAAGGTTACTGTGTGCAGAGCCCAAGAAGTTGAAAATCTCGAAGGAGGAAAGCACACATATAGCTCTTTTGTCAACAAAGGTGATAAAGGATCATATAGACTTGTGGTATTGCCCTTCTATCTGATACATAGTTTGCAGTGGGCTCCACTCATATCTTTTAATCCCCTCCCTATGAAAATTAGTTGGGCTATATGTCCTCTGTTAAAAACTAACTCCTGTGTGAAGGAAACTCAGCGTGTTGTGGTTGAGATCCATATACAAAATCACATTGGCAAACATCCACTAGCTGTACTGGGTTTTGTAGCCAGCTGTTGTTTACTACGTGCCAGCTGTGAAATTCAATCTCACTGCAGTATTGCCTATAATAATAAGATAATTCCTCAACTGAGTGGACCTCAGTACTAAATACAAGGGAAACATCTCTTTAAATATGAAGAATTAAGCATCTTCAGTTCTCATGATCTTCAGTCTTATTTAAATTAATGAACACATGCATTTTATTCTTTTAAACTAATTTTGTAAGTTTTGACCTGTTTGTCCTTTAAATATTTTATTTCTTTTGTCATCTTATATTCTAATAGCGACGTTGGCCAAATCTTTTGGATACTTAAATTCAGTGACTAGAGCTGTGAGTGGGCAAGACAGATCTTTTTACAAACCTGAAAAGGGACTCAGGTTTGCAGAAAAATGTGAAATCTACAAAAATGATTGACAGAGATCAGTTCACCTGGAGAAAATGGCTGCTTTGGAGGTTGGACTCTGTGGGGTTATACCATGCTGAGGTTGCTTCCCTCCCCAAACCTTGAAGCCCTCCCAAGGCTTCACCCCCAGATCTCCAAGAATTTCCCAACCTGGAGCTGGCAACCTTAAGGGAAACTGATCTCTGTAGGTGATAGATCTGTTGTGATTCCAGGAGATCTCTAGGCCCCACCCGGAGGTTGGTAACTCTAGAAGGAGAAAAAGAAGCAGGAAAAGGGGAGAGGTGTTGGGGGATTTCAGGAAAGGGGAAATAGAAAATAGTGGGGGAGGGGGAAATGAGATGCCTCCCGCAAGTCCTTGCAAGTTCCTTCTTGTATAGCCAAGTCAGCCAAATCAGAGGAGACTTAAATCTGGTGATTGGAGCCGTGAATAGACAAGACAGATCTTTCTGCAAATCTGAAAAATGTCCCAGGTTTGCAGAAAAATCTGAAATCTAACAACAACAACAACAACAAAAGTCAACCCCCCCAAATGATAAGAGAAAGGCCTTACTTTTTAAAAATGGAAGCCCTCAGTGGCAGTTGCTAGGCAACCTTGGCATTGTAGGCTTGATTTCTGTCAGTAAAAGGCAGGGGGAGGGGCAGGGCCCTTTCCAGGGCTGTTTTGGCCTTTGAGGGAGGACTACTTGGGGCCAGGCCAGGCAGCAACCACTGGGTAGCTTGATGCCACCCAACCGTTTGACTCATCTAGGTGTGGCTGCTTGCTACTGTACTTTAGCAGCCACCCTTTGAACGCCAGTATGTTGCAGCAGTTAGCGCTTCAGAGTAGTGTCTGGGGGACTTGGGTTTAAATCACCAGTCTGTCATGGAAACTCACCAGGTGATGTTGTGCCAGTCACATACTTCCAGCCTAACTTACCTCACAGGGTTGTTGTGAGGATAAAAACAAGGAAAGGAGAATGTAGGGTAGGTTGGCTGTTAGGTGGGAAGCAGAGAAGGAAGCAGGCAAGAAGGAGAGGCTATGAGGGCTTTCAGAGAAGGGAAAGAGGAAATAGTGGGGGAAGGGGAAAAGATGCCCCTGGCAAATCCTTGCCGCTTTCCATTTGTACATAAATATTTGCATCAGGCTCAAATGCTGTATAACATATACACTTCCCAGTGAAGAATTTTCCCCCCAGAAAATGTGAAGAATTTGAGGAAATCTTTACAATTGGGTTTTTGATTGTACCACAAAAGCTGTTTCTGCATGGGGGACCACAGCAGCAGGGACAACTGGAGCAGGAATGAAATCTGCACACTCCCATCCATTATGCACTTGCTGTTGCCCCCTCTTCTTCTCCATAGCATATTGTCATAAGTGCAGAGGTGCTAGTGATTTCAATATCTCCCTTTAGCCCAGAGGACCCCCCCTCCTTTTTAATCCCTTCTCCTTGCCCTGCCAAACCGTGATGTAATGCTACAGCACGGCTCAGCTAGGAAATGAAAAAAATGCCCTTTAAAGGGTTGAAAAATGTGCAAAGAAGTGTGGAGCTTGTTGTTGAAGGTGGCCATTTTGAAGGCAGCCAAAGGACTACCATTTTTGAGACACAGAAAAGCCTCTGCTGAAAACGAAAGTCTGCTGTGAGATTTGTGAAGCTGTTTTATGTGGAGTCCTGCCAATTCATTTCCTTATAAAAGCACTTGCCAAATGAAAAACATCTTTGCCATTGCAGAGCTAGCAAGTGCTTTTATGGAACACTGCACATTGACCTGTGTTTGCTTGTCACAACTCATGCTTGACACCTAAACTCAAAGATGCAAAACATGTGGGTTGTGGACCAATGTTGTGTGGTCTACCGCTTCCCTCAGACTTGTTGGTACATCCCTGTTCTGGGATGTAGCAAGAAGTCCTCCCCCACCAAGGAACATCTCACTGTGTCCCAGAGTAGGGAGGCAACAAGTAGCTGGATGGGAGGTTGAAATGTCAACTCTCAGCTGTTCTCTGGGCTGACAGAGAACATGTGAAGGAGAAACTTTCTTTGGGAAAAATCAGAACACTGTTAACTCCTAAAAGCTCCCTAAGGATATAAGCCATAGCGGAGCCAGGTGATGTCACAGGGCAGCCCACTTGGCTCTAGTCAAGATCCACTGCGGCCCCTGTAACTTTGACGTAAACTCTTGCGTAAACTCATGCTTTAAAAGAACTTGGACTCTTTTTCAAGGGAAGAAGACAGAATCAATAAGGTGGATGATTCTGTAGATTGAAAGCCCTAGGATTAGTAACCATGGGGAAGAGTCAAGGAATTGTATAAATCATTGCAGCTTTGCCCCATATCATTGGAAAGCCATTTTTTTCTTTTAAATTTTACCACACTGTGATCACACACTTAAATAGCCCCCTACAACCAGCAATGGAAGCCACCTCTCTCCCTCCCCAGAAAAAATTGAAATCCTTAACTTTCAATTTAACAATGTTATAGAAATGTGCAATGTACACAGGTGTGTATTTTGAATATCTCTTTTGTTCCATTTGACCATATTAGAAATAAGTCCTGTGCATGTTTGTACATAGGAGGGAAGGCAGCATGGTACAGCCCGATCTCGTCAGATCTCGGAAGCTAAGCAGCGTCAGCCCTGGTTAGTATTTGGATGGGAGACCACCAAGGAATACCAGGGTTGCTGTGCAGAGGAAAGCACTGGCAAACCACCTCTGTTAGTCTCTTGCCATTAAAATCCCATAAGGGGTCGCCATAAGTCGGCTGCGACTTGACGGCACTTTACACACACACGCATGTATGCACATGGTATTCATTCAGCTCTGCAGGCTTCAGGCTCACTGCAAGTAGTTAGTATAGGAAGCATGCCTCTCTTGCAGTCTCTTGGAATTTGAACCATCCCCGTTGGAGTGAAAAGTGGCTGATAAAACTATTCAGAGCCTGAAGGAAGTGTGGGAATTCAGAGGCCCCATTGTTAAGCTATGTGATTGGCCAGAAGCACTGTGGATAAATGCAGAATGATGTACCCATGAGAGAAATTTTAAATCACTATATTCTTCCAGAATAACAGTCAAGAAAAGTACCCAGGCACTTTTATGGGCAACTGAATACACTTCCATTACTTGGTTGTGTAGCTCCAGCCTCAAAAGTAAATGAGATATTAGGCTGTCACAAAGAAGAGATGGTAGACAATAACAGAAGTTAAACACTGTTGTGAATCACTTCATTTGTCCTTGTTTGGAATCCTCTAGTTGTCTTCTCTTAAAAGAGATTTCACTGAACTGGATTTATTTATTTATTTTGAAAGGGCAACAAAAATGATTAAAGTCTCAAATAAGCTCTTGTGTGAAGAGGCTGACAGGAATAGAATAGTTCAAATTAGAGAGGAAGCTAACAAGGAGAGACGTGTTTAATGTGATGAATGGCATTCAGAAGGCAGATCGGGAGCCATTTTTTCCTACTGCCTGACTGATAAAACAAGAACAGAAACTGAGAGATCTCAGATACCAAAAACATGCAAGAAATTGATATTTGCGTAGTTAGATTGGAGACCTCTCTGCTACAGGAGGGCACTAACATTGAGGACTTTGACAGCACGGGGCCTCAATGGATTGCGAGGACCGTTACCATGTGTGTGGTCTGTGCATTTATCAGTTGGACACTTGTCTTGTGTGAATGAGCTGCTGGCAGGGGATGAAGCTTTTAAGAGCTCGCAACTGAATACTATCTGGGATGATATTGGTGTTTTCATCTACTTGCAGGTACTTAAACCTGTGCATGGCCAGAAACATGAGACAAAGGGCAAGAGTAGAGGATGAATGGCCCTTGGCTCTTAGCCCCTGGTTTGCAGCCTGGGGCCTATGATAGCCAGTGAATGAGAACCTGCCAAGAATGTATTTGTTTTTGTTTATTGGTCTTGTCAATTTAAAATTGGTTGGTTCTCGTAGGTTATCCGGTCTGTGTAACCGTGGTCTTGGTATTTTCTTTCCTGACGTTTCACCAGCAGCTGTGGCCGGCATCTTCAGGAAAGAAACGTCAGGAAAGAAAATACCAAGACCACGGTTACACAGCCCGGATAACCTACAAGAACCAATGAACTCTGACCGTGAAAGCCTTCGACAATATTTTAAAATTGGTTATTTGGAACTTTCTGTAAGCTGCAAAGGGAGGAAAGGGAGATAGAAATGCCCCAATAAATAGCCACTCGGTATTTAAAGCCCTACATGGCTTGGGACCATAGTATCTGAAGGATCATCTTCTCCCATTTGTTCGTGCCTGGGAATTAAAATCACAGGGAGAGGCCCTCCTGACTGACCCATCAATCAAAGAAGCTTGTTTGGTGGGTACATGAAAGAGGGCCTTTTCAGCGGCAGCCCCACGATTATGGAACAACCTCCCAGGGAGGTGTGCCTGGCCCCCTCACTTCAGTCTTTAGGAGGCAGTTGAAGACGGCTTTATTTAGGACTGCATTTGTATAAGTTTACCTAGTAGTCCTGAGTTGTGATTGTAAATTTTGGCTTTCATGTTTTTAATGTGTTTTATTTATGTTAGCTGCCAAAAGGTGGCTAATAAATGTTTTAAATAAATATCGCCAAGCACAGGAGAGAAACCTCTTCTCCACCTTTTCTCACTCCTGTTCTCACAGGAGCTGCTGACCTGTTGGTAGAGAGTATTGTCCAAAAACCTGGACTGAGGCCACCATACTCCCTTTTAAGGATCTTGTTGACAAAGTGATGGGGCTGCAATGTTAGAATGAGGTTGGAATGAAGAGAGAAGCAGGGATTTAGCAGAATAATCAGAGTGTTTATGCCAGCTCTTTTGCCAGTGTGACGTTACATTGGTGTTGTGGGACAGAACCCTAGGTTGAGAGAATTTAGACTGCTGACTAGGTCCCATTTTCCCCCTGCATGTGCCTCCAGCGCTGCCCATTTCTAGTCCTTATACTGATGTTAGTTGTGCTGATGATCCAAGATATTCTCAGTATATTTCATTGTGTTGGCTTATTTACCGTACTGAGCCTTAGGACTGCATTGTGTTGTGTTAATATGTATACATATATACATATGTGGGTGGCTGGTGGATGGATAAGCCTGCAGTTTTGGTAGGATGTTTATATTGGATGGCTCTTTTGTTCCATCCATCTCTGGTTTGACTTAAAAATGACTGTACATTTTCCCCCTGATTGAGAAGATCCTAATACACCACTCTAATGACTTGTGTGATGAAAATGAGAGGTTATTTTTATTTTTGTTTTCAATTGCCTGTACAAATTCTCTGCTGCATATTTAATTTGGCTTTTTATTTTGTCTCATGTACATTATGCTTTTAAAGTGTTACCCCAAGGCACATTTAAAAGTAGAAATAGCACTTCCTTTTATAGCCTGTGCGAGAAGGGAGAGCATGGTTTTGTGTTAAGAGCTGGTTTGATTGTGTGTGGGAAGCCAAGACTTACAAGAAGCCCTAGATTTTGTTCAGAGTGTGTCGAGGCCCTTGTTTTCTTCTCTGCATTGGCTTGAGTTCCCTGATTTTTTGTTGATGCCTTCCCTTCAGAAGCCGTAACTTTCAGCTGGGAAGTTTGTTGGTTTCCAGTGAAATTTAACTAATGTTGGGAATCTATTGTCCTCAAGGAAAGAGAAAGAAGGCTCTCTTAGAGAGGCAGTGGAGTGGCTTTGAAGCTAGCACGATCTCCAAGATGGCCTCTGTGTTCAGTGGAGAGTGGTGTGTTTTGTGAGCCCTGAGTTGCTAAGGCAACCGGCAGCTGCACTTTAAACCAACTGGAGGCGCTTCAGGTGGCAGGCAGGTTTCATTGTTTAGCAGATGCATGGAGTCCAGTTCACGGGTTCACTGTGGCGAGGACAAAGCCCAAAAGAGGAGGAATTTTTTTTAAAAATGCAAACAAATACGACAGAACGTTCTTTTTCTCTGGAAATCTGGTAGAACAGAAGGGTCGGGATGACTGATGAAACACATGGGCAGCATGTTGCTTTTAAGCACTTGTTAAATTCAGACTGTATTCTCCTTCTCTATCATAGCTGAAGGGCCGCCTACTCCCTTATGAACCGACGTGACCATTGCGGTCATCTTTGCAGGCTCTGCTTCAGGTGCCCCTGCCGTCTGAGACTAGGTGGGTGGCAATCCAGGTGATGGCCTACTCAGCAGTGACAGAAAAACTCTGGAACCCTCTCCCCAGGGAGATTTGTCTGTCTCCTTTTGTTGCCATCTTCCCACCAGCAGGTGATGACTTTTTTTGCTTGGATTGACGTTCTCCCAGTGGTCCCTCTTTCTTCCCCAATGTTTTAACTGCTGTTTTTATCTTTTGTGTTTATTTTAACTCAGATTTTAAATTGTTTTAATGATGTATTTGTTGGTTTAAATGGCTTTCAAGGTGAGGTTTTAAGGTGAGCCCCCCCCCCATTTGGGGGCTTTTGAATGAACGTTGAATCTGCTAGACCTCATTGGTTACACTAAAACTGAAAATATCTTCACATCCTGAAGACTCAGAAAGCAGATATATCAAGGTGATAGACTTTCCAATCCTACTCTGATATTGTAGTGCTGACGTGATTTGAGTTGTCTTGGGGTTCGGGTGGGGGGCAGGGACAAGATGGTTGTTTAGTCATCCAACAACATCTGGGTGAATTCTATAGACCTTTCAATGCATAAAAGGGAAATGTGGTGTAGCACACACTTTCTTCAGAGAGCAGCATTTTTGTAGCTTGTCTGTGATGAAGTTTTTGTCCTGGGTCCACAAATATACATTTTCTTTCTAGTCTGTTAATCACCATTATCCAGATGGCCAGGGCAACGTGTAGGGGTTTCCCCTCCCCCACCCCCCAACCCAGCACATCATCCCATGATTCTTCTCTTCTAAAACCTCCAGATTAGACTTTCTTTTTGCTCAGTTCAGGGTTCCTGTGCCTGGTGGCTTGGGAGGTGATAGAAACAACAGTCACTCACAGTGGACTTATAAGGAGGGCAGGGGATCCTGGGACCCAGTGTCTGTGGGGAGAGTGATTGAAATCCTGTGCCACCTCCTCAGTAGCAGACACCAATCACGTGTTCACTGGTTATTGGGGAATATGGAGGAATTGCTACTTCTGAAGTGCCACAGCTTGGGCTGTAACATCACTCTGTAGAAATGAATTGGGATTTTCTTTTACTGAGAAGAGGCAATTACCAGAGCTAATTATTCTTCAGATTACTCTCCCCCAATATTTCTACCTCAAGCCTATCATGATTGAAGTAAACCTGGTTTTGCAGATATTGATGACAGTGTTCTGACACTGAAGTATTGCAGAAAAATGGATTCTTGTTAGGATTCTCTAAAGAAGAAAGCCCTAGGAGGCCAGGGTATTACAGTGCTTACCTGTCAGGAAGAGTGAACTTTGAACCTTTTGTTAGAGACTTCATGTAATTAAAATGCTGGTAATATTTTGTGTTGGCTATCTCCTTCAAGGAAGAGTTTAAAAGGTCAGTTTATTACAAAACAGGTTTCTTCTCACAGTTCAGTGCTTGTCTGATGGGCATCAGCGGGTCAAATGAGTCTCGCCAGCTGGTACAACTTTCACCCAGCCTCACTGACACTGTGGAGTCCATAGCTACTAAATCTCCTCCTGCGGTTTACAGTCAGGCTTGTTCCTCCATTCAGTGTAAAAACCACACTTCCTAAGGGAAGATAAGCTAGGCCACATTTGAATGAGCCTGCCTATTAGCCTGCCTAGCCCGACTGTCCAATGACTCCATCAGCAGCCATCTCGCAGAAAGGGAGAGAAGAGAGATGCATTTTCCTGGCTTAGCCCACCCCCTACACATTTTCCATCAGCAGGTAGGGGAAGAGAGAGTGAGATAACAAGGAGGCTTTTGCATAGGCCTGCTTTCACTTAACTTGTATGCAGTATTTGTTTGTTAGCTGCCTCAGTTTGGGTTGGTTTATTTTTAAAGAAAGACTGGGTATAAATATAGTGATAGAATCGGACATCATGGGCCCACACCAGTTTTGGATTTTGAGGATTGTGAGAGTTCCCATGCAAGATTAGCCATATCTGGAATTGAATTGCAAACCGTTCACAGGGATTTTTCAGCTTTTCAGCAATTTTCCTATCAGCCACATCTTTCCACTTCTTTCTGTCATTAGTAACACAGAACTCAGCCTCTCTGTGGTAGCAGAGACTTCTCTGTCCAGCAAGACAATGCAAGTCCATCCAAAGAGGCCTTAGAGTGGTCTGCTCATGGAGCTCCTCGATACACGACACTGATTATGTTGCTCTTAAATTCGACTCCTGCAAATTCAGTGACCACTAGAGCTTTGGTTGTGTACGAGATCCAAAGCAGCCTTCTGGTGCAGTAATACCAGACCTCTTAAATGCAAGTCACTGGTGATGCAGCGGTGCTACAGTGGCACCTCTGACCTACTTGAGCTGTGTGTGTGTGTGTGTGTGTGTTTTAGTAACCTGCCGCATTTCTGGACTCCACTGACTTGATTTCACTTGACTCCATTACTGGTTGACTTCACTGGACTAGGAATGGTGTAATGATGCTTAGGGAACACTAATAGCCTTGAGCTTGCCTGTGACTAGCTTTTCCTGATGGCATGTCTATTCTTTGTTTATTGAGAAAATTCGTAATGTTGCCTCTTCAGAAACCTTCTCAAGGTAGTTCACAAAGAAAAAACAAAACCACAAAGAGACAAGAACTGATAATAATAAAACACACCATAAAAACAAGTAAGAGGCATAAATCAGCATTAAAATGATATTAATAAAACTCAGTCTAGTGGCAGACTATAAAAGTAGCTTTTAAAAAGATGGAACCCCTGAGCTAAAAGCCTGGGTAAAAACTAAACTTTGGGCTCATCTGAAGGCAGTAGGGTGGGCACCAGGCAGGTATCCAGGGGAGATGTTGAGAATTAGAATGCTTGTCTTTGATGGGTCAAGTCTCCTGTTTTTTCTTTAACTTGACCTCCCATGAGCCTTTCCCCAAGTTGGAGCAAGCTAGGAAGGGAACAATACTTTCAAAAGAGCCAGTGTAGGGGCTAGAATATTGGGCTTGTGTCCGATCCTTGTTCAGCCGTGCAGCTCTCAGGGTGACCTTGGCTAGTCACTCTCCTTCAGGAGACAGAGATTACCTTTCTTTTTAAGATTATCACACAGGATTGTTGTGTAATAGGCAGAATTGTTTCTGAAAAGAGGATTGTGAGCATAATACTAGAGCTAACTGATCACTATCGATGTGATGTGTAATGTAACAGCCATGAATACCTAGGGTCTCCTGTTCATATTTTCAGTCAAGTGACATGATTCCTGTTACGAATTAGACCGGGGAAGGATCCGGGCTGGCAAAGAGCTAGTTTACCATGGTCTTACCTGTAGTGTTCCTCAATATTTTTTTATTTTTTTAGATTAGGAAATAATTGGAATTTCTCTCCCATTTGCTGTTCTCATGCTGCTCTTCAAATAATGTTCCTTTCCTACCATAATAATCTTTTAATTGCCAGCAGTACATACTACGTGCTATGCATGAAATGCAGACGTAGCTGGGTTATGGAGACTCTTCATCTTGTCAGAGTGTTCAGGTGACAAATCTGACACACACACCCCAAATCACACTGGTGTTAACTTGTCATCGAAATCCCTGGTTTCCAGCCCTGTGGCTTCTGAAGTGCCACAGCTTGGTCTGTAACATCACTCTGTAGAAATGAATTGTATTGTTAGCTGCCGTGGCTGGTGTGAATGATTGCATACAAATATTTTAACAAATAAAATGCCTTTGGGGATGAACTTCATCACTGCTGAATGAGCCGCTCGGATAAACCAAATGTGAATGGATGATGGAGGTAATTGGAAATGGCAAACCGGAGCTGTAGCCACCTTATGGTTAGAATACCAATTGCCATAGGTGATGTAAAGGGGACAATGTGCCAGCAGCACACTCAGCCTTTGGCCTGTACAGTCGCACATTGAACACATGAACTGCCTTATACTGAATCAGACCCTTGGTCCATCAAAGTCAGTATTGTCTACTCAGACCGGCAGCAGCTCTCCAGTGTCTCAGGCAGAGGTCTTTCACATCACCTACTTGCCTTGTCCCTTTAACTGGAGATGCCGGGGATTGAACCTGGGACTTTCTGCATGCTAAGCAGATGCTCTACCACTGAGCCATAGCCCCTCCCCTTAATGGACGTGCCACAAGTAGAGCTGCCTTTTTGCCTTGTACTTGAGCCGAGAGCACTTGAGGGCATGAAGAGCGGAGACCACCCCCCATAGTTTTGCTGTCCTGCCTCCATCATCTGGCAATAAACAGCAAAGAAGATGAGGTCTCCCCCCCCCACTTGAGTAATTCCCAGATAACTCATAGACTTCTCAGGGCTTCAGAAGGGCAAAAAGCACTCCCAAATCAAAGCAGCCAGAGAAGGGGACCTTATGGGTTCTTTTTGAGGGAGGGACTGGCATCTTGAAGGCTGCAGCTGGGCCACTGCTGGAGGTGTAAATGCAGGTGGCGTAAATTCCTCCCTCATCCTGCTTAATCTCTACAAAACCCTTGTAAAGTAAGTTAGGCAGAGAGATCATGGGTAACCCCTAGAGTTTCCTGTTTGAATTGGGATATGGACTTTGGCTCCTAATACTTTTGCTTTTATTAACTGAACAACATAGACTGTAGTGAGCCTTGGGAGGGACATGACTCCTGGACTTCTTTAGAAGAGTGAGAAAACTCAGGCGTGACAGCATATGGGAGGAGTAAAGAACAATCGCCTCAAAGACGAGCACCAGAATGATTTATCTGTTTGTCTAAGTGTTGGGTAAGTGACTGTTCTAAGAATATTAAAGGGACCCTTGATGGATACCCCCAGAACATGGCAAGTGGCTTAGATCCCACATGTAAGCAGGTGTCCACCTGCTAAACCCTCTAGTGATGGATGTGGCTACAGTTGGACACTGTTTCGGGTTTATTGTTGTATTGTGTGAAAGGTGCACTTTACACATTCTGCAGTAGTTGCCAAATTGCCTAGCTAAAATTCTGTGGCAAACATGTATTGTTCCAGATGCCTGGGCACTGAATTCTGCTCATCAGCAGTTTGCTGTTCAAACATTAATCTGTGAAATGTAACTAGTTCCAGACATTTGGGTTGGTGTGGTGTGCATTCATTGGAGAGGAATTCTGGTCACGCGTACAAAGCCAGATGATGAAAATCAACAGAGATTATGATGATGAACGTTGTTGCATATACACCAAGCCCAGTGTTGTTGTTTTCAGTGCAGTGTGTAGGCTACAGCATTAGCCAGTGAAGTCTTTTCTCCGGTTTCTTTGCCAAATAGTTATAGGGAATCCCTAAGCTCCTTTGATTCCTTGGGCCTCTGATATTCTCCACATCCTCTGTTTCATTTCCAAAACCGTAGGTATGCTTGTTGTGTTCATGTGCGATCTCTGTCTTTGGAAGAGCAGCAGAATTAAAAACAAAACATCTTTAGTCCAGAATGGGATGTTGACATTAACTACTTTTGGCCTTCTGTACAAAAAAAGCCTGACAATCATCTTTGTTCAGATGTCTAAACTGGAGCCCAGATGTTTTGGGTCCTAGTCTATCTAATCTTATAGTTTTAAAGTACTTCGCATACACTGTCTTTTTTTCATTCTTACAGCAACCCTACAAAGTAGGTGGATAATGTTATCCCATATTGCAGATGAGGAGTTGAGGCTACAAGATAGTTTTCTTAATGCTTGCTTAAGGCCAGCTAGTGAGTGCGTGGCAGGGGTAAGATTTAACGTGGTGCCTTGCTTATTTATAATTCACATTTATAATAGTGTAATCCTAGGTAGAATTTCTTCAATCTAAGACCATTAATTTTATTGGATTTAGAGTAACTTTGCATTAGATTGCACCATTGGCCTGTTAATGAGTATGCTGTACCAGTTTTAGAAATGGTAAGGCAACTTTTCTTGGTTATGGGTCAATCTGGGTCGAGTTTTTTTTTTTAAGAGGACCAGACCATTCCACGAGGTGACATTTTTACTTTATGTTGTTTTCCTCGCACTGTGTGCAGTATTGAATTAGGATTATTTTGGCTTTGTAGCACAACATGAAGGTAGAACCATGCTCATGGCTGATTGCACCTTGTTGTTTTGTAAAATGGGGAATCTCTGTTAAAAAGGAGGTGACAATTTTTACTCTTGTGTGGTAAAAACTGGTTCAGTTGTTGCATAATGGAGATTAACTTGTGATGTGTGGATGGCGAAGCAAGGGGCAGACACACAGACATAACTTTATTTAATAGCATTTGCCTTTCAGAACTGCTGGAAATGGGGAATAGGGAGTAGGCGTCTACAGGGCATTATCAGGACCTCCACCAAACAGTGATTCTTAGGGGGAAGCCATAGTATAAATTAAACTTGTCTAAAACCCAATATAAGTTTTTTGTATAGATTACCTTTTTTTTACCCTGGGCATACATGCCTCCTAATTTATATACAGGGGATCAAATATCGTATATTATCCCACCATTTAAATTTCCTGAACTGCTGTGGATCAACGTTAGCAAAAGCAGTTTACGAAGCAGCCCTGAGTTGGTGGTTATGTCTGTTCGCTTTAATGAATACCCGTCATTTCAAACCTATGGGGTGTTGATGCACAGTTTGAATAAACAAGCTTTTAAAAGCTGTCTAAATCTAGCCAGAACAGCAGTGTGTGCTTATTGTAGAAGCTTTTGTCTGTTTTGAATGAACTGGCCTCCCAGCGTTGCTCATTTTTGTAACCAAAAAAAAAAAATGCAGACAAGTCAGCCTACTGCGGCAGTGATTCCCCCATTTAATCTCTGCAGGGTGGCTGCTCTTAAACCTAGCGAAGAGTCTCTTTAATGTTTATCGCGCTGGGCAGCAGAATCAGCCATCTTTTCAGGGGCTGGGGTTGGGAGACCACTGTGTGACCCCCCCCCCCCGAATGCTATCTAGGCAGATTGTCCAATAATAGCCTTTTCTTCTGAGCTCATTTATGCGCAAACACACTCAGCAACTTAAGCCTTGTGGTCAAACCAGTGCTAGGGAGCGGTTTTTACGGCTCTCCCTTATTTCGCCTGCATCTGTAATGGCAATACTGATTATGGGAGATGAATGTTTCAGCTGTGGGCAACGTGAATACCCAAAAATGGGGTGAAATGTTTTAAAATTAACAGCAGGTTCTTGGTTTGATGTTGTCATGAGTAGAGATGTAAAAGTTCCAGAACTTTTGAAGGCACATATTTCCCCCCTCTTTTATTCCAGGAAAAATGGAAAGGGGGGGAATTAAAATGTATGCAGTAGTTACTAATCAGGTTTATACTTGTTCTATTCCGAAAACATAAAATGCATCATTTGTCATTGATTCATAGGGTCGCCGTAGGTTGGAAACAACTTGATGGCACTTAACACACACCCATTTAGCTAACTGGAAAGCATAAATGCCTGAGCTTTTTACTAATGACATTTCAAACACACCCAGTACTAACAACAGAGAGACTGTAAACTGTTGTACCCTCTGCTGCCTTAGCACATGTATGTTAGTTTTTGCCGTGTGAGAGATTTAAAAACAAAAGTTGAAACTACAAAACACGAATTTGGTAATAAAGACTGTAACGTTGGGGTTGTTTGGTAATAAAGACTGTAACATGTACAGTTTCCTACAATCATACAGCTTCATACAATCACAGTAGCATTAGCTGCATATTTGGGTGTTTAGTTAAACTTTGTGAACAGTGACCTCTTCAAGGGTTTGTTATCATAATAGACATTGTAGCATAATAACTGTAGGCAGAATAAGTCACATGTAAACAGTGGACATATCCTTGAAAAAACTAGTGTTGCCTCCAGTAAGGCAGGGCAGTAAGCTGCTTGGTCTGTGGCTGTCTGCATCTCGGGCCAGCGACCATCCACAGCTAAAGAAGGCCCTGTCCGCTTCTCTCAGAAGATGGCAGCACGTTCTTGGTACAAAAATGCATTTTGAATTTAGGTATTGTATATCACTACAGTCTACACAGGAATTATTTTCTGATAGTTGAGGTTGTTTTATATAAAAGTCTTCATACTAAGAAGTATTTTTCAGTACTCCTCAAATTTCTGATTTTTCCATTGGAAAAAATGGGACACTCCCCCTAGTTTTTTTCCAGGTTTTTATTGGAGGGAAGGGCCTTCACATCACTAGTCTCTCAGTGCGTTTCTTGGCTGAGAGCTGAGGCTTCAAATTCAGTGCTGTCAAATGCTTTGTGACTTTTGCATCTGCGCGTATTAACTGCCTTGTACAACTGGCGCATTGAGTACTAATTCCTGCCATATATATTTTCAACATCCCTGGTAAATTAACTTTATCTGGAATGTCTTCTTTAGTTTGAACTACCGCCATCCCTATCCGGTGTGACTCATGTTAAGCCCTGTTTCCAATGATATGAGAGTATAGAGAAGCTTGTTGTAATTCAGGTGCTGTAGCTTTCTTTTGGAAAAGTAGGTTGGTGAAATGTATCCACCTGTCAGGAAAACTGGTGTTTGGGGGCAGGGGGGCTTGATAAAGGTTAAAGCACATTCGCCATGTCCACTACCTAGTTGCTTGTTCAAATTATACCTGCTTTGATTGTAAATGGTATGGGCCTGGTGGGTAAGAGTTACTCTAATGTGCTAGTCCTTTTGTGGCAGTGAAGGAATAGTTACTTTTGTCTTCTCTTCACTAGGAAACTGTGTTTTGTGTTTCCCTGCTGCTGCCACCTCCTCTTCCTCTACCAATGGGGCTGGTTCTTGTTCTCCTGGCAGTATGTCTGGGATGCTTTTGCGGTCCTTGGTGAAACAAACGGCATCCATGTTGAGTGGAGCTGAGCGAATGTAGGGGACAAGCTGACCAGATGATAGCAGGAGCTGTTTAAAGCCAAGGCCAAATCAGTGTCTGTCTCTCATTGAATTATTCTGAAAGCAGACGTTGGAGGACGAACAAAGATGGAGGAGGAAAAAAGATGGAGGGGAATGGGTAGGGACATTGTGCTGAAGAATTCTTAGAATGGTAACACAACTGATAGAGGCCATAACTGTGGACGCAGAGAGTCCTGTGGGACCTGAAAGAATGTGACCCAGCCTCGTTCACTGGTTTTGCTATCAGAAGAACCAACACTGCTACTCTTTAGTAATTTATACCAGTGATTCTCTGTGTCCTTTGCTGAATTACATATATAAGAGTGCACCGGTAGATTGTTTTCTGAATAAGCTATACAGTAGGTGTTGTGCCCTGATCTGTCCTCTTAATCCTTAGTGTATAGTGGAATCCTCACTTTGCCCCTCTGTGTATTGAAAGTGTTTACACCCCACCCTTTCTCCAGCTCTTAACCACCTTGATAGTGGGTGTTACCGCACTTTGTATTCCCAGCGATGTATTAAGAGTTTGAAAATGTTATAAAAAACATCGCTTTAAAAGGGTTTTTGGATACCACGGCTTATAAATGGTTGGAAGACGTCTTCACAGCTAAAGGGGCCAAACAAAGTGCGAACAGTATTTTTTATAACTTTTTCAAACTCTTAATACATCGGTGGGAATACAAGTGCGGTAATCCCCAGTGATAGGCTTGTTTAAGGGTGTCATAAGATAATTACCCTACATTTAGTAATCATACTGAGCAGAGCTGTTCGTTTTATAACTGTCTGTCAATCTCTTGTGGGAAGAATGAACATTTTGTTGCCTTCAGATTAATTAAGTGGGGCGGGTCAGCCCCAGGTTTCCAGATTCTCTACCAAAACCAGGGCCATTAAATCTGCCATCTCCTGTGGTGGCTGCTCCACAGTTGTATTCCTATTTACTGTATAGTTCTGGAGTTTAATAAAAAAATTTGTTTTTGTGCTGTCAAGTCATAGCTGACTTATGGTGACCCCATAGGTTTTTCAAGGCCAGAGACGTTCGGAAGTGGTTTGCCTTCGCCTGCCTCTGCCTCATGACTCTGGTGTTCCTTGGAGGTTGCCCATCCAAATACTAACCAACCAACTTTGTTTAGCTTCTGAGATCTGATGAGATTAAGCTAGCTTGGGGCTATCCAGGTCAGGGTGTTAATTCCTCTCTGATTCAGTCTCCCATTTGGAGAATCTGCTGTCTGGGCAATTCCTTGCTGATCAAACACTCTCTTTGTGCTTCCAGACCAACCCCTCTGTCCCAAATACTCACCAGCCTTTAGAAGAAGAAGAGTTGGTTTTTATATGCCGACTTTCTCTAACACTTAAGGAAGAATCAAACTGGCTTACAGTCACCTTCCCTTCCCATCCCCACAACCAACACCCTGTGAAGTAAGTGAGGCTGAGAGAGTGTGACTGGCCCAAGGACACCCAGATGGCTTAATGCGTAGGAGTGGGGAAACAAATCCAGTTTGCCAGATTAGCATCCACTGCTCATGTGGAGGAGTGGGGAATCAAACCCGGTTCTCCAGAGTCCACCGCTTCAAATTACCTCTCTTAACCACTACACCATGCTGGCTGTCTAGACCTGGGCACTTGATGCCTCCTCTTTCTCCTTTGCTCTTCAGTCCTTCCAGGTATATCTGGTCTAACGTTACAGCTTCACTAGCCTCATTTGAGCTTTAGCCAGATTTTTTTGTAGCCTGTTGGGCTGGTTCTGATTCATTGTATTCAATAGCTCCAGTTTTAATTCCACTAACAATGCTAGAGAACATTTTAACAACTTGACTGCACACTGTGCAGAACTAGCTTGCAACATCTTTTGTGCTAAATTGGTTTTACAATTGAGTAAGCAAAATCATCAACAGACCCCAGCGTTCACATAAAAAAGGAAGAGGGGGTGGGGACAGTTAATTTTCATTTTCAATTTGGGAGCAAAGTGTATTTGTATAGACGTATGCATGAACATTTTGGGTCATTTGAGAACACCCAAGCCACTTTATTTTTTGTAACTCCACTTCTTTTAAAGGTTGTAGATATCTTGAAAACGGAGAGAGACTGTTGGATACTCTCCAAAGTTTGTGCTAATGAAAACTGGCAAGTTCTAAGGAGCTATTAGATAGCAGGCATGTGATTGAATTTTGTTAATCAGTTTGGATGGCCTGAACTTTTTTGGGTGCAGAGGGATACTTGAATGTTTAGTTCTGGATGCATTTGAGAGCATCTTATCACCAGAGATCTCCTTCTAAAAGGGTTAATAGATAATGGCTTGATAAAGAATGCTGATGCTGGCTTGTGCTGTATATATTGGATTAGTCAGAAATGCACTGAAGTCAGTTGAACCAATAAATACTATATGGTACTGTACTTTAGTTGATGAAAGTTAAAGAATTTATCCCTTTGACAGATTCTAAAGTCAGGAAGAAATACAAGTTAATCCCTTAACGTAGGCAGGGTAGAATTGAGGTGATATATCTTACAGTAAAACAGTTTTTATGTTGTCTGTCTTCAAAAGACCCTTTCCACAGTGACACGTGCACATTTGCTGAAGAACAAGCAAAAGCTCAATGTATCCGGTACAGTGTCTAGTCCTATTGGCCCTAGCAGTGCCACGTGTGATCCAGAATACACGGAATCTTCTGTTCTGTGGTATACATTGTACACTCCAGAGTGGAAGTGGGCAAGTTGCCTGTTCAGAAACTTGTTCCATTTTACTGATTTGCTCGCTGAGCAATCCCTGATAAGCTTCTTAGGAAAGTATGTTGGAATACCCTTAGAAGTCTCCTGCCATAGTGCAGTAAAGTATATAGAAGACACTTTAGAGCAAGAGGTACAGAAGCAGGAAGATGAAGTGGTTTGTTCAGGGTCAAGCAAGAAATCCATCGCAACGAGAAATTTAACCTTAAGTCTCCTGAGTGTCAGTCTAAATGCTAACTAGAAGCCCCCCTTTTTAAAGGAATCCGATTGAAAGAATACTTGCAAGCTCTCTGTTTGACTACCTGTGTCACTGTTGTAGATTTTATTTGCTGCATCATACTTTTGGGGTGCATTTTCAAGGCAATACTGAATAATTATCCTTTATCACTCTTTCGGAGGTAGTTCAGATATATATTTTCTTTACATTTTTAGTATCAGTGGTTGTTGCTCATTTTTACAGGAAAAAGTTATAGTCCCTGTTGGGTTCACCTTTGCAAGTAACATTATTAATCCCCCTTCATGGGAGAATTTGCAGCTGGCAGTTTGGTCAAGGCTTCTTAGCGTGCTCTGCCTTGGGGACTTAGGACTCCCAGATCCAGAACTTCATCTACTAGCTAGCTTTTGATATATATATTTCCAAGATACTACGTAAGCTTAATTTTCTAAAACTGTGAGTAAGTCACTTGGAATGCTCATAGGTGTTCATCCAGATAAAACCCAAAATATCCCTCCCTTTCTCATTCACACACAACATGGCTAGTTACCTTTTACAGCACAATCTGTGTCACTAGATCTTGTGAACGCTGTCTGGGAAACAGAATCTCTCGAGTCTGTGTTATGTTTGTTTTTCCCCCTGCAGGATAAACTCTCTTGTTCCTTGAGGCATTAATCTTCTTTATCGTTCTCTCAGATTCTAATGCAAGATCTTGCGGGCTGTTGGATTAAGTCTGTTTCGCCCCCTGAATTGTCAGATAAGCTTAAACCATGGTTTTCCTTCAAAGATAAATTTCACTTTAACTCTGTGGCAGAAACTCCCAGATCATCACCTTGGTGCCAGGGGGGTGGCTGTGGGTTAGAATTGTAGGCTTTATGAGGTCAGGTAAAGGTTGGTTTTGCCCTGCTTGCTAGACAGGTCCCTGCTGTGAAGAAAGATCGCTGGAGTGGAGATTATATAGGAAAGGTTTAAAAGTGAATTTCTTTTGGCTCTATAGCAGAAGTCTGTAATGAAACAGTAGCTGAGAGGGTCAAAGCCAGGCCCAAGAGTGATTTGATGAAAAAGATTATCATTCCTGATGAATAGCCAGCGTTGTGCACATACCCAGAATGCACGGTAGCTTGTAAAGAATTGATTGTGAAGTAGCTAGTGAAGAATGCAGCTTCTGCTTAAACATACCAGGAGGAGTGGGGCCTGCTGTCAGAAAAATCTAGCCCTTTGTGTTTCTTCAAAATAGGAGACGCACCTCAATTGGCCAGTTCCGATTGTAGTAGGTGCGTATCGGCTGCCCTTGCTTCATTTTATGACCTGTTTAAGCTGGAATTAAATGCCCAACATTTAACACTTGAACAGAGCCAGAGGATGGGCATGATTTGGAAGGAGGAGTGGGTAGGCAGGGAAGGAGCAACTTAGACCTTTGTTACTGGATAGCTGCTCCTGCCCTGCACTCCCTGCCCTTTTGAAGGTTCCCAGATGTGCGTTCATTGCGGCTGGATCTATGAAGGTCAAGTAGGTGAAGCGTTAAGGTGCCCACCAGGTTGTAGATGTGCGTTCATTGCGGCTGGATCTATGAAGGTCAAGTAGGTGAAGCGTTAAGGTGCCCACCAGGTTGTATTTCCCCCTCCAACTGTTCATTTGTTTGGGGTTGACCTGCGTTTCTGCCTGTGGATCCGCTACTGAATGTTGAGATCTGCCCTCGGAGCCTGGGAAAAAATGCTGTCCGTGAGTTTGGCTTTGCTTCCATTTCTTACTATACTCTTTTGGTCTGGCCAGCAGGCGCACATCCTGTTCCTCCGTTTTCTACCACGTGCTTCCTTCTTTGGGATGCCACCAGTGCTGCACAGTATGCCTTTTTCATGTAATTAGGTAGGCAGTTAGAAATGTCACATAGACTGATTCTGAGTTCTGTTTCAGACAGAACTGGAAAACTGCCTGCTCTTCTGTGGCTCTGTAAAGGTGTAAGAAGCTCTCTAAACCTTTCACCCGGTTGGGAGCATCCTTAATTGGATAACTTTGATAGTTTAAACTAAAATTGGATTTACAACTGATTGAATGCTGGCTCCTTTCTGGCAACATTTTACTGCAGTGTACAACTAGTTGATATTGATTTACTTTAATCTTGCAGTTTTATGCCAAACACACCTGCATTGAATGGTTTCCCGGAGAACAGCGCCTTGTTTGCTCCTACAGGATGGCTGAATGACACTTGGTATAAATTAGTTGAGAGTTTTGGTGGGTTCCTACTGATAAATAGTGCAGAAAGCCACCTGTTCTCTGCTTATTAATAGGGTTGGTGGAAGGGAAATCTAGTATTTTGGAACTCATACACATGACAAAGCATAAAGTAGGTAATGTGAAGGACCTCTGCCTGAGACCCTGGAGAGCCGCTGCCGGTCTGAGTAGACAATACTGACTTTGATGGACCAAGGGTCTGATTCAGTAGAAGGCAGCTTCATGTGTTCATGTGTTCATGGCTGGCTTTTAACCTTTTCATCCTCTGTGGAGAAAAACATTGGTTGCAACCCTCTCTTGTTCCCTGCCAGCTTTCTCCTCCTCCTCCTTGATTGGCAGTGGTTGGAGTAATGTGTCCAAGATGTTCAAGGGATGCATATGTTGTGCAAGTTGCTATTGGAAGCGTAGGTGCAATATGCCTTCCTAGTGCCATCTTGGAGGCAATTCTCCACTGCTTGACACTGCTGCAAAAGAGCTGGGTGTACAACTTTCCCCCAAAATATGAAGCAAGTTCCTGTTTCTATTTATTTCTGATTGCACTAGCTAGCATGACTCTTCTTCCTGAAATGATGTATTTGTAAGAACCTGGGACTCTTACAACAGAAGGCTGCAAGATAGAGTAATGGTGGGTTTGGTTGTGTTACTTTAGCAATGTCAGCATGAATTCCTGCAAAATAATCTTTTCTGCGTTGAATAAAGGTTCTGTTAGTCAGTGTCTCTGGAGAACACAATTGTATTACCTAAATTTTCCAGGATGGTGTCCCTTTGTCCATGGTTGTACTTTTCTCCTGGTACAATCGAAGGCTTGCCGTTCATTCCTACAGGGAAGAGCAAAATACCGCATTTGTTGACAGTGTTGAAACAGGCAGCAAAGTTGTGCATCACCTGCTGCTGGGTGGCTTGGACACCTTGGGCAAGGGTGTCTTAAGAGAAGGGAGCAACACCCCCCCTCGGCAACTTCAGGTCAGTATGTTTCTGATGCTTCTTCTCCCTCCACCTCCAGTTGTGAGGAGGCAGAAACAGGCACGGTAGAGAGCTACTTCTTTTTCTTACTCCCCTCTTCAATTTTTGGGTTGGAAATGTTGGGTGGGGGGACTGCTAGTTTCTCATAGCCTAGAGTTCAGGTTTGGGGGGACTGGTACAGGTTTGGAATAGTAGGCTTAGACCTACTCCTGGATTTGAGGTAATGGTATGGGAAGAAGGGAATCGGGGGTTGGGAAAAGGCTAGAATTCTTCGTCCCTCCCTTGGTCTGCCTGTTAAACCTGACAAATGTCTTGCTAGTTTTTCATACAGTGACTTCCTGGTTTTTAGGAGTTGTGAACCAAAGAGGACAAGCTCTATAATTATGCAAGAGAACCGAGCCACAGAAGGATGCAGTTTCCCGCCTGGAAGTGGTTCCAGAACTTGCGGAATGCTGAGAACCTAACTGGAAGTGAATGATGTGCCTGAAGGCTTAATCTAACCTGCATATTTTAGTTTCCTGTAATTAATGTGCCTATTATCATATACATGGCTAGTGGACATACTGCACTTTTAATGCTGCCATAAACAGAATAGAACTTAGTTCGGTCTCTTCCAGCTTCATATTAACTCTGCAAATGATGTGGATTGATTCTGAATTGTCATTTAGTGCTTGTCATCACATTTTGAAATTTTCATTTCATCTGTCTTGGGTAGACATTTAAGGTGTGTTCCAAAGAGTACACTCATCCATTGAGTGGCTCTTTCTCATTCAGGAAAGAGGCATTGCAGGCCACACCAAGAAGCTTTCGGCATGAATTTCTCAGCCATATGTTTCCAGTCTTGTTCTTTTTGCACTAGAAACCACTTAAATATTTTCACCATTGCTTTTGCAGCAGGTATTGGTGGATAAGGGAGACAGAATATCCCTAAATGTCCCCGAGATCACTACCACCCCTTACAAAAATGAATTCCAAAAGGGGCTGCTCTAGGAGGTTGCAACTCTATGGTGAAAGCTTGGGGCATGCCTATATCACAACATACCTAGGTTTCGGTTTGACCTTACAGTGAGGCCCAATTAGCCACCAAGGGCAGCAAGAAAGAGGACCATATCTGTACAGAGAGAATTCTTGACAGTTTGGATGAACATCCCAGTCATTGTTGTGTGCTTGGCCCACTTTGACCCATGCTAGTCTCTCAGTTTTTGTTTATAGCTGGCTTTGATTATAAATATTTTAAATAAATAGCACAGCGGGCTGATGTGGGTCCAAGAGCTGTGACTAGCGTTATACTCTTTAGCCAATTTGCTACACAAAGCCAGAAAGGCTCATCTGACCATTGCTGTAATTATGTTCGGGGGGAGGTCCTGGCATTTATCCAAGGTATAACTAACTCATGGGGGGCAGAGGAGAAGAAGAGGAGTTGGTTTTTATACCCCACTTTTCTTTACCTTTAAGGAGTCTCAAAGTGGCTTACAATCATCTTCCCTTCCCCTGCCCACGATAGACACCTTGTGAGGTAGGTGGATCTGAGAGAGTTCAGAGAGAACTGTGACTGGCCCAAGGTCACCCAGCAGGCTTTGTGGAGAGAAGTGGGGAATCAAACCCGGTTCTCCAGATTAGAGCCCACCGCTCTTAACCACTACACCATACTGACACATCACTCTTCCTCTGCTGGTCCATTAGGACTGCCTATTGCTTGTAGTAGCACAGATAACCAATAAAACAAGTTACATTTGGAGCATTGATAGAAATATCTGGCAAGGGTTTGTTTTTTTGTTTTTTGCATGCTGAGCATTGATGCAGAATGGTGCCATAAGCCTTGTAAAAGGCTGAGTCAACTCAACGTGCTCATTGGGAATGACTGTGAAGTCAGGAGAGCTACACAGGCAGCAATATGAAGCGTTTCACCTGGAAGAAGCTCCCAGCAGAGTGGCTGCTCTCTTCAGTTTCTGCAAGAGCTCTTGCTAAAACTCCTCCCTTGAGGCAGCTGCCTCTTCTTGGCTAGGCTGCCAAAGGCAGTTCTGTCTGAGAAGGCACCTGAATGGAAGGGATAGGCCTTGATGACATGGAATCCTTCTGTCAAGTGAAGCTGCAAGGTCTCTGAAATAAATTATTAAATGTCGACTGTGTGGGAGCGTTTCTTGTCATTCTTGGTGCCTCCGTCCTTTTGAAGATTCTGCCATCTCAGATGAAGCATGTCCTCCTGTCTTGGAAACCTCTCTGTCTCTCTTTTAATAACAACATATGCAGTGTGCCTATTAAGTCTCAAGGACACTTCTGATCTTACATTCTCTGTTTTGTTTTTTAAAACTGGGTACAGGGAAACTACCTACATGGACCTTTTCTAGGGTCGGAATGCTAAGAGCTTATTCTCTGTTTAAGCATTTATTTAATTTTAAAATCTCTAGCAATTCCTATGGCATTTGGTTTTTAAAGCTGTTGCTGTTGTGTGTTCTCCTAAAAATAAAAGTAATATGCACTTTGTATGTGTTTAAAATGCCGTCAAGTCACAGCCAACTTATGGTGACCCTAGCAAAGGGCTTTCAAGGCAAGTGAGAAACAGAGGTGGTTTGCCATTGCCTTCCTCTGCAGTCTCCCTTCCAAGTACAGACCCTACTTAGCTTCTGAGATCTGACAAGATTGGCTATATCATGCCTTCCCTCCACAATTACACACTTTATATTACATTATATATTACATTATATTATGTGTGTGTGTGTAATATGCTGTCAAGTCACAGTTGATCCCATAGGCTTTTCAAGACATGAGATGTTCAGAGGTCGTTTGCCATTGCTTACCTCTGGGTAATGACCCTGGTATTCCTTGGTGGTCTCCCATCCAAGTACTGGCCAGGACTGACCCTGATTAGCTTCCACGTTCTGATAAGATCGGGCTAGCCTAGACCATCCAGTCAGGGCACTTATAATCTATATTGTAATATACATTTATATTATAATATAGAAGTGTATTTTATGTTATTTAGGTAGAAAACTTGTAAGCTGAAGAATAACTGTTCTGCAAAGCTCCTAGGGTTTTCTTGATCTCTTTAATTCAAATGTGTGTGTCCAGCTCATATTTGGTCATTTCAGACGTTTAAGGGGGTAAATAATATAATTTTTGACGCCATGGGAAAAATAGTTCAATTCTTCTGAAATTTTCTATGTGGAACATTAACTTTCTTCTGAAGCATGTATTTATTTTTACTACTTTAACAACATAAAATGTATCATTTAGAACTTGGCGTATAAGATACTACTGCTTGGCATACTTATGAAATTTAAAAGTACACATTCCTTAGTTTACAACAAGCACAATGCCGAATACACCCAACGCTAAAGAGAGAGGAGAGCTACCTTATCATGTGCAGCTTAATTTTTGCCATCTGAGAGGCAGAAAACAGCAAACGTTGAAATTAAATAGCAGTTTTTTTAGTATGTTGTTTGAACAGAAACATACAGTCATAGTAATGGCAGCATATTTTGGATAGTGTGTTAAACTTTATAACACTGAAAATACTTAACTATTCAATAGTGTATTATACACATTATAGCATGTTGATTACGGACAAAATTAGTTGTACCTAAACAATAAATTTATGTTGTATTTATCTTTTAATTGTAGACAAGTTAGTCATATTTAAACAATAAATATATGTTGTATATATCTGTAGTATACTCTGGAATGCTGTAGATTCTTACATAAACATTTTCACACTGTTTTTATTTTATGTATTTATTTATTTATTTATTTATTTAAATGTTTACATAATGCTTTTCTCCAGTGGGGAGCCAAAGCAGTCTACAACATTGTTCTCCCTTCTCCATTTCACCTTTCCAACAACCCTGTGAAATAAACTGAGAATTACTTGTCTAAGGACCATCTACTGAGCTTTCACATCAAGAGTGGGGATTTGAAGCTGGGTCTCCAAGATCCTAGTCCTGCACTAACCACTATGCCGCACTGGGTACACATTTTGCATGACTAAATTCTCCTTCTTTAAGAAAAACAAATCTAATTCCAAAAGAAAATGTCTCATATGCGTTCTTTGCCAGTGGTGTCCCCCTCAAAACTTCCAAATTTTCCTTAGAGGGTGATCGGCCAATCCCCCTTCCCCCCCCCAGGCGTTTGCATCTCTGGTACAAAAATGTTGTACCAGGAGTGGTCTGTGGAAATGTCCCAACACTAGCAGTGCCATCCTAAGCAGAATTACACCCTTCTAAATCAGTGGGAATAGGAAGGTGTAATCCTGTTTAGGATGGTACTGCAGTGCTAACCTTATCAATATGAAGCCTTTCTGTAATCTCTAGGCAGAGCATAGGAAATAGGACATGATCATTGGCATCTGGAGTAGCATTTTAGTTTGCTTAACAACCTTTCTTGATGTAAAATCATGTAAGTCCTGGAGGAGGGCTGTCCTAAGTGGCATCACATCTTTGGAACCAGCTACCCAGGAGAGGCTGGCTAATTATTTGCATTGAAGTGCTGGGGGAAAGATTTTGTGTTCTCAGACATGGTTAAACCAAGGAAATGGTGTCTGCAGCTGTCTTTGATACTCTTATTAGTTATTGATTTTATTGTGTTTTAGTTAGTTGGTTTTACAATTTGGGTTGATTGCCTATTACTGTGGGTGCATTTTGCATAGAAACTTTATATGTTTGGTATTAAATCAGCCTCTTAGTGAGTATGATTGCAAGTTTAGTGCTTAGAGCTAGAACTTTCAGTGACTGTCTCCAGAGGTGGTCTGGGTTTATTACATTGAGGCACAAAAAGCATATTGCTCCTGGTACAATTGTAATATGTTGCTTCATTCTCCGTCAGGGAAAACTGTTTTCCCCACCTACAGGTTTTATGAGGACTGAAATTCTTAGGCCTCATTCATTAATGCTAAAACATGGAAGAGGGGAGGTAGGGAGGGGTGTTTGGATATGTTGTGTATGTGTTTGGCAAATTCCAGAAACACCCAGGTAGAAGAAGAAGAAGAGTTGGTTTTTATATGCTGACTTTGGTCATTTACGCATGGGAGTTTTGCCTGAGGTTCGTTGCTGGGTAGACCCACACTTTCCAGTTGGGAATCTCTGCACCAAGTTCTCTCCAAGCTCAAATCAAGTCCCGCCCCTTTAAATGCTGTTTTGTAATAGGCTTACTTCGCAGTGCTCACTGTGAGAGAAGATTCCCCACCCCAAAACCCAACTGCCATATAACAAAGCATTTTAAGGACAAAAAACGGAGCAATCTGAAAAAAAGAGGGGGGAATCCAAGCCTAAGTTTTAGAAAGCCTTTCAGAAAGAGCTCTGGGGAAACAGGAAGCGTTTGAATCCCCACCTCTTTCCTGTGGCCTGTGGTTTGCCTTCTGCACTGAAATTTCAGCTGGGCTGAGCTCAGGGAAGAGGGAAGAGTCGGGTTAACAGAGAAATGGGAAGACCAGGACATTGCAAGGGCTGGCAGCGAGGTCATTTCTAATGGACGGAAAACACGTGCAGAAATTCAAGGAACAGCCCAGTCAGACGGGGCAAACGTGAGTTCAAGTACCCATGCATAAATGACCTTTCTGTACCTTTTAAGGAGAATCAAACCGTTTTGCATTCTCCTTCCCTTCTTCTCCCCACAACAGACACCTTGTAAGGGAGGTGGGGCTGAGAGAGTTTGGAGTAAACTGTGGCTAGTCCAATTTCAGCCATCTGGCTTCATGTGTAGGAGTGGGGAAACCAACCCGGTTCACCAGATTAGAGTCTGCTGCTCATGTGGAGGAGTAGGGAATCAAAACCTGTTCTCCTGATTAGAGTCCACTGCTCTCAACCATTACACCACACTGGCTCGCAAGAATATTAGAAAGGAGGGGGCTTTATTGCCTCATTCCCATGATACAATGGGAAGTGGGGGAGGTATCTCGTGATGTGGGGTGTAGCTGGATATGATGGAGAGGAATCGAAGCTCATCCATGTAGCAGAATGAGGTGGTGAAATGGGGGGGGGGAGTAATCGGATGGGACTGTACCACTTCAGACTGCAGATGGGGTTGCCATTTCAAATGCTCCTCTGTGTTAAAACCAACAAACTTCAGTACAAATGGGAAACTAGTTCAGCAAGTATCAGGCTGGCCTAGAATTTAGTGTGTCCTGAGGTGTGTGTTTTTTACACAGAGGGTGTCTGCCCATAAACTGAAGTAGTGTAGTAAATCTGCACTCAGAGGAGGAGAGCATGCTGACTGATGGGTAATTCCTCCTATTGGGATTTGGAGGCAGGACAATTTTTCCAGTTTCCTCTGATAGCATACGGGCCTGCCTAAATCTCCAGGACTGGACTTGGCAACCCGGTATGCAAGCGCACAGACTGCTTTCTAGCCGCACGCCTGCCTCAAACGCTACTGGGCAGTCGCGGCGCGACTCATTTGAAACTGACACAGCTGCTCTTGCCAGCCCGGGCAACCAGCTACTAGGAACCAGATGCAAAGGGCTGTCTCTTGTGAACCTGAGAGGAGCCATGTTCCTGTACATCTCTGTTTTAGAAGCAGCCATTTCGCAGAGAGCTGACAGCCACGTACCCAATGCGAGCTGCTCCCCCTCCCAACTTCCTCCGTTGCTCAATGAGTCGTTAGCAGTAATCCTGATATCCAGATGAGTCATCCCTCCTGTCCAGCTGCAGAGACCCCAGGACATTTGCACAGAACGCACCTATTGTTCCGGAATGTAAATCCCATCAGCAGAAAGATTCTTGACTATCTAGGGTTGTGAAAGCCATTGGAATTATAATAGATTTCCAAATTCTCACTATCCTGCCCCGGTAGACACAGCTTAATCCTTTTGTCCACCTTTTTGCCACCTGGGAACCTGGGAGGGGTCAAACCCCTCTGCCCGCCCCCAGAAAACAGTATAATTAGGATACCCCTGGCCCATTCATAGCACCTTAGGTCTTTCCTGGCACCTTTGCCGTTACTCTGTTGGTTTGGTTTCGCGAGCCTTACCACGCTCCCTCCCGCCTTGCTGGTCAAGTCCACGGGAACCCCCACCCCCATCTCGGTCTTCCTTTTCAATCTGTTTATAGTCTGCGTGAGTTGGACAGCACCTCATCTAGATAAGGTAAATATATTGGGTCTACGATATCCCGCCAAATTGGCAAATTTCCCTGTACTACTGCCTTTAATTTACTAGCTTCTTGTATGCTTGTGATGCACCATTTGAATGCCTGAATACATAAACACTGTTTAATTTGGAACTCCTAGTCTCTGTCTTTATTCAAACGTCTCATTAAACGGATTCTGGTATAGTTGAGTGCGAGATCGCTATAAAAATACATAGTTACCGATTGCTCAGCTAATTTCCCCATATAAAGGAGCAATTCGGCTAACAGATTACTGGTGGAGAATGCGGGCACTCCTGCATGTCTGAATACATGCGAGTCGACACGTGTGTATTTAGCGTGTTGACGTAGGAAAAAGTTTTCTGAGACGCTTTGAATTTTGACCAGTTTTTCACAAAAAATCAATTGTCACGTAAAACGACAGTGTGTGTGTGTCTGAGTGTGTGGCTCTAGTGAGCGCTATCTTGTGGGTTGGCTTCTCCCCCCTTCATTCTTTCAGCCCTAAGTCTAGCCGCCAGCTGAGCTATCTTCTCAGCAAAGCAAGGAGACTGAACGGCTTTGCCCTGGGAACCACCTCTCTTCGGAGACTCCCCATTTGAACGGCTGTCTGGGTTGGGTGTTGCAGAGTAGGGTTGCACGTAGACATCTGCACCTACACGTAGGCCAATATAATATTCCCCCCCCCTCCTTGAGAAATCCCCCGAGAGGAAACGATCTCTCCTCTCCTCTCCCACATCACCATTACCAGGCTTTGCCTGCTGAATCTTATTTCACTCACCCCGGACGCGGAGTGAGGTTATTGGGCGAGTAGAAGCGCCCCAGCATAGGGTTAAAATCACCCAGAAAGACCTAGGACGGAGGAGTGGCCACTCCCGCTAGGCTGGGATACGCAGTTTTCCCTTAGGAGTTCTGCCAGGAGTATCCCCAAGTGGAACGCGCACCAGTCCCTTAGGAGCGTGCCAGGAGCGTTGCCACTAATACAGGGTCCCCAAGTGGAACGTGCACCCGTCCTTTAGGAGTGTGCCAAGAGCGTTTCCACGACAGAAGGGTTCCCGAGTGGAGCGTGCACCCATCCCTTAGGAGAGTGCCAGGAACGCTGCCGCGACTGAAGGACATTCCTCTGATAAAGGTTGTCCCCATGTGCTGAGACGAGCCCGTTTCCCTTAGGAGCGAGCCTGAACTGTCTCCCGCAAGCACCAAGCAAATGTGCTGAGGCGAGCCCGCTTCCCTTGTGAAGCGAGCCGGAACCGTCTCCTGTAAGCACAGAAACGTGCTCTCCTTCCTTAAAGGAGCAGCCAAGAGCGTTTCCCGGTTCTAAAACAAGCAGGTTCCCTTAGGATACCTGCCAAGAGGTTAGGGTTAGGCCCACTATGACCACATTAGAAACAAGGTACAAGAAGCAGTCCGACCTTCCCAAACTTGAGAAGTGGCTGGCGAAGAAAGGGGAGTGTCCTTGGGAGGACGGAGCCTTTCAGGGAACCTCTGACCCCCTAACAATGCTCAGAGAATCAATCGAGGAGCATTGCCAGAAAAAGAAACCGTCATCCAAGCAAAAAGACCGCCACATAGCCTGGGGTCTATACTCCGCCATTAAAGATAGCCTTTCCCTTCAGAAAAAGGCACTAGAAAAGGTAGAAGACCTCAATAATAAATTAGCAGTCACCGAGGAAGCATATCTAGGCAGGATAAGGGAAGCAGAGGAAGACGTGCATTTCCTGGAGACGAGAACAACCGAACTCGCTCTGGAAAAAACGGATCTGACTCTGGAAAAGCGAGGTTTAGCCTCCTCCCTAGAAGAAGTAACAAGAAAAAATGAAGCCCTAGTGCTTCAAATAAAACATTTGGAAAAACAATTAGAGGCGGCAGTGGCACAATCCTCTAAGGCAACCCAAGCTGCACAGTACCTAGCTGAAAAGACTAAGAAAGAAATGGAAGCTGCATCCCATGATGCATGTCAGGCAGAAATTAACTCTTTAAAGCAACAGTTGGGGCTGCAACACGCACTCATCTCTACAGTCCACCCAGAGGCTGCAATTGAGTTGCCAGCTACCCCCGCCCCACTGTACCCAATATTAACCCAAGGGACCACTAAATGCCAAGAGACTGTAAATCAACCAGTTAACCCAGTCCTGGCTAAGGTTATAAACACCAGTGCTCGAGAAGGCACCGCCGACCCGGTGCTCACTCGGAAGGTGGTCAGTGAAAGCAGGAGCTGGCGCCCAGACGAACTTAAAGCTATAGCGTCCCAAGTAGGTCCTTTTACAAGGGACACCGCTGTGTCCTGGATGGCCACTGTAGCTTTAACCCATCCCACGGCCACCGGAGCCGACCTAACAGCACTAGCCCTCCGCTGCGCTCCCCCAAGCGAGCAACTCAGTTTGAATGCCATTATGGCTTCAAGGAGACTTGCATATAAAACATGCAAGGATTGGATGGTGGAAATGCTGCAATACTTATGGGGAGGCCAGAGCGTCCAGACACTTTTTGTGCTGGAACAGCAAGGTCCAGGGGACGATCCCGACACCTATGTATCAAGGAAACAACTCCTAGCCCTGCTAGCAGGCATTGTCCAAGCAGGTGCTGTGACTCCCGAGGGAGTAGACCAGACCGACTATAATATCAGGGACTTTAAGGAACCTTTAGTACGGGGACTCAACTCCCAAACAAAACTCGCTGCAGGGTTGATGGCTGCAGGCGACACCGAATGGGAAGACATTGAGCGGCGCATAAGAGAGGCGGCTAATGTCATGAGAGAAACCTTAGATGCAGGGCGAAACTCAAAGATGGGTAACAGAAAGGAGAGGGTCACACGGGAGCCAATTCAGCCGGTGACTTACTCTAACAATGGACCCCATTCCAAGCATGCACCTTACCAGGAGGGCACGCACTCCTCTAAGCAGGGGAATGGAAATGACTATCAACCCCGAGGCCATGACCGAGGTGGATTCCGAGGCTCGTTTAGGGGGCGAGGAGGGAGAGACACCATGCAAAGAAGTGGTTCCTTCTCTCAGCGACCTCTGAACGACCGACCGGAACACCACACGGCCCCCTCTGCCCCCCCTTCTCCGAGATGGGACTCTCAGGCTCGAAAAACCACACGCCTCCCCCTCCACCAGGACAAGATCCTTTGAGATGGTACACCTGGGGAAAACTCAAGGAACTGGGAGCCAATATGGAGGAATTCCATAGGCAACCCACAAAGTTCCTAATGCAAGCCCTGGCAAACTGGGAAGCCCCGCAAGGGAAAGACCCACAGCCAAACTCCGCAAGCGCCATTTCCAAGGTGCAGCCCAAAGAAAGCCCAGCGGGCACCGGTGATCCGTCTCCAGACCTGTGTTAGAGGTGCCCGGAGTCCATAGCACCCCCAGGGCAGATCATAGCCAAGTTGACTCCTGACTCATGGGGGAGGCCCACGGTAAAGGCGGACATTGGGACTCCGGGACACACAGAATCCGCCAAACTCCTTATAGACACGGGAGCAGCACTTAACGTGCTGCATCCCAAGCTCGCCAGACAGGGACATAGCACTCCCCACGAGGTCTGCCTTGCAGGCTTTGCAGGAGGCAATCAGACTGCAAAAACTTGGACAGACATCCCCTGCCAAGTAGGATCCACCCGCTCTCTCCTCACTGCATGTGAGAACAGGGGGGAAGACGACGGGATCCTGGGGGTGCCTTTTCTGAAGGGGCTACAGATCACCATTGACCTCGCCAATGGCTTCCTGTGGCGTATCCCAGGAGGACCCGATTTTGTGAACGCAGTACACAGATGCGCTGCGCTGAAGGCTCCCTTGCCTCTGGCCCCTCTTAAGGAAGATTCCTGGGTTCAGGAGTTTCCAGAGGTGTGGGTCACAGACAAGGCAGAATGCGGCTTGGTCCATGGAGCCTGTGTGCTCATAGAAGGAAAAGACCCCCCACCCCAGAGACAATACAAATACCCCGCGGATGCGGAGGAAGGTATAGGGAAAACCATTAAGGGACTTTTGGAGTGGGATGTCATTCTCCCAATGCAGTCCATCTGCAATGCCCCCTTGTGGCCAGTCTTAAAAGCAGATGGAGTCACATGGAGAATGACGGTCGACTTCAGAGCCCTTAATGCAGTCACTCCCCCGGTCGCCCCAGTAGTGGCCAAATATAATGAGATCCTTGCCGCCATCGCGGCTGGATCAAAGTTCTACTCTGTTATTGACTTGGCCAATGCTTTTCACAGCATTGAGCTCCACCCGTCCTGTTGGTACAAGTTCGCTTTTACCTTCAGGGGCCAACAGTATGCGTTTAAACGCACGCCCCAAGGATTTCATTCTTCCCCGAGCATCTGCCATGCACACGTGGTTCAGATGTGGGAAAGACTCCAGCCTGACTCGCGTCCACACGTGCTGAGTTACGTGGACGACATCCTCGTACATTCTGAGTCAGCAGAAAAGACTGCCGACATCACAAAAGAAGTTCTGAGACTTATCGGAGAAACCGGCTTCAAGGCGAGCCGCGAGAAAGCTCAGCTAGTCAAAACCAGCGTCAAATACCTAGGACTAGCACTAGGACCTGACGGGAGAACACCAGACGGTCAGCGGGTGGAAGCAATTTCAAAACTCCCCGCTCCCACTGATGTTCCCTCCCTCAGAGCCTTGCTAGGGACCTTTAATTTCTCGCGCGACTTTATTGAGTCGTTCTCCGATAAGGCCAGACCCCTGTATGCCTTACTGAAAAAGAACGCCCCTTGGAAGTGGGACTCGGAACAACAGGAAGCTTTTGCTGCCCTGAAAACCAGTCTCATGCAAGCCCCTGCGCTGGCTCATCCAGACCCAGCCAAGCCTTTTCAAATTCAGCTTGCCACCTCAGAACGTAGCTTAGGGGCCACGCTGTCCCAAGAACATGCGGGTGCTCCCCGAGTAGTGGCTTATGCCTCCAGAAACCTGACCCCCGTAGAGATGCGCTTCAGCCCATGTGAAAAGATATGCCTGGCGCTGATTTGGAGCCTGACCCACTGGGAGTTTATAATCGGAGGATCCCGAGTGGTAGTTCACACCACCCATACTCTGCTTAAATACATCCTCTCTGGAAAGATCCAAGATGGACAAGTGTCCAACGCTCGGATCGCTCAATGGACCCTAGCCCTGGTAAACAAGGGAGTGGAGTTTCAGAGAGCATCCAGTGAGCCATCTTCCCCTTACGGCCTCATAGTTACAGGAGAGGAACATGAGTGCCCCCTCCCAGTAATTGAGCACGATCCCTGGCCAGCAAGAGAGGGAGTCCCCCTAGCAGAAGCAGAAGCACTTGGCTTCGAGTGCTGGTTCTGCGACGGGTCCTCCTTCTACGCTGATGGCTCTCCTCGCACCGGTTTTGCAGCCGTCAGAGTTAGGGATCACCATGTCCTGAAAGGAATAACTCGCCCCCACTCCAGCCAAGCGGCGGAAATAGATGCGCTCTTAGCCGTCTTAGACTGGGAAGACCCCAGGACCCCAATTGCCATATATTCAGACTCAGATTGGGCAGTCAGAGCTGCCACCATCTGGCTCCCAGTGTGGCAAAAGAACGACTGGAAAACGCAGGATGGCAAGGTAGTCACATACCAGCAACGCTGGATGGATGCTGCAGCCTTAATTCAGAGGCGCATAGCCATAACCCAGATAACACACGTAAAAGGGCATCAAAAAGATGACTCTGCCACTGCCTACTGGAATAATGCAGCAGACCAGGAAGCAAAAGCAGCAGCCGCTTATGACAAACCCTCCCCACCCCACTACATCAATGAGATCAGATCAGTAACTACCCGAAGGGCTGCTGCCCAAATGAAAACCTCAGAAGTCTTAGACTTGGCCACAATGCAAAGTTCAGACCAGACTATTCAAGAGCTGGCCTGAGCAGGCAAAGATGCCACAGGCAGATTCTCCATCCAAGAGAAAGACTCGATAATCTGGGCAGTAGACTCAGAGGGCGAGTTCCATTGGATTGTGCCCACTGATGTCAGAGGGGATCTTATTCAGTTTGTCCATGAACAGGGGCACCGGGGCAAAGAGCACACGCTCTCCCGGGTCCAGGAAGTTGGGTGGTGGCCACACATGCGCCAGGAAGTAGCTCAGTGGGTAGACAACTGTCTCTCCTGCGCTATGGTGAATGCGGACTCATCCGGCCCCAAAGCCCCCCTCCAGCACCAAAGAGTTAAAGGTCCCTGGGCACAAATCCAAATCGATTTTATCGGTCCTCTCCCAACCACTACCAGAGGAAATAAGCACTGCCTGACTGTCATAGATCCGTTCAGCAAGTGGGTCGAGGCTTTTCCATGTAAAAGGAACGATGCAGCCACCACAGCCCGCCTTTTATTTAATAATATTTTTAGCCGCTTTGGAATATGCGCAGTAGACAGCGACCTCGGGACACATTTCACTGGGCAGATCACCCAGGAGCTGTGCAAGGCGCTGGGCATAAAACAGAGATTCCACATCGCTGGCCACCCCCAGTCAGCGGGGACCATTGAAAGGACAAACCGAACCCTCAAGGAGGCACTTCGCAAAATGGTGAAGTCCTCAGGGAGAGATTGGGACGAGAAACTTCCTATCATACTAATGGCCCTCAGAGGCACCGTTGCCACCCACGGCTATACTCCCCATATGGTCATGACAGGCAGGAAAATGCGCCTCCCTGAATCCCTCTGGATTGACTCACAGCTACCCAATGACATGGAGACTGTAGTTATTAACGAGGAATGGGTCCGCAGCCTGGTCAAAACCATCTCAGAAGTGCACCTTCAAGTGGCACGGAACCTAGGAGTCACCCAGCAAAAGATAGACAAAAAGCTAGGCTGGGTCAAAAAACCCCAACAGTGGGAAGAAGGACAGTTGGTCCTTTACAGAAAATTTTCCAAAGACGGACATCCCCTGTCCGTTAAATGGCAGGGACCTGTGTCCATCACTAAAAGAGTGAGCCCTGCCGTCTATCAGGTCGCCATCCCCCGACAGAAGGGAGACACCTGGTACAAATTCTTCCACTGCTCCCAGCTAAAGGAGTGGAAAGGCAAGCCGCCAGAAGTCCAGCCACAAATTCAACCAGCCGCGAGACCCCCCTCGCTGCCCCCAATCTCAGAAGTCAGAACTAAGCAGATCTCAGTCATGAGTATATCACACCTTCCAACAGTCTCTCTGGAAGGCACCTTCATGGAGATCTGAAACAGACTGTATATAGTTTCTATTAGTTTGCTTCTTCTGGGTTAAAAGCCCCAGAATAAGCAAGGAGGGGAAAGAGAAAGACAACCTCCTCACAAATTTTTCTGTTGAAAACCCCCCCGCATATCCTGAATCCGATCCCTCTCTGTACTTGCAGGGTCCCCAAAATGGAATGGAAAATATGGATCAGGACCTTGTGCTTCCTCGTTACCCTGCAACTTAGCAATGGTCAATCTTTGCACAATGCAATTCGCAGCATATCGGGAAAACCGCACTGGACATGTAAGGGCACAAGAGCAGAACATGAGCCCATGGTCTGTGACATTCTTAAGAGTAGTTATACACGCACAGAATATCCCTACTTTTCCCCAAGTAACAGATTTAGAAGTTGCGAAGAACAATGGGATGAAACCCCAAACTTGATTCTCATGTGTATAGAAGTTAAGACCAGCGCTCAGGTCCTCATGTGCTATTCCCATGAAGACAGACAAATTCCACTGGTTGAAGCTACTTGCATTTGGAAACAAGAGGGAGACCCCAATCTCAAAGACTGGTCCCAAGTAACTCTACCACAACCTAAGCTCAAAACCCAGTGTAAAAAGAAAACTACCCCAAAGCCAGCGACCACCTCTGTCCGTACCCCCACTCCTCCTCCTGTTACCGAGGATTGGGCTCCAGCTTGCGCAGTTTGCATGTTGTCGGCCGCAAGTTGGAAGGCAGGGGAACCCCTAAAAATTATTATCCTAATAGGCACCAGGACCAAAATGGAAGTGTCCACTAAATTAACCACCCCTACCGGGGAGGTCATCACAAACCAAGTGGGAAACTGGACAAATACCCCTTGGACAGTTAGCAACGAGGACTTGGCAAAGCAAGGATCTCCAGACTGGCTCATAAGGTCCACGGACCCCAAATGCCCCAGTCAAGCCCACTCTATCAGGTTTCACCACCTGGGAGTGATAGAAATCCGTTTGACTCATTCAGTGGGTCAATATCACTTAGAAGTGGAAGCAGGGGATTCCTTTAATTTAACATTTGACCCCCTAATTTCGGACCCACAAAAACTCATGGACAATTTTACTAAAGTCGCTGGCTCCCATGTGATCAAAACAGATATAAGGGAAACCGTTCTGATCCAGCCCCAAATGTCTCTAAAGGAGATCCGAGTTCAGCTCTCGGGTCTCAACACCACGAATAGATTACCCCAATGCGCCCCCTATCTAAAACCGGGCCAGGAAGGATGGAAAGCTTGGCTCAGGTTGTGGACAGACGCCTCTCCCTCTCCCAACAGAAGGAAAAGAGCAGCAGCCGATTGGATTGCCCCCGCAGCGGGAGGAGCAGCCCTTATAGATGCGGCAAATATAGAGGTCCTGGCTAATAAGTTTGCTTATGCTACAGCCACGATCTCAGACCTAGGCAAGCCCATCTCCAACTCCATGCAATCCATGTCTGAAGTACAGCACTCCATCAGTGAAATCTTAGTGAATTGGGAAAGCCAAATTGAAAGAGACTTTGCTCTCCTTTTAAAAGGGACCCAGTCTCTACAAGCCAATCTGTCCATTGCCATAGCTTGTACCCAAGCCCATAGTTTAAACACAGCCGTGGCCATGGGAATAATTAAAGAAGCTTCAGCGGGGCACCTCCCCCTGGAAATCAGACACCTCATAGCCCCAAAATTAACAGCCACCGAGCTGCAGTTAGAATCATGGTGGACCTTAATGAATTCCACCTTCCACCCCCAATCTCAGGAACTTTTACTGTATTTATTAACGGCTAGCAGCCGAGAATCTTTTCCCATTTTTCCTATCGTTCCCCTAGGCTTGCAAGCAGGAGAGTCAGACGTGCTCTACGCTAACAACCCCTCCCACTGGGCACGACTCTCCTCTCAAGGCATAATTTTTCTGAATACCAAGGGTTGTGTTCACAGAGACCGCCTCGGTTTCATTTGTGAGGACTATGCGTTAGAACCTCACCACCCCTGTTTAACCCCCCAAATAGATCAGGTCAGCATCTGTAAATATGACCTGAAGCAGGAGAATGGATCTGCGCTGGTATATCTGGGGAAAGGATGTGCCTGTGTAAGATCCCCCTGCCCTTTTCTCATCCTGAATTCCTTTTTATTACAACCAATGCTCCCGTTTATGAACAGATGCTTTTGCAACCTCACATCTGTACAGGGGTGTGATTTCCAGTACACCATCCCTGTATGGACCCGAGAAGAAATGATTTTGTCCCCAGAACTCTTCACCTACATTCAACCCCTCTTTTTAGGGATGGGCTTAGAAGCCATAAGTCAGCTGTTTCAACATCCCAAACTCCATTCAACCCTCCAGAAAATAAAGCAGTCCGGAGACACCAGCTCTCTAGTCGTCTCCCATAATAACAAGGAGATTGCAGATATCTCTGCCAAAATAAAGAAAGCAGGAGAGCACTCATGGTGGGAAACCCTTTTGGGATGGAGCCCCTCCGCCACCGGATTTTTGAATTTGATTCTCCACCCCATAGTTGTGATCCTGGCAGCACAAGCCTGCTTAACTGTGCTGATTATTTTTCTTGGGTGCTGGGTAAAAAGGCAGCTCAGCAAGCTGGAGATTGTCAATCGCACCACCCAACTAGCATATAAGCCGCTCTAAAAGAAAGGGAGGAGGGGAGGAGATGGAACCCTCCATTTCTCCACTCCCCCCCTCTCTCTCTCTCTCTCTCTCTCTCTCTCTCTCTCTCTCTCTTCTCTCTCTCTCTGGCTCGTCTAGCAATTTTATTATTATTATTGTGGCAAGTAAAAATGTGTAACACAGATAAGCCACTCAAATGGAAAAAGGGATGAACTAGTTGTAGAAATTTTATTGTGGAAAGGCATAAATATGAATGACCATAATGCCTAGTGCCAAGTGCAGAGGCCTCTCCACCCCCAGCGGCATGCCACGATCAATGCAGGCTGCGCGCGCACACCTAAATGAATTTCATATTGTTGTATGCATTATGTGTATTTTTATGAATTGTCCTTAAGGTCAGACACCCCCCCCCCCAGCATTCCAAAGCCCCCTCTAGTTGGGAAGGAGGGAACACTCCCCCTTCCATGAATTCAATATTTATTCTTGAACATCCAAAGTGGGGTTGTTATTGGCCAAACCCCGGGCACAAAAATTAAAAGGTTTTTTTTTCCCTTCTCTCCGGGATTGAGTCCGCTGGTGGCGCGTCCTCACACCCACCGTAAAGGCGGGAGCCTCGGTGCAACGACCGATTTCAAGCTAATGAAGGACGCCCGTGCAAAGCGGACATATTGATTGCCGGAGAAGAAGGCCTTGCGGCAGTGGGGGGGTGCAAACACTCGGGCCATCCTGGTTTTGGACGGCCCACCCACCAATGCAGGAAGGCCTCCACTGCCACCGCATGGTCTCCTAAAGACACCCGCCTTGAAATCACAGGGGCCCCCTCCCACCGACAAACAAACATTCCCCTGGAAAGCCAGCACCCTTCTCTGTGTCAAAAATCTGCAGCTGTCTCTTTAACGGACAGCACCTAGGCTGAATACCTGTCTAAACACCAGGAGCAGTCAGTTACCCATCAAGCCCTTAGACTCAAAAATTTGCATAAGCCGGACCCTTTGGTGCAGACCGAGTCTGCGCAGTTTTAGCATGAAGTCCCCTCGCCCCCTCCCCTTGGAGCATACCAAGTCAAGTATGGAAATGTTATTGTATATGCTGCTTTGTTTAGTTAGAATTCTATCTTTTACCAGTATGGGAGAGGTCTCCCCCCGAGAAGGCGATTCCGGTTCCTGTAGAATCGCCCTGTTAGGAAGAGACCTCAAGGTCCTGGTTACATAGTTAGCCCGCTCAGTGGGCTGGCTATCCAAAACCAGAATGGCCCAAATGCAATCCAAAAGACCCACACGGGCCTAGTGGGGAAGGACCGCATTTACTGGTGGGTGTGGGGACATGCCACCAGGGAAAATTAGCTTAGAGCTAATGGATTGCGCCTCGGTCTAACTTGGTCCCCTAGCCCCGGTTACCTTCTGCAGACTGTGTCCAACTAAACCTCTCATCTAGTATTTTTCTCATATGTATAAGAATAGGAAACCAGGAAAGGCCTTACAGACACCTGGATATAGAAATGTTATTGCAAAGGTTTTATTAGGAAATGTGTAAATGTATTGTGTACCATAATACCCTGCGCTTTATGCAAAATGCCTCTCCTCCCCCAAAATCGCCTCCAACGTGATATCAGTAAAGCGAAGGTCCGCAGCTCGAAAGGCCGCGAGACTAGGAATGATTGACACCTTTCCCTTACGGAGAAATCCGAGAAAGGCCGGCCTTTGCCGATAGGACCGCATCCGGGCTCTTTCCCCCATCTGTTAAGTCTGTTCTTTGACCTTCATAGGCGGGGCTACCCCTTTTCGGCTTGCCCCTTTGGAAAAATTGGCTGGGAACAGTCAGGAATTTGATGGCAGTTTCACTGTGGTACTCGCGGGAATGGAACTGTCTGATCTGGCCTATGCCTTGGAAGCCAATGCCAGTTATTGTCGGGCCGGTTTTGGACCACCAGCCCACGGCCAGCACTAGGCCGGCTCGGTGAAGAGCAGGGGCTAGAAAGTCCTCCGGGTCCACGACAGCTGTAGACGCACCTAGCATGGCGACCGACTCAAAATTGCAAAAAGCCCATACTAGGAAGGTCAAAGACAGACCTAATCCCCCGCACGTGCCCCTACAGGTCTCCAAACGGAGCACCTGGTGTGTAGTCGCGCTAGGGGCCCCCACAGGTGCCCCTACCCAACATGCCAGTATGCCCGCCATTTGCATACGACCGCCCCTCCAACCCTAAGGCTCTAGTTATGCATATATGTTTTAATGCGTGTGTTGTGTGTATATTTTGTCTGATCTGTCTTTTACCAAGAGTATTGAGGCCCTTCCCGAGGAAGCGATTCCAGCCTGACCAAATGGAATCGCTTCATTAGTCAGAGCCTCGACGGTTCGCCCGGCGGGATCATCCGGCCCGAAACCAGAATGGCGCGAGTGTAAGCCAGCAAGGTCACCTTTGGTGACCCGCCAGATAGGCGCCACCCCCGAGAGGTACCATAGTGAAGACCGCGCAAGCGCGAGTCTTCATGATTGATGGATGGCTATGGAAGGCGAGGGCATCCACTACAATAGATCAACCCTAAAAGGATATAGTGGGCACAAAACCAGTGCGCAGGAAGGATCCCAGACCACTTGACCCCTTGATGACAGGCAGAGGTGCCAGAGTGAAATGGTATAGTAATCTTATTGTGCCCCTAGCATGGCCCTAGATCTAACCAGAATGCCTTGCAAGGCTGTATGTAAATCACCCCACGCCCCCTTAGTCAGGCCATCCCATACCAACCCCCGAGACAGGCGAGGCCCCGAAGAGTGCTACCGAAGAAGCACGAAGATAGCCGAGCCCAGCCGATTGCCAACGGAAGAGGCAAAGAAGATCTTTTTTTTTTTTTAATTAGCTCCCCCCCCTCTCTTTACCATAGGGAGGAGCGAACTGGAAACCATTGTGTTTATGTGTACCTTCACCCTTCTACTAGGAGGGGAACGAGATTTTCCAGATCCTAAAACGAATGCTTGTAAACCAGCGGTATGTCTTTCTATCTTTGTCTATCTGTAACTTTAAAAAGGGTACAAAGTTTTTCCTTTTTACATCCGGCAGTGTTGCCTAAGGTTTTTTCTTTGTATCCTATGTATACTGTTATGACTCAATGTATATGTTTTCAGTTTGTTAGTTTAGCAATGTAAGCTTGAGTTTAGAAAACAATGTTTTATTTTGTACTGTAAGATGAACCGGATGCTTTGATACATGCAATGCATCCGCCCTGAAATATGCTTGCAAATTTAACAATGCACCCTTCTTGAGAGGTTGTCCAACGTCACTAGGCGGCCCCGTTTTTAATCTAAGGTTTTAGTATAGGACAAATGGTTCCCAAACCTCCATTGGCCAATGCAACCCGACCCCGGTGTCTCCAATCAAGACTTCAATCAACACGTGTTAGGTGTGCCGCCATTTCAGACGTTGTCTTCAGGCGGCAAGGAGGGGAATTGATAGCATACGGGCCTGCCTAAATCTCCAGGACTGGACTTGGCAACCCGGTATGCAAGCGCACAGACTGCTTTCTAGCCGCACGCCTGCCTCAAACGCTACTGGGCAGTCGCGGCGCGACTCATTTGAAACTGACACAGCTGCTCTTGCCAGCCCGGGCAACCAGCTACTAGGAACCAGATGCAAAGGGCTGTCTCTTGTGAACCTGAGAGGAGCCATGTTCCTGTACATCTCTGTTTTAGAAGCAGCCATTTCGCAGAGAGCTGACAGCCACGTACCCAATGCGAGCTGCTCCCCCTCCCAACTTCCTCCGTTGCTCAATGAGTCGTTAGCAGTAATCCTGATATCCAGATGAGTCATCCCTCCTGTCCAGCTGCAGAGACCCCAGGACATTTGCACAGATCGCACCTATTGTTCCGGAATGTAAATCCCATCAGCAGAAAGATTCTTGACCATCTCGGGTTGTGAAAGCCATTGGAATTATAATAGATTTCCAAATTCTCACTATCCTGCCCCGGTAGACACAGCTTAATCCTTTTGTCCACCTTTTTGCCACCTGGGAACCTGGGAGGGGTCAAACCCCTCTGCCCGCCCCCAGAAAACAGTATAATTAGGATACCCCTGGCCCATTCATAGCACCTTAGGTCTTTCCTGGCACCTTTGCCGTTACTCTGTTGGTTTGGTTTCGCGAGCCTTACCACGCTTCCTCCCGCCTTGCTGGTCAAGTCCACGGGAACCCCCACCCCCATCTCGGTCTTCCTTTTCAATCTGTTTATAGTCTGCGTGAGTTGGACAGCACCTCATCTAGATAAGGTAAATATATTGGGTCTACGATATCCCGCCAAATTGGCAAATTTCCCTGTACTACTGCCTTTAATTTACTAGCTTCTTGTATGCTTGTGATGCACCATTTGAATGCCTGAATACATAAACACTGTTTAATTTGGAACTCCTAGTCTCTGTCTTTATTCAAACGTCTCATTAAACGGATTCTGGTATAGTTGAGTGCGAGATCGCTATAAAAATACATAGTTACCGATTGCTCAGCTAATTTCCCCATATAAAGGAGCAATTCGGCTAACACCTCTCTCAGTGGGAGGAGGACACCCCTTCCTTCAGTTCTCTCGCTGTGCTGGGAATGACAGCAGGACCAGCAGGGAGATCTGAAGTGACGAATTCCCCAGCTAAGGCCTTTTCTGCTGCTTTCACATTTGATTTTCCTTGTCTCCAACTTCTCCTCTCCTTTGTCTGATTCACCCGTCTTCCTCCTCCTCTGCCTACTGTGAGTAACTTATTTAAAACCTCAAATGCCAGGCTAGATTCTTTTTGTGAGTGTATGCTTCGTATTCCCCTACAGTCATAGAGCCAAGAAGACACCTTAGGAAAGGGCGTGCTGAAGACTTAACAGAGCCCTGGTGCAGTGCAAGAGACCAGGATGCCCAGATTAGTTTCTTACTTTACTGATGTGGATATTTATATACCACTTTTCTTCCTAATGGTGTGACCCGCAGCATCTTACAACGTTGTTCTTCTCTGCTTCACTTTATCCTCCCCATGGCAACTCTGTGGGATAGGTTAGTCTGAGGGAGAGTGGCTCATGGTCACCCAGTGAGTTTCCGTGGCTAAGTGGGGATTTGTACCTTGGTTTTCCCACATCCTACTCTGACACTGTAACCACTGCACCATGTGGACCCTCTGAAAAAGAGGCTTAGTACTTAGCACTTGTGAAGGCAGGCTTTTTGTTCACAATCAAGTGCAGGTGGCAGGAGCTGTCGTGTGGGGCAGGGGCCTCCCAGCTCACTTGCAAGGTCGCTGGTCACAGCAAACTGGGCAAGGATCTACCTTCCATGGTTCTGGGAAGGACCCCACACACATGCTGTCTCAGAACTGCTTTATTGGTGTTCTTCTAGCGTAGCTAGACTCACTTGCTATGTTAAACAGAATCCAGGGCCCCCTCCTCTGCTGGCCATTCTCAGGTGTGTCAAATAACTGCCTTTAATGCCTGTACTAGTAACTGGCCCTACACCTAAGACTTCATTCCCATTCTTTCCCCAGCCCACCCTGGCTTATGCATGTCTAATGGCACTCCTTCCCCACCAAGGGCTGCAGAAGCCATTAACCAGCCACACCTGGCCCACTGGTGGTTCTCTGCCTATGGCCCCAGTACCCCAGCCTTCTCCTGTATCACCCACTGATCATGCGGTCCATTGACCCTGTGGTCCCTCACCCCATCGGGGCCTACCCCACTTGACTACCACAGGGGCCTACCCACAGATCAGTGCCCCATCCAAGCCAGGCAACAGGTCACACAAGGCAAAGGGGTAAGGTCTCAGATAGTACCCTTCCACCCTGACTCCTTTCAAATACTCTGTGGGGCACACTTATGGCCAGAGCTATTTGACTGGCTCAAACCAATGGTTGGTTGACTTAACAGCTGGCCACAGAGGGCAGTAGGAAGAAGCAAGAAAGACACTCTTCACAGTCCCCCTCAGCAGGGCCCAAAGCAGCCTCCCCTCCAATATGAGGAAGGCCTAATCCAAGGATAATGCTTAGTCTGTTTAGGCCTCTGCCCAGAGTGCTACCTTGAGAACAGGGGACCCAGCAACCCCCAGGGGCAGAGCTAGCGCTGACATCTCTGTTTCCCTGTCTGAGTCAAAGTTTTCTTATCCAGAATCAGACAAAGAGGAGGAGGTGTCCAAGAAAGAGTTTTTGAGATGGATCACCAGTTCCAAATCCTTTTCATTAGAGCCATTAACGTGCTTGAACTCTATGAGAGTATAGAGGAAATCCTCTCAGGGATTATTCCAATCCAAAGCAACAAGGGCCAAAAAATATGCTCTAGAGGGGAAAGCAGTGGAGTTCCATTCTCTGAGTTCTTTTAATGAAGGAGCAATTGGCAAAGCCACTATCAAACAGAGCTAGGCCTCTTCATGAGCTTCAATAGCTCTTGGAGAAGCCTTATTTATGGCTGCCTTTGATCAGAGTGTGGATGCCCTAGGAGCTACCCTAGTCCGAGGGCAATAGTGTTTGAGGATTAGGGGATTTCCCAAGAGACCCACAAAAGTGAGTTTTCCCTTGGTAAAGCTTACTAGACAGTGGCACTTGCTTTCAAGCATAAGTTGCTACTTTTTTCCCCGGAACAGAAGTCATGAGGACAGGTGAGTGAGCACTGGGACTCAGTAGCTGGCCCAGGCAGAGGCCTTCCTTCATGGCAGATGTGAATCTTGTCTCTCTGGTTTGTCTGTGAAGCAGTGGCAGCACTCATGATGGCACAGTGCAAACTGTATTGGTTTTTTAAAAATTGAGCAGTGGACTTCATGACCATCCATGACCAACCTAGCTACTTTGCCCTTTTTGAACAAGGGAATTATTTTGAAACTTCTGGACATTTTCCTCCTCCCCGAGGGGGGGGGGGGCTCAAGATACAGTATACAACCACTATGGCAGAAACATGGTTTTCATTTCCAAAACTGACAGTAGAACGCCTGCAGTCAGCGAGAGGAGGACTTCATCTCTGAGTGGGAGACAACCTCTGTAGATTGTTGGATTAAAGGCATTGTTCAGAGCTGAACCACCTTGCTAACCTTTTCATTACCTGAAAATCAACAGACAGCAGAAACCATCTGAATGGTTTTCAGAGATCTACTCTATCTTTTCTTTCCTTTGCCAAAGAAGAATGGAGGGCAATCCTAGGCCTAACATTCTTAAACCTGGTCCTGAAAAAAGTGCTTCCAAATGAAACATAAAGCTGTGTTGCATAGGTGCTACAGAAGGACAAATTATTGATCTCTCTAGAGGTCCCAGAAGTATGTCCCCATAAAGTAGATATATTACAAGTCTTTCTGGTATATATATCAGAGGTAACTGTGATATAGAGATCATGGACACACCACAGGAAAATTTCTTCTTACCACCAGCAAAAGTTGGAATAGCAGAGTCATGAGTGGCAGTCTCATCTAAGACAGATTTGACGTTCCTGGCTCACCTGCAGGAGTCTGTGATTTTGTGCCTGGGTAACCTCCAGGGCATCAAATTCCGTGCCAGACTCCTGCAGTGGGCTCTCTTCCTATTCCAACATGATGGTCTGTGTGTGTCCATCTGCACACAAGGATCCAGAGCAGTCTGTTATGGTGGACAATGGAAATCAATTTGTCTGAAGGAAAGAATTTTTCACATTCATTCTCAAGTGCAGGTGATTCCAGAGCCATTTTTCTAATCTGCTTACCTCTGGTGTGGAAGTCTTAAACTGAAGGAGGGGGTGATCGCCTCCCATTAAGAAAGGAAATTGTAGAATTTTCCTGCCTTTAAATCTTGATGGGAGGGATCTGCCATCAATCAGGATTCTCTCCTTACCTCTGGGTAGAAGGAATATCTACAGGAATGCATTTCCTCTATCTTGGTTAACTATTCAGATAATATTTTTACAGTCCTTAGATGCAACAGGTCTGCTAGTCATTGTTGCATACCTGATAAGTCATTGGTACCCAGTGTGGTGCCCAAGGGTGCCATGGTGCCTGCCAACACCTTTCCTGGTGCCCACCAAGTGCTTTTAGAAAGTGGGTGGGGCTAGATGGAGCTTTTGCATAGCAGGGCTTCTGCTTGGCTGTGTAGATTAAAAGGCATGCTGTTAAACAGAGCTTCTGCCTGAAATGCTAGAAAGTTAATATTAGAGTTATATATAACCTTACTGCCTGACATTTTGTGATTTGCTTTGCCACCTGCAGCAGCGATTTTGTGATTGGCTCCACCTACTGGGGAAGCCATTTTGTAGCTGTGCTCGTCACCCTGTATCAGAATTCCAAAGGTGACCTCAGACTCAAAAAGGTTAGGGACCCCTGGAGTTAAGTGAAGAAGCTTTCTTTTTGAGAGGCTAAGAAATTGATGGAGATTCCTAGGTAGTTTTGGTTGCTAATTATTGAGAGTCTTAAGACAGTTTTGATTAGGAACACCCTTAGGAAGTATCTCTTTTTATTTATTCATTTATACTCCACTTTTCTCCCCAATGGAGACCTAAAATGGATTACAACAATCTCCCCTTCTCCATTATATCCTCACAACAATTCTGTGAGGTTGTTTGGGTTGACTGGCCCAAGGTCTCTCAGCAAGCTTTGCTACCATATCATTACACGTACCTCTGTATTAAATATCAGTGTACATTTGAGAGCATTTTGTTTATTGTACTTTCATATAGACTTGGTACTTTTCAAGTAATGTTGTGATTTGCTGAGGTTGCCAATCACCTCTCTGAGCTAAATTTCAAAAGCACTCTTTATCTATTCTCTGCTTCAACAGACAATTGTGTTTTCTTAAAGTATTGATTTCCCCCCTAGCTATTCTGTTCTCTTACCTCCCTGTCCCCTTTTCGTCGCCTCTCCAGATTGCACCACTTACAGCTGATCATCTGGTCAGAGTCTGCTGAAGTGATTATCTTGCTGTGAATCAATAATAAAATTTCTTCTTTGGGTTGCTTTGTTCAATTCTACTGGTCTCAGTAGGAATCTTGCCCGAGTTAAGCATGGATAAACTGGCACAGAACCTTAGAATTTGATCCCAAGGGATTAGAGTAATGGAAGGAATGAGGCAACAGAACTGGCTTTTCCCTGCAGAGTTAATTTAAAACTGTAGTAATCCACAGAACAATGGCCATCCTGATGGTGACAAATGGGGTGTGGAATTGGAACAGCCAGTAAGGATTCTGACTTGGGCCAACAGTAGCTAGAACAGTCACCTTATTCTTTTCTGATCCAAGAACCTCATTTTGTCCCAAAATACAATATGAACCCCACTTCCATGTTTTTGCCATATATGGCTGTTTTTCTTCTCTCTTTAGGGAGGCTAGATACCAAGGAGGGCAAGTCTCATATCCTTTTAATAATGTAACTTAAAAGAGCGGTTGTACAGGGGTGAAAAGGCTGTGGCAAGTTATCTTCTCCTGTGTGTGTTAAGTGCTGTCAAGTCGCTTCTGACTCATGGCGACCCTATGAATCAGTGTCCTCCAAAACGTCATATCCTTAACATCCTTGCTCAGATCTTTCAAACTGAGGGCTGTGGCTTCTATTATAGACTTATCTTAGGTCATACCAGAGTCCTAAATTCCCATCTCAATGCTGATGAGCTGAAGAATATGATATGCTTGTTATCTTTAGAAATGACTTAATTTCTAAAAGGTACTGCTAGTAACACCTCTAGTGAATTTTGAATGATTCTTTTCTTCCCGAAGCTCATCATTCCAGTTTGTGATCCATAAAATAAACTTCCTCAGATAAATGTTATAATTAAAGAGAAGGCCTTCTCCTGAGCCTTGGGAGCACAGTGCAGAGGATTGACTTCAGTACTAGATGAAGATAAAAGTATCTATTTGGGGAAATGTAGAGTGAAATAAGAATGCATAAATAGTTCAAGAAGTGAAAACTGGTACTAATGGATTTTAAGGGACACTAGAGGTGAGGCATCTTAAGTGAAGTAACAATTGAATCTGTCAGGTTTTGTTCTAACAGCATAAAAAAGATTTAATAATAGTGGAGTGTTTAAATTGGGAACAGGTTCAGCCTGATTGCGTCATTACCTTGTGTTGGGGATGAGGGTGGGACCTATTTTGGTATGTTGAGTGGGACTATATGCAAGGGTGTTTACTTAGTTTTAAGACTGTAAGTCTTCAGCACTAAAAAATTTTCTTTGGAAAAGCTGACTTCTGTTTCCATACCTGAAATACAGATGTTAAGCATATTTTGTATACTTTGTTTCTGCTAGTTATGGGGGACGGTGAGGAGGGCATTAAAACCATTCCCCTCACCTGTCAGCCCTTGGCCCACAGAACCAGAAATCACCACAAAGTCAGATAGAGTCCAAACAGATGGCTTTTACTGGTCAAATAGGCATACAGTGCAAACGAATAAAATGACAGCTATGAGAGACTCACTAGCTGGGAGATATTATAAGGCAGGAAAGGCGGGAGATTACACGCACAGGCTGAATACAGTTTCCCAGGAGCTGAGTTCCCAGGCCTAGGTATGCGACCTTGGGGGGCAGACAATACAGCGCAGAGACAGAGGCAATAACGAAACCGAGACAGCAGCCTGACATTCTGCTCCCCTCAAGGCCCCCTCCCAGTTCGCAAGGGGGCTGGCCTATCTGGGTAAGCAATGTGAAAGGCGTCGACGAGGTCGGGGGCGGAGACATCCCGTGCGCGCACCCATTCGTCATAGGCAGGGGGGAAATGTTTCCAACGGACTAAATATTGCAGGTTGCCATGGTGAACACGGGAGTCAAGGATCTTGGAGACTTCGAAGTGTTCCTCCCCCCCCCACCATGATGGGTTGCGCAGGAGGTGGGTCCGGATGCCACTGTGGAGAAGCAACATGGGGTTTGAGGAGGCTAATGTGGAAAACAGGATGCACACGCCTCAAGGATTTGGGGAGAGCCAGTTCCACCGTGACAGGGTTTATGACCCGGGTGATGGGGAAAGGGCCAATGTATTTAGCACTGAGCTTATGGCACGGTTGGGTGGAACGGAGATTTTTGGTGGAAAGGTAAACCAAAGCACCCACTTGCAGATCACCCCCGGGGGAGCGATGTTTGTCAGCTTGCGCTTTGTATTTACGTTTGGCCCGGTCGAGGTTGCTAACGAGCCAGGGCCAAGTGGTACGGAGGGCGTGTGCCCAGGAGGCAATGTCGGGGTTCCCCTCCCCCTCTACATCATCTGCAGGAGCGATGGGACTGAAATCTTGTCCATACACAGCAAAAAATGGGCTAAAACCTGTGGATTGATGCATGGCATTATTGTAGGCATATTCTGCTAAAGGTAACAGTTCCACCCAGTTATCCTGGTGGTAGTTAACATAACAGCGTAAATAACATTCAAGTACAGCATTGACACGTTCAGTTTGACCATTGGTTTGAGGATGGTATGCACTAGATAACCCTTGTTCCACTCCCACCAACTTGAGGAAAGCTTTCCAAAACTTAGAAACGAAACCACTTCCGCGGTCACAAATTATCTTACGCGGAAACGAATGTAAGCGAAAGATATGCGTCACGAAGAGGCGGGCCAGTTTCTGAGCAGAGGGGATCCCTGCGCATGGAATCAAATGTATTTGCTTAGAAAACAAATCAGTAACAACCCACAACACAGTTTTACCCCCACTGAGAGGGAGATCAGTCATGAAGTCCATAGCAATCACTTCCCAAGGTTTGCTGGGCGTTTCAAGAGGTTGTAGCAGTCCCGGGGGTTTTCCCTGCGATCGTTTCGCAGCGGCACAAACGGGACAGCTGCGGATGAAGGAGTCAATGTCGGAACGCATTCCCCCCCACCAGAACTGTCTGCGCAATAAGTGAAGGGTTTTCAGAAACCCAAAGTGCCCAGCTGTTTTGGCTCCATGAGCTAAATGTAAAACGTCCTTTCGGAGAGCTTTGGGTACATACAATTTCGAGTCCTTGTACCAGGAGCCTCCTTGTTCCAAAACACCAGGAGGTAGGGTATGAGCGGTGCGTTCTAAAAGGCACTGGTCCCGAAGGACAGTTAAAAAGGACTCGGAGATGGGGATTTTGGAGGGGGCCCCCCCGTCGGCCATGGAGATCTTAGAAACAGTTATGGGGCTAGTGCTTACGTGCGGCGGCGCGCAGACTGCAGGCGGCTGGGCGGTCGGAGGGGTAGGAAGGGCGGGAACTCCGGTTTGTTGCGGTGGCGGCTGGGCAGTCGGTTGGGCTGGCGGAGCTTGTACGTTGGGTAAGGTGTGCTGATGCTGGGATCGAGTTTGCACAGCCAGCATCGGTAGAGCCCCACGTTGCATAGGGGTGAACAGAGAGTTGGTGGGTCTTTCGAGTTTTACCGGATATTGTGGTAAACGGGAGAGGGCATCCGCGAGAACGTTCTGCTTCCCAGGGACGTGCTTCAGGGTGAAACGGAACTGCGCAAAGAACTCCGCCCACCGTTGTTGTTTCGCCGATAGCTTATGGGACCCCGTGAGGGCAGCTAGATTTTTGTGATCGGTCCAAACCTCAAAGGGGACTTTAGACCCTTCCAAGAATTGTCGCCATAGAGTCAGTGCATGATGAACTGCTGAGGCCTCTTTCTCCCAGATGGGCCAGTTTAATTGAGCGTGCGCAAATTTTTTTGAAAAGTAAGCGCAAGGGTGAAGAAGACCATCCGGTCCTTGCTGGAGGAGAGCCCCTCCCATGGCTACATCGGAAGCATCGACTTGCACAATGAACATTTGATTTGGGTCTGGGTGCTGTAGCACCGGCTCCGAAGTGAAGAGGCGTTTGAGGGCCAGAAAGGCGGCTTGGCATTGCTCAGTCCATAGGATTTTTGCGGAGGGCAAGGCAGCCGAGCTTACTTTTCCTTTAGTTTTCAGTAGGTCCGTAATGGGTAGAGCCACCTGGGCGAAGTTAGGGATGAATCCTCGATAGAAGTTTGCAAATCCCAGAAATTGCTGTACTTGCTTCCGGTTGGTGGGGGGAGTCCAATCGAGGACGGCTTGGACTTTGGCGGGGTCCATGCGAAGACCTTGGTGGGAGATGATGTATCCCAAAAACGTGAGTTTGCTTTGGTGAAATTCGCACTTAGCTAGTTTTGCGAAAAGTTGATGGTTACGCAGGCGTTGCAGAACTTCCCTGACCAGAGCCACATGCTCGTCCATAGTTTTCGAATAAATGAGAATGTCATCTAAGTAGACCACCACCCCACGATATAGAAGGTCATGTAGGATTTCATTGATGAGTTGCATGAAGACCCCCGGGGCCCCTTTTAATCCGAACGGCATCACAAGGAATTCATACATTCCGAAACAGCTAGAGAAGGCAGTGAGGTGCTCATCCCCTTCGCGGATACGGACTCGGTAGTAAGCTTCCACCAAGTCTAATTTAGAGAACACACGGCCTTCCTGTAATTGTCCCAAAATATCGGATATTAATGGGATAGGATAGGCGTTGGTCTGGGTAACCGCATTGAGCTTTCTGAAGTCAATGCACAGGCGAAGGTCGCCCTCCTTTTTCCGGACGAAAAACGCGGGGGCCGAGTTTGGGGCATTCGAAGGGCGAATGAACCCTCTGGCGAGGTTTTTGTCCAAAAAGTCCCGGAGGACAGTGCGCTCGGAAGCGCTCATAGGGTAAATCTTACTCTTGGTTAATGTGCAGTCCTTTACCACTTCAATCGCACAGTCTGAGGCCCGGTGGGGGGGTAAGGCATCACATTCCCTAAGGTCGAAGACATCTTCAAAGTCCCGGTATACAGCGGGTAGAGCCGGTGGTGCTGGGGCAGTAGAGGTTAATGCTGGAACGGGCGGATATAGCAGAGCAAAGTTTTGCCGATGCTGGTCGCAGGTGGGACTAGCGAAGGAGATAGTGTTTGTTTCCCAATCAATACTGGGACTATGTCCTTTAATCCAGTTAATTCCCAAGACCACTTCAAATCGGATAGGGGCTATAGTGAAGTCTATTTGTTCCCAGTGGGAACCAATTCCCATTGCCACCCCTATGGTGCGGTGATCAACTGGACCCCCCTGGAAATGGCTTCCGTCCATTTGGGCAAATTGGACGGGGGCGGGTAAAGCCTCAGAGTCGGCTCTGAGTGCAGCAAAAGTGGTTTCGCTTATGAGAGTGCGACAGCAACCGGAGTCAATTAGTGCTTTGACGGGGATTTGTGGGCCACCGTTAAGTTGTTGTAAAACTGCATCTACGTAGACGGTGGAGTCCACTTCTTTGATTTTGGTAGGAGCATTCGGTTTGATAGGAAGATCCTGAGAGGTCTGTGGAGACGCTCCATTCACCACAGACCGGAGCCGTTTTTTGACAAGTCGAGGGGAGATTCCAGGTTTAAGGCTGGAGAAATCCAAGGATTTTCCTCATCCGAAGAGGGAAAGTCGTCCCCCAATGGGGCACTTGTAATCCGAGACCCGGCGGGGTCGTTGGTAGTAGGCAGGGAGGCTGGGTCCCCGGCATGGAGTGCAGAGGGTGTGGGTCTTCCCGGAGCTGCGCTGCGGGTGGCCGCGGTGCCTCTGCGTGGTGGACGACCTCGGGCGCGGGTTGTCGTGCTGGGACGAAATAATTCCTGGCGGCGTGGGCAAACGGCTGCAAAGTGGCCCATTTCTCCGCAAGTAAGACAGGCACCCCTCTGAAATCGGGTTTCACGTTCCTGGGGCGGACGTGGGGGATTTCGTGGGACGAGCAGTGGTGCCTTGGGTTGAGGCTTTTGGGTGCCTTTTTCCTTGTGCTTTTGACGGACAAGAGAAATAAAGCGTCGGCGGCTTTCCACTTCCTCGGCTAATAGGATCCAGTCTTCGAGGGTATCGGGATCGCCTCACATGTAAGACCAGTTCAGAATGTCAGGATGCAAGGCTTCCCTGAAATGATGGATCAGGGTGGTCTCGGGCCAACCTACAATTTTACTTGCCAGTCGTTGAAATTCATCGGCAAATTCTCGAACTGTAGCAGAGCCTTGTTTTAATTGTAAGAGTTCCGTTTTGGCTCTTTCCCCCAGGAAGGGGTCCTCAAACCTCCTTCTCAGGGCAGTCATGAAGTTGTTGAGGGAACGAATAGCACGAGAGCGGGTGTCAAACTGGAGGACCATCCAGTCAGCCGCTTTACCTGTCAGAAGGGAAGCTACGTAACGCACCCGGCTATCTTCCGTGGGGAAAAGTTGTCCTTGTTCTCGCATATAACTGTCCACTTGATGCAAGAAACAAGGCAAAGTCTCGAGAGATCCGTCATACGTAGTCCTCAATTTGAGTTGCTTCCAAGGGCCGGGCGCAGGTTGACCCGGTTGCACGGGTGGTCCGGGTGGAGGAGCAACAGGAGCTCCAGGAGGCAAGGGTGGAGCAGGCACATTAGCGGGTGGTTGCACGGGTGGTCCGGGCGGAGGAGCAACAGGAGCTCCAGGAGGCAAGGGTGGAGCAGGCACATTAGCGGGTGGCTGTACGGGTACCCCCTGACCCGGTATCGGAACGGGCTGTCTCTGAGCTATCAGGGTTTGTTGTAATTGCCTGTTCTCTTGAAGCATAAGTTCCATTACTTCCTGGAGTTGATCAACACGGTCGGAGAGCTCCCGATTCTGGGCTCGTAAGAGATGAACCTCCTCACTCGGGCCACCAGTAAGATGAGGCTTACTGGTCCGGAAGCTTGTGGCCCATTGAGAGCTATCCCCATATAAATCCTCGTCTTCAGACTCTCCTGAGTCTCGACGTCGGTCAGCCAAACGGCGTGCGCGTTGGGTCGCGCGCGACGGGACAAACGGCGGGGAAAAAGACAGACCCGATAGCCCTAGTAGATTGTCCTTGGGGCGCGTGTCCACGTTCGCCAGATTCCTAATCCTTGCTGCAGCCGCCCTGGCTGCTTCCGCAGCCTCTCTCTCTCTTGCGACCTTAGCCGCTTCGGCGGCTTGCTGATCCGCAAGAACTTTGGCGTTCTCAAGTCTTAGGGCAGTCTCTGCCGTAATGCGCGGCAAAAGTTCTGTCTCCAGGAGTGTGAGTAGGGGGTCGGGTTCCCCGCCCAGCAGAGGTTGTACCCGAACCGCCAGTGCGGGTGCCTCGGCTCCAAAAGTCGAGGTCAAAACTTGAGCCAAGGTGGCTACCGGGGTGTCCTTTGTACATTCCACAAGGAGAAGAGCGGTGCTAATAGCGACTCGCTTGGCCTCAGCCTGACAGCTGGCTGCATCCGGGATCAGGGAAAAACCCTCCGGCGGGGCTCCCGCCATGGTAGAAAGAGTTTCTCGAGAAATAAGATTATCCAAAAGTCCAGTTAATATTTGTAAATCCTCAGTCGCCAATCGGGCATCGTCCAGTAATTGATCCAAGTCCTGAAGATCTAGACGAGCATCAGTATCCTCCGACGTTAACATCCAGAGACGTCCTTTAAGAGATTGCCACTGTTCCTGTACCAGTCCCCTCAAGCGGCAAACCTCTCGGGTCGTCCGGAAAAGTTCAGCGATTAAGTCTTGTAACAGAGTAGGATCCTCAGAGAAGGGCTCCAGGGTGTAGATCACCTGGAGAGCTGCACAGCTCCCATCCAAGTGGCAGGCGAACCCCCCTGGGCTCCAGCCTGGCTAGTAGAATGGTGAAGAGAAGGGATAGCTGTCATAATGTCAGCCCTTGGCCCACAGAACCAGAAATCACCACAAAGTCAGATAGAGTCCAAACAGATGGCTTTTACTGGTCAAATAGGCATACAGTGCAAACGAATAAAATGACAGCTATGAGAGACTCACTAGCTGGGAGATATTATAAGGCAGGAAAGGCGGGAGATTACACGCACAGGCTGAATACAGTTTCCCAGGAGCTGAGTTCCCAGGCCTAGGTATGCGACCTTGGGGGGCAGACAATACAGCGCAGAGACAGAGGCAATAACGAAACCGAGACAGCAGCCTGACATCACCCTTCCCACTCCAGTGCCTGAGATTATCTGACATTAAGTTTACAATGTAACAGCTATTGACTTTTTAGGTATGTATAAAAATAATATGGAACCTGAGATTATCTAGATTCTGAATTGTGCACCCTTTCCCAAACCCGATGCTTTCCCATGCTATAAATGCCCAAGTCCTTTTGTTTTTGAACCCCCTCTTCCTTCCTTGTCAGTTTGCCACATTTTAATAAATATTCCTTATTGCTGTTGCTCCCATACAGCTTGGTAGCGAATACAAACAGCCCGGAATATGTTTGTTCAAGGGAGGCTCTTTGTTTCAAAATCTGTTGGTAAATGAATGATAAGCAGATAGATAAAGCCATATATAAATATGAGGAGTCTGGTTAGTAGATCAGATTTCCTTGTTCTTGATCTTCCAACTTGAGACTCTGGTCTCTCTTTGAACTTCTAGTTCTCCTGATCTACTTCCTTGGCCAACTTTTGCTTTCAGTAAGTGTCTGCCTCTTCCCATTCTTGCTGTATAGGGAATCTGTGTTTTAAGGCATTATTTCTGCCTCCAAGTGTGAATTTCTGCCCTTGCACTCAAAGCCTAAGCATATGACAGGAAAGTATTATCCAGGAAACAGTTGACTGCAGAGCAAATGCCTCTAAGTGGAGTTCAGTGTATGGGTTGTTGAGGTGCAAGGCTATTCTGACCAAGTAGAGAAGTCCAACTCAGCCCAGAGGTTAGGTGAACTGAGGATCAGAAATGTAACCTTCTCTGACTGACATACTGGTTATTCTAGCATCCCACCTACTCCCTCCAGTTTACCACACTTAAAGATTTCATTTTCTTTTTAAAGAGCTGCATTTGGTTCTGTACGGAGCCACATTTGACTCTGGAGCCATAGGTTGCAGAATCCTGCTCTGGGCTGCTCCTCGCGGTTCTCAACGGACCCCTACGGTCTCAATGTGCTTTCTCAGGTGGCCATCTTGAGGAGGGCTCTGTGGTCCGAAGGAGATTGAGCAAGCAGTTCTTCCCTGAAGGCAGGCCACTCAGCTGACAACCAGAGCAGGGCTCTGGCTGTGGATTTGGGTCCCCATAGCTCCTGACACTGAAATGCAGGGAGATCCAAGGTCAGGTGTTACCCCGCAGGTGTTCATTCTAACAGTTGGCACAGGGAGCCCTGAATGTATGTGTTTTCCCCCATGGGGCAAATAGCAGCCCCAGGGTGAGACTTGCCTCAGGAAAAATGGTCTGGGTGGGTGGGGAAGGCCCTCAGCATAATGATCCTGTCCCAGTTCAGGAGCCTTCTATGGGTTACTTAACTAAAAAATAAATAAAATCTGCATGGAAATCAGATTGTGGATCTCCCTGAGCCTTTTCTTGTTTTCTCTTTCAAAGGAACAATTTAAAATTCATACTAAATTCATTGAAGCGAGGGGAGAATTTGATACTGGTGGCTTACATTATATTCTGAGACTTATTCCTCTGGTGAGTTATACTCAATTTAATTGCAGTTGTTGCCATCTTTTTTGTTTATTTGTTTATTTAGGATATTTCTATACTGCCTCTTTAGAGTCTTGCTTACAATTAAAATCACCATAATATTTAAAAAAAACAGGCCATTAAAAAGCCTCGTTACCTCTTAAAGATTATCTCTGGTAACTTTGTGGGATATTGCCTCTGTTGTTTTGATGTACAGTTACAGCTCCCTAGTACCTGATGGGGATGTAACACTTCCTGATATCCTAACTGGTAGTGGAGCCCATGAGCCTATAAATGCTGCTTACCTCTTAACCATGGTTAGGAGAATGGTAAGCATTACATCCCCAGAGGAAGTGGTATCTGAAGAAGTGAGCTGTGGCTCACGAAAGCTCATACCCTGCCAGAAATTTTGTTGGTCTTTAAGGTGCTACTGGACTTGCTCTTTTCTACTGCTAGTGACAGACTAACACAGCTACCCATCATGATCTATCTCCAGAAGACTTCGGATAAAACAGTGATTACCTTTGAACACAAGCAAAGCAAGCATGTGCGCACATGTATAACATTTTAAAAGATCTGTATTCATTCTTGAATTTATGCAGATTGCAAACATTCTTTTAAAGAAGTTAAATGGGACAACGGTTATCTGTTTTAGTAAATTGGTACAACATTTTCAACGATTAAGATGGTATCTAGCATTCTGTGTTCTTAAAAGATATACAGCCCAAGGGAATTATGCAATGGATTGTAACTTTAAAATGACAGTAAAGAAATGGAAGAAGAGAATGCAGATAGCAAATAGTCACTGTCATGCTAATCCAGATAAGATGTATTCAGCTTTTAACTTGTGGTATTATATTTTTCCATTTATACTTGTTGCGCTAGATAAAATTTACTTGCATTTCTATTAAAAATGGAAACAGAGCTGTGCCCCCTTGCTTGTATTGTATGGAATATCTAACACCATTCTTTGTGATCCTCAGTGTAAGACTACTAAAGAACTCAAAGAGGCCTGGTACAACTGATATAGCATAGTGGTTGAGCGTATGATGTGATCCAGGAGTTTCAAATGTCCCTTAAACTGTCAGCCTTAAATTTTCTTGGTATGCTGAATTAACCCCTGATCTCTTAGAATTTAGTCCCACCCCCAGTAATGTGAGGACAAATTACAGGATAGCAGGTGTTTTTAAAAAAACACCCTACCTGTAACCCTAGAAAACTACTACCAGTCAAACTAGACAACAGTGACCTAGCAGGACCAATAATACGGCAACATCATATGCTCATAAGACTTTGCCCTCATTGATTGAATCTGTTGTTGGCTTTACTGTTTGTTATTACCTGTATATCTGGAAACTGCTTTGAGTATATGGCAGAAAAGTGGTATATAATATCAAAAGGACCCTGAGCTTTCCCTTCTAGCTATTTGCCCAAGTTCCCCCTTCTCCATCTCTACCCAGTGAACATAGAGCTAACCATGTCAATCATTTTGTGCGCCAGCAAATAAACAGTCATTATCTCATTGCAGGAGCAGTTGAAACGAATCTCTGTGATAAACTTTATTGACAACATGGAGGTTTTCTTCAAGAATGGAGAACTCAACCCTGAGTGTAACAAACCCGAGTAACTAAGGATGGTATTGGTGTGGAGGATTTTCTGCAAAATGCCATAATAGATGAAACTGTAGTCATTTCCATCCCTGGCTGTTTGGTCTTGTTTGTTATTAAGAAGTTGCCTCCCCCTACTTCCACACAGTTTTGTGGTACATCTGTGCACCTTCCAGCTTTTCTGCATTCTTTCCCAAACCCATTTTACTTCTGTCATGTTATGGAAGCTCCTGTGTAGATGGAAAAATCCAGATTATTTCTGGTACCACCTACATTGGTGCCAGTTCCCTTGCCTTGGCGGTGGCCATTCTTCTCTCTGCACCAGCAGGAAGAGGGCTTATTATTATTATTTTAATCAACATTTCCTTGGTCACACTATTGTTATAACAGTGTATCTGCCAAGTCCTATGGAGCTGACCGAGGGCCACTGTGGTTTAGTGGTTAAGAGTATTGGACTAGTATCTGGAAGACCCATGTTCAAATCCCCACTTGTACCATGGAAGCTTGCTGGGTGATCTTGGGCCAGTCACACTCTCACAGCCTAACCTACCTCACAGGGTGGTTGTGAGGATAAAATGGAGGAGGGAGGATGATGTAAGTTGCTTTGGGTCCCCATTGGGGAGAAAGGCGAGGTATAAATGAATTAAATAAACAATAAGTAAATATACATTTCCAGCGTTCATGTTAAAAATAAAGTGTCTGACCCATTTTGTTGCAGAGATATAAAGGGAAAGGCATTGCAACAAAAAGGGCTAGGATAAATAATTTTAATAATTGTTAATTTTTTTAAAAACTTCCTAGTGGTACGGGGTGTGTGTGTTGCTGAAGCAGGGGCTGGAGCAGGGGAAATTGGGGAAAACACACCACTTAGAAGAGCCCTTGCTACTGTGCTTAATTCACAGCTTGCAGCAACATGAAAACCCCAGGAAACCATTGCTGTGTGAAAGCCCCCGCCCCGTGTCTGATAAGCCAGGCTCAGCTGTCCAGGGTTTCATTGCTTGTAAATCTTTGCTTTGGGGTGGAGCTTGCAATGGGGCATCCGCTTACAGGGATTCCATTCTTGCTGATCTATTTCTCCCAGACCACTGACAGGCCTTTTTAAAGGAGCAGTATGCATACTGAGAGCTTGATTTACATGCAAATAATGTTGTCATGGATCGCCTGGTAGCTTCAAGAAAAGGAGAAAACTGAAATCCTGGAAAGTGTTCTCATTCTCAGACCTGAATTGGTTGTCTCTGGCTTCTCTTGTCTCCCAACATACTTGTATTACAAGGCGCTTTGGATAGGGAGTCAGGCAGAGGTTTTTAGTTCTGTCATATCCTTGTGGAAGAGGAACTAATGAGGAGAAAAGACAAAACCCTAATGGGGTTTTAAAGAACATTAGTCATCCCCTTTCTTATTTATTACATAGCCTTTAATTTTTCTGTTTAAATACCAAGAGCTCTTATTATCTTGGAGCTGACCAACTATCGGGTGCATTTTCAGGGTGGCTACATCTCATTGCTTTCCCGAGCTCTCCTGTAATTAGAAGTACATGAATGCATCTTATTTATTAAATGTTATAAATGATGCGATACAGGCGGTATAAATTGCACAATGATTCTTTGATTGCACAAAACCGAGAAGCACAGACAAGCAGTTTAGTATGTACTAATTTCCAAGGCTGACAACCCAGCTAATAAACCAGTTGGGATGCTGAACACTTCTGCTCAGGAAATACTGCCTTGTGGGGATTAACATGCAGCCTCCCCTTTAGATCATCACATGTAGCAAATGCACATAGAGTTTTGTACCACAGGGAATGTGTTTTTGACAAACGGCAGGGTGCACGAGGGTAGCACATTAACTCTGGCCAAAGCGCTTTCTGTTCCTGTAGATTGCAGCATACAAATCGGTTCTTTGAAGTAGCCGATTCAAAGAACCAATTCGTGGTGTAGTGGTTAAGAACGGTGGTTTGGATCGGTGGACTCTGTTCTGAAGAACCGGGTTTGATTTCCCACTCCTACACATGAAGCCAACTGGGTGACCTTGGGCTAGTCACACTCTTTCAGCCCCACCTACCTCACAGGGTGTTTGTTGTGGGGAGGGGAAGGGAAGGTAATTGTAAGCTGGTTTGGCATATAAAAACCATCTCTTCTTCTTCTCCTTCCTTCTTTCTTCCCTCTTCCTCCTTCCTCGTATATAGTGTCTCCCCATAGCAGCCCTTGTTTGCACCTCCCCCAACTCCTCCATGCCCCTTAGGTTATTTTCATCTAGATTTTCTTTTTTTGTTTTCTAGCTAGGAGTAAAGGGGAGCATGATGAGGAAGATGTGTAGCTGTCTCTTCCTTGTTCCAATCCACCCGGGAAATGTTCGAGTATCCAGGAGGAGAGATGAGAGAGGATGGGAGAGGGAGAGACAGTACTGTTTAGGGGACTGAATTAATCACTCCACGGGCAGCCAGTTATCAGTGTTGTATTCTAGTATAAGTTTATGTTAAAGTAACTTTTAAAAGCTGAGCACTGCACTTTGGTGTGAATTATTAACAGGTTGTAGTTCATACTCTGAGGAGCCTAGGCAATAAGGCAACTAATGTGTCCAAATATCCAAGTTTGTCTTGCCTGCATGACATATCAAAATGCTAATGCGGCTGTAAAACACATTGCTTGATTCTAATCTAGAAAAAGCCTTCAGAGTGCCTTTAGTGAGAAGTTATCCTCTTCAAGGGAGCCTCTGCATCACTTAAAAAACCCTTCTTAGATTGAAAGCTCAAGCATTTCATGGATTCTGCTGGTCTTCTGCACCAGAGTTGGCTTTTATTTTTAACTTGGGTAAGATAAATCAAGATAACCATCCTTATACAGACAGGCTATCTTTAACTTGGGACCTTCACATGGTTAGCGAGAAGATACCATATTCCAGTCAGGTCCACCAAACCAGGGTTATGGTTGGCTGCCCTAACTTTAGTTATGTCACCCCCCTCGTTGTCAATCGGTTGTCTGGGGGACCCAGGGCCCTCTGAAAGCTCATCGGGGTATTTTAAAGAGCAGATCAGGGATGATGGAAAGGTAGCTCACCTAGCACTACCATCCTTCCCCTGTATCTTTCCCTTTTCTCCTTTTTGTGTTGCTTAATTCACTGCTGGCAAGCAGCGTGTATTGCTGAGGTTCTCTCTTTATCCTCTCTCTCCCTTTTTGCCTGTGCTCTCCTTCAATTTTGCCTTTGGGGTCTTGCTCAGAGAAGGAAGGGGAGAGCCTCAGGCCAGCAAAAGAGAGGGAATGAAGAGCAGGACTGGAATCTTGGAGGCAGACAGAGGCTGTTCTTGGAAAACGCACAGGCAGGCTTACTTGGCTGCAAGAGAAATGCAATTTGAGCTGTTGCTGCCTCAGCCAAGCTAGAGGGACGCTCGGAGGCTTAGCTGGTTGCTTTCTCAAAGCTGTTTTATGCCTTTAGGTTATTTCTACTGAGGGGAATTCAGGCCAGGAGTGAGGAAACACCACACATAACTTGCAAGGGGGATTTCAGCTTGCTATTTTCAAACCAGTCAAACAGTTCTGCTGTGGGCCTCCTGTTCATATCTTTCTTACTATCTGCATTTTGGGAGCACCTCCAGCAAACCTCCCACTGCCCTCAGGATTCAGGAGCCTCTCAGCCTCAGAGGAGTAGTACAGGGAATGAACGGCCTGTAGCTCCGATCTCCACTGGAAGGAAGCAGGCATCCTGCAGGGACCCAAGCAGAGTGGCAAGAGGAAGGGCTCGGTCGTCACAGAGCAGGCCCGCCGGCTTCCACTGGCTCCCCTCAGAGGCAACCTGTCATTTTCCTCTCTCCATGTAGGGCTTTTTTTTTTTTTACACATTTCTGTCAGTGTGTGTTGAAAGACTGGCTAGATAAGAGGATACGGTTCTTCTTGAGGCTGCACATGCTGTCTGGTTAGATGTGTTCACCCCACCCGTTATAGTAAACCTTTGTGGGAAGAACAGAGGAGAGCCTCCTGTCCAAATTCAAATTTTTCTGAGAGACCTGGCTAGCTGGTTTCTCCCTTCTTCTGACTGGTACCATCTGAGGGGAGCTGAAGCTATGAAAGTGCTGCCACCTTGAGGACATTGTAAGCTGGTAGAAAAGAGCAAGAGTCCAGTAGCACCTTAAAGACTTGACAACATTTCTGACAGGATGTGAGCGTCCGTGGGCTGCAGCTCACTTCTTCATGTATCGGGCATCTTCAGATCCCAGGTGTGTTCAGGTGTCTGAAGAAGTGAGCTGTGACTCACAAAGGCTCGTACCCTGCCAGAAATGTTGTTAGTCTTTAAGGTGCTACCGGACTCTTGCTCTTTTCTACTGCTACAGACAAACGTAGCTACCCGTCGTGATCCATCTCATTGTAAGCTATTGACGTGGATGTGCCATTCACCGGAACAAACTGAATTCTTGGTAGATAAGGGGTGAATGATGGAAGTTATGGAAATGGGTTAGAGCAAGTGATTTCTGGAGTAGACCTGCCTGTGTCATTGGGGAAAATAGAAGAAAGCTACCAACATGGAAGGCATGGCATGTGGCTTAGCCTTAGAATCTAGAATCATAGAGTTCGAAGGGACCACCGGGGTCATCTAGCCCAACCTCCTTCACAATGCAGGAAATTCACAACTGCCTCCCCCCACGCCCCCAGTGACCCCTACTCCATGCTCAGAAGATGACCCCTTCATGGTCAACGGGTGCTGATGTTCTTGCTTTCCAAGTTTAGACACAGAGTATACTAATAAATAATATGTGTAGACAGACAAGAAAGTTCTGCGTTTTGTGTATTTCGCTCCTACCCATTATTATGGCATCCTGCCCTTTGAACCAATTAAGAGATCCACGCTTGCAAGGGAAAAGGGAAGTGCCAGGTTTGAGCAGAAGGGCTTTCACAGATGTCCCAAACACAGCACCAAAACCACGGTTTGCTTAAAGTACTGTCTGAGATCTGTGCTGCTTTCACACACAGGAAAATCCAGTTGCAAACTATTGCTATAGTGTGTTGAGAGTGTATTCTCCAATGATGCTTGAAAGCAGCTTTGGCTAGGGGCTTTCTCAGTTGCAGGTTGGTCATTTTGGAGATACCAAAGAAAGCATGCAGCTCTTGCTGTATGTTCATAGTTTCATAACCACAAATCTAGACTACTGCAATGCACACTCTGTGGGTATTCCTTGGGAGTATCTGGGGGCTTCAGCTGATACCAGTACGGTAGCTGCCCTCCTGCTGTGGGTTAGCATCAGTGCTCCAGGATCTGTACTGTTCTGTTTTGGACATGATTCAAGATGCTGCATTTTGAGCCTCTGAAGGGCTTGACCATTTGGGTTCAACCACCCTTAGAGAGAGTCCATCTCTATACACCCCATTCTAATCTGCAAGATTGACTGGGAGTGCTCCATCAGCAGTAGCAGGGAACCCTTTCCCTGTGGAAACTTGCTAGCTGCCTTTGCATCATTTGAAAGAGTTGTAAAAATCCTTTTATTCAAGTTGGCTTTTGGGAACTGATATTTTAGTAACAGGTGTTTTAATTGCATTTTAATTGACTACTTTATCGTTTTGATTACTGTTATCCACTCTCAGCCGTTGAGGTGAGACTAGTTATATATACATATATAAATGTTGCCTTTCCCCAGCTAGAGCCTTTTATATTTTGCATGTCTCTGGAATGGCTGCATCAAAGCCAAATCCAGCACTTGGGATAAAATTCTGTGTCTCAGAGATCCCCACTTTTTTTTTTTTTAAGCTCTTATGAAAAGCTCGGAAGCTTATGGGCAGCCTCGGGTTTTCTGGAAGCTTGAAAGCAGCTAAGTTGAGCTTCCGTGGTCAGTACGTTACTTTTATTGCTCTTCCACGATTGCCATTTTCACGTCAAACAGCCTGCAATGTGAAAACCCCAGATCTTGAAGCTTAATAAAATGCACAGATTGAAAAAAAATAGCTGTAGATTTGTTTGATTTTGCATAGTTGGTTTTGGAATTTGACCCATGATTGTTGTATGTAAGAGAAGGAAGGAGAATAACGGCAAGGGAAGTGCACAGGTGCAGTCTGATGTAATATACTGTCAGAAAGGTGTAGACGGACTACAGAAGTACTGCTGTAAGCCCATAATGTGTACAAGCTCTTTCTAAGAGCTTTTTGGATTATGCTCTGTGACTTGTTGAGGGAGATGGAAGGTGATGCCACTATTGGCATGTATCTGTTTTTTTTTTTGCAGCTGCTCAGTTTCTCTTACTGCTTTGAAGTTGTGAGTTGAAAGATTGTGTGTTGTGGTTTTGTGAGCTGCAGTTAGCAAGATGGTTTAAACGACAGCTTTGCCATAAGCACAACTCATGTGGCATAGATAATAAAGCACTGGACTTGAACTGGATTGTGCTGGGTTAAAATCCCTGCTCTGTCATCAAGCTTGCTATCTCTTAGCCTGATCTATCTCACAGGATTGTTGTGACTATAAAATGGAGGAAATGAATGTACACAGCCCCGAGCTCTAATGAAGCAAAGCAGGATGCAGATGTAATACATTCAGCACAGCTTTGCTTAGCCCACAATCTCTTGATCCACATTTGAATGTAAGGATTGGCTCTCAGTCTCATTGACTTCAGCGGAATTGTTGGCTTATGTTCTTTGTGAATTGGGATGTTCAACTGGCTAGTTGTTTGGAGGATTCTGAAGTAATGCCGGAAAAACTAAAATAAGGCTACTATAGTTTTAAATGCTTGGGAGTAGGTCTTCTGAGTAAATGTGTGTAGGACTGAACTGAACAGTTTACAGTGCAATCCTAAACAGGGTTACACCCTTCTAAATCTGTTGAAGTTAGTGGACTTTAAAAGATATAACTCTGCTTAGGATCACACTTATGTAGGTTATTTTTATGTCTGTATGTATTACTATTTAGGTATATAGGGTTTTGTAAAAGGACATTCATGATAATAGGTCTGATTACTAGCTCATTACTAATTACCGTGTTAAAATAAAACATGAAAACATTCTAATAAAAATTAATTTATCAAGGAAAAAACAATAACATGTAACACATCAAGCTGCATTAAATTTAAAATGTGTTTCCCCTCATAATGGTGTGTACAAAAGCAAACTGCTGCTGGTTGCTTATGATGTGAATGCAGTGAGATAACATTTAAAATCTTGATTTAAATGCCTTCAATAGATTATGATAAATGGAGACATTAATAGACGTTGGCCTAAATTTTATTGCATTCTAATCAGGCTTATTTTTTAAAAAATAATGGAATAAATTGCTTTTAAGGAGCTTCTGGGTAAAAGAACAAATGGATGGGAACTGTTATATTTATCTTGGGTATCAGAAGCAAGCTTCTACTCACTGGCAGAATAAAACTTTGGAATAGACTCCCCGGAACAACTAGGGATAAGAGACAAATGGATGAACCCCAAAGCTGAGCTGATCAAGCAATAAATGTAATGTTTACCATGGTACCATACTAACAATCTCTTGGCGTCAGCTAATCACAACTGCAGATAATCAGGAATGCTGTTTCAGAACTGACAGGGGGAAAGATGAGGTATTTGTCATGTGTGAGGATAGCTTCAGTTGTGGGGCTGCATGGGGCGCTGAATACTGTACGTGTAGCCACTCAACGGAGCACACCCCCGGGCTGTGTTGGGAAAAAGGGTGGGGGAAATCCTTGTGCTATAATAGTATAATATGCAGCACTTTCCAGCTCTTTCTCAAATATTGGATATACTTGCAAATTTTTAATAGAAATATTTATAATTTTGAATTCTATACATATGTTAACAGTACTATTTTATATGCTAAGTAAGTCATAAACGGTGCATTTTATGTTGTGCGGTTAGTAAAAAGTTTAGGGTTGATAGGAAAGTAAGCACTGCGTATATTACAAATTTATATTTTTTCCAGATAGATGAGGGACTCTCCCCTCCCCCCGCATCTACATCTTTGGAAATTTTACATCTTTAGCATGTCTTGCATAACCCAGTAAGATGAGAGCTTTTGTGGGTTTCTTCTATTTCTATGGATCTTGAAGTTGAGGGGAAGGCAGTTGGTGGAGGCTTGAAGGTTAGTACATGAGTGTATCTGTATGACTGTCTAGCATCCTTAGTGACCCAAACTTCCTCTGGAGGGCCTGTGACTGGCATCAGTGCAGCTTTTCGTACGGTGAGTTGAGCATCAGCTAAAGCCAGTCCTTAGTAGCTATAGTAATAGGATTTTTGCAAAGTATTTTCTACAGTGTCACATGAAATCTGTTATCCTAAGTGACTTATGTATCGGGCTATTGTAGTTTGCAGACTGGATAAAGAACCTTAAAGAAAAGCATACGGTAAATCTTTAACCTTGCCCATAGGAGTGAGAAAAGCATCATAAATGCAGAGTCTCAACTGGAGGGAGAGTGCTCAGGGAGCTGTAAAAGTCTAGGGAGAGTTGGTATAGAAATAAACTTTTAGTGGAGTGTGCCTGCTAGAAAATGAATGCACTGGTACGGAATCAGATCTTGCGTTGTAGGAGTGGTGTGGTTGCCATTCTTCTGTGGCTTTATGCCACGCTGCTTCTGTATAAGCCTGGCTACACGTTACATTTACCATTTGAAAAGAAGTCAGGCTTTAAGTGTTTGGAATTCTGAATTCACTGTTTGGTTTCCTGACACTGGCTGTTACCGCACTAGGTATTCCCAGCGATGTATTAAGAGTTTGAAACTGTTATAAAAAATACTGTTCACACTTTCTTTGGCCCCTTTAGCTGTGAAGACGTCTTCCAACCATTTTTTAGCCGTGGCATTTAAAAACCCTTTTAAAGCGATGTTTTTTATAACATTTCCAAACTCTTGATACATCGCTGGGAATACCTAGTGCGGTAACAGACTCTGGGACCAAAAACCAATGGCCATTTTGTCCCGTGAATCTCCTGCTAGTGCCGCGAATCTTCCCAGGCCACACGCATGGCCGTTGCCCGCCTGCGGGATCAACCCTTCCCTGGGGTTTCCAAATGCTGCGTTGTGGCAATTTTTACAGGAGATTCGTTGCACTAGCGGGAGTTTGATGGTGTGTTTCAGCACCCGGGTCGACTCCCCACTTGTGGCCACTGCAGAGGCCCCAGCAACAGCAGCGGACCCCTCTCTCTCCCCCTTGCGCCCTCCTCCTCTGCTTCCCCCAGCCAGGGTTTGAGCCGACCTTGCAGCAGCCTGCGGCCCGGAGTCCCAGCGTTAGAGGAGGAGCGGCGGCTGCTCCTTCAGGCATCAACCGCGCACACTTCCAGCCACCGCCTCCACGACTTCTGTCGGGGGGCTCTGGGAAGAGCTGCCATGTGCGTGTCCCAAAGCCGCTAGGAGGAAGCCGGCTCAGCAGTGCCGCCCCCGGTCGGCCAACCAACAGACTCGCCACTCCTCCTCTAACCCTGGGGCTCCGGACCGGGGGGGGGGGGGCAAAAGGTGCTTCTCCCGATGGGGAAGGCACTCTCTTGTGATTTGTTTGTCCCTGTCCCCATGCGTTAAGTTTTTTGAACGCGTGATTATAAATCCTGAAATAGAACAGGGACAAACAAATGGAAATCTTGCCATGCATTAATGGCCTAGGAAATCTTGGAAGGAGATGTCTTGAAGTCCTCCTGAACCACTCCTGGTGGCCAGTGGACTCTTATCTTAACCACTTCCAAGCTTGCCTTGAGTGTTGACTGGAGGGTGCCTTCAGAATCCCCAACAGTCCGCTGCTTTTCATGTAGTGAACGAAACCCATGGCCAGATTATCCTTCAGAACAGAGTTACTGCGTGGGAAGGGACAATGGCGTGGTTCCTTCCGATGCCAGCCTGCCCATGTGTATGCAAGAGGAAGAGAGACTGACTTGTGTGAGAAATAGCTGTCTGCATTTAAAAACCTGCTATGATTGGATAAATGTTTCCAGTGATTGAGATGGTTCAAAATGTCCTTGAAAGCTTCAAAAGCTGGATTGAAACTAACAGTTGAAATGCAAAAGAGCCAACGTGGTGTAGTGGTTAAGAATGGTGGTTTGGAGCGGTGGACTCTGATCTGGAGAACCGGGTTTGATTCCCCATTCCTCCACATGAAGCCAGCTGGGTGACCATGAGCTAGTCACACTCTCTCAGCCTCACCTACCTCACAGGGTGTCTGTTGCGGAGAGAGGAAGGGAAGGTGATTCTAAGCCGGTTTGATTCTTCCTTCAGTGGTAGAGAAAGTTGGCATATGAAAACAACAACTCTTCTTCATTTTTATGAATACAGGCACACAGCAGTATAAGACGATAGGAATACTGGCTTGGCAGCAGTACTTGTGAAAAGGATCCTGGGGTTGTAGTGGATCACAAATTGAACCTGAGTCAGCATTGTGATACAGCGGCAAAAAAGGCTAATGCAGTGTTAGGGTGCTTATTGGAAGCATGCCCTGACCTGGATGGCTCAGGCGAGCCTGATCTCCTCAGATCATGGAAGCTAAACAGAAATCCAGAGTCACTATGCAGAGCCAGGCAAGGGTAAACCACCTCTAAACGTCTCTTGCTTTGAAAACTCCACGGGGTCATTGTAAGCCAGCTGGGACTTGATGGCACTTTCCACCACAGTGGCAGCATAGTATCCAAGAAGTAACAGTTGCACTCTGTTCTTCTGCACTAGTCAGGCCTCACCCTGTCCTGTGCAGGATACTTGAAGAAAGGTGCAGACAGTTTGGGTTCAGAGGAGGGAAGCAAAGGCGCTCAGTAGTATGGAATACAAGTCTGTTAAGAGGCGCAAAGAACTGGAGATGTTTATCTCATTTTTCAAATTCCTGAAGGTCTGTAACATCAAAGAAGGCAAGGACTAGTTCTCTGCTGCTGCAGAAGGCAAGATTAGAGTTTATGGGTTTAAGTTACAGGAAGGTGAATTTAGAAGAACTTTAGAAGAAACTTCTTAACAGTGAGAGTAGTTTGACAATGGAATCGGCTGTGGGCTGGCGGGGAGGGGAGGGCTTTCTCTCGTTGGAGTTTTTCAAGCTGAGACGGGACAGTCATTTTGTTGGGAACGCTTTAGTTTGGATTTTCTTGCATTGAACGGAGTGGTAGTGGTGGTTGGACTAGATGACCTAAAAGGCCCCGCCCAGATCTAGAATACGTGCATCCCATTGAATCACAGACTTCTTTGGTATGGTGTTTTGTTCATTAAAGACCATCAACAACTTACATGGATCCTTGGTAGGATCCTATTCTACTTTGGAGCTCTGAGTCCCAGGAGATTTGCCTGACTCCCTCCATACTTGCCTTTAGATGTCAAGGCACAGTTATTTCAGTGTGTTGTTGACCCGTGTTGTAATCGATGACTTTTTAAAAAATAAGCTTTTGTTGATTTTGTGGTGGTTGACTTTTATTGATCTGCTGCTTGTTTGTTTCTAGTTTTCTGTTGTATTATTAATATTGTTTATATTTGGTTTTCTTCCTACTTTACTGGTTTTTATAAGCCACACTGAGGGTCTCACATGTGGATGGAAAGGAAGGATAAAATTACATTCATGAATAAAAAATTAAGATATCCAATGCCAGTGTCTGTTTTAGCCAAGGACTTTTAAAACATGCACTGAACCTGAATCTCTTATTAAAATATGAAGAAGCGATAAAACAGAATTTCAAGGCAAAACATCTTTAAAATTTAAAGAACCTTTCCAAAATCTCTGTGCCATATTTGGACCAATGTTGTTCTTACACAGCAAACGTTCAGTCCACATAGAGTTGTTCTGGGGGAAGTGACATTACTTAATGCATTTTTAGTAAAATATACAGGAGTCTCAGTTTTGTGGAGTAGACTTCATTTGTTCAGATGCTACATGTGGTTCCTCGCTATGCAGTCATTTCATGTAGGAGATTTAAAAAAGCAAACAGGCTCATGGGGGCCATAAAATATAGGGAGCACAGAATGAAATGTAATTATGTGTAACATTTATCAAATACAGAGACGTGCGCTGGTTGTCACTGTGGAGTTCTGCAAGAGGACAGACAAAAGAAAGTACTTCTTCATACAATGAGTTATTAAGTTGTAGAATTCACAGCCAGTGGCTTTAGTAATGCGATTAGAAAGATCTGTGGAGGACATATCCATCAATGGCTACTAATCACGATGACTCAAGGGAGCCTCCATGTCCAGAGGCATTAAACCTCTGCATACCAGTACTAGGAGGCAGCAAAGGGTGAAGGCCTCTATGCTGTGTTTGGGCCTTGAGGGCAACTAGTTGGCCACTGTTGAAACAGGACACTGCACTAGATGGACCAAAGGTCTGATCTAGCAGGGCACCTTATGTTGGGGGAAGTAAATTCATCCATCTGCTTCTGCCTGATTGGCAAAGTTAAGAGAGAGAAATACGTTTCGGGGGCGGGGGTTGCTGAGTTCATCTTCAGTAGAACAGCTAGATTTGAGGCCAGTAGCACCTTAGAGACCAACAAGATTTTTTTGGGGGGTGGGGGGGAATAAGCTTTTGAGAGTCTGTGCTCCCTTCATAGGAAGGCATAAGGCTCTGAATAGGGATATCTGTTTGGGAAGTTGCTGGAAGTGGGATTTGTCTTGAACAGGTATGCTTCAAGTATAAGACATAGTACGGATCTTCCGCATACAAACTCACCTGAGCTGCAAAAGAAACTGTGTTATAGAAACCACTTCATCCTTGTCTGTATATTGGTGTTATTATACCTGAAGAGACCGCCTACTCCCTTACAAACCTACTTGACTGCTACCTCATCTTCAGAGGTGCCCCCACCCCCCCAAGCCTTCTGAGAAGCCTTTCTTGGTTGTGACACCGAAACTCTGGAACACCAGCAATTTTTGTCATGAGATCGGTGGGTTTTACTGAGAGTTTAGAAAGACATGGGTTGAGAATGCAGTGTAGATGTACACTGTCAGTGGCTGACAATTGACATTTTTATCCAAGCACTTTTATTGAAGGACATTGACTATCATAATGTTACAAATGAATTGTGAAGTTTCATATTTTTATGTTAATGCTTTGTTTTCTATTTAGTTTTTTTTTGCCTAATTAAACCCTGTGATAGCAAAAAAAAAAAAAAGTTAATGCATTTTTGTTTTCCTGGAGTTGCACTGAACTTACCTGGTAGTTTAGTCCCATTTTGCAGATAAATATGGATACTTGACCTGCATGGCAAAATACTTGTTTGTGACTAGTCAGGGCTCTCTTTGATTGTGGAGACTCCATCTTGGAGCCCCTGGAGCAGTAAATAAAGAAAAGTGCGGGTGTGTGCTACCCTTGCCTGCTGCCCACTGAGGTCATGCAGTTTGTGCAGTTCCTCATGTCATTGGGAAACATCCTGAACAGCATAAACTAGCACCTTTGCTGTCCCCTGGATTGGTGGCAAGGGGGAGGGACAGAGAAATTCTCCATACATTTTCACAGGACTTCCATGCTCTTCAGATGAGAGTTATTGTGCTGGCTTATGCTGCACTGGATATTCCCCAGTGACATGAGGGAGTACACATGTGCGGTGACTGCTGTGACTTTGGTGGGCAGTAGAGAGGTGCTTTAAGCTATTTTTTTAAATGCCGAGCTAGGGTGTGTGAGTTTATCACAGACCAGGTTTCCACCACTTCACATGGAGTTCAATTCAGGGAACAAACCTATAGAGAAGAAGGGATGTTCCTTCACCACTGAATTACCATGTCTGGGATAAGTAGAGAGATCTTCCAGAACAGAGGCAGGATGGTGAATAATAGTGGGTTTGGAGCAAGGCTACAGAGGAACACAGAGAGGCACCTCCATAGCAAGGCTGCTAGGCTGACCTGCAGAAGGGCTTCTTTTGATGGCAGCAAGGTAAGGCCAATCCTGTTAATACGAGCTCAGCCTTTAACATCCCAAGTCATTTAAAGCCTGGGAACTGGTGGCTGCCCTTGGATCAGTGCTACCTACTCCGGAAGATTATGGAACTGGACACAACTAACACGCTCCATGGCCTCCCAAAAAATCTATGCAGAAGGTCACAGACACATAGCTAAGCTAACCAGGAGATCTCCAGTTTTTAGACCTCTAACTGTTGTGAGCACGCCTGAGTAGCTAGATAGCTTGTTAATGGCTCCCCCTCTTTTGTGCCCACCATTTCAGTGTCTGCCGAAAAAAGGGTTCAGATCCATTCTAGTATACAGGAATAGGGAATTTTGTCTTAAAGTAACCCTAATTGAATGATATGAAGAACTGAGTTTGAGACTAGTATAAATTATGCATATTACAGACATTTGCATAGCTGCTTAGCTTGCACAATTTTGTTTCTGCTAAGAAATTCTAACACAGGGTACTGAAGCCTTTCACCCTGGCCAGTGGAAGACCTGTTCAAGCCCCCCTCTGAATCCCGAGACTTCATCAGGCATTGCTCACACACCTTTATGTCTCTCTTCATGATTATCAGCAGTTGGACTCCTGTGAGACCTTGCTCCTTGGAAATATCCAGACAGACACTGAAAAGAAAAAAGAAAAACAACATGTCTAGCAGAGTCTTGTTCCGTATCCAATAATTACTGCAAAAATATGTTTGACATGACTTTGGAAAGATTCTAACGTGCCAGATGTTAAGATGTGATTAATTAAGCTGTGGGTTACCTTGTACAGAGAAAGCAGAGAGGGCAGACTTCCGACGGATCTTGTCCAAGTTAACTGGCTCTTGTTTATATGGCTGGGGTGGGGGCTAGAAAGGGCTGGTTTCCAAAACACCATTAGTAATGTTGAAGGAAACCTTAGGCTATTATCATTCTTTGGAAAGAATTATTATACAACTGACTTACGTTAGTTTTTGTATTTCTCACATCTCTTTCAAAATTCAATAAAATATTGAAAACAAAGTTGTCTTCGAAGACTTGGGGCTAGAAGCATACTTTTAAAAAATAGGAAGAGGAGATTCTCAAGAAGCGGAATTATTTGCTTAATACTAATTTATGCGCTGTTGTATAATACAGTTACAAAATACACACACATGGACCTCTGCTTGCAGGGTACACTTGCATGAGAACCTCCATATTCTCACGTTGTCCTGTATGGCCGTTGCATAACCACACCTGGCAAGTAAACTGCCCCTCTGGACCCCCATATTGATGCTGGCAAAAGATCTTAGAGAAACAGGAGCCGGATGCCTCCAGCCACTTTGTGCATTAAGGTGTTCGATACTACAGCCATATTCTATACTCACACACCTTCTGCTTCCTTTCCCCCAGGTTCAACCCTTTATTCAGCTATCTCAGTTTTAGGAGACTGCTAGAAAGACTGGTTTTCTTCTTTCCCCTTCTCCTTTACTCAGTGTGGATGAACTGGTGAAGAACGGGGCCATTATGTGCTTGGTTTTGGAAAGAATGCATGGCTGACCAAATAGGAAGCAAGAACTAGTGTGGTCCGGTGCATAAGTGTCAGACTTGGCTGAGTGTCAGACTTGGCTGAGTAAGAGGTTTGATTACACAACTAGGAACCATCTTGGAAGCCTGCACAACTTGCTGTTGCTCATCTCCTGTTCCTCCAGTGTCAGCTTGGAAGAGCAGTTGCCTACAACAGGGGCCGGTTACGATAAGTCTTAAGGCATGGTCCAGTGTGGTATAAATAACCAGGGGCAAATACTCCTTTTTAAAAATTAAAGATGGCTTGAAGTGCTGCAGTTTATGAGACGCTGCACTAGTCATTGTGAAGGGGTCTGTGTTCAGGGCTGGCAGTGGTCCCGTTTGGGCAGGGATCTCTCCTCTGCATGGGCTGTGACTGTCATGGCATAATCCCCTTAATCCCGCTTTAGCTCTGTTAATTTCCCTCCTTCCCTCTTTTTCTGATCCGCTTTCTCTGCGTCGCACGAATCCCGATGTCCCTCAGCCAGGCTGCCAGCTGAGGAGCGGCAGCCTCCCTTGTTGTCTCCGGAGCACCTGGTACCATGCGGCAGGGGCCCTGGGATGGTGGTGCCTGAATGTGTCCCATTCTCTCTGTCTTACAGGCTGTGCAGCCTCCGCCTGAAGAAGCTGACTGTCCTGAGGGAACTGGACAAGGAGCTAAGCTCTGTGCTCATTGCTGTGAAGATTCAGGTAAGTTGCCTATCCCATGTCCTTGCTGTGGGTCTTCAGAGAGACGGGGTGCGCGCCAGGTGTCTGATGGAAACCTTTTCTTTTTGAAATTGTATACATTCCTGCACGCTGTGCCACAAATATAGCCCTTGAAGCTAACTAATTCCCATGGAGGCTGCTCGCTGAGGCAAGATTTAACTTTAAAGCTGGAGGAAGTGCCATCCTCCTTATCTCTGTGTTTTCTGGTGTGGAGTGGTTTCTGACATAGATAATAGATGTGTTGAACCACGCAAGGTGCTAGGATTTCTGTAGAATGGTAAGATTATGAAGGAAGGGCCCTGAAAGGGGTTGAGGGTTGTCTGCCATTGTGCAGAAAAGCCTTTAAGCAGCAAGGGTCTCCAGGTCAATGTAGACCTTCCTATATTTGCTATGCTGTATTTTATAAAAAGAGCTGATTTTGCTCTCCCCAAGTAATGGAGAATGGGGTGGGGTGGTGCAGTGTGCAGTTTGAGGGATTCAGGGAGTTAACTTGGAAGCCGAGGTCTGTTTCCTAAGGGAGAGTTTTCCTCTTCCCTCCCAAATCCCAGTTTTCTTTCCCTATCTGACAGAGGGGGGAAATCTACAAAATGAAACTGATTAAATGAGTGAAATGCAACCAGTTTGGGTAGCTTGCTTCTGTCGGCACAGCTTTGATTTATTGGTGTAGAATTCCCAAGGGCTGCTAGGACTGTGGCCTAACTCCCCCGCCCCTTCTCCTAAGTAGCTATGTGCAGAGCAAATATTTCCCTATCTTGGGCTTGCTTCAAACCTGGAGCAAAAACCACCCTCCTGTCAATTTGACAGTCGTTTAGTTAATGAAATATTTGCCTATTACATGGCAGACCTTGTCTTCTGAACTTCCCCGGCACTGTCAGGGGCATCCCAGCCTTCTCTCCGCTTCCTGCTTTTCTTGGATACCTTCCATCTGGGGATTTTAAATGCTGTATTCTTCTCCTTTGGGGCTCATAACCTTCTTGAAGTAAAGAAAATATGACGCACATTACCAGGATATATGAATATGGTCCACTGAAACGCCAGCCGCCTCTCTGCAAAAACACAGCGTCTTTTAGTAGCCTTTGAATGTTTATGCGCAGCACAATATGAAGCGTAGGTTATAGATTCATTCATATCTCACTCTATCTTTTCCAAAGAGGGCACTTAATTTCCCAACACAGGCTATCAGAAATAAAAAGCCAAGGCTACTTCACACAACGTGTATGTTAAGTCTGCACTGCAATGAAAATGCAATGTATGAATGTCTTGAGGAACATACAGGCATCCCAGGCTTGCCCCCCGTCAAGGTACGTACTTGGTGGCAATCCCAGGTTTGACGCACAAAACGTGGAACTTTAGGAAGAGCAGGAAGGGAAACACCGGATCTCTCTAGTAGTGGATTGTGCCCAGGGAGCAGCTAGCAGTAATGGTACCAAGCGAAGGGTGGAAGGCAATCACTCCAGGGGCTTCTCTTGCATGCTTCAGAAACAAGCGTAATGCCTTTTTATCCAGCACAACCAATCATAAAATGGCAAGCCAGCTTTTTATACTTGCCTGCAGGTTTTTGTTTTCATTTTTATCCTGGCTACCCTTTGTATGTGTGTGTGCATAACAGATTATATGAATATGGTGATTATCTTTTGTGCTCAAATTGGGAGAATTTGTGGTCTTTTTAGAATGTCTTGGCACATCTTTTCAGGGCAGTCTTCTCCTTTTCATTGCGTACGAGGTAGGAGAAAGATTATCACTCTCTCCTTTCAGTATGATGATGTGACGCTTTCCACGTTGGACATTGCAAATCTGTCTCCTCCTCCTCCTCATGATCCTGTGACCTCTCCCTTCATTCCTTGCGAGAGTAGCTGGTGCACGGATTCCCTGGATGGAAACAAAGGTCTTGCCCCCTCTGTTTGCGTTCCAGTGCCCTTCCGGCGCTCTTGTCAGCTGTTGGTAAAGCCACGGATACTGCTGACAGCAGGCGGGGGTGAAGAGCTGAAGGGCTTTGCCCAGGGCCTTCTGTGTATGGCAATCATTAGAGTTTAAATCTGGGATTAGCAACTGAAGCTGGTGGTTTCAAGTCGCTCCAGGACCGGAAGCTTGTTTTTGCCTGCATGCCAGAGTCCCAGCTACATGCTGCAAACAGCGCATGGCGGCCACAGAAAGCAGATGCTGTGTGACAACCGTAATGTGCCAAGCAGCTTGCAGTGCGGATGGAGAGAGAGCGAGCTTCCCTGACACTGCCTGACATTTGTTGCGGTGATGTGTAAAGTCTCCATGTGTTGCAGGTGATCCATGTGCTGAGCCTATTTGCACATGTTATGGCTGCCTTGTGGTAGCCTGTTCCAGGGAGTCTTCATGTAGTGGTTGTAAACTGTACATTAGCCCACACACCAGTCTCATTCACTAGTAAAACTGGGACAGCAGAACTACTGAGTCTCATGCCAGTCTTCATTTTGTGTTTCTTGTGAGGGAACATGCCCCTGAGTTTCCTGCTCCTCCTATTCATAGCAAACTGTATTCTTCCTCTCTAAATGCAGGATTTTAATACCACAGTCTTGTGTACTACTGCTTTGGAAATAAGACCCACTGAGCACAATGGGACCTCCTTTTATGTAGGACTGAGTTGTGTCTTCCGAAACTGTAAAGGCATACAATATGTTCTCAAGAGGCCTTCTAACCACCCGCAAAGAGGATTAAGCAAAATGTGTTGCCAAGGAGTATGGTTCTGGCATAGGAAATCCTGAAAGAAGTGTGTCCACCTGGAACCAAGAGACGAGGCCCAGAATTAAGAAGAACCACCAGGAACAGATGATAGAACAGTGTGGAATGGAGGGTGAACCTTGAAAATTGGATCAGATAAGTAAATAAAGACTTACTCTTACATGCGGAAGATGGTCTTGGAGACAGTGATGTCTCCAAGATAGTCTTCCACATGTAAGAGGAATTGACATTGAAACAAACGGTTTCTGAAGTGGAATGGAAGACATTATTTGATATGGCAAGGGAAACTTTAAAAATTAGTCTTATTTTAGTACTTTATGCCACAAAGGCTGAATAAGTGATTCAGACAGCTTTCCATAAATGTTGGCAATGTGGCCCGAGATCAGCCCATTATATTCATATATAGCAAGAATATCTTGCAGTTAAAAATGTTTGGGGAAAAGTCATTGCCGATATTAATCATAATTGAAATCTTCTGCTTCCTAAATAAACAAATGTTATTCTATCAGGGCTTGTTTCTGAGAATTGTAAAAAGCAGAATGTAAATAGGATTGTTGACCTTATTCTTGTAGCAAAAATGCTATTTGCAAAATAAATGGAAATCAGATTGATTTGAATATAAAAACATAGATCAGTAAGGTTTGTCAGATTGCTAAACGGTTGAAGTTGAGCGAGTTTGTATGCTTGAAGGATGGCAGACAGCAGGAACCTTGTTCTTCGATAACATTGCAACCTTTTCTGGTGTTTTGGCAACAAAAATTAAATCTAGATTTAAATTTTTTTAATTGCTGTATTCTGTAATAGGAAAAAGTGGTGCATAATGCAGCGCTTTAAGGGTGTTCTTGGTTTGCATGGATTTCTTTGTATTTTCTTGTCTGTAATGTTAGATTCTTGTTAGCTTGGTAATATTTACAAAAATTAAGCTAAAAAGAGATTCTGAACTTCCGTTTCTGTTGCCAACTTCCACAGGGCTTTCTATTAAATACCACACACTACATCCATATGCTGTTTTGGTAGAGAGCCAGAGTGGTATAGTAGTTAGGAGTGGTGGACTCTAATCTAGTGAACCGGGTTGGTTTCTCCACTCCTACACATGAAGCCTGCTGGGTGACCTTGGGCTAGCCACAGTGCTCTTAGAGCTCTCTCAGCCTTCCCTACCTCACAAGGTGTCTGTTGTGGGGAGAGGAAGGAGATTTTGAGCCTGTTTGATTCTCCTTAAAAGATAGCGTAAATGGCATGTAAAAACCAACTCTCCTTCTCCTTTTTCTTCTTCTGGTGCAAGAGCCACAGCTGCAATATCATTTCCTGCGCAGCTGGGGTGACATGAAAAGTTGGGAACAACTGGAGCAACCCACATTGTGGCTCCTCTCCACGCCAGTATTAACTCTTGGAATAACTGGGTCAATGTGAATGTGGGGGAAAGCTGCAGTGTGGACTCCTCCTGCGTGGATTGGAACTTCTTATGTTACCCTGGTGGCACTATGGCATCCTTCATGCTACCAGGGAAATGTAAGACCCCAGGCTTAAGACTGCGTGATAAATACACCAGCCTGGTGTCTGGCTGATGGGAAGCTTGGCAGTGCTCTTGTGTGAGGAGGAGATGGTACTTCAGTGGTTGTGCAGTTAGATGTTATGTTAAGCAAAGGGTGGATAAACTTGAGGATATGGATAAGGAGAGGGTTTATACTGGAGAGCAGCAGCTTAGTTAGGCAGAGCAGTATGAAAGAAGGAGTTTTATTGCAGTTTGGAGGGGTAGGCCAACTGCATGCAGAAGACCCCAGGGCCAATCTCTAGTGAGGCCAATTATCAGGTATTAGTTGCTGGTCAGAGCAGACAGTGTTGAGTTAGGTGGACCAATGGTATGACTTGGTATAAAGTTGCCTCCTATAGTCGTTATTTCAAGAACACACCTGCATTTTAAACATTGTACCTTAAGGCTGGCTAAGGAACGCTGGGATATCTGGTGTGTGGGGAGAGTTACCTAGAGTGAGATGGGAAATACTCTTTGGATGCCATCTGCCAACTGAGCATATGGGATAGGACAGGTTACAAATTAAAAAGAATACTTTTGACTAGTTTTTTAGAATCAGTGTAATATTGTACTTTCGAGGTGCGGCTTCTTTCTCTGGGATGTCAGTGCGCATGAAACAAAAGTGTGGGTGACTTCTGGTGTGAAGTTGCCTACAGACAACTTAATAAGCTTAAATAAATAAAAACAGAAGTGCTGTGATCATAAACAGAAGACAGAATTGGACATGCTGAAGTGTTTCCAGGGGTTAAAATAAAGCTAACTATCCTGATCTCAGAAACTAAGCAGGGTCAGCCCTGATTAGTATTTGGATGGGAGACCACCAAGGAAGTCCAGGGTTACGATGCAGAGGCAGGCAATGGCAAACCACCTCTGAAGGTCTCTTACCTTGAAAACCTTATGGGGTCGCCATAATTCAGATGTGACTTATGTGTTCTGCTGCACGGTGAGCCTGGCTTCCTCCCCCTTTGACCAGCTGAATGGCAGATGTACATGTCAATGAATCAAACTCTGGTATGCCCCCCCCCCCCGACGCCATGCCTTAGGCTGGCTGTCAGTCTCTCTCTTTTTTTTTTAAACATCCATGTACATTTATAATAGCCATTTATTTGTGGCTTTCTTTTTTAAACAAATACTTACTTGTAAGACACGCACAGCCAGCTCTTGCTGCACGTTTGCAAAACCATTGTTTTCAGAGCTTGGCTCTTCAGAGGAAAGGTACATTGGACTGAATTCAGTAATGGCACTTCTAAATAGACCTCACTACTCTACTGTTCTGGTAAATAATCAATAGTATATAGTAATGTAAAGAATTGCCTCTTAACAATGCAAAATGCACTTTTTAAGGCAGATTTGCAAGAACTGTAAAATTATAAGTCAAAGGGAGAAGGAGGGAGGAATTTCTGCTGGGAGGGGGGCGAGCAAAAGGCTGCAATATGATGGATTAAGAACAGGTTTCTCTAAATTATCAGGCTACACATGATTTCTCTTTTTAGACGTCATAAGGAAAAGCTGTCTATGGCCTTGGGAGTAGGAGTGAAGCTGGTGGGAGTTGAAATTGCACTTGTCCTTGTATTCCAATTAGGAAGGCACGAACAATGGACGCAGGCAATTTAGCACTGGAGTTCCTGGATTCAGTAGGGATACTCTGCTGCCTTTTAATAAGCACTTGGAAGGGAGAACTTCAGAGTGTCCTATTGCTGCTGTGGAAGGAAAAATTACCCTTTGAAAGCACAGGAGCACTGATATGTACTGAATATTATCTATTTATATGTTCGGAAACCCTTGTGCCCTGCTTTTGAGACTTTTAATGTTCCCAAGATGGCTTACAAAGAATATACATAACGCAGTTACAAATTAGCTGTCTTCCTGTTGTTCTGGCTATGGTTCCGCATCAGGGGCTTTGGGGTCTCTCTTTCCCCTTCCCCTTCTGCAAGGTGGTATTAGGCCATGGAGTCTGAGTGGAAGACGCAAGGTGACACTGGGCCAGGCAGGCTGATGGAAGGAACCTTGTTCTCTCACTGTATCGAATGTGTCAGGCCCATTAAAGATCCCACTGTTCTAATACCTTCTAGTTTGATGGTGTCCCTTAATTGGGTGGTGAATTAAATTAGCAGCTATTCTGTGGAGATGTCACACTTCCTGTCTGTAGTGTAATTGTAATAATTCCTCTGTCTGAGAAGTCCACCCTGGCCATTGTGGAACTCCCCGCCCCAGGATGTGGGGATGGCTGCCAACTTGGAAGGCTTTAAGAGGGGAGTAGACATGTTCATGGAGGAGAGGGGTATTCATGGCTAATAGTAAAAATGGATACTAGTCATGATGCATACCTGTTCTCTCCAGGATCAGAGGAGCAGGCCTATTAGGTGCTTTGGAACACAGGCAGGATAACGCTGCTGCAGTCGTCTTGTTTGAGGGCTTCCTAGAGGCACCTGTTTGGCTACTGTGAACAGATTGCTGGACTTGATGGACTTTGGTCTGATCCAGCAGGGCTTTTCTTATGTTATGTTCTTATGTCATTGCTGTGGTTTCTGTAAAACTCCTCACCATTCAACACATAGCAATACCCCCCTCATCAAATATCATAGTAGCCATACAACTAAGAAACTTTAAAATCTTAGTAGTGTGCCTGGTTTAAGGAGCAGAATGAGCAGGCTGCCTTTGGCTTGCCATTCTGGAAGTAGTGGGTGAGCTGACAGAAACACAGAATCTGCACATGAGAAGGTACGCTGTAACTTGAGGATCTCCCAGTTTCTGGAGTCAGGATCTGTTCTAGACTGGCCCATTCATCCCAAATCAATGGCAGGACCCACACCGGCATGTAACGTTCTGTCACCTGATAATGCATCAAACGAGAAAAAGGCAGGCAAGACTTGACAGTACACAGCCTTTGGGGATTCGCTGTCGTCAACCCAGCATTCAGGGCAGTCTGCATCCATGTGAAAGTGGGATGCTACGGGTCAAGCTCTGTGCGTGTCCGTCAGTGGAATAGTAGCAAGTTGCGAGGAACCCTGTGAAGGTTTTCTTCTTGAGGTACTGCCGAATTTAATGTCTGTAACATGCCTTCTTCACTCCCTAGTAATGGATGTTAGATTGTTCCATCTCCCTTGATCCCTTGAGTGTCCATCCATAAGCATTTGTGCCTTGTGCTGTGCGCAACTAGACATGGAAGGCCAACACATGTTCGTGCTTCACCTTAGCCTTTCACAAGTTTTGGAGTGTCCGTCTGGTTGCTTTATGTGGATTGCTTTAAATTTTTTCACACAGAGTAAGGTGTCTGAATTTACAGATTAAAGCAGTGGAATTAAGTTTGATAAATGTGTCTCCATAGACTTACCTACTTGTGTATCTGTTAGTGTGTGGAAAGTAAAAACAGCTATAATTCTTCTACTGAAGAAAGATCCCTGGGCCTGTAATACTTCTTGGGGATCTGGTGCTTTCATTTGTCTTATATGTTGTTCAGGAGGGGCGTTACAGAAAGGGTCTGAAGTTCTGGAAATGCTTCTAAGGAACAATATGACTTTCTTGCATACATTTCTCTTCTATCCCTTCCCCCATCTTTACCACATGCTTCTGTGCCTATAATGTCCTTCATTAAGGTCTGAGAGAACATGTGGAAGAACTAGACAGATTACCAAAAAGAATTACCTGGCTGAAGATACATCTGGTTGGGTCTTCTGTTGCAAACAGTGGACAGCCAGGCGCCTCTGGAAGATGGAAATATAGATCTGTGGAAGATATGTGTCATCCATTGTGTAATAAACTTATAAAGACCCACTCTGTGTCGCTGGATAGGGAAAAGATCAAGAGCCTGCATCTCTTTATGCAGTTAGTTAAGCTATATGGTGATGATCTTCTATTCCAACCCCTGCCGCAGGACAGGGAAAAACTGTTCTACAACATTGTGTTGGTAGCCATTTTAGTCCCCCAAAATAAGAAATGTAGCGAAGTTGATACAATGACTTAAAAATATTGAAGGCAAGTTTGAACAGTGCCTTTGTCACTAGACTTTGACATTTGCAACAAAGGCAAGATGTTGCAAGTTCAAGCTGGGAGTGAGTGATGGCCATTATACACATGAAATGCACGACTGGTTCATCCAGGCCCCTCCCCGCAAAGAGATGTTACTTTATTTGCTACTTATGAACACAGTCCATTTCGCTGGTTTCTTTTAATCTGTTTTAAAACTGGACAGGGTTTTTAAATGAATACAAAAATTCAAAGAATTCTGACATTCTAGGCTGTTAGTTTTATCACTTCATCAAGAGTCAGGGAGGTAGAAAGGGATGCCGTTAGAGCTACACCGCCTTAAGCTGCTCCTGATGAACTGACAAGAAATAGTGAAGTGGTCTTCTTCCCTTTCCATGTGGAACATGCACCATTGAACTTGATTAGGACGTGCCATTAAATGCCCCACTCCAAATGAAGGACAGGCCTTCTCCCTTTCCCTGTTATTCTCTTCTGAGGTAACATCCGTAGGATCCATACTCTGTGGAGTTTCAGTAGCTGGAAAGGAACATTTTAGAGACCTATTTCTTGAAATGCGAGTTCCAGTTTTAGTCGTCCTGATATTTTTCAGTGCATTTGTATGCTCCTGAGTTCTCAAACAAGATAGAAATCAAATGTGACAGGGTTTAGTTTGGTGCTGAAAATGAGAGGCAAAAAAATTGATGTGAATATCAACACCATTAAATATTGAAACATACAGCTTATTACAGAACAATCTTCAATCCAGTATGTCAACAGTTTAGAACTGCAGCTAAGCCCTACTCCAGCGTAAGACCAGAAATAGGCAGTACCAGGGATCTGCTGAGGGGAAAGTAGGGCTGAATTGGTGTCCTAGGTCTTCTCAGCCCACATCTCATTTGTAGCATTAGTGTCACGTTAGGCGAAAATGCTAATATAAGTGTAAATATTCCCACTTAAGTTGATGGGAGTGGAAAAGAAATTTTCCCCTCCGTGTCTCCCACACCTTCCAAGCCATTGTTGACAAAGTCTGCAGCCAGTGATGGCTCTCCTAACCTCAGCGAGGACTTCTATTTCTCAGAAGATAAGGCATGCTGCTTGGGGCTATACCTGTCTGGTCTCATGTTGGGCACACTTAGAACACTCACCGGGGGGGGGGGACTTAGGGGGTAGCAGCTCTGGGGAAAGGGCATTTTGTACAAACAGCTTGTTGCTAACCATGCTGTACTGAGAACCCTTACAGGTAGTTCATTGGGACAAACATCAACATGGACTGTCTCCACTCCTCCAACTAGGGATGCAAAGATCTTGCATCACACACAGGTAAGCAAGGGACCGGGGGTTCCTTAGAGTGTGACTTCCTGTACCCCCCTCCCCGAGAGCATGTAGATATTACATATTGACTAAACAAACTTTCCTCCATCCATTAATACTACTGCACTCATGCTACCTTTTTCCTTGTAGGATTAGAGTCCCTCATAGCAGCACCAACAGAATCTGAAGCCAGACTTCCAGTGCAGCTCCCTGAAAAGAATGGGTAAATATTGGCCTCTAAGTTCTCCACCAGGAGAAACCTAAAGAGTGGGACACTCCCCCCCCCACACAAGGGTAAGAGGTATAGGAGCTGGAAGAGTGCTGCTTTCTCAAACCCAAAGTTCACCGCCATGTGCAGATTGCTTGAACCCATACACTGTTTATTGCTACTTGGAACTTCATTCATGACTGCTCTTAATGTCTCTTTTTGCTCTTTTCAGGCAGCGTTCAAACAAGGGTAGAGGCCAGAATGGACCCTGGTGCAAGTGCTGAACACCTGCTGATCCTACAACACGACCAAGTGCAAGTGCCGAACACCTGCTGATCCTACAACACGACCAAGTTCTAGAGGGCTCCTGCTGCATTGCAAGCTGCTTCACAGACAGTTGCTTGACCAGTACAGTTGCACCTGTCATGGGCATGCTGTGATAGGGACAGCTCTATCTGTGATTTTGCTGCCTCTCAGCATTGCTTTTAAAGGCACAAGAACCTTGCCAGACCAGAAGAGTTATCAATTCCATACTGGCCTTCAGAGCTCCATTCCTCATGCTGTTCAGTAAATGTTTGAATTGTTTCAGAGCTGAACCTCTTTTTTTTAATTGTGGGGGGCATTGGGACATAGATACATCTATACCCACCCCTCTGCCTGTTACTAATCTCAGCTGTCATCAGAATGGGATGAGCATGAGTGTGTGTGGGGTCCTTCATTTTTGCTTAGCGATGGATTGGGGAAAGCTATTCTGGGTCACAATCTCCCGCATCTCTCCCAGTTTGTGATAAACCATCCAGGTTACATGACAAAGAGTTCTCTTGTTCATTATCTGTGTCCCTCTTGCCTTGCAAAAGGCTACTCCTTGGAGCATCCCCCCCACCTCCTCAAGACCTGGACCCATGCTTAGGAGAAGCCGTGGGCTTTCGCTCTCCACTCTGAGCTTGAGGTAACTGGAAGATGTGGTTGGAGTGGCCCCATTTCTTTCCCTGTGTGTCCACCTGTTGGAAGGATGTGTATTTTCAGGAGGGCAACAGAATGCTCACCTGTGGAATTTCTAGGAATATGGTAGGCACAAGGCTCCTTTTGGCCACACCAGAGTCTTCCATGCAGTGGAGATTGCTGCGTTTCCTTTGTTCCTTCCTTTGGGCTGGATCTAGACTAACTTTTCTGCTCACGCAAGGCCCTTCTGTCAGTGGGACACAACTGCCTATGTCCCGCTTCAGCCCACTGATCTCTCTGAAATTCTGCTCCTGGGGGACTGCCCCCCCCCGGGACATCACGAAAGGCAAATCGGGTCTGCAGCAGGAAGGGGATTGGTTAAAATTATCCCACCTCCTCCATTAGTGGACAATTTAGTCTGGATCCAGCCCCTTTTTGTGTTCTGTGGGTGGGTGGGGCCAGGGTGACTTATGGGGGGTGAGGTGGCTTCAGTTGCTGGCGTCCATATCTGGCTGACATGGGGCATTGCTGATCTTCTTCTTCTCCCCCCCTTCCTTGGCACCCAGAATATGTTGTGGCAAACTCACTAATACATTAAAAACTGCCTATTAAAGTAATATCGAATGTTTTCAACATTTCTTGTCCTGTCTTCTTTTCTTCTCCTTCATTTCTTCTCTTCTTAATGCACAAACTCAGTTATAACCCAAATTGGATTGTGATAAACATAATAACGCAGTGAGACATACCTATATATGTAAAATTGCAAGTGGATATTTACCATATGATTTAAGACTGTAGGCTCTAAAATCATTTTAAGATAAACATAGTGAAATGAATAATATTGATAGAACAGCTTCCATCTCTCTTGGAATAAATCAGAAGGTTTCATGTTTACTCCATGCTTGATGGGCATGGGTGGTGCCTCGGTTGAGTCCAGTGCAGTTGCTACGAGCTCCTTGGAGTTAGGTCTGTTTGCATTTGTTTTCTCTACTGAAGAAGCATGATACTGACTAGCAGTGCCATGCCAACAACACATATCAGCATCTGGGGTTTAGGACTGGGTTTAAATGCAAGAGTGCAGACTAAGAAGGCTATTTTTCATCTGCCAGATTAAAATAGGATTACATTTGTTCGAATAAAATAATGCCTTAGGCCACTGTGGGCAGCTGTGAACACATGAAGCTGCCTTATGCTGAATTAGACCCTTGGTCCATCAAAGTCAGTATTGTCTACTCAGACTGGCAGCGTCTCTCCAGGGTCTCAGGCAGGAATCTTTCACATCACCTACTTGCCTAGTCCCTTTAATGGGAGAAGCCGGGGATTGAACCTGGGACCCTCTGCATGCCAAGCAGATGCTCTACCACTGAGCCACAGCCCCTCCCTTCTCCCTGTGGAAGCAATCCTAAACAGGTCGAGTAGTTAAGTCTCATTTTATTCAGTGGGGCTTAATCTCAGGAAATTGTTCCTGGTATTGCAGCCTATATTTTCCTTTTCTCGCACTAACTCAGTATTTGCCGCTGTAAGATACAAGTGCTGCCATAGTAGGAACTCATATAGAAATAAATACCATGGTTGGAACAGATGGGGGGGGGGGGGGAATACCAGCTGAATGTAGCCTTCCACTGCCCAGATTGCTGTTACTTAAAAATTAATGGCTCTCTGGTGCATCCATGTAGACTTTTCTACATATTTTCTTAATTCAGGTCTAATTTCCCCCATGTTTACAAATTGTGTGGTGCTTAGAATTAACTTTTATCATTTTCACACCCCAGATTTCAGCTGTTTTCATTCTTCCCTGCAGTAAACAAGACAATATTTTTCCCTCTACCTTTTTGTTTCACTCAAAGGACTGGAGCGATTTCTTTGAAACCAAACAAAAACATGTTCAGAAAATAGAAAACATGTGCCCCAAAGGGGAACATTTTTGAGGCTTTTTAGAATCTAGGACACAAAGACTCAGAATGGAAACAGCTTTGCAACTTTAGTAGAATGCCTTGTGTCGATGGGGGCCCGTTCCGATTCAAACACAGGCCAGAATGGAACTGCCCAAACACCCAGAGCTGCTTTATGAATACAAATGGAGATGTCTGTGTGATAGCAATTCCCTAATGCTGGCTTAAACCTCCCGCTGTGACTTGCAATATAATGAGGTTTGGTTTACTGTGGGGTTGAGAATGGACTGGTACTTGCCTATGTAATGTCTGTGTGTCCGTGTCGTGACATCTTCTTGAAAATACTGCAGAATGTATTATGAAAATTAGACAGTTCTGCTTACCTCCCCCACCCCCATTAGTTCAATTTAAAAAACGGGGAGAGCTGTTTTTTTGTGGGGAGGGATGTCGTTTTTTAAATAGTTGGAGATCTAGAGTAGTGACAAGGTTAGAATAAGTAAGGTGGTAAGCTGAGATATGTAAGCCTCTGGAAAACCCTGGCCCAATTAACACATAGATGTTTAAAGGTGTATCTTTGTGGTCTCTTCATACTGGTAGTGTGAAGTGCAGAGTTGCCCTGTGTCTTTAGGCAATGTGTTTGATCTCATTTCCCTCTTCCTCTCCCACCCCATACCTTTTCCAAAGCTTTGAGGTGTGTAGAAGTTCTTGCCATCCCAAGCTTTAATGCAGTGCTGCTTAGTCTCCCGCTTGCCCATTTTGACTTGATGTCAGAATTGAAAGGAATTACAAAATAAGGAATTTTTTAAAAAGGCATTGCAGTCTCCACTGCATCGGGGTGGCAGCAGGAGCATTGTGCAGCTGCAGTGCTCTTAAGAGCGAAGAATTCAGTTTGGGGAACAATTTAATATGTTTGTGAGTGTCAAAGGGGGAAACTCATGTTTCCTTGAGGGAAGTGAGCAAGATTGGAGAGGTGAGAGGGTGTCACAGAAGCCAAGGATGGCCCAGACACCGTTTTCTTTCGTGTCTGATTTCCACTATACAAAATGCTTCTCTTTATGCTTCCATACAGGTGGAAGAATAAAAATTATGTGTCAACTACATTCGTGGGTGATTGTTTTGGTGTAACAGCAGCTGTTAAGGGAGTTGGATAACGCCCAAAGAACCAAGAAAGAAAGAAAAGGAAGGGCAGAAATTAACACAAGAAACATTCACCTCTGAATGTTAAAACTAATGTTTTTAGAGAGCAGAAAAGCCTGGAAGATTAATGTTGAGGAGCAAAATGTTTTGCCATCTGCAGGATCCAGAATGGTAAAGAGGATTCAGCAGATTTGACCCACAATGTAGCATTATTCCCATGTACTGTTGTAATGCCAGATGGTACATCTGAGTGCTTTCCCCAAAGACGGGTAGACTAGTCATACATTTATCTTCCTACGACGGTTGTTTTACTTTGCCACATACTCAGAATATGCTGAACTACTTACATCCTTAACTTTGTCCCAGTTTGCTCAACCAGATAAGTATGTTGAAGACATCCATATGATATTTAGCACATGATGAAGCAGTTGTGTGATTGCCTGTATCTCCCATCTCAGGCCAAGGTTGCTGTAGCTCTTCAAGAAGACACAAGTAATTCAGTATTTCTGCATCAGGACTCAGCAGTGGATTGTGGGAGGTTTGAGATTGGGTGGTCAGCCTGTGGGGTGAGAACCAACTATTTTGTTTTCAAAGTAAGTACAGTTCTGAGAGTGGATCCCATTAGTGTAAATTTCAAGAGCCACTGGGATGAGCTACTGTGGGTCACCTCCCTCAATGTCTTTGGAAAGGGATTGTTGACATGAGTAATATAACTAATGTCAGTTAAGTGGCAATTGTCTGGGAGGCCAAATTAGTTGTGACACAAGACTTCCAAGATAAGGTGCGCTCACATTTTCTGAAAAAAGGATCAGGCCCATGGGAAGGTTACTGGGGGAGAGAGGATATAAACCCCATATCTCTTTTATAATTTAAAAGCCTCTCTGAAACTATACTTGGCTCCAGTGGAGGAAAAGAACAAGTACAGCATGGTGCTACTAATTAGTGTTTTAAAACATTGAGGGGCATCTCGGTCATGAATTATTCACAGCTTGTCTAGTTTGTCTATGGACCAAATAGCCACCTTAATCTGAGGGCACAATGGCCACCATAGTCTGAGGGCAAAATGGCATATACTTTTCTGGTTTCACGTTCCAGTGATGCTTTTGTTCCTGTTTCCTCCAAGCTTTCTTTTGTTCTTTAAGAGTGTTTGATGACTTAATCTTAGGTGTTATCTTTACAACAAGAGTTATCCAACATTCTACACTTATTTTCTATCCTTTCATCAAGAGTTTTCCATAGATAAGCTGTTTCTTCGTATCTGTTGAAGTGAAATATTAATTCTTGTGGACAGTCTCTCACAAAATAACTGATTTACTGTCCATCATAAATTTATACACACCTGCAAGGCTGAGCTAAAATCTGGGGATTCTGTTGCACTTTTAAGTCTGACTAACTTTTATTTCAGCATAAGCCTTTGTGGACAAGAGTTTATGGCAGAATACAATTTTGTCTGATTTAGAGGGCCACACAAGATTTGTATTTGCTTTTCTTGTAATAGACTAGCACAGCTACCCCTCTGAAGTCTCCCTGGAGGACTATATAAGATTCTATGTAATGGATAGGCCTGAAGTTACAAAAAATTATCTTCAGTTAATCAGCTCTGAGCTGATGTGCCACCCATAGACATCTTCAGTTCTCACTTCTTGAGAGACACCTGTGCCCGAGTGTTATACTCCCAGGCTGGTGTTGCAGTAAAGGTTTCTATTTTCCAGTAGCTACAAGTGCCTTACTGCTGGAAATTGAATGTTGAAACTACTGTGCCCTTGTTATCTGCCCTTGTAATAGATCAGGAAAGTATCTTAGAATTACACTGGCTTGTAAAAGGTGCATTACTGACCCATGGGGTGACGTCACATCCCAACATTTACTAGGCAGACTGTGTTTACGGGGTAGTTTGCCAGTGCCTTCCCCAGTCATCTACCCTTTACCCCCAGTGAGCTGGGTACTCATTTTACTGACCTCAGAAGGATGGAAGGCTGAGTCAGCCTTGAGCTGGCTACCTGAAACCAACTTACGCCGGGATCAAACTCAGGTAGTGAGGAAAGCTCTTGACTGCAGTACTGCATCTTTCCACTCTGTGCCAAGGGGCTTTATCCTTTCATTTATAGAGCACATGGTCATGTTCTTTCGTACTTCAGTAAGCAAACAAAAACTAATAGACAGGTCCTGATCTCAAATTATTGTACTAGCACTTTATTGCGCTATCTTTATGTCTCAACTGTTCTATATTGTAGAAAGTCTCCTAAACGTTCAGGAATAGCCAGAAATTAAAGTCCAAAGACTAACCCAACATGTATGTTTTCCTAGTGATTTCTGGGGAGAATAAATAACCTACGGAAGGGTGGTGGCTAATTTGTTGTGGTACAATTCATACCACCAGTAAAACTGGTGTGAACAGTTGCCTTCTCACTTTGAGTTCCCAGTCTTGTCTGGAAGTGCCAGGGTTAAGAGAGAAGGACCACAAGAACATTAGAGGTTTATTGCAACCAGGGCATAATGGGGCATTTCACTTAAATTAATAGTAATTTCCCCCCCTCCCCGAAATGCAGTGTAGTCAACATCATCCAAAAGAGGCTAAAGGTTTTTTATAGTTTCCATTGTGAACAGCAGCCTGCGGGTAAGGGTGGCAGAAAGGACAGAGCTGTTAATGTACCATTCAGGCATTTTTACTGATATTTCCATTCTGCTAATACTTCCATTCTGTTTAAATGATTACTTGCACAGTTGATCCCATAATGCCTGCTGCATCATTGCTTATGGTTCCTGTTTCTCGCTCCCCCCCACCCCCGCGCAACACTTTGAGATTTAGGAACTTCAGTTTTTAACCCCTTCTTTTTCTCATGGAAAAGAATATGTCTGGGGGGGGGGGTGAGAAATAGGCCTGTTTAAGAATCTTCTAGCAGCTATAGAAGAGGCTTTTGAGAAACAGAAATTCCATGCATTCCGGCTGGAGCATGGTCCTTCACTCTGCAGCACATGGACCATGTTGGGTGCAGTCTGAAGACCACTGCAGACTGAATTCCCTCGAAAACTACCTCATACATTACATTGGCAAACTCATGTTTGTAGGTCAGCACTCCAGGGAGCAGCAGTCACGATCCCAGCCGGTGCAGATGTATTTTGCAACGTTATGTTTATAGCATGTACAAAACAATAATTTAAACATGTTTATCCCTCCCTTCCAGCAGGCTCAGGGTGACCAAGAATAAAAGTTAAAGACCATCTCTATGATTTTAGAATAACTTACTAGAAAACAGTTGAAATTCACCCTGTGATCAGGGACCAAAAGCTTAAGAAACATTCATCCTCCTTTCACAGCTCCTGTAATTTATAACTTTGTCAAGCAATAAATGTTTATTTCAGAGGCTAGAAGCTTAGTACCTGCAATCAGAAAGCCCTCTGGGATAGCCAGATTTTGAAGGCTTCTGTAAATGCTAAGAAGGTTGAGATATATATTGCCAACGGTCTCAGGGTTACGTAGTCGAGGGGTTGGGGACAGCCACAAAGAGCACCTGATTTCTGACCGAAGCCAGATGGACCATCTGTGATGGAGGTCTGATCAGAAGAGATTGCCAGGCTGATCTCAGCTTGCCCATGGGTTTGTGCCAGGAGTGGTGGTTCCTGGAATATATGTTCACCCTAAGAAGTAACATGTGCAGCTGTCTTTCCTTAGACAGCATGGATCCCCAACTTTGCTGTGGACACTTCTGGAATTTTGAAAACAGGGAGGGGGTACCGTCACAGACCTGCCTTGGCTCTCAGCATCCCTCTGCCACCTTCACCCTACCCCACCTCTCAGGGTTCAGCGTTGCGCTCTGAACTGGCTGAGCACCAAGGGGATCTGGTGTTGAAAACCTCTGTGTAGGATTCTTCCTAAGCAGTTCTTAGTAAACTACATCCTCTGAGGTCCTGAAAGTAAAAGAACTTTAATAACTATGTATCTGTCTATATAGCCTAGAAAGCACAGATACTTGGAAACAATCTATAGACAAGATGAAACCAGGCAGAACACTTAAAAAAGAGTCAAATAGGTGTATTGCTAGCTAATCCTTACTTAGAGCTTCTACATTCCCTTGCCTGGGAATGGGTCCAAGATGGAGCATCTTGACACAGTCCAACAGAGCCTCTCCTTTATATCAGAGCCTTGTTGACACAGAACTGCTACCTAGGCTAATATGTTTATGGACTTCACTGCAGCCTGGGAGGTCCTTCCTGGAGGCAACCAGAATTTAGGGTGCAGGTTAATAGTTTCCGTCCAAGCCAACTCTGGACCAGTTGTTACAAAAGGTTGGATTAAAGGAGTTTAGCCTGCCAAAGGGAAAGCAAGTAAGTAATCCATCGTGGCCACTTGTCAGCTCAGCTGGAATTCCTGTTTTGAGAATCCCTGAATTGTGGGAATACATGGGAAAAAATTCTGAAGCCCAATGGTTGCAGGTGCAAATTTAAGAATAAAGTGTTAAGGGGAGGCAAAATAAAATAGGAACAGGGGGGCGGTCAGCAATGAAACAGCATCCAGAGCTTTAGAAAGGGCATCACTGGGCAGCTGAAATGTTAACATCCAATGAAGAGTTTTATGGCTTCCTTTACAATTTTTGCTCTACAAAAGGCTTTTGCTCTGCAAAAGGCTGCCTTGGGCTCTTGGCTTTTTGTGTATGCATTCTCTCTCTCTCTCTCTCTCTCTCTCTCTCTCTCTCTCTCTCTCTCTCTCTCTCTCTCTCTCTCTCTCTCTCTCTCTCTCTTTCTTTCTTTCTTTCTTTCTTTCTTTCTTTCTTTCTTTCTTCCTTTCTTCCTTTCTTCCTTCCTCCCTCCCCTTCCTCCGCATCCTTCCTTTCTGTTGAGGAAGGATATGTAGGCAACAGAGTTCTGTCTCCTTAAGGCTCCGGGACTCACTCAGTTGTACGGGTTCTGTTTCTCTATCTGACACAGATACATTTTCCAGCCATTTCATAGCAAGTTGGCAATGTTTGGGAGATAATTTTGGCATTCAGGTTTTTACCCCATTTCCATTCATCACCACCAGTAATTCATTATCGACAGTTGAGACATAATAGGTGTAATTTAATAGCACTCAGATGTGAAGGTTGACACACCCAGAAACATGCCATGTTAAATGCTTTTTCTGGAGACTCAATTCTAGATTGAGTCATGGATCCAGAAGCATGTTGCTATGGACAAAAGGATTTCAATCCATGAAGCATGGCTTTCTCGATGCTCCTCTGCACCCACAAATGTCCCCTGAAATGCTACTCCTGGAGGAAAGGGACCCCCAAGAACAGCATTTTGAGGGGATATTTTGGGCTGAAATGAGGGGGGGGGATTTATCTAAGTCCTTCCTTCTATAGAAATGCTCCATTGGATTCAGTCCTTAATACCTATACTGTGTGTGCAAAAATAGACCTGCAATTTTCATTTTATTCATCCTCGAAATAGCCTCCAGAGTAGGTTGTTGTTCTTTTATGTGTATGGGTTGAGCTTTAAACATACCCCTTCTGGGTCCTGGTCTGCCTCCATTGGGCCATAGTCCTGTGTTCAAGTCATGTTGGAAGATACCAGTGCAAGTCCTGTAGGAGCAAATAATTCCTCCACCTTTCTCAGCAAGGACTCCAAGGTCATTGTTCCCCCTTTCTCCCAGCAGTGACTTAGTTAACATGCTAGGACTGTTTTCATTCATTCAAGTCAATCCCAAATTAGCCCTGCTGAGCTTCAGTAATTTTCCATTCCTTCTTTCTGGCTTGTCTTTCATTTGGACTATGCTGAGCATCTATCAGAGGCATGCTGTCAGTGCTTTTGCCATAAATTCAGACCTGCCCAGGGGCCTTGTCCTTTGATAAAGTAAATTCTGTTGACTTTCTGAGAGTATGGAGCAGTTGGGGGCACTTGACCAGCAGTGAGGTGAGATGTTTTCGGTGGGTGTTGTTAGGTCTGGGGATCTTCCACATAGATCCAAGCAGAATGAAAGGAACAGGACTTGGTCCATAAAACAGGGTGTATGGAACTAGGGAGGGTCTCTGTTCTCAATCAATGAGGCCCACCTGACCAGCATTCTATATTTAATAGTGAACCAGGTCCCCATGTGGATCGATAGACCTAGAGAACGGGGTGAGGTACCTGCTAGATATTTTTCTACAGGCCTTAGGGATTCCACAAGTTTGCCAGAAAAATGCCGGACGTTTTTTAAAATGGGGGGGGGGATTTAATCCAAATGGAGGAGCATTGTCCGTGCAAATGCAGACAATGCCAAGGAAAGAGAAGGGACAATTAGAGATAGAGACAATGGTGATAATGGAATGGAGGTGGCCAGGAGGAGAAGGTGGAGGTTGAGCGGCACCTGAGGGATCCTGCTGCCAGGAGGTAGAGGGGGGAAAGGGAGGAGGTAGTGAGGAGGGGAGGAGAAGCCACCACCGAGTGAGCCAGGCAGGCAGACGTTATATAGACAGGTTCACCAGCTAGCGAGCGAGTGAGTGGGCAGGCTGGAAGCAGGTGGGCTGGTGAACAGGCGAGTGGTCAGTGAGGCAGTGGGGAGGGAAAGCAAGGTGACATAGCTGGGTGAGCCCAGGTGGAGGAGGAGGAGGCAGGAGCTGAGGTGGTGGAAAGCAGGAAAAGCATGAGAATAAGGAAGGGGCCACAAAGGGAGGCAGGGATCTGGGTAGGGTTGCCAGGTCCCTCTTTTCCTCCGGTAGGAGGCTTTCGCATTTAAGTGGGTGCATGTGTGCGCGCCAACGCACACGCAGTACTTCCGGTTTAGAACCGGAAGTGCCGCCTCGCAAAGGACCTTTACCTCTTCGTTTGAGTGGTACAGTGGCCCTTTACCGCACGTGCCAGCGCACATGCGGCAGTTCTGGTTTAGAACCAGAAGTGCCACCTCGCAAAGGGCCTTTACCTCTTCGTTTGAGTGGTAAAGTGGCCCTTTACCACTAAAACTAAAAGGTAAAGGCCCCTTGGCGAAGCGGAACTTCCGGTTCTAAACCGGAAGTGCTGCACGTGTGCACGCTTGCCCGCCGACCCTCAGGTGGTTGACGGGCATAGGGGGCAATTGCCGGGGGTTTGCCCGCCACCAGCTAGCAACCCTAGATGTGGGGGGAGGGGTGAAAGGCAGGGAAAGTGCCCACAGGGGAAGCAATAGGGGAGGGAGGAGAATGTAAAAGGATGGTCTCCCTCTCTCAAGTCTTGCAGGTCTCCTGCTTGGCATATATCTTAATTCCATACTGGGTTTAGAGTGTGGATTAATAGATCTGCAAACTGGAGCTAGGGACAGATGGGGGTATTTCTCTAAAGCCTGAAAGAACTTCCAAATTTACAAAAATAAAATCCTCTGAAATCTGTAAAACAAATGGGGAATTAAAAACCCCCAAAATAACAGAAACACTGCCTGCGGTTTTAAGGGGAAATGCCCATTGAGCTCTCTGACCATGTTGGAGGCTGCTAGGCAACCACAACAATATTACTGAGCTTTCCAGTTCTTGGTTCTGTAAAGCAAAGCCTGGGGACGGGGAGCAGAGGTGGATTTGAAGGCCAAAACCATCTGGAAAGGGTCCTGCCACCCTCCCCCTTCATGTCAGCTGATGGAAGAGGACTCACTGGGGACTGGCTTGGTGGTGACTGCCAGAGACTTACTACCCACAGCACGTGGCCTGGCCTTGTGACATTAGCCGCCGCGCAACTGGGCCCAGCCCGCCAACTGCCACACAGCTATGCATGGCATGCTGTTGGCAGCCACTGCGCAAGTTATCAAGACTTTTCCTGGGAGAATGGCTGTGTGGGGAGAGAAAACTGAAGACGGGTGCAAATGAAAGGAGGCTGGCTGGTGCGTAAGAAGAAGAGAAGGAATCAGGAAAAGGGGAGATGCCCCCTGTAAACCCTTGCATGTGCCCTGTGTGTGTGTTGGTAAGGACTGCAGTAGCCAGCAGGTCATGAACATTGGCCAGTGATCTATTAACAAACCCTGATTTGTGTTCTCCTCCCTTCCCTTAGATTAATGGATGGCTGCTGCACATTCACTGCTGCTCAGAGGGAAAACCAGCAAAATTAAAGCTTCAGTAGGGGGAAAGGCTTGTGTATCAGATACTGGGCTGGGGCTCTGAACCTTTTAATAAATATTGTACACACTCAAAAAGATCCCAAATATGAAAAAAGAGAATAGTAAAGACATCCTGTCAATTGCATTTTGGAAGAATCTAGACTGTCTAGCATCCTGATGTATGACTTCATCTGCTCCCGTTTTTGTGGAGTCTGGCATCTTGCGTTCATTGAGCCTGTAATTGCAACTGACATGGCTGACTGGAGCCACCGTTTTGTAGCTGGCTCAGGCTGGCAGAATCCAGGGCTGGCAAAAGAAGAAAAGGAGGCCCCACAGTTCTGAGGGCTGCCCACCTCTAGAACAAAAACCTGTGGCTGCTGTGTCTTGTCTCCCAGGCTAACACTAGAGCACTGTGTCACCCTTTCAGGTGTGGACTCTTCCAGGGACCTGTTTTGATAACAATCACCGGATTAATATTATTTTTAAACTAATTAAAAGGGCATTACTAACATAAAGTCTGAGAGCATTGGTGGGCATGTGTGAGAGCTGTTGAAACACTCCTGAAACTTTACACAGGCTAATCCTTTTCCTTTCTCTCACGTTAAGCCAGGTTGCTGTTAATCCTGCTGGAAGCAGAGCTCTTACTAGAGTGATCTGTGTAATATTTGAGCGGACTCAAGTTAATGCCCAAGTCACTTAATGACTTGAGACGGATGGATTACTTGGCCTGGTTGCTTCACTTTGGCCTTCCCTACATTTCTCATTGGCAAGAAAGAACTTCTTCCAGTGCAGAAAGAATCCCCCACCACAGTATGGGAGCAGGCGGTTGAGTTTCAGCAACGGCCCTGGTCTGGCAGCCAGCGAAGGAACATCTAAACACTCTCCGCCAAGTCTGGGGAATTTAAGTTACACTCACTTGTCTGAATTAAAACAAGAGGTGTGCTTATTTTATTTGTTAAAAGATTTATACTCCTCTCATTTGTTGAACAATTATAACACTTATAAAGGATTGTTTCTCATGTATAAGAGTAAAACTTGTTCACCGCTCCCCTCAGTGGTGGAGAGGAGCAGTTACTCATGCACAGAGGCAGTGAGCAGCCTCTTCCCACGGTCAGCAATATGCTGCATTTGATTGTATCTCATCTAATGTAGAAATGCAGAGATGCAATTAACCTGCCCTGTGAGAGTCCAGGTCAGCAAATCATGCAGAGATATAGTGGGCAGCCTCATTTATGGCTCTGGTTGACTAACCTGACTGTTGTTGTTTACATGCTGTTAGGAATCTATGAACTACATGTACCTGGGATCCCTCCGCTGAAGTAATTTCTTTTGTAGTGCTAATTCTGTGTTCCTGGGTACTGAGAGATCTTGTTCAATTGCTTCCAAGTCCATGTACATTTTACTTATCAGCTTTCTCTTAAATCCGCAGGGGGAAATTGCTGATACTTCTAGATTCCTTGGTAATAGCAGTTTCCTTTCTGTAAATCTTGCATTTTGTAATGAATATTACCCAGACATTTTTCCTGATTAATCGTCCAAGCCTTGTAGAATCTTGGGTCTTCCGTGGTCAATTGTCTGGTATGGCTATCTTATCTATTCACTGAGGCCACTTTCCCCCCCTTAGACAGTGGTCCAGGGGCTGGAAGTATATTATGCTATAGAAACTAACCTGCTGTAGTGAATAGGCAGGTGCTGTAAGCAAGTTAGTACCCTATTAACAGTAAAGTCTTCACATTTACAGGATGTGTTTGGGCATAATGTTACCTTGTTGCTTCAGGTATTTGTGTGAAGAGGCACTCGCTAAACATTATAAAACAAAAAAATATCTATAGTAGTTCTTCCTTCTTCTTTTTGTATAAACTCTCTGAAAACCTTCTGGTTCTGAGGGCTAAATCTAAGTTATGAAATTCTCGGGTCTGGTTGCTTCCAGAGGCTAAAGCGAGACCACCTCAGTTTGTGACCATTGACAAGCTCTTCACACCCATCTCCTGGTCTTGTTACAGGGTTCAAAGAGAGTCCTGAGATCCAATGAATATGTTCTCCCCCCTGGTGGCCTGATGGAGACTGACCTGGAATTAACGTTTTCGTTGCAGGTAATTTGAACCTCACTGGTTAGGAAGCAGAGAATTGTCTTGCAACCAGGACACTTACTACCTTTGCCTTCTGAATAGATTCGTGCCCTTAGGAAATAGAGAGCAACACTAGGAATTCCCTTGCGTCTCTGCTGAAGTGGCTTTTGTCTTCCGTGTGTATAGTGTAGGATATAATTGGTCTTCTGAGGGTCTGTTCGAGCTAGACATGCCCGGGAGACTAGAATGGCTGTAAAAGCTTGCAGGGCTGTTAAGGTGAAGCCCAGAGGAAGGTGGCTTGGAGGGCGTTTGAAAGGCCAAGCCATTGCTTTTACTTGTATGTCTCCCCCTCTGTAGTATCCCCACTTCCTGAAGAGAGATGGCAACAAACTCCAAATTATGCTCCAACGCAGAAAGAGGTACAAGAACCGAACTATTCTGGGCTACAAGACACTGGCAGTGGGAATCATCAACATGGCTGAGGTAAGAGAAGCTGGGACTGAGGCGGCCATTTTGTGTCAATCACCACCTCTGAATGGTGAGTTCTGGGCGGTGCCAGAGCTGATGGGAAGCAGGAGGTGCTCATAAAGAAGTTTGGTTGCAGCACTTGTTCTAAATGGGAAGGCACTGCTCTGCTCCAGAGGTCTCCTGTAGCACGCTTTGTCCCCTACTCAGGTAATGCAGCACCCAACAGATGGAGGCCAGCTCCTGGGACTACACAGTAACATCAAGGATGTGAGCATCCGGGTAGCTGAAATCAGTATCTACTCCCTCTCCAGCCAACCCATTGACCATGAAGATGGAAATGTCCCCTCTGGTCCCAAAATCAAAGCCTCTGGTAAATATATATATTTCAGACTCTCCAAATGTTCTTAGAACTCTGCCTGACAGGGTTTAATTGAAGTTCTTTCATGTCTGCTGTGGCTGCTAGAAACTTTGGCTTATCAGCCTTCCACTTTAGCTTCATCTTTGCTTGATCTCCTGTCCGCCCATCACTATCTCCCTTCCCTGTTAATCCAAAATTTCTTTTTCTGAGCTTATATATATACTCTGCACCTCAGCTTATGCCATCCCTTTCAGTGGCTTAACGCTGCCTCCTGATCATCTGCTACAAGTTTCTGGTCCTATACATTAAAGCTTGCTGACTCTTTGTGCCTGTTTCTTCCATTACTCCTCCCTCCTGTCCCTTTGCCTCACTGGTTCAGGGCAGTTTGACCAACTGCATTTTCCTCTTCCAGATCGCTCTCCAGATATTGATAACTACTCTGAAGAAGAAGATGACAGCTTTTCCTCTGAGCAGGAAGCTAGTGATGATGCAGTGCAAGGCCAGGTATCTGTTTGTCTTCTGTCTGTCACCCTCTCTCCAAGAAGATTATGTATTTATCTTTTTTCTTCTTCCCATGCTATCTTTTTTCAGCTAACAGTGTAGCTTCATTTCAATGCACTTTTCCATGGGTTGGATCCAGCACTTGTGAGTGGAAAGGACGATGTACTTAGCGCAGTTCTCCTTGTGCAAGCAGCAGCACCACAGCTGCAGCAACACATCACACTTTAATATAATTTTAATGGAATATCAGTGTGCCTGGTGGGAAATGATCAGGCCTACATCTATGTACAACAGTTGTTTCATATGATTGCATTTAATTTGGTTTGGAAATTGTATTGGAATAAATACCTTGTGCTATGTCTTGCAGAACAGGCTCCTGTAGAGATGCAGAGATCTTTCTAGCCAGAACTCCTCTGCACTCCTGCCCCAGTGAAGGGTCAAACCTGTGGTGGGGAGGTACAAGGGTCATCCCAAAGGATATGCAAATTAAAAAAAAACCTTAGAACTGCCTCCACCTCAGTTATTCATGAGACTACTGAGGATGCCCTAAATTATCTTATTAAAAAGGGGAGTCAAAGAATCCCAATACTGGGTAGACCATCCCTATCCCCTGATGACCCTTTGTTCTATTAGGGGATGGAGATGGCCCACCATTTCAACCTCCCTGCCATCTGAGGATACTTTTGTCTGCAGACAAGGAGCCCCTGAGCATCTGGCAGTAGAGCCTTTGCATGCTAGAGAGGATTCTGAGATGTGCTGTAAGAGGCTTTCTCAGTTCAACAAGGGGCTGTCCAGGAATTTTGGGCTTTGTGAACTGAGAATAGGCCCTGGAAAAAAGCACCCAGTTTTTCCTTGCAATTGTGCACCTCAAGAGAGGATTTGCAATGATGGGGTAAAGTTGTCTTCGGGTGAAGGTTCTCTTCCATTACTGACTGTCACTTTGAGGAACTGTTGATAAACTACCAAGCAATCCCAGAAACAGTTTGGAAATCACTGGCCTCAAATGTTGGATTCTTCTGATATTTGCCACAATCTCTTGCTGTTCAGGATTTATACGATGAAGAGGATGAAGTGAGGAAGCCGAAGAAAGCCCGGCGGAAAATGATCAGGACTACATCTATGACCAGAGTAAGTGCAACATTTCTTGGCTTTTCCAAAAGGGAGGCTACTGGGAATGGAATTCCTGTTGATCCCTGTCTGGGAAGCTCTGTGCTTTTCCCATCAGATGATATCCTAGAGCAGCGGTTCCCAAACATTTTGAGACAAGGAGCACTTTTCAGGAGAGAAATATGTCACGGAGTACTAATTTTCACCTAGCACCTATGTACTAAACCGAATGACAGTAGTATTGACGATGGAAGATAGTTTAAGCATTTGGGCATAATAATTTCTACTTTATACTTACACACAGTTCATGGCTGCAAAAATTCACAATTTTGAGATCTTGTCACAATTATTTTATTTATTTTTCTTTCCAATCTCTTCACAGAGCAATAGGGAATGTTTCACGGAGCACCAAGTGCTCCGTGGAGCACAGTTTCAGAACTGCTGTCCTAGAGAATAGGAGTCCAACTGAAGAGATACTGTTGTCCAGTTGGAACTCTTTATGAACTCAGCATGTTGTTGATGCCCTTGCAATAGCTAAAGGCAGCAGGAATTCTGCTGTAACCCCTTTCTTCATGATTAGCAGAAGCAGAATAAATTATTCAAAATACCCAAGTGTAGGCTTAATGTGCTTAATCTGCATGATTTATACAGTTTGCAGAATTCATTTATTTAGTTACTTTTATCCCCCTCTGCCTCCCAAGAAGCTCTGAGCGGCTTCATTCATTCATTTGATTTATTTCCTTTTCCATCCCAAAAGCTCTGAGCAGCGCATGTGACATGTTGAAAATTTTCATTCAAAAAAGAAAGGAAACTAAAACAACCAAGAAAAGAATTTTTGTCCGAGTGTTTTATGCATAGGGAGAACCACCGTGATGTAGTAGTTCCTATGCTGGATAGGACCAGGGAGGACCAATGTTCAAACCCTGCTCAGTTATGGAGCTCTCTGGGTGATCTTGGCCCAGTCCCAGTCTGTCAGTTCCTCAACAGACTTGTTGTGAGAATAAAATGTTGCCACCCTGAGCTCCTGCGAGGATGGATGGGATGAAAGATTATGGCAGTTACAGTTAGAGCACCTCCAGTCTGAATATAGAGAGAGGCCATTGGTTTTCAGGTAGTCATCCATGCCAGCAACTTCCAAGGCCAGATCTGCTTTGGGGTGTCAGCTTTTGGGGGAAGTAGAATTCGAGCTCCTTTACAGAATGTTGTTTGTTTTTAAGCATGGAGTGTACATTCTTCTGATTCCTTGCAACCAACCACTGTTCCACTTAACACCCATGAGAGTGGAAGCCTAAGCTTGCCCACTCAGAAGTCATTCCATGGAACTCAGATCGTTTGCTCCTTCATAAGTATGTTTAAGATTGCAACCCAAGGCATACGTTCACTTTTTAATGTCTCTACAGGGAGACTTTAAGGCACTTGGCAGATGTTCTTGCACACCATGCCTGATGCCAGAAGTCTGTGCATGCATAGGAAATCTGTGCATAACAGGTGCCTGGAGACCGTAATGGGATGGATGGCCAATAAACCGAAGCTCAGTCCAGACAAGACTGAGGTGCTGTTGCTCAAGGATTGAGGAGTCAGCCTGCCCTGGAAGGGGTTGTATTTCCCATTAAGGAACAGGATTGTAGCTTGGGGATACTGCTGGATCCTGGCCTCTGGGGCACATAGTATCTTGTATTAGCTTTGACTAATAACATCAGCTACAGCTGTTCCCGAAAAAATGATATCTGGCCAAAGTGACCATGCTCTGGTTATATCCAGGTTAGATTACTATAATATGCTCCACATGGGGCTGCCTTTTCATATGGTCTGGAAACTTCAGCTTTCCCAAAATGCACAACCAGGCTACTCTTGGGTGGGATACAGGGATGATATCACCGCAGTGCTGAAAGATCTGCACTGGCTACCCCTTTCTTTCTGGGCAAAATTCAAAGTGCTGGTTCTTACCTTTAAAGCCCGAAATGGCTTGGGGCCAGGCTACTTGAAGGATCGCCTCATATCGTCCCATATTGTCTAGCCTGCCAGTTAAGATCTACCTCACAAGGCCTGCTCTCTTGGTACCCCCCACCTTAAGCAGTGAGGCAGGCGGCAACCAGAGACAGGGCCTTTTCAGCAGCGGCAACTCACTTATGGAATGCCCTTCCCTTTGAGGTTTGCCTGGTGTCTACACTGCTCTCTGTTAGGTGTGGGGTCAACATGTTTCTGTTCACTCAGGCTTTTAAGGGCTCTTTTAATACCATTTTAGTGTTCTTTTATTCTGAAACTGTTATTTTAAGTTGCTCAATGGTCTTTGTTTTTATGCTGTGGCTAGGTTTGTAATGCTAGATTTGAATTAATAACTTGTAATGTTTTTGTTTTTATAATTGTTTATTTTGTAAGCCACCTTGAACAGGTTCCCTAGAGGGGTGGCATAAATAGATTGATTCCTTGCCCTCTTTCTGCATCCACATGGCTGGCAGGGGTTGTGGCACAGATCCCAGACATCCAGTTGTGCACAGAGCAGCCTTAACTGGAGAATGCACAGTCGGCTGCCATGTTGGCGTGCCTTTAGCCGTGACAGAAAGGATGGCTTGTCAGAGGAGTGACAGCTCTGTCAGTGCTGAGGTGATAATCAGTCTTGGCATTCCTCCCCTCTGCATTCTGGCCTTGCGGACTGTGAGCACTTTGGGTAAAGACTGTGTCACTTCTGCATTCCATCCAGTGCCCAAGGCGCCGCTGGCATTTAACGTTTAATAAATAGTATTATATTGTGTCATAGTCATCTGCCTCTTGCTTTTAAGGGAAGGTCAGAGAAAGGCGCTAGACCTTGCTCTGTTGATAGGTAGGACGAGAGAATAAATCACTTCTCAAAATGGAAAAGACACAGCCATTTACATGTAGGATCAAGAGATGTTGTGGCTGATGCATGACAAGTGACTTCTGCATAGGAAAACCTAATGTGCAAAGAAGCCTTTGGCTGTGGGGTTTTGTGCCAGACCATCGACTGGTGCCTGGCCCTCCTCAGAAAAAAGATATAAGGAAACAAGGGCAGAGACCTTTCCCTCCCAGCTATCTCACACTCTTAATGGTTTTGTTTTAGCAACCAAACTTCAAGCAGAAATTTGTTGCCTTGCTGAAGAGATTTAAAGTGACTGATGAGGTAAGACTTTTTTTTTAATCTGCCCCTGTCAGATGTACTGTTAGCTTGGTTTCTCTCTTTTTGGCCACCCCCGTTTGTCTTCAGTCTTCCGTGCAGTCCTGCAGGCAGAGAGATTTTTCTAGTTTCTAGGAATAGGAGGGGCACGCTCACCCCAGCACTCATACATAGGTTTTCCTGCCGAATCAGAGCCAGCCTTAAAGTGGGAGGCATCCCCTTTCTCCTCGCTTCTTCTTTTGCCACTAAGCTGAAAGGTTCAATCTCGCTTCGCTCCTCACTTTGTTGATTCTTTTTTCTTTCTACCGAGAGTTCTTCTTCTTCGTCTTTGAGAGGGCTCAAAAGGCATTGTTCAGGAAATGTCTCCAATGCATGGAATCATAGAGTTGGAAGGGGCCATACAGGCCATCTAGTCCTGCTTAATGCAGGATCAGCCTAGCGCATCCCTGACAAGTGCTTGTCCAGCCTCTGCTTAAATGCAGCACCAAGATGCCTCAAACGAACGAGCACATCCCTTTGTCTGACCTGCTTGGGTGAGTCGCATAACATTGGAGCCTGCTGCCATTGCCAGCAATTTACGCCCAAGGCCTGTTCAGATAGGGCTTCATGACTCAAAGCTGTTCTTTGGGAGCGTACTCTGTCCTGTTCAGACAAGCCGGCCTCAAAGTCATCGGCTATGCATGATCAGACTTCTATGTCTGTTTCCGTGGTGTCCTCTCGTTCAGTTCCGACCCCGAACACCCACAAACATCAGTCCCGGTCACCAGATCTGACAGTCACCAAGCGTAGTTCTTTGGAGCCACCTGCGAAGAAAGCTAAGATGAAGTCCAAACATGTGGGCAAGGGCTCAGCGCCTCACCATAAAAGCAAGGAGACCCCAGCTACTATTTCACTTCTGAAGCTTTCCGAACCGATTGTGCTTGAGGAGGTATCGTCACCCAGTCCTTGCACTCCGTCACCTCGCTTTCTTGAACCCGAGTTCTACGGTTCTGAGAAAGATTTACCAGAGCATCCTCCCCTATCAGAAAAAGCAGTTTTTGCTTCCGCGGGTGTCTGTCACATAGTCGTTGATTCCACAGCTAGCGGTTCTGCTGTCATCAGTTCTAGAGTTACCTGCCACACAGGCCTCGCCCCCACAGGCATCGGTTCCTGCTCAACCGTTTCCACCACAACCACCATCCCAATCTTGGTGGGGTCCCCAATGGCCCATGCCTACCCAAGCAGGGACATTGGGCCAGTTATCCACCTGCAGTGGCATGTGCCATCGACTTATCAAATACCATTGGCTCAATGGGTGACTCCAGCAGCCCCCCAAGCACCCTCCAGCCAGTGCTCTCCTATGGCTTCCCAGTATTCACAGCCTGAAGTACTGCCTTCATGCCGTGGAAGCTTCTCTGATTCCAACCATGAAGACCAGGCTTCCCATTCCGATCTCAGATCCGAGTTACCTTCAGACCCGTTGCCATATGAGGCTGTAGAAAATAATTTGCCTATATCTCTCAATGATGACCTATGACTCTTTTCTGAACAGATGCTCAGAATGGCCAAGGTTTTGGACACGGAGGTAGTGTCTTCTAGCCTGAAGCCAAGATCTTATCTGCATTATATTCCAAGGCACCAGTGACTGTCGCCTTCCCAGTTCTGGAGGTTTTCATGAACGTTGCCAAGAATATCTGGGAGAAACCTTCTTCCATCCCTGCAATGGCTAGAAAGTTTGAAAACCTGTACAAAGTACAACAGGCTGATTGTGGATTTCTTTTTTCACATCCTGCACCTTCGTCCCTGGTTGCAGTCCAAATACAGAAAGGGCGGGCATTCGGCCACTGTGGACAAAGATGGCCACAATATTGATGCCCTGGGTAGAAAGGTCTACTCAGCTGATGCCCTTAATTTTGTACAGTCAACTCTCAGGCTATAATGGTTGCTTACCAGCTTTTTTGATGGGAGAAATTGGCATCTTACATTGATCTCCTTCCAGAAGACAAATGTACCTTAGCTAAAGTTCTCAAGGCATAAGCGACAAAATTGGCAAAACAACAAATGAATGCAAGCAGGCATGCAACTGACTGCTTGATTCAGGCCATGGCAGCTGCCATTACATTTAGACGCTTTTCCTGGCTACGCTTTACAGCCTTGAATATTGAGACTTGCTCAAGGGTGGAAGACCTGCCCTTTGAAGGCCACACTTTGTTTTCAGAGAAGGCTAATGAGGCTGTGGGACCAATCAAGAAAGACAAGCAGACTGCCAGGTCCTTGGGTGTCACTGCTTCTCCTTCATAATCATCTAGACAGAAATTCCCGATGAGAGGGTGTTTCCTACAGCAGAGGTACCACAAGTCTGGTCATTCTTCCACCTTCTATAGACAACAGTGCCCTTACCAGCACAGAACCATGGGAAGGGCAGGTCTTCAAATCCCAGGTCCGGGTCTTCTTGGCCCCAGTCTCCAAAGCAACAGGGGCATACATCTACCTTTTGACTATATGACAGCTCCCTGCCATCACTTACTAGCTTCGAGGAGAAAGTAGCTGCTCACTTTCCAGCTTAGATGAAGATTGCCACAGATTCTTGGGTGTTAAAAATTATTGCAGAATGATACCGGCTGGAGTTTTTAAGCTTACCACCACTCTCCTAATGAAGCTGGTTCTGACCTGAAGCTCACTCAAGCTTTGGGTGATTTGGTGTCTAAAGGGGCAGTTGAATTGGTTCCCCATAATGTTTCTACCCGGGGTTTTTATTCCAGGTTGTTTGCTGTTCCAAAGAAGGATGGTGGTCTCCATCATATTCTTGACCTTCGAAAATTGAATAAGTTCTTGTCTGTTTAAACTTTTTGTATGCTTTCATTTCCCCAAATTTTGCAGTTCTTAAATTTTAATTGGTGGTTCATAGTTTTGGATCTTAACAATGCTTATTTCCACACCTCTATTAATCCCAGCCATAGGAAGTACCTACGTTTTCAATGTGGGGACCAGATTTTTCAGTATACAGTTCTCCCCTTTGAACTATCTTCTGCCCCCCGTGTTTTCACAAAGTTGTTGCCTTTTTATGTCCAAAGTGCTGCACAATCTTCCCTTACCTAGATGGCTGGCTAGTTACAGCTCCCTCTGAGGAGGAGCTTCAGGATAATCTATAGTTAATATTGTCACTTGTTCAGTGATTGGGACTCTGGATTAATTGGCAAAAGTCCACCCTAGTCTCTCAGTACAGTTTATTGGGGCACTCCTGGATTCCTCTTAAAGGGAAGGCTTTCCCACCCCCTGAACGATTGTTTGCTATCTGACTGATATCTGATCACCAATCCTTTGATGGCAATCTGCTTCATGCATTCAGATATTATTTGGCCTGATGGCATCCACGACAGCATTCATCCCATCTGCCAGATTACAACTAAAGCCATTGCGAAATTGGTCTTCAACCCTATGGTACAATCTCAGACTGTCCACTTCTCCATTCCTTGAGCTGTTCTAAGAACTGTGGTTTGGTGATCCGTGGACACTTTAATGTACTGGTTGGTGTCCCTTTGGGTTCTTTCACGCCCACAAAAACAGTTAACCCTCAGATGCTTCCTTGCTAGGTTGGGGAGCTCACTGTGAGGGGTGCTCCGTACAGGGAGTATGGTCTAATCATGAATCTAAATGACACATTAACTTCCTATAACTAAGGGCAGCTCACTATGCTTTGGTTTTTTTCCAGATATACTACGCAACAAACAAGTGTTGGTGCAAACAGACAGCACCACCACTATGTACTGTCTAAGACAGGAAGAAACGGTGTTGTTGTCTCTGCAGGGAGGCCACAAAAGTTTGGATCTGGGCTCGTCAACACAATGTTATCTTATAAGCAATCCACATTGCCAGGGCTCGCAATTCAACGGCAGGTGCATTGAGCAGATTTTCCCTTCCTCATCACGAGTGGTCTCTCAAGTGGTCTTACCTGCTTCCAGACTTTTAGGTATGGGGATTCCCTGCAGTGGATCTGTTTGCCACTTCGGCAAATACCAAGGCACCCCGTTTCTGTTCCAGAGCCAGTCACAACCCGGGATCAGAAGGGGATGCATTTCAAATCCCTTGGACCAAGGGTCTGTTTTATGCTTTCCTGCCCCTTCCCCTGATGGGAAAGGTACTCACCCGTATACAAGCACAGAACACATACTGCATCCTCACGGAACCTTTTTGGCCATGCTGTGATTCTCAGACCTCCTATTCAAGGCCAATGGCAGGTTCATACACCTTCGGAAGGCCCTGGACCTTCTTTCGATGGGGTCTCTCCTGCATCAGGAGGTTCACAAACTGCGCCTCACAGCCTGGCTTTTCAGTCTTCTCCGATGAAGTTCTCCCATCAAGTACTAGAAGTTTTATTGAATTCTAGGATGCCTTCTACACACTCCTCATACGCCCTGAAGTAGAATCGCTTTGTTAAGTGGTCCACAATTAGGGGCCAGACGCCCTCATCCTGCCCTTTACCTTTTATTTTAAATAACCTCCTATCCCTTAAGGATGCTGGGTTGGGGGCTTCCTTTGTGAAAGTTCACTTGGCCGCTGTATTGGCATTTCATAATTGGATTGATGGTTATTTGGTATTTTTCCATCATACTTCCAAGCAATTTCTTAAAGGGTTATTTAATCTATGCCCTCCTAGATGGCCTGCTACATCAGTGGTCTCTCTCCTTAGTATTATCTCAATTGATGTTATCATCATTTGAGCCTTTGGGAGAGGCCCCTCTTTCCTTACTTTCACTTAAGGTTTGTTTCCTAGCAGCTATCACCTCTGCTAAGAGGGTAGGTGAGCTGGCAGCCCTTTGAGATTGCCCTCCCTTTGTTCAGTTTTTCCCAAACAGGGTTCTCCTATGTCCCAGTAATCAATTTTACCAAAGGTGCTGTCTAGGTTCCATCTCTCCCAGACAGTGTCCTTACATGTGTTCTTTCTCAATCCCCTTCCCTCTGCAAAAAGGACACTGCACAGCCTGGATGTTAAGAGGGCATTATTATATTATTTACATCATACTAAGAATTTTAGGGAGAGTCATTCTCTGTTTATATGTTTTTCCGGTCTGCGTGCCAAAGAGTCAGCGTCTTCTCAGACTTTGCCTCAATATATTGCGCAGACGATTAGGCTGTGTTACCAACAGGCTGGCATGGATTGCCCTCATTCGCTTCAAGCACACTCTACTAGATCGCAGGCATTCTCCGCTGCCTTCCATAGTGGAGTCTCTTGCCAGGACATCTGTGAGGCTGCCACATGATTGCCTCCAGACTCATTCATCTGCCATTATGCTGTGGATAGAGATGCAAGACAAGACACAGCAGTTGGGAAAGCAGTTCTGCATTCGCTGTTTGACTAAGAGCTCAGCATCCTCCACCGGGTGAGTAGCTTGTTATTCTCCCAATGTGGGACTGCACGGAAGACTGAAGACGAAAACAGTGCTGCACTTACATGTAACTTGTTCATCAAGATGTCTTCTGTGCAGGAACACATTCCCTGCCTCCTGCCCCACTGTGAGCTTTCTGAGTGACATTAGTTGTTTCTTGGGGGTCTTGCTCAGTGGGCAGAAGAAGAACTGAGGAGAAAGGGGGCACCTTCCCCTTTAGGCACACTCCCATTCGGGGGTGGGGGGAAACCTATGCCTGCGCGCTGGGGTGAGGCGCCCTCTCATATTCCTAGAAGCTAGAAAATTATCTCCGTCGGCAGGCTTGTGCATGCACAGTCCTAATGTGTGCCTGCACCGAAAACATCTCAATGAACAACAGTTATAGGTCAGTGCAACACTTTTTTATCCAGAATGTGCCTGGCCGCACAAATAAACCACTCTTCATCTTTTGGATGTATAGTTCCACCCCACCCCATTTTCAGGGATATACTGTGATCTTCATGCCATAGATGTGATGTTTGTTTTCTTTGGGAGAAGGGGCAAAGGGCTGGATGTCAGCTCATAGAAATGGGATACCTTCATTTTTAATTTGTCCTTTTAAATTTTTTTATCTCCCTTTTCAGTCGACACTGGCTTCCGAAGTGTTTTACAGGAATTAAAAAGAAAAAAAACCACCTACAAATGATGTTAAAATTAAGTCCTATTGGACTGGAAATGAATAAAATACCTGTGTGTGTTACTGTAACCTGGAATGAGGCCTTAGCTCAGTGGTAGATCATGTGCTTTCCTATATAAAAGGTCCCAGGTCCAGTCTCCATTATCTGCTGTTAAGGAGTCTAGGGTTGCAAGACTGGGAGAAACTTTCCCCCTGAGACCTTGAAGACTCACCACCAATCATAGTGGACCAGGCTAAACTAGAAAGGCAAATGCTCTGTGCATGGCAACTTTCTATGTTGATGTGTTCCTGACAAGGGCACAGATGGGATTTCCAAGTCTCTCCCTACTCTGCCCGACTCTCATGCATGAGAAGTAGACTAGCTCAGCGCCTGCCTCCCACGCTCGCCTTGTAGCTGGTGCTTGATGTTTCCTTTTTAAAAATCTTGCTAGGCCCACTTTTATCACTTCCTTGTCCTCATTTAGCATTCACAGCTTTCCTCATTAGTAAAATCTGCAGATGTCATTAACATGCTGTTTAATGCCGCCATTTTTGGACCAGAAAGGATTTCCTGCCAAACACTTCCCTAGGGCCAATGTATTTGTCTTTTATTGTATTATTTAGTATCTTTTTTGGTCTTGGTCTTTCTGCCGGCTTCAGGTAAAAGGAATGTCATAATTAAGGTTTTCAGCGCCAGGTGTGGCAGGTGTTGTTAGAGGGGCCCAGGTTGCCTTGAGATGAGATTGCATCTGTTTGACTGCATCATGTTGATCAGAAGCATTAGCAAAGGCTGCAGCTGGGACAGGGAGATGGGCTGGTGTGGTCCAGTTGTTCAGCAGCCGAAAAACACAGTCTTGGAGTATGGCCAGCACCTTCTGGCTCCAACAGATCACCATGTTAGGGGAGCTGAGATAGATTCCCCCAGAATATTTTTTTAAATTAGAGGGAACTTTGTGGTTTGGCTTTCCCTGGCCCTGGGGTTTGTGGTGCGACCTTTCTTTAGGGACCTTGGTAGGCCAAGATCTTGCAGGAATTGATGCGCATTGAGTTCTCCTGTTGACCTCCCTGGGCTGTGTGGCCTCCTACTCCTGTTAACAAGTCGCTTCAGCATGGCAACTCCAGCCTTGGTTAGGGTTCAAGCTTGATTGCTTTTGGGTGTCATCCTCATCCTGTGATTCTGCAGTGTTTGTTCGATAGCATCACTGGTTGTTCTTAGCGAACGATGGCATGGAAAAATTCAAAACACAGGGATGGATCGAACTGACCTCTCTGCTGGAGAATAAAGTAGGAGACCTTTGGCCTCAAAAAGGCTATGCTGGGGATCATGGGACTTGCATTGGCAACGGGCATTTGCAAAATGGGCTGGAGTAAGGAGGAGAATTAGGTGAAAAACCTGAGTGGATCTACCCCACTGTAGCCTTTGGCCAGTCGTTCTCGTGCCAAAGAGGTCAGCTGTCGGTCATCATGCCGAGAAATGAAGTGATGTATGTTATTAAGTTGAAGGATGAACAGTTTTTTGGGGCACAACTCCTGGACCATGTTGCACAAGGGCCACCCTCAGGGGGATCAGCTTAATGTCTTATATATCATGAAGTCTCATACCTGGCTTAGATGGTTCATGGACAGGCACAGTTCCCCAGCCCTGCTACTTTGAAATTCCCTCTGTTAAAGATGCTGAGGCTTAAATCTAGGAGTCCCTGCTAAGTGTCAGCTATTCCCCTAATGAGCGAGGCTGCCCGAGTCCGCGCTGCATAAGCAAGAGGGTAATATAATAGCCGCACCGCCTCTTTTCAGCAGGGTGAACCCAGGTCAGGCCACTCTCACTGAAGTTGGCAGAACAATACCCTTGAGGTCGAAGGGCTTGCATCAGCAGAGTTCTTGGCGAGCGGAAGATTTCCTCGCTTTTCGCGCGTTCCAGGCCGATGGATAGAATGCGCTATATGCGGACACCAGTTGTCTGTGCAAATGCATAGGGGCTTAACATGGAATGTGTTTTATAGTCTTGGTGCAGAAAGCAGCCGGGCTACGGTACATTGCAGCAGCACGCCACTCTGAGGGCCAAATGTAGACAAGATGCAGAGAGATCTGTGACCTCCACCGCCTTTAAAAATGGTTTAAAAGCAGCTTTGTGGCAGGTTATTTGGATTGGAGCCACAATTCTGAAAGGAGGGGTGGTTTAACCCTCTTCTCCAGTGCCATACTCTCAATGCATATCTCTCTCCCTCCCCCCACCCCAGTTGTGTTTTGATCTGCATTGAAATAGTACTGCTTTAGGGAGGTGAGGGAGGAGCAAGTGGGAGCCCCACTGTTGGTCTTGGGAAACGAATGTGCTGGAAAATCACTTTAGCCCCAATCTGACTCATACCCCCACACAATAGTTGTTTTTAACTATTTTTAAAAAGGACGGGGATCTAGTCTCACTGGGTCTTATCTAAACTTGAGTCTTCTCCACTGGAGCAAACTGCGCATGCAGCAACTTCATCTTAGAGGAAGAATTTGTATGTTCTTCTTTAATTTTGTGTGTTCATGTGTTAAAATATCATGCTAAATGCTTTTCTCACTGAAAACTCTCTTTAGAGGAACTGGTTTTTCTGTGATGTATTCTGAGGTAAAGGAAATATGTTTCTGAAGGGAGAAAATGTTCAGCATTCTTGGGCAAAGCAGGAATGGAGTGTTGGGTTTTCTTATTGAGTGTTGGGTTCCCTAGGCCACAGATGTCCCTCTTCCAAGAGTATCATTTTGACTGGTTGCTGTTATCTGATATTTATCCCCCTTTGGTTTTGATTATGTAGGTTTTGGATTCTGATCCAGTGGATCAGACTCAAGAAGTGGAGGAAGACTTGGGTCTGCTTTATGATAGCCTGGAGGAATGCAACAACAGTGACAGTGGTCCTGAGATAGAAGATAACGAAAGCGTCCACAGCACTCCGAAGCCTACCCTCAGGTAAGAAAGACAGGCCTGGATCCTTCTAGGTTCATGGATAATGGCAGGACGACACCTTGGCTTTGCATGTCTCAGGTGGGGGGGATGTTTACTCTCCTCCCTCCTGAAAGGTAAGGTAGTTTCCACTTTGAGTCACTGCTAAAAATGGGAATTCTGGTTTCCTTTCCCATAGCAGAGCTTGACTTTCTGATGCTGCCCTGGCTCCAGGATGCTGAAGCAATGACTTATGAGGCGGCTTTCTGCGTTTTGATTCATTTGCTTGGAAAAGGGAGATTTAGGGCCGTAAAACGTTTCCGTGATGGATGCTGATAACTTGAGGCTGACCTTGGATTTGACAGGCTGATAGAGAGTCCTGCGTAAACTGCAGTGGACCAGCAGGGATGGATAGACCAGCAAAGCACCTCAGTGGGAAACGGCTCCAACTGAAAGAGGGTATCACTGTTCTCATCCGTCCCTTCTTTGTAACCAGCCTCCTTGCATGTAGAAGCAGGGAAGAGAGAAACGGAAAGGGAAGAACCCTGCAACCCTGTCTCAGAGTCTGTTAGGAAAAATACTGTTTTGTTGTTAGCTGTGGTTTAATTGCCTTTTCTCCCGTGGACCAGGCTGTGTTCTCTGGTGGATCTTTGAGTGATTGTATGGCAATGAGAGAACTAGAATACGTTTGTGTGTATTTCATTTTTTGCCTCTCCCTATCCATTAGGTTCAATACTTGCTCACCTCCAACTGTTAGATGCTAGAAGGAGTTCTTTCTCATTGCTAAAACTGAGAATATCCCTTAGTGGGAGAGTTTCAGGGAAACAGAATTGCATAGTTGTGGCAGAGCTGCTAGGAACTTCTTCCCATATGCTAACCTTGGTGCCTGGATATAGGGTGGGGGTAGAGGTGGAAGCCCATCTCAGGTGGTCCTGGGTGCTGTGGGACATGCTGGGCCTTGTCCTTTACCTTTACAAAGAAGCCACAAAGGCCGCGAGTCTTCTTGCCATCTATGCCTGTCTATGCTATGTGCAGCCCTTTGATTACCTTAAAGACTTATCCATTTTACTGGAGTTTGATCACCAGGAGGCCATTCTTATTCACCATAGGTGAAGCCTGCTGACCTTATCTATAGAGGCAGAGGCAGTACCTGTACAGCAGTTCCTGGGCAATTTCTTGAGCAGCATCCAATCAACCAGTATATTTGCACTTGAGGCTTTACCGGCCTGTTGGCATTATCTGCTTAATTGCTGGAATCAGATTTGTTGCAGTTGGCAACTGATGACGCAGTTGCTCTGCCGCAAGCATTCTTTTGTATTGGAAGCATGACTAGTGGGGGATAAAAATCTATTTAGATTTGGTGTTCTGCAAGCATTGGTGCTGCTGCTGTTTACCATTTATGAAACTGGTTTTCGTGGTGTCAGATTACCAGTCTATCTAGGTCGGTCTTACCAGCTCCAGCACGTAGTAACTCTCTGGGTCTTGGGCACAGTCTTTCCCACCCCTTTTGAACAATAAATGCCAGGGGTTTGATCGGACACTTCCTGCTAAGCAGGCCGAGCTGTTCCTCCTCTCCCCAGCAGTATTTAGGCACTGTACAGAAGCTTTGAAATGACACTTTTTTTTTTCTAATGGAAGGAGATAGTCCTTCATAAATATCTCAGTAATTCTTACACTGTGTGTGCAAGGTATGCTGGTATTATCGTCACCATGGAAATGAGGTTGAGGTAACAGCAGTCTCTTGGCTACGTTTACGCCCAAGCAGAGTTCTGAACGGAGTCTTCCCACCTCATTCACTTGCCCAGGGTTCATTTTATTTCTTTTGTATTCTGCCTTCCATCCCTCATGGAATTCGAGGCAACGCACACAAAGTTCCCAGGAGGTCTCCCGTGCAGCCGTTGGACCTGCTTAGCTTCAAGAAGGTTGCCCTGCTCCTTCTCCTGGGCCAGCCCAGTGACGTTAGCGGCCCGTTGCTGCCAGCCATTGCTCTGCGTACCCTGCAGCATGGGGGCATTGGCCGCTTTGTAGCTTTACCGGGCTCAGCGGAAAGTGCCTGAGACTTCTCCTTCCTCTTCTGCCACCCAGTGGCAGCAGCCTGTAATTGCAATGCACTCTGCCCTTTCTGGTGTCTGGCATGTGGCATTTTAAGTCAGTTACCGGTTGATTTTTCATTCTGCTTCACACTTAGTCCTTTTTGGCCACTGTTCCTTTGTGATACAAATGCTTGCTTAAACGTTCAGCGCCTGCAGTGGTGCTTAGTCTTGTTTCTGAAGGTTAAGTTAGAATCATAGAGTTGGAAGGGACCACCAGGGTGATCTAGTCCAACCCCCTGCACAATGCAGAAATTTCACAACTACCTCCCCCCACACACACCCAGCGACCCCTACTCCATGCCCAGAAGATGGCCAAGATGCCCTCCCTCTCATGAACTGCCTAAGGTCATAGAATCAGCATTGCTGACAGATGGCCATCTAGCTTGTGCTTAAAAAGCTCCAGGGAAGCAGCACTTACCATCTCCCGAGGAAGCCTGTTCCACTGAGGAACCACTCTAACTATTAGAAAATTCTTCCTAATGTTGCATCCATCCCAAAGTTGCATCCATGCTGGTAGGAACAGTAGCTCTGAAGCAGGACGAACTGGTGTGAACAGCCCAGACCAGGGGTCCCCAACCTTTTTGAGCTTGTGAGCACCTTTGGAATTCTGATACAGGGTGGTGGGCGCACCCGGGAAATGGCTGCCACAGGAGGCGGAACAACTGCAAAATATCAGAGTGAGGTGGTGCACACGTCTGGTAGTAAATCTTCAACATTTCAGGCAGAAGCTCTGTGTAACAAGGTGCCTTTTATAATGAACATATTGTTTTAAAATATTTTCTTGCATACGCTTTTAGTCGGGCTGTGTTGGCAACTGCTGCCAAAGCAACCTCTTAAAAAATCTGCACAGCCCATGAGATCTCCAGTGGCCAAACAGAAGCCCTGCTGGGAAAAGGACCATTTGACCCTGCTTACTCTCAAAAAACCCTTACTGCCCCCAGGAAAGGTGTTGGTGGGTACCATGTTGGAAACCCCTGGTCCAGACTATGCCGCACGCATCAAATGGGGAACTATGTTCTCGCAAAAGATGTGGTGTCAGTACTGTTAGAAACCATGCTGGGGCCGAAGGCAGATCAGAACAGTCCTCAGTTCAGATCCTATCACTTGGTTGTTCACTCCTCATGTAAAATGAGCCTGCAGCCTTGAGCTGCAGAAGTGCTGTTCTTGTTTTTTCTCCCTGCCTCAGGCTTTTTATAAGGGCCTAACAGTGTAGGTGCGCAGGTGACCCGGAAGTGCTGCGTCCGTCTAGTGATGGCCACTCATTGTGGAGGTCACCGCTCCTCCAGGACAGAAGGGGAAACCTGGGAGGACAGGGGGGAAAGGAATCATAATGCTGCTTGGGAAAATAAAAATGGGGAAACTTTGAAAATCCCACTATGAGGCACAAAGAGAAGGGGCTGGTGGGGGGAGAGCAGGAGAGGCAGGGAAGGGAAGGACAACCCGTGGGCTGCTCCCCTCCCCAGCAGCCTCTCCTAGCTCAGGCTGGAAGGAGAGAGTGTGGCAGGAAGACAAGGGAGAAGAATGAGCTTAGCCAAGGCAGCAGTGGCTTTTCATCTTCTTGGCACACCCGCTGCCCTCCTTAAATGCCAGAGGCATTCTCTATTCTCTTTCTTTATTAAAGTTTTTTTTTGTTTAAAACACACACGCGCGCACACCTGCTGCTCACCAGGGCCTGCCCCTTCCTTGCCTGTCCTTTTGTGTCGCCATAAAGCTTCTGGGCTCTGGTGGCGGGTTTGCTGGCGGGCGCAGAGGCGGAGGAGGGGCTTCGAGCTGGGGTCACGGTGACTTTACTTCTCCCTCATTTCTCTTTCTGTCTGTCTGTCTCTCTGTCCGTCTGTCTGTCTGTTTCTTCTGCAGGCGCTTCTTTGAGGGCGTCTCACACTCTGGTTCCCAGACTGAGATCAGCAGTCTGCACGGCCAGAAAGGGCAAGAGCGAGAGTCGGGCAGCCCTGTGAGTTACTCCTCTATCTCCTTTCTCCTCCTCCTCCTCCTCCTCCTCCTCCTCCTCCTCCTCCTCCTCCTCCTCCTCCTCCTGCGAGCAGCCTCTCTGCCTGGGCTACCCTCCAGAACCTGCATCCTACTGGGAGCAGTCCCTCCTGTCTTCCTTTCACCCTCCAGAACCTGCATCCTACTGGGAGCAGTCCCTCCTGTCTTCCTTTCTCCTTCTCCTGCCTTTCTTTGATGAGCTGTTCAGAGCAGGCCGGCTGGACTCGTGTGCTCTGCCAGGGCCACTCCGGCCCCTGCCTGTAGCATCAGGGGTCGGTGGCTTCCCCTCCTGGGCCATCTGGCTCCTTTTCCAATGCCTTGGTCAGCCCATGGGCAGAGTTTTTGTTTCGATGTTTCCTTTTACCTTAGAAGCACCCTGCCTTTGTTCCCCGCTTGGGGGATGTGTGGATCAGGGGTCCTCACGTCTAGTCTGATTGTTTTGTTTTTTCCCCCATCCGCCTTTCCACCCTCCTCCACTCACCCAGGGAGAAGCGGAGAAGCGGAAGGCGGGTGTTCCCCGCACCCAGGATGAGGCTGCTATGGAAACCACGGCGATGGTAAGTCCCGCGTGCCAGGTTAAGGGCGTGGTCTTTGCCTGTTCCAGTTACTTTGTTTTGAAGGGAAGGTAGATCTGGATGTTGCTCATTTTGGGTGGACTGGATATTTTAATACAACCCGTTTGTCCCCAACAGTCTGTACATAAAGAGGGTTTGGCCGGCAGTGGTCAGTCTGTGAAGCTGATGGGTGTGACCGGACTAGTCTGGTTAGCTGGCTTTCTCCATTTTGCTTGGAGGGTGGGATCATCGTGGTGGGCAGGAACTTCTGTTGGTGCCCCAACAACGCCAACATGGGATTTCCAGCACATAGAGATACTCTACTTTGGCTCCAGCCCTGCATTTCTGCAGTGTTGAACATAACGAGGGCAGTGTGATGCACATATGTTGGCAGTGTATGTCAGCGGTTCCCAACCTTTTTGGCATGGTGACCCACGATGCCAAGTTTACTTGCTATGGTCATCTGCTTTAAAAAAGACCTGAGCATATGCACAAATCAGTAAAACTGCAAAAACCTGGGACCTGCTTTCACAGGCTTCGCAACCCACTTTTGGGTCAGGAGCCACAGGTTGGGAAACGCTGGTGTATATAGCAGCATGGTGGTGTACAGTGATATCTGCTGCACCCCTTTCTTTCTCCTGGGTCCGTTTAACGGGAGCTCTGTACTGTGAGCCAGCTAACCTGTGTGATTCAGCTTGCTTGCACATCATGTGCATTATAGAACCGTGGAAACCCCCGTTACTTTCCCGGATCTTCTCCCAGCTATCAGGGCCCTGACAGTGCTGGGTCGCCCCCACCCACCCACCCAAAGAAGTTGAAAATAGTACTTCACTCTTCTTCCAGCTGTGACCAGTAAATTCAGCAGATGTGTCTGCAAAGTGGTATATAGTCAGGGTAGTGAGTGTGCAGAGGAGGCATGGAAAGGAACGAGTGTGTGCGTGGTGATTTGCAGGAGATGGAAGGATTGACAGTGTGGTGGTGGAGTAACCAGATTACTGAAAGCTTCTGTGGGGGGGGGGGGGCTGCCAAATCAAAACCTTCACTTGGTGCCCTTGTAGGGCCTAAAGCCCCCCCCCCCAATCCTTTCTGTGCATCCTCTCAGGAATTGGAAGTGGACGAATCGTCCCCGGGGACAACTGAGACATCCCTGAAGGACAGCAGTGTGGACCGGCTGGCCCAGCTGAGCAGCATCAGCAAGCCTGAGTTCCCAGCCACTGTTTCCCCCAGGTAAGGAAGGGCCTCCTGCTGGCCAGATAGCAAACGTTTGCCACGTTGGCCACATTCCAGGGGACCGGAGTGTGCTGGTTTTGTCTGCTGGAGCCCCACGCGTATGGGAAATCTGTCTCGGCAGCTTTGGCTGAGCTGTTCTCTTTCTGGCCAACTTGCCCCAGGAAGGTAAATCACTGGATGTGCTGAAATTCAATTAATTGTAATGAACTCAGTCTGAAAGAGGGCCATCCAGAAAGTGTCTCTGGCCATTCTTCCAATGCTAGCTTGACACATGGAAGTTAAGAGTCGGCGGACACGCTCAGTTGATCTTTATGGAGGCGGTGATACCTGCTGGCTTTTCTCAATGTCCTTGAATTGCTTTTTTGAAGCCTCCTGAAAAGGTTCCCTATGAATATCACAGGCTGGATGGTCTCTTTCTGGACCTCTGTGCATTGCTGCCAGCTTTCACAGTCCAGCCGCTGTGGTCGCTCAGTCATCAGGGAAAGCCTTTCCCTCGGGACCCCTCCTCCGCTCACGTTGACTTCTGGTCTTTCAGCAAAGTTGAGAACAAGCCCCTGTGGCGGCCCCGCAGCATGTCCGTCAAGGACAGGCAGAACTCCAAGGGCCAGGCGGACCGGACCAGCAGCCTGGACAGCGAGAGCTCCCCAGACTCAAGGCAGAGCACTCAGGTCAGGTGGTGGCAGAGCTCCCTTTTTCCTGGGAGCGACTCGACCCCCCCATGGAAAGGGATGGATGGGTGAAGGGTTGAAGCAAAGATGCAGCTTCTCACTTAACCAAGGGAGCCAGGAGCGCTTTCTTGCTCTTGAGTCACCTGCGAGCCTAGGAGAGGCATAACAGGCTTCATGCTGCTCTGAAGGCCACTTCGCTCGGCTCCTGCAGGTGCCCCGCAAGTCTGTGTATGATCAGCTGAACCAGATCCTGATCTCGGATGAGCAGCTGCCCGAGAGCATCATCCTGGTGAACATCACCGAGTGGCAAGGCCAGGTAAGCACTGGATCGTGCGCTGGGTAGGCAGGCAGGACCTTGGTGCCTCTTGAACGTCTTTTGCATGCCTTACCTGGTGAGCCCAACCCCCTTGTCACGGCAACCAAGACTAGCCCTCCCAGGTCAACCTGTGCTGTCCAGAGCAAACAAGCGAGGAGCAGGGGCCCCGGCAAGGCAGCCACTCGATGACTCAAGCCAAGGCTAAAGACAGCGGGGGGGGGGGGGTTCTCCAGCTTGACTGGGGGAGTTTGTAGTCCCCAAAATGTAATAAAGATCTAGATAGAAAAGTATAAAAAAATAAACAGAGGTCAATATATTGATGACCTGACCTGGATAGCCCAGGCTGGCCATGACAGCACCAGATATTGCAAGCTAAGTAGGGTGGGCCCTGGTTAGTCCTTGGATGGGAAACCTCCAAGGAAGTCCAGGGTTGCTATGCAGAGGTAGGCAATGGCAAACCACCTCTGAATGTCCCTGGCCTCTAAACATCCATGATGTTTGTGATATCTTTATACACTGCAGGGTTGCCATAAGTTGGGTGCGACTTGACGGCACTTTCCATCCCCACCCCCAAATATATTGATAAAGCAATTTTAAAAATAAGGAATTTAGAATAAGATTGTGATGTGATTGTTTTAAAAATAAGGAATTTAGAATAAGATTGTGATCACTTATTTTCAGAGAAAGGAGAAGCTCCTTGGCTTCTGACAGCCTTGGAACACATGAATCTGGTAGCAGGGCCGGGCAAGGTCTCTGCCCGAGACCCCGGAAAGTGGCTGTCTAGTCCTAGGAGATGATACTGGGTTAGATGGGCCAGTGGGTCTACTTCAGTAGAAGGCGGGTCCTCATATTCTTCTTTCTGGATTTGTATTGGCAGTATCTTTGTGATCAGCTCCAGGAACACAAGCAGCCTATCGTCTCCACTTGCTCCATGGCGGACGTCCAGGCTGCCTTCAACACTATTGTCGCTCGCATCCAGAGATAGTGAGTATAGCCCGCAGGCAGCCGGGGTGTGCCATGTGTTAGCTTTTGCCAAAAAAAAGGGGAAAAAAAGAACGGTCTCTGGGGTTCAATATCCATCGAGCACACATCCATTCCTGCTTCCTCTTAGGGAATTGTGCTCAGGCCCTGTATCCCAAAGAGGCATTTACAGGGATTGTTTCCCTCTTCTTTGGAACTCATACTTACCCAAGCTTCATCGAAAACCTGAGCTTGGGTGGTTTTCTGCCTTTAATCCAGAATTGGTGGATGCTTGGTGGGTGGGGAAAGGATTCTGCGCGTGTTTTGTTCTTCCTGTCCTGGTGGCTGCTTCGCTCTGAACCTCTCAGACTCTTTCTTCCCTCCGGCAGCTGTAACTGTAATTCCCACATGCCTCCTCCAGTGAAAGTGGCCGTGGCGGGGGACCAGAGCTACCTGAGCATCATCCTACGCTTCTTCGTGGAGCAGCTGGCAAGCAAGACCCCCGACTGGCTCAACTACCTCCGCTTCCTGGTGGTGCCCTTGGGTAAGCCTTGGCGTTGATACAGGCCCAGAGCAGCCAGAGCCTTCCTTCAGCCCAGGACGTTGATGTTCTCTGGCCAAGGGTGGTGCTGCCTTTTCGTGCAGCGGAAGGATGCTGTTTCCTCAGTCGGCTGCAAATGGATTTTTTAAAATGATGATTTATTTGATTTACAACAACAATATACTCGAGGCAGGGGCTCCTTTCACAACTTAGTATCATTTCTAATAGTGATGGGTAGCCTCATCATGTGGATCAAAAAAGTCACCCAGGGCTAAGATACATATTTCTACAAATCTGGGGAAACACAAGAAAAGACTTGAAGGTGGGGGGGGGAGGGGAAAGAATGTTGGGGTAAAACAGATTCCAGGTGGTGGAGGGTAGTCAGGAGGGAAGACGCAGGTGGAGGGAGGAGAGGTGGGGTGGAGGTGGAGGCAGCAGGGGCGTAGAGCAAGAGCCGTGGGGAAAATGGGAGGGGGAAGATGGGGCCAACTGACTGGATGCCCTTGGGCCTAATCTACCTCACGCTCTCTTTGCCTTCATGGGATTATTGTGAGGATAAAATGGAGGAGAACAATGTAAGCTGTTTTGGGTCCCCAAAGAGAGAAAGGCAGAGTATAAATGTAGTAAATAAGTAAATAAATAATGGGGCTGCTGGGGAGGAGGGAGATACACACACACACATTTAAAACCAAGAACACTTAAAACAGAATAAGCTCTATAAAATAATAAATAATAATAAAAATGGCGCCATTAGCTCCCAGCAGACCATCCGCAAAGTAAGTGGGGAGAGGGCTCGAGAGGGGCCTATAGAAAGGGGGGGGGTCTGCCCCGTGACTGGTGGATGTCATAGAGCAGTGGAAAATCCTCCACCCTGGGAAGTAGCCTTGGGGAAGCGTTAGTAGTCCTTGGCTATTATACTGCAGTTGTTTCTAGTTCAAAAAAAATTGCCACAAATCAGATCTAAGAGAACATGGAAACACACCACAAATATTCGAATGCGGCGTGTTGACTACATCATCACTTGGGTCATCTGTAAATACGGAGTGAATGAGTCATGGTGATGCTAAACTTAAACGGCTATTGTGGAATCAACCAGGACTGTCTTATCAGCTTTCCCAAGGATGAAGAAGAAAACCCGGGCTGGAGAGGCCAAGACAGACTGGCCAAAGCAGGATTTGGCTCTGGGTCACAGACGCAGTGGGTTTTTTGCCTTGCCTGTGTTCTCCTCCCCCTTTTTTTATTTAAATGCCTCTGTTTCTTCCGTGTCATTCTCAGGCTCTCACCCTCTGGCCAAGTACCTTGGTTCTGTGGACAACAGGTACAGCTCCTTGTTTCTGGACATGGCGTGGAGGGAGCTCTTCAGTAGAGTCGAGCCCCCGAGTTCAGGTAATAGCCCAGAAGACAGGCAGGAGCTCCAACAGCATGGGGAAGCTGCTGTGCGGAAGGAGGACCCTTTGGGGCTTTACTCCCCCCCCCCTTTGCATTATCTAACCCATCTCCTCATCTCCCTCCAGACACTGTGGATGTCCCTGGCCGGGTTGCCCAGTTCATTGCGGGTGCCAGCCTGTCCCACCAGCTGCCCATTTCTGAAGCCATGCTGACCTACAAGCAGAAGAGGTAAGGGGGCCTCTGCAGTCTTCCTCTCCTACATTCACCCCTTCCCCCAGCTCAGCAAAAGACCTGGCCACTTGGTCTTACACTGTGTCCCCCTCATGGATCTGTGCCGGACCTATCCAGCATGGGCTCTGGTTGCTCCCCCCCCCCCGGTTCCCAAGGGGGTGGGGCAGTGGGGCAGGCAGGCAGGGGAGCTAGAGGCTACAGACTGTTGCCTCTCCGTGCCGTCATCAGGGCCACGTGGTAAACTTGTCAGTGGGCTACTGTGTGGCTCTGGTTTGTCTGAACCTACTCTGAAGCACAGGACAGCAGCAGGGTGCAGCAGGCGGGCAGTTTGTCTCTCCTGGTGGGGGGAAAACTGCTTTGTGCCGGCATAAAAGGCACGTCCAGACGGTGACTTTGGGGACTGCAAGTGCTGTTTCTGTGCTTCCTCCTGCCACAGTTCAGGTGTGTGGGGTACTTCACTCCCTGCTGTTCTCTGCTTGCCCCTACAGCCAACAGGGATCGGCACGCAGTACGTACGGCTGGCTTGCTGCATTCACTGCAGGGGTGTCTGGGGAAGGAGGGGAGAGGGCCTGCTTTCCTGCTGGGGCAGATCCCTGGCTTGAATGGTCCTGTGCCCAATTCCATGTGCTAGACGGAGTGGCCATGGGGCAGTCGCCAAACAGGAGCTTTCCTTCCAGCATATGAGGCGTCAGCCTCAGTGGAAGCAAAACGGTCACTGACTTGTATTCAGCTATTGGTGCCTCCCGTGCCCTTCTCCAGCCAGTTCATTGCTTGGTTTGAATCGCTGCTTATGTGAGCAGTGAAATCCTGTGCCAGGGAATGGCAGTTGGCAAAGTGAGGCCTGTAAGCATACCCGTAATCTGTGCAGAGGGGTCACCAACTCAGGCCAGGCTGAAGGAGGCCGTTCGTGTTTCTAACCAGGCAGGCTGGCTCACAGATTCCTCATGCTCTCCTGTCCTGTGATGTTTAAGGCCTCCTGAAACAAAGGTGACCGCCACTTGCCTGAGCTGATGAGCAGAGAAACCAAAGGGCCCTTTGGCTGGAATAGCAGTTGCATGGAGCGACAGTTGACAGCCATATTGTGCAAAGAGGGAGAGAAAAAAAACGTGGCAAAGGGGTTAGGTCTGGAAGTTCCTTCCAGCTGACCTGTTGACACAGGCACCTGAGGGCATGGGAGTGATGCGGGAAGCCTGTGGTGGGCTGGCCTTGCGCACCTGCTGTGAGTTTTGGCATGTCACCGCAAGCATTGCTTTACAAGATCGTTGCATCATTGCTGTGCGGCGCACCCATAAACTTGATGCTGCATGTAGCTATGTGTTCTTGCAAGTAGCTTGCCACAGGCTTAGGGGGCAAACATGAAGAGGCTTACCCTCCAGCTTCCCTGGTCAGCCATGGGTAGTCCAAGCAGACCCACAGGTGCCTGTGTCAGAAACCTGCAAGGCTGCAGGTCAGCAGAGTGGTCGCAGAGTGAAGAGAGTTCCCCAGGGGGAGCCTAAAGCTCTTGGCCAGCATGTCTGTGGCTTCTGCATGAACTCATTGCACTCAGAGCTGACCCAATAGCACCCTGAGTGATGCTCTGGGCTGTGCCAGGGAAGCAGCATCTGATCAGAAAAATGTGTCCTCAGTGCTTGGGGGACCTTGGGGCGCATGCCTTAGGATAGCCTACTGCAGCTGCCTCAGGGTATGGGAATGTCTTGGGCCAGTCCTCATTGCCTTGTGCAGGTTTTGGGCTTCTGGAAGCAGCTGAGTTTCAAGCAAGGCTGCCTGAATTCCGTATCTTGGATGAATCGTGGGAGAGAGATGGACAGTACTGTATGATTAAAAATTCACACGAAATCACTTAGGCACCCCAACCCAAGCACGTCAGAATTTAAAGTTACGTATATGAAAGCAGCAAATAAAAATAAATGACTTTAAAACAAAGCCAATAACATTGTGTCTGCATGTAGAATCTATGAAACATTACACAAGAGTTATGTCAACGGTCTACCACTAAAAATAGGCCTTGTCACCATTTCCCCCCTTTGGAATCAGAAATCCTTTCTTCCATTTGTCTGATTGTATTATGTACATACACGGCTTCTTCAGCTGTAGGACGCCACTCCACTACTGGCAGCTGCTCTTCATGCAATTGCAATTCTTCCCTTAGCATCGCGGTTTTCAGACCTGCGTTCCAGAACTTCTGGGGTTCCCCAGTGCTATGGCTAATGACAGACATGATTCCACCGGAAGGGAATGTCTCCACTGTCATCCTCTGCAACATACGGCTGCAGCAGAGCATTGGGTGTGGTGCTGGGTGCGCACTTTGTTCACATGGGTTGACAGTGACGCCTAACAGGCCTGATCAGTGCCCTCGACAGACGGAGTGTGTGCCCCTAGAATGTGCCCAAGGATCTTCCGTAGCGTAAAGGGGGAGGCAGTGCAGGTGCTGAGGGGTACCTTAGAAGGCACAGCATGGACGGCAGAATGCTTTGATTCCTGTATCGTGCCCAGAATATTTTACAGGTGCTTTTATAATTGATCAGAACAGCACCTAAGCTGCTCTGGTATCAGTCTCCAGTCTCTTGTGGAGATGACGGTGGGGCCACCATCGCCAAGGTAGCAGCATAAGTGTACAATTGCACACAAATGCAGGCACCAAAGGCCCTTGTGTTTTGCAAGCCCCTCCCCCACCGTCTTTCTGCGCTTCTGGTTAAGTTTGCAAGTGTAGAAGAAAGAGCTTCAGCGAGCTGCTGTTTGGATACACCAAGAGAAGTCCAGTTATGTTTTCAAGGGTTTTGGAGCCCTCTTCTGCACAGATCTGCTCAGACGAGAGTATTTGTCATTCGAGCAGCTGCCGCGAGAGCCAGAGTAGCCGCACCCTCCTCGGTTGCCTCGGCCTCCTCACTGGGCGAGCCGGCCAGTGTGCGGCGTCTCCCAGCACCGCTCTCTTAATCGCTTGTGTTCCAGCAGTGCTTACGCCTCTCCCTCTTCTTGGTTTTTTGGCATTCAAGGAAAAGAAGCCTCTATTTTGATTTTTATATCAGGTATTGGACTGTGGCTTGCTGCAGTGTTGCCTCCTCCCGCGTTCGTCCGTCTCACCTTTTTGTCTAGGGGCAGAAGCGATTCCCTCCCTGCCTGCCCTGTGTGAGGCGAGGGCTGCTGGCTGCTCCTGGTTTGCATGTGTGAATTCCCTGCTGTAGGAATGGGAGGGGGGAAGAAGGAAGGGAGGAAAATCCCCTTTTGAGCTGCATCTCACTCCTGCTGTCCCCTCCTTTCCCCTGTGTGGTGTGACCCTGTGCTCCAGTGTTTGGGTGGGACGCAGGGGTGGGGTGGGTGCTGTGCTGTGTGAGTCAGAGGGATCAGTCCTGCTTCTTTCCCCCTTTCTCTTCCCCCCCCCCTTCCCACTTCCCAAGAGGAAGAGGCTCTCAACGCTTGGCTCTGCAATCACTGCTTGTTTATAATGTCAGGCTTAGTAAAAATGTCAGGCTTTTGTTGGGACGTCTGCAACCAAAGCCCCGGAGCCAGCAAAAAAAAAAAAAAGCCTGGCCTTTTTTGCTCACGTCAGACGGGACCTCGGTGGGGTAGAGCTGCTCCCTCGCCGATCTGAAGGCTCTTGGGGATGTGACATGCAAGGGATTCTAGGAGGCAAAGTCGGGCGCATGAGCCACGCTTCACTGTTGCCTTCGCAGGCAGGGGAAGTTTAACCTTTAAATGCCTCTGTTCTGTTTCGCAGCCCAGACGAGGACTCCTGCCAGAAATTCGTGCCATTTGTTGGGGTGAGTATTGCCAGGGGTGAGGACCGTAAGAAAGTATGAGGAAAGCTCTCTGGCCTCCTTCTCCACTTGGAATGTCAGCTCTGAGATGTTCTCAGGTGCAGGCTGAAAGGGACAGAGGATGATCGCCTTCAGAAAGGAAGCTGAAGCACTGCCTTTGAGAGGTGCAGTGTCCATTGCTGGCTGGACAGTCGGGGCGGGGGTGGTGTGTGCGTACTGAAAGACGGCCCTTGGCTGAACTCTGATGCAGACTTTTTCCTTTCTCCTGTCTTGCTTGGCAGGTGGTGAAGGTGGGGCTTGTGGAGCAGTCCTTCAGCACCTCAGGTGAGCAGCAGATAAAACAGATAAAAGGAAGTATTTCGTCACACAAAACATAATTAACTTGTGGAACTCCCTGCCCTGGGATGTAGTGATGGCTGCCAACTTGGAAGGCTTTAAGAGAGGAGTGACATATTCATGGAGGGCTATTCATGGCTACTAGTAAAAATGGATGCTAGTCATGATGCATACCTATTCTCTCCAGGATCAGATGAGTATGCCTATTATAATAGGTGCTTTGGAACACAGGCAAGAAAATGCTGCTGCAGTCGTCTTGTTTGTGGGTTTCCTAGAGGCACCTGGTTGGCCACTGTGTGAACAGACTGCTGGATTTGATGGACCTTGGTCTTATCCAGCATGGCCTTTCTTATGTTCAGCTGGGTGGCAAGATGGGGCCCTCCAGGCTCCAGCCCAGTTGGGCCTCCCTTTGTTCTCCCCTCCTGTCTGTACTTTCTTTCACTAGGTAGGAGGCGTAAGCTGCCTTTCAGTAGGAAGAGTGCTCCCAAGCAAGGAGCACTCTACAAAATGAATAAAATCAAACAAAATGCAAAACAGGAAAGATGAAAGCAGGCAACTGTGCAGCTATCAGAACTCGAAAGCACATTAACGAATGAGGAAAATAGCCTGTCTTGAATAAGCAGGATGTTGTGATCCTTTTAAATGGGCAAAGATCTCTGATCTGAAAAACCTCATCTGGAAGCTGGTTCCACAGCTGGGGACCTGCTACAGTGAAAACCCATCTGAAAGTGGTCACCACAGGGCCCAACCATTTTTTAAAAAAATTCTCTATTTACAGCCTGCCTTTCTCCTCAGTGGGGACCCAAAGTAGCTTCTAACATAGCCTCTGCTCTGTTTTATCTTCACAAAACCCCTGGGAGGTAAGTTAGGCTGAGACTATGGCCCAAGGTCACCCAGCAAGCTTCCAGAGCAGAGCAGGGACTCAGTCCTGGCTCTCTCAGATCCTGATCTGACACTCTGATCACTACCCCACACTGGCTCCAGGCTTCAGTGGGGCCAGCATGATGCAAGGCCTAGAAGACTGAAATCGTGCCACGCAAATCAGGGCTCTGTAAAGGGGCATTTCACCCCAGAAAAGACTGATAAGTATTTTAGTTTTGTATTTTGATAGTGGAAAGGCAAGGGCACGAATGTTTTAAATAAAGATGTACGTAGTTCTTGTGAGAGTACACTGTACAAAGGACGTAAAGCATTTGCACACTTCAACACATTATTTGCGTAGATGATGGAAGCCCACAAGGACTGAGAAGCCTTTCAGACCTTGTTACTTTGAAGTTGGGGAAACAAACTGATTAGAACATAAGAACATAAGAAAAGCCGTGCTGGATCAGACCAAGGCCCATCAAGTCCAGCAGTCTGTTCACACAGTGGCCAGCCAGGTGCCTCTAGGAAGTAGGGTTGCCAACCTCCAGGTGGTGGCTAGAGATCTCCCGCTATTACAACTGATCTCCAGGTGATAGAGATCAGTTCTCCTGGAGAAAATGACCGCTTTGGCCATTGGACTTCTATGGCATTGAAGTCGTCCCCCCCCCCATCCAAACCCTGCCCTCCACCCCCGAAATCTCCAGGTAATTCCCAACCCGGAGCTGGCATCCCTACTAGGAAGCCCACAACAAGACCACTGCAGCAGCATTGTCCTGCCTGTGTTCCACATCACGTCATATAAAAGGCGTGTTCCTCTGATCCTGGAGAGAATAGGTTGGAAACACCTGGAGGCAAAAATAATCATTCCAGTCAGAAACGGTGGCACTAGCTCATTTTCCTATGAAGTTCCTGCATTGCCTGTCCAAAGAAAGTGGGGGCCCCAGCGGCGCTTGCTCTCTTGCCTGCGTACGGTCCATGTGCTTCTTGTGCACTTGCACATTCCTGGAGAGAAGACTGTCAGGAAATAGAAAACTCTAAATGCTTGTGGGAAAAGAGGGCTGCCCCTAGAGACTCACAGTGCCATCAGTGATCGCAAGGGGCATTACTCTCGAGAAGAAGGGAGGAAAGGCTGGCCCTCCTGGTGCCTGGATCCATCAGTTCTGGGAACAGTCAGAAAATGGGAGCTCACTTCTTCCGCAGCAGGAGTGGGCACCCCTACCCAGGGAGGCTAACGGCATACTTAAGAGAGATCCCACTGTAAAGCAAGCAGCACCCTATAACAGTCAGCCATCCTCTTGCACAGCTGGCCGAGAGGCGAGGACCTCCCCGTTATTAACCAGGTGTTTTTTGTTCTTTTCTTGTAGTTGATTCTGACGATGCCACCATCTGCACCACCTCGCTCCTGGGCTCATCCTCTCCCTCTGGTGGAGGGGTCCCCTATACCAAGGAGGCAGTTGGTACCCCACCGCCCTCTCCATCAGTCAGCAGCGGGCTCTCGGGAGCAGGGTAAGCACCTCTCAGCTACGGCTGTGCCGGGAATTCTGGCCCAGTGGACTAACAGTTGGCCGCTGCCAGTGACTTCACTGGTGAATCTTCTGTGAGTGCGTCAGCTAGCACGCTGAGTGCAAGGGTAAAGAACAGTGAGAGGCAGCAGCTGGGTTTAGCAAGACATCCCATCCCCATGGTGCAGGGAGAGAACACCAGAGCAGGTTGAAGATGACATGTTTTTCGGTGCAGTGAGACTGTGGTACGTAACCGCTTGCTCCCAAAAGAGGCTTGGGAATTTCACTGGCAGCATTTGGGCATCGGATGTTAGAGAAAGGGCTCGGCGTGGAAGTACAGAGACAACTGCTAGCGTGGCCGGAAGCTGTTATGGGAATGGAAGATGGCAGTGCGAGTCACAGAGATGTCTGCTCAGAGGTACAGAATCAGAGAACTGAGCTATGCCATCAGCAGAATCATGCAGTGTAGTTCGCACTACAGTTAGACCGCAGACTATAAGGGGACACAGCTTTACATGTTTGCTTGCTTACCCTATAAACCCTGCACATTTGTAAAAATAAATAAATAGCATGTTGGAATTAATGCTGCATTAGAACCATTCTCTTAAATTCCTAGTTTTCTGTATCTGGGCAATTTTTATATGGGACATTTAAACATGAGACACCCCTTCTCCTTGCTGTTGGAGGTGGAACACTCTGGCAGGAGCTGCACCACACCCAATCCTGCTGGCTCAGAGTTGTCATAACTTGTGTTTCCCCTCTTCCTCCAGCTCTCTGAGTCCAGGCGTGGAGGTGATGGGTCTACAGGTCGATTACTGGACCGCCCAGGGGCTGGAGAAAAGGAAAGAGGCCGATAAGCGGGAAACGGGCATCAAGAATACCCTGAAAAGCAACTTCCGCTCCCTCCAGGTCAGCCGCATACCCAGCCCCGGCGAGCTGGCCCCACCCAACACTATGGCCATGACTGTGGTCACCAAGGAGAAGAACAAGAAAGGTATCAGACTGCAGCATCAGTCCTCTTCCGTCAGTCCATGGGAGCTTTTTTCCCCCTCCACGGGCAGATTTGTGGCCTGCTCTTTGTATGTTCTCAGAAATGGGCCAGAACATGAATCGTGTGCTGGTTCAGCTGTTGTTTGGCCATGCTTCTGTTATACAATCTATTGTGTTATCCCTTGGCAGTGATGTTTCTGAGCAAGAAACCAAAAGAGAAGGACTTGGAACCCAAGAGCCAAGTGATAGAAGGGATCACACGTCTGATCTGCACAGCCAAGCACCAAAACACCATGCTGCGTGGTAAGGCCTTCCCCCTGCAGGGCCTGTCATGGCTGAGTTGTGGTCCTTTCCCTGAATACCTTGCCAGACCGCAATCCCCAGCCATCTCCCCCCGCCCTTGGCGCCGGTACTCAAGAAAATGGCTTGTATTTATCTGAGGCAAATGCCTTCTACACTATTGTGTGTGTGTGTTAAGTGCCGTCAAGTCGCTTCCGACTCATGGCGACCCTATGAATGAAAGTCCTCCAAAATGTCCTGTCTTTGACAGCCTTGCTCAGATCTTGCAAATTGAAGGCTGTAGCTTCTTTTTTCATTTTGGATTGTCTCATCATAGGGTTTTCAAGATAAAGGTTGGTCAGAAGTGGTTTACCAGTGCCTTCTTCTGTGCAGTACTAACCAGGGTTAGCTGTAGTGGCACTGCCGTTGTCTATGAAAGATCCTCCGCCAGTGTCACCTTTTACTACTGCTGCTGCCCAGTAGCTAACCTTCAGGGATTCCTCTGCCCCCATCCCCATTGGAACTGCCTGTTCTCTTCTGCGGATGTGGCCACTGATCCTTTAAGGGGGTGGATGCATCTTCGTCTGGTGTCTCAGCTGTGACCATTCCGTCTTGAGTGACTCTGCTAGGAGTTTAGTCTCTTGATAGAGTCTAGACCCCTTACGGTATTGCTCTCAGCTTCCCTGACACACACAAATCCCCTCACGACGTTAAGGTGTGCATCCAGAAGGGGTCTCCACTATTACAGCGAGTTTTAACATAAAATGGTTCCTCCCAGCAGCTGCTTCCCAGCTGTGAGACTGAGCACTTCCTCCCATCTTCACTCCTTCCACCCTCTGAATATCTTTGTGTCCCCCTCTTACAGTTTGTATTGATGGCGTGGAGTGGAACGATGTGAAGTTTTTTCAGCTGGCTGCGCAGTGGCCGACACACGTCAAGTATTTCCCGGTCGGCATCTTTGGCTACACAAAGAATGTGTGACAAAACGAAACAAAAATGGGCAGCCTGGAAGGACCGGGGCTTAGCCAGCCAGAACGGAGAGAACACCCAGCTCCATTGCCTCTGCTGAAGACTGACTTGCCCGATGCTGGAGGCCAAATCCGGCTGGGGCCCTGCTTGCTCCGCTTGCCCCGGGCAAGGAGCATCCCAATTTGCTTTACGTCTCACCCATGAATTTTAGTTTAACATGAACTTGGGTCCTAGGGAAATGCAAGAATGACACACCGGGCTTCTCCTGAACTCGAGGCTAGGATGCCAGATCAGCCTTCTCTGATGCGGGGGGAGGGGTCTGGAGTGGAAGAGGCTGAGGGGATTCATACGGCTCCCCGCCAGGCTTTGTGCCTGTGGTGGCTGTGTTCCCCGTCCCCTTCCTGCCACGGGCGAGGAAGGGGAAGCTGGTTTCTTGACATGCTGCTATTTTGTAACTGCTCTAGTAGGAAATATTGTATTTAGTGCCCTCCTCTAGGGTTGCCCAGCCAGGCTCTCACAGTTGCATCCTGGGCAAGCTGGACCTCTGCCCACCAGTGCTGCTCTGCAGTCACACCTAACAGAATTCACAGGGGGCTACTGGGGCCTGAGCATCCCATCTCCTTCGAACACGAAGCAGCTCGCTCTGTCTCGGCTGAACTGTTGGGCCTCTCCCTGTTTCGACAGGATCGGTGGTGTTCAGCTTCATACTCTTGGATCAAGAGATGCGGAGATGGCAGGAAAAAGGCATCAGGGACAGGGGCTTCTGTTTCAGCATCAGGCTCTGAGCTGCTGCTTGTGGTTTCTGCTGTGGTTCAAGCTGAGAGGGAGAGGAAAATGGCAGCAGCTTTTCCTGCTCATCAGCTCTGGCCGCTTGAGGAAGTGATGGTACAGAACCAGCAGGTTTCAGGGCAGCGATTGGTCCAGGACCTGCTACAATTCAGCAGGCAGGATGGGACCAGCTGTTGCAGCCGTGGAAGGGTGAGATGATGGGTTCTTTGCTATTTTAAAGCACAGTAAGCTGCCTTTCGAGGGAACAGCAGAAAAGTTCAGATGAGGGCCCTTCAGCTAGAAACCGATGGGAAAAGCATACTTCCCCACAAACTCTTCTGTTCCACCTTTATGGAGGGTCTGGAGGGAGGTGAGGCTAGGCAAGGATAGCCCTGACCTTTTCCTCCCCCCAATGGCTGTACTTCCACTGTGTGTCACCACTGCATGTTTGCTTGTGTGTAAAGAGCACCTCTGTGTCCTCCTGTCTGGGGCCAGGGAGTCCTGATGCTCACGCAGGTGTGGGGCAGGCCAGGTCCCTGCGCCCCCACCCCGGCCATGCTTCGAGCTCCGGCATAGAAGGTGGTCTTCTGTAACGGGAGTAGTGTGAGTCGTACACTCCGTTCGTAGCCAGCGCAAACCCCTCGAACCAGCACTTCTTTCAGACAGCTCCGAGGCTAGTCCTTGGAGCCGTAAGCTGAGCCAAGCGCCGCTCCTCTTTGGGCTACCGTAGTAGGTCACTTACACTGTCGGAAGGGCGAGGCGGGCCAGCGGGAGACAGAGGAGCAGCACCAGCTGTAATGAAGTGTAGGGTGGGATGGCCGTTCAAACAGGAGGGCTGTCCCCTTTCTCGTCCTTTTAAAGATGTACTTCAGTGGCTTCAACAAGACAGCCCGATATCACAGCAAGGTGTCGAAAGGGTAGCCTTCTTGTGGCAGCCGCGGGTGCCTCCTTGCCCTCCTTGACTGGATTTACACACGCCCTCTTCCTTCCCCCTCTCCCAAAGCAGGCTCCAAGGCTAGAGCCTTGGCTTCCCTGGAGCTCGTGCCACTAGAACTGCCAAACCAACCAATCCCCCTCCCCCCCGCCTTGAAAGTGTATCCTACCGAATTCAGAGACCTAAACTGTGGTATTGCGCCTGCCTGGCAGACGCAGCTGCTCGTGGTTAGGAGAGCAGGGATGGTGGGTTAACCCCATTTTTTACAAGATTCTATTTTTGTTAAACTTTAATGTAAGGTTGCTTTTGGGATTAATTTTAATAAATTAATGCTGGTACCATTGTGACCAGGTGTCTGCTTGGGTTTGTGGATCAGTTTTCAATGCCAGCTGGCTGTTTGTTCATGCTTTAGGGGTCAGAGTCCAAAGTGGGGATACTCGCTCAACAGCCAAATATGTCTCTCGTGACATGCTGCGTGTGACCCCAATGTGCCACCCACCCTGTGTTTCAGGTATGTGGGCAAGGCCATTGCCTGGTGAGGCTTGTGGTTGGTAGGGGGTTCCCACTTGGAGACAGCTGCTGCTGCTGAAGGGACTGGAGGATCGGTACAGTGTGAGCCTCATGCCAGGGATGGAAGTAAAGGCCCGTCCTTCCCAGCAAGCCACCCAACCTTTTCTGTAGCCTCTTGCGCTCTCTTCCCTGCATGTGGACAGCTGCTAGGAGGAGAGCAAGCTGGCTGCAGAGAAGGAAGAATAGAGTTGCTTCTGCCGCCACCACTAGGAAAAGAGCAAGCCAGCCCCAGTGGGGTTTCGCACCCCTTTGTCCTCCGGGTGCCTTGGCAGTCCCACCTCAGCTGCTGTGTCTCATGCGGGGGAGTGAGAAGGCAGAGAGGGATGGCAAAGCGTGCACAGGCCTCTTGCCAAGGGAGGCTTTTACAATGTTGCCGGCTGCCCTAGAGCAGGATTCAGCAGCAGGAAGCCTGAGCATCCTTGACTTCCCTTGCGGCCCCTTTGCTCTCTCCCTGGCATGAGGGAAATCAGCTTAGGCCAGCTTGAGCTCAGCTGAGTTGCAAAGCTTGTGCCAGGGAGAGGGTAAGAAGACAGCGAGGGAAGTAAAGGAGGCACAGAGTCAATACTGAGGGGGGGGGGAGAGACAATCCTTCATGTTCTGCTAATCCAAAAAGGTGACAGCCTTGTACTCCAGTTCTTCACAAGACTCCTCTTGACCCCCAATGTACTGTGTGGCTTTTTTGCCTGACTCAGGGAGAACAAGAAGCGGGGTGGGTGAGATCTAGTCAGCAACCTCTTGTGCTAAGCACCATAGATCCATCAAATCCCCCAACAGCCAGTATGGGCTTTCCAAATGTCAGAAAGAAAACTGTTTAAAGCAGGGGTGGGGAATGTCAGGCCCGAGGGCCGTTTAAGGCTCACAAAATCATTTGGTCTTTGTGGGTCCTGGCTGATCTCTAGCTCAGAAGGATCTAAGACTGGTGATCCACCCCCTCCCGCAGACAGGAGTAGCCTCTATCCAAGGCAGCTGTGAGTTTGTTTTCCCGAGAAAAGGAAACTTTTTTCCCCCTTGCAGAAAAGTCGCTAGCTATGGAGCAGCTAGGACCACCCAAGAAACTGTGTTAACCCTTTCTCACCTGGGCCATGGAGAAACGTATTCCCTCTGTACTACAAGAGGGCTGGGGGCAGAAGTGGCGACAATGGAGGGGTTAAAGGGGGCAGGGCCAGAATGCACATGGGGGGGGGGAGTTCTTAGCCAGTGTGTCCTCATTTCATCCCTGCAGGCGGAGGTAGCAGGAGCCGGTTGTAGAATCCGGCCCCGACCATGCGGAGCAGGAGCAACTCCAGCATGCGGCTGGAGCAACACACCATCCTGTGCCCCCAGGTAGGCGAGTGTGCCACCGGTTGGATGCTTGCCCGCACAGGGGTGGGGGTAGCTGCCTGCTTGGGGCTTGGTCAGCTAATTCTTAAGTTGATAATTTTGTATGGCCTGCAAATGATGTTATAAATATCCAAATGGCCCTTGGCAGAAAAAAGGTTCCACACCCCTGGTTTAAAGAGTGGCCGCCTCCCTAGTTCATATTCCTTACTGCCCCACTAAAGGGGGGGTTGTCTGCAGGCCTGTATGAACAACAGAGGAATGGTGTGTACAAATGGCCTCCTGGCTTGTATAGAACAGCTGCTGCTAATGGGGTTGGGATACCTCCACTGTCTGCACTAAGAACAAAGGTACTCACATAGGATATTGGTGACAGAAGGTGCTGGAGCTGCCTTGTACTCTCCTCCCATGAACTGAGTGCAAGAAGAAATGCAAAGAGAGAAGCTGCAAGCTGGCACCGGTTGTGCAAGTGACAAATGCTGACCATTCTTTCCGAGCACCAGCCTTGGTATGTCCAGGGCTGATTTCCAAAGCAACTGAACTGAGTTGCTTAAACCAGACAGTCATCTAGTTCATGCCAAGCTTCATGCCAAGTCATCTAGTTCATGCCAACCTTTCTCTGGCTTTAATAGTTGAAGGAAGCCATACAATACACCTTGGCCAAATTTGTCTTTATTGATTGGGATTCTCAAAGTGTTAGGATTGTGGATTTCGGACTGTGGAGAAAAGAGCACGCTGATGGGGAAGAAAGGGGGTGGCACTGAAGATAGGCCACAACCAAGCAAAGGACAGGACTATAGCTACAGCAGTACCATTAAGAAAGAAACCTCCTCTCTCACTTTTGAGTCTCTTTCAGCAACCCCAGCTAATAGGCAGAAGCAAGGGCTAGGCAAGAGCTGTGCTAGAAAAAGTGGTGTTTTGAGCACACCTGCTCCAAAATGAGCCTGATAGTTGACACCTACAGTGCTCAGCTCTCATTTACTTACATTTTGCACTTTACAACATAATAACAACACATATATATAAAACTGACCAGCTCACAGTTTACATATGGTTGAAAGAATCAAGAATTAAGGAGCGCAGGCCCAGAGCAGAAGCTGGCACCTGCTTCCACTAATCCTGAAGTAGCCACAAGCAGCACACCCATCTTTTTTTGATGAGTTCTAATCATGGGATGATGGTAGAGAGTTGAATCCATAGCTCCCTCAGCACATACCCGAGGTCCGTAGAGTGCTAAGGCACTGGCACTTGACTCAGAACTGAAGGCAGCCTCTGCATTCAGAGGTAGTAAACCTCAGCATCCCAGTGCCAGGAGGCAACATAAGCAAAGGCCTCTATGCCATTGTTGGTCCTCCAGAGTAGCAGGTTGGCCATTGTGTGAGACAGGATGCTGGACTAGATGAACCCCTGGTCTGATCCTGCAGGGTTCTTCTTATGTTAGTACGACCCACAGCTTCCTTTGATTAAACTCATGCTGTCTTGCCCCCATTAGGCTGGTATGGGAGTGGCTGAGTATGTAAGAAGCCAATGCAGATGTACATAAGTAAAGACAAAGATGATGGCAAAGGATGCTTAAGGAAATCCTCTTTGGCTTGCCAGGCTTGAAGGACAAACTGAAAGTGGAAAACAGGTTAAAGGACGCTCAGTGAATAGCAGCTTCAGCTCACTGAGCCATCAGCCTTGGCCAGCAGCAGGATGAATCTGCAAATGGATCGGTGCAGCTCCTCCCTAAATGCCAGAGGCATTAATCAGAGAACGTGCTCTTAGGGAGAGGAAAGGGACCAAGCTTCATTGGCAATTTGCTACTCCAAAAATAAGGCAATTAGAAAGTTTCTTCTCCTTCCTCTTATTTATCTGAGTTGCTTGGATTTTAGATGCAAAAGCGACTTTGGACATTCAAGGGAGGCCTGTGTTGCTTTCTAAATTTCCACATTCTCTGGCTCCAGCTTTGTTTGCTTAATTCTGCCAGCAAGGCAGTAAAAGGGAAGCTGGACGATCACTGTGCAAGACACCCATTTCCTCTCTCCAGGATCAGAGGAGCATGCCTATTGTGTTAGGTGCTGTAGAACACAGGCAGGACAATGCTGCTACAGTTGTCTTGTTTGTGGTCTTCCTAGAGGCACCTGGTCGGCCACTGTGTGAACAGACTGCTTGACTTGATGGACCTTGGTCTGATCCAGCATGGCCTTTCTTATGTTCTTGTAGACTGCTGCCTGTGGCAATTGACCAAACCATCATGCAGGGAGCAGGCACTTGTGGTGGAAGCTGGTGCTGCTGACCCAACACTACGCTCTTCGCTGAAATCGCTTGTAGCAACCGGCAGGAAGAGCCTTGTTACACTCTTAAGCAACCAGCGCTGCACACAGGCCCATAAAAGCAGGCCAGCAGCCAGTTCTACCTGAAGGTAGAGAAAGTCTGCCTCTTCTCTACACAGGGCACGCTGGGCACTTTCTTGATCTGGACGGTCTGAAATGCGACTTGAGGCTGGTTCTTTGGCAGTACTGGGGTTGGGAGATCAGGGGAGATGTACTCCAGGAGCTGCGGCCTCTTGTCCTGGCGCTGGATGGAGCCCTGCTTCAGCAGATGCAGGACACAAGACAGGATATCTGTGCTGCTGCTGCGACGGTAGTTCAAGAACTTCGGTGCAGAGTCAGAGTCCAATTTCTGGCAGTCATCAATCACCTGAGAAAAGCGGAAAGAGTGCATTAGCCTCCTTTACGGGTGCAAGTGGAACTGCACAGCAAAGACCAAACCCCGGCACTCCATACCCTGAACACAAGTCTGTCAATGTGCATCGCCTTCTCTTCTTTGAGGATCTGGAGGATGAGGCTGCAGATGAAGTTCCGTCTCTTCTCCAAAGAGCTGCCCTCATTCTGCACCACGTTCAAGTATGCCCGTTTTGGTAGCAGAGCCAAGTGTTGGCCAGAAAACTGGGCCAGCATCTTCTCATTCAGCCTCAGCAGACCTAGAGCAAAAAACAACAACACAACAACAACCCAGAGGGCTTGAGATCGGCAGGGCAAATCCAGTTTCCTGGATTCTCTCTATGTGATGTAGCTGTGAAAGCTCTGTGTGCTGCTACTCTAGCAGGGCCGGGCAAGCTAAGCGTTCCATAGATATAGCTATCAAAATCCCCCAGAGCCAGCTGCATGCCTTTTCTCTCTCTCTCTCTCTCTCTCTCCCCTCTCCTCCCTCTCCTCTTCATAATTACCCTGATTCTGCATCAGGAACTCCTTCTCCACCAGAGGTTTCAGTGCATGAGCCAGGAGGGCCAGAGAGAGACCTGTATCTTGTAACAATTTCTCCAGAGGAACCTCCTAGAACCAACAAAAAAAGGGAGGTTAGTATAAGACCTTTCGGAAACAGGAAATTTTAAGGACTTTGGAACTACCTTTCCAAAGATGGCGTAAGGATAGAAATTAAAGAATGACCTTTGGTGCAGTGACTCCTGCTGCTCTGATCTCAGCCTTAATCTCCATGGCTGATTCCAGAGCAGCAGGTGTTAATGCATTAAAGCGATCCTTTAATTCCCACCGCCCTGCCTCTTGGGAGAGGGAGTTCCAAATCCCACAAGATGTTGCAAGGCCGGGGCACGGTTTGCATACATCACCAGAACAGGGCAGAGTAGATTGAACATTGGGAACTATCCTATGTGTGACCACTTCTTGCAGTGCTCATGGATAATTTTCATGTTGCAGAATGTGGGACTTCACAGTGCAAAATCCACAGGGGGTTGGGTTATGAGGGACTGGGTTCTGTTCTACAAATTATAGAAATCCAGAGAGGCAAAGAAATCAGTATCAAGGCAGGCAGAACCTCAGCAGTGTTGAAGAGCAGAAGGATGTACATCTGCAGGGTGGACACGTGCAGGATCCAGTCCTGGTAACACAGCTCCGCGTGGCCCAGCCATGTCCACTGCAAACGCCGTGGCTGCGTGTGCTGCAGCCCAAAACGACTCTGACCTGAACAAGAAAAAGGTTTGGTCAGGGAGAACGCCATGGGTGGGGCTCATGCTTCCCCACTCCCCCTCCTCCTCCTCCTCCTCCTCCACCCCCCGGTTCTCCAAGCCCTCAACATCCAGGCTGGAACTAGATCCCACAAAGGATGCACCATTTGAAGCTGTCTCATACTGTCGGCCCATCGGTCCCTTTAGTTCCCTACCCTCTACTCTGCCTGGCTGTAGCTCTCCCGGGTCTCCGGTAGAGCCTCTGCCCACCTAACCAAGCTCCTTCTCACAGGACTGAACGTGGGACTTGCTGCACAGCACTGCACAGCACGTGCTCTGCCACTCCCTTGTGGCCTCTCACTGTGCCAGGGACACCAAGACACCAGCTCCTATCACATTTCAGGGTCACTGGCCAAAAGGGTAGGGCAAAAATATGAGAAGCCTCTGTCCCATGGCTAGGCTAACTCCCCTCCTGGCAACACAACAATCCTCTCTCCACCACCATGTAAGGACAAGATACCGTAGTATGGGGGCAGGATCTGCACTGGCCCCAACACATGTGTGTATGTATGTGTGTCTGTGGGGGGGGGGGGTCTGTAAGATGCCACAGTGAACCTCTCCTCTGAAAAGAGAAACCTTCAACACTGCCTCTCTGGACCTGGGCATAGAAAGACTGTGGGGTGTTCAGTACCGGCCATTTCCTGGTTTTGGGACCCTTCCCCATTTTACAGCCTACAGCTCCAGCACCATTGATTTGTCCACGATCAGCCAAGCCCAAGGAAGGCACGGGACCTGTACGGACCACCCTCTCAGCACTTTGATAGCCCCACACTCACTCTGGGTATAGAAGTCAGCAAACCTGCCCAAGTGCTGACTGAGGGATGGTGGGAAAAATCTGGCAGGCTCCTCCAGGTAGCAGAGCGGGGAGACGGTCCAGCAGCGGGGAGACAGAGCCAGCACCTTCACCTCCGGCTCTTCTTCCGGACTGTGCGGCTCCTCCTCCATGACCTGGGAGAGCAACAGAACCCGTGTCCAGACTGTGGCTCTGAAGAACACCACAGGGTCCCAAGGCACTGGGGAGACATGCCGGGGAAGAGGGCGTGGCAGCCGAGGGTCTGAGAACTGGGTCTTTGCAGAGCCCCTCCCTCCCGCTCTGCTCACCTCTCCCTCCTCCTCCTTGTATTTCCCATCCTGATCCAGTTCCAGCAGGTGCTTGTCCAGCTGCTGCAGCTGGAAGAGGTGGAACTGCTGCTGCTCCTCCTCCAGCTCACTCAGGTTCTTCAGCATCTGCTGGGGGAAGCGGTTGGGGAAGCAGAGCCCGATGTGCTCCACCACAGCACTCTCCAGCCACGTCTTGCCCTGGGACAGGAGCCGGTCGCCCAGGTAGTACCTGGAGAAACAAGGAAGGGCCATGGGCCTTTCGCTCAGCCACAGCCCGGACCACAGACCCTTTCCCTTCCACACCCCTTCCCCTGAAGGAATCCCAATGGCTGAATCCGTCACCATTCATCCCGTGGAGGCGCTTTGCCATCACTTCCCAAGCATGCCCCGCCTACTGCCTTCCTCCTCTCCCCCTCCACCACATCCTGCATCTCTTCCCTACCCCAAAGGCCTCACCGGTAGAAGTGCTCAAAGGTGTTGGCCAGTTCCAGACCAGACAGGAAGAGGATTGGCTCCAGGCTCCACTGAAGGCGCCGCAGGGTCTCCACGTTACCCGAGTCTGCCCAGCTCTTCTGGATCCACACATCAATGTAACGGGCAAACTGCTCGCTCACCTGGAGGTCACAGAGCAGGAGAAGCCTGATAAGCCAGGGAGAGATGGGGGGGAAAGGAAGGAACTCCTCCCACCAAACAAGCAGTAAGTACTCCACAGAAGGGGCTGATCCAATGTCCCTGGTGCCTGAAGCCCAGGAGGAGAGAGAGTATGGGACCAGTCTGTGCTCACTTACGGGGCCTGGAGAAGGCAGAGAAACCCCTGGAACTGCAGGAGACAAAGGTTAATGGCTGGGCCTGGCGCAAGGGACCTCAGAAGAGACCAAGGTCAGGACAAACTTCACTCCTCCCAATGGCTAAATTCCAGGGAGAGGCCCAGACCCTTGACGCCAAGCCCTAGCAGCCCTTACATGCATGGCGGTCAGGAAGGAGAGCTGCAGCAGCCCCCCAGAGAAGCCCTGGCGCAGGGCCAGCATGAAGCACATCTGCTGCCCAAAGAGCTCCTCCATGGCAGTGCGGAGGCGCTGGTAGATGTTGCAATATTGCTCCACGAAGTCCGGGTCCTGCCAGGAGGATTCCAGGAACCGCTTCACCTGGGCAAATGGCAGAAGCAGAGGCAAGCCCGTTAGTGGCCCATGAAGACTTTCTGGAAGTTCCTAAGGCCCTTTCTGTTCAGCAAGGCTTCTGCGGGGGGCAAATGACAACCGCCAGCCAGGGAAAAGTCAGATTTTATGACAGTTCTGGAACTCTTTTTTGTATTCTAACTGATCTTTTCATTGGCTTTCAAGCTGCCCAGGGAGCCCATGGGAGGGCGACAAGATGGGGGCAGAAACTTTAACATAAAAATAAGCCCCAGCTAAGTCACCAGGGCCTTCCGGTCTACCAGGCAAACCCAGGCAATCAGCTTGGGTGCCAGAGCTGGGGGACGCCAAAACGGCCAGAGGCAGCCTCAGGAATGCAGGGCAGAGAAGGAGCCAAATCAGTGTTCCTCCTAGGCATGTCTACCATGTCTACTCAGAACTAAGTCACACTATGTTCAATGGGATCTACTCCCAGGGAAGCAGGCTTATGGCTGCAGCCCTTGGAATGAGGCGGGTGATGTTTCATTATGTTTGTGTATGTATGATGAATGGGGGGTGGGAGAGAGCAACGTCATAGTTCGCCTCGGGCACCAAAACCCCTTGGGCCAGCCCTGTAAGTCACCAGCATCACACAAGGATTGGTGACCAGAAGCCTCTTCCCCACAGAGCTCCGCCCCCACTGTACAGCCTCAGGGTTTCTGATCTCCTCAGCAGGGCAGGGAAAGGAACACCCAACGGCTCCCTAATACACACACACACACACACACACACACACCAAAACACGTAAACAATGCTCTAGTGGATGTTGACAGCCAGTTAAGGAAGGGGCCAGCATGACAACACCAACTTGCATCAACAGGCAGTCTGTGCATCTGGGCAAGGGGTCCCCCCACAAGCTCCGCCCCATACCCCACTGCACCCACACGCACCTGCTGCTGGACCACCCCTTTCCAGCACTGCATGATACCGGTCGTGCTGCCGGCTTTCTTCTCCACTGGCTTGGCAGCCCCAGAACTCGACTCCTTGTTCTTCCCATCTGCAAAGTGGGCATGAAAGTATGGGCAGGGAACGAAGGTCATCAAACAGCACAGCCTCAGGCTTACTGGGCTTTGAAAATTTGGTGGGAGGCTCGGAGTTAAAACAGGGATTCCCTTCTGCCATCTAGAATCGCATGCCCCACTCCCAGTTTCCATTCTTCCCTACAGAGCCCCCCAACCCAGCCACAAACGGTCTTCTTGCTTCTGCCATTTTGGAGGCAACAAAACCTTCCCGACCTTCAGGGGCTCCCTCCCCCAACTACCCTCTGGTCTTCCGCTCTGAAGGGAAGTCCCACCCTTTCTGCCGCCCGCCTGCCCACCCAATGGGATGGCACTCACTGGCTTTCACGGGGGCCTTCAGCTCCTCTGGCTCAGGGCCGCTGGAGTCCACGTGCACCAGCAGGTGGCTCAGTCGCCGCACGTGGGAGTTGAAAATGGCGGCTGGTCTCTTGGCTCTTGCAGCTGCCTTCAGGTTCTCCAAATACTGGCTCAGAAGCCACGACAGGGGGCTGATCCCACTGGGGTCTGGAAGGGTAGGAAGAACCCGAGTCAGCCAAGGGAAGGATGGGCCACCGTGGCAGCCAGGGGGCCTTGCCAGGAAGGAGAGCCAGTACCTGGAGAGGTGATGCTCTGCACCAAGGGGGTGATCAGAGCATCCCAGCAGGTCTTGCCCAGGGCCTGAGCAGCCTCGTCGTCGGGAAGGAAGCGGTCGGCAAACTCCTGCTCGTGGCGCAGAGCGCTGTTCAGCCTGCAAGGTCAAGGAGGTGCTGCATGAGGTATTACTGTGCAGGAAAGCCTGGCTAACCCCTGGCTGCTGGCACATCTGGATTGGAGAAGGGATGCACAAGGCAAGAGATGGGGGCACTTCCAATGGCCCACGTAGGGAAGGGATTCTTAGGACAATTGGTGGATAAAGACTGACAAGGGAGCAGGTGCTGGGAATCGCCACTTGACCAGGGAGAATCTCCGCTTGCAAGGCTGCTAAGCCCTGCCTGTTCATCCCGTGGCCTGGGCGCAAGAGGAGGGTGAGACCCCTCCCTCCCTGCCTGCCACCTAGGCATGAGGCTCCCAGGGCAGCTCCCGGAGGAAGGACGAGGATACCTGTTGAAGAGCTGCAGCAGTTGCCTCCGGTCTTCTAAGATTTCCTGGCACCAGGTGTGTGCCTTGGTGGTGTAGAAGAGGAACGTGCGCCGGCACAGCTGCTCCTTGAAGATGGGCCAGAAGGTGGGCTTGGGGCCCAGCACCTCGATGCCACGCACACGTGTGTCAATGCCACCCTGCAAGAGAGCACAGGGCCTTTGTGTGTGTAACATGCCGTCAAGTCGCAGTCAACTTATGGCAGGGGTGTCGAACTCAATTGTTACGAGGGCCAGATATGCCATAAATGTCACTTGGTTGGGCCAGGCCAGGCCTCGCAAGCCCAGATCAAGAGTAGGGAGGGTGGTTGCCTCAGCTGGATCGAGGGCAGGATAAAAGATCTCAAGTGGCCCCATCTGGCCCCCAGGCCTTATGTTTGACACCCCTGCCATAAGGTTTTCAAGCCAAGAGACATTTGGAGGTGGTTTGCCATTGCTTGCCTCTGCAAAGCAACTCTGGACTTCCTTGGTGGTCTTCCATCCAAGCACTAACCAGGGCCCACCCTACTTAGCTTCTGAGAACTGACAAGATTGGGCTAGCCTGGGCCATCCAGGTCAGGGCCATGGGACCATTACATGAGCCAGTACTGCTAGCAGGACTACTGGACAGCCAAAGATAAGCAGGTCTGGGGTCCTTCTCTTCTAACTGCTTTAAGATAAGACACCCTCCTACCTGCTGACAGTGCTTGATCTTAATCTGTATGACTGGCCAGAAGCAACTCATGTTCTCCAAGAGGGTCACTCTGCTGGCTGATGATGGGACATTCACCTGTTGGATCAGAGGCACGAGAATTACTAAAACGCATAACAAGGTAATATTGTGAAGACAAAGGAAGAAATTTTAAATGTGTACAGAAGCCCACCATTTCTGTGGAGGAGGCAAGGCTGTTGAGTTGACCCCTAAGGCAGAGCTTCACAAGAAGTCTCCTCTGGCCAGAAGCCAACTGCTCTGATAGAGAAGAGGCCATATGAAGCTCAAACAGAATGCCTGGCATACACCCCTACAGACTCAGCAGCTTCATCAATTTTGGAACAAGAAATCTTTGGGGCATGCTGCAATAACTTTTACTGCCTTCCCCAACACCAGCTGAACACTGCACAGAGACGTGAATGCCAAGTAAAAGAGTCAAGGCTTTGGTATATGCAAGGCAATCAACAGTCACCATGCTTCTTCTGTGGATTGTGAAGCATTCATTCAGTACAGCACCCATTCCTTTCCCAAGGCTACATCTGAAAAACCAAGTGGAGAAGCAGTGTTTCTCAACCAGGTGAGATTTCCTAAACCATGAGGCACAGGGAGGCAATTGCTGTTAACTGATTCCCAGCCACCATTGTGCCTGCTGAACAAAGGTCCAACATGACCGGCAGGCTTTTATGCCACATACTTCTTCCAGAATTTCCAAATGTGGGTGGAGTGGACAACAAAAGGAAGGACAATTCAAAAGACCAGCAATATTCTAATAGCAGATAGAAGAAGAAGAGTTGGTTTTTATATGCTGACTTTCACTACCACTTGAGGAAGAATCAAAGTAGCTTACAATCACCTTTCCCTCCCCACAGCAGACACCCTGTGACGTAGGTGGGGCTGAGAGAGCTCTAAGAGAGCTGTGACTAGCCCAAGGTCACCCAGCTGGCTTCATGTGTAGGAGTGGGGAAACCAACCAGGTTCACCAGGTTAGAGTCTACTGCTCATGTGGAGAAGTGGGAAATCAAACCCAGTTCTCCAGATTAGAATCCACCACTACAAACCACCACTCTTAATCACTACACCATGCTGGCTCTTTCACAGAGCCACTGAAGGGAAAGCAGTGTAAAAATGTGCATTGCCCCTCACAATAAGGCAAGGCATGCTGATAAGCTTTGTGCGCTGCAATTTCTGGGTATGGAGGCAGGCCACAGCACTGACCACATTGAGCTTGGTGCTGATGCTGGAGGCGCTCTCCCCTCCCATGACCATAATGCAGGCTGGCATGTAGCTGGAATCCTCACTGGACACCAACATAGACATCTTCCTGTACGAAAAGAGGACAGAGTTAGAGGCAGGCCCTTGCTGAAACTCTGACACCTTCTGAAACCAGGAAGGCATGTCTGGCTTGTTTTTTAAGGACCAACACACTTGGCGAGACAAGAAAGCTAGCTCTACACCACTGCTGTTTCTCTTGGTCCCAAAATGACACCCCAAAAAATCCCAGCGGAAAGCCCTGCCAGGGCTGGATATTCCAGCAAAGAATGACTGTTTTAGCGCTTTGCCTGTTGGGGACAAAGCCCATTTTAGGCAAATGGGCAGAAATGCCACCCCTTTTCAACCCCACATATTACAGTGGCCAAGAGTACCCTTCACTCATCAAACCCAACTCCCAAATCTCGCCTGCCCAGAGACCCCTGCTTAATCCACTCACCGGACTATCACTCCTCGAAGCAAGTAGACATTGATGTAGTGGGAGCTGGTGCTGCCATTTGATTCCCAGTAGGTCTTGGGGTTCCCGTCCACCAGCTTGCTGGCCCGGTAGGGGTTGGAGGAAACTTCCACTCTCTCCCAACACTTGTCATCCTTTACTTCCAAGCTGCAGCCTAAGGGAGAAACTACAAAAGAACCTGAGATGGACAAGCAGGCGGGGCCCTAAAAGGGGAAGTCACTTTGACCGCAAACCATAAAAGGACACTCACCTTGACAAAGGTAGTGCAGGAATACATCAAAGAGCGGGATGGTGATAGGCTGATGGCTCCGCCTGTGTTCTTCTATCTGACCCAGAGCTATCTGTCAATAAGGGAGGGCAAGGAACAGAGAGCCAAAGGTATTAACTGAAAGCATTAAACTAATAGCAAGACATGACCAGTTTTACAGAACCAAACCTGGCCTGAAACTGGAGTGGGATAGGGAGCCTGTTTCTATGCCACTCTCTTCCTGCTTCTTCAGTTCGTTTGCTCTGGTCTCCCCTGGATGCAGCTAATACTCAGCGTTCCGCATCCCCTTCTGCAGGTGGCTCTGGCTACTTGGCCTCTTGTCCCAAACCAGACCTGACAAAGGGCACCAGATTTACCTGGATGCAGCCAGCCAGGATACTGGATGTCATCTTCTTATACAGGCTGGCATATTTCTCGCAGTTGCTCACAAGGTCCCTCAGTTCGGTCACCAGCAGCACATTGGAGCTGTGTTTCTCCAGGACTTTAGTCAAGGCTTCCTTAGCACCCATGCAGCACATCATGACAGCACAATCTTTGTCGAGGGTGGCGAGACAGTACAGGAAGCTGGTGAACCCCTGAACGATCTGTGAGCAAAGGAGAGGTGGCATCGTTCACTCAACTGAGCAACAACAGTTTGGGGGACTTTTTTTTTTAGCAAATCACATCTCTCTCTTTCTCTGCCTTCTTCTCCAGTGTTTTTTCTCAGAATTGGCCTGTGTGCATTTATGTTGGGGGTTACCTTTAACAAGGCATGATATTGTTCATCTTAAAGAGCAAATGGGGAAGAGGAAGATTCTGAGAAATGAATATACCAAATTCATATTAATGTGAGAAACTGCTTTATACCATCAGGCTACTGAAGCCAGTAGAGTCTACTCTGTCAAGCACAGGCTCCCCACAACTGATACCAAAAAAACAACATTTTAATTCGAGATGCAAGGGACTGGACCTAGGATCTTCTGCACGCAAACCAGATGCTCACTATTATGCTACAGCCTGTGTAAGCACTATCACACAACACACTTAGCTAACAGAGAAACTGAGTAGCCACATTTATCATGGAAAACAAGAAACAAATATTGCTTTGTGTCATGCAAAAATTTGCTGATGATGTGCAAAGCCCGAGTGTCTTTCTTTCCTAGTCAATAATATTTTGGTCTATGAAATCCATGGAATTGATGCTACATATAATGGCATTCAATGGGGCTGGCTACTTTGAGGTGGCTATCAGTCCCCCTTCACACCTCCTCCCTACCTGTCTATCGTTTATGTGGGCACTCATGGAAGACAAACATGGCTCGATACAGTCATGCCAGGGCACTTTATCCCACCAGGGACTATCCAAACAGTTGTCCAAAACCCTGTGCCAAAGAAGAAGAGTGTTAGAAGAGGACAGCATGAAGGATGGTCTGAAAATAGATATACCAATGAAAACAGCTCAGGGAAATCCAGCTCTTCACAGAGTGGTATCTCCAGACCTGTCAAGAGCAGCCATAGCTAAATGGTAGAGCATCTGCTTGGAATGCAAAAAGTCCCAGGTTCAATCCCCTGCATCTCCAGCTAAAAGGATCAGGTAGTAGGTGATGTAGTAGGTAGTAGCAGCTCTCCGGAGACCCTGGAGAGCTGCTGCCAGTCTGAGTAGAAAATACTGACCTTGATGGACTAATGGTCCAATACGGTATAAGGCAGCTTCATGTGACATGAGGATCTTTATACTTCATCCAACCAAGCATTGCATGGTCACCTTTGCTGAGGACAATGTTTTAGGGATTCTCAGCCTAACAGAAAGCTGAACCTAGGACCTCATGCGCACAACCCACATGCTCTTCCCACTGATCCATGTGAAACTTACTTCAGTGCTCCCAGCATGACATCTTTCTCAGATGCCACCAGCGTCAAGTCTCTGAGCAGCAGCACATCAGTGAACAGCTCATAATTGTTTTCTTCTGGGCAGGCAGCCACGCCACACAGACAGCACTCCAGTGCTGCCACCATCTCCTTGGAAATGCTGCTCTCCCGCAGGCTGCTCAGCAGCGTTGTAACTTCGGTCTCCTTGAGAATGATGGAGGCTGCAGAGTCTGGTTGGGGAGAGACAATATTTGGGAGAAATTTTCTGCAATAAAGTCTGTTTGGTTGGTTTTCAGAATCCTCATCCATTTCTGAGATTCCTGAAAAACACCCTGCAGGGCAACAATATGCAGATCCCCCATCCTCAATGCAATCCCGAAAAATGCAATTGAAAAGGCAGGAGTACCAACCACAAGTGGCAATAAGAAGGCCAACGATAAGAGGGTAACTGTACTAGTGAGAGAGGGGGTGCCAGCCAGTTTGTACACAACCATTTTCATGCCAACAACAAATAGTTGAAATGTGATACTGCTGGCAGTACATGCAGGATCAGACTAGTAAGGCTGGAGAATTCCCTACCTGCGTTCTCCTGGCTCAGGGTCAGCTTATGCTCAGCCAGGCGGTTAAGCACTATTCGTGCCAGCATCTCATTGGAGCTCTGGCCAGAGCGGCAGCAGTTCTGCAGGACCAAGTGGAGGTCACAGTTTCCCAGCTGCTCCGCCAGACCCTTGTGATTGTTGATCAGCATGTTCAACGCCAAAAGCCCATTTTGCACTGCTGAAGAAGCCCTGCGGAAGGAAGGGATAACGGGTGACTGTCTGTTCTGCTGGGCAATCGCCATTCCATTGGGCAGGAGGACAAATGAACTGAAGAGCAACTGTTCAAAGAACTGTTCAATTCAAGCAGCAGCAGACAAGGAGCCCATCAGATTGTCTCTCTGCAAGGAGGAAGGAGCACTGAGAGGATGGTGGACCAAGCCACGATTCCTGCATGGATTCCTCACCCCAGACGCTCGATGGAAACAAGACTGCCCGTGTGGGCTCTCAGCCTCACAGATCGGTCCTCCTCTATCTGGCCCGGTTAACCATTTGCTCTTACCCAGGTGTGCCCAACATCTTCTCAACAGCAGCAGGGATGGCAAAAAGCAAGTTGTCAGAGTCTTTGCTGGAAGCAGAGCCAATGCTGGCAAAGATCTCCCGCATCATCTGGGCATCAGAATGGTTCAGAGGGTTGGACTTTCCACCGGCACCTGGTAGCTCATAGTTCCCAACACCCAATAGTACCTTCAGCACCTTAAAGCAAAGACAACCAGTTCAGTGGCAGGGGGAAGGCAGCAAGAATAAAATCATTAGAGATGTGCAACTCCCAATACCCCCACTATTTTGTTTTCCTTTTCAAAACGATTCTTCACTTGTTTTCATGATGCACGTGTGTTCATTTTCATTTGTACGTTTTTATTCCCATTGGTTTCGAAGGAGACAACAATCCACCCCACTTACATTTCCTGCACTGCAGTCAGCAGTGGCTGTGCAAGGCTTGTGGCAGTAGCCAGCCGTAACACTGAGAAACAGGCTGAAAGAATCTCTCTCCTCTCTCAGTCCCCATGAAAAATATGTTCATAATTTCAGGCACTCAAAGGACAATGTTCCCCAGGGTGCATATCAAAGTGCAGCACTTATGAACATAGGAAGTGTCCTGCTCAATCAGACCAGTGGTCCATCTAATCCAGCATCTTGTCACGCATAGTGGCCAACCAGTTACTCTGGAGGGCGACCACCAGGGCATGGAGACTGAGGCTTTCCCCTGATGTTGCCTCCTAGCACTGAGATCCAGAGGTTGACTGCCTCTGAATGTAGAGGTTCCCTTCAGTGACCATAGCTAGTTGCCAGGATAGACCTGACCTTCATGAATCTATCCAATTCCCTTTTAAAACTGTCTATGCTGTAGCCATCACTACATCCTGGTTCGCCATGAAAGTGCGGGGTACAAATTGAATAAAACAAAAAATAAATCCTCTGGCAGCAAAGTTCACATTTTAGTCACTCATTGTGTAAAGGAAGGGTGCCCTTTCAGCCATTCTGAATCTACTGCCCATCAATTTCACTGGATGCCCTCAAGTTCTAGTATTTTAGGTAGGAGAAAATGTTTTCTCAGTCCTTTCTCTCTATTCCAAGCATAATGCATCCTAAAGGGTGTCTAGGCACCAAGGGAGAGAAAGAAATTATCGTGCCAGCCAGTCACAGCCACCACCTCAAGCCTGGAAGAACAGCAGTTAACTCTAACACAGTAAGTGGGGGAAAGGGGAAGCAAGAAGAAAGCGGGGGGGGGGACAAATTGGAAGGGACCACCTCACAACCAGGCCATAGAAATACAGATGGCCCCAGCTAGGAAAAGGACAATAGGCAGCCACCTAAGCCATCGAGTTTCTGGAGGCCAAAGTAAAGAGCAGCCCTTTCCTGCAGACAGGAAGGGAAAGAGGGTCTCTTCTGGGGGGTGAGCTGAGGCAGATAGTAAAACTCCTGAGCATGTTGAATAAGCTCTCTTAGGGCACTTTCAAACAGGGTGTTTAAATCAACTTGGCTTCTGATGCCTAACAGATTTCTTTTCATTATCTCAGACGCCTTAATGGGTAATTGATATTGTCCCATTTTTTATGTCGGTTTTATCCATTTTTTAAAAAAACATCTGTTAAAATCCATGTTTAATTTTCCTTGCACTTCTAATTTATGGCAAATAGTCAATTGAAATGTCTGCTGCGCTTCTAAATGTGCTGCCTCATTTTTTCCGCCTTTTAGCCACTCTGCAATCTTGGCTTTTGTGGCACTGAAGTAATTGCTTTCCAACCCTTCCTTTCAGAAAACTGTTATGTTAATTACCTGTTTCTGTTAGCATTAAGTACCCTTACCCTTTCACAAATGGTGACTTTCCCTTGACAGTTCTGCTGTTTGTTTATTCAACAGCTATGTTTCCCTTTAAATTTGATCAGTCTCCCTGCTCAGCTCCATGGGTTTGTTTTCTTTTAACATTGTGAGGGTGCAGAGAGACAAGGGGGAAAGGATGTGGAGTGCAAACTTGCTGCTTAAAATAATAATATGTCGATATAGCACAAAGTTTTAATAAAATGAACCAAAAAAGCAGAGAACCACAGAAAAATGTGATATCATAATTTTTAACTGATGTCTGAAAATAAATGTTCCTACCTGCGTAAAAAACCCAAACATACAAATTGGGATAAGGTCGCAGTGTGAAAGGGGACCTGTGTTTTCTCGGTTATTAGCTGCTCTGATGATTTTTAAATGCATGCAACTTCAAGAATGATAGCGCCTATTTCTCTATAGGAATATGTAGAGTCAAGGATTAGAGGATGGCATTTTATACATGTTTCTTTTTATCCTTGCTCAGTTTGTTGTGCTTCCATACGCGGGCTACACTTTTTATTTACTTATTAAACTTCTCATTTTCCATGCGGCTAGTCTGATCTCTGTGCCCCTGTCCAGTCCATGCATACCAAAAGTGGGAAAGAGAGGGGGGAGTAGTTAAACCCTACTCCCCTAGTGTACTCAGTAGTGAGTGCAAAAAAAGACAATATGAAGCAGAGGGGCTGTGGCTCAGTGATAGCATCTGCTTGGCATGCAGAAGGTCCCAGGTTCAATCCCTGGCATCTCTAGTTAAAGGTACTAGGCAAGTAAGTGATGTGAAAGACCTCTGCCTGAGACACTGGAGAACCGTTGCAGGTCAGAGTAGACAGTACTGGCTTCAATGGACCAATGGTCTGATTCAGTATAAGGCAGCCTCATATGTTCGTATGTGAAACACCTCTGCCTGAGACCCTGGAGAGCCACTGCCAGTCTGAATAGAAGGTACCAACTTTGATGAACTAAGGGTCTGATTCAGTATAAAGCAGCTTCATGTCACTGTGTGTGGGGGGGGGGAGGTAGTTGTGAATTTCCTGCATTGTGCAGGGGGTTGGACTAGATGACCCTGGTGGTCATCTAGTGGTCCCTTCCACCTGGTGGTCCCTTCCAGCTCTACGTGTTCATGGAGGCTTTAACAGGCAAGCAGCAGAGAGTGCCTGAGCGCTAACCTTCAGGCTGGAATCCTAAAGGGAAAAGCGGTTAGCTGGTGGCAGCAAAAGTGGAGGGAGGGAGGGGAAGAGAGAGAGGGAGGGAGGGAGAGAGTGAACAAATGAATGAGCTAGGAAGCGGAGAAAGAGAAGCCTCACTGGGCAAGATACCTAGGATGGCTGTGTAACTTCCAACACTGACACTTTCACATCCATCCTCCTTTCACCCAAAATCAAACATAGAATGTGATGCTTCACCCATCAACAAAAAATTCCCACATATTTTGCGAGATTCTAGATCTGACACCATTCACTTGCCATTTCATGATGCTCTTCTCCTGAACAGACAGTTATGCATCCCTTCCTAAAACAAACCAACTCCCGACCCCCAAAATTCAGTGCTCAACCCCACTGCTCTGGGCTTGCACAGCACATCAGCACAGACTTTCTGCTTCTTCATTTCTTCTTCCCCAACCTCCTGCCCCCAACTCTGTCAAGCTCTGCATCCATACTTACTGCCAGGCCAGCTTGCTGCACCAGCGCTGACGTGGGATACTCCAGCATGCAGCACAGCATGGCCTGCAGCCCGCCTTTGGTGGCAAAGGGTATCCGCCAGTCATATTTGGCCAGAAGCACATACAGCATCCGCAGAACCAACACAATCAGCAGTTTCTCCACTCGGCAGTTCAGCAGCTCCACCAGCATCTTGACTGTTTTCTCCCTGGGGGTGGTAAGAGGGACCAGTCATCAGGGAGCCTGACCCTTAGAAGATTGATTAGGGCCAAGCCCCAGCCTACAGTAATCTTACAGTCAATTTCAGTTAAGTATCAAAGAGATTTAACAGGGAGACAGTGTAGTGTAATGGTTAGAGAGTTGGATTAGGATCTGGGAGACTCAGGTTTGAATCCCCATTCTGCCACAGAAGCATGCTGGGTGACCTTGAGCTAGACACATACTCTCCACCTAACCTACCTCACAAAGGATGTTACAAGGATAAAACAGAGGAAAGAAGAATGATGGAAGTTTCAAACATCACCTCTATGCCAAAAATCTGCTGCACTGTTCGCTTGCCTTTCCTATGCAGTGAAGTAAAAAAAGAGGGAAAGATTCCTGGCCTGGTCTCCAACAGAGCGGAGTCATGGAAAGGGTCCTATCTGCAAGCAGAGAAGCAACAAAACACAGAACTGACCTGATGGCGAGTTCATCCTCTGCTTTGACAAGCTGCTTCTGTTGCCCAGGCTCCTCTTCCAAGATATCAGTGATGAATCTGAGACTGGCCATCTGCAGCAACACGCCACAACTGGGCTTCTGGATCACCTCCATCACCTCTGCCAGCTGCTCCAAGGCGCTCTTTTTCCCTGCCACTTTCACACTGCAGAAAGCTGATCAACAGGATCAATCAGCACAAGGGGAGGGGCTGTGGCTCAGTGGTAGAGCCTCTGCTTTGCATGCAGAAGGTCCCAGGTTCAATCCCTGGCATCTCCAGTTAAAGGTACTAGGCAAGTAAGTGATGTGAAAGACCTCTGCATGAGACCCTGGAGAAATGCTGCCGGTCTGAGTAGACAGTACTGACTTTGATGGACCAAGGGTCTGATTCAGTATAAGGCAGCTTCATGTGTTCATGTGTCCCTCAGTCAGTTTTGCCAGCGCATCCCAACCCTTTGGCTGCTCTTTCTCAGCAACCCATATTGCAGATCCCTTTGTCCTTCTTTTCCCAGCATCCCTGCTGATCATCAACTGATTAGGATAGCAACGTGCCTCTGATGGGGATGCAGCACAAGAGTGGGGATTGCTGCATCAGCACTCGTTCTTCTTGCCCACCTGTTTCTTTACAGTCAGTGCTGTGTGATTTCCACAAATTAATGCAGGTCCAGAAATGCCTACAGGGCTACAACCATAGATAGGTTTAAAAGGGGATTCGACATATTCACAGAGGGTAGATCCATCCATGGCTACTAGACATGGTGACTAAAGCAAACCTCCCTATGCAGAGTCAGTTAACCTCTGAAAGCCAGTGCTAGGAGGCAACATCAGGGGCTTGGCCACTATGGCTTGTCTGTTGACCCTTCAGGGCAACCAGTGGTCTACTGTGTGAAATGGACCACAACTCTGATCCAGCAGGACTCTTCTTATGTTCTTAAGAATGTTACGTAAGAAAGGTTAGGCTGCTGGCTGGCACTCACCTTTGGCTTTCTCCTCCAGGGTTTCTGGGAAGGAAAGTTCTTCCAATCTGAAAAGCTCCTTATTCAGTTGTGTGTCTGTTTTCTCCACCATAGATGGAGCTGGGAGAGCTTCTTCTGCAGAGGGTGACTCCTTTGACGTTTTGGGTGCCATGGCTTCAGGAAGGCTGCCAGACTCCACAGGAATCTTGTCCCCATTTTGGTAGTTCTCATTTGCCTGCCCCTTGAAGAAACAATACTTGAGATAGACGTGGCAACGTTGCAGGTCCCTTTGGGTGCATCCCAGGCACTGCTGGCTCAGGAGCTCTAGCACTTTCTGAGCCAGCTCCGTTGACACAGACAGCTGGATCAGGCCTTCTTCGTCCAGCTGTGACAGCTGAAAACATAAACAGAGTTAATGGAAGTAGACCTCACTGCAGATGATACACCTGGGGCTAGACACACCCACACCAAATGCCCACAAGTCCAAAATGAACAGAACCAGCTTTCGATAAATAACAGCCAGCCTGAAACAGAATATGCACTAACAGAACCACTTCTTGAACTGCCACTCCCCAGTGGCTGCTGGTGGTGTTATCTGTGGGAGAGCTGTCTCCCCTTAAACCTATTAAATGGTTATTTCTTACAGGCTCTGGAAAATGCAGGCAAGGCAATTTTGAACAGGTGAGGGTGGAAGCTCTAGGACACTCTTTCTCTCTGTCATGAATCAGTGATCAACTGTAATACTAGTACTATAGTAGGAGAGAAGCACAGGTTCATGCTTGCCTCAAAATTATTCCTCCAGCTTTTTACCTTCTGGTTTTGCTGGATGAACTGAATAATTTCCTGTTGCTTCTGAGGTTCTAATTTCTTAATGAAGAAGAGCAGCTCCCACCATTCGGCCAGGTTCAGGGTCCCAGTCTTCTCAGTCATCCGATCTGTCAGATATGGCAGTGAGCAGAGCCCCGGAAGTGGCTTATGGAACAACCTCTGGTTAACTGAAGCTAGGCACAAAATCACAGAGAGGGTCTTTAGGGCTTCTTGAGAGGCAGACACTTTAAATACTGGTAGTGGTAGTAGAAGATGAAGAGGAAAAAGAGGAGGAGGAGTTGGTTTTCATATGCCGACTTTTTGTACCACTTAAGGAAGAATCAAACCGGTTTACAATCACCTTCCCTTCCCCTCCCCACAACAGACACCCTGTGAGGTAGGTGGGGCTGGTATCCAAGCAGATTGCAATACAATCTGATCCTGGAGAAAGCCCTTTTTCAACCATTGTCTCAGCTTTAAATCTATATATTTATTTATTTTATTTTATTTACTTAGTTTGTATCCCGCCCTTTCTCCCCCCAACAGGGGACCCCAAAGCGGCTTCCAGTGTTCTCCTCTCCTCCATTTTATCCTCACAACAACCCTGTGAGGTAGGTCAGGGCTGAGAGTGCGTGACTGGCCCAAGGTCACCCAGCTGGCTTCCATGGCCGAGAAGAGGATTAAAATCTTCCTAGTCCAGCCCTCTGAGCACTTTCAGTTAATAAACAACCAAAGAATGCAGGCAAAGAAATAATGGAAGATAGGGGAAAATGATAGGAAAATAATTCTATATATTTAAAGTTTCCAAAAGCTTCATCTCAACTATCGTTACAGTGTCACTGTAAGGTAGGCCAGTATTATTATTTCAATAATACATACAGGAAGCTGAGGCTTAAATACAACAATTTACCTAAAGCCACCTCATTAGCTCAGGACTTTCAGCTAACAGCTCATGCTCTGATTCATTGTGCTATAATAATAAAGTAGAGCCAGTGAAACAATCTCTTATACCATACACGAAAGGGCTGCTTCCCACAACATTTTGTACTGAGTTTTGGATACCCATTTTAAACACCATTTCAGTTATGAATATAGCAATCATATATCATTTGCAAAGAAGGAAAAGGACATATCCAGGCTTAGGCTTAGCCCGAGGCAAAGACTAAGAAATACCCCCTAGCCTTCTCCTGAACGGGAATAAATTCTTCTCAAGACAGAAGCAGGTTCTTTTTCTAGGTATTCACATGGCCCAATCATGAAAGGATGAATTTTTTGTGAAACATCGCTTTGTTTGTATGGCTAAGATAGATGAAATAACGTGCTCTGTGCTTCCAATCTCTCAGAATCAGGCAAAGACAAAACCTGTGAACATGTGACCCACTGGGGAAAAATTATCCTTTCAATAGCCAATTCCATTAGTTCAAGTGGCAAACTGGAAAAAGAGTAAGCCAAAATCAGCCCATAGGAAAGAAATGAACAGCATGAACGAAGCCCAAATGGTAGGTGACGGAACAATGAACACAGACCTGCCTTTGCAGCTTGAGGAAATATAAACCTGACATATTAGGACTGCCTTACCTGTATCCTCTCTCAGAGTCTTTGTAAGGTTGGACACTTTTTCCAGGGCCTTCTGCTCTGCCTGACCCGATCCACTGATAATCTCAATCATGTGCCAAGGAACCCAATATATATGGCCCAGAGACTCCCAATGAACCTAGAAAATTGGAGCCAAACATAAGAATTCCTCAGCTTACTTTTCCAGTGAACAAGAAAAGGTGATCTATCCCAAAACATCCCATATATTACTTGGCAGCCACCTCAAAACATTTTTCTGGATTCAAGAATGATTCTCTTGTTCACAGAGCAGATGCAAACACAGGTGCACACCAGAGCTTCAGAAACTAAACGAACTTGGCAAAACATGAATCTCAATGCCAGCCATCCAGCTGCCAGAGCATGGCATCACCTAGTACAACCCTGCCCCACACTCAGAAGTACCTGAACAGGTGGGGTGCCATTATTGCTGAGAAGGAAGTCGCCCTCGTCTCCCGCACATACTTTTTCGTAGTCTTCCAACATGCGCACGCGCATGCCACACACCAGCTTCTCTTGCACATATTCCACATAGCCACTGCAACTGGGAAAGGCAGAGCGCGTCTTGAAGGTTCTGATCTCTTTCTGGGGCAGGTGAGTGGCTGATTGGACGATGGCATAGTTGGGAAGAACCTGGGGCTGGAAGATAGACTTAGCAACTCGAGGTCGCCTTTCCTTGAGCTCCTGATTACGATCCCAGCCCATAACCTGCACCAACTCTGAAATGAGGCTGCCCATGGCCACGCTGAAGTCAAACTCACATTGCATCCTTTTCTGTCCCTCATGATTTGCAGGGGAGGGCACAGAGCCTGCCTCCTCCCCTCCTGGCTCTGAGGTGGTGTTCAGCTTGCCCATGAGGGAGGTGACACCCAGGTACCGCTTAACCAGTGAAAAGAGCAGTTTCCCTGGAATCTGAAACAGACAAATAGGTCACCCTCTTGGCCAAAAAATACTGCTTCCCATCCCGTCCCTCATTGTGAAACACCTAGCCCATAGCCATGTTCAAAAGTCACGATGAACACATCTATAATCCCTGTATAGTGTATGCTTGGTTTTTCTTTATACATGTGTTGAGTAATTTTCATTTTACATTCAATGCATGTACAGGTGAACATGCGATTTAAACACATTTATCCATTTACCAGTCCCTGGTTTAATTTGCAAAGTCAACATGCATTGGCTCTTTCTTACAAACAGATGTATGTGCATTCACTCTAATATGGGAACAGGGCAATTCTAATCCTCAAATGCCAGCATACTTTTCACATACTGTGATTGCAAGCTGCTTCTGCCCACCCACTGCAGCTTCAATATTAGGGTTGCCAACAACCTGGAGAAAATAAAATGTCTTGCTCCTTTAAGAGAGGCGTAATATATGTGCAAGTGGGCACCAGGAGCTTTTCATGGCACAGAGGTAGATAATACCACCTGGTAAATAACATCCCATTAACCCGTTTCTAGGGGCAGGTCATTTTTTCTTCAGGCTGCTGGCAACCCCGTTCAATATCACTGCTCTTTCCATTACTGCACACCTTTCATTTGTCAACCTTGTGATGGCCACTGGACAAGCAGAAAAGGGAGGGAACAAGGAAAACCTACTTTGGCATTCCTGCTGTGGTAATTAGACATCACCAGATAGGGGTTCCAGCCAGAAAACTGAGGGCTGAAACTATCAGATGATGACAACCAGTTAATACCTCAGGAAGTTGGATCCCTTCAAAGGACACACAGTGCTCTTCTGAGGATGTCGTCTCTGCAAACAGCTCAAGGAGAGTATAGCAACTGTCAAAGTCCATTTGATCTTCAATGCCATCCTGCTGACTCAGGGACAAGAGAACGTAGGCTCGGCTTCCTAGAACCAGAAACATTAGTGCAGTGTTTCCCTTCTCCTATTCTACTGCACCCTGTAGAATCAGGGAGTAGTCATGGGTCAGTAGCACAGCAACTGCTTTACATAAAGGTCCCAGGTTCAATCACAGCCATCTCCTGTTAAAAAAATACCAGGCAGTAGGTGATGTGAAATACCTCTGCTTGAGACCCGAGAGCCACTGCCAGCCAGAGCAGACAAGACAGACCTTGAAAGACCAATAGTCTCACTCAGTTTAAGGCAGCTTCATGTACATGTGTGTTTATACTTTCAAGCTTGGGAATCTATGGCAGAATGGAAGTCACTTCTTTTATACAACGTGAAAATACGTGACACACCAGGCCATAAAATGGTGATTCAGGGTAGAATATTACAGAAAGGGCCTGTGATAGACAGGTTAGGTTTGGCCTCTCCCTAAGAGCAACCAATGAGAGATGACAGAATGTTAGGCAGTTGGAGGTACAGAGAAGAGTGGAAACAGGGAAGTGGAACCAGTAGTCCTTCCCTGAGGGAAATAGTTCTTAGGAAAGGATGGTAATCCCTATCAAGTGTTAAAGATGGAAAATTTGAACCTGTGTGTATATTCCTGCCTCCACAGACGTTGACAATTTTGTGTCAAACAAGTTTGTCCTTGATTAGCACATTACCTTTGATACTTTTTGCAGGACAATGATTCAGCTCAAACCCAACCCCTTTCTGACTATATATTACTCTTCCTACACACTTGACACTGAGAGACACTGCCCTTCAGTGTTATTCCTCTAAAGATGCCTGCCACAGCTGCTGGCAAAACATCAGGAAAGAAAATACCAAGACCACGGTCACACAGCCCGGATAACCTACAAGAACCAAAGTTTGTCCTTGTTTATCTAAGGAGTGACAGCCAAGTGATCTCCTTCAACAGCTACAAACACCTGTTGGTAGAACAAAACAACTACATTTTTGCTACAACCTATCTATCGTATATAGTTATATGAAATGTTCATTCCGGTTGCCCTTTCACCTGTCAAGGTTAAAACTGAAACCTCCGACAGCCTGACTTGACCATTTCCCTGTAAGAGTGAAATAAAAGTTTATGTGTTGTGAATTCATATCAGCCTCATGTGTGTCTTATTCCAACATATACCAAAGAAGGGTTTTTCAGTTTCTCAGCATCCTAGGGTGGGCCAGAATATTATATACATTTTAACATCTGGAGGGCAGACAGGAAAAAAAGAGAAGAGGAAAAAGGAGCCGCTTGGCAAAGTGAAAAGGGGAGGGGGAAGCATCATAGGGTCTCAATTATTATTTTAATGAGGAAACCAATTGGGTCAGATTGGCAACTGCATATTCATGCGTATTCTCTGTGATGGCTCCCACCTTGTGAAACAGCTTACCTGAGGAGGTCAAGAAGGCCCCCTCATTTCTATCATTTTGCAGAATGTGACAAATAGAAATGTTCAGGACATTTTTATAAAGGAAGTAGAACTGTAATGTAATGAAACAGTTAAGAATGTTGTTTTCATAAAAGAACAAGCTTGTAGTTGTGGGTTGTTGTTGTTTTGTACTTATCACCTTCCTTTTACTGCAGTGTCTTCTACCTTTGCAACCTATTTGCTACATTATGGCACTGTAGTGCCTTAGATGGTTTTTTGGCTTTGTTTTGGTGTTTTATATGTTGTTTGAGTCCTACTGCAAAGGTTCTTGCTAGCTGATCAAGTCTCAGCAAGAAAGGCAGACTATAAATGGAGTGAATAAATAAGATAAATATACAGGAGTTACAGTGCCCACCTAAGCAGGGCTTGTTGTAGTCAATGGACTTAGAAGGTTATAGTTTGCATTGAACAGGACTGTCAATATAGGAATTACAGCCTAGTGCTCCAGATTTAAAAAGACAAAGAGGCAGGGGCAAGAAAGTGCTCCAATAAACACAGGTATATATAGTGACTAGCACCTAAACACTTCTTTCCCAGAATACAGGTTAGCAAATTCCATTCCAGCTACAACAGCTATTCCAGTTTGACTACCAAGGCTGTAGTGCAGCAGTCAACACTGAGGAAATACTGTATTTCCCTTCTGGCAATTTGGCCACATGAGATTTCATGATGCTAGAGGTAAGAATAGCTGCCCCTTTTCTGCACAACTAAAGTTTTAACTTATTTGACTATGTGACAGGGGCATGAAGGAATTTAAACCTGCTAATATGCTGAAGCAGTAGTCAGCCTTGCAAGCAAACACAGTGTCAGGCAAAAGCTGGAAACAACAGTCTAGCCGAGCCTAACCCTGAGCCTCTTGGTAGCTTGGAAATGTCAATGAAACAGGCAGCAGAACACATGGAACACATGTTAGCAACATATGTTTAGAATGGATCAAGTTTTATACCAGAATTAATAACGGAATGCGCAGTCCACTGAACTATTATAAAAAGATGAGCAGATGGATGTTGTGATACAGTAGCACTAAGATGACTGGGGTACATAAGGAAACCTAATTACAATTTTAAGAACTCAAGTTGCACAGGCTACTACACTGGTCCAAAGCAAAATCCAAAAACAAAATCTATATAATAAATTTTATTAAGACCAATCAAAATGAAACAAGAGAGTGTGCTTTCAAGTTCTCCAGAAATCTTCAACAGGCTGGATGTTTATAAAGGGGTGGGAGACACCAAGATGTTTCAGGCCTTAAGACCCTTTATCTGCATCCTGTATAGAATGCTTTGCAAACTTGACTAGATTCTAGGTGGAACTAGGATTAGATTGCACCTTTGGCCTCCTGGGAAGAGGGTGAGAATAATGGCAGCTTCCAAGAGCAAGCACAGAAGCCAGTGGTTAGTTAACTGTCTATCACTAAACAGAACATACGTCCCTGAAAAGTCCAAGAGAAAACAAAACATGTCATAGTTCTTGTATTAATCATAGTGGAGGTTAATTTTAGATGATGTACTGTGTTGGTCCTGCTTGCTTTGAGCCAAATACCCATTTTTACCCTTTCTTTTGTTCAGTTACAGATCCTGAGGATGGTGAAGTCAAATTATCAACTTCCATTTTTTCTGGGATTCCACTTCTTGAGGGACTCTGAAATGTGTTTATCAGACAGTCAACCTCAACTTGTCTTGATGGTCCAACCATTTAGGTATTACACAAAAACTGGAAATGGTTACAAAGTTTTTGATAGGAATTGCATAACACAATTCCCTAAAACGAACAACTCCACTCATACCCTTTGATGTGTCTCACCTGCATCATGTGAAGCCAAAGCCCTCAGCATCTTGCCAGCACTGCGGCGGATTTGCTTCTCCTCATTACACAGCATCTTCATCAGCAGATCCAGGGCACCTGTCTCCTTGAAGACGCCTATCAGTGAGCCAATATTGGCATAGGCGCTGAGCACATGGATGGTATTGAGGATGGAGGGCTGAGAGACTGTGGAGCTGACCATCTGTTCAGCAACCCGTTGCACCAGGTTCCTGACATCAGCCTTCATCTCCAAAAACGAGGCCTCATCCAGTGGGACATCAGGAGGGAATGATGCTTTCCCCTCGGGCTTCTCCTCGGGCTTCCTAGTACCCAGGAGTGTGGGACAGTTTGCATAAACATCATCTGCTGACATCCACATCAGGACGTTCTCCATTTTGCTCTCTGCTGGAGAGGCATCTGTGCTTCTTCCTGTACCATTCTCCAAGCTGAAGACACTCCAGCGAATCAGGTATTCCGTATGTCCATTGTAACCACAGCGCTGCCGGATTAACTCTTCAGGATAGGCATGCAGCTTGAGTTCAAGATGCACTAGGACACTGCCATTTTGCCTCTCACTTACCATGACAGGAGACACATCTGCTGGTGTACAGAGAAACCAAGTCAAGCCACTGCAATTAGAAAACTTGCCTCAGAAAACTGTATGAATGACCCTCAGGGCAGAGAATTCTCTGTGGCAAAATAAAGAGGTGTTATTCTGGAACAACTATTGCATGCAAAGGTTACTGCAGGAAACATTTGACTTAGGAGGAGACACATCTGGAAAATGTGCTGGATCATCCTATCCACCCATACCAATCTGAGCTCTGCACCTTATGGTGTACATTACCCCTTCAAGGAACCTCATGAGGGTCAACCCATTTTAAAAACATGCCCATTTTCTAATTTAGACAACTCTAACAACATTCATACCCACAAATTCTAGAACTATATTGCTAGCCAGAACATCCTGCTTCAGAACAGGGCTACAGAAGAACTACAGCGTGGGTCCAGGCACCATGGCACCCACCACCTTCTTTCCTGATGCCCGCAAAGTGTCTTTAGAAAGTGGGTGGGGCCAGGTGAAACTTTTGCCCAGCAAGCTTCTGACTGGCCATTGGAGATCTGATTGACTGTGCAGATTTTTAAACATTTGCTAACACAGCACAAGTGTGACAGCACATTGTGTGACTGAAGGCAAGCTGTATTTATGAAAACTTTTTAAACAATAAGTTCATATAAATAACATCCTGTTAAATAGACCTACCTGAAATGCAGAGGAGTTGCTATTACAGTTATGCATAACCTCACTCCTTGACCTTTGTGGTTGGCTTTACCTCTTGTGGCAGCCATTTAATGCAGCAGCCATTTTGCGGTTGCACCCATCACCTGTGTCAGAATTCCAAAGGTGCTCACTGGATCAAGAGGGTTAGGGACCCCTGAGCTACAGAGTCCACCAAATCCTACTGAATATTCTTCTGAAGCATATGGAAAACCAGAGTACCATGCAAAATTCAGCTGCAAATCCCAAACAAACCAACCTCAAGGGATGATGGGCAAAACCACTGCAGCCCAGAAGCAGATTGATACTGAACAGAAATTTTGTATCTTGTCGTAATTTACTGATGCTCTGTGTGCCTATTACATTCTATTTTACCACTTATGATCAACCTTTTTGGGGCAAGAGTTTTTTCTGTTCAACAGGCAATGCAAACTATTGTCATACCGATATTACAGATTAATCATCAGTTGGTAATGATATACTTTTTTTTTTGCCACTATGTCACAGCTGACCGTGTAGGGATCTCAAGGCAAGAGACGTCACAACCCTGGTATTCCTTGGAGGTCTCCCATCCAAATAGTAGCCAGGGTCAGGGCTGAGAGTGCGTAACTGGCCCAAGGTCATCTAGCAAGCTTCCATGACACAGTTAGGGACTTGAACCTGGGTTTCCCAGGTCCTAGTCCAACACCTTTACCAATATACACTCGGCTGCTACATTTGATGCTTGTAGTAAGGATATACTACAAGCATTAAATTCAGCATCAAAGCTAGAGTTTAATGCTACGGTAGCCTGAAACAGGTAGCCCAAAGGCCAAATCCAGATCCTTTAAGGGTGTCACATGGTCCTAAATTCTTAGCCTTTCTTCCTGCCTTCCCAGAGTCAATACAAGGTAGTAGCAAGCGTGAGCTGTGAACTGAATCAGTGTGGTGCAATGCAGGGGTTTTTGAACGCTGTATATCACCTCAGCTCTCCTGTTGTTCCAGCAGAAACTACAGGGATCTCATTCTCTTCTTCTACCTGCAGAAGGAAGGATCCATGAAGCTTTAAGCAAGCTACTCTCACCCCCACACATAAACATGAAATAAGGGGATAATAATGAACTACATTACAGGGTAACTGTAAAATTGCATTACTGGTCACAGTCAACCAGCAGTTTATTGGTCGTGCTCTGGGTATTGAAAAGGGGCATCTAAATGTTATATAAAAGTAATATTACTCCTTCCCCCCACCACCCCCACACTTTCTTTTTTGGGATGTTTTAAAGTTATAAACTTTAAAGTTATAAAGTTATAGGAGCCCCGTGGCACAGAGTGGTAAGCTGCAGTACTGCAGTCCAAAGCTCTGCTCACGACTTGAGTTCGATCCCAACGGAAGTTGGTTTCAGGTAGCCGGCTCAAGGTTGACTCAGCCTTCCATCCTTCCGAGGTCAGTAAAATGAGTACCTAGCTTGCCGGGGGTAAAGGGAAGATGACTGGGGAAGGCACTGGCAAACCACCCTGAAAACAAAGTCTGCCTTGGAAACGTCGGGATGTGACGTCACCCCATGGGTCAGGAGTGACCCGGTGCTTGCACAGGGGACCTTTCCCTTTAAGTTATAAAGCCTCTTTCAGTACTTTTTACTATAAAATTAACTGATTGCGAGACTACAAGCATCGACTCCTGGACAGGCTTTTCCGAAGTCACAGGTCCTCCACCCAGCCGCAACCCTTAACCAGGGCAGAGCTTTGGAAACAAGACTAGCAACCCAGCTGCCAGAGGCGGGGCCTGCGGAAGGGGCGGGCTTTACGAGACCCAGAGCAAGAGGAAAGCAGGCGTCCCGCCTCGAACAGCGAGCCCGCCTTACCACGCCGCAGGCGAAGAGCAGGGGGTGCCGAAGACTGCGGGACAAGGCTCAGGCCTACCTTCGTTGCGGCTCAAAGGCTCGGCCAAAAAAACAACCGCCGCCCTTCTGCAACGTCCCTTATTTGTTCTGCCCAGCCATGGCTTCGCCTCTTCCGGGTTTTCTGCGCATGTCCCTCCCTGTGACGTAGTACAGGTCCCCGCTTAAGGCAAACTTACCCTCGCGGCTGCTCTCTCTCTCTCTCCCCCCCTCCCAAACGCGGGAGATTTAAAAAATGTCCCCGCGACTGGCTGATCGGTGGGTTTTTGTTCCCTCCAGGGAACAGAACGAAGCCTCTTTTCTGATCCGGGGGAAGGGGGGGGGGCTTCAGCTGTTCGCAAAAACTTGTTTGTATACTTGAACGTGGGACCATCATTCAGACGTCTGCATTATTAAAACCGGTGCATTCTGCTTTGCATCATTTGCTACTTCAAATTATTTATTATTTGCTAATTTATAGTCCCCCTTTCTCACTGAGATTTATGGCGGATTACATAGTGTACTAAGGTAAGTAAAGGTAAAGGTCCCCTGTGCAAGCACCGGGTCATTCCTGACCCATAGGGAGACGTCACATCCCGACGTTTACTAGGCAGACTGTATTTATGGGGTGGTTTGCCAGTGCCTTCCCCAGTCATCTTCCCTTTACCCCCAGCAAGCTGGGTACTCATTTTACCGACCTCGGAAGGATGGAAGGCTGAGTCAACCTTGAGCCGGCTACCTGAAACCGACTTCCGTCGGGATCGAACTCAGGTCATGAGCAGAGCTTTTGACTGCAGTACTGCAGCTTACCACTCTGCGCCACGGGTACTAAGGGTACTTTATTTTAAAAAAAATATTATTTTCATAACTAGCATTAGCTTCATATAGTCAAACGTTACTTAATATGAGCTTTTATGAAATAACAACTCTTTAGCTAGGCACTCTTATAAAGGACTGTAGACTGCCACTGTGTATCTGTTCATTGTATGTATTATCCTATTCTTATGGCATTTTTTTCTACTTTTGTAATACTATTTTATGCACTGTTAGACAAGAACATGCAGCATCCTGCATCATTATTTTCCAAAATGAGAAATGTCAGTACTCAGCCATGACTAGAAGCGCAGACCTCTCTTCTGGAAATTCTGCTCCATAACCTCAAATCCATGGTGGGTGGATGTATTGCATACACAAGAGGGTGCGCTCAAGGAAAACATGGACTGCTGAGCATAGAGCAGCAAGAACCACCCCACCAAATGAGCTTATCCATTGATTGTAGAGTCGCCTACCAGCCAACTCAGTTGCCAATAATAGTGGAGTCTATTTATTTATATAAAAACTATTGTTGTGTAATAAATATTTACTTATTCACAACATTTTTTTCTTTTACAAATTTACAAAACAAGGCAGCTTGTTATAAGTATACTAAGAAAAAAATATAAGAGACTTTAGCACAATGCATCTTGATTTTTAAAACAATAAAACAAAATAAAGAGAACGTCCATACGCACAAATAATTTACAAATAACTTTTTTTGTTATAGGAGGCACTGTTCGGCTGTTTCCATCATTCAGAAACAACTAACTAGTTGAGACCACAATAATAGACATGATCCCAACGCCAGTAGCATTAAAGGAGTCCAATTAATCATACTGGAAATATGTGGTGTGACTCTAAATTACAGCTACAGATCAGACTAAGAGAAACATTCATCAGCATTGCAATTCTATGCAGATCTAAGCATGGCTAAGCCTACTATTTTAATGGTCTTAAGCTTCCATAAGTCTGCATGCCTTGATCTGTGTGGCCCAGTCTAGCCCATCTTGTCAGATAGCCAAAGTTAAACAAGGGCAGCCCTGGTTAGTACCTGGATGAGAGACTACCAAGGAAGTCCAGGGCCACTATGCACAGGCAGGCAATGGCAAACCACCTCAGTTCATCTCTTGCCTTGAAAACCTTGTAAGGGGTCCCATAAGCTGGCTGCAACTTGATGGCACTTTACACACACACCTCTGCATAGGATTCCTTTTTAGTTTTCCAAGACCATTACAAAGTTTGTTCTGTTTCTAGTGGGATTCAGCCCTTATATAAAGAACACACACTAGCTGCGTTGCCAACAAGTGTCACTTTTATTAACAGTATCCTAGGATGCCACTGACACAAGAGGGATGACGGCCCCAAATCAACTGCGGGCAGCTGCTGTTGGCAAGTTCACATAGCTCTTCATGGGTGGGAGTGGTCTGATCTTCCGTCCTGCCCAGCCCCCTTTGCGGTGCCACCGGCCACTTCGTGGACGCTTTCCTAACCACCGGTTCCGTCCAGCTTTCCCAATGATCCTCTTATTGTGGTCAACGTTGGACACGCGTCCCACTGTAGCCATGCAAGTCTCCAGCACCTATAAGGGTAAAAAGGGTGAGGAAAGCAGGATATACTGCAATATATAGTCTATTCTGCTAGGTATACTATAAGTCTATACTATAGGTATAGTACAGTATAGACTATAAGTCTATACTATAAGTCGATCTGTGCCTAATCCACATGGTTCACACTCTTTATTATACATTATACGCTTATTTTTAAGGCTGCCCTTTCTTGCAGTTTTGAAACAATTTTGCATAAACTCCCTCCACACCACCAAATTAGGAGCCTAGAGGCTTCTCATGCAGGCATGCTCCCGCCCCAACAAAATCAGCTGCTGCCATATGCCAGAAAAAGGCTTCAACACCCACCCCCCGGCTGAGGTTTCACAACATCTTCTATCATAATGGTGTACCTGCATTTGTCTCTTGGAGGGCAACTGTATTATGGCTGTTCCATTCACCTTCCTTAGTAATATACCACAGGTTCCTGTGACAGCATTGAAAGAGAACATCAGCTGGGTTTCTACATCTTTAATTCCAACTACGGCTTAATTCACACTTACTGGTAGCAGTATGGGAGAAACCAAAGGACTGCAGTTGCTACTTCAATCCAGAAATTACATAGGAAGAGAAAATCATTACTTTCTTTCCCAGTCTATTGCTCAGCCAGTGAAATGGGCCTACTCCACCACAATGTCACCCACATTCCTGAAAGCCTTCCAGAGTTAACCTGTAGCTCAGGACCATCCTCTTTTTCTTCATTCCACCTTAAGCAGAGCAGGACTTCATGGTCAGGATCAGTACAAACACCTCTTGTGTGACTTGTAATGGCCCAGTTTCATTCACTCTTTACTTGGCTAAAACCTAAGTTTCAAAGTTTTAATGCTTCCCAATCCAATGGCCAAGAGAAAGAGTTTTAACCAGACATCAAGGCTCTGTATAACAACATCCCCATAAAAAAGGGGCTACAGCCCATAAGAAACACTGTCCTTCAGAATACCACAGCACACTTTGCCACTTAGTTCTCAACCATAATCCAGAAATGTTTAGTTTTAAGTTAATTGAACAGCCATGAACATTAAAAAAGTTTGCCCCTAAATTGTAAAAAAGAGGAGGGGGAAAGGTCTCCCATTGTTGTGGATTCTGACTATCTGCCCAGGTTTGACCCCAACAACCTGTTTCTGACCTCAGTCCAATACTGACCTGCAGCTCGAATGTATTGTGCTCCTTTTCCAGGATGGCTCTCCAAGTTGTTGACCAGGGTTCCTATTGGCAGAGCCCCAACTGGATATGCATCCCCCTCCTTAGCCAAGACTGGAAGACAAAAATCCCACCGTGTTAACTCCCAACAAAGTTTAGAAACTCAAAGCAGAACTAAATTAACATCCTGACTGCACACCACTATCTTAGCCTGGGCTAAGGTTGGGCAGAGTTGGTTGGTAAAATGGGTTCAAGTACAACCCTCTCTTCCCAGAGAGTGCCTCGCTGGTCTTTATCCTCAATAGAAGGGAGTTTTCTAGCAGATCCTGCTCTTCCTGACTCTCCACAAGGTCTTCCAAGGGACAAGGCACTGCTCAGTTCCATCTTGAGTGTGATGTCCACAGGCTCTGCTGAACCTCCCCAAGAGAGAAAATGTCAACTCTTTAGCTGAGATCCATCCCATAGGCTGTGCCATACTCAAGTAGTGACCACTTCCACAACAACTCTGAGGAAACTGAAAAATCCATCCTATACCCAAGCTATTCACTGCCCTTCCCTTCTCTGTGGCAGATAAAGGTGTTTTTTTTACCTGCCATCCTGCCTATGTGCTTTGAAGTTTTGAGGATGTCACCAGCCTTCATGTTTTCTGTTGCAATGATCCAGCGTCTCCGATTCTCTCCAGCCACCAAAGCTATGTCAGCTGATCTGCCATGGGCAACAAGACAGCCCAGTGAAGAGAGGTCTGCTCATGCTACAAGCTTCACTCCCAGTTACAAAGAAGAAAAGTAAGTGGTACAGATCCCCTGAGCCCAAGCTGCTCTAGTTATACTGCTCACCACCACCCCCAGCAGTCTTTGAAAAATCTGACTACAGCTCACCTGCATGGATCATACCGGACCTGTATCACTTTCTCCTCAAATGAATTAGGCTCTTTCCCTTCTTGATAGTGCATCCTTCGGAAATCAATCATCCGGTAGCGCTGCTTATGGCCCCCTCCAATTCCATGCACACGGATACGACCTTGAGTGGGCATAGTACTTATTAGTTTTCTAATACAAAAGACTCTAAAATCAAAGAACTATAACAGAAATAACATCCTATAAGGTTCTCTGACAAATACTGCCCAGCAAGGTCTGTTATCAGTGCCCCCTTTGTCTAGGGATCATTCTGCAATGGTCCAGGCTTTTTCAGTGGCTACACCATGCTTGCAGAATAACCTCCCAGAAGAAGTCAAACGAAATTATTCTGGAATGCTTTTGGGGCAGTTTGGACAAAAGGAACTTATTTGTAGTTACACATAATTATGGAAAATAGATGCAATACTTAATATATATGCAGCATGAGGTGATTCAAAGTCTTTAAAAATAGAGAATGCCAATCACAAAAGATAAATAATTATTGAGCAAAGGAACATGGGTGCAGCTACAAGTGTGACCTGTGAAATCAGCAAGTTCTCACTACATGCCCATAAGCAAACCTCCATTTTCTCAGCTTCAGTCTACCATCAGTTCTATGGGGATAACACTGGCCAATCTTATAGGGCTGTTGTAAGAATTACTGTAGGTATAAGTTTCTCAGCATTTGAAATGCACTATATACTAAGTATTATTCTGTAGAACATGTCCACCTTCAGGAATTTGCATCCACTATTTTCATGAATCCCATTTTTAAATGAGAGAGGTCACAAATCAGTGATAGAGCACAGGCATCATATGCAGAAAGTTCAGTTTCAGTTTTTGACAATTTCAGCTGAAAAGGATCTCAGGTATCAAGGCCTGCTTGAGGCTTTGAAGAGCTGCTGCCAATCAAAGTAGATAATACTGGACAAGATGGACTAATGGTGTGACTCAATATAAAACATCATCATAAAAACAGATTTACAAACTGGGTTAATTAGCTGGAACTAAATATGTAAGCCAGCTGTAGTTCTATGCCTTGTGAAGATATTTCAAGTTTAACTTCCAGAATGAACGCACTACTGCCTACCTCCCTGCTAAATGATTTGCGATTAGGCCAGCTTCTATAACAAGTCTTTAAAGTAGGAAATAAAATGTAGATGTGAAAAGTACTGTATATATTTTTTAAAATGTCCGTTTGCCTCCAATCTGTTCCTCCAAAAAAACCTAGAAAAAGACCTTGGCCTTCACAGCTTCAAAATTTCCAAAGATTGTGCTTATTATATTTCTTCCATCATGGAACACAAGGCAGCTTATATTGGATTGTCAGGAGGTCTCCTATCTCAACAGTGGGTTGGATCCACTGAACATTTCCACTGATTTCCCTCCCTTCACAGCAGGCCGCCAACTCCATCGACATATTATTCCTAGGGGTCCTCTGAACCCCAGTAGCAGAACTGCAGGTGGCATTTTGGGCTGCCACAGGAATGGGGACAGGTGAACAAGTCACACTTCACTGATGGAAATCTGTCACTGGAGTTATTCAGTGAGATCCAAACCACAGACTAAACCCAGATCTTTGCTGTTCCAAGGCTGCTGCATTATGTGCCCTACAATCATACCCCAGGTCCACTTGTGTGTTTTTAGCCTCATCACAACCAGCTTCTGCCCAATACCTCATGTCTGTCCCATCTCACCCACCCTCGGACCTCACTCCTGTCACATATTGATTTGCTAGGACTTGGAAATACAGAGGACATTGATTCCCTTATCCCAATACTCATCATGGCTGTGTGAACAGGTAACAGAGCCACATGGTAAAAACTTGAACATTCATGAACAAGGAAAGCCTTATAATTTCTACAAAAATGTTAAAGTGGAATGTTTTTAAAAAAATTCCCTTGCTCTGAAAAAAGAACACAACAAGAGTCTCTGGTCTCACTAAACTGACTTCATTTAGTAAGTTTTCTGACCTCATTTAGTAAGTTTTCTTTAATGTTCTGAGGCCACCTCACTGCAGTCCTTTGGGAGCCACTGCTAAGAAAACATACCTGTGTGATCTCGGCCTCCTGTTTTTTTCATGCCAATGGGTCTGGTGGTGTACTTGATCCGGCATTTCCACATCGGATTGGAAGTGGATAATACAGGAGATGTGCCGATTTCCCGGTATGCATGGAATTGCCAAGCAAGACAGACGGGCTTGGGAGATACGGTAATCTAGGAAAAGCAAAAACTCCCATGTTTTACCACTCAGTTCCAGTTACTGCTCCAGCACTGCCAAACCCACCACATTCTATAACCAGGCAATGCCAACTGCAGCAGCCAAAATTAGGAACAGACATACCCTGGCTCACCACATGTAATTATTATCTTTCATCCATTCCTTTCTCAAACAAGAACATGTTTCTGGTAGACTTCTGGAAAGTCTGAGACACACACTAGAAGAAGCTGTTTTACCACAGATTAATGGGAAGCCGCCTCCTTGAGAGGCAGTCACAGGCAAGTGCTTAACCATTAAATGAAAGTTGCTGGGGCCAATGTCTTTGCAGAAGCCAGTCTCCAAGCTGAACTTTTTTGTCTTCTAATTCCAGATTTGTGGGGGCATAGTTGTGAGTATTCAGTTAGGGAAAGGCATTTGGTCCATACTTAAAGGCACTCTTGCTTATAACAGCTGCATGTGCCATTGGCCAAATCCTAAAACAGATTGCAGAGCTGAGCCCTGGCAGACCCAAGTTTAATTTAAGCCTCAAACAGAAAAAAAATACACTAATTTAGTTAATAAGAGTCCACCAAAAACCCTTATCTTAAGTTAAGGTACCCTAGTATATACAATGCATGAGATACAACCACACAAGAAAAAAGAAAGAGGGTATGACCATCAAAGGGATGAGGTCCCCATACCTGTGAGACACGAGGGCTGGAAGAAAGCAGCAGGGACCCAAAACTCCGGATCAAGCTATGTACAGCCATGATGTGTGATTCTTTCTCCTGCCAAAGAGCAATAGCATGGTATTGATTTACTCCCAGAGAGAGAGAAAAAATTAAAGGACACCAAGATACACCAGCATTGCTAGGGACATGTGCCGCCTATCTAGGGAATCTGCAAGAACTGCTCCCTTCCCCAGGGGACAGATTAAGTCAATGTACAAATCAGTGAGAGAGATGGAATGGGGCAGTTACCATCCTGTTCTAGGGCATATTCTTGGAGTTGTTGCCCTTGTTTCTTATATGGACAACTTGTGAGGGCAGCTTTACATGCTAGACTTATTACAAGGAAAGTATTCCTGTTTACAAATTGCATGAAGCTCATGCACAGGAAATCCATAATATGTAAAGTTGCCCTGACCCACAGATCTCTTATTCACAGGAACAGCGGGAAGGTATCACAGAGGCTGCTCTCTTGTAAGTAAATGGGAAGGTTATGATATGCTGCAAGACAAGTAACCCCAGTGTGAGAGCTGGGGAGCTGCTACATAAGGTTTGAGGAGGCTTATATGGAAGACTGGATGAACCCCCTTGAGTGTCTTAGGGAGACTCAGTTCCACGGTAACCTCGTTGATTATTCTGGTAATGGGGAAAGGTCCTACATAACGGTCGCTCAGTTTTTTGCAGGGGCGAAGAGAGCGGAGGTTTTTGGTGGACAGATAGACTTGCTCCCCCACCTTGAGTTCCCGTCCCGGAGACCGGTGTTTGTCCGCTTGTTCCTTGTACTTGCTTTTTGCCCTTTCCAGATTTTTGAGCAACCATGGCCGGGTGGATTTAACCACCTGAATCCACTCCTGAAGATCAGGGGTAGACTGGAGCTCTGGCGAGACGGGGGCAGAACCGAAAGGGCCAAAATCCGTCCCGTATATAACTTGGAAGGGACTAAAGCCGGTAGAGGAATGAGGCGCATTGTTGTACGCATATTCGGCAAATGGCAGCAGGTCAACCCAGTCATCCTGGTGGAAATTTACATAGCAGCGCAAATAACATTCTACTACCGCATTTACTCGTTCTGTTTGACCATCCGTTTGGGGGTGATAGGCGGAAGAAAGGCCCTGTTCCTCCACTCCCATTAACTTTAGGAAAGCCCGCCAGAATTTGGCAACAAACTGGACCCCCCGGTCGGAGAGGACCTTCCTCGGGATCGAGTGTAGCCTGAGGACGTGCGTGATGAACAGTTTAGCTAAGCCCTGGGCTGAAGGAAGACCTGCACATGGAACGAAATGAACCTGTTTGGAAAAGAGGTCTGTGATAACCCAGAGAACCGTTTTCCCCCGACTTGGAGGTAGGTCGGTGATAAAATCCATGGCGATGACTTCCCAGGGACGGGAGGGGTTCTCAAGCGGTTTGAGAAGCCCCGGGGGTTTTCCCATCCGTTTCTTGGCTGTGGCGCAGGTGGGGCAGCTGCGCACATACAACTCCACATCAGATCTCATACCGGGCCACCAGAATTGCCTTCGAACCAGGTGAAGCGTTTTTACGAAACCAAAATGACCTGCTAGCCTGGCCCCATGTACAAGTCCCAATACTTCTTTGCGAAGGGAAGATGGGACATATAGTTTCCCCCCTTGCACCCACCAAGTGTTGGTTCGTTCCAAGCCAGGGGGGAGGAGATTGTGCTCCTCCTCCTGCAAGGAGGCGTCCCGGAGTCGCTGTTGGAACACTTCCGGGATACCTTTGAGCGTAGGGGGGGTCTCCGGTTGGCGGGCTTGGGATCGGGTGGTGACGGCTAAGCCAGGGACTTCCCCTCGCTGTTCGGGAGTGAACAGGGAGTCGACGGGGCGATCGAGATCGTTGCGATACTGGGGAAGTCGTGACAAAGCATCAGCTAGGGCATTTTCTTTGCCAGGGACATGTTTGAGGGTGAACCGGAATTTTGCAAAAAATTGGGCCCACCGAATTTGTTTGGCATTGAGTTTTCTAGCTCCCTTGAGAGCCTCAAGATTCTTGTGATCGGTGCACACTTCGAACGGCAGCTCGGCCCCCTCCAAGAAGTGTCTCCATATGGTAAGGGCATGTTTGACTGCTGCTGCCTCCTTCTCCCAAATGGCCCAGTTGATTTCGGACTGGGAAAACTTCTTGGAGAAGTAGGCGCATGGCCTTAACCGTCCCCCCTCATCCCTCTGCAATAGGGCCCCGCCCATTGCTACATCCGAGGCATCCACCTGCACCACGAAGGGCTTGGTGCAATCCGGGTGAGCCAAAACGGGTTCGGATGAAAAAAGTAGCTTTAAACGTTCAAAAGCTTGCTGGCACTGGGGAGACCATTGCAGACGGGCTGAGGGGAGTGCGGCGCTAGCCCCCCTGTCCTTGGTACGCAACAGGGCAGTGAGGGGAAGCGCAACTTGGGCAAAGTTGGGAATGAAATTCCGGTAAAAGTTGGCAAACCCCAACAACTGTTGAAGTTGGCGGCGGGTAGTGGGGGTTTCCCAGTCCCGCACCGCCTGGACCTTGGCGGGGTCCATTTCCAACCCTTGGTGGGAAATTACATACCCCAAAAATGTAATAGAAGGTTGGTGGAATTCACACTTGGACACCTTAGCATACAGTTTGTGCTCCCGCAGCCGCTGGAGCACTTCTCGCACTAGGCGCACATGTTCTTCCATGGTCTCAGAGTAAATAAGAATATCATCGAGAAATACCACCACCCCCCGAAACAGTAAATCATGCAAAACTTCATTAATTAATTGCATAAAGACACTCGGAGCCCCCGAAAGTCCGAACGGCATGACCAGGTACTCAAACATCCCAAAACAACTGGAAAAGGCCGTTTTGGGTTCGTCTCCTTCTTTGATGCGAATGCGGTGGTAGGCTTCTACCAAGTCCAGTTTGGTGAAGATTCGGCCCTCCTTTAATTGTGCTAGAAGGTCAGGAATAAGAGGGAGGGGGTAAGCATTAGACTGGGTGACTGCGTTCAGTCTGCGAAAGTCAATACACAGTCTTAAATCTCCCGTCTTTTTCTTTACAAAGAAAGCTGGGGCTGAATAAGGAGCCTTGGAGGGGCGTATGAAACCCCTCGCCAGATTGACATCCAGATAGTCCCGCAATACAGTCTTTTCACTGGGGCTCATGGGGTAAACCTTTCCCTTAGACAGTTTGCCTTCCCCTACGATCTCGATGGCACAGTCCGTTTCTCTGTGGGGAGGCAGTTCGTCGCACTCTCTAACATCGAAAACATCAGTAAACTGCGAGTACTCAGAGGGTAATTGAGGAGAGACTGGGGCGGGGGACCCTACCAGTGCGGCGGCTGGAGTTCTGAGTACCCGTTCCTTGTCATGCAACCCACAGGGGTTTTCGGGGAAAGAAAGCACCCGTTTAACCCAATCAATGGAGGGATTGTGTCCCCTTAACCAGTTCATCCCTAACACCACAGGGGTTACAATAGGGGCGATGGTGAAATACAACCGTTCCCAATGTTCCCCCACGGACATAATCACGGCTGCAGTTCTGTGGGTCACAGGGCCCCGTTTAAAGTCACTCCCGTCCATTTGGGAAAAACGGAGGGGTCCCGGAAGCCGCTTGCGCCGGACCCCCAACTTCTTGGCAGTTTCCTCATTTATCATGGTGCGGGCACACCCCGAGTCGACCAACGCGGGAACCTCTAATGGGGGACCCCCTTTGGGTAGGGACAGATGAACACGCACAAATACATTGTCCTCTTGGGCGCTTACCATCGGTGGAGCTCCTTGCACAACGATAGGGACGGTCTGCTGCGGAGCCCCCTCTACAGCAGACCGACGGCGTTTTTTGCCGGCTGTTCCCACTCTTCCTCCTCGCTGGAAGAGGGGGACGGGGTGGTGGCTTCCGGGGAGCCGTCCGAATCAAAGACGGTATTTGTAATCCGGGACCCCGATGGGACCGTAGAGTCGGATGCCCCATCCTGGGGGCGCGCGTGGAGAGCGGAGGGTGCGCCGGAGCGCCGGCTCAGTGGTCCACTTCTGCGGCGAGGCTGGCTGTCGGCGGCCGGTTTCGTCGGCTCGGCCTGGGTTTGGCGGGGGGGGGTCGGACGGCCTGAGCGAGAGGGGCATTGCGATGCAAAGTGACCCTTTCCCCCGCAGATCAGGCAGACGCCGGCCTCGAACCGCTTGCGGCGTTCCGCGGCCGAGAGACCCCCGCCACCCCCTTGCCGGAGTTCCCGGCCACGGTCACCTCGGGGCCTGGGGTCTCGCCCAAGCCGTTGCTTGGACAAGTTCAGGAGTTGCTTGCGATTCTCGATGTCAGCAGCATGGCGAACCCAACCTTCCACATCCGGGGGGTTCCCTTGCATGAAGGCCCAATGTTGGAGGTCTGGGTTGAGACCCTCCCTGAAACATTGTACCAAGGTAGCTTCACTCCAGTCCAGAATTCGGCTAGCCAGTGACTGGAACTCACTTGCATACTGCGCCACCGACTTAGTCCCTTGGCGCAGTTGCATCAGGGAGGCTTTAGCCCGCTCACCCAGAGTCGGGTCCTCAAAACGGTTTCGGAGTGCTACCATGAACTCGTCCAGGGTTCGCAGTACCGGCGAGCGGAGTTCATACTGCAACACCATCCAGGCAGCCGCCTCCCCTTGCAGTAAGGAAGCCACGTACTGCACCCGGGACTCCTCAGAAACGAAGGTTCGGCCTTGTTCCCGCATAAAAATGTCCACTTGGACCATAAAAAAGGTCAATTGGTCTCCCGACCCGTCATACGTGACTTTCAGGTCCCGACGGGCCGGGGGGGCAGGGGTTGCGGGCGGAACTACCGGCGCCCCGTCTGGGGGAGCACCGGCTGGAGGTTGCAACTTCAGCGCATCTAGGGCCGTGGCCATCTCACCCATTACGCGTTGCATGGTCTCCATCTGCTCCTGCATAGCCCGGCGGTCTTCCTGCCACTGCTTTCGTTCTTCCTCCATGAGGGCCTCTTTGCGGGCCGGGTCCCCTTCGAGTCCCGTGCTGGGGAAGGCCAACCGGCGATCCTTCGCCGCAGTCCGCGAGAGCGACCAGCCCTTGGGAGAGTCCAGCCAATAAGTAAGCCCCCGGGGACGTTCGTCCCGATCTTGGTCGGGGGCGCGACCCTTCGGTTTCTTTGGCTTGGCTCCCTCCTCCTTCGGGTCCGGCTTCTCCGGCTCGTCCGGAGCCTTGGGGGCATCGGGGATAGGGGTGGTGTCCTCGTCGGCTGACATTCTGTCCAAAGCGGTACAGCTGCAGTCCGAGAGGCAACGACTTGCAACTTAATGTGAGAGATCCCCCTCTCTGAGTTTGCTTCTCCAAATCAGTTGCTCAGACGTTGATACAGAAACAATAGATTTATTGAAGCCTTCAGGAGATGAGACAGGCACAGGTAGAAAGTTGCAAGTGAGGGGCTATACGGGTTTACAGAATATATTGACTCCAGGGCACTGGGGCACTGGGGTTCACACTTATTGTTATGGGAAGTTACAAGCTTGGCATAATACAAAACATCAGACGGATCCCAGGAAGTCTGGTGCGGCTATCACACTTCCAAGGCCGCACCGGCCTGAGGGAGTACTGGCAGGAAAACAGCGGGGGGGGAAGATACATGGGCCATCAGGCCTGGCGCCTGAGACCAGAAGGTGTGAACTGCTTTTACGAGTTCACTGATAATACCGCAGGTGATGGAAAGCAGAGACACAAAGACAGAGACCCTCACACCCAGTACCAAGGAAGGAAAGAAGAATGTGGAACAGCATACACATTTAATATTCTTCCCTACTGCTGGGGACTGAGGTGTTCGATACGGGGACAGATCTGTGTGGTTCCCCATTGCTGCAGCAGTTGCTGTTACAGTTCAGCAGGCACGGGGCTGCCACATGGCAGGTTTTCCTGAATTTTCCCTGCCCAATTCCCTGCAGCAATAATTCCTTCCCCTCCCCATACCAGGGGGCTTTCTTGTTTGTTTTTCTTAATTTTAAATCTGCAATTGGTGCATCATTGTAGCATTACAATATCATAACAATCTGTAAGGTTCTCTTAATTGCCAGTTTTCATTTATTTTAAAAAGTCTCTGCAAAAAAGGTACTAAAGACTTGTTTTTTTAATGCAAGCTGGGAATTCAGAGAACTTGACAAAATGTTACAAAACCATAATGATGTGGGAACTGCAGCTTTTTTTTTAAAGCCCTCTGGTGAGAGAATGGCCACTGTGGGAGACTGGGCCAGGCAAAATGGTACGGATGTGGGCAGGACTAGGAAGATCCAGACTTTTCCATCCACATGGGTATGGCCCCAGCTTTGCTATGATCTTTCCCAAAACAGCTCACCAAGGCAGGCTTTGGAATGATCATAAGAAAGATGGGGGAAAGACAGGAAATGCATGGAAGCACCATAATGCTGTTGAGAAATGCAGAAAAAAAACACATTTCCCAACAGCACCTGAACCAGAGCAAACAACCCATGGGTAAATTACTTCAGTGTACTAGATAATTTCAAGAAAACTACTGAAGAGGAATTTCAAGACATTATATCCATTACCCCCGCTAAATTTATTTATTTGCATTATGTATAGTCCACTTTTCTCACAGGGACTCAAGACAAATTATGCATAGTGAGTCAGTGCAATCAACAAAATGGGACATTCAATAACCAATGTATTCGCATTTTAGAAGTCTGGAACCACCCAAAAGAACCAAAGCATAGCATTAGTATTAATATGACACATAGGCGGTACAGAAATTACATAAATAGGACCCTATTTACAATAAGTTTATACACAGCAGTATAGACTACAGTGCCCTGACCTGGATGGCCCAGGCTAGCCTGATCTCGTCAGATCTCAGAAGCTAAGCAGGGTCAGCCCTGGTTAGAGTTTGGATGGGAGACCACCAAAGAATACCGGGGTTGCTGTGCAGAGGAAGGCACTGGCAAACCACCTCTGTTAGTCTCTTGCCATGAAAACCCCCCAAAAAGGGGTCACCATAAGTCTGCGGCGACTTGAAGGCACTTTACACACACACATAGACCACAGTATAGCAGTTAGATGAGATTATAGGTGCCCTTTGGCAGAAAACAGTATAGGCCTCACTTGTGCTTTAAGAGATTTGTGCCGCAGACATCAGCAGCCGAAGCTTTCCATGGACCTTTGCTACTTACTACTGAAGATCAAGTCTCTGTGAGAGGGCCAACCTCTCGGTCACACAAGCTGGCTCTACAAGCGGCAACCCATAAAACCCAAGGAAAAAGCGGATACTTTTTTTGTTTTTATACTCACCCTAAATAATGGCTCACGACACTGCACCCATGAGTCTTCTCTTCCGACTAAAGTCTACGAGGCATGCGCGTCACACCCCTGGGAGGAGCATCAGAAGAAACATCAGTATCTATAGTAGTTGAAAAGGGCAAGAGTCCAGGAGCACCTTAAAGACTAACAAAAATATTTTCTGGTAGGGTAGGAGCTTTCGTGAGCCACAGGCTCACGAAAGCTCCTACCCTGCCAGAAAATATTCTTGTTAGTGTTTCAGGTGCTCCTGGACTCTTGCCCTTTTCTACGACTGCAGACAGACTAACACGGCGACCCACTATGAATTATCAGTATCTATAGATTGGCTGTTAAAAAAAAAAAAGCATGGTCGATATACAACCTGTTTCCCTTTTCTCCACGCAGAATTAGCAAGGACTATTTCCGCGTCACGACACCGCAGAGAACCGCCAGAGAGCGCGCCCAGAGCGGCAGAGGCGGAGTCCAGCTTCCGCGTCACGTGACCGAGGGACCGCTCTCCTCCCCTCTCGCTGTCTGCTCGGGCGTATTCCGAAGCTAGTCGCCATGTTGGATTTAAAGGGGCTGCGGCCACATTGGGAGGAGCCGGACTGAGCCGCTCTCTTTTCTCTTCCCTCGGGTCTCCGGGATCGGGGGTCTTTGGGGGGGGGGAGCGAGCCTTAAGCGCATGCGCGCGCCTCATCCTGTGATCCGAAGGAGGCAGGCAAAGCAGCAGGTAGGAGTCCTTTTTTAAACCCCTGCTTCAAAAAAATAAATAACGCCCAGATGGGAGAGGGTATGCTGGGTGAAACTGTTATCTCTTTGCCCAGGAAACCGTTAGACTGAGGAGGCTGCCGTCTTGGCAAGAGGGCATAACGCCTATTAGGGTGTTGCTGACAGAAGGATAGGCCTTTGGGATCTGTGTGGTGATGGTTGGTGCGTAATGTTTTTTATTCCCCCCGGTGCGGGGAACGAGAATGGTCCATCAGACTAGGTGGAAACAAAAACGCATCATCTGAAAATCACCCCCTCACACATGCAGGGTCTGGCAAGGATCAAAGGGCACTCTTCCGATGCTCAGGAGCACTGCTGTCTATTCTTCACATGCTTCTGGCATAAGTGAAAGCCCGATTTCAGGCTGATGACAAATAGTGTGCCCACGAGCCAGATCCACTTTATCTTAGCCATCATCCCGCTGGTGGCTGATTGCTCATCCCTGACTCAGCTGCAGATTTTTGCCTCTGAATGGCTGCGTCTGCCCTACGGGCGAAGCAAATGACTGTGGGCTCAGCGCTGACAACAGATAGAAGGGCAGGAGTCCTGGAGTCTTGGCACTTCTGCTCTAGCAGCAGTGATATAGCTTGATAGACTGTCAAGGTTTATTTGCAAGCTGCTTGGGGGGGGGATTGTACTCACGGACTGGGTCCTAAGTTGGCTGGGGCTGTACGCTTGTTGCTAGGGTACTGCCAAGTCGGCTTTCCAGGTAAGCCACAGTGGTGCCATAAAAGACTCCTTTCCAATACTACTTTCCCTTATTTTTCTGCAGTGGTATCACTTCCTTCTTGCAGATCCAGGGCTGCCTATATTATTTTGGGTTGTATGTGCTCAGATTCGCTCTGGCTGTTTATTACCTTGTCTGCTCCTCGATCTGTGGTTTAGGGTACAGCATTCTTAGTTTGGGGTCTCTGAGTTGGCCTCAGCTGCTGTTCTTTCTTGCTTTGAGAATTAAGACTTCAGGGATGTGTCCTGTGTATCCAATTCATCCCTTCCCAATTCACTTCTCTGATGCCAGGAAAATCTTTTACGTCTGGCATATTTTTTCTTAACTTGGAGGTGGTAAAAATTTTCTGATGCAACATTCTGCAACTGTGTTAGTATTTCTGATCCCCCCCACTTTACAAAGAATGTTAGGGCTGTTGAGCTATTTCCCTGTGCTCCTTTTTTCAACCCCAGTCTAAAAGTTAGAAGCTGTTGGATTACACCACCTTGTTAATCATTCAGAAGTCTGAGGAAGTTTTGATCTCTGAAGCCAGCTTTGCTGTCCTAGGAAAGGGGTTGGCATAGATGTGCCCAGCTACAAGGTCTGCTGTGTATGTGGCACCATCCTGCTATTTATAACCATGATGCTATCTCACCCCTGGGACTGTAGGCTGAGGCCTTCTGGAACAGGGAATTTAATGGATTTCTTTGAGACTATAACCTTGGGCACGCCCTGTTTTCTAAGGATTAAGCTGTTATTGGTACGATTCTTTACAGAGCTAGGTGTGTTTGTCCTTTGGTTTTATTGGGCATAGGTATACCTAGCTCCGCATAGGATTGGGCTGCACACAAGTCAAAGGTTTGCTCTTGTTACACTGGAGCTAATCCTTTCACTAAACTATGAGGTCTGATCTGTCAAAACAAGAGATTAGTTGTACTAATACATGGCTTTTCTCCCTAATGGCATCCCAAAACAACTTGCAGCATTCTCCCATTCTTTATTTTACCCCCATAACAGCCCTGTGAGGTAAGCTAGGCTGAGAGAAAGTGGCTGGCCCAAGGTCACTCACCATGGCAGCGTGGGGATTTGAACCTGGGCTTCCCAGATCCAAGTCTGACATTCTATTTATACCTCAATAGCTGCTGCATTCACATATTGCACAGATAGAAAATATTGGGCATGCTCCATGTTCAATTGCTCAAAGGCCTTTTAGTCCAGCACGCCTTGCACTAGTACTTGAGATTGTTAAACTTTTTAAAGTGTCACTGTTCTTGAAGGTGACACTGAACTGAGATATGGCGTGGGTGGAAGGAGGAGGGTATTTTTCAAAGCACTGCTTTAGTTAGTATCTTTACTAGGGAATGTGCTGTACAGTATGTTAGCAAAATCTTTGGAAATTGGTTCTTGTAGGTTATCCGGGCTGTGTAACCGTGGTCTTGGAATTTTCTTTCCTGACGTTTCGCCAGCAACTGTGGCAGGCATCTTCAGAGTAGTAACACTGAAGGACAGTGTCTCTCAGTGTCAAGTGTGTCACACTTGACACTGAGAGACACTGTCCTTCAGTGTTACTACTCTGAAGATGCCTGCCACAGTTGCTGGCGAAACGTCAGGAAAGAAAATTCCAAGACCACGGTTACACAGCCCGGATAACCTACAAGAACCAATGAACTCTGACCGTGAAAGCCTGCAACAATATTATTTGGAAATTGTTTGCACTTGGATTATTCAGGAATATTAAAAGCTTGCTTGGGAGAGTGCAAATAAAAGATAAACGGTTTCTTTAATTTTAAACCTAGCAATGTTAAGGGAAATATTTTTACATCTTGCTCAACATGAAGAAAGATAGTTAAGACCATTTGCTGCATTCTCTAGCACACAGTTTTTGAACAGGGGTCTTCGAGCACATGTTTGGAATGCATCAGATCCCATGTTCTCCCTGAGGTGAAGGGCATCTTGCAGATAGACGGGTGTTTCCGTTCCTGGGTCATAGATAGGCACGAAGTACACAGAAATTAACCTCAGTTCCTGTCCCCTGGCCGGAAAGGCCCCTTCGTCTCCACTTTTTCTTCCTGCCTCACGTAGATAGGCAGCTCCTTCTGGTTGCTCCGATCGCAACCAGCACCATCGACTTTTTTCGATCCAGGCTTCCAAGGCACTCTTTTTGGATTTCTCTGACATCCCCGGTTTTTCCAACGCCCGGAGGATGTCTTCGTCACCCGGCTCTACCTCGGATGGGTTCCTCCGGCCGGAGGACCATGTGGCTGGTCTCCTGCCGAGCACCAGGCAGGGGACTTTGGGTGCCTGAGCTCCCGCGGTTGAGAGGGGCAGCTGCAAGGCGGCCGGCAGGGCTTCCGCGGAGGCGGCGCAGACCACAGCCAAGAACTCCGGCTGGCTCCCCACGGCGGCGGTGGACTCCAGCGGCGGCATGGCACCCAAACAACTCCCCACGGAAGCAGCGGATGCCGGGAGTTCTGAACCGCCTGGAGAATGGGGACATGAGGCGGCGGCGGCTGGGACCAGCTCGTCAGCCGGCAGAGCTCCCGCAGGAGCGGCCGAGCTCAGAAACGAAGGGGCGCGCACCCGGCCTGCCGCTGAGCTGCAAAACACCAGCTCTGGCAGCAGGCGCAAAAGAAAACGTGCGGACAAGGACGGGAAGGAAAAAAGTCCCGCCAAACAGCCCACAAGCGCCCAAGGCCCGCTCGGCCCGCACAGCCGATGAGGACCTGCAGCGTTCCCCGGAGCATCAGCAACACGAGACAAGCGGCGGCAACACCACACACTAACAACAGACCTCTCGGCAGCCGGGTGAGCTACAGGGGCCCTGTTTGCCGGAGGGGGGCAGAGGGCGGAAGGCCTAATGGCCGTCATGAGGCAGGTTCTCCGGGAGGAGTTCCCTTTTCTGCAGGCAGCCTCCCTCTCCTCCTCACACAGGGGAGGTTCTGAGGCCTGTTACCGTGAGTCCTCCCCAGAACCCGAGACCTCTGGGAACAAGAACCATGCCCGCCGCCCCAGGGAAGTCCCACCCCCCTGGCCCACCAAGGCTGCTAGGAAGGCCTGGCCCCCTCAGAGCCCTAGCCGCAGGGAGGGAACCCCAGATACCTCTGCAGACTCAGATTCAGACTCAGAGGGAAGGGAGGAGGGGGAGCTCTCCAACGAGGAAGAGCCCCAAGCCCCCACTGAGCATCACAACAGGCTCTTTGCAGGAGAGGACTTCCAGCACCTCCTCTCCAAGGCCATCTTGGCTCTGGACCTTACCGATACCAACGAGCCAGGCGAAGGCAACAAGCCCAACGCTTGACTCAGGGGGCCCCAAGACCTCTTTCCCAGGTCCCAACCATCCACCAAGACTGTCCCATTCCCCGAGTTCTTCGAGGACATAGTCAAACGAGAATGGGAAAGGCCGACCTCACACAAACAGCTTCCCAGGAACGTGCGAGCATTGTACAATCTGGCTCCCCACGCCATGGACACTCTCAAACCCCCACTGGTAGATGCGCCAGTGGGAGCCCTGCACTCCTTGGGACTCCTGTTCGAGGACGGTGTGGGCTCGCTGAAGGACCAAACCGCCAGGAAGGCGCACGAGAACCTCACTATGGCCATACAAGCTTCCGCCACTGCATCCCTCATCGCCAGAGCGGCCATAGTCTGGCCTAGGAAGCTGGCAACCTTCATCCCTCCTGATAATAAGCAAGCCACGGAGGGCATGAACAGGGTCCAAAAGGCCATTACCTTCCTGGCAGACGCTACCCTGGACTCCCTGACCCTCAGCGCCAGAGCAGCGGCGGCCAACACGATTACCAGACGGGCACTGTGGATCAGACCATGGGCTGCAGATTTCTCCTCCAAGGCCATGCTTCTAGCCTACCCCTGCCAGGGAGGCCTTCTCTTCGGGGAAAAGCTGGACCAGATCCTCGTGGAGACAAAGGACAAAAAGAAAGCGCTGCCGCACAACCTCAGGAGGGACAACAGGGGACGCCCCTCTTCATCCTACTCCTCCTTTCGTTCCTTTCACTCCCTACCACGTCCACGATCCGACGGTGGACACCCAACATGGTCTAACAACCGGGGCCCAGTGGGGGTGGGGGGGCGGCAGATCCAGCAGAGGTTCCCAGTCCTACAGAGGCGACAGGATGGGGCGCTTCAACAAACCAAAAAGGCAGTGACTCCGGGTCCACCCCAGTGGGGGGAAGGCTGAGCCGCTTCAGCCACCAGTGGGCTCAGGCCTCTCCCGACCGCTGGGTGGAGCAGATAATCCGCAAGGGTTATCTGATCGAATTCCGACTCCTCCCTCCCGACCGGTTCATTCAATCACCGAAGTCATCCAACCCCAACAAGCATTTGAGGACCTGGGCGGCCATCAATCACCTGCTCCACATCAAGGCCATCGAAGCCATCCTGGCACCAGAGAGATCCTCTGGAGTCTATTCTATCTTCTTCACCGTTCGCAAAAGGAATGGAGACTGGCGGGCCATTCTGGACTTAAAACACGTAAACAGATTCATCCGAGCCAAACGCTTCCGGATGGAAACTCTTCGTTCCATCGTGGAGGCACTCCGGCCAGACAACTTCATGTCCTCCATAGATCTGACAGAAGCGTACCTACACATCCCCATTTGCATCGACCATCGTCGCTTCCTGCACTTCAACTACATGGGTCGCCAATTCAGGGCTCTCCCCTTCGGCCTTTCCTCTGCCCCCAGGGTGTTCACCAAGATCCTGGTCACCCTGGTAGCTCTGCTCCGGAAGGAGGGAATACACGTCTACCCCTGTCTAGACGACCTGCTCATCGCCGCTCCATCCAACCATCAGGCAATCCAGCACACTCGGAGAGTCATGCAGTCTCTAGAAAACCACGGCTTTCTCATCAACTTCAACAAGAGCCATGTATCCCCAACCCGGCGCCTACAGCACCTAGGAGTGGTTATAGATACCACCTGCAACACCCTCTTCCTCCCGAAGGACAAGGCCACCAAAATATCTGCCTTGGCCCGGGGAGCGCTCAACTCCAGAACAACCGGCCTGTCTGCGCTGGCTTGGCTTCAGGGCCACATGATCGCGTGCATAGACTCCGTCACCTGGTCTCACTTCCACGCTCATCCGCTCCAATGGTTCCTCAAACCGTACCAGCAGCTCATCCTGAAGAGGAGGAACATTTGCCTGACCCTTCCTCATGAGGTAAAGCACAGCCTCCGCTGGTGGCTGAACCCCACCAACCTGCAGAAGGGTCGTCAGTATTGGCACCAGACGACGATAAAGCTCTTCACCGATGCCAGCCTAGAGGGCTGGGGTGCCACAGTGAACCATCAGGTGGCACAGGGCACCTGGACGGAGGAGGAGCGATCTCTCCACATCAACCAGCTCGAGCTCCGAGCCATCTACCGGGCACTAAAATCCTTCCAGCAGACGGTCTCCGCACACCATGTCCTCATCTGGATGGACAACGTAGTGGTGAAGGCCCACCTAAACAAACAAGGTGGATCCAGATCATTGACTCTCCACCGGGAAGCCAGCTGGATCCTCTAGTGGGCAGAGAGGCACCTACTATCCATCAAGGCAGAACACATCCGGGGCGAGCTGAACATACAGGCAGACTAGTTGAGCAGAACGAAGGTGGACAAGGGAGAGTGGTCGCTACAACCCCGAGTATTCCGCACGCTCTCCACTCACTTTGGCCGGCCGACAGTGGACCTCTTCGCGTCCCCATCAAACAGTCAACTACCTCGATTCTTCTCACATTACTCACATCCTCGGACGCCTTGTTGGCCCCTTGGCCTCCGGGTCTACTCTACGCCTTCCCTCCGCTCCCAGTCATCCCGAGGGCTCTGCAGAAGCTGCGGCAGGAGAGAGCAACAGTCCTGTTCGTAGCTCCCGACTGGCCGCGCAGACCCTGGTACCCCACTCTCCAGGAGCTGTCCATTCAGCCGCCGTGGAGGATACCAGTATCCAAGGACTTGCTACATCAGGGGCCGATCCTACACCCGGATCCAGCCTGGTTCTGCTTGACCATCTGGGTATTGAGAGGCAGCGGCTACTTGGTCTAGGCTACGCCCCTGATGTGCTTAACACCATGCTGGCAGCCAGACGGCCTTCCACCCAGCACATATATAACTCCGCATGGAAGGCGTTTGTACGCTGGTGCAGACGCAAGGGACTCGACCCACTGAATCCTGCCATGGCCACACTACTGGCCTTCCTACAGGAGGGGACGCGACAGGGCCTTCAACCCTCCACCTTGCGCAAACAGCTAGCATGAGCAGGTATTTCCCCTTCTCTTTTGAGAGTCTGTGGGCGCATGCAGTGCATGTGGGTGCATGCAGTGGAATTAGTGTATGCAGGACAGACCCTTCTTGTAAAATACAATGGGAAGCCCTTGAAAACCTGTAAAACTGCCTTAAAGTGCACCAGACCATTGATCAATATTGTCTACTCTGACCAGCATCACCTCTCCGAGGTTTCAGGTAATGGTCTTTCACGTCACCTGCTATCTGATTCTTGCAACTGGAGATGCCAGGGATTGAACCTGAGACCTTTTGCATAGAAAGCAGAAGCACTGTCACAGAGTCATGGCACTTTCCTCCAGTGAGACTGGTGATCAGAGCCTGTGTAATGTTGATTATGGATTCCCCATCAGCGTACATGCTTGTTTTATAATTACAAAACAGTGTAAATGAATACATCTTCCAGTTAAATACCTTGCATAGTAAAGATACGTGCTACAGCAACACTGCAAGCTAATCAGCGGAGTGGTAGCTTTGAAACTTGCCAGACCAAGAACAAGATTAAAACCCAGCATACCGTATCAAAGCCCCCATTAAAAAGTTACTGCAATGTGGTAACTGTTAAGAGTACATTGGTTCTTGTAGGTTATCCGGGCTGTGTGACCGTGGTCTTGGTATTTTCTTTTACTCCTCTGAAGATGCCTGCCACAGCTGCTGGCGAAAAGTCAGGAAAGAAAATACCAAGACCACGGTCACACAGCCCGGATAACCTACAAGAACCAATGAACTCTGACCGTGAAAGCCTTCGACAATATTGTTAAGAGTACATTTATAAATAATACTTTTTGGCTGTAAATTGAACACTTGGTTTAGGAGCATCTCCAAACTGAAGGTCCCCTTGGGAGTGTCTGGTTGCAGTACCTCTTCCAGAAAAGAGTAATCCTTCTTTTCCCTAAATGGCTGGTCACTTCCTAGAAATATTTTCCCTAAGGAGACTTCTGGGTTTTTCTTTGGAAGTAACTAATATGTCCTGGTATTAATGTTTCTACACTAACAAGCCACAATAGGGCTATGTTTTATGATTATTCATGGCTAAATTGTCTTGAATACATACCTTATACCAGAGGTCCCCAGAGGGTGCCAGGGCACCCACAACACCTTTTCTGGTGCCCACCAAGCATGTTCAGGAAGTGGGTGAGGTCAGGAGCAGGTTGTGCCCAGCAGGGCTTCGGATTGGCCAGGAAAGTTCTGATTGGCTCTACAGATGACAGATGAGGAAAAAAAACATTGCTTCAGCGGCCGCAGCAGCCATGGCACATGGATCTTCACTTCTGAATGTAAGCTGCCCCAGGCCTGGACCGTTATCCTCCCTTTCCACCCATTCTGCCTGGGGCAGGGGTCCCAGCAGCAGAAAAAGCCAGCTGGTCTGAATGGGAGAAGGGGGGGGGGAAGTCCACCCAAACCTGCCAGAAGCATTGCTAATCCAGCCCCGGAGAAAATTAAGCTGGCAAGCCTGAGTGGGAAGGCAGAGAAAAACCCCTCTTCCCACCCCTAGCCTGCCCCCTTCCCGAGTGATGCTGCTGCAGCCAGGGAGAACAAGATGCCCAGCACATGTGGGAAAACAGAAGTCATTCCTGCTCAGACCTGCTGGCATTGTCTTGTTCTTGCGCTGCTGCAGCAGCCACCTGGAGATCAACACAAGCTGGCTGGTTTGAATGTGAGTGTTACATCTTTATTCTGTCTTTTCTTCAAGGAGTTTGTGGTAGCATATGAGGTTCTCCCAGCCTCCATTTTATCCTCACAACAACCCTGAGAGGTAGATTAGACTGACAGAATGACTTGTCCAAAGTCAACTAGTGAGTTTCATGACTAGCTGCAGTTTGAACCTGGGTCCTCCCAGTAGTAGTTGGACACTCTGCCATTGCACCATACTGGCTTTGATATGGCATGCCCACATTTCAAATATTGCATTTGGTTCTGGTTGCCTTATCTCTCAAAAGGATGTTGCAATGCTCAGAAGAGTGCAGAAAAAATGGTAGCTAAAAGTATATTGTACAGAAGCAGTTAGACTCAATGGGAAAGACAATAATACTAGGAAAAGTTGAAGGTAGCAGGAATAGAGGAAGAGCCAACATGGATTCAGTAAAGGAAGCTATGGCTCTCGGTTTGCAAGCAAGGCTGTAAATAGGACATTTTTGAGGTCATTAATTCATAGGGTCACTGTGAGTCCTAAGTGACTTGACAGCACTTAACACATACACAGGTAGACTCAGGATGTTTACCTACGGTTTATGTTATGGATCCTGCCTTTGGACCTTGCAGGTCATAGCTAGTGTTTGCCTATCCCTGGGGGGAAATGTCAGAGCCATGTACAAGTGCTTATACAATGTTATCTTGACCTGTGGATAGCTATTATTTGGTGAGGGAGGGGTAAGAACTCTAAGCTTTCTGGGGGAGTACGTCTTATTTCCACAACAGTTTCAGGAAGGATGTTAAGAAAACTCTGGCAGTAGCTGCCTCAACAAAAATCTAAAGGTTGGAACTGTGCTGATTTGGACTGGTGCGTAGTGCAAACTATGAGAACATGTCTCATAATACATTAATAAATTCCCAATTGTGCACATTGTTTGTAGTGTAAGAAGTAAACCAAAGGCTCTGATGGCCTAAGAGAGAAATCCTAAGACGGTTTACTCAGAAATAAACCATTGTACTCAAGGAAGTATTCTTAGGATTGTATCCTAAAGTACCCACCAGTGGTGGAGCTTGCCTGCTGTGTCTCTGCCTGAATTGCAGCTCTGGATCTGCCTCCTTCCAATCAGCCTGTAATGAGTGTAGTATCTTCAAGTAGTTGAGGGCTGTCATATAGATGATGATGATGAGTTGTTTTCTGTTGCCCCAGAAGGTTAGACCAGAACCAACAGGTTGAAATTAAATCAAAAGAATTTCCATCTAGACATTAGGAAAAATTTTCTAACAGAGTGGTTCCTCAGTGGAACAGGCTTCCTCAGGAGGTGGTAAGCTCTCCTTCTCTGGAGGTTTTTAAGCAGAGGCTAGATGGCCATCTGTCAGAAATGCTGATTCTATGACCTTAGGCAAATTACAAGAAGGAGGGCATCTTGGCCATCTTCTGGGCATGGAGTAGGGGTCACTGGGGGTGGGGTGGGGAAGTAGTTGTGAATTTCCTGCATTGTGCAGGGGGTTAGACTAGATGACCCTGGTGGTCCCTTCCAACTGTATGATTCTGTAAATCCTGCCTTTATTCAGTGATCCAGATGTTCTTGATGTAATCAGAGTTACTTGCCCTCCGAAGAAGCTGCCTGACATGAGCAGATATCTGAAGAGGAGGAGTATAAATGACCTAAAAAGTTATATTAGTTGCCATTTCGTGTTTGCCTCCTTCCACTCATGAAACAGACCCCGATCAGTGAACTGAGCCAAAACCCAGTAGGTACTTTCCCCTCTGGAGGTGGGGTCATCTTTGCTAAAAAAAAAAAAAAAAAAAGCTTTTTGGCTGTATAAGCAAAGTGAGCCTCCAATTTTAATACAAAAAAGTACATCAGCTGTTGAAAACTCAGAAATCATAGAGTTGGAAGGGACCACCAGGGTCATCTAGTCCAACCCCCTGCACAATGCAGGAAATTAACAACTACCTTCCACCTACCTCCCCAGTGACCCCAACCCTCCCCCCGCCATGCAGGATCCCACAATCAAAGCATTCCCGACAGATGGCCATCTAGCCTCTGCCTAAAGACCTCCAAAGACAGGGACTCCACCACCCTCCAAGGCAGCACATTCCACCGTCGAACAGCCCTCACCGTCAGAAAGTTCTTCCTAATGTTTAGGTGGAATCACTTTTCTATTAGTTTAAATCCATTACTCCGTGTCCTAGTCTCTGGAACAACAGAGGACAAGCTAGTTCCCTCATCAACATGACATCCCTTCACATATTTAAACATGGCTATCATGTCTCCCCTCAACCTTCTCTTCTCCAAACTAAAAAAACCCAACTCCCTAAGTCTCTCCTCATAGGGCATGGATTCCAGACCTTTGACCATTCTGGTCGCCCTCCTCTGGCCACACTCCAACTTGTTAACATCCTTCTTAAATTGTGGAGCCCAAAACTGGACACAGTATTCCAAGTGAGGTCTGACCAATGCAGAATACAGTGGTAGTATTACTTTCCTTGATCTAGACACAATGCTCCTATTGATTCAGCCCAGAATTGCATTGGCCTTCTTAGCCGCTGTATCACACTGTTGACTCATAATTCACAGTGGGTAGCCGTGTTAGTCTGTCTGCAGTAGTAGAAAAGAGCAAGAGTCCAGTAGCACCTTAAAGACTAACAAAAATATTTTCTGGCAGGGTATGAGCTTTCTGAAGTGAAGTGAGCTGTGGCTCACAAAAGCTCATACCCTGCCAGAAAATATTTTTGTTAGTCTTTAAGGTGCTACTGGACTCTTGCTTTTTTCTACTACTGTTGACTCATGTTCAGTTTGTGGTCCACTAAGACTCCCAGATCTCTTTCACGTGTACTGTGAAAGAGATCTTGGCCATCTTTCAAATATACAGTGGCAACTAGAAGCAACAGTGTCCCAGCTATTGGGAAGTTGGAAATACATTGTGGCAACTTTGATATATGGCTTCATTATAGGAGGCAATTTCAATTTCCCCTTTAAGCCATTCAATGAGCACAAAGCAGACCGCCATAAATTAATGTGTCCAGAGTTGAGGCAGGCTTTCCTAAGAAGGTTTGGGTAGTTGCTATGGGAAGTATAAAAAGAAACTGAATAAGAAGTAGTCATGCGATAGAAAATTGAGCCAGAAGAAAAGAGGAGAAAGACACACAAAGAAAAGTCTTAGAGGCACCAGAGTTTCATCATATAAAACTGCAAAATGATTTGCAAAAAACATAACTGTGTTCACCACCTTAACATAGAGGCTTCTCATTTATTTAAGAGGGGAAATGTAATGTTTAGATTCCCTTCTTTAACACTGGACAGCTAAGTACATAAAATGCCTGCCTTATATCATTATTTCTTCTTAGCTTTGTGTAGGCAAAATGGCTTTCTTTTAAACACGAGAATTGCTGTGATCAACAGAACAACAAAAGCACCAAATCAGAGGAAATTTCTTCCCCTAAAATCCCACTTGGGAACTATGGGACAAGCTAGACGGAACTAATTTATCATTAATCCCAACAGGGTGTAAGTATGATTTACTCTGAAGTGGAGGGGGGGCACTTGCCCTTTTATAATGTAGCTAGAATAATTTTCAAGTATTGTCTTCAGTGTTGCACAGAACGAACAGACTGAAGAAACTGGTGGAGTATTTTACTCTGAACATAGATTTCCAGGTGGATTTTGAAACTTTCACACATTTCTGTGTTGAGGTGATTGAAAAGATAAAACTAGAATTGACTGTTGGTAAAACAGAGTAGTGGGATACACTCACAAAACTGGGCTGTGATTAAGGTTCATACCGGGCAGTGGGAGGAGGGGATTTCACTCATAGTGTTTTAGCAACAGGGTTCCAGAGGAAAGGTACCTTGTCCGGTGGCCAAATGATAAGATGAGAGAACCACAGTCGTATGACCCTTGCCTTTTAGTGTAAATGGAAGCTAAATGGGAGGGCTAATGAGGGAGGAAGCGCCCAGCCTCATGCTCCTAGCTTCATGGTAGGTGTGCTGTACAGCTTCGAGACACTCTTGTTACTGGGCTTTATTTGATTTATTTATTTGATTTTTACTCCACCCTTTCCTGACGAAAGTCAGACTGACAACAAATAAAATGATATACAATTTAGATAAAATACACTCTTCGAGCATGCAAATTAAAACATTTAAAATCCTGGCCAGGCTAAGATTAAATTTCAGGTGGTGCCACAATAAATAATAACAATAACAAACCAAGGAAGGGGAAAACTTTCCAGGTTGTTTGTAGATGTGGTATCATGGGACACCTTTCAGGCTTTCATAAGACTACAGACTCTGCAAATGTGTTGATATAAGGTACAAAAACTTGCTTTTCAGTCTACAAAAAGGGTAGAATTCTTCCTGAACAGCAAGTAACTGCCACAGGTGTTCCTTTGCTGTGCCATCATAAGGAGAATTATCTATATATCTAATAGTGAAGTCTGGCTCCCATCTACGGATATCTAAATCTGCAGATCAGGGCCACACTGACACTAATTTCCTGCAAATTTGGGAGACCCTCCAGGTTTGCAAAAAAACAAACAAACCACAACTGAAATCTTAAAAAAAATACATTGGGGGAGGTTAAAATTCCCCCCAAATAAAAAAGAGTTATCTGCAAATGTGCAGACGATACCCTTACCTCCTCAAGGTGTCTACAGCAGTGACAGTAATGGGGGGGGGTTTTGCTCGGAACCCAACGATGGCTGCAGCAATGTGGGCGAACTGTGACAGGCTCAGCAGTGGAGGCTGGGAGATGTACCAGGCCTGGCAAGAGTTTTGATGATGGGTGGATGGATGGGAGTCCCAGCAGCAGTCAAGGGGGGGGGGGAAACTGCAGTGGGCCGAGCAGCAAAGCCAGGAGCTGTGCTGGGCCTGCCAGTGTTGTTGGTAGGGTTGCCAACCTCCAGGTACTTTAGTATTCAAAATCGGGCTCCAAGTACAAAATAGGAGAATGAGGAATCAAAGTTATGCACTTGTTGAAAGCTCAATAAAGCACATAAGAGCAATATGCAAACAATTGTATTCAGAGAAAAAAGAACCTCACTGCAAAGGTGTCAGCCCTTGGCCCACAGAACCAGAAATCACCACAAAGTCATATAGAGTCCAAACAGATGGCTTTTACTGATCAAATAGGCATACAGTGCAAACGAATAAAATGACAGCTATGAGAGGCTCACTAGCTGGGAGATATTATAAGGCAGGAAAGGCGGGAGATTACACGCAGGAATACAGTTTCCCAGGAGCTGAGTTCCCAGGCTTAGGCATGCGACCTTGGGGGGCAGACAATACAGCACAGAGACAGAGGCAATAACGAAACCGAGATAGCAGCCTGACATTCTGCTCCCCTCAAGGCCCCCTCCCAGTTCGCAAGGGGGCTGGCCTGTCCGGGTAAGCAATGTGAAAGGCGTCGACGAGGTCGGGGGCGGAGACATCCCGTGCGCGCACCCATTCGTCATAGGCAGGGGGGAAATGTTTCCAACGAACTAGATATTGGAGAGTGCCATGGTGAATACGGGAGTCAAGGATCTTGGAGACTTCGAAGTGTTCTTCCCCCCCCACCATGATGGGTTGCGCAGGCGGTGGGTCCGGATGCCACCGTGGAGAAGCAACATGGGGTTTGAGGAGGCTTATGTGGAAAACAGGATGCACACGCCTCAAGGATTTGGGGAGAGCCAGTTCCACTGTGACAGGGTTTATGACCCGAGTAATGGGGAAAGGGCCAATGAATTTGGCGCTGAGTTTATGGCACGGTTGGGTGGAACGGAGGTTTTTGGTGGAAAGGTAAACCAAAGCACCCACTTGCAGATCACCCCCGGGGGAGCGATGTTTGTCAGCTTGCGCTTTGTATTTACGTTTGGCCCGGTCGAGGTTGCTAACGAGCCAGGGCCAAGTGGTACGGAGGGCGTGTGCCCAGGAGGCAATGTCGGGGTTCCCCTCCCCCTCTACATCATCTGTAGGAACGATGGGACTGAAATCTTGTCCATACACAGCAAAAAACGGGCTAAAACCTGTGGATTGATGCATGGCATTATTGTAGGCATATTCTGCTAAAGGTAACAGTTCCACCCAGTTATCCTGGTGGTAGTTAACATAACAACGCAAATAACATTCAAGGACAGCATTGACACGTTCAGTTTGACCATCCGTTTGAGGATGGTATGCACTAGACAATCCCTGTTCCACCCCCACCAACTTGAGGAAAGCTTTCCAAAACTTAGAAACGAAACCACTTCCGCGGTCACAAATTATTTTACGCGGAAACGAATGTAAACGAAATATATGCGTCACGAAGAGGCGGGCCAGTTTCTGAGCAGAGGGGATCCCTGCACATGGAATCAAATGTATTTGCTTAGAAAACAAATCAGTAACAACCCACAACACAGTTTTACCCCCACTGAGAGGGAGATCAGTCATGAAGTCCATAGCAATCACTTCCCAAGGTCTGCTGGGCGTTTCAAGAGGTTGTAGCAGTCCCGGGGGTTTGCCCTGCGATCGTTTCGCAGCGGCACAAACGGGACAGCTGCGGATGAAGGAGTCAATGTCGGAACGCATTCCCCCCCACCAGAACTGTCTGCGCAATAAGTGAAGGGTCTTCAGAAACCCAAAGTGCCCAGCTGTTTTGGCTCCATGAGCTAAATGTAAAACGTCCTTCCGGAGAGCTTTGGGTACATACAATTTTGAGTCCTTGTACCAGGACCCCCCTTGTTCCAAAACACCAGGAGGTAGGGTATGAGCGGAACGTTCTAAAAGGCACTGGTCCCGAAGGACAGTTAAAAAGGATTCGGAGATGGGGATTTTGGAGGGAGCCCCCCCGTCGGTCCTGGAGATCTGAGAAATAGTTATAGGGCTAGTGCTTACGTGCGGCGGCGCGCAGACTGCAGGCGGCTGAGCGGTCGGAGGGGTAGGAGGGGCGGGAACTCTGGTCTGTTGCGGTGGCGGCTGGGCAGCCGGTTGGGCTGGCGGAGCTTGCGAGTTAGGGAAGGTGTGTTGATGCTGGGATCGGGTTTGCACAGCCAGCATAGGTAGGGCCCCACGTTGCATAGGGGTGAACAGAGAGTTGGTGGGTCTTTCGAGTTTTACCGGATATTGTGGTAAACGGGAGAGGGCATCCGCGAGAACGTTCTGCTTCCCAGGGACGTGCTTCAGGGTGAAACGGAACTGAGCAAAGAACTCCGCCCACCGTTGTTGTTTCGCCGATAGCTTATGGGACCCCGTGAGGGCAGCTAGATTTTTGTGATCGGTCCAAACTTCAAAGGGTACTTTAGACCCTTCCAAGAATTGTCGCCATAAAGTCAGTGCATGATGAACTGCAGAGGCCTCTTTCTCCCAGATGGGCCAGTTTAATTGAGCGTGCGCAAATTTTTTTGAAAAGTAAGCGCAAGGGTGAAGAAGACCGTCCGGTCCTTGCTGGAGGAGAGCCCCTCCCATGGCTACATCGGAAGCATCGACTTGCACAATGAACATTTGATTTGGGTCTGGGTGCCGTAGCACCGGCTCCGAAGTGAAGAGGCGTTTGAGGGCCAGAAAGGCGGCTTGGCATTGTTCAGTCCATAGGATTTTTGCGGAGGGCAAGGCAGCCGAGCTTACTTTTCCCTTAGTTTTCAGCAGGTCCGTAATGGGTAGAGCCACTTGGGCGAAGTTAGGGATGAATCCCCGATAGAAGTTTGCAAATCCCAGAAATTGCTGTACTTGCTTACGGTTGGTGGGGGGAGTCCAATCGAGGACGGCTTGGACTTTGGCGGGGTCCATGCGAAGACCTTGGTGGGAGATGATGTATCCCAAAAACGTGAGTTTGCTTTGGTGAAATTCACACTTAGCTAGTTTAGCGAACAGTTGATGGTTACGCAGGCGTTGTAGAACTTCCCTGACCAGAGTCACATGCTCGTCCATAGTTTTCGAATAAATGAGAATGTCATCTAAGTAGACCACCACCCCACGATATAGAAGGTCATGTAGGATTTCATTGATGAGTTGCATGAAGACCCCCGGGGCCCCTTTTAATCCGAACGGCATTACAAGGAATTCATACATTCCGAAACAGCTAGAGAAGGCAGTGAGGTGTTCATCTCCTTCGCGGATACGGACTCGGTAGTAGGCTTCCACCAAGTCTAATTTAGAGAACACACGGCCTTCCTGTAATTGTCCCAAAATATCCGATATTAATGGGATAGGATAGGCGTTGGTCTGGGTAACCGCATTGAGCTTTCTGAAGTCAATGCACAGGCGAAGGTCGCCCTCTTTTTTCCGGACGAAAAACGCGGGGGCCGAGTTTGGGGCATTCGAAGGGCGAATGAACCCTCTGGCGAGGTTTTTGTCCAAAAAGTCCCGGAGGACAGTGCGCTCGGAAGCGCTCATAGGGTAAATTTTACTTTTGGTTAATGTGCAGTCCTTTACTACTTCAATCGCACAGTCTGAGGCCCGGTGGGGGGGTAAGGCATCACATTCCCTAAGGTCGAAGACATCTTCAAAGTCCCGGTATACAGCGGGTAGAGCCGGTGGTACTGGGGCAGTAGAGGTTAACGCTGGAACGGGCGGAAATGGCAGAGCAAAGTTTTGCCGATGTTGGTCGCAGGTGGGACTAGCGAAAGAGATAGTGTTTGTTTCCCAATCAATACTGGGACTATGTCCTTTAATCCAGTTAATTCCCAAGACCACTTCAAATCAGATAGGGGCTATAGTGAAGTCTATTTGTTCCCAGTGGGAACCAATTCCCATTGCCACCCCTATGGTGCGATGATCAACTGGACCCCCCTGGAATTGGCTCCCGTCCATTTGAGCAAATTGGACGGGGGCGGGTAAAGCCTCTGAGTCGGCTCTGAGTGCAGCAAACGTGGCTTCGCTTATGAGAGTGCGACAGCAACCGGAGTCAATTAGTGCTTTGACGGGGATTTGTGGACCTCCGTTAAGTTGTTGTAAAACTGCATCTACGTAGACGGTGGAGTCCACTTCTTTGATTTTGGTAGGAGCATTCGGTTTGATAGGAAGATCCTGAGAGGTCTGTGGAGATGCTCCATTCACCACAGACCGGAGCCGTTTTTTGACAAGTCGAGGGGAGATTCCAGGTTTAAGGCTGGAGAAATCCAAGGGTTTTCCTCATCCGAAGAGGGAAAGCTGTCCCCCAATGGGGCACTTGTAATCCGAGACCCGGCGGGGTCGTTGGAAGCAGGCAGGGAGGCTGGGTCCCCGGCATGGAGTGCAGAGGGTGTGGGCCTTCCCGGAGCTGCGCTGCGGGTGGCCGCGGTGCCTCTGCGTGGTGGACGACCTCGGGCGCGGGTTGTCGTGCTGGGACGAAATAATTCCTGGCGGCGTGGGCAAAGGATATCCAAAGGATATAAATACTGAGCAAGGTAAGTCAATACACAGTAAGAATACAAAAAATGTGTACAAGAATAAGTCAGGTATACAATAATAGACTATCCAGAATGGTAAAGTCCAAAAGAGCACGGAATAAATATCAGACGCAATGGGCTTCCGGTAAAATCCCCATTTCAGAGCTTTCCTCAAGCTTCAAGAAGTACCACGTGCCAATATCACCAAAATTGGAGAGAGACGTCTATTCTGCCATTCTATGTAAGCCTCTTACATAGAATGGCAGAATAGAAATGGGGATTTTACCGGAAGCCCATTGCGTCTGATATTTATTCCGTGCTCTTTTGGACTTTACCATTCTGGATAGTCTATTATTGTATACCTGACTTATTCTTGTACACATTTTTTGTATTCTTATTGTGTATTAACTTACCTTGCTCAGTATTTATATCCTTTGGATACCTTTGCAGTGAGGTTCTTTTTTCTCTGAATACAATTGTTTGCATATTGCTCTTATGTGCTTTATTGAGCTTTCAACAAGTGCATAACTTTGATTCCTCAACCTCCAGGTACTAGCTAGAGATCTCCTGCTATTACAACTGATCTCCAGCTGATAGAAATCAGTTCACCTGGAGAAATTGGCTGCTTTGGCAATTGGACTCTATGGCACTGAAGTCCCTCCCCAACCCCGGCCTCCTCAGGCTCCACCCCAAAAACCTCCTACCGGTGGTGAAGATGGACCTGGCAACCCTAGTAGGGAGGACAGGAGTAATGGCGGACCTGAGGACAAAAGCAGCAATGGTGGGGGAGGAGAAGAAGCTGCAGCTGGCCCGGTGGCAAAGCCAGAAGGTGCACCGGGCCTGTCGTCGTTGTCAGTGATGGGGGAGAAGGAGCTGCAGTGGCTCCAGGGACAGCAGCGATGATGTGGGGAGAAGTTGCCTCAGGCCTGGCAGTGGAAGCCAGGAGCTATGTTCGACCTGTAGGCTATTGGGGTGTCTGACTGGGAGCGCCATTGGTAGGGTTGTCAGGTCTAGCTTCACCACCGGCGGGTGTTTTTTGGTGGCGGAGCCTGAGGAGGGCGGGGTTTGTGGAGGGACTTCAGTGACATGGAGTCCAATGGCCAAAGCAACCATTTTCTCCAGGTAAACTGATCTCGATTGGCTGGAGATCAGTTGTAATCGTAGGAGATCTCTAGCTAGTACCTGGAGGTTGGCAACCCTACCCATTGGCCCCAGCAAGGCTGGTAAGTTAAGAGAGAGAGAGGGATCCCCTATCATGAGTATTGCAGGTCACCACTTGTACCCTTTTATTTATTTGTTTGTTTGCTTTGAATTTGTAGCCTGTCCTCCCCAGCAAGCCGGCTCAGGGCATGTAACATCATGTAAAAATCATACAGTAACAATTAGTAACAATAAAATCAATAATAAAATACGTAAAACCCCAAAACAATAAGGTGGGGCCCAAAATCCCAATTATACTGTGAGAGCCATACAGGAGGCCACCCCTTCAAGGTCATGATGTTATGCATATGAGAAAGGGGGAAGGGTAGGGAGGCCAGAAAAGATGATACCGCAGCTGTCCTCAGATATAGTCCTGGTGGAAAAGATCTGTCTTACAGGCCCTACGGAACTCCTTAAGGTCCCGCAGGGCCCTGATGTTACCAGGCAGAGCGTTCCACCAGGCTGAGTTGAGGACAGCCACACACTCTTGGGGCCAGGGACCACCAGTAAGTTCTCATTAGACGATCATAATTTCCTTCGGGGGGTATACCAGGATTTTAATGCCATTGAAGTCAATGAGCTTAGAAGGATGTAATGCTGGTTAGGATGGCACTGCTGGAATTGAGAGAAAATATGCTGCCTGAAAATCCAGTAGCCCTCTAATTTTACCTAATCCCCCCTATTTTCTGTGTAGCAAACAAAATGATGTTGACATTTTTCTTCCAAGGAACTCAGGATAGTATATATGGGGGTATTCCGTTTATCCTTGCAACAGCTTTGTGGGGGTTTGTTAGGTGGAGATCAAACGGCTTGACCAAAACCACTCAATAAGCTCCTTGGCAAAATAAAGTTTGTGTGTGTGTGTAAAGTGCCGTCAAGTCGCAGCCAACTCCATCCCCTGCTCCTCTGTGGTGTCTCTGAGAAGAGTGTGTATGTGTGTGTCTATATTAGTCAAGCAAGGTGGGGATCACTTCCTTGGTGTTTTTAAAAACAGGCATGTTTTGTATATGAGTTACCTGAAGTCTCTCTTGAACGCTGGTAAAGTGGAGGTGCACTGTTTGTCAAACAGCTTTATGGATCACTGCAGGAGCGGAAAAGGATGTGCAGTTTCTAGACATTATAATAAGAGCTTTGTGAACTGAAGATGTTACTCCAGCTATTCCACCCAGAACTCTGCCAGTTTGAGGAGTTTCATTATATAGTATAACACAACCACATTAGTGTATGGTGTAATTTAGATGCCATCGCAGGTACAACATATTAGTGATAGCTGGGGAAGTTAAGAGGAGGCCACTAGATGGCTGGTAGCAATTGAAAAGGAAGGTGGTCACCGTGCCCTTAGCTGCACTGGTGAATGGCTAGAATCAGATGTATCCACTCAGGCACTGTTGGCCTGATCAGGAGTACAGTTGCACAGTGCTCTTAATGCCAGTATTTGCTTGGTAGGCCCCTTTCCTGCAGTCGATGCTCAGCAGTGGTAGCTAAATCGAGCTGATTCTCTTGGGAGGGTTTTTTGGATCCCCATATCGCTATCCCCTCTCAGCAGCTTTTATTTTGTATTTATACAACGGATCTTCTTATTTTGCATAACGAACTTCTTATGCCTTAACTCATGTTGGACAGAGGCGAGCAACTGAAATGGGACGCATCTCAGAGGGTATGTTTTCACGGCAGTTAAAAAGCTGCTCCTCCTTTGGATGGTGTTGGCTGTTGCCAGGTGCTGCAGGCGGCTATGGACCATCGCATAACAATCCTCCTGTAAATCTGTTCTTTAACCTTGCTTGTTGTTCATGGTCTTATTTAAACAACATTTATCGATTACCCCAGAAGCAGGCAGTCATCACAATATATGAGGATATATTCCTGACAGTTTTTCTCGTTGGATTTTCATAGAGCACTTCATAGCCATTGCTCCTGATGCAATTTGAAACATTTGCCCCATTTGGATAAAAGTATAACTTGGAGTAGGCTTACTTGGTGCTGGCTGCAGGCTCATGTTTATTCCTGCCTCAAACATAACAAATGCTTGTAGTTCTGTATGGAGTAGGTACATATTATGTGTGTCTAGTCTATGAAATCTGCACTGTCAGCAGGGGTATTGATGTGTGGAAAATGTGTAGTAGGGACACTGCCAACAAAATGTTCTGTTTGTGCTACTAGAGAACTCCCTGTGTCTGCCCAAGCTGTCTGACTACATTAGCCCTTGTTTTAAACTCTCATTGCTGAGTCCGGTAAAAAAAGGATGTTGGGTGACTTACCCAGTACGTTTCTTGGCTTCCAGAGGTCTGTGTGGCAGTACCATTGATGGAACTGGGGCCCTGGCTGCCTGAGGGCCGCAGCAATCTTAAGATTTAGAGCCATCGATTGTTAAATTACTGCTTTTAATCTTTTTGAATCTGTATGTGATTTTATTGAGATAGTTTTTATTGTATTCAGATGAATTTGTATGGTTTTACGTGTTGTTACCCGCCCTGAGCCTGGTTTTGCAGGGAGTTGAGGGTGGGGTATAAATTGAGATAAATAAATAAGGCAGCTCTTCTATCCAAGCATCTCCTCCCCTCCCCGGCTTTTTTTGATTCAGGAACTGGATGATAGAAGGGAGGAAGAAGGGTATAGTATCCCATCCTTGAGCAATGGCCTGAGTTGATTGCTGTGGTTTTGCATCTCAGAGCAGCCCTTCAGCTATGTGAGGAGGTGTCTTGGTGGCACTATGGGTTTGAGATGTCAAGGCTTTACTGTGCAATCCTAAGAACACTGTCATACTAGTAAGCCCCATGGAGTAGGCCTGAATAGGGGTTTGAACTAGACCTCTTTAAGATGGGCCTCTTAATCCTATTGATCCCACATTTCTTATTAAAGGAATAAATATCACTCCAGTAAACTTTTGTGGGTTATGAGAGTGGCAAATAGACCTGTATGGGGTTGACTGTTTGGCCAGCCAAGAAAGCTTTGATCAATTGACCAATTATATATTGACAATGCATTTTTAAAGCATTGACTTTATTACTTTAATTATACTGTTCATATGGCCAGTTTGGCCCTGAACAATGTCACACTGAGACCAGAATAAAAAGGGGGGGGGGAGAGGAACTATCTAAATAACCCATAAGTTATTAGTAATTTTTAAATTTTAATTGACTGGGAAAGTGACTGCCAATGTAGTATTAAAATCCACCCCTGCTAAAAGAACCCTCAGATTATCCATTTCAGAGACAGATTCCTGAATAAAAGGCTTTATCCATCTGTCTCTAGCCTCATTGAGCAAGTCACAGCTAAACAAGGAATGCAGCATTGACTTTATAAGAACAACAGAAGTTGGTATTTTATATACCAACATGCTAAATTACCAGAAACAAATTAGTTAATTGCTATTGTGAAACAATGAAATTACAATGTATTGGAAGTTAATGAATTATTATACATTTTAGCCTCATTGGGTAGAGTTTCTTTAAATGTGAATGATTCACTTTGGCTTTTATCCTGAAACAAGCAGGGTCAATCTACCGTTACAAATTCAAACAAAGCAAAGTAACAACAAGGAATAAAAAGTAAAAGCCAACTGGGCTAGGTAGGCTGTATGCCAGTCCTGTGTGCCTGGAGATGCTTGGAGTGATAGCAAGAGGTCAGTAGGAGAATCTTTGCTATGCGGTTAGGTTTGCCCCCTGATAGCTGTAGGGCTAGGTGACAAGCTGCCTTCACTCATGCCCATGCTCACAAATGAAAAAGAGTTGGGTTTTATGCCCTGCTTTTTCTCTGCTTTTAAGGAGTCTCAAAGCGGTTTACAATCCCCTTCCCCTCCCCACAACAGACATCTGTGAGGGAGGTGGGGCTGAGAGAGTTCTGAGAGAACTGTGACTAGCCCAAGGTCACCCCAGCAGGCTTCATGTGAATGGGGAATCAAACCCAGTTCTCCAGATTAGAGTCCACAGCTCCTAACCATTACACCACACTGGTTCTCTAGCATAATGAAATTTTCAAAGGAAAACTGAAACTTACACAGTATAATTCTTAGCTTCAGCTAATATTGTAAGCTGCCTTGAACCACAACAAAAGGCGAGATCCAAATGTTTTAATAAATAAATGAATGTTAGAACCCTCAACCAGTGTGCTTACCCTAATCCTGTGTAGCACTGTAGAATGAATTGTGATAGGTTTGAATTGTTGCTGGCCCCTGTCATATCCATATGTAAAGGGGATGTAGTGATAGCTCAGCTTCTGGTTCATTTATAGGCACATTTTTGGTGTCTGCTTGGATGATGAGTAGAGTGGAGGAGAAATGTCTGAGACTTTGAAAAGAGCAGGAGTCCAGTAGCACCTTAAAGACTAACAACATTTCTGGCAGGGTATGAACTTTCCTGGGCCATAGCTCACTTCTTCAGATACCAAGACTTTGATCATTCTTCTGTAACTTATGATGCAGCAACAAAAATAATGTCCCAATTAAAGTTTCTAGAAGCTCTCCAATCTTAATATAGTTTTTTCTAACTCTATATTTATTAACTCATCTTTCCATGTTGACTGATTCCACTCATTGAGCCAGCAGGTTTAACATTCAGCATCCCCTTGATGTGCGCGTATGTGTCTTGACATACTGCGGTCTAGAGTCCAACTGCACTAGCAACCACAGAGCCCATTGGGTGAGGCTGGAATCAAGCCAGCTGGGAAATAGTAGACCTGAGTTAATATTTACCCAGATGCAGAGTAGGAGCCTTGTTTTCTCCTCTCTTGATATAAGTAGGAGACAAGGCTGCCTTGTACTGTGTATCCTGCTCAAGAAGCAGAGCCTAGCCCCACCCTCTTCTTGTGTAAAGATCTGAACCTGTTTTTAGCTCAGGAGGGCTAAACGTGTATTAGCGAATGCATACCTGTTGGCCTTTTGAGGAAGGTAAGGTATATTTACATGTTTAAGGCAGCAGTAGAGGAGGGTATGTGTTCTGGCAGGCTATTAAAAGGAGAAGCAAATGCTTCATTGTGTGAGCTGGAGGCTGGCTCATGATTTTGAAGGGGGAAATAGTAAAAAGAGAGGCCACAACTTGTGTGAAATGAAGGCAGGAGGACTGTTGAGGCTGAAAGATGGGCGTGGGAAGGACTAGAAGCTGGACTAGTCAGAGAGACACTATTGTTTTTAAACGCATGACCTGCCTTCCAGAGCCATCATAAAACCACTGAAGAATGCCTAAAGGACAAGCTGAACTCCAGACACAAAGCAACAACCAGTAATCCACCAAAGACACCGTAGAAAACAAAGCATTTTTGCTAGTTATCTGAAAGGCTCTCAGGAAAGAAGCTTTGGCTTCCACAATGAGGGTGTGACCATTCAAAAGGTTCTTATTCCTGTAGCCACTTTGCTGAACTCAGTGGTCCGAGTGCTTATCCGGTGCTTATTTTACTCACAAAAGCTTATTCCCTGAAAAATTCTCTTGGTCTTTAAGGTAGTACTGGACTCAAATTTTGTTCAGTAGTCCAAGGCATCCACAGTAAGTAAGGTCTTATTTGAAGACCAAGGTGTGCATGGGAATGCTCATATAGAGTCGTATCATTCCCTCACAACCAGAAACCCTAATCCAAACCTCATTTATTTTCTTAGCACTGAGAAGAATCTACTCTTGTTCGGAGTCATCCCTCCCTCATCCATGTACAAATTGAGTAAGGCTACTGTCGGGCAGGGCTCAAACTTTGATATTGCTATAGAAAAAAGCTGGTAACAGTTCCATGCAGATAGGGTTGGGCCACCTGAAGGGCCGTCTTTTGCTCTAGAAACCTGCTCACTCACTACAAGGCTGTTGTGCTGAATCTTTTAACAAATGGACTGTATATTGTGACTGAATGTCTTGCTGAAGTGTGACTTGTAGAAGGACAATTGGTTTGCTAGAGCAAAGGCTATTTACTGGGGGGGGGGGGGGCTGCAGCCTTTTATAATTAGAACCAAACAGCCAGAGCAAGAGATCCACAGAGGACCTGCCCGTTTTCTTCTGGTTAGATTGATTCTCTAGCACACGTGCTCCTGAAATGTCATTTTTATGAGGATCTAAGATCGAGTTATATTATTCCTCTTCTATAGGGTTGCCAATCTCCAGGTACTAGCTGGAGATCTCCTGCTATTACAACTGATCTCCAGCCGATAGAGATCAGTAAAAAGTAAAGTAAAGGTCCGCTGTGCAAGCACCAGGTCATTCCTGACCCATGGGGTGACGTCACATCCCTACATTTACGAGGCAGACTGTATTTACGGGGTGGTTTGCCAGTGCCTTCCCCAGTCATCTTCCCTTTACCCCCAGAAAGCTGGGTACTCATTTTACTGACCTCGGAAGGATGGAAGGCTGAGTCAACCTTGAGCTGGCTACCTGAAACCTATTTCCATCGGGATCGAACTCAGGTCGTGAGCAGAGCTTTTGACTGCAGTACTGCAGCTTACCACTCTGCGCCACGGGGCTCCTAAGAGATCAGTACACCTGGAGAAAATGGCTGTTTTAGCCATTGGACTCTATGGCATTGAAGTCCCTCCCCTCTCCAAACCCTGCCCTCCTCAGGCTCTGCCCCAAAAATCTCCCGCCGATGGTGAAGAGGGACCTGGCAACCCTACTCTTCTAACAGATTGGACTAATACCTCTTTGTCTGAGTTTATTTATTTAGTAACAGCGATCCAAAGGTTACATTGGCAGTGGCAAAATTTATCTCAGTCCCTATATCCCCTAAACAAAATTTAGAATTATGCTGCTCCAGATTTATGAATCAAGGAGCTTCTAAGGGGGAAAGGAAAGGAATATAAAAGCCTATTTGTATAACTGAAAATATACAGCAAACCATTAGTGATAATTGACATGTTGATTAACAATCCTTAAAGTTTCTGCAGCCCAAACACTGGTTGCTGTGAGAACTTTATTAGGAAGTGGCACCCATGAGATCTCACAAACCATAATAAATATACACAGAAACACCCTGTGCAGTTAGTTGTTCTAGTGCACTGGCATAAACCTGTGCATTGTTCACAATTGGATTACTAGCAACTGTTCACCTCTACCATTTCCCTTTCTGTAAAGCTTATTAAAGAAGCCCTTTAGTCCAGTAAAAATCTTTGCCTGCCATTCCCTTCACATACAGGTTACTCTAGCATCCCACCTACTCATTTAATATACCTTAACCTAAAATTTTTATTTATTTATTTAGGGAATTTTTGTACTATGTCTCCTGACAAACCTGCCTGAGGCTGCTTACAAAATAACATAATAAAACCAAACATTAAGAGGTATCAATTAAAACCCAGAGAATTTAAAAACAATTAAAATGAATGTAGCCATTTTCAGACTAAAAGTATGCTATAAATAATTTTAAAAGACCAACCCCTTCATTGAAATATTTGATTTTTTTAAAGAGCTGTATTTGGCTCTATACTGAGCCACATTTGGCTCTAGCAGTGGTTCTCAACCTTTTTATTGCTCCATTCCCCCCTTTCACCATTGTTCAGAATTCTCCCCTTCCCAAGATAGTCTAACAGTTATTAAAAATCAAACTACAATTTTACAGATTGTACATACTCTACAGGACATCACACTTTGCTGAACAGTGGTCCCAATTCCCCCCCCGAACCCTAAAACCCCCCCAGGGGGGGATTCCCCCCTTGTTGAGAACCCATTCTCTAGTGCCATAGGTTGCAGACTCCTGCTATGGACGCTTAGGGTGGGGCATCTTGAAAAGCCCAGCCTGCTGCAGGAGGGGCGATTTCTGACTTGCGGCCCCTTAGCCCTTCTCAGTCCCTTCTCAGAGACCAGTGGCTTGTGCTGATGCATGCCTGTTCTTGCAGGAGAGCATTCGCTGTCTCTCAGTAGTCTGGCTGCATCTGCTGCTGCAGTGGGTGGGTCACCGAGCTGCATCGTGAGGCTGCCTCCAGTGGGGCGAGGGAGCTGAGATGAGCAGACGCTGCTCTCCTCTGTTGTGCGGCTGACACACATCATCTTGCATCCCTTGGTCTGGGAAGGATACCATGGAAAGCCAGCCGCTTCGTCTTCATAGTGTAAGTTGCTCTGGGTCAGGGTGGGGGAGTTCCACTCTCGGAGAGCCGAAGGACAAGGTTCATGCTGTGCTTCTATTTACTGTTGCATTCAGCTGCAAGCCCGTCTTGGGAGAGTGCAAGGAAGATCAGGCAGCAAAGGCCTGTGTGTAGCAGGGACCATCACTCTGTCAGCTCACTGGATGGGATTAAATGGAACTCAGTATTCTTCCGATAGCTTCATTGGAGCATGTCAGGGTGGGGCTTTCCAAGACAAAGCAGAGGGGAGCAGCTGGCTGGCTTCTCTCCTGAGGACTGAAAACCTACCTGCTCCTAAAGCTCCCTTTGTGTGGTGTGTTTTGAAGTTCAAGTGAAGTATAGAGGTAACCTGGCAGAGCTGGAGTCTGGTGATGCTCAAAGCCTGCCTGATGCATCAGTAAAATGAACAACACCAACCAGGCACGGCAACAAAATTACATCCTTCTGTTTGGTTTAAAAAATATCTCCGTTTATGGTTGCTGTCTTGCTTAAACTAGCTGCTGTTCTTTGAAAGATAAAAGTTTGACCTTCCAGTACAATAGAGTTACTGAGATGCGGAGAGGCTTTTCATGGCTACATCAGCAGCAGAGGATGCAAAGAGAAGTGGTAGCCCAAAGGATGGTACTAATGTGAAGTAGCAGGCACTGTAGAGCTCAAGCGGCAGCGTGGCACAGTGATGAAGAGCGGTGGGCTCTAATCTGGAGAGCCAAGTTTGACTTCCCCTCCTTCAAATGAAGCCTGCTTGGATGACCTTGGTCTAGTCACAGTTTTCTCTGAACTCTGTCAGCCTCACCTATCTCACAAGGTGTCTGTTGTGGGGAGTGGAAGGGAAGGCAATTTTAAGCTGCTTTGAGACCCCTTAAAGGTACAGAAAAGCGAGGTATAAAAACCAACTCCTCTTCTTCTTCTGGGTCAATAAAGGTTTAATTTTGGTCTGGAAGAATAGTTCAGGTCCCACACCTACCACAGACACCGTGAGGTCTTGGATAAGTTTCTCATCCTCAATTTCCCATTTGTAAAATGGAAGTCAAAGTGATCTTCTGTGAGCCAGGCCAGCTTCTGTGAGGCAGACCCCCCCCCCCAAAAAAAAACTGCCTGGAGGGGGAAATGCCCTGTTTTTTTAATGGGATATTGTTTACCTGGGGTTGCTAGTTATCTTTGTGCCACAAACAGCACTAACCGCCTTTTTCCACACATGAAACCTCTATTAAAGGGACAGGACATTTTTCTGTAGGTGGGTTGGCAAATGGCAACCTCTAGGCAGGTTGCAGATTTGAAGTGCTGTGACAAATAGAGCTGAAACAACAAAGTACTGAGATGCTAATTCATGATGTCATAAGCTTTCATAGGCACAACCTTGCTTCCCCAGGGCACAAATCGAGCAGAAATCATACGAAATCTCATATAGACTAATCACGTTCACTGTATGAAGCAGAAATCCATCCACTTTGCTAGCAGTAGCTGTACAGGGAGACGTAGACAAAACATGGTGTTTTACATATTCCTCAAACTATACTCTTGTCACTGTAGAAGCTCTACTTGGGAGGTTTTCTTCTGTTTTGCTGGCTCTTCATGATTCTCAGACCAAATGCTTTCTAGAATGGTTTAGAAACTACAAAGCCTCCTGGTAATTTCCATGTCTAATCAACAGGCTCACAAATGCCAGTTTATGCGCTCATGTCAGGGAGAAGTCAGGAATGAACTCTCCCCCCGGCATGCTAGTTTTCTAAATGCAAGCTGTTCCTTTTCCCAGTGGGCCCACTCATGCGTGCAGTCTCGCCAGGAAACAAAGAAGTTTCCCCTCTTGTTTGTGCTAGTTGTATAAGCTGGATCTCAGACTCTGGCAAGAGAGGGTAGCTCTGGTGCAGGTTCCTGCAAATACCCAGCGACCCAGCTCAGATCTGTCGTAGCGATGGTACATGAACACAGGAAACTGTCAGACACCGGTATGCTCTGACTGGCAGCAGTTCTACAGGGTCTCAGGCAGGGGTCTTTCACATCATGTACTGTGTTTGTGTGTGATAAATGCTGCCACGTTGCTTCTGACTTATGGTGACCCTATGAGCTAATATCCTTCAAAACGTCCTATCGTTAACAGCCTTGCTCATCAGGTCTTGCAAACTGAGGGCCATGGCTTCCATAATTGAGTCAATCCATCTCATGTTGGATCTTCCTCTTTTCCTGCTGCCTTCAATTTTTCTGTGCGTTATTGTCTTTTCCAGTGACTCTTGCCTTCTAAGAATGTGACCAAAGCACATTAACCTCAGTTTAATTATTTTAGCTTTTAGGGAGAGTACAGGTTAGATTTGATCCAGGACCCACTTCTTTGTCTTTTTGGTGTTCCACAGTAATTGTAAAAGTCTCCTCCAACACATTTCAAATGAATCAACTTTCTTCCTGCCAGCTTTCTTCAATGTCCAGTTTGGCATGAATTAACTTGATCTTGGTTGCCAGTGACACATCCTTATATTTTTCTAGTTCCTTCACTGCTGCCCTTCCCAGTCTCAATCTCCTGATTTCTTGGTTGCAGTCTCTCTTTTAGTTGGTGATGGAGCCAAGGAACAGAAAATCTTGAACAGTGTCAGTTTCTTCATTGTCAACCTTGATGTTGTGTAATCCCCCAGCAGTCATTCCTTTTATTCTCTTGATGTTCAACTGTAATTCTCCTTTGGCACTTTCTGCTTTAACCCTTCAACAGTAGTCATTTCAAGTCTTTGCTATTTTCTCCCAATAATGTGTTGTTATTTGCATATCTCAAATTGTTAATGTGCCTTCCACCAATTTTCACTCCAATTTCACCTCAAGCCAATCCAGATTTCCTTATGATGTGTTCTGCACATAGATTGAAGAGATACGGAGAGAAAGTAGATCGTTGTCTGACACCTTTGCCAATTGGAAACCTTCTACCCTTCTGCACACCACCCAATCCTTGTAACTGGAGGTACCAGAAGTTGAACTTGGGACTGTCAGTACAGTATGCAGAGAAAATAATTTACCACTGTTGTAGGGAGAGGATGTGGCTTAGTTTTAAAATACAGTGCCTGCATGAAGATGTGATGCTGGGGTGAGTGGAATCCTACTGCTTTATGGGGGATGAAGTATGCTGAAGGAATCCTTTCCAAGCCACCCTGCTCTGAATCATAGAGTGATCTACAGTGACCAGGAGAAACATATCACTGAATCAGATCATAGTTTGACCTAGTTCAGTATTTATTTACTTTGATGGGCAATGGCTGTCTGGCAGAGAAAGGTCTTTCCCAACATCTGGTAGCTGAGATTATATCTGGTGATGCCAGGGACTGAACCTGAGACCATTTATTGAGTTTACTTCTGCTTTTTTCCCCAGGGGGAGAGACCCAAAGTAGCTAACAATAAACAGAGGAAAAACAAAAGAAAGGACGGGGAAGGAAGGGTCCCAGTATTTACACTGGTCTTCCCTCTCCACTGGTTGATCTTCTACCCAGCTCTAGGCATGGCCTTCCAGCTAAGAGCCCTTTGGTTTATAACTCTGGGTATTTCCTGGCCTCAGGGAGGTGATATTCAGCTGCTGCTAACTAGCAGGATCTTCCCTAATCTGCTTCCCTGCAGAGCATGTGCTTTACTATAGTGCTGTGGGAACGTGGAGGACTGCCAACCTCCAGTTGGGGCCTGGAGATCTCCCAGGATTACAACTGCTCTCCTGATGATAGAGATCAGTTCTCCTGGAGAAAATGGCTGCTCTGGAGGCTGAACTCTATGGCATTGTAACCCACTGAGTTCTTCAGGCATTTCCCAACCAAGAGTTGGCAACCTTGTCAGACTATTGTGGCCAGACTGTGACAGGTGCAGCCTCACAGGTTGAGAGGCTGTGAATTGGGAATATGGTACACTTCACCTTGCATACTCTGATCTGTGTCTGACATAGGAAATTAAAATGCGTTTCCCATATGCCCAAGTGCAACATGTTTTGAAGCCACACAAACATATTTTTAGTTGTCTTCTTTAGAAAGGACCCCTCCATGTTGCTGTGCACAAAGCCCTTTTGAGTATTTGTTGATCTTGGTGTGGAAGCGTGATCTACTGCTCTAAGAATGGCTGAGTAGCCAAAGGGCTGAAGCAGCATTAATTCCCACATGGGCAATGTAAACAGCCTGTCTTGCCAAGGTCTCTGAATAAAGACACTGGTTCAGGCTTTCTGAACTCTACAGTTACTTTGTCAGAGTGGGTAGATAAGTGAAGGGAGAGAGAAGTCCTTGAACTGTAAAACAGAAGAATTTTCATTTCTTTCATCTGGCCCACCTTTTCTCCAGCAGCAAGAACTATTTGCTGTTTCAGCCCTTTAAGATAACATGGGCATGCAGGCCCAGACCGTGATCCAGAGCGCAATCAAACTAGAATGAAGTTCTGGCTTCATTTGGGCTAAATGAATAAGTACCTCAGTTTAACCATCTGGTTGCTCAGGTGAGCCTGCAAGTCTTTTGCCAGAGATGAATTGATGGTTCAGGCATCCTGCCGTCTTGCCTTCCCTTAAGTAGTTTTTGGGTTTTAAATACTGTGCAGTTCACATCCTTCTAAGCTCACTTAATCGGGGTAAATGGTGTAACTCTGCTTAGGACTGTTCTTTTTTTATTTTATTATATACTATGATTGGTTCCTTATTGAGCAATACAATAGAATATCCTCTGCATATTTTCCCATCCATTAACTGAAAGGCATTGCTTAAACCTTGCAGCTGAGGCACACTTTTTTTTCCTGAATTTAAAAACAAGAGCACACTTGGAGACAAATGTTGAAGAATAACAGCCTTTTGGCCTCGGAGGAACCTGCTCATGAACACATGAAGCTGCTTTATTCTGAATCAGACCTTTGGCCTGTCAAGATCAGTGCTGCTGGGAGTGGCTCTCCAGGCTGTCAGGCAGAGGTCTTTCACATCGCCTGCTACCTGCTCCTTTTAACTGGAGATGCTGGAGATTGAAGCTGGGACCTGCTTCTTGTGAGGCAGATGTTCTGCTGCTGAGCCACAGCCCCTCCTGTCTGTGTATGATTAGAAGGATTCAAGGAAGAGCAGAGTAATCGATCATATTAAGAGCATTCTAATTCGCCCACCCACATATAATGCCCCCCGCTTTCTCGTTTCTCCTGCTTGTCACACGCTCTCCCTCCCATGCTGTATAGCAAGGGGAATCTCAAGAGGTCCGTACCCAATTAGCCTTCCAGTGTCAGGAACTGGGTAATATGTAGAGCGAGATTAGAGTCGAGTCGCACCGTGAAGACCAACAAACATTTCCAAAGTCAAAGCTCTCTTCATCATGGGTAATATGTACAATTACTTTGATGATTCTCCCCCTTTCAACAATACCTGTATATCTCTAAATCACATACAAGGCCTGTAGAAAGGGGGGGGGGATAATTTGAGTTGTTAACATGCATCTGCTTCTTCAAGTTGCCTTAGCAGCTTTGAGTCATACAGTGAAGTCTGTGATGAAAGGGAGAAAAGGCATTGCTCAGTTATGGCAGTTCCTTGCCTCAAGGTAAAAAGTTAATTGTGTGGAAACTTGTTTCCTATCTCATTATAAAAAGTATTGATCTTATCCAAACAGGATATGAGCCAGCATTTTGTAGGCATGGTTCAATCCATAGGCTGCAGTCTTAAGGACACGCGTGAAGACACGTGAAGCTGCCTTACACTGAACCAAATCATTGGTCCATCAGAGTTAGTATTCTCTACTCAGACTGGCAACAGCTCTCCAGGGTCTCAGGCAGAGGTCTTTCACAACTGACAGGTTCTTTCACCGGAGATTCTGGGGGTTGAACCTGGGGTGTTTTGCATGCAAATCAGATACTCTGCCTCTGAGAACGTAAAAACATTAGAAGAGCCCAGTTCCTCTGTAGGTCCAGCAACAGGGCATAGAGGCCGAAGCCTTACCTTGATGTTGCCTCCTGGCACTGGGATTCAGAGGTTGACTGCCTCTGGACATGGAGGTTCCCTTTAGTCACCATGGCTAGTAGCTACTGATAGACCTATCCTCCAGGAATGTGTTTAATCTCCTTTTAAAGCTACCTATGTCATATCCTTCAGAAACATGTAACACATAAATTGCATCAGACTGCAGCATTTGCAGTTCACCGAAGGACTCATGTGTCATCATGATAACACAAGTATAACCGGTGCTTGTCATTTCACATGCATATGGACCAACATTACCGATCCAGTCCAAGGCTCATACATTCCAGGCCTCATTTCAGCCTTGGACACCCAGCCTGTTGTGGGGTGTAAGGATGGTTTTCACCATTTCTCTACTTTTGTCTGCACAAGAATTGCTGTGTATAACTATACTTATCAAGCCTCCAGCCAAGACGCAGGATCGCAACCTGCCTCATCCTTTCGCCACTTACAGTGTGCGTGCTCCTCATTGCTATTGCAGGACTTTTTTTCAACCCCGCTCTTGGAAGCTTTCCAGCTTAGCTTTTGGATACTGTTTTCCTGTCTTGTTATATTGTTGTAGAGAATTTATGTACTGCTTGGTGCATACATATTGATGCAATTATGCATGTTTAAGTTACATATGTTACTTTAGCATCATTACCTTGAATATACTCAGCTTTGAATCACAGAATTTTGTGGCTTGTGTGCTTGTTACAATTACTCTTCCTTGCTCAGTACGTGGAGGTTGGCAACCCTAGTCACAGCTGACTTATGGTGACCCCATACAGTTTTCAAGGCAAGAGAGTTCGGAGGTGGTTTGCCATCGCTCGCCTCCACATGCGGACCTTAGTATTCCTTGGGCCTCCTAGTAATAGAGCACTTTAAAAATAAAATTGGTTGTCAAGGTAGACCTCCCTGAATCTCGGAGTGCAGGCCCTCCCCACACAGGGCTATTTAACTATGAATTGATTTGTGCTTTGTATTTTGCCTTATCACCTCATTTTGTGCTGTGAGAATGACCTTTCTGATCTACTCTACATACAGAAAGAACCCTTTCTCTTTGGAATACAGGAATTTTGAAGGAGATGGCTGAGATACCAACAGTTAAACAAGATTAAGGACTGGAGCTGGCAAGGCCCATTTGTCTTATTTTACTGATACCTCAGTAAAGGGAAAAGAGTAGATGCCATCCCTGTTGATTTATGCCTAAAAATCCTCTAATTGAGAAGTGAAAACAACCGAGCAGAACCACCTTGGTTTGTGGCCCATGACTTGGGTACATCCTCCCAAAGAAAACTGGCAAGAGTCTAATCTTGCAGACTTTTAGGAAGAGCTCATTCCATTTAATTCAGCGGTTCCCAAAGTGGGCAGTATCACCCCCTGGGGGGCGGTGGGATTACCTAGGGGGGCACTAAGAAGCAAGGGGGCAGCAGGGGGCGCTAGAGGTGGGCCCCTTCAACTGTGTTGTTGGATAGGATAGGGTAGTGGGTGCTGGGGTTGAGTTTGTGGGACCGAGGGGGTGGTGGCCCGAAAAGTTTGGGAACCACTGATTTAATTATTTGATGGTATTTATTCCTCTTAAAAATTGTTTATCCATCAGCTGTATGAGCCATGTTTCTTGTGACCTGCCTTGACCCTCTTTATGAACATAAGAAAGGCCATGCTGGATCAGACCGAGGCCCATCAAGTCCAGCAGTCTGTTCACACTGTGGCTAACCAGGTGCCTCTAGGAAGCCCACAAACAAGACAACGGCTGCAGCATTGTCCTGCCTGTGTTCCAAAGCACCTAATATATTCAGCATGCTCATCTGATCCTGGAGAGAATAGGTATGCATCATGACTACCATCCATTTTTGCTAGTAGCCATGAATATCCCTCATAAAGAAGCTCATAAATAAGAAACACCACACACATGTAATTTTTGATTTAGATATTGTTATCACTAGCGTGCAGGGGAAGGAGGCTCTTTTTATCACTACACATAGTGAAGAAGACGTTGCCAGCATCCCAGTTAAAATCATGTTGACTTCTTTAATATAACTGTGGCTGTATTTATTTACTTAGATCAGTGGTTCCCAAACTTTTCGGGCCACTGCCCCCTTGGTTCCACAAATTCAACCCCAGCTCCCCCTACCCTATCCCAACAACACAATTGAAGGGGCCCACCTCTAGTGCCCCCCTGCTGCCCCCTTGCCTCTTAGTGCCCCTCTGGGTAATCCCATCGCCCCCCAGGGGGAGGTACTGCCCAGTTTGGGAACCACTGATTTAGATATTTAAACTCTCCTTTCCTGCAGTGCTGTTGTAGAGCCCTGAAATAAGGAAGGCCATAGGGGGGGGGTTAAATTTTGAGATAAAGGAACTCCCCCCCCCTTAAAATATAAGTGAGATTTGGCTGATCTGATTACAAGGTTTCCTCACCTTAGTTCAAGTAGAGTTTTCCTCTCTGCCCCCCCCCCATTCTGCAACAATCCATTCCGCCTTGCACCGCTGGATCATTCTGCTGATATAACTTAAGCTCTCCTCCCTCCCTCAAATGGAGCCAGATCATCTCTCTTCCCTTCTGTCTTTTGAAGAGAAGACGGAAAGGAACCGGAGATATCCTCCACCCCTTGCAGCTACCCTACCTAATTTCTGTTCTTCTGCCTGCAGCCTGCTCCCTAATTGTCTGAAGCAATGAATGCTCTGCCTTGAGCTTGGGGGGAGGGGGGCAGAGATGCCACCTTGAGGCCAGTGAGCTGAAGTGCTGGGGGACTTCCATTGTTTGGAGATTTCCGAGTGGGACTTTCTGTTGGACGTGGTAAACACGGGGAGGCCGGCGGTTGCCTAGCAAAGAGTCCAGAGCACACAGAGGTGGGACTATCCGAGAACAAAGGCAGTTCTTCTGACAGCTTCCTCCTTCCCTTTCTCCATCCCCTTCTCATCTGGCTAGTGTGATCACTTGATCTCTTGCCAGTGGGATCACGTGAGCAAGGGCTGCCTTGCTTGCTTTTGTAGCGGCAGCGTTGGGTGCCCCTGAGCAGACGGCTTTGGCTGCTGTTATGAGGTAAGCGCCTCTTGCTGAAGTCTGTGGGGGTGGGTTGAGCCGTGGATCTAGGGGGCTTTGGGGAGTGTTTTGCAGAGCTGCCTGCAGTAGTAAAAAAAAATTAGCTGTATTGCCGCTGTGCCTCTTCAAAAAGGTTGAGCCAGCGCAGCGAAGCAGCAGAAATTGGATCCTGCGGTTTTAATGAGAAATCAAGAAAGGTTTTGCTAAATTAAGATGTCTGTGGCAGAATCTGTAGCTCCCTCTCCCTCTTTCCGTTTCTGCAGACAGGTTTTCACTCCTCTTTTTGGCTGTCCAGCTGTAACATGCTCCACTCCCACTTTTGCTTCAGGTTCCTGTGTACAGTGGTGGTTTCTTCTCTCCCCTTGCCAGCCTGGCAGGCTTTGCGAGCTCTAATCCTCGCTGTATGTGCATTGTTTAGGATTACTTAGCATTTATGTAGTGCATTCCAGGTGTTATATCACATGCAAATTCTGGCACAGAAAAAGGGACACGATACTTGTCTTAAGAGTCTTGAATTGGAAGTTAGGATAATGTTGCTACAGAACATGCTTGATAGCTCTAAACAATTCTTTGGCTCCTTCCTTTCTCCATTTGTCTGGCTTTGTTCCAGACGCTCCTCTTGGTTTTAGAGAAGTGGTATCCCTGTTTTCACCTGTGGTGCTGGACCTAGGATTGGACCATCAAGGTTGCATTTCCATTATAGCAGTCTAGAGAGAGACTTTCAATAGACGAGAGAAAAAAGTAACATAAATCCTTCCTTTCCGTGACTATACGGGAATTATGTGTCTCTATTCCTAGCTGGATCTCTGTGACCTCCCAAGCAGGAGGTGCGCCCGCTTCAGTTTCTCTCATGCTCTTAAATGACAGCTAAATCGGCTTTCTTGATTCCCAAGGCCGTGGGGGCGGTGGGAGAATGGCGGCTTTGACTTAACTGTCTTTTGCCCATGTGTGCTTTTGCTGCTGCTGGGTTAGGTGCCACATTATCTCTTTCTGTTTCCCTGGAGCACTGTGGGAATTTTCTCCCTCTCTTCAGGAAATGGGGTGAAGAAGAGGTAAAGGATCTCCTCTGCGCCTTCGGAAGCTGATGGTCCATAGTTGTGGCGACTTGCGATCTTCCCTGTGCAAATAGTGAAATTGTGCTCTCCAGTAAAACTCTGCCCTTTCCCTGTCCTGCTTTAGGTGAGGGTGTAGCTGAAAGACTATGTCCACAATGGTCTACCCCAGGGAGGAGAAGATGGATAAACTGAGCCAGGAGGAGATAATCTCTAACACCAAACTCGTGATGCAGGGGCTAGAGGCCCTGAAGAATGAACACAATTCGATCTTGCACAGCCTGCTGGAAACCATCAAGTGTCTGAAGAAGGATGAGGAAGCCAACCTAGTGCACGAGAAAGCCAACCTGCTACGCAAGTCAGTGGAGATGATTGAGCTGGGGCTTGGTGAGGCTCAGGTGAGCTGCAGTCCTTTGGGGTGTGTCTTTTTTAATAAATATAGAACTCTCATAGATAAGCAATAGGATGCCTAGGATGACTGTATCCCTTGGTGACAGTTTCAAAAGGAGTTTCAGCATGCAGATCTGATACACTTGCTTTTGGTATAGGCAGGCTTTGTGTAGTCTGACAGGCACAGAGCAAATTGCAGATTTGGTGCTGCACAGAAGATAGCACTCAGTATATCATTGCTTTCCCTTTTTTTCCTGGTAGACAAGTTTCTAGCCCTTATAGCTGCACGGACAGGCTTGAAAATGTGCAGTGTCTGATAAAATCTCTAAAAACAGAGAGGAGCTCTTGAGTGGATGGGGCTTTTAAGCCCTGCATTAGCTCCTTGCTCATCCCCATGATTAGCAACAGTGAAATGCATTATGCAGACTAAACAAATCTATGTAAATAGATTTAATTTGAATAATCAGTTTCTCCATATGCATTGGGTAAGTAACTCTGGTGCAGAATTTTAATGCATTCAAGCACAGTGTACGCAGTTGTGAGCATACAACCCCACTGGGCAACTAATTCCAGCTTTATGTTGTTTGGTATGGTTGTGAAGAAAAAGGCCAGGTCAATATTGTCTTTTTCTCCCCCCCCACCCCCAGCTTTCTGGTCACACAGTAACTGAGATGACTAAAAGGAGATATTGTGTGTAACAGGGTGATCCAGAGCCCTTTGTAATTTATGAGACACATTTTCAGTTCGTATCTTGCCTGATGTGGCGGCCCCACAATAAGACAAAATGATTTCCAACTTAGTGCCTCCTGCCCTGTCCCACTTCCCTCTCCTTCAGAGATCACAGGAGCCACAGCCCTACTTCCCCTTGGCGAGGAAGGAGGTGAATTCATGCTGCAGCTCAGGTTTGGCGAGGTAGATATGGGCCACTTTGCTGAACTCTAGCATTTTATCTTCTAGCTTGAGACAGGGTATTGGAATAGATAAATTGGTCAGGTGCTGTCTGCTCTGACTTCACATAATGACCGCTCTTCCTGTAGGCTTCTGAATTCCTTGTGCTCATTTCCTAACTGGTATTGGAGGGCTTCAGTCTGGTCGGGGTAAAACTTCCTGCACACAGTGGCAAGGAAACGGATCTGAGGGCACCAAGCATAGACTGGACCAGGGTGACCGGCCCTTACTGGTTCTCTTGTGTTAGGTGATGATGGCCCTGTCAAACCACCTGAATGCAGTGGAGTCAGAGAAGCAGAAACTGCGGGCTCAAGTGCGGAGGCTGTGCCAGGAGAACCAGTGGCTTCGGGACGAGCTGGCGAACACCCAGCAGAAGCTGCAGCGCAGCGAACAGACAGTGGCGCAGCTCGAGGAAGAAAAAAAGCACCTGGAGTTCATGAACCAGCTAAAGAAATATGATGAGGATGTGTCCCCTTCGGTGAGGATCTAGGTTCAGGGTTGCTTGTATCTGTGCCTTGCTGCACTCAAGGAACACTAGGGGAAGTGAGCTTTCTAAGAGGGCTCCACCCATTTGAGCTTGTCTGATGTGGAACTGGATGGTACAGATCCCTCCAGCTACAGTGGCTGTGGCCTGCCTCTAGAGCTGAGTTGGTAGTTACCTTGTGGCTAAGGAGAGCATTGAATGGGCTTGGTGGGGGAATCACAGCTCTCCCTGCCTAAATAAGTACCAACAACTTTGTTCTCCTTTTAAATATTTTAAGTAGTGGTTGTCTTTCCATCTGTGTGTTAGGAGGAGAAGGAAGGCGACTCCACAAAGGATTCCCTGGACGATTTGTTTCCAAATGAAGAAGAAGATCATGGCCAAGGCTGTAGGTTGCATTCCTCTCCTTGGGAACTTGGGTGATGGGGAGGGCAGAGGTCCACAAGCTGCCTGGGTCACCGTTATTAGCTGAGCGCCGTTTTTAGAAAGTGCTCTAGCTGGTTTGCAATTGGGAGAAGAAATCCCCCCAGCTCATTCTATATGAAGGAGCCACAGCGTGGAATCGCAGGCTACCTCTTCTTTCTTTGTTGATGTGACGTATCTTTGCAGTGCCGCATCAGCACAGCAGTGCAGCAGCGGCTGCCCAGCAAGGTGGCTATGAGATCCCTGCACGCCTGCGGACGCTCCATAACTTGGTGATCCAGTACGCTTCACAAGGGCGCTATGAGGTAGCTGTGCCTCTCTGCAAGCAGGCGCTAGAAGATCTGGAGAAGACTTCGGGCCACGACCACCCTGATGTGGCCACAATGCTGAACATTCTGGCTTTAGTATATAGGTGAGAGCAGGGACCTTGCTGCTTAGTGGCGTGGCAGGTAATTAATATGAAGGGTGCTGAAACCAGGCTGCCTTGGCTTTTCTCACTGTGTAAAGATAAAGGTCCGGTTTTGAGTAGGGAAATGGAATGGGAGGGAGTTGTACTGAGAGACCCCAACGTGCTGAACTTTATTCAGTGGTGAGGAATAGGAGAGTGGTGAGGAATAGGAAAACGTGAGGCGCAGCATGTGTTCTCTCTTTTTTTGGTCCCTTGTAGTCATTCCATTATTGCATATGGTCTGTGTTGTATTTTATGCTGCAGGGATCAGAACAAATACAAAGAGGCAGCTCACCTGCTGAATGATGCACTATCTATTAGGGAGAAGACGCTTGGCAAGGATCACCCTGCGGTAAGTATCTGTTCTCCTTCTGAATAGGTGGGAATCATAAAGCAGTCACATGGGCAGCTGGCGTATTACACAGTCACAAAGTACAACAGCCAGGGGTGAACTGATCTAAAAGAGTGCCACATGACCCTGTCAGTTGACCTACAGAAGCACCATTGAGGGTAATGATGGGTTGAATCGTGGCTGGGAAGAAGACAGCAGAAAGGAGAAATATGTGTTGGTAAAGTTGTCAGGACAGGAAGGAGTTTCAGCTCTGGCTGCTTAGCTGTCAGTCAAGGAGGGAGATACAGTGAAATAAACAGGCTCCCATTTCGAGATTCTCCTGCTGCACAGCTGCAAATTAAAAAGGTGATACTTCTAAGAGGAAAACGTGAAGTGAAATGCACAAGGGAAAGAAAGAGTGAAGAGATTTTCTGAGGTCTCCCTATGACAGAGTGAATAGGAACAGGGCCCTAAAGGGTTAGGGACTGTAGACTATACCACTGTGTATAGTTCATACCATCTGTTGCTGTAAGTAAGTTCCTACTGTGTAATTATTGGCATTGTGTAATGTGTTGTGCTAATATTTATACTTTGATTCACCATTGCTTCTGATCTCTGGTTGGTTCCAGATTTCTACAAGCCAAATCCTATTGCTTTGTCCCATCCTGCTGATGGCATTAACCTGTTCTGTGTAATCTTCCTTGAGTCCTGGCGAGAAAGGCAGACTATGAATAATGTGAATAAATGGATATTTCTCTCCCGCCCTCCTTCACAGGCAGTCACTTGGACAACCGGGCTACAAGGAAGCACAAGCATGATGTGGTGGTGGTTGTGTCACAACACCTCGTAGACTAGCATAATCAAAGGGCACACGTCCATACTCTTGTCATCTTTTGTAAATGTTCCTAATGCACCTAGTACTGCCTTCCTGTACATTCCACAGCTGATGTTGATAGTGTGATCTGGTGTGTCAGCAAACAAACTCTATGGTGCAGCTAGATTTGAGTCCAGGAGCACCTTAGAAACCAACCAGATTCTTTGGGGTGTGAGCTTTTGAGAGTCAAAGCTCCCTTTGTCAGGTGACAGTTGGCCTCTAAGGTGCTACTGGGCAGAAGTCTAGCTGTTCTACTGCAGGCCAACACAACTACCTTCCGAAACTCTTTGCGGCTTTCTCTAGCAGAGATTGTAACATAGTGGGGTTTCAGTGAATGTTGTTAAGATACCCAGTCTAGCCCACCTGTCCTGCTTTCTTTTCTGCTCCCCCTTGTTCTTTCTTGGCTGTAATATCGGAGTTCTTGTATTCTGCAGGTGGCAGCAACCCTGAACAACCTGGCTGTTCTCTATGGCAAAAGGGGAAAATACAAGGAGGCAGAACCATTATGCAAGCGAGCGCTGGAGATCCGTGAAAAGGTATCTTGGAGGAGGAAGGGCCCAGACACTAGGACACTGAGGAGCAGGCCTCTATGGCACCTCCTACCACTGTCAATCTTAACCAGTCACCTACTTCCAGAATACAGGGGAATGCCTATGGAGAGGCTGATGTAGAATTTATGCAGAGGGGGGGAGTTTATATATCTGAGTTCTAATGACATTCTAAAGTCCATTGTCCCCACCAGTAAAAGAGGAATCGGGTGTAGTCTCTTTCTTTATAGCTGGTTTTCTTTGTCTTCTGCTGCTGTTTTAGGTTCTAGGCAAAGATCACCCAGATGTGGCCAAACAGTTGAATAATCTGGCACTACTGTGCCAGAATCAGGGCAAGTATGAAGAGGTGGAATATTACTATCGCCGGGCGTTGGAGATCTACGAGTCCCGCCTGGGTCCTGATGATCCAAATGTTGCCAAAACGAAGAACAACCTGGTATGTCCACTCGGTGATGGCAGGGTCCTGTGGAGGTATCTTGAGAAAAGAGCAATGTGTCTCAGGATTGGTGGTGGAGGCACAGTCAGTGCTACATTTTTAAGATGCTCTTTCCACACTCCTTGTCCCAGGCCTCCTGCTATCTGAAACAAGGCAAATACAAGGATGCAGAGGTCCTCTACAAAGAGATTCTCACCCGAGCCCATGTGAAGGAGTTTGGCTCTGTAGATGGTATGTACAAAAAAAGAAAAGGCAAAGAGGAAGTATGTTTAAAAGGGGGAGGGGGATACAAGGCATCTGGCTAGAGGGAAGGCTGGATTTCAGAACCCTGAAATTGATGCACATGGAAAACTGGATCTCGCTCCTCTGTCCTGCCATTAGCGTACAAAGCCATCAGGTTGCATGGTGGCTTTTGGTCTGATTTCTCTGCCTGTCCAAGCAAGAAAAAAGCCACAAGTTGTACACACCACAAGTACTGCATACTTTCTTCATGGCCTGCTCAAACAGATGTAGCACAGATAAATTATTACTCTGGAATGATTGGTATTTTTCTTTTTTCCCTTTTTTTGGGGTCTTTTTTGCCTGCAGATGAACACAAACCTATATGGATGCATGCAGAAGAAAGAGAAGAGATGAGCAAGGTGAGCACAACAAGTTGGTTCTGAAGGGTACTTTTACATGGCATTCCTACTGTACAAACAGCAAGGATGTGCTGTGTGCTTGAGCTTATACAGTTGACATATACGATACTGGGAAGAGCTCCAGAAACTGCAGCATCCTTTCTTTGCCGCAGGGCATCTGAGGGTACTGCTTCTATCTGCTGACAGTTGCAGAGGAGCACTGAATACTTAATGCAGCAGCATTTTGTAAGGGGGTGGAGAGAGCCACTGTTCACTGGGGTGGGTGGGTGTAGGAATCAAATTCTGGAGTAGTTTTCTTTGGAAGGAGTTTGTGTGTTTTTTCCAGTGCCTGCATGTTTTCTCTTTGCTTATAGTGTGCTCCTTAGGACGTACTGGACAGTGGAAGATGGAGGAATCGCAGCAGGTTTCTGAGCCACAGCCACTTCCAGAATCAGGGAGACTTAAAAAAAAAAAGATATCCCAAGCCTCATTGCTTGCTCATTTGGAAATCTGTTCGGCAGATCAGGAAAATTAGTTAAGCAGAATGGGAAGAAGTCGCAGTCTTCTGCACCATCATCTCTTCCCCGAGCATCTCTTCTGTTTCAGGCCTCTCAATTCTAGAAAAGCCAATGATTAGGGCCCTACACTGCCCTGACCTGGTTAGCTCAGGCATGCCTGATCTCGTCAGATCTCAGAAGCTAAGCAGGGTTGGCCCTGGTTAGTACTTGGAGGCAGGACCACAAAGGAAGTCCAGGGTCATGATACAGAGGCAGGCAATGGCAAACCACCTCTGAATGCCTCTTGCCTTGAAAACCCCACCAAGGGTCACCATAAATCAAATGTGACTTGACAGCAAAAAACACACACAACAACACTGGGAGGAGAACAGGGTATGTTCAAAATCTCTGTTAGAGCTCCAGAAAGCACAAGACCATTAGGAGAAGGGTTCCCCCTTCTATCACAGTGAGCAATGGTCCCTGGCTCTTCCAAAAACCTACAATGCAAGACATAGGGCAGGGACTTGATGTGCTTTTGAGCTATTTTGGGCTGAGCTGATGGACTTCGCTTGATTCTCTCTCTTGCAGAGCAGTTCCCAGATAGGGCATATAAAGGCTTCTCTCTGGCAGAAGCTATTTGCCCTCTCTGTCTCAGTGCCATATTTAGAAATCTGATCGAACATCTGACACCTGTTTGATGAGTATCTCTGTTAGCTTCCCAGACATCTAAAATGGACCACATTGTATCTTAAAAGTACAGACTGACAGTTCCTTCTTTATTGGATCGTGGCCAGGCTTCCTAAACTGCCTCCTGTGGGACAGATTGCTTAGGAGTGTGTGTCAGATGGAGCTGGTGATGCGTAGGGCCCTCCAGCCAACCTGCTTTCATTCATGCCTGTCAGGGCAGCACATAGAATCTCTTGCTGCATATTCTGGAAGCCATGTCAGAGATGGATGTTTCTATCTGCTGCCTTGGAGCTGTTGAACTGAAGAATCCAACCCTGCAGTCAGGAAATAATTTGGCATCTATATAGAAAAACTAAATGGGAGCAGGTCTCCCTTGTATGTGACCACCAAGCTGTTGGACACTGATTCTTGCTCTGTTCCCACCTGGACCATGGGCTACAAGAAGCCAGCTGGTTACCACCTGGCTTGAATGAGAGTGTTTCTATGAGCCCTGAGCTGAAATTGGCTGTTCCCTAGACCAGAGTACTTATGCTAGTGCTATAGGAGTGAGTGGGGTCCCTTCCCTTCTGAGATGTAGTATTTTTTGGGGGGGGGGTTTCACTAGAAGGCATCAGCATTCTTCAGCTTGATCATCTCAGATGTTTTTGTTTTTACCAAGTTTCCCCCCCCCACTGCCCTCATTTCTTCTCATGTTGTTTGCGGGAGGGGGGGGGAACCCTGCAAGGAACCCTGCATCTCTTTCACAGATACTAATTAACGTTTAAATCTTGCATAATGCCTGACCTGCATTCTGGAAATGAGCTTCATCCAGAAAGCCACTAGGAAGAGCTTTTGTTCCTGAACTTGAGACTGCAACAACCTGCTCCCACCAGTTTCCTGCAATTGTCTACTAGTAGAAGTATCTTCCTTTGCTGGATGGTGCCTGCCCTGTCTTTCCTAGTGACTCTGCATCTAATAGGGTTGTACCCATGGACAATGAGAAGAGTGACCGGAAGAAAGTGGAGCATAAGACTTCAATCCTTCCCCATCTACCATTAGTTCTCCTCTTTACTTCTGCTACTTCAAGATTTAAGTCCATCACCAAGATCCAACCTGCACTTGAGGCTGAAATTGTATTTTGTCCCTCCATACGCCTGTGAACTTTCAAAGTTCTGCAGCTGTGGGGAAATATTTTAGCCAGTTAGAGTATCCGTTGCAAGCATTCATTTTGATTGTGCAAGGCTTCCTGCTAAATAATACTTGGGAAAAATGCTACAGGCAGACTGAGAGCTCAGAGTTGCAGATACCATTGCTGGAATTAATAACAACAACCCTTTATTGCTTTATCAGAGGTGGAGAAGCAGTTGAAAGAAGAGGACCTTGGCTAAAGCCACTCTATGAGTTAAGGGTTGAACTAAAATGTGAACGGGGAACCTGTTCTTGACTGATAAGCTATATCAGCATTTTAAATATAGAAGTGAGACGGAGCTTTCCAGACTGAAAAAACAGGGACTTTTTCAATTAATGGAGAATAGTGAGTCCATGTGTTGTTGGAATAAGCAACTCATCTCCTGTCTACTCTCTGACTTGTAATGTATTCTGATTCCAGAGGCCAGGCTTCCATTCCTTACCATGTTGTCTTCAACCGACATTCTTGGTTTCTCGTTTCTCTCTTGTGCTATTAAAAGGCATAAAACCCACCTTGCTAGAGAGCTGTTTTTGTTTTCTTGGCATATTCTTTGTACATCGTAGCGTCAGAAAGAGAGTTGGCATCAGGTCACCTTCCTGTGAATGGGCTTGGAAATGGAGTTGGGTAACTTCTGTTCATGGTTTGTGGTGGACGCTGGATAGCAGAAGGTGAATAAATAGGATAGGATGGCTGACATCCTCTTTGTCATCAAAACAGAAGGGAGGAGAATGAGAGCTGGATAGCTGTGTTAGGTTCTGCTGAGTAGAAACTCTGGGAGCTCAAAATTGGTGAGTGATCCATGGGAACAGAATTTTACAGGGCTGAAAGATGGTGTTCATCATCCAAAAAGCATCTAGATGTCAGCTGTCTAAGATTATAGTCCAAAGTCCACAGCAGAACTGTTCGGCAAGAGAAGAGAAGGTTTCGGTTTTAGTCCTATTTACTTCATTTACAGCCTGCCTTTTTCACTGAGACTCAAGGCGGATGGCAAAATAAAGAAAAAGAACTAAAGTCAGACAGCACAAGACATCCACTAACAATGCAGTAGGAAACAATGCAAACAAAAAACCCTCTCTAACGCATGACATACCATAAAACAGGCTTGTGCCTGAACTTTTGAGAAGTCCCACTGAAATTAAAGGCATTTACTCTCAAGGAAGTATGGCTAAGCCTGCAGTTTATGAATAATTTTGCCTAGAGCTCAGCTTGCAGCTAGACTGGGAACATGCGGTTACTGGAGGCCTTCCTGATTTATAAGGGATTGTACAGTGAATGGAGCACTAAGTAAGCCTGAGCCCCTGCACACTTGTCAACCCTGACACTGTTTAGTTTGAAGAACAGCTTGAGCAGTAGTCCTTTTTTCATCATTTTAGCTGGGAAATACCCTGGCAGGTTTATGTTTAGCTGAGAGTCCAGCTCTGTAGGCCCTTTGCGAGGCATCTGCCACAGGGTAAGACAATAGTCTTCCTTTAAAGTGCGGTGCTTCAGCTGGATAAGGAAACAGACCCATATCCCCCAAGCCCATATGTAAGGTAGCTTCATATTTGTGAGAAAAAGGAGGAAGGAAGAATCCTGTGTGTTTTCTTGATCTCTTGGGAGGAAAGACAGGGTACACATGCAATACATTCCATACGCTTGAGATCCAGTAGAGTTTTGTGACAAGGCTATGGGCTCTGTAAGAAGCCCGAAGGCACTGTATGGCTGCACTAGCACTTGGCAGTCTAGTGTTCCACTAGGTTATTGTATTCTTACTGTAATTGTGCAGAATATCCTTGGCAGTTGTACTAAAACTGGACTAAGTATTTTATGCTGGGCAGAAACTGAGTTTCTTGTCCAAATTGAAGTCTCAGGGAAGATGTAAAAAGGTAAAGGTCCCCTGTGCAAGCACCGGGTCATTCCTGACCCATGGGGTGATGTCACATCCCGATGTTTACTAGGCAGACTTTGTTCATGGGGTGGTTTGACAGTGCCTTCCCCAGTCATCTTCCCTTTACCCCCAGCTAGCTGGGTACTCATTTTACTGACCTTGGAAGGATGGAAGGCTGAGTCAACCTTGAGCCTGCTACCTGAAACCAACTTCCGTTGGGATCAAAGTTAGGTCGTGAGCAGAGCTTGGACTGTAGTACTGCAGTTTACCACTCTGCGCCACGGGGCTCTTCAGGGAAGATGACAATAACTGATAAATAATCTTCAGGGAAGATGACAATAACTGAAATATAGATAAAATACAGCATGGTTAAAACCTTCACTCTAAGCAACCTGCTTTATAAATGAAGCAGACTCTATCTGAATGAGCCCATTCTGGATTACCAACCCAGAATCCCCTTGGTCTTCAAGCACAGTATGGCAACCTGGGGTTTGATTGTCACTCCTACCTCATTGGTAGTATCGTATATGAATTAATATACTTCCACTCATTCAGTACTTCCCTTGGGTCTCTCCCAACTTAGAACCCCCAGATTTCAGGGATGTCAGGAAAGTGGCTGGCAGAGGAACACCTATGAAAGAATTTTAATCAGGAAGTTATTTGAAGCCTCGGGAGCTAATGACTGAATCAGATTCCTGTATGTTGGCTGGCTGCCCCAGAGAATATTGAGGGAACAATAACCTGCCAGCAATTGGGCACAATTCCAAGTGGAAGCTACTGCCAAAGAGGAATTTGCTTCAGGAATGGGGTGGCACGCACAGGATAAAATGCTGGAGCATAACTTTCAGTTGCTAGTCTTGTTTCAGCACATAAACACACTGAGGAGCCTAATTGGTTTTTCCCTTGAGGGTTTTAGACCCCATTAATTATCTCTAATTTAACACTGAAGCTTTTTGTACAGCCTCTTCGAGCACTACATTTTGTAGGCATGGGATGTTTATGCTTTTGCCCAAGTTCATTTGCAAGTGTGTTTTATGTGTGTGTCTCATTCACCCTCCGGCCCTAGAATTCCAAAATCTCAGCAATGGCACAAGCAGCTTCTGTGTCTGAACCAGACAGACATGATCCTTTTTTAAAAATGCTGAAACCAGGGCAATCATCCATTTATGCTGCAATTTGCAGTTTTATTTTAAAAGCCCAAACGGTAATGTGAGCAGAGGTCCCATTCTGCAGTCACCGTGCTCTTGGGTTGAAAGCCTGTAATAAACAAATGGGATGACTATGTACTTGGGGCTGGTAGTTGCATCACCTTCTGGTATCTTTGCAGCTCTGTCTCCTTAATCACCTTGAGAGCAAATTAATTTGCCCAATATCAGTATGTCACTCTCCTGAATCCTTTGCCTGTCCTATGCTTACGATTAATTGGTGTGGATGTGTTTGGGAGGGCAGGGGTAGAACCTGCCCTACAGGTCCTCCTCAGGTGAGAAAAGAGGCCTTTTCTGTGTCAGTTCCAAGCTGATGGGAATCTTCATTGGGGATCATTTTGTTTTACCCCACTCTCCTGCTCTCTGGGGAGTCATTTCCAGGCTTTGCCCAATGGTGGCACGATAGCCTGTATTTTTTTTTGCACTCTCTAGAGCCCTGCATGCCTCAGTTATCTCTTACACATGTCTGTTTCACTCGCCGTCACCCCACTGACGACTTTGGGTCTTTATGTTGATTATGCATGCCATTGCCAACCATCAGGGGTCGCCTTGCTCTCCCCCTGCATTTCCCCCTGCATTTCCCCATGTTTTGCCTGTGTTTTCAAATTTGAGATAAAACAGGGCTGACAGTGTTGCACTCCCCCTGAAGAATCAGATATGCAGATTGGGAATGCTTTTAGAACCAGCTTTATCTTTGGCTGTAAACACTTTTATGGTGAACCAGTTGCACCCTTTCTTGGAAAGGAAAGACCTTGCCACAGTTAAACATGATCTGGTCATGTCAACGTTAACAGTCCTCTAATGTATTGCTTATGGGGCTGTCTTTGGAAGATTGTTGGAAGATCTGCATTGGCTTCTGGTTTTGTTTATGAGTTCAATTAAAAGGCTTGATTTTATCTTATAAAACCTTGAATAGCTTGAGGCCAGGGTATCAGAAAGATCCCCTATTCCCATGTGAACCTGCTGAATGACTTGGGGGTCTTTCTTTAGGTCTCCTTGTCATTGGAGATGAGGTGGGTGATGAGAACAGATAGGGGTGGTTGTGGATTGATTCTGGAAGTTCCAGTCTAGAAAGATCCACCTAGCACTTTGGTTGCTAACATTCAAGCACCAGACAAAGGCCATTAAATTTTCTAGCTTTTTGTGGCTGGTTTCTTCGTTTCATTCTGCTTTAGCCCTCCTGCAACTAGTTGACTTGTTTTCACTGAGAGCTTGTGGTATTCTATTTTGTTAATTTTACTGCTTTTTTCTTTACTATTGTATTTTGTACATTGATTACTTCATAAACTGTAATTGAGCATATTTTGAAAAACTGGAATAGAATTATTTTAAGAAATGTATTTTTTCAAAAGGGGCCGGTGTGGCTGCAAGGCAACAGATCTACATCTCTATTACATTCGGGTGTTTGGGCAGAAAGGCACTTTCTAACTGTGGACTTGCAATGTGCTGATGCTTTGGTTATCCTCACAAATCTTCTCCCTCTTCTCTTCTTCTGCAGGGCAAGCACAGAGACAACACCCCTTACGCAGAGTATGGTGGCTGGTACAAGGCCTGTAAAGTTAGCAGGTAAGACCTAGAATTTCCCAGAGTTCCCAACCTTCTTTCATACCTTCTGTAAACCGTTTCAGCTGTGTCATTTTCCCCTTGTTTGAACACAAAAGAAACAAACTTCTGAAGGTGATCCTAATGTGTGGCTGGGGCCAAAACAGAAAGGAGGAGTGGAGATGAAAGTGGAAGGTTAAAGGCATAACAGAGACAAGAGAATTGGAGAGCAGATGGAAGCAGTGCACCAGAAGGTCCAGTTTGATTCCTGCTTCTGCTAACACCACCACTGCAGCTGTTGTGTGGTGTGTATTGAGCTATGGACAGATACTAGGGAACAAGGCTGTCGTAGCAAAGGGCAAGTTCCGCTTCCTCATGGAATGTCTTATGTCATTCCAGGCTCCTTCTGCATGTTAGCAGTAGCTGGGCTAAGTTGCCCTGATGCCACTGGATGCAAGAGCTGCAGACAGCTGGACTCAAATGTTCAGGGTACTGCAAGAGTAGGCAAGGACAGCTAGGATACAGTAACTTCAGTTCTGTGCTTTCTGTTTTGCATCTATCAGCCCCACTGTGAACACCACCCTGCGGAACCTGGGCGCATTATACAGGCGTCAAGGCAAACTGGAAGCTGCAGAAACTTTGGAGGAGTGTGCTGTGAGGTCACGGAGACAGGTTAGCCCCACACCACACAGGTATACCTGTTGGTAGAATGGAACTCTGGGGGAGGAGGATTAAAAAAAGGGGTGTGTGGTGTATGTGTTCCTTACATTTATTTATTGGAGTTATTCAGATTTTATTTTATTAGCTTTTGTAAGGCAGTGCTAGGGTTTAGGCTCCCAGAGCTAATCGATTGTTTTCCCAGGGGGAAAAACCATAAAGTTGGGATCAGAAATAGAGCAATTCCTGCTGGAAAGCTGATCCCTCTATTTTTTTCTAGTTTGCCTACAAAAACCACTGGTAAATTGAGCAGAAATGGCCTATGGGACATGTCCACAGTGATGTTGAGGATGTAAGGGTCAAAAGTTCTGTGATTAGTCAGAAAACAAGATTCAAAACGTTATACATCTCTGTGTCTAGCCAGTTGGAGGGCAGTCAACACGCAGAGATCCATGCCCTGATTTTGGTAGGGCCACTCATCATGTTTATTTATTACATATTTATTTTTACATTTATACCTTGCTTTTATCCCCAGTAGAGGACCCAAAGCAACCTACAATATTGTTCTCCCCTCCTCCATGTTTAACCTCATAGCCTGTGAGGTAAGGTAGGCTGAGAGTGACTGGCCCAGTGTCACCCAGCAGGCACCCATGATAGAGCGGGTTTTTAATTTTGATTTATGGCAGGATTCACACCTAATCTGTCTACCTGTGCTCCTCCCTTTCCCCTTTCCATTGAGAATTTGCACTTAAAAGATTTGGTAAAATTTACACCAAGCCTCTCTGCCTTGGCTCCTCCCCCCACCTAATCTTCACCATAGGAATTCCCAGTATGATTTTTCCTCAGGTATCTGTAGAAGTGAGCTGTGACTCATGAAAACTCGTATTGAAATAAATGTTAGTCTTTAAGGTGCCACTGGACTTTGTTTTATTCTTCTAAATCCTAGTCCACACTATACCAACGCCAGCTGTCATCAGAGCCACTTAGAGACGGAAGAGGAAGGAGACTGGCATTTATTTTGGGGTACTCTTGCTCTGTTGGTGCCTCTTCCTTGTGTTGCCAGGAGGTCAGCAGGACTGAGTGTGCACTTCAAATGCATTACACAAGTGCAGGATCTGACACTAACTGCAGAATTTAGCATTCTAAAAATGCTGAGTTTCACTCCTTTGTAAAGATTTCTTTAAAGTCCTTGTGGCTATGAAGTTGTGTGGCCAATTTCTGGTGAAATGTCTAAAGCCTGTGAAAGGAAGAAGTGGAAGATTTATTACCCTGGATAGGTTAAGGCCCTGTGCTAGCGTGGTGTAGGGTTAGGAGCAACAGGCTCTGGAGAATCGGATTTGATTCCCCACTCCTCCGCATGAGCAGCGGACTCTAATCTGGTGAACCAGGTTGGTTTTCCCACTCCTACACATGAAGCCCGCTGGGTGACCTTGGGTAGTCACAGCTCTCTCAGCCCCACCTACCTCACAGGGTTGTGGGGAGGAGAAGGGAAGGTGATTGTAAGCCGCTTGGAGACTCCATAAAGGGAGAGAAAAGCAGGGTATAAAAACCAACTCTTTTTCTTCTTCTTAATCCCATCCTGTTATTTTGGTCTTTCCCCATAAATGACCAAAGTAAAACATGAGTGCATCGTCAGGTTTGTTTGATCTGCATAATTTATACAGGCAACAGAATATAGCATTTTCTTGTGTAGAATTTTCGGGTTGGCTAGATGCAGTTTTCTATGTGCGGAGAATATACGTGTCCTGTGGTGGCTGGTCCTAAAATAGACTGGTTGCTTTACATTCCAGTTCTAGATAACTCTGAGAGGATCTGAGCATTCCTAGCTGAAGTTGAGCCTTACCAGTTTCCTCTCCTGCTTCTGGCCCCTTGCAGGGAATCGACCCCATTAACCAGACCAAGGTGGTAGAGATTCTGAAAGAGGGTGACAGCTCTGAGAGGAGGAGGAGCAGCCTGGGAGCCAACGTCAAATACGAGAGCGCCACATATGGTAGCGAGGAAGTGAGTATGGGCGTGGAATGGAATGGGGTAAGTACAAGTCCACCATCAAGAGACGCCTAATCCAGCCTAGAGAGGCAAAGGGCAGCAGTTTCAAACGCTGCCCCCTGCCGACTCGGGGGACTGATGGCCTGTCGTGGCATGCCCACCTTCATTCATCCTCTGCATGCTCCCTGACCACTCTTCTTATTGCCAGCTAGACAGATCCAGGAAGAGGGGGAGGGGAGCTCTTTAATTCTCCCCATTCACTCAGAACAGCCGAGCTCTTGCCTTTGGAAAAGAAAGTACACCTTTGACTAATCCCAGCCACCTTTGACTTCTCTACTAATATCGCCACAGTGCTTCTGTCCCTCATCTGTTGCAGGGGAGGGCGGAGAATGTCGCTTCCCCTTCCAGGAGGAGATAGCCTTGCTCTAGTGAGAAGCACTGGAAGTGCTTTTGCTCTGCTCTGTGTGTGTTGGTGAGTGTCTGTGTGTGTTGGTGAGTGTGTGGTGCCTGAAGGGTGTGTCTGGAGGCGGTGGAGTTCATGTGTGAGTACTGTATCTTAGGATGGCAAGAACATATGTGTACAGCTTTCTCTGCATTTGTGGGCTGGCGAAGCAACATACGGGTTAGAAATAACGTCTCCCTACACTCTTACCCTTTGCCAGTTCCCGGCTGCTCCTTTTCAGTTTGGTTTCTGTACAGCATTGCCTTGCCTCGGACAGAGAATGGGAGCTTTGAGCTAGGTGGGCCTGAGAAATTTCTCTGTGGTCAGGAACAATCCCAAGAAATTTCAGCCCTTGGTAAAGCAATTGACTTGCTTCTTTTGGCCGCAGTGCAGCTGGATAATGAGTGAGTGATGTGGTAATGAACATGTCTCTGACGGGATGGCCTGCTGAATTTGTCTTTGTGATTTCTTGGAGGTGGATTCTGAGTTTTACTGTCTCCTGCTTTGCTCCATCATGCAAGAACTTTCCCTTCCTCTCTGCCTTCCAATGTCAGCCTCCTAGCTCAGAGTGGTGGTGCATGTCATCTTGGCTTGAAGAGGCAGTGTAAGAGGGCAATAAATGAGGCAGACATAAACATAAGTAGGTTTCTCTGGGATAATTCATAGGATGTAGCTAGCGGCAAGGAATCTGTCCTAGATTAGGGGTGGGGGAGAATATGAGCCACATGTTCCTATGACTCGGTTGTATTAACATGCCCTTGCTCCATCCCTCATTAATTCTTCACACTCAGTTCTGCTGTTCGCTTGCCTGCATGCGCTACTTCCATCCCCCCACCCCATCTACCCTGAGTAACTTGCCATGACAGCCAATCAGCACCACGGGAGGTCTTGCAATCTTGATTGTGGATTGTACCTAACAGGCAGCAAGTGAAATAACCTACAAAGGAGAGCATACCCCCTGGAGGCCTAGGAAATAGGGGCATATTTCCTAAAGTCTGTATTTCCCCAAAGGATGACACTTCCCTCTCCAAGTGAAGACAAACATTAATCTTTTAACTGATCTCATGGTGATTCCTTCACTCATGGTGCAAATGCCAGCTTTGCAGTTTGCATTACACGCATCCAATCTAGCAAGTTGCCTGCTGGATCAACCCTGCCCAGTTCCTCATGCTCCAGATGGACTGCCCACCTTTAAAAAAAAAATCAAACTCTGTGCGTGTGTGTGTGTGTGTATCTATATTCATTCTTCACCTTAAAAACCATTCGCCAACATTTTAAAAGCAGCCACAAAGCTGCTGAAGGGGTTATAGGGAGAGAAGTGCCATGGGCACTGCCTAGTAGGCCCACGCAGCAGCTATAAAACTTTCAGAACTATTTTTCCAAAGGTTGCCCTGTGACAAAAAAATATAACCATTTCATGTTATGTGGAGGGGTGAATCTCAAATCATGCCCCTTCCCCTTCCTTTCAAGTGTTAAACATGTCTTCAGCAAGTGTCTGGCTGATAAGAGAGAGAACCTAGTTCCTCATCTGGAGCTGTTCAACTTCACTGTCTACCCTGTCTGTGGGGGTTACCGCACTTGTATTCCCAGCAATGTATTAAGAGTTTGAAAATGTTATAAGAAATACTGTTTGCACTTTGGCCCCTTTAGCTGTGAAGACGCCTTCCAACCATTTATAAACCGTGGTATCCAAAAACCCCTTTAAAGCGATGTTTTTTACAACATTTTCAAACTCTTAATACATTGCTGGGAATACAAAGTGCGGTAACCCCGTGTGTATTGCTGTCTACAGAACATGTTCTCCGCAGTTATGAGGTGGGTTTTGACCCAATGTAGGGGCCAGTGGGGTTACTCCTGTACAGTGTGTCTGCAGTACAATTCCTGGGCGTTCAGGAATCCTTCTGCTACACACTTGTACCAGGAGTCTTTCCTTCTTTGTTTGCATGCATTCTAGATGAACAAGGCTGTGGGGCAGCTGGTTGAGCATTAAAAGATGCCACAGTCATGTGTCTGCTACAGCTTCCTGCTGAATGGAAGCCAGTATCCATGTTGGATAGCTATCTTGCAGTGCCGTGGCCTTGTGGCCTCAAAGAAGGGTGTACTATCCTGTTTTGGCAAGCTCTAGAAGGAAAGGAACTGCTCCAAGAGAGAGCTGTAGTTTGTAGCTGACCTAAACTCTGAAAGATATTGCCTGAAATATTTTTTTTTTAACTTAAGAAAAGGGGGAACAAAGAAACTCAACCTAAAAGTCAGGGGAAACCAAACGGGTTGAGCTAAACGCTATCTAATATAACAACCAATAAATCTGTTATTGTTATATATTGTGCATAATTGTATTTAGAAACACAGGGCCTAAAATACAGGTTTCCTAAAAAGCACAAACATAGTTACAAGTATTACCAACAGATAATAGTTGTTGTTAGTACATAAAATGACCAAAATCTGACCAGACCTGTTTTGGCCTTTTACAGCCCTTCCTCAGTGGTCATACATACACAATTTGTGTTGGTAATATTTGTAACTATGTTTGTGCTTTTCAGGAAGCCTGTATTTCAGGCCCTATGTTTTTAAATACAATTGTGCACAATATATAATAAAAAATAAACAGTGATGAGTCCTGGCAGGCACCCTTCATGATCTGAAGGTAACCCTAGAATACTTTCCAGGATTCTGTGCAATGAACATTGCAGAGATCCATTGGCAGGCCAATCAATATTAAAAGGGTTCCTTGAAACTGGAAAAATGGAAAGAGCTACACTCAGCCACCAGACACCTTGCAGGGCTCCATCTTCTTCCCAGGCACTCTTAAACCTCATTTTACGGCTGGTCCATCACCAACACTTTCCCCCTCAAAATTATGTTCAAGGCTTAACTACATGAAGCCATGCTGCAGTTCAGCTTGGCCGTTCCTTAGGCTTTGAATGCGATGTAAAGCTCAGAAGCTCCTTTTGCACTACGCTTTTTGGAACTTCCATGAAACCTATACACTTCTTTAGTTATAAAGCTCTTGAAGAATCATCCCAGCTTTTCTTTCCACAACTGTTCTGGACTTGATCTGAGCATTGTGGGGGGAGAGAGAGAGCATGAAAATAAGATATCCCTGCAAGGTTTTTTTTTGTAATAACCCAAGTAACCCTTGAGAAAGAACTAATAACTCAGAGACAGAGAGTGTGCATCGCCTGCTGAGGGTCCCAGGTTCAATCCCTGGCAGCTGCAATTAAAAAGATCATAGGCAACAGGACTAGGAAAGCCAAGACAATGCCAGGCTAGATGGCCAAGAGCTCTCCCTCTATCCTTAAGGTAGCTTCGTATTTCAATGAGGTGCTCCTGTCTACTGTTGCAGTCATGTGGCTTCACTCATTGTACAAGGTCTTGCTATATCTATTGATATCTTGGCCAGGGAGGGAGGAGTTCATTCTTCTCTCCCATTTCCTACTTCCTAATACTTTCTGTTTAGGCAGCATTGACCCAGGTTGAGTTTTTCACTTCCAGGAAGAGTGATATTCTGAGAGTGTTGATTCATTCTCAACAGTGGAAAGGCCCATATTGTTTCTCTGATTATGCCCTCTGTAGTCTCCTATGTAAAATTCACCCTGCAAGTAGAAAACCTAACAGAGCAGAAATCACATTGGACTAGAGTTTTTTCTTACTGATGTGTTAGGGTGTTTTGCTTTCTTTTAACTTAGAGCAGCACAGAGAAGCATTCAGAAATGGCATTTTCCTCCCACTTGCAGTCTGAAGCAGTACACTTTACCACCTGGCAGGTTTCCATCTTTTCATTCTGCCACCTGTACTGTGCTGCAGTCTAGAAGCCATTCTGTGCGTTACTTAGAATGAGACGGTCAGATTCTAGACCACTCTACTGCTAGCTTAGTGAAAGCAGGGAAGATGGGCAATCCTTTGTGCAAAACAAAGCACCCCAGGGTCTGACGACTGTCATAAGATTCCTAGTAGTCCAGCATGACTGAGCAAAGCCTCTACCTCAAATGTTTCCAAACATCCTTTATCCAGCCACCTGTTCCCCCTCATTGGGTTTGAAAAAAGGCTCCATCTCATGTTAAAAGACAAATGTGTGTGTGTGTGTGTCTACCCCTCTGCAGTTGATTGTCCTCCACACCTGAACTGTTGCCTGTACTTCCCTTTCTCCCTGCACTGCATCAGGATTATCACGCATCCTCACTACGGCCTTGTAAATTGTGTCTTTCTCCTCTGTGCACTAGGCTTAAATGCCTCCTGAGACCTCCTCTTCCCCTCTCCCCCACTTCATCACAATCACCAGGATGCTTGTGCCAGTACCTTCCGACTCTTTCCTCTGATCCGTCCCCCCTCCTTCCGCTGTTCCTGCTCTCCTCAGCAAAGGATTCCAGTCCCCCCCAGCCTTCCATCTCAATGAGCACCGATGAGCAGAGCAGCACCGGCAAAGGAATGTCCAGCTCGCAACCCACGGCTCCTCTACTGTATCAGTCCTCAAGATAACAAGAAGAATCTCCATGGAGCTGTCTTCCCCCCCTCCCCCATCCGTGTCAGGGCCAGGCCTCTGCAGGACTCCTCTTGGCCTCTTCAGTTCTCTTTCCGGTGTCTTAAATGGGGGAAATGAATGAAAGGCTCCTCCTGCCTAATAATGTCCTTGCTCTTCCGTTCTGTGCCCTGCTCATCCTGGGTGCAACACATTCACTTTTCCCCTGTTGCCTTCTAATATTATGGAATTGGCTGCCTCTTTTTGAGTTCTCTTATCCCTCCTTGGCCTTCCCCTGTTCCTTTTTTCTTTCCCTTGCTGCGAGGGCAGAGGGTGGGGAGCTGAGAGGTATGTGTGTGTTCTGTGCATTGCCTCAGATTGTGGGGAAAGGGGCAGGAGGGGTGGTTGAGCTGTGCTCTGTTCCATCTTTCCCACTGTTGTGTGATGTCAAAATGGTATTTCACGTGTCCATGGCTGCTACTTGAGGCTGGTTTGCCACCTGTCAGAGTGGTTGACCTTGAGATCTGTACAGATGAAGATGGAAGCAGCTCTGTTCTGAGTAGCTGGAGTCTGTTCAGTTGCCCCAGGACGAGCACAGCGGGGAATGTAAGAACAATAAAGAGTACAGAAGAATGTGCTGCTGAGCCAAACGATGAAGAATCAACAGGAATGAACTGTAGTCTCCCAGCTAGGACTTTTACTTTTATTGAGCTGACCATGATCCACCTCTGGGACCGAATGGGAGACAGGAGAGGTGGGGATAGGCTATAGGGACCGTCGTGGTGGGTACGTTTTTCATACAATATATCCTGTCCTTGCTGATGAGACTCCGCTGTGGACCAGCTCTTCCTGTAGTACTTCAGGGTACCTTCATTTCAGAAGAAAATATCTCTTTGGCTGTGAACAGGGACGTTATCGTCATGCAGTTCCTTTTTCACAAGAGGACAGGTAATTGGAGGCAGAAGTGGCTCAACAGCCACCGGTTTGTCTGCTGCTCGTCTCTCAAATGTGGGGGAGGAAGCAATTGCATATTTACATCTCTTAATTTATTGTCACGAATGTACGTTTTTTAAATCATGCTGTTACTCAACACTGGAGATCGCAAGGACCCAGCTAAACGCCCCAACATGAACACACAGAACATGGGCGTGTTTTCACCAGTTAAGGTTGCAAGTGCAGTCGCTGCTTATTTGGGAGCATGGCCAGTGAGCTGGAACCAGACGTGCTACACAAGGAGGGTGAAGACTAAGATTGTCGTGTGCAAGAGAGTGCAGGACACAGACCAGAAGTGGTAGAAGGCCCCAGTGTCCAATGCTGGGCCTCTGGGCAATTTCAGTGGGGGTAGCGCGGCTCAGCAGTAGAGCGCCTGCTTTGCATGCAGAAGGTCCTAGGTTTGGTCCCTACCATCTTCACAGTGAAAAGGATCAGGTTGTTGGTGAGGCAGAATACTTCCACTTGAAACTCCAGAGAGCTACTGCCAGTCAGAGTAGACAATAGTGACCTTTGACAGTGTAAGGCAGCTTAGTGCGTGTTCATGTAGGCCAATAAACGATTTAGGATGTGTAAGAATATAGTGGGAAACGAGTGTCGTGAGGGACAGGGGGAGCCATGACATTGAATGCATGAGGGCTTGGCTTTGCACTGAGCTGAGAGCAGGGCCCTGAGGAAGGGGGAAGAGAGAGTATTCCCTCAGGAATTTAGAGCACAGGGTGGGTCTTACAGGGTGTGGTGGAAATATTTATGTGGTAGGGATTTAAAGTTAGAACATGAATGGGATTTGGTAGGCTAGAAACTGTACACAGAGAGACAAGATATCAAGATGCCAATTAAAAGAGAGTTGTTGGATTTGCGTCTGCATCAGCAGAATAGGAAAACAAAGTTGGAGAAGTCTAGGAATGTGTTGGTAGAAGTCTGCTAGTATGTAGATATAGTGATGCTTGGAGAAAACTGGATGTTGGGATTTTTTGGACTGTGAATCTGGTTTCCAAAGGGGGGATAGCTTGTTCTTTGCTTGCTGTTGAACCTGGTGGTCAATGTAAGGCTCCTTAAATTTCTGAGGGGTGACCTGGCACTTTCCCCTCCTCCTCCTGGGCCAGCAGGAAACTGCCCTCCACCTCTTGTAACATGCACAGTTGTGTGTGTGTGTGTGTTTTTGTGACTGTGTTGGTGTTTTGTTAGTATAGCTGGCTTTTGGGGGGGAAAGATAAGGTATGTTTATCTCTTAGGGTTAGGGGTAGGTGTTAGGTAGGATGTGTGCACCTTTCCACGTAGGGTGGCCATAAACTGCTGGAAATCAGAACTGAATAACAGTACTTATTATTACCTTGTGCTGTTTCTTCAGTGCTGAAGATAAGGTACCAGGTCAAGATGGGCCATTGGTCTGAACATCAGAAGAGATGTTCAGAATGAAGGTGTAAGGTGAGACAGTTGGAAGGTTCTGGGCTTAAATGCCCATTGTGGTTCCTTTTCAGGGGCCCACTGCAGCTGTAGTGGGCCTTTTTGCTTTGCCTGTGTGCTTTAGCAGAAGGCCTGTTCATGCATGCCTGAGGCTGCGAGGCAGGCAGGGGGAGATAATATGGAATGTTGTTGCCAAGAATCCAGTAGTTTGTCCTCTGAGGTGGGTTCTGTCCTGTACAAGTGGCAAGGTAGAGCCAATCCCAGGATGCTGTGAAGAAATCTCCGGAGTTTGTCCTGGAAAGTTGCTCTCACTGCCTCCATCAGTTCTCTGCCCAGCTCTCCATTCTGCCTTGCACTGGGCTATCCACGGGCCTTTTAATAGCACTGGGGCAGGGGGGGATTTGAAAGTATGATGTACTCTCTGCCTTTGATACATGGTGCTTTCTTTTATGTTGTGAACTAATTTACCTCCAATTAAAGGCAGAAGACTCTAAATTGCTGTTTCCCTGTGCCTCTTTTTCTTTTTGGGGTAAAATAAGTATCTTTTTCTCCTGTGGACCAGTCTTTGGATAAGTGTTGCCAACAGGCCTTGAGAATATGACCTGTCTCTTTAATAGACCCAGCATGGCACCATGGTTAGTGTGTCATACTAAGATCTAGGAGACGCAGGTTTGAATCTTCACTCTGACATGGAAGCTTTCTGGATGGCTTTGGGCCAGTCACATACACTGAGCCTAATCTACCTCACAGGACTGTTGTGAGGATAAAAGGGAGAAGGGGAGACTATTGGGAGAAAAGTGAGACGTAAGTAAATAAATAAATAGAGACAATGTGTGGAAATGGGCCATTAAGCCTCCATTAAAGGGACAGGGCGAGTTTTTGTAGGCCAGTTGGCAACCTGACTCTGGATGCCCAGCACTGCACATGATATATTTTTCTGAACAGAAAGAAGGTCTGTGTGTAAAGAATGAATGAACCGCCTCTGTGTGGCTGCAGAGAGAGTGAGAAAGAGCATGGAAGAGCCTGGCTGCGGAAGGAAGCTGCTGTCCCCTGTGGCACATACATGCACACGCTAACGCCCATCAAATTGAAGGGGGAAACAGAAGCAGCAAGAGGACCTGCTTTTCAAAATGGTTGCTTATGCAATAGATCTGAAAAACTACACCTTTTAAGAAAAATTTGCTTTGAGCATTATAGGATTAAAAATATGAATATTTGGCTGGGATAGTGGTCTGAACTGAAGTCCTATTCCCTACTCCACTGTGTTATATTGTCTTTCTCCTTGTTTGCCACGTTAGCCCTTCATGTTCAGAATCCTAGGCTACCGCATACACCAAAGGCACCACGTGCTCCAGGACTACAAAAAATGATGTTTACCTCTTCCCTTTTTCACTGCTAGCTATCTGCTTGCCACTAAAGGAAAATAGAGTAAATCAATACAATACTGCTCAGCTTTCTCCACTGCTCAGCTTTCTCCAATGGCCAAGCTGATGCTGCCTGTCAAGGAAAGCAAGAATATGTCTGAGAGATACTTGAAAATTGCTTAATAACATTGACAAAGGGATTGCCAGACTGGATCATATTATCAATAGACTCCAAAGAGATAGCATATGCAAAGGGATAATATTGGTGGGAAAATTTAACAGGAAACATTTTCCTAGGATAGCTGTGTAGTAGCAATCCGCCTGCTAAGTTTCTTTCTATCAAACAACTGTACATGTAGAGTACAAGTTTTTAATTTCCTGGAAAGGTAGAGAAAATCTCAGGCATATTCAGAGAGCATACTTAGTTGCCACTACCTTAACAAATTGTATTGCTGATCTTATGTACTGCATTTAGATCCAGACTTTTGGTTAGCCAGAGGCCTTTAAGGATGCTTTGTAAATCCTGATAAATGGCCTTTTTTAAAACATTATGCCTACTTCGTCTTCGGTCTTCTGTGCAGTCCCACATTGGGACTGCGCACGCGCAGGCCAGCCATCGGAAGATTTCTATAGCTTCTAGTCACTAGATAGGGGGCGCTGTGTCCTCCACACATGCGCGCACTTTCCTGCCAAAGCGACGCAACGTCGGAGGTCAGCGCCCCCTATTCCTCAATTCTTTCTTTGCCGCCTGTAAGGAAGGTTCTACTACGCTTCGCTCGTCTCATAATCCAGTTTACCGTGAGTTTTTTGCTTAAGAATTTTCTTCACCGCGGTTGCAGTAATGGCGCAGAACACCCTTTTCAAGAGGTGTGCCCAATGCGACTCTAAGATGTCCAAGACTGATGACCATACCCTCTGTGTTATCTGTTTGGGTGAGGGTCACAAGGTGGGTTCTTGCAAGATTTGCGTCCAGTTTACGCCGACAGCCCGTTCTAATAGAGCTGCGCGTCTGCAAGCTGAAGTTGGTCTAGATAGATATGATTTAATTATTTCGTAGTCTCAATTCATCAGAGCAAGAGTTCAGTCTGCAGGAAACCAAGATAATCTGCAACTGTAGCCCGCCTGGCTACACAGAAGACAGTAATATAATGATGTGCTCTTAATCCTAGTTGTTAAAGGATTAACCCACACCACCACCACCACAACAAAAGAAATCCAAGCAGTATCGTGTTGTATGTGTGGGAGGGCTGGGGGAACAATTAGTAGTTGCAAAATACCAGTGCAAGATATGGGAGGCCACAAAGTCCTTAGGGAGGCCAGAATAGTTGGTCTTGGCATGTATTTTGATGTCCCCAAGAACCACCAAAATTTTGAAAGGAGGGGAGGGAGCCTCCACACAACTATCGAAAATTAAACTCAGCTATGATTCTGAAGTACTGGAGAGTAGTTGATATTTCAAAATCCCCCACCTATCATGGGGCCTCCAGAAGAAGGAACAGTCATTTTGTGCTGGATAACTCTGCACTGGATACATCTAATTGGCTGCAGCATCTTTATATATTTCTTCCCCATGCCACACATGCACCAGACTTGCAGCACGTGCAGACGGCATTTTCTTACAAAGGTTTAATTCTTAACATTGTATTAGGAAAAGTGCAAGTAGATGGGGCTACAACTACAGCTGCTTATGTAACGTGGTCTGGCCACATTATGTTGTTATTTCCATATCAGTGCCAAACCTCCTTGGAGTTGCTTGCTGAATCAAGTAATGCTGCATAGGTTACTGCTGCTGGATGCACCTATAGAGCCTTGGCCTAGGGTTGCCAACCTCCAGGTACTAGCTGGAGATCTGCTATTACAACAGATCTCCTGCCGATAGAGATCAATTCCCCTGGAGAAAATGGCCGCTTTGGCAATTGGATTCTATGGCATTCTATCCCCTCCCCAAACCCCGCCCTCCTCAGGCTCCACCCCAAAACCTCCCACCAGTGGCAAAAAGGGACCTGGCAACCCTACCTTGGCCACATAGAAATGGCTGTTTTTGCAAATACATGATTCGGGTATGAATAACTACAGCTAGCCTGCATGCACTTATGGGATCGGGTATGATAGACAAACCTTCCATCTCGAACACAGCTTTTAGTTTGGGAAAACAAGAGGCAGGGACAAGCTTGGAGCAGGGTTAGGCTAGCTTCTCCATTTGAAAAGAGGGAGAATTTTGAATGGGGCTTTGAACTTGGGAAAGGACTGCATCTTTCCCTGAGAGTCAAGGTTGATACCTCGTATTAAAATGAATGCTGCCACCATGCTTTCCCCCCTAAGATGCAAGGCAACGAGGAATAAAGAAAGCTACACTGCCATAAATATTAGTTACCAAGAATTAACTTATCCAAGGCAGTCAGGATAGGGTCAGTATGTAATGGTCACCTGCATTTGGTTTTAATGCCACGGAAGTCGTTTGATCCCTGGGCTTTAAAATAATGGGCAAATGCCCTCAATTAAAAAACGAGTGAAGAGTGAAGCAATACCTACAGAACACTGCAACGTGGGGGTCATTTCCCCCATTTACTCTAAAAGGTAAAGCACAGTTTGTATTTCTATGTTTTGCTTGGTCTGTACTAGGCATAGGTAATATATAACAATTCCTGTGCTGGTTCTCCCCACTAAAAGAATTTGATTTCCTTTTCCTTGGTTTGTTCTGTATCTTTGAAGACACTGGCACATATATGAAGCTAGTGATTTTCCTCTGGGTAGGACTTCTAATTAAAGACACTGGACTAAGGATACCAAAGCACCTGCATCACTTAATGGGCTGACCCCCTGAGGTTTTTCTTAGCTCACCCTGCCAGATCACAGTTATCTCGCTTCAAACAGCTCTTCATCTGCACATTTGTCTGAAACTATTAACTTTTCACCTGTAGTGGCTGGCTCTGACTAGGCTGAGGCTGGCCTTTAATTTTCTTTGTCTGTGTCTAGGGCCCTCATCTGATCAGTCATCTGAATGGTTCTCAGCTAAAGGTCCTTAAGTGGTTAAATTGTCCACTGACCAATCATACACTTGATCAGTCAACATTTTGAATCCTTGTGCCCTATATAAAATAAGAAACACTCCACAAAATTTGCTTCCTTGGTAATAGAGTTGCCAACCTCCAGGTGGTGGCTGGAGATCTCCTGCTATTACAATTGATCTCCAGCCGACAGAGATCAGTTTCCCTGGAGAAAATGGCCACTTTGGCAATTGGACTCTATGGCATTGAAGTCCCTCCCCCTCCAAACTCTGCCCTCCTCAGGCTCCACCCCCAAATCTCCTGGTATTTCCCAACCTAGAGATAGCAATCCTACTTGGTAACCATGTCAGCACCTCAGATTGGCACGCTGCCCAGAGGCCTACATACTTCGTAGCTTTTCTTTGAGGAAAGTAAACCACATCATATTTTCCTCATGACTTTACAATTTCTTAATGTTAAAGATCTTTTGCATACAGAACTGTTATTTATACACCTTACACTATACACAGATAACATTTCCTCAGAGGATTTTCACTGTTTCTCCAAATTAATGCTTATTCTTTGGCCTCTAACATTCACTCTAATATTCAGGACAGTTCTGAATTTCTTTAGAAGGACACATTACTTGAAGTATCAGAGAGTCTTTCACCAGTAGTTTGGAGACACCAAATATGCTCAAGCAACCACAAGGTGCAGGCAAATGAAAAAGGGACACGAATGTGTGAAATTCAAGGCATTCCAAGGGGTAATTAAGAATGAAGAAATAGCATTTTAAAAGTGTATTCAAATCAGGGACTGTTAAGAAGTCTGAGGACTTCTTAAAATAACCTTCAAAAATTATCAAAGGGGGAACAGAGGGCCATGGGGAAAGCACAAACTCGTGGTTTATTTTTGTTACTTATATATGCATTGATAAGTTTGAAAATATACAAATGATTACCCTGAGCCAAGTATCTTTGCACATAGCAAGGTATTATGAGAAAGGGCCTTTTCGGTCGTGGTGCCAAAACTTTGTAACTCCCCCCCCCCAGATAGATTTGTCTCCCTCCCTTTATCATTGTCTTCTGCTAGCAGGTGAAACACTTTGTTTTGCTTGCCATACCCTCAGTACCTGTTATTGGCCCTCCTCCCTGGTTGTGATGTAATGTGTGTTTGTGTGTTTAGAAGTTTTATTGAATTATTTTTATATACTTCTGAATACTGTTTTAATGTTGAGATGTTTCAATGTTCACCATTTTGGGGACCCTATTGGGGGGGAGAGCAGCATAGAAATTTTTTAAATAAATAAATGTATAGCCCTCCTTTTTCACAGACTCAAGACAAAGTACAGAATACAGAAAGAAAAAAATGTAATTGTATGGTATAGAACATCTGATGAACAATGCCATAGGACTAGGAATACAAAACTGAATGTCAGTATGAACAGCATACTTCCCAGGCTGGCAGAGTGTGAGCAGTGCACAATGTGGGATTACAAATTTACAAGGCATTGCAGGACCCACACTCCACTTCCTATATGAGGAAGGGTGCCGAGTTGTTTTCTGTTGCTCAAGAAGGTCGGACCAGAACCAACGGGTTGAAATTAAATCAAAAGCGTTTCCGTCTAGACATTAGGAAGAATTTTCTAACAGTTAGAGCAGTTCCTCAGTGGAACAGGCTTCCTTGGGAGGTGGTAAGCTCTCCTTCCCTGGAGGTTTTTAAAAAGAGGTTAGATGGCCATCTGTCAGCAATGCTGATTCTGTGACCTTAGGCAGATGATGAGAGGGAGGGCATCTTGGCCATCTTCTGGTCACTAGGGGTGTGGAGGGGGGAGGTAGTTGTGAATTTCCTGCATTGTGCAGGGGGTTGGACTTGATGGCCCTGGTGGTCCCTTCCAACTCTATGATTCTATGAAGGTGCCCTTCTGGACTGTTCTATCCCACCATAGTTCTAATTCATGTTGGTTAGAGCAGATGCTTGTGGGAGAGAGAATGGTGAGAGATAGAACTTAAACTTGTTTGCTATGATAGTGTTCCTGTTTGTGTGAATGATGGCCAGGTCATACATTCCATAGAATCAAGAGATAACAATTTTCCTGGACTGTACTACTCCAGTTTGCAGTTGGGAAAATATTTTAAAATACTCTTCTCACGAGGGGCAGAGGAGGCTTCCCATTCATAAAAAGATAAAATGTGAGGGGAAAGCTGGCCTATCCCTTCTCCTGCACATATTTTATATGGAGAATGTTTATTTGGGGGGCGGGGACATTCAGATGAGCAGTCCACTTGCATCGTGAAGTGGATACATTCAACAAAAAAAGCTTTACCAACTGATTCCTTAGCGTATTAACAAGTGTTACGTGAGTAAGACCCAGAAAAGGGGAAGATATGGGTATGGTTACACCAGGGGAACTTCATTGTAAAACAGGCAGTATTGTCCCCAGACTCCCCTCCCCCCAAATAGATTTACTACCCGTTCTAAGAAGTTGAATACCGAGACAATGATTTCTTCTGTTCTGTGGGATAGTCAGTATTCAATTTACCACCACTTGCTGTTTATTGTTTTCCTGTCCAGGATGGTACTGGTGCCCTCCGCCGCAGCGGTTCAGTAGGAAAGATTCGGGATATGATAAGGAGGAGTAGTGAATTGCTGGTCAAGAAGCTGCAAGGGAATGGCCCTCTGGAGCCAAGGAACACAAAGTAGGAGACTTCCTGAGATTTACATACCCTTGTACCTGTTGCTTCTACTTAGTTGCCACCTCTCAAATTAGTAAGCCTCCCCCACCGTGGTGTAGTGGTGGACTCTAATCTGGAGAACTGTGTTTGATTCCCCACTCCTCCACATGAGTGGCGGACGCTAATCTGGTGAACCGGGTTGGTTTCCCCACTCCTAAACATGAGCCAGCTGGGTGACCCTGGGCTAGTCACAGCTCTCTTAGAGCTCTCTCAGCCCTACCTCCCCCACAGGGTGTATGTTGTGGGGAGGGGAAGGGAAGGTGATTGTAAGTCGGTTTGATTCTTCCTTAAGTGGTAGAGAAAGTTGGCATATAAAAACCAACTTCTTCTCACCCCTCACTTCTCAAAAACTGCAGAACACATTGATCTCTAATTATATTTGTCTCATTTAGAGTCTTTTATTTTGTGGGCTGTACATGCTAGAATAGAGGTGGCCAGAAGATCCTCAGCTATGCCCCTTTCCTGTATCCAGTGTGCTTCTCAGGTTAAGGAGTAGGAATAAAACTTATTGCTGTGGAAACAACTTTGTCTTTCTTTTATTAGCATGAAAAGAGCAGCTTCATTGAACTACCTACATAAGTCAAGTGAGGATTCCTTCCAGGTGAGAGCACCACTTGCTTTCTGGCATATATAGCATGTTACTTTCTCTCACTATATATTGGCAACGAATAATAAAATGAAGAGGCCAAAAGTTGCTTCAATCAGCTCAGGCTAAAATAAAAACCCATTTCTTACCAGAACTATGCAAGTTCTTGGTGGGGTATTACCAAGACTACAGAAGGGCAACTGAGATGTGCAAAATTAAGTGTTGGAGGAAACATACGATTAACCAGCTCAGAAATTCTGAAGTTCTTCCGCAAAATTTTGTCTGGTGATTTCCAGGCACACAGTTGTGTAGCGTATTTAATGTGCAACCCACTGTGCTAGAGGGATCATAGTGGTGTTAAAACTTGTTATTCTGAACATGGCTGTGTTCAGGGGTGTGCAGAAACTTTTTTTTGTGGGAACTAAAGTATATTGTTCAGGAAAAGTGCATGTGTCTGTAGTATTTGCAGCACAGAGACAAAATGACTGAGTCTCTATGCAAAAGATACATCTTGTAGTTTTCCCTTAGCCTGAGAAATTCCCCATGGTAAAATGAAGATCTGCCCTGACCTGGATGGCCCAGGCTAGCCCGATCTCAGAAGCTAAGCAGGGTCAGCCCTAGATAGTATTTGGATGGGAGGCCACCAAGGAATACCAGGGTTGCTATTCAGAGGAAGGCATTGGCAAAACCATCTCTGTTAGTCTCTTGCCTTGAAGACCCCGTAAGGGGTTGCCATAAGCCACAGCCATAACTCGGTTGTGACTTGACGGCACTTTACAAACGCAAAATTAAGATCTAGGCAATTTTTCCTCTTCTGACTCATAATTGTGGGTTGTCTACTTATCCTAAAAGCTCTTGGGGAGGGGGAGACAGTATATTTTTGGGGGAAGATTGACGTTCATGAGAAAGGGGGTTTATTTTTCAGAATACTCAAGGTCTTCGGGCTGAAAGCAGAGGCTTCAGTGCAAGCAGCGTGGATCTTTCCTCTCACAGCTCTTTGGTTACCACCAGCTGAACTTACCACTACAGCCATCTCTTCAACCCATCTCAGATGCTGACTGATTCACATACTCCTACTACATCTCAAACTGATCACCATTTTGGATATTTTAGCTGCAATCTCCTCACACATTAGAACTCTGCTGTCTCTTATGCTAATATCACTATTTGTGGAAAAGAAGAGTATGTTGTAAATGGGAGAAATGAATCAATATGGGACCACTGCCAGATTAGAAAGAGGAGCTCCCTGCTGCTATACTTGTGGATTTGCAGCTCTGATGAATGCACTTATCACCATGTTTGCAAGTTGTATATTATTGATTGCACAGAATGAGCTCCAGTAGCTCTCACTTGAAGCACTGGCTCTCTGAGCTGAGGTACAGTCTTATCTCTTTCCTAGTGTAGACCCTTTCCACAGTACAGCACTGCGAATTGGAGTTCCTCTCCCATTGTGCTCTCAAGCTGGCCTACTCACTCCTTCAGTGCCTGCTCCCAAACCTGTATATTTCCTGGTAACACCTATTTTTTGCACTGTATCATCCCATCTTCTTGCAGCCTTGTGTGGTGAGGTCCTTCCCAAATGAATATCCTTGCTTCTAGGAAATGTACTTCTGAAGCAGACAGAGAGGGGCAGGGGAATGCTGCCTACTTAAATAATTCGAGGAGTTTACATTGTCTCACTAAGACAACAACTCCAGGCACAAGGATATAGGCATTGGCTCCATGGTGCTGTAGTATGTATACACTCCATTCTACAAGCCTCGTTCTTACTGGCTTCACTGCCTGTGTCTGCTTTAGCATGAACAACTGTTGTGAAGAGCAACAGAGATAACCACAGGAAGACCTGCCATTAGCCATGTGTTATCCATGATTCACTTATGATTTTTGTTTTTAATTTAACAAATAAAAAATATCACAGACATTACTTTGCCAGGAGATTTCCTTGCTGTTAACATTACTTCTCCCACACATTTATTCCTTGATTGTGGAACAAATGTGACAGTGAAACAAGGGAAGGGACAATTTATCTCAGTACTGAACATGAAAACAGTATCAGCTACACAAAAGATGGGGTAGATGGTTACAAAGGAAATGTTCCAACCCTTCTTCAGTGTAAAGGAAGACCCATACTGCTGAGGCAAGTCTGTAGTTCTAATTGAGCTTATTAAATATGTTCATATTCCTGTTGAATGGGATACCGGGTAATCTATCATCTGAACATTAAAGGTTTTTATTTATTCATTCATTCCTTCGATTTCCATGCCACCCTTTCCCGACCCAGGCAGGCTCAAAGTGACCTACATCAATTTCAACAGCGCTTTACAAACACTTCAATTTCAATTTAAAACTCATCAAATCTGTTTAAAATTCCAGAGGCACCTTTAAAACAATATAGGAACCAATCTGAGGGGAAAGAACAAGGGAAGGGACAACAACAGGATACCCACAATAAGGGAAAGAATGGGAATAAAATAAGTAAAATATAAATATGTGCAAGGGAAGGGACAGGAAGAAGGGGGGAGGGGGGAGGCCAGCTAAGATGGAAAACCATTACTGTCCTCAACCATAGGCCTGGTGGAACATCTTGGTCTTACAGGCCCTGCGGAACTGCATCAAGTCCCTCAGGGCCCGGGTCTCACTTGCGAGAGTTCCACCAGGCCAGGGCCAGGGCTGAGAAGGGCTATGATTGAGGACAGCTGGATGCTTTTTGTGCCAGGGACCACCAGTAAGTTGTCTCCAGCCGATCGTAAAGCTCTTTGGGGGGTTTAACCAGGAGATACGGTCCTGCAGGTACAATGGTCCCAGACAGTTAGGGCGTTAAAGGTCAAGACCAGAACCTTGAACCTGATCTGGAGCCAGTGCAGCTGATGCAGCGCCGGTTGTATATGCACTCTCCATGGGATCCCCATGCTGCCACATTCTGGGCCAGCTGAAGCTTCCGGAGCCGCCTCAAGGGTAGCCCTGCATAGAGAGAATTACAGTAGTCTAATCTGGAGGTGACGGATGCATGGATCACTGTGGCTAGGTCAGGGCGAGCTAGGAAGGGCACCAGTTGCCTAACCTGGCAAACATGGAAAAAATGCCACTCTGGCTGCATTTGTGACCTGTGCCTCTATTGAAAGGGAGGCATCCAGACTCACCTCCAGACTAACAGTTGTTGCTGGTGTTAACTGCACACCATCAAGAGTTGGGAGCTGATAGCCCAACCCCAGGTCTCCCTGGCTCAGCCACCGAACCTCCGTCTTCGATGGATTCCATTTCAGTCGACTGTTTTAACTATTTCACCACAGCTTCCGAACATCTGGTTAATACATCTGGGGCGGCCTCTGGCCACCCTCCCATCAACAGATACAGCTGGGTGTCATCTGCATACTGATGACCACCCCTCCCCAAACTCTAGACCAGCTTGGCAGGGGGTGTATATAGATGTTAAATAAGTGGACAGGATGAAAGGGGAAGGGAAGCCCCAGAAGTCAACCCAGACTTTTGCTCAACCCTTGAGCTTTCAAAAGGCTTCAGGATATGCAGAAATTCAGCAGCAGCAGCCATTCCAATTGAGGGAAGAAAGGGCTGTACCAGTGGAATTACCTGTCAAACCGCCAGTTTATAGCCGAAAGCCCCGTTTTTTGTTAATTATGTAACCTAGTTTTCTTCATTTACCCCCACAATGTTTTCAAACATGACTACAACAAAGAGCCCTTAAGTTATATTTCAGGGACTTTAAAACGTAGCCAGCAAATAAAAATTCAAGTGGCAAAGCTTTTCCAAGTCACACATTGAATGTCTACTAGCTTGTAAGCCACTTGAAAAGCACAGAAACTTTGACAAGAGAAGCGGACCTCTCCCCTACATCATCTAGCTTATCTAGCCTCTCTTCTGGAAAGAGACAGTGCATATTTGAAAGCATCTAACCCGGAATATATATATATATACAGAGAGAGAGAGAGAGAGAGCGAGAGAGAGAGAGAGAGATTTTTTTTAATGTATCTCAGTGCTTTTAATTTACTCCGCATATATGGACAATTCTACCTAGTGACTTCAAACACTCCCCCTCGGCCCAACTCCCTTCACGGAGTTCTAAGGACAAACTAACGGGGCAGAACCAGATACCCTTCCTTGAGCTCCTTCAACAACAAAAAAATTAATGAAAATTCAATACGAAATGGAGCTTCCCTCTTTAAAAAAAATTTTTTTGCAGGAAGTTCACCAGCTCCAGGCGGACGACGTCATCGAGACAGGCTCCGCCCCCCCGCGCGCGTGACTCGGGTTTGCTTCTCGGCTCCTTCCCCCCGCCCCTCACGGGCTGGAACCATTCCGGGTCGCGCGAGGCGAGCCAGGTAATACTTCCCCCTCACCCCTCTACCCACTGCCAATAGAGGAGGGGGACGACGACCCCTCCTCTCTTTAATAGCGGAGCCGAAGCTGCGCGCGCTTCTCTTCCCCCTCCCCCCCGAGCCGCTAGGTTGAGGGATTGGCGGTTGGGGTCGAGGCGGGGCTTCGGCGCTGGCTGAGGCCAGCTTTCCCGCCCGGGTAGCCGTTCGCCTCTCCTCAGTCCCTCTCTCTCCCCGCTGGGGAGACGAGACCCTGGGGGCGTGGGCCCCTGCTGGTCGGTCGCCCGGAGGAACTCCGTGAGGCTCCCGGCGGCCTGCCTGAGACTATAATCCCACAGCGCCGATGAACGAATCGCACAGAATGGCGACCGGGGTTAGACTTGTGCTCGCTCACGTTAGTAGCGCTGCAGAAACGACAAGGAGCCTTTTGAGAACAACTGGTTTCCTGTGCCCTCGCCTTTCCTACTTTATCCGCGTCACAAGGCCTGCGTGGTACAGGGGTCGGATTGGGACCTGGAAGACCCTGGTTCAAATTCCTCTCTGCTATGGAAGTGAGCTGCGTGATTTTGGGGCAGTCATTCTTTTAGCCTCATCTAAGATAATTCACAGTGGGTCGCCGTGTTAGTCTGTCTGCAGTAGTAGGAAAGAGCACGAGTCCAGTAGCACCTTAAAGACTAACAAGAATATTTTCTTCTGAAGAAGTCAAAAAGGGCAAGATTCCAGTAGCACCTTAAAGATTAACAAAAATATTTTCTAGTAGGGTATGAGCTTTCGTGAGCCACAGCTCACTTCTTCAGATACAGCTAGAATGTGAATCCCTTGGTCTTTAAGTAGAGGAACAGTATGTAAATGTGAATAGCATTCTTCTGAAGAAGTGAGCTGTGGCTCACGAAAGCTCATACCCTACCAGAAAATATTTTTGTTAGTCTTTAAGGTGCTACTGGACTCTTGCCCTTTTTGACTACTGCAAACAGACTAACACGGCTACCCACTGTGAAGAATATTTTCTGGCAGGGTATGAGCTTTCGTGAGCCACAGCTCACTTCTTCAGGTATTTCGTGGCTCACGAAAGCTCATACCCTGCCAGAAAATATTTTTGTTAGTCTTTAAGGTGCTACTGGACTCTTGCTCTTTTCTAACTCATCTAAGAGAATGAGCATGCCTACTATAGTAGGTGCTGTGGACCACAGGCAGGATGCTGCTGCTGCAGTCGTCTTGTTTGTGGCTTCCTAGAGGTACTGTGTGTCAGCAGATTGCTGGACTTGATGGACCTCGGTCTGATCCAGCAGGGCCTTTCTTATGTTCTACCTCAAGATTGTTGACAGAAGGATAAAATGGAGGAGGAGAGAATGCTTTTGTAAGCCACTTTGAGAAGAAAAGCACATTGGGAAGAAGAGCAGAATATAAATAAATAAGTTTGTCAGATTAATTTGTTATTCTTGATGGTGCCATAAGACTCCATTGCTTTGGCTGCAGCAAACTAGCATGGCTTCGCCTGTGGAATTTATTGCTGCCCAAACAGTACGTTGAAACAAGGGTGCCTGGCTGTTTACAGCATTGTTCTGTTAGGTCCTGTCCCGAAAGGGCCAAATTACTGGCCTTCTGGGTGGCCACTGAAATTCCACTGAGGTTCTGTATCTTGCCTGCTTCCTAGTGCCTGTCAATGAGAATCTTCCACCTCTCATTTCTACCTGTGATTGCCTCATTTTTTTCTTAGCCAGGCAGGAAGAAATTCAACAGTGCTGCTTTCCCGATCACTGCAGTTCCTTTAGCAAAATTTGGCGATTCTAGAGGGCCTATATTAATTATGATAAGTACAAAATTGAACAAGGTTTTGAGACTCTGATGTTCTTTTAGTTATGCCTGCTGGATGACAAAACTGTAAATTGCAGAAGCAGTGTGGGGGTAAAGGTTTTTGGTTGCTTTTATTGTGGAGTGAATTTTAATCCTTTGGTATTCTTTTCTGGCACTGTAGATACTTTTTGAAAATGTTGTAATGTTAGCTGCCCTGGGCCTATGAGAGGGCTATAAATCTTTTAAAATAAAATGATGGAAGCTTCATGTGTTGAATTTCTGCCTATTGTGCTGCTGGGGGCGGGTGGCAACTCTACTAATGTCTGCCTGATACCTGCTTTCCTTGTAACTCCACTCCATCTCCCCATATTCCCCTTAGTCTCCTCTGACACCTCATCACCTAGTCTTGAGAGAGACATTTAACTGCCGCTGGAGGACTCTTGCCTTCTCATCTTGGAAGGCTATGCTTCTGCTTCCACCTGTGTGTTTCCTGCCAGCCCCTAAGGCCACTCCTTATCTTCTGTAACACTGCAGCTAAAAACAGACTTCCATCTCCATAGTCCACTCTCCCCATAAGAATTCAGCTTATTTTGGGGAAATGTGCCATTATCTGTCTGGGGTCCTGGGGGAAGCCTTATTTCCTGTATGATACCCCCTCCTAGTTATCTCAGTTTGTTTCCCTTCATGTCACTGCAAGCCATCTTGCCTACATTTATTGATTTATTTATATCCCCTAAGGAACACATAGGTATGTGTCATCAGTCACAACAGAATTGTAGTGACCCCAGCAATGGGATTTTAAGGCAAGTTGGAAGCAATTGCCTTCCTCTGCAGAGCCTTCCTTAGTAATCCCCCATCCAACCGACCCGGCTAAACGTCTGCGATCTGACAAGATTGGGCTATACCGTACCACCTTCGCTCCAAGGAACACAAGACTATAAGTCTATCCTTCACAGCAAACTTCATCCTAACAACATCACTGTGAGGTGGTTTAGGCTGAGAGATAGTGACCAGCCCAAGGTCACCCAATGTAATTCATAGCAGTCTGAGAATTTTAACCCAGGTCTCCCCAGTGCAACTTCAACTTTCCACACTGGCTTAAAGAGATAACCGGAGCTGCCTTTCATGGGATGAGAATTGTCAAAAAATCTTGCCATTGGACCTTTGGGAAATAAATGCACTAGAAAAAAGCAATCTAGCTTCCCTAGACTGGTTGCTTAAAAAAACTAAATTTTTAAAAATTATGATTGGATGTCAGATGGTAAACTAGGATTAATCCATTATCTTTGGAAGTTCATTTTTAGAGGCAAACTTAGGTCAGGCTTCTTCCAGACAATATCCATACATACCTTCCCTCCTACCTTCCCTTTATGGTGTGAAGTCAGAGCCTTCACTATAAGAGGGCTGTGGTGCACAAAGGATGGACAGTTTGCTACCAAGAACTGAGGGAAGCTGAGCAGTTCAAATTACACATTGAATGCTCCAGAGATAGCCCTGAAAAAATGGCAAGCCTATGAGTCTAGGCAAACTGAGCCTAATTTTAACAAAAGTAGTAGTAATAATGATTTTAAGAAAGTTGTCAAAAGATAAGAATCCAGATCATTCTTCCCCTGACCTCAGGTCAGTAAAAGACAGGAAACAGAAAGTAGTTTAACAAGTCTTTTGTACAGAGAAGTTCTTTTATCCGTTCTTTTATCTATCCATCCATCTAGGGATTTCTATCCCACCCTTTCCTGACTGAGGTTAGGCTCAGGGTGGCTAACAAGATTTCAACATTTTTAAAATTGTATGCTACATATATAAATTATGCTTAAAACCCTTATTTCTGTTAAAATACCAAATAGCGCCCTTAAAACCTTGTACAGTAACGGGAAATCAATCAAAGAGGCTTTAAAGAAGGGGAAGGGGAAAGGAACAAACAAGGGGTCAGGGCAAGGGAACAATTGGGGAATACGAAGTCGGTAAAGGATGGGATAGGTGGGTAGGGTTCTTATGATCTGTACTGGAGCTGGATGTTAAAAATACTGATTTGACATAGTGTAGTAGTAAACTATTTGTAAAAGAGTGTGACTAATGAGAAGGCAACATATGTAGACATATGCATTACAGAATACTGTAATGCTGACAAGTATCAAGTAAAATGTTAACCCACTCCCAATAGTGCAGATGTTGGTGGTTTATAAATTTACAGAAAAGAGACTCTGAAGTCGCTAAGTTAGATACAAACTTTATATTCTGCCAATGGAAGGGCACTTTCACTGGTGGAAAAAAAGAGGGGTAATTTTCAGTAATTCTGTAGACAGTCCCCCACATATACCCATCACTGCTTCTGTGGGTCCCTTAATACCTGGGGAGCTGTACCAGGAACAGGAAGGTGGGGAAGTTCCATTTGAGAGCCGAGCTCCGCTCACAGGTTGGAATTAACCCACTGTAGATACTGTAGTAAAATCTGCATGTATTTCGTGTGTGTGTGTGTGTGGGTAAGTATGCGCACTCATGCACAAACTCTCCACTACATGGAAAATTGCATTTAATTTTAGATTAAGGATTATTAACTGCTTTTGTATGTTACAGAAATAGCAAGTTATGCCTCTTGTACCCACAGCGTGCTTTATAATGTGTGAAGCAGATGGAAGTCTTTTTCGGGCAGCCCAATCCTAAGGGGAGAGGGTACTTGCCAGCCACATCGTCTTTGTTTTACATTGCTGTTTTAATGATATAACTCTTAATTTAATAGTATTTTAGCAATAAAATGCTAACATATCAATAAATTAATCATTATATCGTTAAAGCAGCAATGTAAAACAACAAAAACCCGCTGTGGCTTGCCGCCAGAGACTTCCCACCCCATGGCCGCTGCCACTGTCTGTTCCCCACCACCATCACCACTACCTCATAAGCGTTCTCTCTTGTCCAGGAGCTGACAAGGGGTGCTGGGCGACTGCCACCTCAGCTCGTGACCTGATGGCCGTCAGCGTCCCTTGGCAGTCAATATAGGGGAGAGGGACTCTGACAGTTCACAGACAGTTCACATTTTCGCTGGGTTTCTTCATTGCTTTAACTTCTGCTATTCCTGGACTTCTTCAGATCACAAAACTGTGCGCCTGCAGAGCGGCAAATCCTTCAAAGCATAAATGGCCTGAGAGTTTGCATTATTGCTAGGATCAATGTTTACCATATTCCTGAAATTAGAAAGAACTTAATGGGAAATTATTAGGGTTGCCAGGTCCCTCTTTGCCACCAGTGGGAACTTTTTGGGGTGGAGCCTGAGGAGGGCAGGGTTTGGGGAGGGGAGGGACTTCAATTGCCAAAGCAGCCATTTTCTCCAGGTGAATGGATCTGTATCAGCTGGAGATCAGTTGTAATAGCAGGAGATCTCCAGCTAGTACCTGGAAGTTACAAACTTATAAACACAGCAGCATAAGACAACAAAACACATAAATCATACTATGCAAAGAGTGCTATATTCTATGTGCAGTAGTCAAATACAGTGAATAAATATATACAGTGCTGTTAGCTAAACAAATAGAACTATATACAAAAGTTAAACGTTCTTTTTTAGAACCAATGTCTTTGGAGTCATTGTCCATAAGTAATCCTTTCAAGGTTGCCACATCTGAGTGCCTTGTTGTTGAAGTTCATCACGGAGTTGTATCCTGTTGATTGCACTGATATGAAGTTGGGGTCATACAAATTTCACAGTCCAAGGTGTATAACAGGGGTCCGGATTAACGCCCAGTTTCGACCCGAGGTCTTCATCAGAAAATATGCTATAATATACATATACATTCTGTCAATCAGTTGTTCATTGTTATCAATATAATATTGAGAAGGTAGCTTACTCCACAAGAACCACCCTAAAAAATTTTTTTAGTGGTTCTATAAGCAGATTAGTCATGTTATAAGCATTCAAATATTATAAAAACCGTTATAATAATACTCACTTCAAGGCAGTTAATATGTCTGCTCTTGTAATAGAGGGAACTCAAAGCTCTCAAATTACTCTGTGTAGTTGAATGCTAAAAGACAGCGTATCCAAATCAACAGCAGCTGTCACAGCAGACTGCTCCCTGACACTTAAAGGGATATTCACTCAATTCTTACTTTTAAAGCCTCAAATGAAACATGTTAAATCCAATTCATTATTGTGTCCAATAATACTCTTTGCATAGTATGATTTATGTGTTTTGTTGTCTTATGCTGCTGTGTTTATAAGTTTGTAACTAACATTACAGCAGGCTGGTTATTTATTTGCCAGTACCTGGAAGTTGGCAACCCTAGAAATTATACATCAGTTGTATTTAACCCCAAAATTAATTGCTAAAATTTATAATTCTTCCTTTGGTTTATGTTGGTTTTGCAGTGCAGAATCAGCTGATTTTATCCACATGTGGTGCTTCTGCTCAAGAGCGATCCTGTATTGGAAGAAAGCAGCTGTTTTGTTGAATACTGATTAGGAAAAAGTGGTAGAAAATACTTCCGAATGCATGTTACTAAATTATGTTCCAGAAATTTCAAAGAAACTACAACCTATAGTATTGAATATGATTACAGCCGCACGTTTCACATTTGCACAGTACTGGAAGTAAAAAAAGATGCCCAAAGTCAGCAAGTGGTACAATAAAATAAAAGAAGTTTATGTTATGATGAAACGTACATCTTTTCAAAGAAATAAGAAGTTTGATGAGTTACAGTCCAAGTGGTTAAAAGTGATTAATCATTCAGTTACAATTTGTAGAATTAAGATAATACGTTGTGCTTTGTAACTTTATTTAATTGGTTTTTATATGTATATTTGAATGCTGAAACTAAAAAAATGTTTTCCTTTAAAAAAAAAAAACCTCTTAGCCTTGCTTCTGAACAAAAACGTTCATCTGTGCATCTATTTGCTTTCTTAAAACTGTTGGCCAGTTCCTTTTAATTTAACGTTGCACAATTGCTGGCTGACAGAAGCAAGAAAGGAAAAGGACAGGCGAAAGATTTATACGATCTGAAGAGAAACCAGAGTATTTTTGAACGAAAACGGGAATTGTACACAGAAAACATTAGTAAGTTTTTTTATTATAGCAGCTAGATTGGTAATCGCCACGAATTGGAAAATGGCAGAAAATATTACGTTGGTCAGCTGGCAACAGAAAATAAAAATGTTCATGATTTTGGAAAAAATTAATTTTAATACCAGAGTAATTCAAGGATATAAGGTGGGGGGAGAATTTAATAAGGTGTGGGGTAATTTGTTACTTTATTTCGGAAAAACCTGTGACTGTAATATAAGTAATTTAATTAGGTAAACCAATATTTTGGTCTTAATGAGCAGAGAATTAGTGGAATGTATTGTTGCTCCCATTGGGATTTGCAAATGAAGTTCAAGAATGGTCTTTTTCTTTGGTCTATGTAATTTTTGTGATCGTTTTTTTTATTTCGGTCTTTGTATCTATGCAGTGTTTTTTCCCTTAATTTCTGATGTTCGTGTGTTGCTGTTTTTTGCACTTTCTAAAAATAAAACTTTAAAAAAAAAAAAAGGAAAAGGACAGAGTCAACCTGCCAAAATGTACAGTCCCCCACAGTGTTGAAATCAAGCTGTTTGGAAGTCACTAGCCAGTTATCATCAGATAGTAAATGCATCTATTCATCTGTTGAAGTCCATCATGAAATCAGTACAGTACGATACTATGGCCAGATTCCAAAGGAGCGATTCCAGTATTTGGCCCCACATGAGCTAGCTACTTAATGTGGTCCAGCAGCCACTGCACCTTTACACTTTCAGTTTGTAGTACATTTGATAGGACATTTTGGAGGTCATTAATTCATAGGGTCACGATAAGTTGGAAGCAATTTGACAGCACTTAACACACACAGTATATTTTACAGGGCAGGTTTAACACAATGTAAACAAATGATGGTAGGGAAGTTAGGAACACTGCCTATGCAGATTTATTTGAGAGTTAAGACCAAATAAATTTAGTGGGACAATTCAAAGTTAGCTTGCATGGGATTGGTATGAAAGAAGGGTATAGATGAAAAAACACAAGTGTTTCAAAGGTGCTAGAAACCATATAGAGACACACAGTTAATATAGAGGTATGTAACTATTCTTACATAAATAGGTTTAGCTGTCAGTGGAGTCCTCATGTTTACTTGGAAGCAATTCCCCTCTAAAATCAATAGCACACTTGCAAGTGAACAAGATTAGGAACAAATTCAGGATTAAAAACATAAGAAGAGCCCTACTGGATCAGATCAGTGGTCCATTCAGTCCAGTATTCTTTGTCACAGATAAAAGGAAGTATTTCTTTAACACAATGCATAAATAAATTGTGGAACTCCCTGCCCAGGATATGGAGTTGCCAATTTGGAAGGCTTTAAGTGGGGAGTGGCGGTTAGGGCTATCCATGGCTACTGGTCAAAATGAATACTAGTCATGATACATACCTATTCTCTCCAGTATCAGAGGAGTATGCCTGTTATATTAGGTGCTGTGAAACATAGGCAGGATGCTGCTGTAGTCATCTTGTTTGTGGACTTCCTAAAGGTACCTGGTTGGCCACTGTGTTAACAGAATGCTGGACTTGATGGGACTTGGTTTGATCCAGCAGGGCTTTTCTTATGTCCTTATGTTCAACCAGTTCCTCTGGAGGTTCAACAATAGGGCACAGAGGCCAAGACCTCCCCTGATGTTGCCACCTGGCACTGGTATTCAGAGGTTTACTGCATCTGAATGTGGTGCTTCCCCTTAGTCACCATGGCTAGTATCCACTGATAGATCACAAATCTGTGTAATCCCCTTTTAAACTTTATATGCCTGTGGGCGTCACTACATCCTATAGCAGTGAATTCCATGTTTTAATCTCTCATTGAATAAAGCAACTTTATTAACTGAATGCCCTCAAGGTCTAGTATTTTGGGAGAGGGAGAATCTTTCTACCCTGTGCACAGTTTTATAAACTAGCATGTCCCCCCTTAGTTGTCTTTTTTCTAAACTGAAAAGTCCTAGATTCTTCAGCCTTCCTCATAGGAAAGGGGATCCAACCTCTCAGTCATCTTGGTTGCCTTTTTCTGTTCTTTTTCCAGTTCGATGATGACGTTTTTGAGCTATGGTGACCAGAACTGCGCACAGTGTTCCAAGTGAGGACCTATACAGGGGCATTATAATATTGGCCATTTTGTTTTCAGTACCTTTTCTTATAACCCCCAGCATAGAGTTTGACTTTTTCACCACTGCAACACACTGGGTGGACCCTTTCTTTGAGTTATCCAGTACAACCTCGAGGTCTCTTTCCCTGTCAGTCTCCGCAAGTTCTGACCTCATTAGCGTATATTTAAAGCTGGGATTTTTTGTTCCAGTATGCATCAGCTTGCCATATTATTGCCCAGTCACCCAATTTGTGGAGGTGGTCCTGGGACTTTTCACAGTCGGCCTTGGTTTTCACCATCCTGAATGATTTTGTATCATCTGCAAACCTGGTCACTACATGACTCACTCCCAGTTCAAGATAATTTATGATCAATTTATATAGCACCAGCCCCAACACTGCTCTGTGTAGGATCCCACTGCCTACTTCCCCCCATTACAAAACCTGTCCTTTTATTCCCACTCTCTGCTTCTTGTTGTTTAACCAGTTTCGAATCCATAACAAGACCCTCTTAACCCATGACTGCTGAGCTTACTCCGGAGTCTGGTGAGGTATCTGTCAAAATTCTTTTGAAAGTCCAAGGATATAATGTTTACTGGGTCTTTGTTGTCTACATGTGTTTCAGGATTCTTAAACATATTGATCTTAAGGGTGGGACAGGATGATATATTATGTCTTGTAAAATATGGGAACATAGTGGGCAGTAAACTGTTCTTGCTTTTCCTTAGCAGAATAACATTTATCAGATGAAATGGACAATAGAAAATACCTTGTGTTTTATTTACATATTTAAAAGACAGGCACACACAGGACTTCAAGTTATTTTAACAAAGTTGTTTTCAATGTCAACAGATGGAGTCTTCCACATATAGATCTTCCACCTGAGAACAAAACAACAGAATCACAGTGCAGTCCTATGTAAAGATACTCTAGTCTGAGCCAACGCTGCCTATGATTGGACTGTCACTCATGCATCAGAAGAAAACGACCAGTACCTTCTGATGTTGGCCCATGCTGCACATTGCTGGTGCTACATTGATGATGGATGGAGCCAATCCCTCCCCAGAAGAGCCACACCAAGTCCAAGCTGAAAGTAGGGTTGCCAAATGGCTAGAGAAAGAAAATGTCTTGTCCCGTTGGTGGAGGATTGATGGAATATTATTTACCAAGTGGTGTGATTTACCTCCATGCCATTAAAATCTTCAGCTGCACATTTCCAAGCATTAAGCTTCTGTTAAAGGGACAACAGATTTTTCTCCAGGCCTGTTGGCAACCATACATGTAACGATAAAAGAGCCATTAATATGCTTAGGATCTAGAATATTTTATTCTATTTTCTTCAGGGGTTGCTGTGTTAAGATGGCACGTATTACCCTTGAGGAACTGAATGAAATGGATGATGAGGACCTTGATGAAGATGAGGAACCCATGGATAGGGAGCAACAGAACAGACTGTTTTCTCACTGGGAGGCAATAGCTAGCACTCACCAAGTGACGCTGCCTCAAGGTAAGAATTTGCATCCCACCCACAAGGAATCCAATGACATCGTGTTTCAAAGATGGAAATCTCAAAGGAACATTTATACAGGATTCTTCCTTTTTGCTGCAGTTCCTCACATCCTCTTGAGGCTGCTCTCAAGTATAGATATATTTTATTTCAGTGCTTCAACTTCTGTGCCTATGTAAGGTTATCAGCAGGCCTGTAGAAAAGTGTTCTTCCTTAAATAGAGGGTTAATGTGTAGAAATGAGCAGGATGTTGACCAGTTGGAGCGGGTCCAGAGGAGAGCAACTAGAATGGTCAAAGGTCTGGAATTGTTTAGTCTGGAGAAGAGAAGGTTAAGGGGTGGCATGATAGCCATGTTTAAATATTTGAAGGGATGCCATGTTAATGAGGGAACTAGCTTGTCCTCTGTTGCTTCAGATACTAGAACATGGAGTAATGGATTTAAACTAAGAGAAAAGCGATTCCACCTAAACATTAGGAAGAACTTTCTGACAGTGAGGGCGGTTCGACAGTGGAATGCTCTACCTGGGAGGGTGGTGGAGTCCCCGTCTTTGGAGGTCTTTAAGCAGAGGTTGGATGGCCATCTGTTGGGAGCGCTTTGATTTTGGGATCCTGCATGGCAGGGGGTTGGACTGGATGGCCCTTGTGGTCTTTTCCAACCTTGTGTGATTTTGTGATTTTGAGCAGCAGAAGCTTTTCAGGTTATGGAGGTAAAGAACATCTCTTGATAAGTAACGTCCCATTAAGCCTCTGTTAAGGGGACAGGACATTTTTCTCCAGGCCTGATGGGAACCCTAGCTAGAAAATATGCTCATGCTTTCCACAGTTACTGCCGTCTTAGCACACGAATGCTAAGCTACGTTATTAGAATCAAATTACCTTGTAGTATCCTGTGCTTGCATTCAACTAATGTAGTCAGGATTATATGTTTAGATTGATTGCTTGTATGGGTTAAATGTGCATTGAATATAGAGTTAGAAGTTGGATATCCTGTAATCTTTATCTATTACCATTAACAGCTGGTAAGAAATCCTTTTTTGTCTCTTTGTTGTTGCTGGTAAAGTTACAAAAAGACTATTCTTGCTGGTAAAGTTAAAATAAGGCTGCTGATTACAGGATCATGCCCAGTAGCAAAATAACGTTAAGAACGTTGCACAGACAATGATGGACAAAGAAGAAACTTGTTAAGTATTTGGTCTGTTCCCCCCCCCCCAGGGGTGAAGGAATTCTTTTAAAAATATGTGACCATCCATCAGGGCTTTTTTTTGTGTTATGGTACTCAGTGGTACTGAGTACCAGCTCTCCCAAGTCCTGACCCTCATGCACCAGGGATCTCTAGAGGGAGGGGAGAATTTTTGGAAATTGGCACAACCTTGTATATGAGTGCCGGCACTTACTTATTTACAAAGGAAAAAGCACTGCCATCCATCCGTCTGTTCATCTCACTATTTCAGGAGACACTGATTCCAGCTTAAATGTTTAATTAATGATTTTCAGTTCCTTTAGGCCCATCTTGTTGAAAAGGCTTGTGGAAAAATGTGGGCCTTTCCAAATGATTATGGGTCTCTAGAGATTTTTGGCGGCATCTTTCAGGTTTAATGGTTCTCCCAATTTACTGTTTTTATAGACATGGCAGGACCAATAGTACAAATGACACAACATAACCAGACACAAGAGTCTGTGCCCTACACTACCTTGTCCCAGCTTGAGAAGGTGAGCAGACTTGCATATATGCGCACTTCCCATTCCTGAGTGAGGTGGTATACTGTTCCTAAAGGCAGCTCTGGCTGCCCAAATTTTGTGGAAAGAAGATAAAGGCATCTAATAGGCTCCTGCTCCTTATCTTTTCTAGTCCATGACTCCTCCAGTACTACTGTCATTAAACTTCTGCTGACTTATCTTGTGACTGTGAATGGGAAAGAAGTAGTATGAAAAAGTGACAATGGAAAGAGTAGGAAAGGAGGCAGTGTGCATGGAGGACAGAAGAAGGGAACTTTAAAGGGATAAGGAAGGAGGTTGAAAAAGCAGCACGTGAGAAGCAAGTGGGTACTAGAAACTCATTAGTGAGTGCAATTGGTGCCACATTAGAGATTGCTGCTCTGGTGTAACCAAGAAAGAGAACCCTGGGTGGGCATTTTGCAGATAGAGGCTGGCTTGGTTGTCCCTCTGCATTCTATGGGACAAAGTAAAAGCTACATCTGGGACACAGTTCTGGAGGAACAAAATTCAGGCCCGTCGTCAGAAATGGCACAGATTTAGCCCTCACACCAACATTGCACCCTTGTACTTCTTCCAAATGTGGCTCTAATTTCCTATTTTGTGGAAAACAAAGCGTTATACTTGGGGACAATGTGGTAAGGGCAAAACCTACACTCCAGTTGTGACACTGGAAGGTTTGTCTGTCACATTGCTCCCTCTGCCAAGCTTCCTACAGTGTAAACTGCTTCTTTCTGGTCCATTCACCACTGCCAGTCATAATGATGGGCCTTTTGTTAGCACTATTGCAAGCATGATGTCATGAGACTAGCCAGTGTGACTTTGGTTCAGCTGGAATTCTGCTCCAGAAGGAAAGGCATGCAATGACTTTGGGTGTCTTTAGTAAAGTAGTCTTGCTTGGGTAAAATCACACTTGTCATACTCATCCTCTTCTGCAGGTTTTTAATGGCATGAGAGAAACACTGTCAAGTAGGCATGTGTCATGGCAGGCCCTGCCGTGGTACAGCACTGTAACCAAGCTCACCTGGGTTTGGTACCAGTAACTCCTTGAGTAACACACACACAAAAGCAAAATAACGCTTTAATGAAGGAAGTTAAGAAGATATTAAAAACAAGGCATACAGTTCAATGGCAGTAGAATGCACAAAATAATAAAGCTGAGTAGCTATCTTACTTACCAGAATCCTAACACAGTGCCGATGGTTCTTAAGGCAAATAGTTTCCAGAGCATAACACAAGTATCTTCCTGGCAGCTAGGAAGGATGAGAAGAAAAAGGTAAAAGGGATGAGGAATTCTTCTCCCTAGCTGTGTGTGTGTTAAGTGCTATCAAGTCGCCTCCAATTCATGGCGACCCTATGAATCAGTGTCCTCCAAAACGTCCTATCATTAACATTCCTTGCACAAAGAAAATTGGCACATCCAAATGAAGGCTAAGCTAGAATCCTTCTCCTTGACTTCTAGTTTTCCATGTAGAATCCTGGTAGAATCTTGGCAACGTTATCAATTATACCCCATAAATGGTAATTGTCCGCTTGAGTAGTAACATCAGTTCTCCATAGGAAATTCTGCTATTGTCGTTGAGGTTTGTTCTCAGTGAAATGCATCGGAGGGATGCAGCCTGCATCTGTGAACGTTGGTCTCTCATGTAGAATAAAACAAGTCCAGCAGCACCTTTAGTAGTATATGGTTCTGTACCTGCTCAGGTATTGGGAAGGTGGGTCTGTGTCTTGAACCTCTGACAGGTAGGTACTTTAAAAAATACACCATCCCCTAGCTTGTAGAAGAACATGGACGGTCCTCATGGTTAGCTGAAATAAGATTTGGGCTGTTTTTTTGTGCGTGCCTGCATGGGCATACACCCCACTGACTTTTCTATGACATTCACTCTCAGAGAAGCATGGCTAGGATTGCAGCCTTACAGTCTGATTCTAAGTTGCTCAGAGGAAGCCCTACCCATTTCAATGGGGCTTGCTCCAAAGCATGTATTTATAATATTGCAGCCTTAAACAACTAGAAACTAACTGCCTGGGCTTGGAAATTGTGATTAAGAGGCTCCCTGCTCCAACAACTAGAAACAGAACACAATATTGCAAACTATTGTGCATATATGATTAGAATATCAACGTGCCAAACTACAGTAAGTAGCAAACGACATGCAAACTCCCCTTTACCCTCCAAATGGCCCTTTCCCAGCGCTTCTTTGCAGCAAGAAAACAGGCTGTTGGTCTTGTGCATTTCATGTAATGTACAGCTGAACCCTCAATGGCGAAATAATTATGGTCTGTAAATGTAAGATGTCTAGTAAGTAAGATAAGTTAACCTTCAACTTACATGCATATTGTTATAATCAGTCCTTTTTTAAATGGAAGTGCTTAACTGTAGTCTTTGCTGCATAGTTAGGTGCTTTCTTGCTTTTTTTTTTGTCAATCAGTCAGTAGCATTTTGATCTTTGGTTATGATAAAACTACAGGGGGAAAAACCTAATCAACAGTGCAAACCTAAAACTAGTTACACCCTTGGGGAGGGGCAGTGACTCAGTGGTAGAGCATCTGCTTTGCATGCAAAAGGTCCCAGCTTCAATCCCCACCATCTTCAGTCAACAGGATCCAGTAATAGTGTATATGAAAGACTTCTTCTTCTTGAGAACCTGGAAAGCTGCTGACAGTCAGAGTAGGCAATACTGACCTTGAGAGTCCAAAGGTCTAACTCGGTATAAGGCAATTTCATGTGTTCCAGTCAGCGGGCTTAGGACATGACTCTGCTTTGAATTGCACTATAACTTACTAAAGCTGATGTCAACATTTCCCGAGCTACTAGGCTTGCCAACTCCAGACTGGGAAATTCCTAGAGATTTGGGGGTAGACCCTTGGGAAGGTGAGGTTTGGAGAGAGGAGGGAACTCAGCAGGGATGTGATGCCATATAGAGTCTACCTTCCAAAGCTGCCCTTTTCTCCAGGAGAACTGATCTCTGTGGTCTTCAGATCAGTTGAAATGCTGGGGGATCTACAGGCCCCACCTGGAGGTTGGCAACCCTACTAGGTACTATTACAACATGATTTTCTAATTGCCAGTTCAGTGGGTGAGCAGTTCAGAAGGGGGGAGTAGCGAGGGCTCCTGTCCCCCATCTTCCCCCCTTACCATATTCCCAACTCCCTCCTTGCCAGCTTGGTTAGAGGGGTGGCAAGGACTGCCATGCCTCCGCACTCCCTGTTTGCTGATTAGGGGAGGTGGCGGCAGCAAGGACTCCTGTGCCCTTCAACTCCCTACTTGCCAATTCAGTTGGCGGTGCAGCGAGGATTCCCGTGCCCCCGACTCCCTCATTGACTGCTTGGTGGGGGGTCAGCAAGGGTTTATCCCCCCCGTCACCATCAGCAAGCTCTGCTGAGGCATCCCCTCTTCATTGCGAATGATGGCAGCAAGCCCTGCAGCTCTCAATGTCAGTCCACCAAGGCTTCCCCTCACAATGCTGGCAAGCCCTATGTGGCTCCTGGCCTCCACTGAGGCTTCCTGCAGCCACCTGATACAGGAGGAGGAGAAGGCAGGTGCATTGCTTGCTCAGACAAGGCTTTTTTTATTTTGGGGGAAACTAAACTCCCCATGTTTTTTGTTTTTTTAATTTCAGTCTTTTCTGCACATCTGGGGGTCCTCCAAATTTGCAGAATACTCTGTTTAGTGTCAGGTTTTTTTGTAATACATAATGTCCAGTCTAGCTCCTTTGAGTGCTGTTATCAACTCTTCTTCCTTCTTGTTTCAGAGTGAGGAGACAGCCTATGAAGAGCGGCTGTATCCATCTAGGAAATGGGCATGCATCACCAGAGGGGAGCCCAAGTATGAACAGAGTGTCTCCCTGGGTTTCATGAAACTCATGCGGTATATCTGCAAGGAGAACTCTTTACGTATGTGCAAGCGAGTGCGAACGGAGGGATGGGAAGGGACTCTGCAAAGCCCTAGACCCCTACAGCAGTCGGATTAAATGGGACTGGAGAAGCAAGTGGTAGGCTCTCAAGGCCGCAGCTTTCTCACTGTTGTGTTTCTCTACGTGTGTCTTTATCTAGGCCGCCACTTGGGGATGACGGTGCCTGTGGTCACTCAGATCCATCTTAATAAGGAAGGCACTGAACTGCTGCAAGATGTCATTACTGGCTATTATCTCCCAGAGGAATTTCAGCCTAACCCCCCTCTCCCTATGGACCCTGAAATCCAAGTCATAGAGAGAGCACCACTTCAGGTCATTACAAGGTATGCCCTGCTCCTTGCACATTAGTCCTGCTTCTAGGCAGAAGAGAGAAGGAATAATGCTTTCTCCTCCTGGCTGGGAGAAAAGGAATGTGTGGCAGGGAAGATGGTGATTAAAAAAATAACAATGCACTAGCACAGAAAAAAAATGATCTGAGGTCCTATAATGGAGAAGGGAAACACCTTGTGGAAAGCTGATTATCTGTAAGCCAAAAGTTCCCAACGTTTTCAAGATTTGAAGCCATGCATTGTTGGGTGGGTGGCAGGAAAGCAAATTTGCCGTACCAAAGTTTGATCTTTTTTGTACAATTGTTTTGTTGTTGATCTTGTGTAAAGGGTGTTTTATGGGAGCACTACAGAAGAAACGATCCTACGGGAGATCCGTCTTCTCTGGGAATTGCTGGGCTCCACTGATAATGTGCTCCATGAAACCTACATGGTGGCTTCATATGAGAATCCTGGTGTTCCTAACCATCGCAATGAGATCTGGGTTATCCGGCGAGCAAACTGAAGGCTCCCATGAATTCCTGACAAAACTGTAATCCGCTCCGTAATGTGAACCGGTTTAGATGGCAGTTCTAGCCTGAAGGAGAACGATGCACATTCTGACTTAGTGGTCATCCTAGAGAATAGATGAACCGCTCCTTTTCCCCACGGGTGCTGCGACAAGTTATGTTCCCTCCAAGGGAAAAACTAGTATGCACAAATGTCCCTGAGAAGATTTCCACCCCACTACTGCAGGGGGCATTGTGGAATATGCCTTTATTAATGGAGATGCCTTTGGAAAAGGCAATCAGTGTCTGCTTGCGTGGGCCCCAAATATGTCCATGCCAGAGTTGAAATAAGGTGTATTGGGAAGAGTAGCTCACATGACAAGGGTTTGGTATCTGGAAGTGAATTCGCAGAGCAGGTCTGAACACGATTGCCTACAGCTGTGACTGCAGCTGACAGATGGCAATGGTTGAGGAACAGATTGCGACCTGAGTTACTTTTAGAAGGACTTAACTTCTGATGCCACAGAGCATCCTTTTTAGCCATGTGTGAGAAAGGCTAAATCTTGCTCATAGTTAATTCTCCCTCAGCAGTGAAGAGCCATTGCTGAAGCTTGGGATGGAAATAGCTTTAGTCTGCCTTGGCTAGAGTAATTTAAACAGATGTCCAAAACCAGTGGGAAATACTTGCAAACAGTTATGACCTGTCAGTGAACTGAGAAGTAAAAACCATGGAATCTCTTCTCCCATGGCTTACATGCTCTACTTTCCCAAGAGTATTAAAAGAGTTGTACGTCACCCACTGGCCACCTTCCGCCTGTCAGCCAGCTGGAGTATGTGCCCACCTCCAGGCCAGCCTAAGGGCTTGATGTGAGCTGAGCAGACCGTATAGCATTATATCCCATTGTGTCGTGTTGTGCATTGCTTGGTTGGTTTCACACTCATAAATGCTGCTGTCCTCTTCCAAGAGAGGTTAGTAGTTCAAAGCAAATATGAAATAAAATCTAGCCCTGAAGTAAAATCCAGTCCTTTGAATTTATTTTATTGACTAGTGCAATATCTATTTCCAGGGGCTAGGGGTGTCTTTATATAGCTTCAGGCTACCTTTGGAGTGACTTTTTCACTAGTAGTTACAGACTGGGGATTCAGCTGACATCCAAAAACTATCCAGATTACAAAGACAACACCTGCTTGCTCAGAATCAGCAAACTGTAAATATAAGGGAGTAGAATATTATAGTTTAGGAAGACAGTATGGTTCTATTTGGGCCAGAAATTGAAAACAGACTGAAATTAAAATCCTAATTTCAGCATGGTGTAGTGGTTTGGAGCGGTGGACTTTAATCTGGAGAACCGGGTTTGATTCCCCATTCCCCATTAGTGGCAGACACTAATCTGGTGAACCAGGTTGGTTTCCCCACTCCTACACATGAAGCCAACTGGGTGACCTTGGGCTAGTCACAGCTCTCTTGGAACTCTCTCAGTCCCACCTACCTCACAGGGTGTCTGTTGTGGGGAGGGGTAGGTGATTGTAAACCGGTTTGATTGTTCCTTAAGCGGTAGAGGAAGTCAGCATATAAAAACCAACTCTTCTTCTTCTTACCTCCCTCCAGAATATACCTGCAGTCTGTACCCCATTAAAAGACCAGGCAGATAAGAATGGCTTTGCAGCACCTCCTAAAATATTTCTTGAGATAAAGCTCCCCTCCCCTTCTTAGGGAGCCCATTCCACAGAGTGGGAGTTACAAGGGGAAAAGCATGGACTGTCAATGCCAGGTGGGCTACCCTAAGCAGAGGGACAACAATCAGGTGGCAGCTGGAGAACTGCAACTGGCTGCGCCCATATTCTTGAGGTTTGCAATAAAGTAGCCAAGATCTCAACTTTTAGAAAAGCATTCTGAGAAGCCCTCACAGGCGAATAATCCATTTTTAACCCACCTTACAGAAAAAAGACAGTTTCTTGAAAGTAACTGGCCATCTCTCCAGAACCTGCAGTTGCTTAATGCTACCTGGCAACTGAATTTGTTGGTATGATGACTAATCTAAGGCATATGCAGAGTAACAGACAAACATTTAGCAAGCACATTAGAAACGAGTGAGCAGCCAAAAACATGGTCAAGCCTATCCTGAACATGACAGGGGAATATGCAGCATGTGATACAAAGGCACAAAATGCTTTTGTCAACTTGATATTTGAGAACAAAGTAATTGCAGGCAGGTAGCCAAGGCACTTGGCTGAAATGACGAAGCAGTCACCTAGATTAAAAGGCTGGGAATCGAGTTAAAGATTTATGTGGCTGAATGCCTCACTTTCAAATCCAAGGACTCTAGGTGGCAAATAACTGGGATTCTGTGTGTTTTCATTTCTCTGTATTTTACAGGATTCTGCTTGTTATGGGAGAGGCAAAAAACTGTGCTGGGCAATGACTCTCCATTCCCTGCACACTGGAGATTCCAATTGGATTCCATTTCTGGATTGTGAGATATCATTGGGCATTGGGTTGGATCTAGTCAGCATTTTCACATAGTCTGACACAATCTTCTTCTCCTTATTCCAGGCCATTTTTCCAGATGACTCTGGTCAGGCCTGATTCAGACGCAGGTGTGCACTTAAGAAGCCCTAGCTGTCTAACTAATTTTCCTATATCAAATCATTAATCTCCTGGCAAGGGGTACACCTCAACATTTTTGGTTCATCTGGGTATAGTACACAAGTAAAAATATTACTAGAGAATCTTGCCTCCATTTATCTTTTTATTAAAACATAATTACACTTTTAACATAGAGCAACAAAAAAGTAAAACCATAATTGATATATAATTGAAGGAGAGCAGTTACTTGATCCTATTAAAATGGATTACCAAAAGTAAGCAGGTTACAGGCACAGAGCATTCTCAAGATGCCCCAGATCAATTCAGTTCCCCATATTTATATGTTTTCAAAATCATCTTCCAACAATAGCTAGCTGTCCCACCTAGGGTTTCCATAGCTGGCCCCTTGCAATGCGTTTACACCCGGAAGTGCCGCATCGCAAGCGGCCCTTTACCACTCAAACTGGGAGTTTGAGTGGTATAAGGCCCCTCGCGAGGCGGCACTTCTGGTGCCACGCTGTGTATGCGCGTGTGCACGTTTGCCCCCCGACCCTCAGCTGGTCGGCGGGCAGCGGGGTGAATTGCCGGCGGTTTGCCCACCACCACCGGACACCTGGCAACCCTATCACTCTCAGATGTTGATAATGTAGGAACCATTTACCATGACTTCCCCCCAAAAGACAAGAGTTTTAAACATATGTCAAAACTGTGTGACAATAGTTGTTTTAATTCAAGCCACAAGCCATTTTTGTCAGCGGCTGGAAAGTCTGTAATGTTCTGTAAAATATATCTTCTTTTTCTGATGCAATCACTTTCCCCCCTCAAACTCATAATTACATCTTAAACATTTTGCCCTTCTGAGGCCTTAACACAGAATTGCATCATGGAATATATTTCAGAATTTTGATTATTTCCCTTCTTTTTGTATTCATCATGGCCTTTTGACAAGTCCAGGAAGTGTCTTTTTCCATAGTATCTGAGTCAGTTTCTTAAGTACATTCCTTCAGGAGTCTGAAATATTTTCTCCATTCTGACATGTTTCAGGTATAATACAACTCCACATGTTACTTCATGTGCATCCACATCTGTCTAGTTATATTACTGTTCCATATGTGATTTTTCATAATGTGTCCTGGAAAACATTACTGGTAAAACTAGACTGGTTAAAAAATATCATACAATCTGGTCTTTAAACACCAGTCTTTCTGCATGATCTTATAATGAAAGACTTAGATATCCTTTCAGCAGTCATGGTGCAGTTATATTCCATACAATTCCAATGCAGCAAAACTCGGTGGCTGCATAAAACGGCTTTTAAATTACATAATAAATGTACCTGATAGTGGCAACTGATAAATCTTGCTATAGAGAACAAATCAGGCTCCTTTAATTAGCCAGAAAGATGCTGGCATGGCTTCACAGACAGGGTGTGTTTACATAAAGAACATACATCAAGAAAAATCAACATGGACTTGTGGAGAAAATTATGTCAAATAAAAGTAATATCCTTCATTAATAACTGATATCAATAAGTGGGAAAGTGGATGTAGTATACATACCATTTAATAAGGCTTTTGACTACATATCACTCATTCCTAAAGAAAGAAAATGTGGGATAGATTCTCCATAAGATGGTGCATAATGAGACATACTTAAAGAGAGCCAGTGTAATGTACAGTGTTGGACTTGGACTAGAAGTTGCAGGTTTGTGTGCCCCATTTGGAACATAAAGTTCACTAGGTGATCGTGGGCTCATTGCTTTTTCTCAGCCTAGTCTAATTCACAGAGTTGTGAGAATAAAATGGGAAAAGCCCAATGTATATCTCCCTGGGCACCTGTGGGCGAAAAATGTGAAAGAATAGTAATTAACAATTCAACATTTGTCTGGACTGATATAACAAGATGTTGCCTTGGTTGCTTTGCTATTTAACATATTTATTGGAGAATACCATACAACACTTTCAAAATCTTCAGATGATGCCAAACTGGGAGGAACTGAGAACACTTTGGAGGACAGAATCATAATTCAAAAATGATCTCACTAACACTGAAGCAATAAATAATTATAATAAGGAAAGGTGCAGAATTGAAAAAAAAATACATTAGTCTTATGCTATGTTGGTGCACGCTGCCATGAAAAGAACTTAAAACTTGCAGCCCAAGATTTGACTGATTATTCTGAATTAGTATTACATCATCCCTTCAGGTCTAGACCCATACGTGCTCCTCCCCGAAACCCATTTTGCCCACCATCTAACCCCTCCCCTTAGGGTTTATCCTCAAGTTTTCTCAAAGCCATCCCTTGCCTATCTCCCACCTCTGCATCCACTCACTACACCCATCCTTCATAAGAAAATAAGATGATTGTTGGATAGGGTTGCCAACTGTCTGGAGAGAGAAAAAACATGTCCTGACCCTTTAATAGAGGCTTAATAGGATGATATTTACCAGGTGATGTTATGTGTTTCCATACAACAAAAAGTTTCAGCTCCTCGTCTCCACACATTAAACCTCTATTAACAAGATAGGACATTTTTCTCCAGGCTTGTTGGCAACCCTACAGTGTTGGATAAGACCAAGGATCCATCTAATACAGTATCTGGTTTCCCACAGAGACCAACAGATACCTCCAAGAAACTCACTAGCAGGGCATGAAGGTGCCCAGAATGATCTGTCCAGTAACTGGTGCTAAAGTGGCAAACTACATCAGAGCACAGAGGTTTAATTTAACTGTCTGTCCTTGTTCTCTTGCCCATCAATTTTATTTATTTCTTTACAATCTTTATAGTCTACCTTTCCACTATTATGGGATAGGGAAGAAACATTCTGTCTGCTTTTTCTACACCATGCATAATTGTATAGATCTCTATCATTTCCCCCCTTTAGATCTTTTTTTCTGTGCTACAAAGCCACGGATTTATTGTTCTTTCTGTTAGCCCGCTGATTTTGCCCTTAAATAAATTTCCCACATAAATTGTTTTGAGGATTGGTATTACAAAGGCTAGAGGGAAGCATGTGAAAGAATAATGAGTTCTAATTTCACCATCACATACAAAAATATAGGTCGGGTGGACCAAAGCCAAAAAACTATAGTCACAAGGTATATGAAGACTTCTTTCTTCACACCTGTATTGGTATATTAGGCACATCCAAAGAGATATATATTTCTCCCCTATGGTCTACTGTATTGTCTATTCTCTCTTATTTCATGCACCCCTCCCACTAATTAACATGCCAAATCTAAATCCCTTCCTTTCTTATATTATTTATTTATTAGACTTATAACTCGCCCTCCCCAGCAAGCCAGCTCAGGACGGGTAACATCATTTTAAAAATACAATAATATACAATATAAATATTAGGGTTGCCAAGTCCCTCTTGGCATCTGGTGTGGGATGGGCGACTTGATCCTCAGTCACTATAGCTTTCCCAAGCATGACTAATAGATAGCATGCAGAAAAGAAAATGATATATGGAACATTTATAACTATCACTCCTCACCATCAGCACTGGAACTTCTCAGTGTCTTACCTGTTCCTAATAAAAATGCCTTATTTTCTGCACCTAGAAGAACTTCCAGTAGCATTCCTGCTAGCTTGGTTCACAAACAGACAGTGTCTCCTATCTAACAGTGCAATCAGAAGCAGAGTTACTTCTGTGGACTCAGAAGGGTATAAATCTACTTAGAATTGCACTGTAAGATTTATAAGCTCTTGTGGAGTGTATCTTTAAAGTCACACTAAACTTTCTGTATTATGTGGGAGGGTGGTGAAGGGATTTTTATCACTAATTTCCTGGTTTGGCAACACAGTTGTGTGAGATTCTAAACTGCTGTCTCCTGGAAAGACAAAGGGACCAGGAATTCCACTTGTGAGGCACTGACCCTAATTCCACCTAAGCAATTTTCTCCCTTCAGAATGAGATAACATCACAGCAGCACTAAGTCGCAAAAGCATCTAGTGCTGGTTTCTGTCTGGGGGAAAAAGTATCACAAGACAAAAAGGGGGTTATTACACTGTTTGGCTCACGGAATTAAAGTAACAATTCCAGTACATGGAAGCATACCTGAGGGCAAAGATAACATGAGATCAAGGACTACTTGACAGAACTACAGATCATCCAAGGATGATTGAAGTGCTGGTACTAGGGTTGCCAAGAGGCTTGGAAGAAAATGTTCTGTCCCTTTCATAGAGGCTTAATGTGGGGAAATGGGCAGCTGAAGCTTTTCATGGCATGCGGGTAAATAGTATAGCATTATGCCCATGTTAAAGGGACATGGTACTTTTTTCAGTTAGTTGTTAACCATGGCTAGTACTTGTCTCCAGAACCTTTAACAATCTGGGAATTCTATATTTGAAGACTGCCTTTTTCTCTGTGAATCTCCCCCCCCCCCACTGCCCACACACAGCATTTCAGACCTGTGTTCTGAGTGAAAACATGAACAGTGTGGAGGAAGTCTTTCTAGCCATGGGAATCTGGAGTTGCTTTCCCCTCTCTTCCTTGTGTGTGTAAAGTGCCTTCAAGTCGTAGCCGACTTAGGGGGCACAAAATTAGCCAGTTTTGGAAGAACATGACTGTTCTAATGTGCAACCCTTAAGCTTGAGAAAGGCAGAATTTTAAAAAATTACACACAGTGTCTGACAATTTATTTGGCTAGTAATAATATCAATGTGTCATAGTGGTTAGAGTGTCAGGCTAGGATCTGAGAGATACAGGTTCAAATCCCCACTCTGCCATGGAAGCTTGTTGAGTGACCTTGGGCCAGTCATATACATTCAGCTTAACCTACCTCGCAGGGCAGTTGTGAAGATAAAATTGAAGAGAGAACAATGTAAGCTGCTTTGGGGCTCTATTGGGGACATAGGTGGGGTATAAATGAAATCAATCAATAAATAAATTCACAAGGATTTAGACCAAACTGTTTAAAATATTAGTGCACATAGGGTGGGTATTTTTATACACAGTAGTACTTCCTTCTTAATGTTCAGCAGCAACTACTAGACAGGCCTGTTAGAATTAAAATCTTTACCCATGAGTTTTATTCCTTTACTGGGAATTAAATCCCCCTCAATCAATCTCAAAGCATGTTCATACGTACTTGATATCAGAAAAAGAAATATGCCACAGTTCACAAATTCCTGCTGCAAATGACTCTTCATCCTGCAATTTTCCTCAACAGCATGTGAATTCCCTGGGGTAACAAAGGCCATTCACTACACAGTAAGGATTTTGTGAGAACATGAACAAAGGTTATAATCTTTATAGCCTCATCCCTAGTTGCTAGCCTGTAAAGGAAATAGGGTTGTCACTAGCCCTGCTGTTCCCAGCTTGAGACAATCAAGAAATGGAATAGGACTCATAGCCCTTTGATCTTCTCTGTGAGTGATCAGAGGGAGGAAAACTTCTCAGGGCCTGGAGACTTGTTTCTTTAATGGTTTTAGCAGCCCCTTGTAAAATGTCCCGAAGTAGGAGACTGCAATACCTTGTCTCTAACAGGCTAAAATCCAGCCATGCATGTATGGCATTAATATAACCACAAGTGAAATGTTAGCATGCGTTGTGTATATTGCTAATAGATAGTCAATCTCAAAGAATATACATGAGGCAAAATAAGCAAGAAGTGGGAAAAAAACCACCCACAGGCCCCACTGTGCCACCTTAGGGACTAGCAAGTTTTCTGTGGCTGGAGCTTCCATAGGTACCATAACTGATCAAGCTCTCTATGGCATGTGAAAGATTATCCCATTCCACTGTTTTATTGGATGTCCCATGCTGTTGATTGTATTTGACTTACACTATGTATTCTGCCTTGAGTCTCAATGAGAAAGGCAGACTATAAATAACAAAAATAAATAACGAAGAACAATCTAATTATGGCAATATTTTGACTTTTCCCAAACTCTTCCTCAAGCTGAACAGAGGTTTGCACAACAGAAGATACCACCTTACCATGTTTTGTACTTCCAACTTTTACTTCTGGTTGGTTAAAATAAGAGTATGGAACAGGGAAACTACTACTATCAGGATTTGGGTTGGGTCTCAAGGCATCTGGTGAGGTACTTATGACTGGCAGGAAATGAAAACCTCTTTATTACTTCCCTGAGGGTTTATGGTTTCCTTCCCCAAGGAAGTGACTTTCAGTCAATTCTGCCCACAAACTTGAGAAAAACTTCTTTTCAAGGTCTGGGCCAGTCTGCTTTAAAAATACAATGGGGTGACTCCTCAACCTCTTTCCTGGGAAAACTAGATATGTTATATCCAAGGTACCTACAAACAAAGGAAAACGGAGAGTGCAATCTTAAAAACATTTTCTGGGAGTAAACCCCATTGAATAGTCCTAATCTAGATTCTGAAAAGATCTGCTTTGGATGGTTAGGTATTTCTTTCCCCCATCAAGAGGATGATGTTTGGTGAAACCAAGCACCCCCCCCCTCAAATTTCTCTTTGGAGATTGATAACATTTGTTTGCAAGAGGTTGAATGGGGTTCACTCTGAAACAACTAGTTCACTGGCTGTATGATACATTTTAAAGGAGTCTTTATTCCTACTACCTCCAGTTTTGTTCATCTTTTGGGCCAATTTGCATCACCAGGTTGGTGTAGGTATGTGCCTTCAATTTATCTGAGACTATGTTTCACACACTGCGAAGCAGTCGAGTTATTTACATCACCAGCCAGCAATCCAGCTTGCAACTCTCTCACTCTACATTTACCCCAAATTGCACACCCTCCTTTCGGCAGCTATACAACAATGGTAAATAGGTCTGTTGGGAATTGGGCATTTGATGAAAACAAAACACAACCATCTTTTATTCACACATGAACACATAGATGCAGGATGATTGCATAGGAAGCCTACGCCGGTTGGCTTCTACTTTTAGGTGAGCCAGTCCTATGAATCAGCCCCTACGGGCAGCATGCACGGGCAAACCCAGTTTTGTAGGCATTCAGAAGACTGTGCCAAGAGCCAGTTCTCCGGGTGCTTTAGGGTTGCCAACCTCCAGGTACTCAGCACAGTCAAGGTACAAAATTACAAAATTATTATTAGTGATTAGGCCAAATTACAACAAGTGCTACACAACAAATACTTATCCTACTACTATAATACATAAGATTCACTTGATGTCAACCATTCAGGTGTACAATTATTCTTTGTGTTATAGATGCAAATATTGCTAATAAATCCTATCAATGATTAACAACAAATTACTAGACTTTGGATTTTATAATTGGATTTGTGAGTATGAAATTTTAAGTAAATAGTATACTTTGGTGATAGAATTTATTAGCAATATTTACATTGTATATTTGTATATAGGATTGAACATGGGGCTGAAGAAAACATCTTGAAACGGCCGTCCCCCAGCTCATTCTTTTTGGATTATACCAATCATTGGATATCCTACTTGAATTGGACTTTCTCAACCATACTATAGAGATAAATTGCATATTTGCATCTATAACACAAAGAATAATTGTGCAGCTGAATGGTTGACATCAAGTGAATCTTATGTATTATAGTAGTAGGATAAGTATTTGTTGTATAGCACTTGTTGTAATTTGTCCTAATCACTAATAATAATTTTGTACCTTGACTGTGCTGATTTCCAAACCCATTTAGGTACAAGCATAGTGATGCCTTTATTTGTTTAATTTGTTAACCTCCAGGTACTAGCTGGAGATCTCCTGCTATTACAACTGGTCTCCAGCCGACAGGGTCCAGTTCACCTGGACTCAACGGCCGCTTGGACCATTGGACTCTATGGCATCGAAGCCCCTCCCCAAACCCCGCCCCCTTAAGCTCCGCCCCCAAACCCTCCCGCCGGTTGCGAAGAGGGGCCTGGCAAGCCTAGGGTGCTCGTCCATGCTCACAACAACTTGGCTGTAGCAGTCTGAGGCGGCTGCAAGCAAGATTTCCACCAAACAGCCTTGCGAGGAGACCCTGACTGGGATCCCTCCACGGGGAAGGGAACGGAGGCTTGAGGAAGAACCTTCAGAGCGCGGGAACCAAACAGCCGGATCCTCTTTTGCGCTCCGTGAGGTAAAAAGCCAACGCCGCTTCCCGCTCAGGAAGCCCCACCTCATCCAGGAGGGGTCGCTCGCCGGCCGGTGGTTTTTTTTTTTTAATTTTTCTTCATTTAATATATCCATAAAACAATATAATAATAATAATAATAATAATAATAATAATAAAAAATTAGAAATACTATTTGTCTTTCTCTTTAACAGTCCAATGACTTCCCCCTCTCCCGTCTAAAATTAAATTGTATAATCTTTTGCTAACGGAACTAATCCCTGTAATATTTTAATTAATCTGTTGTTGCCGTAAATACAAAGTGTGAATAAGGGATTAGATCAATGAGTATCCTTGAAATGGTCCCGTTAAAAAATGATTTTCGCAGTACGTTCTCCAAGCCTCCCATTCCCCCCCCCCAAAAAAAACTGTTCATTATCATTCGGACTTATCAAAGCTGGAAGCTTCGCCATCTCGGTCAATTCCAGCATCTTTTTTATCTGGTATCTCAACTGTCTTCCATGTAGCTGCATGTATCAATCGAGCAGCCGTGGTGGCATAAATCAAAAAAGTTCTGTGAGTGAAAACGGGGCCGGGCCGGCGTGTGGGTGGGTGGGAGGGGGAAATAGGTAGGGGGACGAGGCGGTTCCGGCTCGCCTCGCACATCGAAGGGCGGTTCCTCTCGGCCGGAAGCTCCTCCTCGTCCCGGGTGTGTGAGGGGGCGGGGCGGGTTAGGTGGCCGGGCTGCCTCGGGTGGAGCGAGAGCTTCGCGTCGGGAGCATGGAGTGAGGAGCGGGCGGCCGAGGCGGCCGGGCGCTGCGGGAAGACGGCGAGCCAAGCGGGGATGGCCGTGGCGATGGCGCGCGCCGTCCGGGTCCTGCTGCTTCTTGGTGAGTCGTGTGTGTGTGTGTGTGTGTGTGTGTGTGGTGGGGGGGGGCCTCTCACCCGCTTTCCTCGCCGAGGCAAGGCGCAGGCCGTGGGTCCCTCGCGTTGTCCCGCGCTGGGCTCTTTCGCCTCGTTTTGCTGGAGGCAGGAGCGGACTGTTGTCAACCGCCGCTTTGCGCTTTTCGCCCCGGCCCGGGAGGGCGAGCGCGTGCTGAGAAACGCGCGCCCATCCCCGTGCGCGCCCGCTGTGTGTATCGAGGCGCTCCAAAACTTGTGCAGGGGACGAGGCGGGCTGCGCTGGCGGACGTGAGCGAGAGAAGTGCGGCGCGGGGGTGGTGGTGTTTGCACGGCGAAGGCGCCACCAACTTCTTTGTGTTCGCCGGAGTTGTTGGGAGCGCGGAGGCTCGTCCTCGCCAGCCATTTGGTGCCCAGCGCCCATCGAGGCTTTCTGCAGGCGAAAAGGAGACTCATCCCCGCGCCCCTTCGTTTTGCGCCCGCCGCAGCAACGACTGCCCCCCTCCTCCCCCCCCCTCCGACACACTAGAGAGAAGCCCAGCAATTGCTTGGTGCCATTCAGACTGAACAGCGGGAGCCAGGCAACATTTCTTCTGGTTGCCTCTAACGTGTTGGTTTGAAACTGCTCCAAGGAGGGCGGTGTGTGTGGCTGCAGGAAGGGCAGGAATACACGCCAGCACCTCTTCCTTTCTTTTTCCGTTTTTTGAAAAGTAGACGCTAGTGGCGTCTTTATGAAAACTTGAATGACATTCCTATCCTTGTCAACGACCTCTTTTTCTTTGCCAGCCTCTTTATTACAGCCCAAAGAAGGGCACTCGTATGAAGACAGTAGTCATAGTTGTTTTACGCCTTTATAGACTTTTCGCAGAGAGAGAGAGAGAGAAAAGGTAATTGCTTTAATTTTTGCTAATCCCCCTTGTTTGCAGGTTGCCAACGCTTTTCCGAAGTCTTGTTCCAACGTTTAAAAATATTGGATACATTTTGATAAACTTCATTCCAATGAATATGACACAAACTGAGGAATCTATTTTCAATAATCTTTTTAAGGGCAAATCTGTTGAAGTCAACTGGAAATGTTGAGGTTTGGGAATATACTATGAATTGATGTTTCGGATCAAACTACTAGTGAAGCAAATCTAGTTCCCCTGAAGTTGGTGACATTTGGCCTAAATGCAAGGTGACTACTCTGTCTACTCCTCAGCAGTGAAGAGGTTGCTGGCTTTAATTTGGTCCATTCCTGTGTTTAACTGGGAGAAATGCATCAAGCTATTTGTGTGTTACGTTAGCTAATGCTAGTACTGCAAATGTGAGAATTGCTTGCCCATCTGCATCACTAGTTTGCCAGTGTAATGTCCAAATAGTTGCCATGCAGATCCCAACTGTAATTGATCTAGTGTTAACATTGGATGGTGACCCTGACTGAGAGGGCTGCTTCACACTTTAATCAGAATAGTGTCTGCCAGAAATTTTCTTAGTCTTTAAGGTGCTACTGGACTCCTGCTCTTTTTTGTGACTGTAATGGCCACATACATAAAACACTGGCTTTACTGTCAGGTTGTCATGAGGGTTGCTGTTGTGCATAGAAAAAAATCTAGATGTCTGTAAAATCTAGATGTCTGTATGCAACTCCTTTTACAAACTACAATGTCTAAGACACCTTATCACTTCTGATAAATTGATTAACCATTTTACTCTCAGTGTTTTAGAGCAAGAGCCAGGTGTCAGACTAGGATCTGGGAAAACCAGATTTGAATCCCCACTTGCACCATGGAAGCTTGCTGGGTGACCTTGGGCCGGTCACACACATGCAGCCCTAACCCTGGCTAGTATTTGGATGGGAGACCTCCAGGAATACCAGGGTGACCAGGAGGCAGGCAATGGCAAACCACCATAAATCAGCTGTGACTGATGATAAAAAATTTTTTTAAGAGCAAAGGTATCCACTACATAATTTCTGGACTGAAAAGTTAACAAGCTCTAAATAATTTTGTTCCTCCTTGTTCTCTTATTCTGCTATTGACTTTTTGCATTGTTGCTCTCTAAATACTCAATATATCTTATAACTGTTTAATGCTAAGTTTCCTCAGGCTTATTTCAGATTCATTTCTAACAAGTATACAATACCAGAGCTAGGAAATTCTGAGACTGAGATAGAATTCAGTTTTCCTTCAGAAATCTTGTGGTTGGATTATGGTATCTTTTCATTTTTGTTTCTTTGGAATATTTTCCTGTATCCAATGCATAAAAACATTTCTGCATAATAAAGGGTATGCAGAAGTGTTTTAAGTGCTAATGATGCCTAGCAAACCTTGGTTTCAGGTTACCAAGAATTTTAATAAAAAGGGTTGCCATTTTGATGCCTAGAACAGCTTGCTTAGGGCAGAAACAGGTTATTTGTTCTGGAGTCAGGGAGCTGAGCATCTCAGCAGTATAGGTAATGGAGTGAGTATGTATGGTCAACTAATCATGCAAGATTAGTTTAGTCTTGTAGAATCCCTGGTATTCCTTGGAGGTCTCCCATCCAACTACTAGCCAGGGTCAGGGCTGCATGTGTGTGACTGGCCCTTGGTCACCCAGCAAGCCTCCATGGCGCGAGTGGGGATTCAAATCTGGTTTTCCCAGATCCTAATCTGACACCTTAACCCCTACCCCGCACTGGCTCTTGCTCTAAAATACTGAGAGCAAAATGGTTAATCAGTTCATCAGAAGTGATAATGTTTAATGTATTGCTGTTACCACAGTGTATAACTGGTAATGAAAGACTAAGTTGCTCAGACAACCTCAGTAGGCCCTGTTAGGGAACAGCATGGATGCAATATGAAAAATTATAGTTTTACCATGTTAGAAAATGAAGGGGCAGTCAGTATATTATCAGTAGATAATATATGCAGTATTACTAGCACTGTGCTTGATTTAGCTAAACGTTGTGTCATTAAATAACTTAGGTGAATCTGTATAATGCACTGTAATATCTACATGGGATTCTAAATAATTTATCATCTATAGCTTGGTGGGAAAATTGTGGTTAATGTGCTTAAAGAATGGAGTTAGATAGTTCAATCTTTGGAAGGAATGGTTTTAATTCTTGGCCTTCATGAGGGTTTGAGAGAGGAGCTGTGACAATTAGCATCTGTATGGAATGGCCTGATAAACTGGAGCAGAGATGTATTCTGCCCCCTCCCCCATGCAACAGAAGAGATCATCCAGCTGAATGTAACAGCAGTTCATTGGAAACTGATTACTCTCATTCATATACAATGCATAGTGCCTGTAGCAATCACTTCCCAAGGAGTGCACTTTAATCCTTCAAGAGTTCGAAACTTGAAAAAATATATATGTATTATTGATGGTTGCTGTCTGCTTGTTTGGGATGCTGCTTTAGGTGTTCATATTTATATTATGTCCACTAAATGTAGGAAATATGCCTGAATGCCCTTAAACTTAAAATGCTAAGTTGTTCCTCAAAATAGATGCCAAAGGCAAGTAGACACAGGTACAAGAATAACCCATGAAAGAAGGGTGGAAATGCATGGAAATGAAGCCGATGTGATTAGTTAAATTATAGGGCAGTGCTGTGGGCATGCTGGATGGAATGGCAGAAGCCTTTGAAGTAAGGTAGCAGTTAAGTTGTAAAAGCACCCCTTATACTACCCTTTCACCGGAGGTAACATCTGCAGGGTGGTGGCTTGGCTAAGGCTCCTTGGCAGTAGTGTTATATTGGATTCTTTGTGTAGCATTTTCTTTGTTGGTATAGGTGAAAATTCTAAAAGTATCTGGAATAACTTCTGTCTTATTTGAGCAGTGTAATGTAGTAAATAGCATTCTTCAGGCCCCTTACTTCAGTTCTGATATGTAAAATAATTGCAGCTTCTCTTACGCTTAAGTTTTTTTAAAAGACTTCATAAGGAAATGGTATGTCTCCCCCCCCCCATTGTTTACTGTTTTGCATTGCAGTTTGTATTAATACTATAAACACATTGGCTCCTAATGCTTTTGGGAGATAACTTTGTGTTCCAGATGAGCTCCAATGCAAGTCAATTAATGGAATATTTTCACCTTTACAGTAGTCTACCATGAACAGCATTCTAGATGCTGTACAGAATATGGAAATTGTGGTCTCAGGTCAGATAATTTAGTTTACAATGTTTTTGTAGTAATGACTAGCCTGTGAAGGTGGGTTTGTACAAGAACATTTACAAAATGATGATTAAGGCTTTGTCAGCTTGATGATTGGAATTCATGTTGAGTCTAGTGAGAAAGGCAGGTAAGTAAATAAAATGAAAGTGAAATGCGCACTTTAGTATAAGCAATCAAAGCTGCTGTGTGGCTTTAAACAATGTATGTGTTCGGAGGCTTGTGAGAAACAGGCTCTGTTAGGGTAGTCCTATAGATATTTGCGGAAAAGGCCATAAACTGAGAATTAGCTGAGACCTCACTTGCTTTGTTCATGCCATTTTGAAAACAAAACTCTTCCTTGTGATCCTTTGTGTAAAGAGGTGTCATGGTGTCACACAGTGCTGCATTCCATGCTGCTCAAAAGTGGTGTTTAAAAAGGGAGATGTGACTACACAGTCATCTACACAGTGTGGTAAGTCTATGTATTATGTATCTGTGATCAACAGTGAGGTAGGTCTAGGTATTATGTATCTGTGAGCAACAGAACAGAAATGAAATACTCTACTTCAGGGGTGGGGAACCTTTTTTCCGCCAAGGGCTATTTGGATATTTATAACATCATTCGCGGGCCATACAAAATTATCAACTTAAAAATTAGCTGACCAAGCCCCAAGCAGGCAGCTGCCCCAGGTGACCACCCCCCAACGCAGGCAAGCAGGCAGGCATTCAACCGGTGGCACACTCGCCCACCTGGTGGCACAGGATGGTCTGTTGCACCAGCCGGGCGTAACTGTCCAGCTGCATGCTGAAGTTGCTCCTGCTCCGCATGGTCGGGGCCGGATTCTGCAGCCGGCTCCTGCTACCTTCGCCTGCAGGGATTAAATGAGGACACACTGGCTAAGAACTCCCCCCCCACGCATTCTGGCCCTGCCCCCTTTAACCCCTCCATTGTCGCCACTTCTGCCCCCAGCTTTCTTGTAGTACAGAGGGAATACGTTTCTCCATGGCCTTGGTGGGAAAGGGTTAACACAGTTTTGTTCCACCAGCGTGGTATAGTGGTTAAGAGCTGTGGACTCTAATCTGGAGAACCAGGTTTGATTCCCCACTTTTCCACATGAAGCCTGCTGGGTGACCCTAGGCTAGTCAGTTCTCTAAGAGCGCTCTCAGCCTCACCAACCTCGCAAGATGGGCACTTTCATACAGCCCAAATAATGCACTTTCAATCCTCTTTCACTGCACCTTAATGATCTTTTGCATGTGGGTTTTGCCAGTTCACACAGTAAAATCCACCTTCAGAGTGGATTGAAAGTGCATTATTTGGGCTGTGTGAAAGTGCCCGATGTCTGTTGTGTGGGGGGGGGGAAGGTAAGGTGATTATGAGCTGCTTTGAGACTCCTTAATAGTAGAGAAAAGTGGGGTATAAAAACCAGCCCTCCTTATTCATGATTCCATGTTTTCTGCCTCACATTTCCTGATATAAAATTCTGGGGAGGGGAGCAGTTCTACATGGAAACCACTAATATTGAATTCAAGTATCTTGAACTTAAAAATTCTAGTTTTTCCTTACCTTATTGGTCTGCAGCTTCCTCTGCAAAAGTAAAAAATCCAGTTAACAATTATGTTGCCTTTTAAGTTTCCTCCCAGTTGTGTTGAGCTTCCCTGTCTCTCCCTCCTGGCCTTTTTGTGAGGCCTGCTTTTTCTCTGCAATGCTTTCCAGGTACTGCCTCTCTTGACACTCATACTCCTACTCCATTCCATTCTGTGTGTGCTTGGATGATCAAAGCATCATTGCCTTCTCACGTTAGTACCTCAGTAAGATTAACAGAGGCAGAAGCAGGAGGGTCATTTTCTTAACAACTGTTTGCAAATCTTTTTTTGGGAGGGGGAAGCCATGAACAATTTTTGATCTGTGATTAGAAGTCCTTTGTCCTGTCCAAAGGCCTGCAGTATTCTTCATTCAAGGAGTGGTTCTAGTGAAAGGCTTTTTATTAACTTTCCAACCAAATATTAAAAGCTTTGTGCCTTTATAATATCAGAGCATGAAGCATAAACATCAATGCTATGTAGAGCAGTGTTCTACAATGTGGAATTCCTTTCTCTTAGTGCAGTCTTTTAAAGCCTGCGGGTACATTTAGAGTTCTGACATGTCCGGTCAACAAAATGGATGCCACAAAATGGTTGCTGCGGAGCCAGCCTCAAAACGATCGCCACAGCTTATCTTCAGTAACACAGTTCAAGTCCTTATGCTCTGGTGGGAGCTTCCTCCAAAACAATGTTTTAAAAATCCGCACAGCCAATCAAATCTCCAATAGCCACTCAGAAGCCTTGCTGGGCAAAAGCCTTAGCTGGCCTCGCCCACTTCCTAAAAAACAATTGGTAGGCACCAGAAAAGTTGTCTGTGGGTGCCATGGCAACCACGGATACCATGTTGGGGACCCCTGCCTTAAGGGCACACCATCATTTAAGCATCAGTATTTTGGGGAGTGTTATAAAACTTTGCACCATCTCCTTAAAAAAGACAACCCTAATGCCCAACATAGTTGACAAAATAGTTCATCTTCCAATATTTGCTCTAGATATAAAATAATGTTGTACCCTAAATCATTTCCATCAAAATGTGCATATGACCCTCATACGTATTAGTTAGTACACTTTGTAAGTTTGATTGTGGCTCTCTGGTGCCCACTATTTTGTTGTGTCAGGGTTCAGGAATTGAGAGGTACATATTAATAGTCTTTTACTGGGTACTCTTTTTGTCTGGTTTTGCAGTCTGGTAACTACTGTCTGCCATTTGTTATTGTGGTTTGCATTTGCAGGTATTTATGTTCATAACAACTAATATGTTTGCTGCTTTTTCCCAGGTGTAGAAGTGTATAGGATGGATTACAGAATTCCTTGACAACTTAATACTTAAAAACAGTGCTTTAAAAAAAACCTGATTAAAGCTGATAAGCCTAGAGTTGTTACACTTACAGTGCATTCCTAAGGACAGTTACTTCAATCTAAGACCATTCATTTCAGTGGCCTTAGACTGGAGTAACTCTCCTTAGGAATGCACTGGTAATGTTTCTTGTGTGTGTTATTGTATATTTCAGTATTTGTCCTACTCCCTCTTTGCAGTGTACCTCTTCTTGTGGGTATTTTACTATCCCTTTTCTCTCTCTCTTTTTTTTAAATATTTTTATTTTTATATTTTAAGGGGTACAAAAAGGAAAAAAAGGAAGGGGAAAAGATAAATCATGAGTATATAAAAACGTTACAGTTTCTGTTGAAAAATAAGCTCATAGAGTACAACAAAGTATCAAACAAACTGTACAATTTATCTAATAAAATGGTGTTTTGAAAATAATTATCTTTCATTTGTCAATATATCATTTTAAAAAAAGATATTAACTGATCAATTGCTTATCTGGAAGACATATAAGTATAAAATAACTCCCATTTTTCATTAAATTGTTCCATGGATTCATTAATCTTTGGATTTAGAATAAAAGTCATTTTTGCCATACTGGCATAGTCTAAAAGCTTTTCTTTCCATTCTTCAATTTCGGGAGTAGACATTTGTTTCCAGGTCCTAGCCAGGACCGTTCTTGCTGCTGTTGTGGCATATTTAAAAATATCGTGAAATTTCAAAGACAAGTTTGGTGGCACGATACCAAGTAAATAATATTTGGGATCTTGTGATATCTTCATTTTCAGTATCGTCTGAAGTTCTCTGTGAATCTGTTTCCAGTACTGTTGAATTTTAGGACATGTCCACCAAACATGGAAGTAAGACCCGTCTGTATTTTGATATTTCCAACAAACGCCCTTTTTTCCGGAGGATGTCATATGGGAAAGCATATTTGGGGTCAGATACCATCTATAAAATGTTTTGTACCAGATTTCTTTAACTTCTTGACACACAGTATACTTTAATTCAGAGGTACAAAGTCTTTCCCAAGATTCCATGTTGATCATTTCGCCAAAGTTTTGCATCCATTTAATCATATTCGTTTTTACTTGTTCTTCTTCTGTGTCGTATTTTAAAAAGTTTATAGATTTTTCCTAATAGATGAGAATCATTCTTGTTTATTAGCAGTTCGAACACTGTCAATTCTCGAAATGGCCGAGGATGTAAACAATCTTTCTTCAAATTAGACCTCAGTTGAAGATAAGTTAGCCAGTTTAATTTTTGAAAAAGTTTTTGAAGTTCAGTTAAGCTCTTAATTTCACCTGTTGGCTCTATCATATCATTGTAAGTAAATTGAACAGCTGGTTTCAGTTTAACGTTGTCATGGTATGCTTCCGTTGGAGACATTATGGATGGTGGAGTTGGACTTATTCTTTTCTTGTACTTCTTCCATACTTTTAGTATCGCCGTCTTGATATCGCAATCCTCTAGTGTTTTGTCCTTGTAGGTGATAGCTGTGGGATCCCACAAAATTTTATGAAATCCTTGCCCAAGATCCGCTCATTCTAAAATCACATGTCTGTGATTGGGATGTTTTATCCATTCAGCAATCCAGGTTAGGCAGGCTGCGTAATAGTATAGTTTAAGATTGGGTAGTTCCAAACCTCCTCTTTTCTTTTCATCTTGTAACACTTTAAATCTGATTCTTGGCTTTTTCGCGGCCCACACAAATCGATTTATTTGTTTTTGCCAATTTTCTATTGTTCTGTCTGGTAGGCTGATCGGCAGAAATTGAAATAGAAAGTTCAGTCTCGGGAGTACATTCATCTTTATCACCGATATTCTTCCCAGCCAGGAAATGTTCATTTTTGACCATGAATTTAGATCCTTTTCTATGTCTCCCCATATTTTCAAATAATTTGACTTCATAAGTGTCTTATTCTGTGATGATATTCTGACACCAAGATATTTGATAGGCTCCTTCGTTATTTGACATCCAGTAATTCCTTGTAGATATATATCTTCATCGGTTGTAGTGTTAAAACTCAAAATGTTTGTCTTTGTTTTATTCAATTTGTAGCCAGAATATTTAGCAAATTCTCTGATGTGTTGATGGACATATGGTAAAGTTCGTTCAGGATTTTGACAAATCAATACAACATCATCTGCATAACTTTTAATTTTGTGTTCTTCGTTTTCAACAATCAGACCTAAAATTTTAGGGTCGTTTCTTATATAGTTCGCAAGAACTTCCATTGATAAGTCGAAAAGAAGCGGAGAAAGTGGGCATCCTTGTCTGGTGCCTTTATTAATGTTGAATTCTGTCGACAGAGAACCATTTATCAAAAGACGCGCCTTTTGAGCGGAATATATTGCATTAAAAACCGTAAGAAGAGTATCTCCACAATTCATTTGTTGTAGTATTTTAGAAATAAAGTGCCATGATACGTTATCAAAAGCTTTTTCCGCATCTAAAAAGATCATTGCAGTCTTTAATGATTTTGACTTTATATACTTAATTGCACTAAGAACCAATCGTACATTATCTCTCATAAGTCTCTTTGGTATAAAACCAGTTTGGTCTGGATGCACCAGTTTGTTAATATATTTTTGAAATCTTTTAGTGATAATAGAAACAAAAATTTTATAATCAATGTTCAACAAAGAGATTGGTCTGTATGCCTGAGGAAGATATGGATCGGTGCCTTCCTTTGGTATAAGAGATATGTGTGCTTCTTGCCAGGACAGTGGAATTTTTCCATGCTCAATTACCTCATTATACAAAGATAGTAAGATAGGTGTCCCTTTTCTCTTTTTGTGTGGCACTCTCCTTAATGAGTCTGAGAGGGGAAGGAATGTTGGAAACATGACTTTTTAAGTGCATTTTCAGCGTAGTTACCCTATGGGCACTTAACCAACAGGTGGGTGTATCTCTTATGCCCAGTTACATAAATAATATCCAATGCTTCTGTCGGTTAGATGCCACGAGTTAGGTACTTCCCTCTTCCTGCATCGTGCTAAACAGTCCCAGACCACCCCCTTTTCTTCACTCATGATGTAATGGGAGTCTGTCACATTTGCCAGTAGTTCCTGGGCAGAGCGAGGCTTTAACCCTGGCTTCAGAAGGCTTTCGGGTTCACTTGCATTCATAAATATTTCTTCACACGGTCTGCCCTGCATCGTATTGCATTTTTAGCACTCCAGTGAGCACTTTGAAAACTTGGTTTTGGAAAGCATTCAGTTGGAGTGTGCATTCCTGTCTTCAATTAAGTGAAAATGTTTGTTGCTTTCAGCTCTGTTTACACCAAAAGGTAGACATCAGTAACACTGAATGTGTCTGCAGGAATGACCTTGTGTGCCCTGCTATATAGATAGAGTAATATTTAGAACTGTAGCCTTGTTTCTTTTCACATATAAAAGTGGGGCTTGGGCATTGCTTGTTATCTGACTGAAAAACAGTCTAGTTAAGCTGCAGCGTGCACAAATGCAGCTTTTGTTCATCCTAATTAGCAATGTCTCTGTCGACTGCCGTAGCAGATTCATGGGGAAAAGAACTTGATGTAGGAGGAACAATTTCTCTACAGTGTACTCTGAAGTAACCTTTGCTCACCTGTAATAGCCTTTCCATCTCATTTCTTAATGTGCAGAATGTGAAAAAAGCCACAATCAGATATTTTGCTCCATATAGCTGTCAGGGAAAACCACTTTCAAGTCGGCTGTCGCCATCTTATACATCTTAACACAGGCCATTACAAATTTTCTTTAGCGCTAGGAGCCAGTCCAAAAACGTAGAAGCCAGTCTCATTTTTCAGCCTTCACATTTTTTGTATTTTAACGACTGTGTTTTCTAATAATTGTTACCACAAAATCTAATCGTTACCTCTACCTAGATCAAACCCTTTATATTGCTTCTGAGAATTGCTGACAGATGCTACAATAAAACCATTGCTGAAAATACTGGGCGCTACTGTGATGTGATTACCTGCAATTCTCTTTTTCCGCACTAATTTTTTACTGTGTCACAGGCAGCAAGTTATATCCTCTGCTTTTTCTTAATTTGTAAAATCCATTATGCATGTTCCAATAAAATCTAGTATGTATGTTCACAAACCAGTATTTCATCCTATAAATGCTTCTTTAGGTGATGTTGGAGAAGGAAGGTTGCATATATGAACAAGCAGCATAACTCTAGAGGGTGATTAGTGTAATTCCAGTATGAAGTATGTCTGTAACCATCCATGTAATTTTTAGTGCACAGTGCTGGAGTGAGAGATCTTTGTAATACAGCTCTCCTGTACCTTCCCAAACCTTGCTGAAACACTCATGTTTAGTTGCATATTTAGGTCCTAAAAATTTATTATAGGCACAGTGAAGTTCTCGAGGTTGGTCTCAACATATATGTCCAGGGACAGTGAGAGAGGATAGGCTTGTGCATTTGTCTTTGCTTTCTCCAGAAGAAGGCTGCATATAGAGATGAGTAGTATGAATTCTCTAGTCTGGGAAGTGTTTGGAAGAGGTGGACGCTTGGACAGATGAGAAAGCAGGCATACATAGTTGAGAAGTTCATTGTAAGTGTGTACTGAGGTCTCCTTGGGTGTTTGGTTCCTCTCCATGCTGGCTCTGATGCAAGAATGACGGGTGTGTGTGCATGTTCATTAAATGGACCTAGGATGCTTGCATAGTTGCTTTGGGGTTATGGCTACTTAAGAAATGGTTCAGAAATTATGCTAGGATTAGGCAGTCAGTTAATCACAACTCAGAGTGCTACTGGGTGTATGGTATAAGATATAACACATTGACCTGGTGGAACCAAGCAAAGACTTCTTTAAACCTAATAAATAAATAAAACTAAAAGAGAGAATGAAGTATTCTGTTTCTGATGGATGTGTCATTTAATAACGATACCTGAACACGGGCAGAATAGTACAAATGTTCTTATTTGTTGAACAGTGGAAATCTTAGACTAATCTTAGAGTAATGAATAAATAATAATGCTAATCTACTTCCTGTTCATGACAGGTTTATAGCTTAAATAAAAATTTAAACAGATTTTTCTCTTCTGATTACAAAAGGGTAATCTTTTTTATATTCTGTGATTCACTCCATCTTTTGACGCAGTCTTTTCATGCATTGCCCAAATCAGAATTTTTGTGGCTGAGGTACTGGCCAATTTCTCTTCCAAGTCTGTTTAAATTGTGCTCTGAATTACACATTTGGTTTGGATAAACTGTTAATCTCAGGGAATCACATTCTCTGTTAAAGGCATAACTTTAATCTAACACTTTGCATTTAAAACCACAATTCCCTTGTTTTTCTCAGGGTCAAACTCGATGTTATGGCAGCAGACTCATATGCTGATTTTGGTTTGTCACTGAATTCCTGTAAACGAGAACAGCCACAAGCATAGTGACCCAGCATGGTGTGGTGGTTAAGAGTGGCAGATTTTAATCAGAACAACTGGGTTTGATTCCCCACTCCTCCACATGAGCAGTGGACTCCAATCCGGAGAACCGGGTTTGATTCTCCACTCCTCCACATGAACCCTGCTGGGTGACCTTGGGCCCATCACAGTTCTCTCAGAACTCGCTCAGCCTCACCTACCTCACAAGATATGTGCTGTGGGGAGGGGAATGGAAGGCGATTGTAAGCCACTTTGAGACTCCTTGAAGGTAGAAAAAGGCAGGATATAAAAACCATCTCTTCTAAATTGGACAGATTCATGGAGGAGAGGCCCATCAATAGATACTAGCCATGGTGATTAAAGGGAACAGCCACATTCAGAGGAAGTAAACAGTGAATGCCAGTGCTAGGAGGCACATCAGCAAGAGGACTTGGTCTCTGTATTCTAGTTTGTTGTTGACCACTGTGTGATGCTGGACGTGATAGACCATTGGTGTGACCCATCAGGGCTGCTGTCATGTTACAAGAATGGGATTTCAAATGAAGCATGGGCAGAGGCAATTGACATCCCTACACACTTCTTGTAATTGTATTTTGTCTGGTGCAGATCCAAAAAGAATCACTGCTGGGAGAAATTTAATTGAAAATATTGAAAATATTTTAAGTGGAAAAGGTTTTAGTTCCCACAGGCCCACAATGCTCTTAAATTGTCCCCCCCCCCACTTCCAGTAGAATGGAATCGAGCAAGGTTTGGGTTTGGTCTTGACATTGTCTTTTAGTTGCTCCCTCATGCAGTGTTTAGAAGAATTACAGGTAAGTAGAGAGACATTCATTAAAGTAATGTATTAATTGTACTATCTCTGTTTCAGTTGTATGTGAAAAGATCAATCTGACAAATACTAAATGTTAGTAATGACAGTTCATGATGAATAACTCATGATGAATTGGACGTGTCTGAGATTCAGCTCTTGCAAAATGGAGACAGTTAACTGTCACTTTACCCCAACAGTCAGTAGCAGCAGTGGATTTACTGTATGACTTCACCTGTCTGTAGCTTGCCTGTCTGCGAAACAGTCTTTGGGTGCTCTTGGGATTTACACCACAAGTGGAAGCTATGTGCCTAGTAAAGGACAAGGGGACAGTAAACTTGTCTTTGGACTACATTTCTGTCTGAGCTGGAGTGTTTAAAGGGGTATGACTGTAGATGTAAGGACAAAGGACTCCAGATTTAATTTGTGGCAGAAATGCTGGTGTTACAGGCATTCTTCATCTGAACACTTAAAAACAGAGCCATCCTTCAGTTTTTGTTCATTATATGTAGTTTCTGCTATTTGAAGTTTGTGCATGATAATCATACTTCCAGTTCTCCAGATGGTTGGGATCTAATATTCAAAGTGCAAGAAATGCCCTGAGGGCTGTGAGTTGTGCACCCAGATGGTTGACACCAAAAAAAACAAAAAACAAACAAACAAAAAAAAACCTCTGAGGGGGACCTTGTCCAACACTTTTTAAAAATCCCCAGCTGTATTTTGCCTTTGCTTCTTAATAATTATTCTACTGACATTGTTTAAATATATGCCATCTGCTTTCTAAATTACAGTAGGCAACATTTTCTGAAGTGTTAAATGCAATAAATAAATTACATTAACATAAAATTTTGGCAGATGTACATCCTAGATGTCTCTTAGCTAGCAAAGTAGTGCACTAACGAAAGAACTGCAGGTATTTTCAGGTGACGTGGAACATTCCCTGTTGTAAGTACCATACAGGAGACAAAGTAGAAGTTCAGTCAAAAAGGGGTTTTTTGCTCCCAGGCAAAAGGGGCATCTTGAAGCTTGGATTTTCCCGCCCTTTGCTCGGGGAGGCAGGACTAAACATTCTCTTTCCTGTCTCCTGGGCAGGAAAGCCTTCAGCTCCCACTTTCCCTCCTGCCTTTGCGGGGAGAGCACGCTGGTAGCAGAGCTCTGCCTTAGCTATATTACCTCTTAATCCTCGTTTTGTTTGTCATCCGTCTTCCTTAGCCTATTGTTCATCTGTATTTTTTCTATTTTCATCTCTGTTTAAAAAAATAATTAAAACCCCCACACCGACTTTAAAATGGCGGCCGCGGTTAAAGACGTCCCCCGAGAGGACGATTTACTTTGCCTGAGTGACTACGATACTTCCCTTAGAGCCGTGTTGGCGAACCTATGGCACGCGTGCCGACTCCGGCACGTGGAGCCCTCTGGGCACGCGCAGGGGCCGGAGCCAGCCGGCAGCGCCACCCCCCCCCCTCCGGCGCCCCCCACCCCGGCCATTCACTTGCTCCGCCGCCCAGGCAGGCAGGAGGAGGGACCCGACCGCTGCTCCAGCGCTACAGGAGAGGAAGGGACCGCTACGGAGCCTCCGCCGCCCTTGCGCACAGGGGACCTCTCCAGTGCGCCCTTCGTCTCTCCATCCAGAGCTGCCCCAGGGGAGCGGCCGGGCAGCCCCGCTCGTCTTCTGCCGCCAAAGTCGGGCTGCTGGGCCTCTGGGCTACCGGCTTCCCCACGCCACACTCGCCGCCTCCTTGTCCCAGGCGGGCGGGGGGAGGAGCGTCTAAAAGTCCAGAGTCCGGGCTGAGAAAACGAGGGCAGGAGGGAGGGTTTTTCTGCCCCTCCGTCTGCGACCCCCAAGCGTGGGGGGGGCATGTTGAGGGGGGCCCTGCTGGCGCTGGCTGCGGGGTGCTCTGGGGGGGGGTTCCGGCCGCCTGCGGGGCCCCCCTCTGTGGAGACGCGGGCTGGGGGGCCTGGGGGTGGCGCCGCCGCAGAGGGGTGTCTCCCCCTGCCCGGCCGGGAGGAGAGCCTGGGAGAGGCGGGGAAGAGGGGCAAAGGATCCCCGCCGGAAGCGGTGGGGGGGTGGGGACACCTTTGGGCCCGAGGGCTGCCCCCCTTCCCCCCCATCCCCAAAGGTGCGGCTTGGGATCCTCGAGGGGGGAGGGAGGGGCCCTTCTGCGCCATCCCGCTTTACTTTTGTTCCCGACACCCCTGTGACTCACTCCGGGCCCCTCGCGCGCCTCGCACTGAGGCCGCAACTGTCTCTCCCGGGCTCGTTTCCCGCCCCCCTTCCCTTTCTTTGCATCAGGGGGCCCACCTTCTCTGGAGAGAGGAGCCTTCCAGCCCATCTGCTTCCCCCCCTCCAGGGGATTCCCTCCATTGCAGGGTTTCTCTGGGGCTTCTTCTTGGACATTTATGCGGGGGGGGGGAGGGGTTCGCCCTTGGAAGAAGAAGCTCCTCGTTTCTTTCTGGGTGAAAACGCACGGGAGGTTTTGCCTTGGATTTGCCGCTCTCAAGGTACACATTTTTCCCAATCTGAATTCTCAAAACTGCACGGGGGCTTATTGTTGAGTTCTGAGAATTTGGCTGGGGCAAATGTGCGTTTGGAGAATTTGGAGAGTTTTGAGAATTCAGATGGAGAAATGTGCATCTAAAAAGCGGCAAATCCCAAGGCAAAACCTCCCATGCATAAATGGCCTTTCCTTTTCTTCTTGCCCTCTCTCTTGCTCCCTCTCCACCCCCTCCCCGGCTCCAACCAAGCTGCTGGCAATTTTGCATTGTCCCCCGCATCCCTTCTTTGCAACACCCCTCCCCACCTTCCGACTGGGATAGAGGGGCTCGGGGTCTCTGCTCCTGCTTGTATCTGAGGAAGGGACCTCTGGCTCTCCAAAGAGAGAGGCTCTTTCTTGCCTGGGAGGTTTTACCTTGGATTTGCCGCTCTCTAGGTGCACATTTCCCCCGTCTGAATTCTCAAAACTACATGGAAGCTTATAGTTGAGTTTTGAGAATTTGAATGGGGGAAATGTGCATCTAGAGAGCGGCAAATCCAAGCCAAAACCTCCCATGCATAAATGGCTAGATCTCTCTCCCACCCCACGCAAATCTTTTTGGTCTCTAAGGTGCTGCAGGACTTGAACCAAACTATGCATGACTCCAAATGTGCGGGAATGCCTAAACTAAAACCTCAGTATTCAGGTTAAATTGCCACATTGGCACTCAGCGATAAGTGGGTTTTGGGTTGCAGTTTGGGCACTCGGTCTCTAAAAGGTTTGCCATCACTGCCTTAGAGCCCAAACAGACCATCCTCAGGAGGATTCCTCCGTCAGCCGCCAAGGCAGGCTCTCGGAGGGAAAGGAGCCCGCTGGCCCCAGCGCCGCCACAAAAAAGGCGGGAAAGGTGGGAGCCAAGCGCAAGAATGCAGGCTCTGGCGGCTCGGGAAACAGGAGCCGCAAGCGGACGCGGGACCCAAAGCCTAGCTTGGGTGTCCAAGTGGCCGCTCCTACCGGCTTCTCCTCCCCTCCACGGTGTGACGAACAGTCGGATCTCAGCCAGGCACAGCGGCCCCGACGGTCGCCGGACAGTAATGTACCTGGCGCCGGGAACCCTCGGGGGGGGGGGACTTTTCTCCTTAGAGAATATGGAGGCTATGATTGAGAGGATTTTAGACCACAGGCAGGCAAAACAGGCTGCCATCCTCCAGCCCCAGGTCGCACAGTACCCTAGGGGACAGGGTTATTCTCCCTCCCATTCTCTGAATAGCGAACCCTGCTGTAGCCCGTCTAGGACCTTTGGCCCCTGGCCCACCAAAGCTGCCCTGAAGGACACTAGTGGAACAACTTCTGGGAGAATGGGGGTGCCAACTCCACCTACTCGTATGAGGGAGATGACAGAGAGGAGGGTGAATACGATTCTGATGCTGAGGTTGGCATCCCACCCGGGGAAGAGCAACCAGGGCTTTTTTCCCCTGAAGACTATCAGTACTTGTTATCAAAAGCCTTTGTCGCACTGGAGCTCTCTGAGCAACCTGCACCCAAAACAGATGATCCCATTCCTAAAGTTTGGCCTGTGGGTACTAAGGATTATTTCCCACAGGGCACTCCTCAAAGTAGGAGAGTCCCTTTACCTGACTACTTTGTCAGATTAATCAGGGCTGAGTGGGACAAACCTACCCAAAACAGACAATTCCCTGCTTCAGTTAAGAAGCTATATGAAATGTCTCCTCCTGCTATGGAGCTCCTCAGCCTGCCGGTGGTAGACGCTCCAGTAGCTTCCCTCCAGACCCCAAACAGCCTGTCAGAGGAGGGTGTGGGCACCATACAAGATCAATTCGACCGCAAAATGGAGTTCCTTTCTAGGAAGGTTCATGAATCCACAGCCCTCACTATTCAGGCCACTGCAACTGCAGCCATCAACGCTAGGGCCTCCATTGCCTGGGCAAAAAAGATTTCGCAGCTTCTAGTTGGAGCTTATAGGAGAGTGTCAGATGGCATGGACAGGATCGTTAAGGCTTCCCCCCACTTGCCGATCCATCCCTAGACGTGCTAACCTTTTCAGCCAGATCCATGTCAGCCAATGCTGCTATCCACAGGGCCCTATGGCTAAGGACCTGGCAGGTAGACTCAAAATTTAAATCAGTTCCCCTGTCCTACCCTCTTCAGGAGGGAAAACTGTTTGGCGACAGGCTGGACAAGATGGTAGCCGAGACCAAGGACAAGAAGTGCACCATGCCAAAGTCCTCTAAGAAGGAGTCGAAGGGGTTCTCTCAGCCCTTTCGTGCTTCTCACACCCTACACCGGTTCAGGCAAGACCAGAGGCGACCTTCGTGGTCCACCAATAATCAGCAGTTTCGAAAGCCTGGACGTTACAACTGCCCCTTCCAGCAATCCCAGTATAGAGGAGACAAGGCCGGCAAGTTCCAAAAGGCCGCCAAACAGTGATGTCATGTCGGTCCCTGTGGGCCTTCAGCACTTCTACCCGCAGTGGGTGGGATCCCAGGCGGACGCCTGGGTCCTTCAGCTGATACAGAAGGGCTACTTAATCGAATTTCGCTCCCTTCCCCCAGACCGCTTCATTCCGTCCCCAAGGTCCCACTCAGACACAAAACACCTTCGGACCTTGGAGGCCATAAACCACCTATTGCAAATTGGGGCAGTGGAGAGGGTACCTCTTCAAGATCGGTGCACTGGAGTGTACTCAACATTCTTCACAGTCCCAAAGAAGAACGGGGATTGGAGGCCATACTCAACCTAAAATTCCTAAACAGGTATGTGCCCACCAAACACTTCAGGATGGAAACTCTTCACTCCATCATAGAGGCTCTGAAGCATGGCTCCTTCATGACATCCATCGACCTGATGGAGGCCTACCTTCACGTCTCAATTAATCCACAACATCGAAGGTACCTCAGATTTGCATACAACACAGATCACCTGCAATTCAAGGCCCTCCCATTCGGCTTGGGGTCACCGCCCCGAGTCTTCACCAAGGTCCTGGTGACCCTCATAGCAGAACTACGTCGAGAGGGAATACAGGTCCATCCTTATCTCGACCTGCTAGTCTGTGCTCCATCACTACAACTGTCACTAGCGCACACAACAAGGATCATCCAGACCTTAGAAGATCACGGTTACCTGGTGAATTACGGAAAGAGCCTTCTACAGCCTTCACAAACCATCTTGCACCTGGGAGTCATCATCAACACTGCCACAGACACCATCACCCTCCCACAGGACAAGGTCTCCAAAGTCTCCGTCCTGGCAAGTCAGTTGTCCAAGGCCCAACGTGCACATTTGCTTATGCTAGCAAGCCTACAGGGTTTGATGATCTCATATATCCCGGCCGTACCCTGGGCCCGCTTCCATGCGCGCCCACTACAGTGGTTCCTGAGATCTTACCAGTCTCTCATCGCCAGGAAAATCAACAAGTTCATCCCTCTAAATCAGACAACCAGAACAAGCCTCAACTGGTGGTGCCATGCACCCAGTCTTCGCAGGGGAAAGCTATTCATCCTGCTGGAGCCCGTGCAAATTTTCACGGACGCATCCCTCCAGGGCTGGGGGGCCACCCTAGGAAAGGAGATACTTCAAGGCACCTGGTCTGTAGAGGAACAGAAGTTGCACATAAATCTGTTGGAGCTGAGAGCAGTTCATCTGGCCCTACTCCACTTCCATCATCACATTTGTTCCAAAAATGTTCTCATTTGGACGGACAACATCTCAGCAAAGGCCCACCTCAACAAGCAAGGTGGGTCCAGGTCGACCACTCTTCACCAGGAGGCCGAAAGGATCCTAAGTTGGTCGGAGAAGAACCTTCTCCACATTCAAGCAGAGCACATCCAGGGAATCCAAAATGTGCAGGCCGATTGGTTGAGCCGACGGACGATAGATAAGGGGGAATGGTCGCTTTGCCAGCAAGCCTTCCAGTGGATCAACCAGAGGACTGGGCCACTTCAAGTGGACCTATTTGCATCGGGGCAGAACCATCAACTCCCCAGATTTTTCTCACGCTTCCACCATCCTGATGCGGAACAAATAGACGCCCTGCTAGTCCCATGGCCATCTGCAATCCTATTTGCCTTTCCTCCTCTTCCCATACTGCCAAGAGTAGTCAGGAAGATCCGACTGGAGAAGGCTTTGGTGGTTCTCATCAGTCCGGACTGGCCTCGTCGACCTTGGTATGCGGACCTAATGGCGATGTCAATTCACAGGCCATTGCGTCTTCCACCAATTCCCAATCTGCTACAACAGGGTCCAATCTCTCATCCCAACCCAGCTTGGTTCAAGCTCAACGCGTGGACATTGAGAGGCTAAGGCTGCGTCAACTGAGGCTGACAGATGAGGTCATCAACACCATCATGGAAGCCAGACGTCCTTCCACACGCCAAATCTATGAATACACCTGGAGGGCATTTGTGAGATGGTGCAGAAGAAAGTCCATAGACCCTCTCAACGTGGATCTCCTGTCTTTATTGGCCTTTTTACAAGATGGGGTAAAGCAAAGACTTAGTACAAGCACCCTACGGAAGCAAGTATCTGCTATTGCCACAATAGTCCCGTGCCTTGACGGCCACCCTCTAGCAACCCATCCTCAGATTTAGGCGTTCCTCAAAGGGGTGGCCCAGACACATCCACCTCCAATTCATCGATTCCCTACATGGAGCCTTCACCTGGTTCTTCGAGCCCTAACTAAGCAACCCTTCGAACCCCTGAGGGAAGCACCGCTTCAGTACCTGGGAATTAAAACAATCTTCCTCACAGTGGTCACCTCAGCAAGGAGAATTTCAGAGTTAGTAGCCTTGTTAATCAGGAAGAAACTGTGTCTATTCCCAAAAGACAAAGTTGTACTTCGTATGGACCCCTCCTTCATCCCTAAAGTCAATTCTGTCTTCCATAGAAAACAAGAAATATATCTACCTTCCTTCTGTCCTAACCCCGGCAACGTGAAGGAAAGGGAATGGCACACATTGGACGTGCGCAGGGCCATCAGGATATACATTAATAGAACAGCACCCTTCAAGGTTTCAGATGCCCTTTTCATTTCCGTCTCGCCTCCAAACAAAGGCCACCGACTATCCAAACCTTCCCTAGGCCGAGCGATCAAACGCTGCATCTCTGAGGCCTATCAAAGCAGCAAACTCCTGACACCAATGGGTCTCACGGCCCACTCAGTGCGAAGCGCAGCCACTACGGCGGCAGTGAACAGGTAAGCGTCAGTGGACGAAATATGCAGAGCGGCCACATGGTCTTCCATCTCCACCTTTGTGCGTCATTACCGCATCAATACCTACGCATCTGTAGATGCAGCCTTTGGGAGGAGAATTCTGCTGCACGTGGTTGAGGGAGGGGAAAATTAACTCCCACCCGGGAAAATACACTAGCTCTTAGACATCCCAAGCTTCAAGATGCCCCTTTTGCCTTGGAGCGGGAATGTAGACCTGTTACTCACCGAGAGGGCTCTTTCCGCTCCGAGGTAAAAGGGGCATCTTGCCCCACCGCTAAGGGGCAGGTTTTTAAATAACCTCGGCTTATCAGCTCAATACACTACAATTTTCCCCAACTATAACTCCCTCAACATAAAAGGGGTAGTCTAGTCCATAGACCACTAGTGTATAGGGGAATGCACCACTTCCCCACTTGACCCCATCCTATCACCCGGTACCCTCGGGTAATTCCGGATGTTTAAGCCCACACTATGCTATGTTTTTTCTTATATGTGTGGTTATGGCGTTAAATGTTGATATGTTCCATACCTTGTTGGGTTGTGGTTATCAATGTTCTTTCTCTAGTTTGTTGTTCCTGTCTCTAGCAACCGGCTTCTTGGAAAAGTGGAAGCTGAAGGCTTTCCCGCCCAGGAGACAGGAAAGAATTTTTAGTCCTGCCTGAGCAAAGGGCAGGAAAACCCAAGCTTCAAGATGCCCCTTTTACCTCGGAGCAGAAAGAGCCCTCTCGGTGAGTAACAGGGCTACATTTTTGAAGCAAATTGTTGTCCAGCATACTTTGTTGGGTGGTTGCTTCTGCATTGTCTTGAAGCTGTCAATTTCTTTCTGTTTTGTGTTGCACCTTGGGACTGTAGTAAATACTGTACTAGGCAATGTGCCTTTTGCTGTCTCCTTTGGGTATCTTTGCGTCTGTTCATTACGGCAGCTATTTGACTTGATTTATTTACGTCTGCTGGTGAGTAAGGTGCTAATGTGGTTATGTCTGACACCTGAAGCTGCTATGTTGCAGTCTTAACACAATGGAACACTTCATGTTGCTCTTGCATCTGAAAAAATCATGCAATAATACTTAGTTCAGTGTCATATCTTCTAGTGTGTCCTGCTTAGTACTGGCTGTTTAATTCCTTCCTGGTTCTCTGTGTAGTAGCAGTACATGCTTAGTAGTTTCTATGACTATTTTGGGTTGGGTGGTCCCAGCTGCTACAGTCTCCCATTTTTTCGATTTGTGGAGGACACTAACCTACCCATTGCTTATATGATATGTGATTCCAAAAACAGCTGACATGTTCCCAGCTGTTATGGTAGTCTCCTGTTCTGGATCCCTCTTGTTGTCTATAATAAATATCTTAAAGTAACTTCTGTTTGATATGTTAAAAAAACTTGCAGAGCCTATCTTAAGTAAGTCTTGTTTGTTTGTATAGAACAGTTATATGCCACACTTTCAGAGCCCAGCTTGGGGTGGTTCACAAAGCAAAACAAGATAAAATCCCTGGGATGGATCCATCGCAAGGATCCCTGATCTTCTTGGCTCTTCCGTCCCATCAGGAGTAAGCTTATTCCTAGTTTCATAGAACCCTTATGGAATAATAGCCATGTGTGGTTAGGAGGTTGCCATTGGAAGAGGGAAATGAGAAAAACTGCTTACTTGTTTCTTCCATTAAGGGAACTACATTCACGCAAGGGGCAGTAAGAAACTACTTCATTTCTTTCTCCCTACCCACTGTAGCCTCCTGAGTGGCTGTTACTTCAGAGTCCTCATGCAGATTTCTCAGTCCCAGGAATACACTTGTGTATTCCTGCTGAAGGATCGCTGGATCTATACTGTTAACCCCACACACACAAAAAACTAGCAAACTCAATTGTCCTTTTAACAGTCTAAAGGCTAGAAGCAGGTTGCAAAAACAATTAACACTTGGTCCCTTAGTTAAAATCCTGAGTAAAAAAGAAATGTTTCGGTCTTGCATCTAAAAGAGAGTAAAGTAGGCACCAGGTGGGTTTCAGAGGGGAGTGCATTTCACAGATGAGGTGCTACCACTGAAAAGACCCATCTCTGGCTGCCACCTGTCTCATCTTTACACGTGGAGGAAGAAAGAGCAGGGCATGTGAGGAGGATCTTAATTGTTTAAGGTCCCAGATGTAATCCCCAGCATTTCTAGTTCAGAGGCTCTTGATAATCAGATCTAGGAATTTTGCTGCAGAATTGGTTTCAGCATTATGTCTAGCTGTTAACTTGAAGGCGAAAACTGTTCATGCAAGTGATCTACTTATACAAAATCATGCTCTGCTCCCCTTCCATGGAAGTAAAAATTGCAAGCTGAAAAATAACTTACAGTTTTTACCTTTATGGAATGGAAGCTACAATCTCAATTGAGTTTGCTGCTCTGCTTTACGCTACTCATATAAGTTGATCACTTATGTGAGACATTCCAATTTTGGGATGCTTATGTAAGGTTAGGCACCAGTCGCGTATCTAACTTTGAAAAAAAGCTATAGGAAATCATAGTTTTTTAGAACCTTGGGTGCATCAGTGCCTGGTATTTTTTCTAGTCCTGGACAGATCCAAGGTATAGCCTTCAGTTTTAAAGCATAGAGGTGAATATCTTTTCTGGAAACACTTTTATTATACCATTAGCTATTTCTGGTATCACAGGGAACATTAAACATTTATAAAAATATTGCTAAGTGTTTTATTTCAGTGGTAGTGTTCTCTGTCAGTAATTTCCACTAGTCAGTAGTGTAAGTACACAACTTAAAAACCACCCCAGTCTGGCATCTATTAAACTTTCTTAAACTTTGGCACTGTTTTTGTATTTAGTCAAATATATTCCGACAGTTTCCTATACTACACCTCTATCCTTTGTTACATCCAAGTAATCTTAGTCTTTCTAATGTTCCTTGTTTCCTCTCCCTCTGCACAGTATCTAATAATTCTGATAATGCCCAGTTTAAAGAAAGCTTAAACTATTGGTTTTATGCATAAAGGAAACAAATCATTCTGAAGAGAACTTACTGGGTCTGGCTTTTCTGAAATTGCTCTTGCTGATTTCATTGGTGCTTATGCTCAAGGTAATCTGCGGAATTATATCATTATTTATATCCTGCTTTTCTCCCCAGTGGAGACCCAACACAACTTATATCTTTTGCCTCTCCTCCATTTTACCCTTGGCAACAGCACCCCTGTGAGGGAAGTTAGGTTGGGAGACTGACTGGCCCAAGTTCACCCAGCAATCTTCTGTGACAGAGTAGGGATTTGAACCTGTTTCTCCCAGATCCAACCTGACTCTTCAGCCACTACACCATGTTGTCATATTTGACTTGCAGGCTTCTTGGAAACCCCTGTGTGATGTCTTGCTTTCATCTAATGCTTTCTCCTGAGAACGGTTTCTACCATTATAGGATGCAGTATTTAGTGCACATGATTACTTGGTTTTTTAATTCCTTCCCTTGTGCCTATATCTCCTTATACTTTTTGTACTCACTTTTTGCATTGTTTGAAAGGCTAGAATACTGTGGTGCTGATTCTTTCAGAATTGTCCGGTGAAAGTAGCAAATGGAAATAGCTTTTTTACTTTTTGTTGCTATCAAGGATGATTAGTTAAATACTGTTATAAGTTGTTGGATCATTTGTTTGTTATTAACAACTTCCACTTTCATGCAGTAGTAAACATTCTACTTGAGGTGTGGTCCCTTTTATTTAAAAATACTTGTTACCCTTTGCTTTTCTGAAACGTTCCTTCACTGTCTTCATCCTGTAGAGAATTGTAAGTGAATGTGCTTGTCTTAATTGTACTTTTTTTGCCTTCAGCACCAATTAAAATAAGGTTTTCTTCCTTCAGGTTGGGCATGCTTCACATTTTCAGTTTCGTATATCTGGTAATATTCCTTTGCATTTGGCTGAAATTCTATTTTGTTACGCTTCCAAGTTCTCACAGTATGTATTTTTAAAAAGTAGGTTCTTGTAAATATTTTTTCCAGATAACTCATTATGAAATAGTGGGGACAGATAGGGTAAGAATGCTTACTGCTTTTGGTAGAGTAGGAATGATAGAGCCTATATAGCTTCAGTAACAGCATCTTTTTTCAGCACAAAGAACTATCTTTCTTTCAGGTGCAGATAACCATGAAGTACTTCCCTGCCATTCAGATTCTTAAGATCAAAGCTCAAGCTTATCAGGTATAGGTTGCCATAGCCTGGTTAATAGCTTAGTGAGTAAACATTTCCACATCTCTGGATGCTTACATCCTATTTTTTGATGCTGGAACGCAGGCTGTTTCATATTTGCTATAAAATTGGAGTTAACAGTTCTGCTTTTTTGGGAGGGGGATATGAAACAGATGTGGAAACTGATGTTACCATAGGTATCTGCAGAAAAATTCTTGACATTTCAAGACAGAATGGTTTAACTGTTTGCATGTAAAGTAGCTTCATTCTACAAGAACAGGTATAAGCGGGAAGGCCAGATGTACCTGGGTTATTGGAGTTTTGAGAAAAAAATTATTGCTAAATCTGCAGAAGTAACTTTGTGCAGCTTTTAACCTGAGGATTAAACTTTGTGAATGAGTTTGCTCATTCTGCTTTGGAGTGTTTGTCATACTTGTCATCCATAAACACTTGAAACATTTACTTCTCTTCATGATGAAGAGATCCAATTGAAAATTAAAGTTAATGTTTGAACCCTGTGAGCAAGTGCACCGATTCTTCTTAAAGGCCATCGCCTAGGAAAAGGGCTAATGGGATTCAGTGGGTATATTGGTGTTTTTTCTTCTTCCTCGCAGTGATCAAAGAAGTTGCTTCCTCTCGTTCATTAATTCAGTTTGTTGATATGTTTCTAACATAATTTTACAGCAAGATTCTAACAAAATTATAGCAAAGATTCTTACAATATTATAACAATGATTACATCAGAGAAGAGCATTTATAAAAATCAATAGCTACCCCTCTAGCTCAGTATCAAAAACAAGAAAAGGTTGCCACCTTTTAAAGAAACAAGGCATTTTCGTCTTTCCATCTCTTAATGGTACCGGTTCAGTTAACCACAAGAGTTTAGCTAAGTTAACCACAAGAGTTTTGGAACCCAGTCTGATTTGTAATTACATAAGATTTACTCCCCCCCCCCCCCGTTTTTAGCTATTAATAGCTTTGTTGCTGATGGTAAATCATGAAGCACTATGAACTATGGGTATTTCGTCTACTGATATTCCCAGTAAAAATGTTTTTAGGGTAAGGCTAATCCATATGAGGTAAGATATTGTGCTTCTCTATTGATCTTTCCCCGAAAGACCTATCTTTCAATGATAAAGGAACCCCACAGTACAAAACAAGAGTGAGGAGTTTTTTCCTCAGTTATCTGTAGTCTGCCGCCTGCCAGCGAGAACCATCACTACAGGCAGTTCTCTTCTCCCTCACTCTGTTGTATTAGAACTCTAGGGTTGGATCCAGACTAATGTTTCTGGGGGCTGAAAGATTTCCACCCACAGAGCATGATTTTCCCACTTCCCCAAAGCAGTCCCAGATGCCCTCCAAAGTCTTGTTCGGTGGGGGGGGGGCTTGTACCCACGAAAGTATCTACTCAGGATCCCAGCCCTAGTCTACAAACTAGCTCCTTTTAGTAGCTGTCCATTGTGGTTCGAAGTCAGACTCTTGACGTCATGGAACTGTTCCTGGCAGTCCCTGTTCAGTTTCAGGTTGTGCCCTGTCCTACACATAGCTGTTTCTTTTGTATATTCCCAGTCCTCTGCCTGTTCTTAAGTATTTCATCTTTATTCTTTATTCTTTATCCAATATACTTGGAATTCAGAGCTGCAGCAGCAGAGTTTTGTGGAGTTGAGCAGTATTATGAGAACTCCGTTTTTAATATTTTCAGAATAGGAATTTGATTTGGTTGAAATTAATGCTTTGTTGGCTTGAATTATTTATTAAATACTAAATTATGGAGACAGTTGATCTGTTGGCGCATATAGAGACTGAAATACATAGTGAATTTGTGTGCAGTATTGGGCTTGATTATATGTTTAAATTGCAATCTGATTCCTTGGAGAAGCCAGAGAAAGGCGTGTTCCTTGTAGAACAAGCTTTACAGGGTCTATGCTGACTGAATACTTATGGAACAATCTGGAAAGATGACATGTCGGCAGGGTTATTGAGAATTTCCGGTTTCTTCTCTAGAAGAAAAGTGGTGAACTTGAACTTTTTTGCATGCATGGAACCTCACCTGTGGAATGTTGTGTTCCTTGAGGCTTGCCTGGCATCTCAATTGCTAGGTCAAAACTTCCTTTTTTACCCTGGGTTTTAACGAGGGATTTGACCTTTTGAATCATTTATGCTGCTAAATGTATTGTGCACTGAAGGGTTGTGTTTTTGTTTTGTTTTTGCATCTACAGTTTTTGGTTGGGTTATAATTATAGGCTGCCTATTTTCATGGTGCCAAACGTTTGTACGTCTTGATCAGTACTGATTCTACTCCCCCAGCTCACCCAACATTAATTTTCATGGGAGTGCATGTGGATGTATGTGAACAGTTCTTTGCTGAAGTGTTTAAGAACCACGTAAAAATAATTCTTCAGAGGTTCACTTGAAAGGGAATCCAAAGACAATTTTTTAACTCCCTTACTCCAAAAGTTGATCAAAACGAATGTCAACATAATACTGTTTGATTCTTAGCATTCCTTGCATTCAGTACAGTACTTGGATATTTTAGGGAACCTTGCGAGGTTTGGCCATACAGTAAATGATATCTCTTGAAGGCTCAGCAAACATTGGCTATAAAGGGAGAATGAAATAGCTGAAACATGAATAATTCACATTACCACTTGTTCTGTTATAATGGAAACTGTGGCAGAAGAGAATAACAAGAAGATGAAAAATGGCTTTGCAAGTGATTAACCAGATTATTTTACACTTATTAATGTTTTAGAATTCTGGTATGGATCTTCTCAGTTTTCATCCTCACAACATATGAAGCATGCCTGTAATCATGATAAACTTAGGAAGAACCAGTTTTCACGCCTGAGGTTGACTATGAGAAATTATATATTTTGGCAATGTTCCCATGGGTCAACCATGTTAGGCTGTTGCAGCAAAAACAAAAGTCCTTTAGCATCTTAAATGACTAAAATATTTATTGTTGCATAAGTCAGGCGTCCCCAAACATTTTGAGCCTGTGGACATCTTTGGAATTATGACGCAAAGTGATGTGCACATCCACAAAATGGCTGCTGTATAGGGTTGCCAACTGCCAGGTAGTAGCAGGAGATCTCCTGCTAATACAACTGATCTCCAGCTGATAGAGATCAGATCACCTGGAGAAAAATGGCTGCTTTGGCAATTGGACTCTATGGCATTGAAGTCCCTCCCCTCCCCAAACCCCACCCTCCTCAGGCTCCGCCCCAAAAACATTCCGCCAGTGGCGAAGAGGGACCTGGCAACCCTACTGCTGCAGGAGGCAGATCCAGCCAAAAAATGGCTGCTACAGCTTACCTTCAGTCACACAGTGAAGATCCTTGTTCTTTGGTGTCAGCTGCTGCCAAAGCAACATTTTAAAAAATCTGCATAGCTAATCCAATGGTCAGTCAAAACTCTTGCTGAGCAAAAGCCCCATTTATAAGGGCAACCTCCTTCCATAGTGGTTCACCCCACCACTTAAGATTTTCTTCCTAAGCCCAATTATCTGTGCCTCTGCCTGTAGAGGTGAGGCAGATGGCAAGCAAAGATGGGGCTTTCTTGGTGGTAGCCCCTTGCCTTTGTAATGCCATCCCCCTTGAAGCTCACCTGGTTGCCTGCCTTATTGTCATTTAGGCACCAGGCAATTTCTTTTTGCCCAGGCTTTTACCGAGTTCCACATTTCTACAGCTTTTATAGTCTGCTTCTAGCCTGAGGACTATATTATTTATTTATTTAATTCATTTGTACTCCACCTTGATCCCCAATGAGGACTCAAAGCGGCTTACATCCTCCACTCAGTGAGTTTCCATGGCACAAGTGGGGATTTGAACCCAAGTCTCCCAGACACTAGTCCACCACTCTTAATCACTACACCACACTGGCTCGCTATCATTTCGGGCTGTTGAATGTTGTTTTATTCTGTTTGTTTGGCTTGTTTATGCTTTTAAATGAATGCATAGTTTTTTTTTTTAACTTTGTGAGTAGGAGGGGCAGCATATATATTTTCTAACCAGTTCTCATCTGACAAAGTTGGGGTCAATCCCATGGAAGCTTGTGTTACAATAAACATGTCCTTAGGAGACACAGGACCTAGACTCCCACTTTGCCACTCAGTTTTTCTCTTTATATTCTGTCTTTTTGAAACTCTGTGCAATTTCATAGGTTTTGGAAGCTTGTTGAGCTTTAAAAGCTAGTACTTGAATCAGGGCCAGCTGGGAGCAGGAAGGCTTAAGTGGTTCCAGTCCAGGGAGTGTGTGTGTGTGTGTGTCCCTATGTGCTATCAGCATTGATTCAGACTTAAGTTCCATTAAATTAAATGGAAATTATGTGCAACCAAATTTGCCTGGATCAGGGCAAATCTATATAGATCGGCAACCCCAGACACAAGGAAATTGAACATGGCAAGGGCATTAAAGCTAAATACAGCAGAAGCTTTGCTAGCCAGCATCCACAGGGAATTGGAGTTGCCAGCTGATCCAATAATCCAGTTAACAATGCTTTTACAACTCAGCAGTGCTGAGTGGGCCGCAGCTATGGCTGGACCGGGCCAAATAGCCTGTTCAGCACTGCTGCAGCAACCATGGTCTGGTATCAGGTGGGAAGGGTGTCACAGGTGGCTTCTGGTCATGAGTGTCACTCAGTTGGGCAACAGCACAAGCAGAATGGTGGGCCCTGGCCCAAGAAGTACTTCTGGCGTCTCCATCTGCTTTCCCATGCAAGCAAGTGGTGAAGGAGCAGGGAGCGCTTCTTGGCCGGCTTCTAGCCACATGCATCATTTGCTCAGAAGCATCTCAGGCTGGAAGTGCCCATCACCAGGAATTGGAGCCCTCTATTCTAATGCCTGCTTTCACTTAAGAGCAGGCAGTGGTGGAGCAGGCTATGACCTGGCATAGACATGTGAAGGGGAAAATGGAAAAATCTGGGCTGGGATTTCCCCTAAGTAAAAAAAGTGGGAAATTTTAGGGAGCACTAAAAAAAAAAAAAGTACTGTAGACATACACAGAGCCAGCGTGGTGTAGTGGTTAAGGTGTCAGACTAGGACCTGGGAAAACCAGGTTCTAATCCCCACTTGCGCCATGGAAGCTTGTGGGGTGACCTTGGGCCAGTCACGCACTCTAAGCCCTGACCCTGGCTAGTATTTGGATGGGAGACCTCCAATACCAGGGTCGTGACATGGAGGCAGGCAATGGGAAACCACCTCTGAATGTCTCTTGCCTTGAAAACCCTACAGGGTCACCATAGGTCAGGTGTGACTTGATGGCAAAAAAAAGAGACGTATACGATATTTTCAAGAATTATGTTTCAGTTTAAATAATTTGGCATTAATTAATATGTTCTTAGGTGTATAATGATAGTACATTATGGAATGTCTTTCCTCTTGAAGTTAACTGGGTGCCTACATAGCTTTTTTTCAGGTGCCAGGCCAAAACATTTCTGTTCACCCAGGCTCTTCATTGAGGGGTTGATATTTTTAACATTGTTGTAGTCTAGAAATGATTATTTTACGCTGTCGATGGTCTGCTTTTATTGGCTGGGTTTTGGTGCTGAATCAAAATTAATATTTTTAATGTATTGTTTTTATTTACTTTGTAAGCTACCTTGGGGAGGTTCCTGGAGAGGCAACATAAGAGGCTTCTAAATAAATAATAACACATTATTAAAGAGGTCTTTCAGTGTTACACAGTTTATCTTAATATCCAGGCATGCTGACAGTTCTCCATCCTGTGACTTTGAGAGAGTTTCTGTTCAAATACAGTTTTTGTTTACAGAATACGTTTTCAGAATATGTTTTCTACCTTCAACTTTTCCTGACTATCAGTTGGCGAAAATTAAGGTTACATGTGTTGTGGCAGCAAACGGTGCAGAACTTTTCAACTCATCCTAGAGTATGGGAGTACCTGCAATTTTTAAATAGAAAAGTAAAACTTTTATACTTTCAGTTCCACAAATATGCCAAATAGTACAATTGTATATGCTACCCAAGTCATAAAGGATATGCTTAGGATTGATAAAACAATGCATATATGATTTCCTCTCCCCCCCTTTTTTCCTGATGGGGAGAATTTTTTTCTCAACATGAGCAGAAGTCAACATATTTGTGAAATTCAATTTTAGTTGGTGCCTTTCATAGGTGGCTGCTGGTGCTGTCGGTCAGACTCCATTGCAGTGTACTTTATGCTGCCTTATTGATTAAGAAGTGCTTTAGAAAATGCTTAGGTTGTTCTTTTCTGTTGTGCAAATGGCTTTTAGCCATTTTTGGAGGGGAGGAAATGAGGGAGTAGAATATTACAATGAATATTACATGAATGTGGTCTAACCTGGCATCTCTTCTGGAGTTGTTCACCAATTTTGTGGCTTTTAATGCAGATTTTACACATTTATATAGCGTGGCACAAATCTAAAGTAGCAGCACTCTACTCTGCCTGTATTCTTGCTGTGCCCTTATTAATAGTTGACAGAGCCAAGCCTTCATCTTGCAACCCAAGCTTGCCTCATTGTTGCTATTTTTGGAAGATGAATTTGGAGGAGCAGAAAATCACTTTCCCAGGAGCCATGTTTTACTTGACTCCTTGTTAGAACAATGCTGTGCTAAAATTCCAAGTGTCCTTGATGATCTTGGAACAGATTTATTAAGGCACTTAATTTGCTATATCAAGGAAGAATCCTGTGGTAATGTCAGTAGGAATTCTTTTTTAAAGTTTAAGCTTTTCCAGAAGTTTTCCAGACACCTCTTGAAGCCTCTCTTTACTTAAAGCCAAGGAGAAGAGAGATTGTGTATGGGAATATTGGTTTTGTTTTTTTTGTTTTAAATTTAAATGAGAAATGGATTCAAGGAGAGCTCTGGTGCCAGTCTGCCTTTAGCTCATCATCTGGGAAATAGAATGACTGTGATCTACTTCAAATTATAATAGGATGCATGAAGAGGTTAATATTGCCAAGCTCTGTAAATGCTGGAAATATTGTGTAAATGGTATCAGGGACTTGGATAGCTTATATTCGTGCAAGTCCAACTTATTTACCAAGCAATTCATGTTGTGTTCCCCACATCATATACTCATTGAAATATATCTTTTAGGGAATTGGTGAGTGAACATTGATTGAAGGACAAAATGGTGGCATAAAAAGGTAAATGTCAAGTTATTAAGGACTTTGGAAGGTAGAATAAACCAGATTTGTGCCATACCATTTGGAAATTAGGGTTTGGAAACCTTATTCTTAGGGTTTGGAAAAGAGAAAAAGAGAGAGAGAAAAAAACACTTGCAATTTTATGTTGTAACTGCCCAGCTAACGTAAGGTCATTTTGCTGTGTTAATCCATTTGATTTTGAATGACACAAGGAGAAATAGATATTTTGTGTTCATTTTTGTAACTTTCATAAGTCATGAGTCATGTGCTCAGAGATTATCCTCTTTCCATAAATAATTTTTCAAGCAATTCAGTTTAGTGAAATTTGGATTTTTGTATTAGCTGTCAATTTCTTTGATCAGATTTAAGAATCAAAAGATTAAGGTTGTGGATTGCATTCTTGGGCTTGTGAAGGCCAGCATGTACGAAGTAGATTCTTTCTGGCTGACTTAAGTCTTGAACTAAATATGGTTCTACTTAACAAGACTGTGACTACCTCTTTAGAAAATGGAATTTTTGTTAAGTGTTTTGAGACAGGTGTTTGAATGGGTAATAACAGTGGAGTCTCTAGGCACTCCTCTTCATTTGACTCATTTCAAGCAGGTTTCAAACCTTATGTTGATACTGATAGGTTGATCTTCATTTTCCTATGGCCAAGGGAAATGCTTCTCTCCCAGTCCATCTCCACTTTCCCTTCTAGAATTGACTTTGCCCTGTTTATTCATATTTCTATACCCTCTGAGCTGAATTTCTATACCCTGGGTGCTCTTTCTTTAAATACCTTTAAAGTCCTTCATGACCTATAACTTCCTGTCTAAAGCCTTCCCCTATGAAGCCAAGCAGAAGCTGCATACCTCACAGGAGTTGCTGATCATCCCTTCCTGTTGCATGGTGTAATGTCAGCAGTTCACCCTTGAGCCTTCTCTGTTTCTGTCCAAGCCCTGTGTGGGTTAAGCCAGCATGGTGTAGTGGTTAAGAGCAGTGGTTTGGAGCAGTAGACTGATCTGGTGAACTAGATTTGTTTCCCCACTCCTCCACATGAAGCCAGCTGGGTGACCTTGGGCAAGTCACACACTCTCAGCCTCACCTACCTCACAGGGTGTCTGTTGTGGGGAGGGAAAGGGAAGGTGATTGTAAGCCGGTTGATTCTGCCTGAAGTAGTAGAGAAAAACCAATTCTTCTTAAATGTTGACATTTGTTGACAATGTTAGGACAGGCCTGTAAGACGGTGCTTTCTGCCAGGTATTTTGTTCATTTGATTGCTGGGATTATTACTCATTTTGGCTGACTTTTACTGTTGCTGTAATTGTATTTTTAGTAGTTACTGGTGGAAGACATTTGTGGATCTGTCATTTATTGTTTTTAAGGAACCTGTTTTAAAGTTATCTCTTAGTCCCCTTGAGCTTTGTGGTAAGGCAGGAGAGAAATATTTTAAATAAAGGTGTTGAAAGAGTGCTTGTGTCTTCTGCTCTTAAAATCTGGTTCTTCAAAAGAACATGCAAACATTCTGTAACTGATTCCTTACTTTAAAATTACACCAAATGCCTCTATGCTCTGTTTTATACCAGTGCGACAGATGGACTGGAGCATGAAGAGTTACAGGATATTTTTTAATACATAAGCTGAGGAGGCTTTGTGTGATTAGGAGAAAGATAGTCTTAGGACTCTGAATGTATCATTCTAAGTAGGAAGAAAATATGGTGCCAAAATGCGGGGTCCTGTAGAAGCAAAAAGTTCAGCAAAAGTAGGATGATGTTCTGTTGGCTCACAAATGCAGCAAAACAAAAGACTGCATGGATTTGTTGTTGGCTTGTGGACGTAGGAGCTTTGTCTGAATAAAAGAGCGTTGACTAAATGTTACGGTTAGTTGAAAAATGAGTTTCCCTGAGAACATGTCCATTTTAGGAAAGCTCACACCATACCTTGATAACTGAAAGTTCAGCCCATGCTGCTAAATTAGTTTTTTGGATCACTTTAGTAGTTAATCACCCTAGAGCATGAAAGGGAAGAGAACATGAGGTTTCTCTCTGAATCCAAAATTTTAACAAGAATGCTAAACCCTAACCTTCTTACTGGTATGTCCTGGAATGCAGGAAAAACAAAAGACTGAATTTTCTCTGCAGAAATTCTTTTACTTTCTGCTGGAGCAGGAGACCAGAAAAAGCTATTTGTCTGTATAGGGAGCATGTATGCCACCTCTTCAAATAACCTGATCAAGGTGTTTCACAAAACAAAACATGGTAGAATGGCATATATAACCCATTGAAACTGACAAACCATTAAAATCCCAGCCATAGGTAAGTCCAGAAGAGGAAGGCAAATAGCAACTGAGACTTGTCAGTTTTGCTGTGTCTTCTGTCTGATTATTGTAGCAGACGTTGGGTTAGATCCAGTGCTTGTGTAAGTGGAGTTCACAGAAGTGATTTGCATTGGCCTACCTTTTCCCCAGCAGCCTCCTGAGTATTGTAATGGAATTTGAAAGGATCTGCCAGGTTCCCCAAACAACTGATCCCAACCTCTTATGAAGGAAACCAAAGCATGTGTTTATTTTACACAGTATACTTTTGGGGCCCAGAAGCCCTAACTGCATCCACCCCAACATCTGTCTTAGAAACTGTACTCCTGATTAATTCCTCTAAATGGCTCCTTCTCCAAACATAAGTTCTTTATTATCTGTATATACAACTGCTGAGAGGAGATTCTGGGGCTCAAGTCCGCTGGGCATCATGCTACTGTCATGGAATGCATTTACTTTTTAAAAAATGAATGCAGGTCTGAACTGCAGTTAGTGTGTGTGTGTGTGTGGTAAGTGCCATCAAGTCACTTCTGACAACCCTATGGATTAATGACCTCCAAAATGTCCTATCGTTAACAGCCTTGCTCAGGTCTTACATCCTGAAGGCTGTGGCTTCTTTGATTGAGTCAATCCATCTCATGTTGGATCTTCCTCTTTTCCTGCTGCCTGCAACTTTTCCTAGCATGATTGCCTTTTCCAGGGACTCTGGTCTTATAATGTGATGAAAGTATGATAGCCTCAGTTTTGTTATTGTAGCTTATAGGGAGAGATCAGGCTTGACTTGATCTAAAACCCATTTATTTGTCTTTTTGGCAGTCCATGGTATCTGTACAACTCTCCTCCAACACCCCATTTCAAATGAATCAGCTTCTTGTCAGCTTTCTTCATTGTCTAACTTTCACATCCATACATAGTAACAGGGAATTACTATAGCATGAATTAACTTGATCTTGGTCACCAGTGACACATTCTTACACTTAAGAATCTCTTCTATCTCCTTCATGGCTACCCTTTCCAGTCTCAATCTCTCTCTGATTTCCTGGTTGCAGTTTCCCTTTTGGTTGATGATGGAGCCAAGGAATAGAAAATTTTGAACAATTTCTTAATCATCCACTTTAAATTTGTGTAATTTCTAGTTCTACATTCTGATAAGTTATGCCTGCCACAAATGGACAGACAGATGGCCATGCAGATTCTTTTATTACTATGGATGCATGGTAACAGCCAACCAAGTGATTTGTTTTGTTAGGATCTTTGGTTTGGATCAGGGTCATATGAGGGGATCCAGATGCAATCTTTGTCTAGGGGCCTGTGGTGGCTCTCGGTAGTCCTGTCTGCATTAAAAAAATTGTACCTCACTGTGCACCCCATAAAGCCATTGCTGAGGGTTGGGGAACCTTCTAGAACAATGGGGTATGGGATGCTGCTGTGAGAGGGACTGGGCAGGAAATGCCTTTCCCCTTTCTTGTATGAGTGGAGTGAACTCTGAGAGGCAGTGGTTGCTAGTCCTCAGTTATTCCCCAGATGTGGTGACTGCCATTCAGGAGGCCAGAAGACCATCCACCAGATGAATTTATAACTTTACCTGCAAGACCTTTGCCTGGTGGTGTAAGAGAAAATGGCTAGACCCATTACAGATTTCCATGGGGAAACTACTGGAATTCTTTCAAGAGAGTTTATGACAAAAGTTAAAATAATCTACCTTATGTCGACAGGTGGCTTCCATAGTGACAATAATATCTCAAATGGAAGGTTATCCCTTACCAGACATCCTCATTTAGTTTCATTCCTGAAGGGAGTAACTGTCATCTCTTCTCCAGTGGTGCATAGGTTCACCACCTGGCAACTCCATGTGGTGCTGAACGCATTGACTAAACCTCCATTTGAGCCGTTAAGAGAGGTACCATTGAATTCTCTTCGGATGAAGATATTATTCCTCACAGTGGTTACCTCAGTCAGAAGGGTCTTAGAGCTAGGGGCCCTCTGAGACAGAAAGGGTCTCTGCATGTTCCACACTGACAGGGTAGTGCTCCAGCTAGATCCAACCTTCACTCCCAAAATTATTACAACTTTCCACAGGCAACAAGAACTGAACTTCTCTCCTCAGCTGGTATATGCCAGGGGAAAAGATTGGCATACTCTTGATATGAGGAGAGCCTTATGGGTATACCTGAAATGAATGGAACCCTTCCATCATTCAGACGCCCTGTTTACATCGGTTTCAGCTCCCAAGAAGGGTGACAAGATGTCCAATCCGGCCATTAGCAACTGCATCTGTCAGGAATCACTACACACTCTGTATGCAGTGCAGCTACATCATCAATTTTAGATAAACAAGTATCGGTACAATAAATATGTAAGGTGGCGACATAGCCCATCGTTTCCACTTTTGTGCATCATTACAAGCTCAACACCTATGCATGTTCCAACGCAGCATTCAGTAGGAGAGTTCTGCAGCATGTAGTGAATGACAACTGATCCCACCCAAGAGTAACCAGCTTTTGAATATCCCACTGCTGAAGATGTCCTCTGACCTCAGAGTGAGAATGGAACCTTGGCTTACCTATGAGCGTTCCTTCTCTGAGGAAGGAGGACATCTTGCCCACCCAGGGCGAAGAACTCAGGATTGAATGAAGGACACAGCATGTATCTGACAAGATAATTCTAACTACATGTCCATGAACCAACAGAAGATTCCTTATTCTTCCTCTTACCTTACAATTGTGTATCAAGGTAACTATATTTTAGTTGTTACTAACAATAGTTCCCTTATGTACACACATAAGGCTTAAGTTCCCTTAAGTTGGCTTGGGAAGTCCTCAAACAAGCATAGAGGATTGTCCTAGCTCAGGGAAGATGAAATTTTGAATCCTGCCTCCCTGAGCATGGGAAGGGAACCACCCCCTGCTGATGTCCTCCTTCCTCAGAGTAGAAGGAACCCTCACAGGTAAGCCAAGGTTCTTTTTCCTCAGGCAGGCATTACATTTTCTGCTAAACTGATTAATGGGCACATATATGGCAGAGGTTGAAAATCATGTCATTTACACTACATGTTCTTTCTGTTTCACAATCAACTGCTCTGTGAATTGTGAGATACCCTTGGCTTTGAAGGTTTTTTTTATAACCTGTGTCTTAAAGTCGGATTCTTCACAAGGGTTTTTGTGTAACTTAAGCACTCTGAATTCTGTAGAAGAAAGGCAGAATATAAGTGTAACAAATTAAGTGATCCTAACGTGACTTTTTGTATTTCCCTGTCACATCGCACAGTTACCTATTTCAGATGTAGTGTTATTTGAGGGAGGGAATTCTCTCTGAACTTCAAAGGCAAGTGACTGTTAATTATGTGTTTTATCAAGTGCTGTGGTTCAGTCTTGAAGTACAGCACAAATCTTGATATAACAGATAAGGTCATTTAAATGGAGCCTTTCTACTGTGTCAAGTTTTTTGTGCTGCTGTCTGCCGAGTGTAAGCATGAGGCTGAATTTTGTCGTATGAATAGTGGTCTTTTCTAGCAATATTCAGCTTTATTTTCTATTTATTATTGTGGTTTGACCAGAAGGATGAAACGTAAGTTGATTAGGAATTTTTTTTAAAAAAAGCTTCACAGACCTTACTTTTTTCTTCAGTCTTCACCTATGACCTTCATAGTGTTCAGAAGATACTGAAATTATTAACTTGAAAAATCTGAGGATAGGTGTGGGCAGAAGGGATGCACTGAAAACTATATTTCTTGGAGTACATGGGAGGGGAAGTGATTGTGACACACACACAGAGTGTTGTAGATACTATCTGTATATCTAATACCCATGTGCCCCCCCCCCAGCTCAAATAATCTATAGAATGGAGCCACCCAGGGCTAAGGGATGGGTTTCTGCAAATTGTGGGGAAATCCCAAGATTTGCAGAAAAACATGAAAAGTTAGACTTAAAAAAACAACCAATAAGGTAAATAATGATGTGAAGACATGTGCAAGGCAGGAGGGGAGTGGGTGTGGAGGTAGCAAGGAAATGGAAGAAGAGGAGCAGAATGTGGCAAGTGACAGCAGGAAACTGTAGGGGCTAATGGAGATGGAGACAGTGGGAGAAACCAGAACCAAGGGGAGAAATACAGCTGGTTGGCAGAGTGGAGCTGGTGTTTCTGGTGGGGGGGTGGGGTTTCCCCTCCCCATGAGTTCTTATGCATCTCCACTTATAAGAATCTAGTACAGTGAATAAAATAATGTAGAACTGCTTTCTGGCAGTTGTATTCCTGAGACAAAGTGCTATAAAAAGGATTGTGTGAGCTATTCAAAAACTCATTATCGGGGGAACTGTGTATCTACACAGCACTCTTTTAGAGCCATAAAAGTGTGCTATGTTCAAGATTAGGAAAATAAAATAAAGATAAACTGGCAGACAGGGTTTTTAAAAGAAAGATAAGGGGGAAAATAGCACGCACTCGAGAGAGGAGGCCCACCTAGAAAACCAGGGGCTATTTTCATCGATGCAAAGTTTTCTGAGAAACCATAGTCTCAGATTTATTCCTGGCCTGAATTTAAATCGGCCTGTAGATCTGCCAGAGGATTATTGTATTCCCCCAGATAGGGATGGAGAATCCAAATGGGACACATCTGCCTGGTAGATGTTAAAGCTCCACAGTCATGCACATGTTAACTGTGCATTGGTCATTCTCATGGATTTTCATGTGGTGGTAACCGCTATACAGTTTTACTGTGTTGGCTGTAATCTCCTCATTGTCTTTGGTAAAATATCTTATGTTGTAGTAGAAAGCTAAATAGTAGGATGGCAATGTCAGTCCACCTTTGCAATACTTCTGAGTTGCCAAAAACTAGGTTTGAACTGGTCAAACACTGGCTGTTACCGCACTAGGTATTCCCAGCGATCTATTAAGAGTTTGAAAATGTTATAAAAAATACTGTTCGCACTTTGTTTGGCCTCTTTAGCTGTGAAGACATCTTCCAACCATTTTTTAGCCGTGGCTTCCAAAAACTCTTTTAAAACGATGTTTTTTATAACATCTTCAAACTCTTAATACATCGCTGGGAATACCTAGTGCGGTAACAGCCATTGTGTTAAGGACAGAGGGAGACAGAAAGAGGCTGGGAGGGGGCAGCTGTCAACGGGGCAGGACGCCGAGTGGGAAGGGAAGGGTCTCCTGGTGCCCCATGTGCTACGGGCTATTCTGCGCGCGCGCGCCCCACTTCTCTGCTGAGGGGGGAGGAGGGGGGGGCCGTGTGTGTGTTTGGAAAAAGCGGGAAGGCTTTTCTGTCTCTGGCCATTCATGCATGGGAGGTTTTACCTTGAATTTTCCGCTCTGTAGGGAAAATGTGCATCTGGAGAGCGGCAAATCCAAGGCAGAACTTCCCGTGCATGAATGGCCAGAGACAGAAAAGGCTTCCCGCTTTTTCCAAACACACACACACACACACACGGCCCCCGCCTCCTCCCCTCTCAGCAGAGAAGTTGGGGGCGCGCACGCAGAACAGCCTGCAGCGCATGGGGCGCCGGGAGACCCTTCCCTTCCCGCGGAGACTCTGCGTCCTGCCCCGCTGACAGCTGCCCCCTCCCAGCCGGGCCCACCACCAGCGAGGGAGGGGAGGAGAGGGAAGCGCCCCAAAGCCTCCGCCCGCCTGACTTCCTGCCCCACGGCTCGCCAGCCACCAGCCTGACCGCCGCACCCTTCGCCTGTGGGCCGGCCCGGCCCCGCCGCCTCCCGTGTGCCTGGAGCGAGCAGCAGGAGGAGGATCCCCCGCCCGGCTGGGCCTTGCCGCCTCCTCCTCCACCCACCCCTTTCAGAGGAGGCCCATCTGGCGCTGAGAGAGGGAGCCCAGCCCAGCGCCCCTCTCTGCCTGCTTGCCTGGCTTGCCCAGACCCCTAAGCCCCCTGCCCAGGGGGGCATCTCCCACTGGCCGGTTGGCCCCGGGGGGGGCTCCTTCCTACCCACTTGTGAGGGGGCATGTGGCGGTGGGGCATAGCTTCAGTCTTGTGAGAGGCAAGAGGGGTGGGGCAGAGCCTCCTTCGCGCCCACCCGCCAGCCACGCCCCTCCGCTCACACAGGCCCAGAGGGTGCCAGAGAAGGCACTGGCCATGCTGAGTGCGGGCGCTTGGCTTCTGTTCCCCACTTGCCCGGCCACCTGCGCACGCTCCAGCGGCGGCAATGGTGGCGGCTTCTGCGGGAGACTCCGCGGGCCGCTGCCAATGATGTCGCGGGCCGTATCCCCACCCCTGCATTACAGGCATCATCTAGTTTAGCATACTTATAGGTACGAAAGTTACTATATGTTACTATATGGCTTCAAAGAAACTGCAGAGATGAGAAGCTTGTTTAGTGTTGGACATCTGACCAGTTAAAGAAGATTTAGTTAAGTATTGCCCAAGTATTTTCAAAGTTTTAACTTTATCGAAACAACAAAAAAGATACTTTAATCAACCTGTTTTTTGGTTATGTTAGTTACAAAAGCAAATTAGTTCAATGTTTAATGAGACAAATTAACTTTTAAGAACTGTAATGAGTTAAAAAGGTAAAGGTAGTCCCCTCTCCAAGCACTGGGTCATTACTGACCCATGGGGTTGTGTCACATCACGACATTTACTAAGCAGGCTATGTTTATGGGGTGGTTTGCCATTGCCTTCCCCAGTCATCTACACTTTACCCCCAGCAAGCTGGGTACTCATTTAACCGACCTCAGAAGGATAGAAGGCTGAGTCAATCTTGAGCTGGCTACCTGTTACCAACTTCTGTCAGGATCCAACTCAGGTCATGAGCAGAATTTTGCAGCACTGCAGCTTACCACTCTGCATCATGGGGCTCCTGTTTGCAATACGTTATTAACCTTTAAATGTGAACAATTTGTTGAGAATTTGCCTAGCGGGCTTTCATCCTAGGCTGGAATGTTGGGGTTCAGCCTAGAGTTGAAATGCACAATAACAGCAATAATTACAAATCAACAATCAGTTTTTAAAGGCAACTGTTGCTATCAAATGACACCAACATGAAATAACAAAGGAAAGCTTCCAAGCCACAGAAGGATTCTGGGCTTTGTAGAATGTTGGACAATGTTTGATTGTAATCAAATATTAGTTATTTGACCAGTCAGTTTGCTGGCATGCCAGCCCTAGTTTTGCTAGCCACAGGATCAAAAGGTGAATAAAAAGACTTCTTTCATCTAGGAGGAATTTCAAATAGGATTGTAGATTGGAATTCTTGGCTTTTGTATACCACAACAAGTGCCTCATAGTACAGGCTGTCTTAGAGAATTTCTGTTCCTTGTGAGAAAGTGTGGGGCTACTCTTTTGGTTTGCCTTGTACTTGTATGGTTAAAACAACATAGGCGTTGCTGTTACTACCGAGTTGCAAGAGGCTGAAATCCTTTGGTTTTGAGGGTTTTCCTGGGAGATTTTTTTTTTAAGCGTGAAAGAAGACAATATTTTAAAGGTGTCTTAGAAAAAACTGAAGTGGGAGATTAAAAGGTAGCAAACATTGGAGAGTTTCACATTGAAATTCTGTGCGTTTTTGAAGAACTCTTCTATACTATAGCCCTGTTTGAAGCGAAGCATAAGAGTAGTTACAGTCTGCGCATTGTGCTTGAACTGTCCACAATGTAGCTCACATGCTGAGCAAAGTATTGAAGAAATTCTTGTAGGAATGTTTCCCGGGGCCAGTTATTCTCATGTATGCTATTGTGATGGTTGTTTCAACACTTTCTCAAGTGATCAATTTACACTGTAATCCCTTTATATGCTGCCTTTTAAGAACTGTAGTGGCTGATTAGAAACTCCAGATGGCTTATTTTTCCTTCAGTTCTCCTTATGCATACAAAGAACAACGTGAGCTGTGGAAAGCATTTGGAACGGAATGAAGTTTGCAAGAGCGGAAAGGAAGAGGAACTACTTCTAACAGGTCTAGCCTGTAGATTGTGCTTCTTGCGTGTTAAAGGAGCTTCAAATAGAGCTGTGAAAGCTTCAACAGTTGAAGATGAGGGGGACCCATCTTCTGTTCCCCCAGAAAAAATAAAAGACTTGATATGCTGAAATATGTAAATAAGCCAGCCTAATGTATTTACCAATGTCTTTTTCATTTGGTGTATGCATTGTCAAATGCTGGTTAGTCTACCGGGTACAGTTAAATGTGGTTGAAGTTCCATTAACAATGCACTGCGCTTTGTCCTTTGATAAGTTTGCCTAAGGGCTTGTTTACCATATTAGGATGAATTCTGTTCAGCACTAACATAAAAAGACTGGTGGAAGCGGTTTTTTACCACATTCCCCCAGCAGCAGCTTGTGAGTCTCAAAGGCAGTGCCGAAGATGAAAGGGAGGGGCAGACCTTGTAGATGGAAAGCCATAATGCATGGGCTGCTGGAAATGGGAAAGGAAAGTGAGTAAACTAGCCCACTGTCACCAGTAGATCTCCTAAGGGAAGAGGCAGAAAAAGCCAGTTTTGCTCTCTTTCCCTTCCTGAATACAGCCATCCATATTGCATCCGCGCAAGCTCTCTAGCCCCAGTACCATTTTTTCAGAGCAGTGTTGGAAGGATCCAGGATATCCACAAATTCAGGATAAGACCCACAAATTCAGGATAAAAAGATAACGCATAAAATAACCAGACCGTATATGGAGTGGCATGGGATCAATGAATAAAAAGGAAATTACACTGTTTGATTAAATTATTTCAAAACAACATAAATTATTATATGCAGTAAAAAAAAATTTACTTTTGCAATCCAACGAGTTTGTTAATTTCTGGAAAGAGTTGCTTAATGTTATCATCAACTAGCAAAAACAGGTAAATAACCATAAATCAATTATGGTCCACTTAGTATGTGAAAAGTAATTCATATGCATTGCTTGACTTGAAATGTAACTTGTGCAAAATGGGTCAAGAAAGGTGGCTGTAACACAACTCCAAAGTTGAGGGGGTCTATCTCTCTCTGATGTGTTGTGATTGAATCTGATGAAAGAGTTTTTTTCATTAGAGTGTAATATCCCTGTTTGTGCATCTCCAGTGTGAGATAGAAGAACGTTTCAACTGGTTCCATTTTGCTGCAGTGTCATCTTAGTAGCTTTCAGGAACTGAAACATTCATCTTTTATGTGGACAACATGAATCATCCTTATTTATTCTATTTAGCAGCCATGTTTTCTTTTAAGTCCAGAGTAACACCCGTAGTGACTGATTAATGACACCTTCTCAGAAATCTTACCTCAAGGGGCGTCAAGTCTGTGAATGAACAGGAGTGTCTTGGAGACAGAATCTCTTCCAGAAGTCCATTTCCTCTTCTGTAAATGTATTTTCTGGTGTTACCATAGAGTTTGTGTATTACAGACTTTTTAATAGGCAAAGAGATTCTTCTTGTATTTTTAGATTTCTGCTGTGTTTGTTTTTTAAATAACATGTAGTCACCAAAAAGGCCTGAATTCTGGAAAAGCTGAATCAAGAATATCCTTTCAAATATTAATCTGAAATAGAAATAGCCAACTCTTGTTTCTGACTGCCTTTCTGTTTTCTAAATTGGGGACTGAAGTTGTTTCCCTGTAGCAGTAAATACTTAACTGTAATGGTCCACATGTACTCAGAGCTGTAGTATTGTATTTAAATGTATACTTCACATATTACGTACAAAATCCAAAACATAGATGTAACATTAAGATGTAGAACACACACACCCTTTTCCTTGTCAGTGAAACTGTGGGCAAACTTTTTTTAGCGTATAATAATTAAAATTTGGTAGGGCTACCCAGGCCAAATCTATCCCAGAACCTACAAGTTAGCATCCACTCTTACTCTAAAGTGTGTTCTTGTTCATTTTATTCAGTGTTTTGACATTGGGGAAAGTCATGATTCCTGAATTGCTGTAAGACACTTGAGTTAGAAATTCACTTCCCTGCCACAGTGCAACTGCTGCTTGCAGTTTCTGTGCCAAGAGAATTTTCTTTCCAGAAAAGGAAGCAGATACTGTAACTTCTTACAATTTATTAAGAGGGGGTTCTGATCTTTGGTTTCCAGAGAACACAACTCTATGCATTCAGATTTTCAACTTCCAAAGATGTTTCCCTTAAATCCTGATGAGAACAACAGGTTTTGGATTGCATATTAATTTCCTATTTCTTTGTAAATTCTAGCTTATGATATAATTTACTTCTCAGAGTTTAGTTTGGTGGGCTTCAGAAAGAATTTCCAGATGTTAAATTTGATTAGAACAGGTCAGCTGTATACACAGAAAACCTTCCCTATGTTTAAAGTATTTCCATATGCTCTGAATGTTTAAAACATTTTATTGCAAGCTTACATAGTTCTGGAGAGCTTTGTAAACTAGAGAGGCTCACACTAACGGTGCTTTTGGAAGGAAAACACATCAGGCTTTCATTCCTGTTCCTTCCATCGCGTATACAGAATTTGAAGTTCAGTACCAAAGGGGTTGCTGCTGGTTTCTGATCGATTAGGGCAGTGGTTGGCAAACCGCGGCTCTCGAGCCGCATGCGGCTCTGTGGCCCCTTGAATGCGGCTCCTCTGCATCGCCCAGCCAGGCAGAGGCGCCACACTCCAGCGCGCCCCAGGCGGGAGGAGCCAGCAGGCGAGCGGGTGGCAGCTGCCTCACGCTCGACCACAGCGCCGCAACATGCGCGCCGGGCTGGCAGCGAGCAGCGCCCGCTCCTCCCGCAAGACCGGGCCGCTCTCCAGCCCCTAGCGGGAACGGGCCAGGGGAGGCGGGGGCCCGGCCCTCGCGAAGCCCCCTCCCCACCCTTGGCTGTCGAAGGAGGAGGGGGCGGCACCACTGTGCCTCTGCCAGGAGGGTCTGTCGTGAGCAGTGCCCGCCCCCGGGCGGAGCCAGCCTGGCAGGAAGGGGCCGGCCCGGCCGTTTGAACTCCGGGTGCGCAGGCGGGCTCCCGGAGCCGCGGAGAGGAAGGAAGGGCGGCAGGGCGCCTCTGCCCCCGCTGGGGCTGCATCCCTGTGGGGGACTGAGGCTCGGGAGGGCTGGTTGGTCCAGCGGGCCGCTTGCCGCGTGGGGGGTGGCAGGCAGGCAGGCGTGGGCCGGCCCCTTGCGGGGGGACTGACCCCCCACTCCAAGCTGGCGCCGGTGCCTCGGCCCCCCCTCCAAGCTGGCGCCGGTGCCTCGCCCCCCCCCCCAGCACCATGACAGCCTCCTCACGTGGCCATTTCAAAAGAAGTTTGTTATGCAAGTCCAAGGTGTTTGTGCTGTTCACGAAACACAAGTTGAGCTTCTCTCGGGTGGATGGGACTAGTCATGGGTTTGTTAGATCTAAGCTGCAGTTATCACACAGTGGAAGCAGTACCTACTCAAAGTATGAGGGGGCAAAATCTGTGGCTTTAACTGATTAATTGAAATTTTAGTTTCTGTGGAACTACCAGTTATCATTGATGGGTATATGTATTTGGGACTATTTTAATGTTCCACCTAATGACTTGAAGCCTGCAGCCAACGTCTTGGATCGATTATTTCAAATCAGTATATAAATGTTAGCCTTCCTTGCCACTGCCCATCTTTCTTGGCCATGTAGATTGCCATTCTCTGTACCAATTTCCTTGGATTTTTTTTAGCCTTCTTCCCCCCCCCACTTTCTTTTAATCTCCCCCCTTCTAACTATCCTTTGCTGTACCTCTCAGCTACCTTTGACTTTTGCAGCTTTCTTAGGCCCAGTTTCCTCCTTTCTGGATCCCCTGCTGCCTCAACTGTTTGTTCATTAAGGTTTTCTGCTTGCCTTTATTCCTCTTTGAACTGCTCAGAATATAATTAAGACTTTGGGTGCTCCCTTCTTTTGCATTAGAACCAATTACCACCAGAAAATTCATCACTGTTCTAAAAACATTTAAGTGAATCATAAAGCAGATTTACTTAATTAACTAATTAATAACTAATTTATTAATTGGCAGATGAGTGTCAAATGGAAGTCATGTTTCTGCAGGCAACACAGCATCATGGTGGCTGCAGCAGCTAAACTGAAAGTGTTCTCTTCTGTAGTTATATTCACTCAGGCTTTAACAGTGAAGCAGAATATGAACCTAGAGGCGTGCACAGGCAGGCATGAGAAGGTAGCCCTTTGGTCAGATGTACGCACACACAAATGTTCAATTAGCTGCTCTGTCTTGCCACGTTCAAACCTTCTAATCTTGTCTTGCTGCTTACATGCAGGGAAGCCGCAGAATCCCACACAGCAGACGAGGCTGCCAAGTCTCTACTCTTTGTCATCTGGTCTGAGCGTAAAAGATCAGAGGGAGCCAAAGATCGGTGCCAGCACAAATCTCCCATTCAGAGTCAATCAAGCCATGTGTTTCTTGGCTCCGTTCAGGAGAGCATTATGAACATACTAATTCTAATTTTTCAGTGTGATGTGTATTGGAACAGCATACAACTGGGAGGGAGGGGATTATTTCCTCGTGAAACTAAGAATGCAAAAATGTAGAAGTTTTATTTTTTGCTCCTTAAAACTGCAAACTGTCAACACGTGTTCTTTAAATAATTAAAACATGATCCCACCTGATGTTTCAGCAGGCGCCCTGCATGCATAATTTGGAGTCTGTGTATGATGTTTTGCTGGACTCCTCAGTCCTTGGAGGTATATATGCAAAAATACCAGCCAAACTCGAGTCAAGCTAACAGCCCTAAAGACCCCCAAATGGACACTTCTTGCCATTGCTTATCAGTACTAATAAATTCTTTTTGCTTTATGGGTTTCACTGCAGGAATCTGGTGACTGTTAAATTTTACAGTTCTGTCATCTTCAAATTTAATTCCTGGTTCTGATTCTGCACTTCTCAATTCTGCTGCCAATTGTGTTTCTGCTTCATTTGCATAATTAATGTCCTTAAACCTGTTGGTTTAGAATGTTTCAGACAGAAACGTTCGTGTTCTCTAATGAGCTAAACTTGAATTTTCATGCCCTGCTGAGTGAGTTGTTTGGTTTTTCCTTGCTGTAGTTGAGACGGCATGCTAGAAGTTGTTTGATTTAGTCCTAGCCGCAGCTGCTGCTTGTGTTGGAGTAGGATGGGAAGCATACAATGATGGGTGGTTCAGATGTTAATCTACATATAACAAGCTGCGTTATATGCACAAGCCTTATACTACACCAATATCTTCTGGCTCCAATCTAGAGGCAGATCGTGTTGAATCATGTTAGTCCAGCCTAGGGAAAATGAATCATTTGGGAAGTGAAGCAAACAGCGTGATTGCAGAGTAACTGCAACCACTCTACCAAATGAGACCAAGACCAACTTAAGATCTGTGCCTTGCCATTTGCCCTCCTAAAGATTACTGTACCATATGGTATACTGCAAAATAGTAATGAAACTGTATACAATAGCAAGAAGTTTTTAAAAATAAGGCCAAATTAAGGAATTTTGGAGGATTATTCAAGAAAAATAAGTAAAGCATAACCACCATTTCCCCCAAAAAATCCTGTTAACATGTCATGTTTCCTTAAACCTCTGACATAGCGGAAAGTCTATAAAGTCATAACTGTGATAGAGAGGTAAGTATTATAGATTTTTAAAAAAATAAATCTGATTATTTTGTGCCTGTTTCTCTCTGGAGAAAAACAAGCCTTTCTGTCCACATTTGGGAAGCTAAATTTTAACCAGGTATCTCTTCCTCCCCCTTTCCATCTGACTTTAGGAAGAACAGCTCTGCTTTTCAGATACAAATCCAAATACTATGTGGCAGAATTGTTTTTGTCTTTTGTTACAACAGTCCAAAAGTGTTTCAGTTACCATTTCATACTAGGATCTGCCAGATTCTAGTCATTCTAACTCCTATACCATGCTGGTTCTTACTGGTTGGCGAAAGAATCAACCATTCATGCAACCCCTTCTGATCCCCAGCAAGATAATTCCTTGGATTGTGTGCTCCATGTGGCAGAACAGCCATGCATATTGGTGGGATGGGGCGAGGAAGGATAAGAGGATGAAACTGGCCCCTTTCCTCAGCAGAGCTGCATTTGCAGAAGTGGAAGGCGAAATGATTTTACCCTCTTACCTTTCTTTTGCTGTAGACCAATTCCTGAATGTTTACACTAAAATTTAAGACACTGTAAGAGGATGCCACAGTAGTTAACTACTATTTGGTTAACTAGGGCCTATGAAATAACATCAGGTGCAAATATTCTTATGGGTATTTTACTGACCAGCCCTGAATGTCCTTCGTTTCATTTCTCATTATTTCAGGGAGTAGTGAATTCTGGAATGCTGTCACAGATGATGTCATAGTTTCCAGAATAAGTAGACCAAAGAAGGATTGGGGGTAATGGCATATTTGGAGCACTGAATTTTTCTCTCTTGGGGCATATATTTTCCATTACAAAAAGGCATAGGATTTCCTTGGCTCATTTTTTATCACTGTTGGCTTTTTGGCTCTGCTAGATTTTATTTCTTTATTAGAACAGATGTGTAAATGGTAGCATGACTTCTTAATCTCTTTGCTGTTTGTTTTGCATAGTGTTAAAATAGAGACCAAACTCTTCTTTCCTTAATGATAGCAGAGATGTTGTCTTTCACTGTCAATGTACTGTTAGGGTTATTTTGGCCTTTAAGCCTTGTTTGACTAGAGACAAATAAAACTTCCCTCAACACAGAAATTAATCATAAAGCTTCATCAGAACGAATGCTTATGTATGCTGTTTCTCAAAAGAAACTGCAAGGATTTGTGTCGGCTGCTGGAACACTTCCTGGAGACAAGGAATCATATCAGCTTTCTTATTTGCCTTGCTTAGGGAAATATACCAGTAGTACTGAGGTGCTGATTCTAGGTTACCTCCAGTCCAGTGATATGTTAGTGACATTAATTTCCCAAGTTTGCGATATTTTTTGGGTAAATAAATGAAAAATTCCATATTAAACGGGTATGTCTCAAGTTCTACAGTGCAATGGCCTCTTCCTAGTGCATCACATTTTTATCTAGTTTTTTTTAACTGGTCTAGAATGATACTTTGCCACTGGGGAGTTGAGAACCAGCTTGCGTTCTTTAAACTTCTCTGAATAGGAAAGGGGCATTGTGCAGAGCTGAGGAAGGGCTTAAGGCATTGGCTGAACTGCATTCCGTTTATTGGTCTGTGAAAGAATCCTTAACATGAACTTGAATTGGTGTGTCCACTTCCTATCAATGCCTGCTTCCTTTGGACAGCATTCCCATGAAGTTATTTTAAGAAGATTTTAAGAAGTTATAATGCTGTGTTATGTAGCTTTATTAATCGAAGAGAAATATTTCCCCTGTACCTTACCCTTGCCCTACAAGTTTCCAAGTTGAGCAACTATTCTTGAGTATCAGAGTAATCTGCTGTGGTAAAGTGGAAATGGAACTGGCAAGTGTTCTGTACACTAATTAATAATTGCCATATTATGTATCTGTACATGATTAATCCTCAAGGGTGAAGAGCTTGGCCCCCTGCCAAGGAATAGTTGATTATTTGAGTAAATCGTCAAAGCTATATTACATCGTTGAAGTTACCGTATTTTTCACTCTATAAGACGCACTTTTTTTCTCCTCAAAAGTGAGGGGAAATGTCAGTGCATCTTATGGAGCGAATGCAGCGGCAGCGGGGCGCGCAGCCGGCCGGGATGCCGCCAGCTCGGGCCAGGAAGGGGGGCGGTGGGGAAAAAAGAAGGAAAAAGAAGAAGAAAAAATATTTTTTAAGACCTGGCGGGTCTTTAAAAAAAATATTTTTTCTTCTTTTTCCTCCTTTAAAAACTTGGTGCGTCTTATGGTCAGGTGCGTCTTATAGAGCGAAAAATACCGTACATTCATTACCATTGTACAATGCCCATTACACATGCTGTATGTGATCCTGCCCTAATGTGTTCCTGCTCTAGAACCTGTGTGATGTTTTAAAACCAAAGTGACCAGTCCTTTTGAGGTAAAGAAAAGTTGGCTGCCAATGTTCTCAACACTTTTGTTATTGGTGGTATTTGTGGTACTTACCCAGGAGCTTAGTTCTTCTATGGTGCAACTGTTGCAACCCCCAATGTTCATCCAGCTACAACCTCTTAATCATTCCATTCAAACCACTCATAATTCCTTATCCATTCATTCTGATGAGTCTCTTAAGAACACTCCTTAATTCCATCTTTTCCCTGTACATCCAGATGCCCTTCCCCAGATCACATTGTAGGGGATTGAGGTCCTTCTTTACCACTGGAGAACTGTGTGATTTATATGGATCTCTTTAAGTGGCTGTTAGCAGCTTATTTGGTCCAAAACCGTGTCCTGAGCGTCAATACTTTATGGCCTCCTTCCAGCTGTCAAAGATGCAATGCTAAACTATCATCTCGATCACCAATGTCTTGTCATTTGGAGAATATGTATGGATTACAGGAAGTTCATTCCTCCTACTTTTTCACACATGAAACCCAGAACACTCTAGTTGTCCAATCATCCATGGACAGAGCAGCAAATACCTTGTTCTGCCCCAGCTTAAAGAGGGCAGAAGACTACTAAACCACTGTACATACTGCAAATCATTAGTGTGCATGTCTTGCTACCAGTATCTTCTTCAGAACAACATGGCCCCAATCCTTCAACAGCTCCCAGAGGACAAGTGTGGTCCTGTTAAATCCATCCAGAAAAAAAGCTCAGAAAGTTTGAGAAATGCCATCCTCCCCTCCTACACACTCCCTTGTTCCTCTCAGGAAAGCCTGGCCCAGCCATCCTTCTCAATTAGTCCGCCAGTGCTCCGTGGATCTTTTGTAGTGTGGAGCAACCCCCCCCCCCAAAAAAATCAGGTCAGAACTCTTCCTCCTTTCCCTGTCATGTGCCTGTATATGTTTTCAGATCAGTGGATCATATGCTGCCACCTGGGGGTAAAATATGGGCCTCAGGTTTGAAAATTTTGAAGACCACTGCTCTATATTATCCTCCCTTTTCTCATTCCACACTCTTGCCTCCTAGTATTTCACTTTTTCTGGTATGGGAAAAGGAGAAAAAGTTCTCTTTACCCATAACTTTTTAAACTTGTATTACACCACTGTTGTCTCTTCTTTAAACAAAAAGGCCCGAATTTCCTTAGCCTTTCTTTGTAAAGTTCCAACCTCTTGATCACATTGGTTGCCCTGCCCTTCTTTGTACCTTTTACAGCAATACAGTATCCCTTTTGAGATACAGCAACCTGAAGTATACATAGTATTTCAAATGCATCTGCACCACTGTTGTATTTTCATTCCCTTCCCTATTAATCCCTAGCCATAGACTTTGCCTTTCCCTCCACCACTGCTGCATACTAAGGAAACATTTTCATTGAGCCATCCATGACACCTCAGAAATATCTTTGCTAGTCAGTCACCAACACAAAGGCAGTACTATACAGATGGTGGAGCGGGCGGCCTTGTGGCAATGGTACTGTCAAATGCTAGGTGCTTGGAGAGGGTTCTCCAAGCAGTCTTGCTTGAATGGCAGCTCTGGAGAGATGGTCCCTTGAGAATTCAGGGCTTTGTGCAATTACCTAGGTCCTTCTGTCAATTGTCACCATGGAGACTGTTGCAAAGTGTTGTGGTTCTAGCAATAGTTTGGGCCCAATTACCATGATGAAAACATGGCCCTCTGCTACCACTTTTTCTCCTCCTAAGATCTGCACTCCGTTATCCATCTAATTCTTTTTGTATTGTGGTAGAATCCATAAGCCCCAATTCTGGGTTGCTGTTTTGAGCACCATGCACTAACCCACTTCAAATTTGTTGAGAGCCAAGACATTTTTCCCCCCTCACTGTTCATTAGATTAATACATATCAAAATCTTAATAAAAGTTATTTGGTGTGCAGGTTGGGGAATCAGTAGCTCAGCAGGAACTGATGCTGTTCTACAATCACAGGAGTGGCCTTGGTCTTCAGAGGGACAGGTTTTTCTTTTTTTGACAACTAGTAGAAAATCTGAAGTTTAGGCAGTGGGCAGAAACTGTCAGGAGGCAACAGAGGTTTAAAAAAGGTGTTTGAATTGGACAGGCCAGTGAATATACTACACAAGTCCCCTAGAGTGTTTTGTAACATTCCTCTGCTCTTTCATAGGCTGTAAGCGTATGAATGCGTAGTTGAGTGGCTTAAGTGAGTTTTTTTCCTAAATAAACATATATTGGCTTTAAGGTGCAGTTCTGCTGGTGACCTTGTCTAGCTAAGCAGAAGTATAATCTTGGTCTACTATACCTCCACAGAGGGAGACCCTGTTCCATTCTGTTAACCTCTTCCCAGCTCTGTGTATGTCCCTTCTCCCAGAATTAGGGCAACATCTGGAATTAATGTGTAGTATTTAGGAAAGATGTTATTGGTGGCTTTCTCCCCCTGCCATTTGCCATTCAGGTTTTAGTATAGTTGGTCACATTTTATGCGGTCCTGAGTATAGGAAAGGATATGTAAGTACATTTGTGAAGTGTTGGAGTTACAGATTCCATTCCTGTAGTGTTTAACTTTGAAGCCCTAAAGTATTTCCAAATGTCTTAATGCTCTGTTAGTCTGGCTCCAGTGACATCTTGAAATACCAGTACATGGAGGTCCCGCAGAGGTTTAACGCAACAATAATGTTTTTATTTGGTAATTGATTGTTCTGTTCAACATTGCATCATACTAAACTGTCTCCTCCTAAGAAAAGTTGTAGATAAGAGACGTCACAACAAAGACCATGGGAAGCCCAAAGTAGACTGTTTGTGGTAAAGGCTGCATTCTCTAGCTATGTCTGTAAGGAAGCTGCTGAGACAAAGATTTTCCAATTGCTTCAAGATGTGAGCGATTTGGTCGTAACCAAAGCTGGAGCTCGACCACCTTGGCCTCTCCTTCTTTCCTGAAAAAGACAGTTAGCTGCAACTATATATGAAGTTGCTAGGAGAGTGGAAGATTTTGCTTGGATGGCCAAAATGGAGACATCATCTGCAAACAATGTGTGGGGAAATACTTGGATTGCTATTTAAAATTTGGGCATAAAGTATTGCTAAATAACTGATGTTTAAGCTTGGGTTACACCATAATTCTTTTGTCACCCAACTGTTTGTCATCCAAATACTTGTGACCCTTTGTCTCTTCAAACTAGGGATCACTGGATGAGTCACTGAGAACACAGTGCAACTACCTGGATTCATAGAGTTGGAAAGGGACTTACAGGCCATCTAGTCCAACCCCCTGCTCAATGCAGGATCAGTAGAGCATCCCTGACAAGTGTTTGTCCAACCGCTGCTTGAAGATTGCCAGTGAGGGAGAGTTCACCACCTCCCCAACTCTTATTGTAAACTCTTATTGTAAAACAACTCTTATTGTAAAAACATTTCCCCTAATATCTAGCCGGTACCTTTCTGCCCATAATTTAAATCCATTATTGTGAGTCCTATCCTCAGCTGCCAACAGGAACAGCTTCCTGCCCTCCTCTAAGTGACAGCCTTTCAAATACTTAAAGAGAGCAATCATGTCCCCCCTCAACCTCCTCTTCTACAGACTGAACATTCCCAAGTCCCTCAGCCATTCCTTGTAGGACTTGGTCTCCAAGCTCCTGATCATCCTTGTTGCTCTCCTGCACCTGCTCCATTCTGTCACGTCTTTTTTGAAGAGAGGCCTTCAGAACTGCACACAATGCTCCAGGTACAGCCTGACCAATGCAATGTACAGCGGGACTATGGCATCTTGTGATTTGGATGTTATGCCTGTAGGGTCTTGGCTTGCCAAACCCAACAGATGTCCTCTGTACAACTGATACTAAAATGTTCTTATATTCCATGGTTTTCCTGCTACATCCTTGTCTTTAGCAAGTGCCCATAGCAGCTTAGAAAGGATATGGTGAGAGAGGGTATGGCTAATTAAAATATTTGGTGTGATTTTAGTCATGCTTAATGCTGTTAGCCTTTGTCAGTCTGTCAACAGCAGCCTCAGTATTCATTTGTCATGTAATTCTCCCAGTTTTTCTATAGGACAGAATCTCTCAAAGAACAAGAATGGGAGTGAGGCCAGGGGTATAGCTTGATAATGAGGTATATGGAAAGATGAGAAGTTTTGGTCTCCCCGCTTATCTAGAGCAGCTGTGAATATTGGTGAAAACACAAATGGCAGGGAGTGACACCATCTAAGGTAAAAAATAGGGCAAACATACCTCAGTTGTGTGTGGGCAGAGTATCCTTTAAGAGTAGAGTTGCCATCCTTGTGAGTAAAAAGAGATGGGGTGTAGAGATAAAAAAATATTTCTGGAAATTTTGAAGACATGGACCTGCCCCCCAAATTAAAGGGGACATTTGGGGGAAACTGAAATACATGCAATATTTCCCTATCTAACCAAAACTTCTTTCACTGATTGCCAAAGCAAACAGACAAAAAACAACTGCAACAAAAATTAAAACCAAAGAACAGAAAGTTGCAGACAAACAATATATATAAATGTAAATCACCAAAAGTGAATACAAAATATTCATAGTCTACATAAAATACCAAGACAAATCAGAAATGCATGACCAACAGATTATCTCTGTATATACATGGGTTTGCTTATTGCTATGTGGAGCAGCCCTGGCTCTTTACTGAGTACATGTTTCTTGTATCCTAGTAATGTTTCATTGTGGTATATTGTTTATGTTTGATGAGCACTGAAGAAGACATGGTTGAAACGCGTTTGGTCATGCATTTCTGGTTTGTTTTGATGTTTTATGCATATATTGTAATCACGTTTAATAATATACATTAATATATATTGTTTCTTTGCAACTTTCTGTTCCTTGAACAACATAAAATACATACTTTATAACTTAGTAAGCATATACAGTTATGCTATTTATGGAATGTACAAGTAATAATATCTTCATTTTCTGTAAGAAAATTGCAAGCGTACACAGCACTTCAGAGGTGTTGCAAACTGCTGTGCCCATAGCACATGTATCTTTAATATTTGCCATCTGAGAGATAGGAAAAACTAAAAGTTTAAAGTAAAAAACAAATTCTGTCACAAAAAAGTATATCGTTTAGACAGACGTTAGAGTATTTAGCCACAATAGGTAAGATTGCCAGCATATTTGGGTATTAAGCTAAACTTTACAACATTGGTAAACAGTGAACTCTTTACCGATGTATTACAATTAAACATAATATAACATATTGTTGCCAATTTATTTATTTCATTTGCAAAATTCGTACCTGACCTTTCTGTCCTTCCAAGGGCCACCCAAGTGAGTAACAGGTTAAAAACATACACAATAAAGCATGCATTTTTCTTTGGTTTTAATTGTTTTTAAAACATCAACCAGTATAACCAAGCTAAAATACACATATAAAAACAACAATGAAAACATAAGGCAGGAAGGAGGGCTTATTGAATGAAAGCCAGGTGAAACAAAAGTCCTCACCTGCTGGTGGAAAATGGCAACAGAAGGGGACAGGTGAGTCTCTCTGGGGGGAGAGTAGCAGTGGTTTGGTTCAACAACCAAGAAGGCCTTCTCTTGGGTTTCCACTAATCTAATCTTAGAAGGCAGAGACACCTGAAGCAGGGCTTCCAAAGACGACCACAGTGGTCAGGTAGGTTCATAGGTCATTAGGCAATCCTTCAGGTATGTTAGTCCCAAGTTATTGGGCTTTGAAGGTCAACATCAGCCCCTTGAATTGTGCCTATAAAAACATTTAAGCAAACATTAACATTTAGTCATTTTTTGAAAATTCCTTCCATCTGCTTTTTTGACAAGTTAAAATTGAGCTTGTAATTTTATTTCTGCACTTTTTGAAAAATTCTAACATTAACTATGAATATACCGAATAATAAAATACTGCTGGTCTAAGTTACTAATTGGGTACCAGACTAAAAAGGAGTTTCCCTAATGGTCTGGTGAATGTTTCTGGGGAAACAGTTCATAAAGTCTGGGGCACCTCTGAGAACATGTTCCCCACCCCATTCACCAGATGGTTCTGATATAATAGAAGGATATGATCCAGCACACTCAAAAAAAGTGTTATGTAGGAAGTGGTAATATTCCCAGAAAGTGTGGGGGTTCACAACCTTTGTGGCAATTGATAAACACTCCCCCCTCTTAATCCTTCCTTATGACTGCTAAAACTTGGTCAAAAATATTGTGAGAGATTGGGCTTAAAATAAGGATAGGTTAAAAAAGTTCAAACTAGCCAATTGAAGTGGCTAGATTTTAAAACATTCTCGTAAAGGCTTTTTTACACCATACATCTTGATTTGGGTAGAGCAATCTGTACAACAGAGGACTGCATATGTAGGGGCCAGAAGACCTCATTGTAGTCTGCTGTAGCAGGAAGCAAAGCCAGAAGTAGAAATGTTTGTTTAAATTGGCTTTGTTTGGTGCACAGTCACTGCTGTGGAATGCCCTTGGCACATTGGCTGCATTGAGGGTCCCTTCTCTGCCAGCATAAGGCAAAAAGCTGGGTTGCACAATTTTCAAGGCTAATGAGTGTGTATACGTGTGTGTGTGTGTGTGTCGTCTATCATCTGTCGTGTATCTGTCGTCTATCGTCTGCCTACCATCTTATCGTGTGTGTCGAGTCAGACAGACACATGTGTATGTGTGTCTAACCCTTTAGTCTTAAAAGGGCCCAGAATTGTGGATGCCCCATTGAAAACTTGAACAAATAAATTAAACAACATTTGCTGAAAGGCGAGGGAAATGATAAGGTCAGACTGGGAGCTTTAACAGACTTGATGAACAAAAATTATAATGGCAGTCCCAAACTTAGGGCAAAAAGAGAAGTCTTCTAACTACTTTTCCTCATTCTCTCCGGATTGATCCCTCACTCCAGAAGATGGCCACTCTTCTGCTAACTGCCTTTCTCCATTTCCACTGTCTGTTTTCCCCGGGAACTTCTTCTTTAGAAATTCTCCACACCATCAGGAGGAAAAACACCTCAGCTTCTTCTCTGGCTGCTTCTCCCTCTTGGAGTACACCCCCTCCTTTTTGCCCTGTTGCCAGGCAACTAGTCACCCCAACCTCTCTGTAGGAAACACTTCCCACTAGCGGGCATATTTCCAGACTACAGACAACTGTGCAGGTGAAAACATGTAACACACTTTTTAATAATAAATATATATTTCACAAGGCTTACATACACACACACTACACCTACGTATATATTTTCTTTAAAGCCTAAAATCTCGTCACCTGATGATGAAAATCCCAGCTCTAAATATGCTAAATGCTAAGCTCTTATCTAATAGGACGGCATTTGCATTTTGTTTAACCCAGAACAAAAAATTAAAATAATAAGCTTTTAAAGGCCTTCATCTTAAACTGATTATTCCAGAATTCTGGGATGTGGCTTATTTTGACAGGCTATTTACAGCAGCCTAAATTACTGGAATGTTGAAAATTGAACTTAATGCATTGGTAATACCATTGTATAGAACATGGTAATAACAGTTAGCAAAGGTAACTTCAGTCCCTGAAAGAGGTTGGTTACTTCTGATGTGCTGATAATCAAGGTATGGAGCAAATGAACTCTAATGGCATTGTATGTTGGCTTGGAATGTCCCTTGTCCAAAGTACAGAAATGCTTTCTATTGTCATTGGAGGTGGGATTTATTTTACTTCATTTCTCTTCTGCCTTTCTTATAGGCAGTGTCATAATACACACAGTGAAACAATAAAACTGAAACTTCATTCTTCCCAGAAAAGTCTGCTGTCAATACCAATGTGTCGTAAGGCATGTTCAGCAACAGTCTGGGCTTGAGCTTTTTCAATGCCTGCTCTGTGCCCCTAGAACAGCCCCCTGGAAGAGGTTATGGGGCTCCTCCTGGCTTCCCAGCGGGGCTGCAAGACAGTGTTATTCTAGAGCCTTTTTAGGGCAGATTGATACTGGGCAAAGGGGGAATAACTTGCTTGTAGGGGCATAAGGTGTTTTTAGATGGGGGTTTGATGTTTTTATATCTTCTCAAGTTTGTTCTATCAAATTGTTTTTATATTGTTGTTACTCACCTTAGGTCCTGAGATCCTTAGGAGAAAGGTGGGCATGTAAACATTTTAAATAAATAAATGGGAGTACACAATTAGGAAACAGTGAAATAATATATCCAATAAACTTCATCGCATGATTAGAGAACAATTAAATACATCCAATGAGCAATTTAGTAGGGTGGGGGAGCAACCTAATTTTCTTTCACAGACAAAAATTGCATCCTTATTCCCTTTATCAAAGTGCCCTCTTGCACAATTCTGCTTTACCACTTCCCTGTTCCCTTTTTCCCATTCTGTGGAGCAATAAAAGTATGGGAGCCTTCCTGAACTCATCAGCGAGATGATTCCACCAGCTGGGAGCTGCAACAGAGTAAACTTGCATATAGGCAGCTGTTGTACTTACTGCTTTGCAGGGTGGTACATTCAGAAGATTGCCCAGATGAGCATAGCTGCCACAGTAAGGCATATCAGGAGAGGTGGGTGTGAGACCATGAAGATAAACATTTTAGGATGATGATAATATAACTGGTCTGGAGAAACTTTTAATCAGTAATCAGGCCAACTTTTTCTTTCTTCTTGCCAGAAAAAGCCCAATGGGAATGCTGCAGTTCAGCCTGGTTCTCTTCATCTTTCCTAACTCCCATTAAACATTCAAATTAATGTGGGTATGTTGCTTTCTCTACTATATGGTCATTTTGAATTTACCAGCAGTTGACATTCTGCCTCTGAGTACAGCCCTCAGTTTCCAAGACCCGTGCAAGGCTGTAAAACATAGGATGTTTTGGAGGTCATTAATTCATAGGGCTCTCATAAGTCAGAAACAAAACACATGAAACACACACATTACACACGTGGTAATAATCTGTTTAATAAGCTAAAATCTGTTTCTTAGAATGGCAAAAGCAGATCAAGCCATATGTTGACATGTGGCAGATTTAAAAGACAACCAGTCACTAGTGATGAAGTATTTGATCTCATTCTAATAAATCTGTAGAACATAGTAATATAGTATTTACTCAAATGCGAGACTAGGGTCATCCCACCCCCCCGGCATGCCATCAAAAAAAGAAAGGGTCATCTTATATTCACATACTTGTAACAGTTAGTTCCAGCAATAAAAACATATGTGTACATACATTTTTACAGTGTCATCTTTTCAAGTAAATACGGTAGTGACAATGTGTAGATATTATAAGAGTCTTAAAACTTGGTTACTTGTTCAAAATCTGAACCACGTGTTTGCATGTGCTCCTTGGTAAGGTAGTCTATGATTCCTGTATAGGGCCCACTTTGCTCATCTCTTTCACTGAGACCTTTGTTTTTGTCACTAGACTGCTACCAGTATTGTTTATCTTTTAAAAACTTTTTTCCCTTATGCTGAGGTTGAGATAGAGGTGAAGAGATTAAAACAGTCTCTTGGTGTTTCTTCAGTCCATGCATGTAGGATGTCCTTTCACATAAATCAGGCCTTGCATTTTTGCCATGTTGTCTGCCTTCTAAATTCCCATTAGACATTATGAACCACTTTCAGTGTTGTAATTCTGCCACTGGGTAATGGGGTTCATCATGCTGTTTTTTTGATCTGCTTGATTAAACTTAGTACCGTGGTTGAAGAGCTCAGCTTTGGTTTTTTCATGTCACAGGGGGCTTGGATAAGATTATTTTCTGTAGCCCTGTAACCTCACTCTAAGTTTATTTGTGAAATGAGGAAGCAAGAGTTCATTGTCCCATAAGATGAAAGGAAGCACTGTCAGTAAAAGTTAGCAGTAATTTCAGCAGCCAAGTATACGAACTTGTGGGCCCAGGTTCAGAGGTTGTCTGTCAGAACAGCTGGAAACTTCACCCATTGTGGCATTAACAATTTGGGCCTAGCAGTTGATTATGGAAGTGGTTTTGTGTGGATCTCACACCTCAGATGTTATCCTAGCTGTCCATTCTTACATTAATATCCACTTTGCTCAGACAAAGACATTATGGGCTCCTTTTAAATAGCATGAGAATGGATAACTAAAACATGAGGATTTGGACACTGGCAATGCCAGGGAATAGTTTGGGAAGACCACAGAAATGGTTACAATCATTACAGTGAAAGTGAAAACTTGGCCATGTGTACTTTTGTTTTTGAGAAGTAGAGAATGCCGCTGATGACATTTTTATTAAAGTTAGCTAAATTAGTGTGGGGTGGCAGGTTATGGGAGGTAGTAAAAACTACCCAATTTCACATTAATAAAAGCAGCCCATCTTAGTAATTTCTAATACAGAAATAGGAAGACTTCTACAAACAAACAAAAAAGTTGAAAAACAAATAAAAAATATTGTCGAAGGCTTTCACGGTCAGAGTTCATTGGTTCTCGTAGGTTATCCGGGCTGTGGTCTTGGCATTTTCTTTCCTAAAGAAAATAGGAAAGAAAATACCAAGACCACGGTTACACAGCCCGGATAACCTACGGGAACCAACAAATAAAAAATATTATTTATTTGGTTCATTGGCTTGTTACCAAAGGCATGTCATCAAACTTCATGAATTTTAAGTGTGCCATCCAGGAACTAACAAAATTCATATTAGGTGGTATATTTCATTAAGAGTTTAACACATTTAAATGGTTTGCCTATTAAAACTGGAAAGTGTTTGATTAAATGCCAGTAGGGATATGCGAATTATTACTTTTTCTAAAGTTATAGCCGAATAAATATTGCTCTAGTTTATTTCTACCTTCAGTTACTTGAACAGAAACATTTATTGTAGGATGAACTCTACAAAACCTACTGAAGGCTGTTTGCTGGGTGTGGGGGGTTGTTACCTGATACCAGCGTTTACAGTTTATAGTGTTGAATATATGCATGTTCTGAGAGCCAATGTGTCAGGCCTCAGTAATCCAATGCGTTCCTGGCAATAACTTTTCTCCAGACGGTACAGCGAGTTAAAAGTTTATTACAGAAAGTCAGTGGTTTCAGCAGGTAAAAGACTTAAGGCTAGAATACAGGCATGGGGGAATAGTGATACATATATAGGGCAGATACAATAGGGAAGATTAGGTTTGAGAAACAAAGAAACAATACAGAATTTAACTACCGGCAAGTACTTAAGCAAACGCATACAGAAAATAAACGCGCGCGTTAACTGGCTGATCTTCCCGGGCTCCGTCATTGTTTTGCGGGACCCGGTATCAGATCGGCGATTTCCCGGGCGGGTCTCCATTGAGGTGTAGATCTTGGGAGGGAGACCGGGTGTAAACGGGGGAAGGGACGGAGTGCAAAAACTCCATTTTGTCCGTGGGGGAAACCATCTTGTTTCATTCTGGGGTTGTCAGAGAACCTATCTGACACAATGTTCTGAGAGCCAATTCGGAATATGCTGAAATAAGTTATGATGTATGTTACAGCCCTTCTTCTCTCAGAAATGGCACAATCAGTACATCTTCCCACATGAAAAACTGTGTGTGTGAAAAGCTACAGTGTTATGAAAAAGGCTTTAGAAGAATTCTTCTTCCTAATATACTAATTTTAATTTTATTCTTACTGAAAATTTTTTACCATGGAGAAGTCAATTGTGATATCTCATCTTAAATGGGAAGTGGCATAGCCTCTAGAAGAAATGTGTGTTTAACGTTGTTTTGTGTGTTGTGATCAGTCATGAGGTTGCCCCTTCTTGGGAACTAGGAGCAATATTAGGCTTGTTGACTTAGCTGGTAAATAAACGCAGATGATATCCCCCCTTTTATTACATAATTTAAAAACTACACTTGTGTGAAACTGTTAATCTTAAAAATCCTGGAGCTATTTCAGACACATTCTAGAGAGTGCAGGTTATAAATCTTTTAATTTTTAAAAAAGTATTTGAAAACTAAATTATGGTTTTCGTGCATAACTAATAGGATTCAAGTAACAGTAATATGAAAGAATTTTGAAGTCCTGAGTTACTTTGCTTGTTAGTTCTTATGGATTTGCGTATGGATTTTGATACCAGATTTTAAACGCCACATTTCCCCCATGTCCCCTGTGTTTAAAAATATGAATAAAATGCATGTGCACCACTTCAGAAGGAATTCAGGAGGAATGCTGCATTAGTGGTGTGGTAATGGCTGAATGGTGCTTATGAAAAATTGGACTTTGATTGAATCTGATTCCTAGCTTCAGTTTTGGTCAATTTATACTGCCTCCCAATTTGTTTCTGGTCCCAATTCAAGGTTCTGGTGTTGACTTTTAAAGCTCTGTAATGTTTGGGACCAGCATACCTTTAGGACCACTTACTCCTGTACAAACGTACCCAGTCATTGTGGTCATCTGCAGAGGCGCTTTTTTGGGCGCCCCTGCTTTCTGAGACTAGAAGTGTGATACCCCTAGAGAGGACCTTTTCAGTCATGATACCAAGATTATAGAACTCCCTCTCCAGGGATATTTGTCTATCCCTTTCTATCACTTTCTTATGCCACAAACGCTGCTTTGTGTTTTAATTTGCTGTTTGTATTTTAACTCTGATTTCAACTGTTTTTACAATATACTTTTATTTGTGTTCTGATTGTTAGCTGCCTTGGTGGCCCTGATTGGGCAGAAAGATGGGATATAAATATTGTAATTATAAGGTAATCAGCCATTTTATAAGGTTTTGAAGCCGTCCATTTGGCTGAAATCAGAACAGTCACCTTATTCATCCTTTTCAAGTTTGTCTTTTAATTGAGGTTAGAGCACAGAAAGTAAAGGCTTTCAGCCATGCTCTTAATTTCTTATGTCTGCTTTGCAGATTGTACTGTTGAGAATTTCCCCTGAGCAGTTTTGTAAATATCTATTGCACACTGTGATTTTTCCATAACCCCTTGTAGAGCAGTTGCTGTTCACTGTGAAGAATTTGGGTAGAGCTGATCATTGGGAATGGTGTCGGTACCCCTTGTGCTTGAGCCTTCCTGGTTTAGTAGACAGCTGTCTTTTAATATATATTGGCATTGCATCAAAATCTACAACAAAAGTTTGGAGCACTGCATGTAAATAGCCTACACGGTTCTCATCATGCAGTCTCAGTTTAAATGCCTGGCTAGTTCGTCATACCAAACTTCAGCTTTTTTCTCTGTCACACACACACACAAATACACAGCTTTTATATATACACACACATTTATCTGCCAAGGCTGCATGTAGGGGGAAAATGGAGCAGACAGTCCGTGCCCCAAGAAACTGGAGCACAAGGGGCAATGGTGTACTTGAGAGATGGACTGAGGCAGAAAACTGTTTATGTTAGAAGGTTGCACACTTGATTGCTTATGTAAGCAATGTGAACACAAGCAGCACTCTGTCCTGCTGAACTTGGTATAATTTGTTGTAGGGGAGGAAATGGGTGCTTGTAATTTACTTCCACAAGTAGACAGAAAGCTGTTCCCTCTCCCATTCCAGGGAAAATACTATATGCAAGGGCTGTTATTTTTGGTATTATCCTCCCCTTTCTGCTGTTCCATCCATCTTCTACCTGCACTGTCCCCAAGCAGTACTTTCACATAGTCTGCATCTCTGTTCAGAGGATTCTAAAAGGATATGTTTTAACCTAGTGATATTCCCTGGGATGTTCATAGTCCATATTATCAGCCATGGGAGCCTGGTGTCCTTGCAGATCCCCTTATACCTCTTGGGGTGGTATTACCTTTACAGTTATTCTGATACTTGTAAAGTATTCTAGATTTTTTTCCTCTTTATTTGAAACGTATATTTCAAGTTTATTGTTGTTCTTGCCTTCAGGAAATGCGTTTGCATTGTCTCATCTTCCAGAGAGCTCCCCATATACCTAAAGAAGACTCTGGGGCATGTTCTAGGGCAGTGATGGTGAACCTTTTAGAGACCGAGTGCCCAAACTGCAACCCAAAACCCACTTATTTATCGCAAAGTGCCAACAGCTGGGTGGCGGGCAGTCAAGGGAAGGGGAGGGGCTTTGAAGATGGGTGGCCTCCGTGGGGGTGGGGGGAGTCCCCATTGGGAAGCTTCCCCCATCACGGAGGCCAGGTCTACCCACTGGTTTCTATAGAAACCAATGGGTAGACTTGGCCTCCATAGGAGTCTCAGTCGGGAGGCCAGGTCTACTGTCATGCAAACCAATGGGTAGACCTGGCCTCCGGTTGGAGATGGGTTCCCCCCCACGGAAGCCAGGTCTACCCATTGGTTTGCATGGCAGTAGACTTGGCCTCCTGGCTGAGACCCATCCCCCCACGGAGACCAGGTCTACCCATTGGTTTCTATGCGCATAGAAACCAATGAGTAGGCCTGGCCTACATGGGGGGGGGGAGAAGAAAGCGGTAGCTTGACTGTGCCCGGGAGAGGGGGGGGCGGCGGGGAAAGCGAGCCTGGCTTCCTGGGCCAGGATCACACGGGAGAGGGGGCGGTGGCGGGGAAAGCGAACCTGGCCCTCTCCCTTCCCTAGGCAGTCCAGGGAAGGGGCGGGCTTTGAACCGCGCCGCGCTGCCTGCAAGCAGCGCGACGCGGTTCAAAGCCCCTGCTGCCCAGCTGGGTGGCAGGCACGTGCCCACAGAGAGAGCTCCGCGTGCCGGACTTGGCACGCGTGCCGTAGGTTCGCCAACATGGTTCTAGGGTGAATATTCAGTTTGTGTGGGGTTCTTGTGAGGGCTGATGGATCCCACTATTGCGTGGAATGCGAGCATATTGAAAGCCTGGTATGCCACCCCAGATTCTTATCATGTACACAGTTATGCAGTGCCTGGGAAAATAGGTTGTGATGAGAAAGCTTGACTGGAATTCCACAGAGAAACACTCAGTAATGTCAGAATTCCTTGGAACACACTTTCAAGACCACTACTATAGAGTGTGCGTCCTTGAGCAGTATAGCAGAGGTAGGCATTATTTTGGCTCCCAGTGAGCTGTCTCTGGAAGACCCCACAAATAATTGTGCTATGAGGATACAATTAGAAATTCAACTCCAGGGTTTCATAGCTCAGAAAAACACACCTCTCAAATCTTATTTCCAAATTTGTCTTGTGGTTTTGAAGTTTATCCCTTTGAAATTAAATGCGACTGCGCAGGATTTCCTGGACAATTTTTCTGTTATGTATGTTCAGTGCAAAAAGTGATCACAATGCTTTTGTGTTCTTAACACACATTTGAGTGGAATCTTGTCCAGAAAATCCAGTTCAGTAACGGGAAACATATTTTTAAAAAATAATGAGATAATTGGTTAAGAGTTGAAAACTATCGTTAATAGATCCATTCAGGAAAAATGAAGGCTGATTTAACTGTTCTAAATTGTCATCAATAAAATGAATGTGCATTTTCTCATGTGTGGCAAATAAGTCTAACAAGATGTCTGCGTGCTTCAAATATTGGAGTTTTAGTACAAACAGCTAAAGAGTGCATAAACCAAGAGTTGTTTCTATAAAATTAGTATCCTTTATTTTTAATCTTTTACTGTATTATATGACTAACATTTGGTGTGTTAAAATGGTGTGGTGTGTGTGGTGAAATTGATATGCTGTGTTGCTAATTTCACATATGAATCTTAATATGGGAACATGTGTTTCCGTTTGCTGTCTAGCCTTGAGATACTTAAGCAGGCTTTGTTGTTTAGATAGCAGCTGTTCTGAATTGATGGATAAACAGGGGCATCATTGTAAATTGTCATTATAACTGTATAGCAATTGATGACGGAAACTGCCTTTGGCCTTCCTTTGTCTGCAGGATGAGAGAAATAGACCAATGTAGGTTAGGAGAAAAACACTCACCTTTTTGGAACACAGGCTAGCAACCTGGGATTGGAGGGGAAGGGGGTTGTCATGAGCCTGGGCTCACTTTCTTGTACAGTTTAGATGATTTTGCTAAATTACTCTTCGCCACATTTGCGCAGTATAGGACACCGGCTTTACTCTTGTTCTGTCAGCATGGTATGCCATAACTAGGATTGGTACATGGCAAGTTCTGCTTCAGGCAAGTGATTATATTTTGGGGGGGAATAGGTGGACTTTTCTTTAATTTAAAATGATTTTATACAATAAATCCACTCAATACATAGAAAGGGAAGTGTTTGGGTCTCTCTAGCTTGTCTGATAACTGTTTAGAGAAAATATATTAAAAGATGAAAGCTCAAATAGCAGCTCATTCTAAATCTGAGCAATGCTTGTTATATGATGTATTGGGAAGAGATGTCAGTGATAGGGAAAACTATATGCTTGATACCTTGGCTGCAAATATATTACAACTTTTGTATAATTCTTTTATAAGGTGTCAGGAAATAAAATACACCCTTGTCTAGCTCTTCAAACTATATGCAGAATATCATAATGAAACCTGGATTAGATTTAGATGAAGATGGAGTGAAAAATAGTGAAAGGAACATTAACTTTTTGAGATATTCAGATGATACCACATTACTGGCAGCAAATAGGAAAGACTTTAAATGACTCCTGGTGGTTAAAGCAGAAAGCAGGATTACAGGTGAACATTAAGAAGACAAAAAGTAATGCCTACTGGGGAATTACACAACTTTTAAGGTTGACAATGAAGAGATTTGAAATTGTTCAAGATGTTCTATTCCTTGACTCCATCATCAACCAAAAAGGAGACTGCAACCAGGAAATCAGAAGACTGAGACTAGGAAGGGCAGCCATGAAGGAGGTAGAAAAGATTCTTAAGTATAAGGATGTGTTGCTGGTGACCAGGATCAAGATAATTCATGCCATAGTATTCCCCATTACTACGCATGGGTGTGAAAGTTGGACAATGAAGAAAGCTAATCCATTTGCAATGTGATGTTGGAGGAGAGTTTTACAGATAGTGTGGCTGCCAAAAAGGCAAGTAAATGGGTTCTAGATCAAATCAAGCCTGAACTCTCCCCAGAAGCTAAAAGGACTAAACTGAGGCTATCGTACTCTGGTCACATTAGGAGAAGACAAGAGTCACTAGACAAAAACAATAATGCTAGAAAAAAGTTGAAGGCAGCAGGAAAAGAGGAAGACCCAACATGAGATGGGTTTTCTCAATCAAGGAAGCCACAGCCCTCAGTTTGCAAGACCTGAGCAAAGCTGTTAATGATAGGATGTTTAGAAGGTTATTAATTTATAGAGTCACTGTAAGTCAGAAGTGACTTGATGGCACTTAACACACACACACACACATTGTCAGCCTACTAATGGTGTGCTCAACTTAATTGGTGCTTCCAATTGGTGAGGGCAATTCTGTTACTGAAGTAGTTTTCAGTTGCCTTTTCTTTCCAATGCAGGTTGCAGTGCACTTAGCATACTTGATTTATATTGCTTTAAATATTATTTGGTATAAGCAGAGACTTTCTGGCAGCTTTTTTGTGATGTTTGAAACTACTCTATTGAAAGCTTGATCTGGCATCTTGAATTTATACACACACATCTCTGGTACATGTGAGATTCTCAGGCAAGAGCATTTTTGAAATGCACAGAAAACATCCAGAATTACATCAAACTGGTCAAGAGATTGAATTGGCTCTTTTTAATATGGCACACTTCTCCTAATTTGCAACCAGCGATGCAAAGTATACTATGTGGTTGCAGCTTAGTAAATTCGAAGCATGAAATGAGGTGAATTTCCTTCAACATATCCAACAGTTCAGCTAAACTGAGTGAATTTTCAGTGTTTACATGATCAAACTTGCACAAGTGTCATTTGGTTTTTCAGATTTCTCAAGTCTTGACTGTACAGTAGTGTGTCCTTCAGATGGCAGGGCTGGTAAAATTTCATTAGAGAACTGACCTCCATGCCAATATCACGTCTTGATTAATTAATGGCAGGAACACTCTGAGTTAGCTTATATAGTAAGGTAACTCTGGGTCACAGGAGTTTCAGAACCGGTAGCTGTGGCTGGCATTGTTAAGGAAGCATTAACAGTAAAGCCACATCTGATGAGTACCTGTCATGGCTACGTATTTGTGACTTCCAGCCACTTTCTTTTCAGCACCTAAATCGCAGTGCATGAAGAGATTTTGTGGTTAAGGCTCAGCAATGTGCTAGAAGGAAGGAAGCTAGGCTCAGGAAAAGAAAGATCACTGTTCTGTCATGAAGCTTATTGGTCAACCCTGGACCAGTCACTGTCTCTTCACCCACTTCCCAGGGTGGTTGTGAGGATAAAATGGAAAAGGAAGAACCACATATGCCACCTGGATCACCTAGGAGGAAAGGGAGGACAAAATGCATTAGAAAGAGCAAGAAAGCAGTGAAGGAAGAAGTAAGGGGGATAGAATAATAAAATCATAGAGTTGGAAGGGACCACCAGGGCCATCAAGTCCGACCCCCTGCACAATGCAGGAAATTCACAACTACCTCCCCCCTCCACACCCCTAGTGACCAGAAGATGGCCAAGATGCCCTCCCTCTCATCATCTGCCTAAGATCACAGAATCAGCATTGCTGACAGATGGCCATCTAACCTTTTCTTAAAAACCTCCAGGGAAGGAGAGCTTACCTTCTCCCGAGGAAGCCTGTTCCACTGAGGAACCGCTCTAACTGTTAGAAATTTCTTCCTAATGTCTAGACGGAAACGCTTTTGATTTAATTTCAACCCGTTGGTTCTGGTCCGACCGTCTTGAGCAACAGAAAACAACTCGGCACCCTCCTCTATATGACAGCCCTTCAAGTACTTGAACATGGTTATCCTATCCCCTCTCAGTCCTCTCTTCAGGCTAAACATACCCAGCTCCTTCAACCTTTCCTCATAGGACTTGGTCTCCAGACCCCTCACCATGTTTGTTGCCCTTCTCTGGACACGTTCCAGCTTGTCTACATCTTTCTTAAATTGTGGTGCCCAAAACTGAACACAGTACTCTAGTTGAGGTCTAACCAGAGCAGGATTTCAAAGGGCATTTTCTGTGGGATAAACTGCTTTGGCAAATTTGGTTTCAGTGTTAATTTCGACGTTTTCAGTCTCTGCAGTTTCTAATTTTTTTGTTTTAATGTATATTGGGTTTTTATTTTTGTCTTTACCTTGCATGTTTGTTTTTATCTTGTTAATGGACTAATGTTTTTGTATTCTTGCAAATTGTTTCATCTTGAGTCTAAAAAGAGAAGATGAAATATAAATGTTAGTGTCTTAAACGGTGGCCTGTAATATCTAGCCTGTAAATAATTTGACTCCTGCAGACATTTGCAATAGTAGTAACATTATTTGGCTTCTGCCAAGTCCATTACCACATAAAGGTATGTACAATGCGTATCATTCATTTTAAGAGCATCTGCATCTTGGAGGTTATGCAGAATTAAAATAGCTCCAGTTGAAATACAGAGAGACCATGAACCTCCTCATTCTGTGGGTAGATGATCTCCAGAATTTTTTTAAAAGCAAAGTATATACTATGGAGAAATAATCCTGGGATATTTTATTCTAGACTACATTTGCTAAATTTTATACATGCTTAATTTTTCATCTGTTCATGGCAGCATCTTTAGTCTGTATCCTGGGAGATCTAAACAAAAATTAGAGAAGCCACTTCTGAGTACAATTCATATGGAGTGAAACCATGCTTACACTAACAGATGTGAAACAGGAAGTTACATTGGGAAGATGGAAAAACCTACAATATAAAATGTAGGGATATAGTTACATCATACAATACAAACTGGTCCCAGAAAGGTCTTTAGTGTCTGGCAGATACAGACATTGTGGGGACGGGACACAGAAGACTAATATAGCAGATATTTTAATTTCAGAGTAGCAACTCTGGTAGCAGCAGGAGTATTAGCAAAGGCAATCTGGTAGCATGCTAAACTGTACAAGAGCAAGTGATTGGAGATAGGAGTACTTTTGGGAGTTCGCTGTGCAATGCAATAGTGGAAGCAGGGGCATCATTTAGTCAAGTTGCCTGCTTTCTTATATGTGCGTGCATGTTGGTGCATATGCAGCTAGGGCTATCAAAAGGAGATGGTTTTCACAATTTTTGGCATTAATAAAGTCCTTCCCCCCCCAGGTTATTTGAGTGAGATTTGCAATGAAAGTTCTCAAAGTATTGGCCGAGGTAGGAAGCATTGTACACAATCTGAATTGGGTTAAGTTTATCCATCACCACATAGCCATGTTTGTGACATCATCCCATTTGCTACATGTTCCCTCCTTTGTTCCTGTTCACAGGAAGAGGTGCATAAGGGAAAATGGCACTGAACCATTGTCAGATCAGGAAAGTTTCGGTAATGCAGAGAACCCAACAAAACTAACATTCACACTACTTAGGTTTTCTCTTGGATGTATTCAAAGACAGTTGTGGGGAAAGGTTTTTTGAAGCATTTATTGTGATTATTTCTTTATAAAAGCTATATCAGAGTTGTCAATAAATACCCCTTTCCGCTCTCCACATTTTTTAAAGGAAAGATTTTTTTGGCTGTAAGCATGTATACTTGGTATATAATCCCACTGAACAAAGTCACTCTGCATGCTGAACTCATGAACGGTCTCATGTTTGCATTTCCTTTATTCCTGAATGGAAAGCTGACCAAACTCAGAGAGCTTACCCTGGTATAGGAGGATTTCTGACCTAAGGATAAAACACATATGGCAAGTTGTTCCTTGGATGCTGTCCAGATCCTCTCCCCCGCCCCCACCCCATTTCCATCTCAATATTTCTGGTGTGAGCTGTAATCGGCAGATACTTCCCCTGAGTATGGGGTGATGTATCAAATTATCAGTGCATCCAATTGCCAGTTTCAGGTGAAGAAAGAGGAGTAATGCACAAAAGGATGCATCCCTCCAGTTTTTAAATCAGGGATAAACTAGACAGCTGCATAGTAGAATGAGCTGGGTGCTTGTCAAGTTCAAAAATGGAAGGAAATAGGAGGAAAGGACTTAACTGCTGATACTCGTCAGCTGCCTCTGAAGAGTTGGTCACCCAGCATCTCTAATGCTGACTGAAAATTTTTAAATTGCTGTCACATGCTTACTCTCTCTCTCCTCCGTTTTTGGAATTTCAGGCCCTTCCTAGACTTAATTCAGTAACATCAAACAAAACTTTTTCGTGTAATGAGCTATGGGGCAGCAGCAGTGTGCCATTTCTAATACTTTGTATTTTTCTTCTTTTAAAATGCATTTTTTTAAATGCATAAGCCTCTTAGCATCTGTCTTGTATCAGACTAGCCCTGAAATTTCAAGCTGCTTTGGCCTTGTTCCACGGGAGAGCTCATTCCTGAGGACCAAATCAGATGGAGAGCAGCAACTGTTGAATTGCCCTTTGTTTCCCTTTCTATAGCCAGCTTGTAACTCAAGCAGTGAAAATGTGCAGCTATTTGTAGGCACTGGCTGGGAGTACTAGTTGCAAAGTCTCCCAAACAGAAAGTTTGTCTGATTCTGCTAGAATCTGTACTGAAGCAAATTCTTCCATCGCCAGTTAGGCCTGCTGCCTCAGACTTAGCCATGTGGCACAGCTGTGCTCTGTGTCAGCAGCATGACATGTTACTCTCAGGTGGCTGTTTGATGAGGTAGAAATTGTTCAACCTCTACTTCCTGTCATTCATTGATTCTTTTCCTGTGTTTCCATTCCAGCTCTTGTCACTCATTGATACAGCTGGAATGTACAGTCCTTCCTGGAGTGAAGGAAGTTCTGCTAAGGCCCCAGAATCATTACCCAAGTAATAAATGGTTTACTTGAATACCACTGGCATTCAGTTGTATTGTCTGTAGCATTATAAACATAATTATAATAATGCCAGTGCTAATTGGCTCACCTATCCTGGTATGAGCCCTCAAGAGCACAGTACTCATCACAACAGGAGACTGCTTACAGTGTTGACACCAAGGAAATCTAGTGGGTTCAGTTTGCCCCATTCCCTAGAGCAGTGGTTCCCAACCTTTTTTTGACCAGGGACCACTAGGACTTTTTTGTTCGGTGCAGGGACCCCAAGGTTCAAAATAAAAATTCCGAGAATTTGAAAATAAACTTTAATCATAACTGTTAAACATTAAACTTAGAATAATATTTGAATATATTTTTTATAATCGAGAACTTTTAATTGAAAATCAATGTGATTTTTGAGCTTGCATCCTTTTTACAAGCTGGGCAGTTCTGGAGCTAATACTGTTGCTCAGAGCTACATGAATATCATCACTTGCTTCCAATCGATTTCTGGTCTTGTTCTTAATTATAAGCAAAGCAGAAAACCCTTGTTCGCATAAATAAGTTGTGGAGAAGAGCATAAGATATCGCAAGGCGAATCCCCGAACTGTAGGATATGAAATTGCTTTTGTACACCAGAACTCTTCAAGAGAAACTGATTCAAACGCATCCTTACAGTGCCTATCATTTTGGAATTCAGTGAGCTCTTCCTGGATTTCTTCTGCAACCTCTTCAACAGCAATACCCAAAGGATTGCGAATCAGCTCTTGGGTATCTTTTGATTCGGTCTGGTTATATTCCAGGAACTTTATAACTTTGTTTCGCGGACCTTAATTTAGTTCTCGCGGACCCCTGGGTGTCCACGGACCCCCGGTTGGGAACCAGTGCCCTAGAGAGTGACATCCTGGGTGATCACGAAAAATGTAAGGCTGGGTTATTTGAAAGGAAATTGACCTGAGGTTATGCTGATTGTTTAAATCCACTGTTTGTAATGTTTATGATATCATCTGTATATCTGGGTATGGCATTGAGTGTATGTCAGAAAAGTGGTATGTAAATATTTTTGTTATTTAAATCTGTTAAATATAGTTCGTGAATCTCTCTCTTTATTTGAAGTTGCTGTTTTCCCTGTACCTTGGGACCCAAGCCCTCTTACCTTGTTTAAACTTGGCCTCAACTCCCCCCTCTTAAAAACCATGGATGATATAATGCAGTCACAGTGGAATTGGAGTCCTTAAAAATCTCTGATCTGCAGGTCACTCTTGACAAATTGCAAGTAAAGCCTTCACTAAAATAAGAAGCAGAGATTAAAGCCTTTAGTCCATTCTGGAGATATGTTGCAGGATTATTTTTCCAAATGTTTGGTTATTTCATCACAAAATAACCCAGCTCAGCTGTTGATTTCACTGGGTGTCCTTGGAGAAGGTGCACTCTCAGCCTCAATTCCTTAATCTGTAAAATCAGTTTAGGGAATTAGAACAACCCATTTCAGAGAGTGATCATCACCGTGAGCAGAAAAAAAATAGTACTTTAAACATTAGTTGGGCTCACTGTAAATGATGTATTAGAAGTATTGTTTAAATATTTTATCTGGACCTGTTTGTTGGTTTAATTCTAAGTAATGCTATCACTACTTCTCTTCCCTTATGTCCTATTTGCATGTCCAGTGTCATTCCTTAGCATGCTTGTAGTTTCTTAAGTATCAAGCTGCTCTCTTGGTTGTGTCTTGGTTCTTCAGGGCCATCAGTCACTTTAATTGGCTCTGGGTGAACATGTTACCTCATTGCTCCCCATGTTGTTTGCTTTTAGTTTATTATTATTTTTTACCACTCCTTAAAGTGAGTTCTGAAGCTCTTATATTATGATTTTAGGAACTGCTAACAAGATTTAAAATTGTCTTTTATCCACTCTTGCTTCAACATGAAAAATAGTTACCCAGGCTACTTAATATCATCAGTTTCCCAGATTTGTTTTGTTTTTTTAAGTCTGGCAGCACAGAGCTTGGTTTTACTGATATGTCAGTTGGAAGAATGCCAGCCAGAGTAGAAGAGAGACAATATTTTGGAAAACCCAGAAATATACTGGGATACCTCCAACTTCTGAAACTGTAATTTAAACAGGTTCACTCAAATATGAGTGTGTCTGCAATTCTTAGCTTCCTGTGAGTGAATCTAGATGAGTATTTGAAACCTTTTGGACATTTTTCCAAGGAAGTTTTATGTTCAGACTCTCAGTACCAGTGTTTCGATGAAAAATAAGACATTTGACCACTTACAGTCTACATCAAACATCAAACCTAAGCAAAAATAGATTGTATTGCTTGTATTAGGCCCAGGTGGTTGTGGAGAAACATCTGCTTACCTGTCTGGAATTATGTTGCACTTAAGACGTGCATCTTAGATACTTATGAAAGAGTACAAAGAAACCCCTCAGCTTTTATTTGTCTCAACATCTGCTGTGTTTGTCTCTCCTGTAGTCTTCCAGCACAGATTTTTACTGCTGAGTTGCAAAAAAGAGCCATAGGCTGTGCCCACCCCTGTTTTATATCTGTTTATTGACCAGATCAAAGCACTGGCTTTCAGTAAACTTTCTTCAAAGGATGTCACCTCTTCCCTCTGTTCTGTGGCCCTCTTTTGAAAATGAGCTTTAGGGGTAGAGAGATCCAGGTAGCCACAAAATTATGGAACTCAGTTGGAGCAAAGCTTTGCAATTTGCAGACTGTGCAGTTTGAGGCCTCTGTGGAATTTGCAGATTGGCAGTTTGAGAACCAGGTGCTGTTTCTTGGGCAGATTTGGGGCCGCAGTAAAAAGTATTTCTTAACAATTAACCAACAGTTTGCAGGTCCAGCCTCCAATGACTCTGAGATTATTTTGGGATCTGAAGAATGGCCTAGTCATACTGACTTTTCATTAATCCCACACAGTCTTATGTTTCTGTTTCAGAAGGTTATGAGTATGGTTTTTCACTTTAGGTTAGTTTTGTCCAGTTTTTTTAAATTAGATTCTTAGATTTCTTCATCTTAAATGTGTTCTGCAAATTTCTAATGAACAGATTTCATTCCTGTGGGTAATCTGGGCTAGAGACGAGGGTCAGCATGGTCAGGCATCTGCTGGGGCCCAGAGTCTGGCAATAGGACCCATGGTTGATGAGTGACCCATCAAGGGGTGGTGCAAGGGTCAGGGTCTTCAGGAGGCCATCTTGTCCTGGTACCCCAAATCCTGGACCTGACCCTCAGTTTAGTAGTTTGATTAAGCCATTTCTTGAATAGAAAGATTGGGCTTAGGCTGTTAAAGCATTGCCAGACTACTGTTGCACTAGACATCACTCAGTTTCTTAATTAAATTATAGTTCACCTTTCTCACTGAGACTCAAAGCAGAGTACATAGTGTAAGTTAGGGCAGTTGATAGGATCAAATGATAAGCAAGGTAACAGTGCTAGGATTACAGAAATCAAACAAAACATAGGCATGACATGTTACACAATGCAGAATATGGTAAGTATAAAAACAAAACAGTGAGAGTAGGATAATATTCCCAGCAAACAGATAATACATACTGAGCAGAGTGGAATAGTTCATGGTTCAATTCCCTCTATAAAAGCATCTTCCTGAACTATTTTGTTATACTCTAGCCTTATTTCTTTTATAAAAATGCCCTGCTGAACAATTCTCAGAAGTTGCAGGTGGGTCCAAAAATGTTTCTTGAAGCAGTACGGTAACTATTCTGTTACTTTCCCAACACCTAAAACTGAAATACTGTTGATAGGGAAGTGTGCTGTCCTCTCAGCTGTCATTTCCACTGCCGTGTAGATTGTTGTGGCTTTGCCCATGATTGACACTATTCTTTTTCTCTTGTCCTTTCTAACACTCTTCCTGCACTATACCTATCAAACCCTTTTATTTTACTTTCTGTGAAACTTTACAGGCTGCTTCTGTAGTACTCAAGTATAAATATAAAATTTCTGAAATTTTTGAAACCACGAAAAACCTGTTCTCCCCCCCCCCTCAGTTTTCCCCAGAAAAATACAGAAGGTTTTTTTTTAATTGTTATTTATATATTTACTTCATTTAGACTCCACCCGTCTCCCTATTAGGGAATCAAAATGATTTACATCATTTTCCTATCCTTTATTTTACCCTCACAATAATTTTGTGAGGCAGGTTAGGATGAGGATGTTTGACTGGCCCAAAGTCCCCCAGCAAGCTTCCATGGTATAGTTGGAATTCAAATCTGAATCTGGATCTCTTGGATCCTAGTCAGACACAGAAGGGGCCATGGCTGCTTGGCATGCAGAAGGGCCCAGGTTCAATCTTTGGCATCTCCAGTTAAAAGGACAAAGGCAGTAGGTGATGTGAAAAACCTCAGCGTGAGACCCTGGAGAACCACTGCCAGTCTGAGTAGATGATACTGACCTAGATGGACTGAGGGCCTAATTCAGTATAAGGCAGCTTCATATGTACGCTCTGTTCCTTACACCACAATATGCAATATTTTGCTATCAAACAATAAAACGTTTTTGCTGCTTTAACAGAGTAAAATGCATCATTTATGACTTGGTATGTAAAATTATACTCATAATCATATTTATATACTTTCAAAGTATAACTTCCATAGATTTCTAAACACAGAACATCAAATATACCCAGTGTTTGACAAAAAGTGGCAAACTACTGGACTCTATTCTGCCTTAGCACAATTTTTGCTATCTGAGAGGGAGGAACAAATAAAACCTGACATTAGAAAACTAATTTTGTCATAAACAAAATTGATTATATTATTTGGACAAAAACATACAGTCACAATAGGACTATCCTAGCATTCGAATATTAAGCTAAACTTCATAAAACTAATAACGCTAAACTCTTTAATAGTGTAGCATATTTTTGCCAAAATTATTCAGTTAAAAAATAAACATAGCCTTGGAAATATATTAAATATGTGTACAGAATATGTAGTAATTATTAACAAATGCTTTAGATTGTTTTATGCAATGATTTTCATGTCATACATTTTGAATGAGCAAGACCTCATTATAGCAAGCATTTTATTCTTTCCCAAAGAGAAAATATTTCACAGGAGGCCCCCCCCCCAAGTTATCCCAAATTTCCCACTTTTTTCCTTGAAAAAAATGGTGTTTGTGGAGGGGGGGAGCAAGATTTTTTTAATTGAATTTTTCTAGGTCTGTATATTTTTATACTCAAGTAGCAGGCCCTACTGTGGCCCTTCAAGGAAATAAATTGGTAAATCCGTTCAAAACTATCCCCCTGCATGACCCTTCTGTTTCTTGGACGTCTTTAAATACTTTTTTAGAAGGCTGTATGACCTCTCTCTCTTTCTCTTGAGCTGCAGCATACATGTTCTCTGCATTTTATTTGATAAAGTCTTGTCTATTTTACTTCTGACACTAGGAATGCAAAATTAATAAGGTCCATAGCAGGTTATTTCCATTTGCAGGGTCCTGGCTGAAGGACACTAGATACTAGGCTGAATTAACTTTACGAATGATGAAAAATACAGTTGCAGGAGAAGTTCTTGGGTTCTTGTAGCATATCTTGCATGTGTGAACTGGAGACACTAGGAAGTTGCACGCAGTCAATGTGTGATCCACTGAGTATAAGAGAATCATTTACAACCAAACTATGGCGCCTTAGCTTTATAGCTTAGGCTATAAAGACTCCTGCTGTTAGGTCTGGCAGTTCTCAGTTTTGGTGTCCGGGTGGTAGCCATCTTAGAAGTGCTTCAGGGCCTTGTTAAGGTATATATTTAGCAATAAAACTCTTCTTTCCACATTTTATTCCATTCTAAATTTACAAGTTAGAATAGAATGCCTTTGTGTGGGTTTCACATTACAGCTGTACATGTACACCTAGAGGCAACCATTGTTTGTACTCTGGATTGGAGAATAGCAGATGAAGGAGGCCTGTACTTCTAAAAACTGCACCCCAGTTTTGTTCAAGATGGCTTCTTGCTGGTAAGGTCTTTCTCCTCCATGTAAATGCCATACATGGAGGAACTGGGACATTGCGTATTATCGTATAGTTATAGCGAAATTTTAAGGATGGAAGCACTGTCTCTCTTTTTTTAGACATCTTGTAGCCTGCTGAATGAAGAGCCCCGTGGCGCAGAGTGTTCAGCTGCAGTACTGCAGTCAAAAGCTCTGCTCACGACCTGAGTTCGATCCCAACGGAAGTTGGTTTCAGGTAGCCGGCTCAAGGTTGACTCAGCCTTCCATCCTTCCGAGGTCGGTGAAATGAGTACCCAGCTTGCTGGGGGTAAAGGGAAGATGACTGGGGAAGGCACTGGCAAACCACCACGCAAACAAAGTCTGCCTAGTAAACGTCGGGATGTGACGTCACCCCATGGGTCAGGAATGACCCGGTGCTTGCACAGGGGACCTTTACCTTTAGCCTGCTGAAGGAAGGCCATTACAAGTCTAGTTTTGTACTGTAAGAAGAGACCTAATTCAACATAGCTTTGACCCAGTTAGGCTCTGGCAGTAAAGTCTGAAATATACTCCAAAAATCGATTATTGGGTGAACATTTCTTGGTGTGTGTTGGTCTCTTGTTTTTAGTGAATGGATTTTGTCTTTGGTGAGAGTGCTCTCTGCCATGATTAATAGTTTAGCTCTAAAATAGGTTGAGGGAGGTTCAAGGACCTTTGTAGAAGCAGAACTATAGCTTAAGGAATTTTTTTAAAAAAAGATCTTCATACCTCTAAGGACTTGGGGAAAAAAGGCTTCTATCAAGTTTAAAAATGGCTTCTATGAGGATTCTTCAAAGGAAACTTAACAAAATTCCAGGTGGCTGCCTTAAAGCATGTTAAGATAGTTTTAATTCAGTTTCTCTTCTATAGCATTTTTAGAAGACGATGTAGAGCAATCTGCCTCAATTCTCCCCCTCCCCCCCAGACCCTTCCAGCACTATGATCTGATCTTCTTTTTTTTCCGTTTCAGCTGTTGGGGCTCAAACTAAAATACTCTTCACCAAAGAGCCATACTCCCAGGATGCTTTCCATGGTCGCAGTGCCTTCTTACTCTGTGAAGTGGAGCGACCCAGTGACATAGAGTTTGAGTGGCTACAGAATGGAGTTCCTGTCCAAGACACCGAACGTCGTTTCAAGGAAGGAAGCAGCCTGCAGATCACATCTGTTGATAGGCACCTAGATGGTGGAAACTTCCAGTGTGTGGCCCAGAATGTAGTTACTGGAGAAGAAGCTCGCACAACAAATGCATCTTTCAATATAAAGTGTGAGTGTCTCCATTACAAAGTGTGTTTGGTCAGTCAGATACCAGTAATGCAGTCTTAGGGGAATTATTTGGAGGCAGAAGCGGTGACAAAAAATCTGTTGTTGACTATGAGTCCAGTTTTGTTTTTACATTTAAAAGCAAAAAAATAAAATGCACACCAGGGGGAGCCTAAGCCAATTGCAGCTCTGTACTGTGCGTACACACTGGAACATAAGTGAATGTGATTTTTTCAGGTATGATGATACTACGTGTTGTGTCTACCTTTAATTTTCACCCCAAATCCTAATGAAATAAAGTTTGGGAATGACATTTTGGTTTGAAAATATGATCTGCTGGAATGTCTGTTAAGCATCAGCCATTACTAAGAGAAGACAAGCTGATGATGGAAAAAATCCAGGTAGTTGCCCAAAAGAGAGCCTCTCACTTCTTGTGGAGAAAGAGGTCAAAGAGCAAGCAGAACAATGTATGCAAGAGGTGGGGGGGGGACCTCTTGTTTTTTTTGTTCTGGATCACATTGTTTGTTGGTTCCCCCACCCACTCTTTCTTGTGTACTCACAAAAGCAGGTGTGTAGGTAGTTTCATATTTTATAGATATACACTTCATAAATATGCCCCTTGGAATATATGTGCCATTATTGCACCCAAATCATAGGCACTCACTGGTGCTCACATTCTCTGTATAAGCATGCACACGAGCATATTCTCTGAATCACTCACATAGGAATGGAAAGGGCACTGGAGAAACCCACTGTTCTGTCTCAGGCAAGCAAAATGCATGTGATGCTGAAGCCTTGTTGAAACTAAATTGGTGTGAATCTGGATAGTGCCTAAATGGAAAAGTTCCTTGGAACCCTATAAATGATCCCTTGGGCTCTGTAGAGTAAAGGCAGGATGTTAGTTAAATAAATATTCACCTGTGATCTGCAGCAGCAGGCTTTAGCTTTGGGCAAGTTATTTAGGAAAGCAGTTGATAAAGTAATAGTCCTGAGAGGGACCAGAGTACTGAAACAGATCCACAATCTTCTTGTACCTCCCTTCTGCTGTAACTGTGTTCAGGCTAGCTGAGGAATCCATGCCTGATTCAGGGTGGGACTGGAATGAAGGGAAGCAGGGGAAATTTGTAAGGAGCCAAGTGTAAGCCCAATCTCATCAGATCTCAGAAGCTAAGGTGGGTTGGTACTTGGAAGAGAGACCCCCAAGGAAGACTCTATAGAGAAAAGCAATGGCAAACCACCTCTGCTTAATCACTTGCCTTGAAAACTCCACCAAGGTTGTGACTTGGTGGCCCTTTACACACGCACACACACACACAAGTGTAAGCATGGAAAGGGTGCCTGGCTTGGTCTGCTAGCTTGGGTTTAGTATCCCAGGTGTAAATCCTCCACCTGACACTGATAATCCCTGCCTTTACTTTCTCTGTCATCAACTCTGATGAATTCTGCTGAAAGCCATTAGGAATTTGATGCCCTCATTAATGGTCCTTGAAGTGTGATCAAATAACTTGTACAGTAGATTCCAGTACTGCTGGCAGACTGAGTAGAAAGTCAGGCTTGGCAGTGTGCAGGACTCATGTGATGTTCCCAAACACTGGCAAATGTTACATGTGGCTGAAGCATTTGTGAATACATGCATTTGACATGAAAGCCCAGAGTGTGCCCCACATCCCACCCATGATAGGGATAATTCAGTAATTGTGCAGAATAGAGATCTGAATTCTCCTTAGGCTTATTTTCCTATCATAGAGGGTACTTGCCAATTTTAGCTGTTGCGTCACTGTAAGGCCCTTTCTTCATTTCCCTTAAATAGATAGAAAATTGACAGTACTGTAAGAAACCTTTTAAAATCTATATCCTGAATCAATACCTGCAAGTACTAAGTGGACAAAAGTTGGAACTTTTTAGCCTCCACTCGGAGCTCACTTGAGGCTTCAGCTGTAGGCATTCCTATATTTAGCATGTAAATATTTTTATGCTTTAGAGTGGATGTTATAGCTTAGCAAGTGTTTTACATTGTCACTGAAATGCAGGAATGATGTAAGTTTTCTGTGTAAGCATACAGCTCAGGTGTGCTTTTCTAGTGCAGAACAAGTGAGGTTGTGCACAGGAAAGATTTTTGACATCTGGTGTTAGGCACACAATTGTTTCAGTTCCCAAAGTTCTGTAGAGAGGAGGAGGCTTCAACGTGATCTTTGATATTTCTCTCTTCCCTTCACCTATTTTTGGAAGGGATTGAAACAGGAGGAGTTGTTTTGAGGAGCCCAGCCACATTGGAGGATATACAGAGTTCTACACCGGTGACATTGCGCTGCCATATTGATGGGCACCCACGGTAAGGAGCCATTTCTCAGTTGTAATTGGTGCTGCTCTTAGTTTCTCTTTGACTCTTCCTTCACCTGGAATCTTCCTCCTGCAATGAGTTTTTAAGTACCAGAAAGCGTTACAATATCCCCCTAACATTTAAAGAGGGTATATGTGTTTTCTCTGTGTTTCTGTGTATTCCATGTGTTTTCTCAGAGCACTGTTTCTGCCTGAATTTTCTGTGTGGGTGTAAAGACGATGCAGATTTGGTACGCAGATGGGGCTTAGTGGTTTACCTGCTTCCTCTTGGTACAAAGTAACTTTGTGCTGTGGCCTTCTGGGATTGCTGTTAGATGTATTGCTTGTCATTAGACTATCCATGACTGCCCATTTTGTGGTAGGTTGAAGAATTAGTCTTGTTGACCAACCTGATAGCTGCTTTTTGAACAGTAACTCTTGATGCTCATGCAGAGCCATTAACCTGTCTTGTGTTTCTCAGCCCAGCGAGTCAGTGGTATCGGGATGGCACCTTGATTGTGAATGATCATAAAAACTACTCAGTTATCAGCAAGGAGCGAACACTGATTCTCAGGAGTGCGGGTCCAGATGACAACGGCATCTATTACTGCTGTGCTCAGAATAGTGCTGGCTCTGTTTGTAGCAGCAAGAACTTCACTCTCAACATCATAGGTAAATGGAAGTTTTGCTGTCTCAGATGAGTTTCCAGCATCCCTTAAAGTAGGCACAGGATGAAACCATTAAGGGTTATGGAAAAGTATTCATTGTCCAGGGCCACATATAGGGCAACAGAGGCTTGGAGCCATTTCACACATTATGCCAGAGAAATATATGCTTCCCACATTGGCTGTAGCTCCCTTTAACTTACACCCAATCGAGAATCTTCCTTTTATCCTTATTGGAAGTAATATGTTTTGGAACACTGTATGTACTTGTGCAGGTATGTAATACAAGCATGACGTGTGAAACAGGCCTCTCTTAATGGGACCTTGAACTGATTTTGCCATCCTATTCATGCAACAGCAGTTCTATAGAGATTGCCACTGCAGGACTGGGTGTAAGGGAGGTATTCAGTGCCATTACAAAAACAATCAAATAGTCTTTAAGAAACATTGTGCAGTTCTGCCACTATCCATTCTATAGCTTATTGAAAGGTCCTTTTTATTCTATAGCTTATTGAAAAGATACTGTAGTGTGATGACTCTTTGCAGGCTCAACTTGAAATTTGTCTGAAGACGGTACTTGTGGCTATGACAGGCTATTCTCTGGGTGAAATATACAATTCATCCTTGCTAATTATGGGCTCAAGGTCTCCCAGTTAGCAGGCATTTCTTTTTCTTTGACGTCAGTGACTGATTTTTGATGCGCATTCTGCATATGTTGGTACTTCAAACATTTTGTATTCAATGTTGGCCAGCTGAGCTTAATGCCTAAAAGCAAAGCAAGCCTGTCAAAGGAAAATAGCTGTCTAATCGATGCCATCCTCTGCAAAAGAGCAGAGCCTCTCAGATACGTATAGGAAAGGCTGGAACCATCTGTAGTGAACGCACGAGGTAGCACTGCAGATAGAATGCTATTAATTTTTTCTTTAGGAGAACCTAAAGCTCCAGAAGGCCCACCTGAGTGCTGCATTCTAGCCAGGTGGCTGTATAGATACATACCATTCATATTCTTGTTTACCTACGCATTTAACTGTCCCTTTAGAAAAGAAATACATTGCGGGGGTGGGGAAAGGGATACAAGTGATAGATCATCATTTTCCTGTGCTTCCCTCTCTCACAACAGATGAGAGCTTCCCTCGCCCAGTAATTGTTCCTGAGAACCAGATTGTCAATAGGAATGAAGAGGCCATGTTCCATTGCCAGTTCACAGCAGTGCCACCACCTATTCAGGAATGGTTGTTCGATGGAAAAGTCATTTCCAATATGAGCAGGTAAGCAGCCCCGTTCAGAACGAGAAGCTAACTGATCGGCAATGCTAATAGGGGAAGGTACAGTGCAAGGAGATGAATCTTTAATATTGCATGATACGCAGAGCAGTTGATCCATGTCTTGCAGTGTTGCTGTTTAGTGGAATGATTCTGAAAGCTTTTCTGATACCTGGGGTTGCTCATCTTTGTTCCAAATGATGGTATATTAGGCTAAATAATGTCAGTGGCCAATTAATTTGTTTCCCACCTCTTAATTTCAAGTGTCTTTTCTATATGAAAGTTGGTCTATCTCCTCTACTTTGTATAGATCCTGTCCTCTTCTTCCCCATGCCCTTTCACTGGTTTACAGCACAAAGCACAGTGTGGGGGAGGCCTCATGATGATGGATAACATTATTGCATGCCTTTGCTCAGTGGTTGACCTCAACCTTTTTCTTTTCTCTGGGCTCCCAAAGGACAACGATGTTTCCCAACGGCTCTTTGCTGATACTTCAGGTGAAACCACGTTATGTTGGAGTCTACAACTGTGTTGGCCGTGGGCAGAGAGGGAAGCCTGTCGTTTTGGAAGCAACTCTTCAGCTGGCAGGTATGAACTGGTGTCTTAGAATGCCTCGTGGGCTTTGCCAGGTCCGGTAGGCATGAACTGGGAGTTTCTTGCCTGGGCATAAATCTGGGTGGGACAGGGCTGGTTGGGTTACTCTTTCTTTTCATTCCCCTGAACCAGCACACCGCACAAATGGAAATGAAGCTTGTGCAGGAAGTTAGGTAGAAGCATACGCCTGCTTCTCTGGCTCTCGGTTTCCCTATCCCCCTCGCAAGCACCTTCCAAACTGTACTTGGTTCTAAACTCGAAACTTGTATTCTCCCCCCCCCCCCGCAGAAATTGACGATATGCTTCCACTCAAGCCCAAGACTTTCATAGACAATACAGAGCAGCGTGTGGTCTGCTACGCACCTGGGGGAGTCCCTGAACCCCGTATTTGGTGGGAAAGAAATGGTGTTCGGGTCCCCACTACGGGCAGGGTACGGCAAGAAGCGGAGGAGCTCATCTTCGAGGGCATTGTTGAAAAGGATGCGGGTCTGTACACTTGCCATGCAGCAAACAAAGCGGGAGAAAAAAGAGAAGATCAGATCATCATAGTAGCCAGTAAGCAGGTTCTGTTGTGTAAAATTAAAAGGACAGAGGGTGTGCTGTGTGTTACCTGTTGAATAAAAATCACAGATAGAAGGGGGGAGACGGGATGCACTCTAGTAGTTACAAGCACAGTGGACAGGAGAAGAAAACAGCTGTTTGATTCTCTGGAGACAAATGAGCCTTATGCTGGAGCTGAAGGCCGAAGCACGGTCCCTGCTAATCAGCCCAGCGTTATTTTGATGAGTTTTTAAAATCATGTTTAGTGATGACCTCTATAGCAGACTGAGAACTGGATGCTATAGGGCTTGGGCTGCCTATTGAGCAAGACTTTGGGCCAAACAGGCATTTGATGTGTGCCTTTGAGTCTTCCACCATTTTGAGTCATTTTGAAGTTAGTATCTACTGTTCCTTTCAGCAAAACCAACATGGGTGATAAAGCCCAAGGATGTTCAACTGGAAGAAGGTAAACCTGGCTATCTTCACTGTCTCAGCAAAGCTTCACTGAAGCCCACCATCACCTGGTACCGCAATGGCATCCCTATTTCAGAGGTGAGCATGGAAAGGCCTTGTGGTCCCCTGTGGAATTGGCTGCCCACTGGGTGTGAATGTCCTTCATTTATTTAATATTTATTTATTATTTTCAATTCCTATCCCACCCTCACTGGCCAAAGCCAGGCTCAGGGCAGGTAACAACATCAAAAACAGCCTACAGGCACAATAAATATTCTTTAAAACCCTAAACTCATCATTAAAACATTCACAAATAATCATTTTAAAACAGCAGATGGCGCCAAACAGCTGGTTACCGCTAAAACTATTGCAGGCAGACCAGTCCCCCATATGTCAGAAACCTAATTAAGTAACATGGGGGGGATGGTAGGGAGGCCAGCACAGATGACATTGCGGCTGTCCTCAATGGTAGCCCTGGTGGAACAGCTCCGTTTTACAAGCCTTGCAGAACTCTTTGAGGTCCCGCAGGGCTCTGATGTTGCTCAGGAGGGAGTTCCACCAGGCTGGAGCCAGGGCCAAAAAGGCCCTGGCTCTTGTCGAGGATAGCTGCACATTCTTAGGGCTGGGGACCACCAGTAAGTTGTTATCCGATGAACATAATGTTCTTAAGTGGCCTTTGCTATAGTCTAAGCAGCACATGTTCTCTTTTCCCTCCATCTCTAGATTCTCCTTCAGTCTCTTCCTTTGCAAAGAGCTTTTTTTAGCTTTAAATTCTCTTGCTCTTTGTTTAAAATGAGGTGAGTAACCTCAGGCCACAAATTGTATCAAATTGTCTCCCTTTTTCTCTGGCCTTTTCCAGCTTTTTCCATGGAATCCAAAAAAATGTTGTTGTATTTCAGGGGGGGGGGGTCAAGTCACAGCTGACCTATGGCGACCTCGTATGGTTTTCAAGGAAGGAGACATTCAGAGGTGATTTGCCAGTGCCTGCCTCTGCTTCACACCCCTGGTATTCCTTGGAGGCCTCCCATCCAAATACTTGCCAGGGTCTAGGCTGAGAGTGTGTGACTGGCCCAAGGTCACCCAGCAAGCCTCCATGGTGCGAGTAGGCATTAGAACTTGGGTTTCCCAGATCCTAGTCCAACACCTTAACCACTACACCATGCTGGCTCTCATTTTTTGCTCTAAATCTGCCACAATTCTGTCTTTAAAGGCCCTATTAAAGGATGTGGAGCTAGACCTTGCTAAGAGGTTTTTATTGGAGGGAAGAGTGGTAGTGGAAAGAGCTTAGCTACGCAAGGTATTAGAGCTGGGGCAGAGTCTTCCAGACCCAGGAGCCTCTGTCACTCGTTGGTGAGTGTTCGCCCAAGTCTGCAGTCCTAGGGGAGAGCTTCTGTTGCTGCTGTCTTTGTGAATTGTGCCATGTGTATATCTCACATATTCTCTATGTGTGTAATTTGAGGAAGGGGAGCTGTTCATACCACAAAAGAGCCTGCACACGTATTTCAGCAGCCAAATTCTGTGGATGACGTGACTTCCAGTCAGCTGCCCGCCCCTCCACCCTTGTGTGGTCCTGCAGTTTAATAGCTGAGTGTGTCCTGTGGTTTTTACATATCAGGTTCCAACTGGCTTAATCCCATTATACAATTAAAATCCTTTTATTAAAAAAATACACAACAAAAGGGAGATGAGTTCAAGCAACTGACATCGTACTAAACAGGCTTTCGTTTGCAATTTTCTTTTAATCCCCCCTTTTTTTGGTATGGTACGTATGGAAACTGTGTCTTGTTTCTTTTTTCAGGCAAGAATCAACTAAAACCTTTGATGATAGTGGAAGGAGAGGGGCCAGGTGCAGAAGGGGCACATAAGGTTCCCTGAACTCAGCCTTGGGGTCTGAAGCAGAGGGTTCCCCCCCCCCACTTTCAAAGCAGTCTTTCAGCTTTTTATGTCCTGTCTTTAGAGATATACAGTGTGTCAAATTTCAGGACTCCGCTGTTTATTGGCACCCCGGCAAACCCCCCCCTCCGTAATTCTTTCCTGAGGCAGGTCAGGGGTGCACTAATTTACAGATCATCTTTGGGATCTGGAAATTATAGTTGAAAGACTACTTCGACTCATTTGGCTCAACTACAGGTTCTGGCTACCACAAGCGGAGGGAGTAAACTGCTGGCAGAACCAGCTCTGAAATGTGTTTTTTTGGGCCTTTGGCGCCTGAAGGCCTTTATACCCCATTTTCATTTCTGGCAGGATTCCCGCTTTGACATTGCCGAGAACGGGACACTGCGCATTAACAACGTGGATGTGTATGATGGGACAACGTACAAATGTGTGAGCAGCACACCAGCAGGGAGCATTGAGGCACAAGTCCGTGTACAAGTTCTCGGTATGTGAACACAGTTAGGGATCTCATCGGTGCATTTGAGTCCTTTAACCCCCGCATGCACCATCTATATTTGCATCTCTTGAGGATGGCAGGAGAATTGAGAGTGTATGCAAGCATTGGACTTGCTCTTGGTCCTGTCGTTGCCTCAGAGAACAGACACTTTTGCATGAGATTCAAGAGTGAATGGTTGTCACAGGATTTGCTTCTTACATACGTGGATGTGATTGGATAATTCTGCTTTGTTACAGAGAACTTGAAGTTCACTCCTCCTCCTCAGCCCCAGCAGTGTGTTGAGTTTGATAAAGAGGTCTCAGTATCCTGCTCAGCCACAGGCCTGGAACAGCCTACGATCCAGTGGATTAAAAGCGGTGAGGGAGTCATGCTGGAGGGTAGAGGATGCATAAGATTTTTGACAAAGCCTTGTCTTATTGCACTATGTAGATTGTGTAAGGAGAGTTCTCTAGGCATGTACAATGAGTTATGCAATGGGAAGAAAGCCAGGTGACTTGAATTTTACTTGATTTTACTCTCCTTTGTGAACAGTTTTACATTTCCTGGGGTGAAGCTGTAATGTCCAGTACACAGACTACCTTTTTTTAAAAGTAAAAACTCCTTTTAAAAAATCAATGCTTTCTCTGCTCCCTTTCCCAGATGGAAGCACCCTGCCAACACGAGTCAGTCACAATTCTGGGATCCTGCATTTTAATAGAGTGACAAGAAGCGATGCTGGCAACTACACTTGCATTGCCTCCAATAACCCACAGGGAGAGATCAGAGCGATGGTTCAACTCACAGTGGCAGGTACGCATCAGATGAAGCAGCATGTACTTTTAGGCAGTTCTTGGCAACTGTGGAGTCCTTCTGTGACCGGTCTAGTTTTCTGAGCTAATAGAATGTTTCCTTGATGAACTCTCAAGAATGCAGTGGAAAGGGCATCCTCAGATTGAAAGGATCTCACAGGCATATTTCTCCAAGTGTTAATCCACAGCAAGCGAGCCCATCGGAGGCTACAAGGAATAGTTTTTAACACATTCCCCCCCCTCCCCAAAGGATGACAGAGCAAAATGCTAAGATAAAGTTCTGTAGCTGGTTGAGTCTAAGAGTCCCAAGGTAAGAGGCCACAGAAAGGAGTCTTTTATTAGTGAGGGCAAGGGCACCCTTGTGATCCTCTGTGAATATCTGTTTCTTTAGTAAGTATGAGGTCTTATCATTAACCACAACATATGAGCGTATTACACACTTATTTTACAATTAAAATCTGAAATGTATCCATGAGTCTGCCCTTTGAACTCTGCTGAGAACCTTGTTCCTTTCCCATGAAATCTGCAAGTGAACCCCTGATCCAGGCATAGAAGTAGCACTGAGAAAGCACCCCAGAAAACTTTGTAAGGGCAACAATAAGCCTGTTTCATACTAGGGCAAAGGCAAATTCATGTGATGGTTTTGTCCTTTTCCAGCCTACTCAGCGTGGGACCCTTATCCATTGTATCCTGCCCTTCGGAGCCAGCCATAAAGGCAGACATGGGCAACATGTTTTATGGAATTCTGTGTAAGAGGGGATAAGCTGTGCTTAAGTTGGGTTTTTATTGTCTATTCTAGTTTTCATAAGTTTTAAGCTGAAGCCAGATGATACCACGGTGTATCAGGGACACACAGCCATGTTCCAGTGCCAAGCTGAGGGTGACCCAGTGCCACAAATCCAGTGGAAAGGGAAGAACAGGATTCTTGAACCTGACAAATTATTACCCAGGTAATGTATTCAAACCACCCCCACCCCCATTAGACTGCTTTAATTGCATTAACTGAAGACAGTATCTCAAGCATAAGCATGTGTTTGGGATCGGGGCTTGGTTGTACATGTTCTGTTTTTTACCCTAATGAAGTCACCAGGGTCATCTAGTCCAACTCACTGCACAATGCAGGAAATTCACAACTCCCACATCCCCAGTGGCCCCTACTCTATGCCCTGAAGATGCCCTCCTTCTCATGATCTTCCTAAGGTCATAGAATCAGCATTGCTGACAGATGGACATCTAGTCTGCTTAAAAACCTCGAAGGAAGGAGAGCTTACCATCTTCCAAGGAAGCCTGTTCCACTAAGGAACCTCTCTAACTGTTAGAAAATTCTTCCTCATGTCTAGACGGAAATTTGTGGGCAGGGCACATAGCCACACAAAAGAGATATTTCTGCAACCATAAAGGGAGGCATTTAAAAAAAAACACCAAAAAACTGCATGAGCTGGGCAGAAGAGGAGCCACTGCAGGAGGCAGTGATTCAGCCAGGTTAGCTGTCTGACAAGTGGCTGGCCCGTTGGGTGAGTGTGTGTGTGTGTGGGGGGGTCCTCCTCTCTGCAAGTCTCATGGTTCCCCACTTGTCAGATTCTAATCCCTAACCTATTGGTAACTCACAGGTTTCATCCTCATTTATGAAAGCTGAAAATGAAGTTTCTGGATGAGAATTTTGGGACTGTATTGGAAGTTGCTTTCCAGTGTGCCTGTAGCATGCAGGTGTAAAGATCATAGAATCATAGAGTTGGAAGGGACCACCAGGGTCATCTAGTTCAAACCCTCCCCCCCCCCCCCGCACAATGCAGGAAATTCACAACTACCTCCCCCCCACACATCCAGTGCCCAGAAGATGGACAAGATGCCCTCCCTCCCATCATTTGCTTAAGGTAATAGAATCAGCATTGCTGACAGATGGCCATCTAGCCTCTGCTTAAAAACCTCCAGGGAAGGAGAGCTTACCACCTCCCGAGGAAGCCTGTTCCACTGAGGAACCGCTCTGTTAGAAAATTCTTCCGCATGTCTAGATGTACACTGATTCCACTGCTCTGTGGCACATAATTTGGTATCTGGCTCAGGATGCAGCATATGGAGAATGTCACCTTTCACTTAAACTAGTTCCTAGTCCTTAATAGCTGTGCAGGTAGCACTGAAAGTATGTGGTCGGTACCTAGAATCTCAGAAGGGGCAGGTGAGAAGGAGAATAAATATTATAAAATAAGCCAGTGTACACAAATTTCTAACTTTACACAAATTCTACAAATAGCAGAATTAAAATTTTTTAGAGCTGTATTATGTTGAGCATATGAAACTGCTTAGCTAAAGATGGTAGAACCAGCACAGTATTTCTGGCAAACATCTGTCAACAAGCGCATGGAATTGTTGTGTAATCCTCCCCAGTCAGGGCTATGAGATGATGTTCGCAGAACCATCGTGCGGAGCTTTGCTTCCTCCTATTCTATTTGGGTTTTGCATCAGTTCAGTGTTTTAACATTTAAATTTTAGTTGCAAATTTTGCAATCAAGTCCACAATGAAGATATTTTAAGTTCTTTCTCAGTAGCTCATGCTTCAGGGAGATCATCTCGTAGTACGTAGCATTTGAAAGGTTGCTTGTTGTGATTTTAAGGAAGCTCTCTTCTAGGCTTTTCAGATCTCCAAGTGTGGGAAGACTGCACTTTCTAGCCTATGGTGTGTGTCTCTAGAATTCTAGCACAGCAAAAGCAAACACAATGGACTGGCAATTAAGGGATCTTTTCATTGCTGTGAAGCGTACACAGCACTAGCCAGCATTCAGAGTTGATTAAACAATCAGGCAGACACTTGTAGAGCATGTCTCAAAGCAATAGATTATTGTTGCATGGGAGAGGAAGGGGTGAAGTGTTATTTGTTTAGAGCCTTTCTGCAGAACCGGTCTCAAAGTGTATTACAATGATAAAACACTTAAGAATCCATAAAAACTAACAAAGAGATCTGGCTGTTATCAAAAATAATGGGGGGCAATGTCCTGAAAATGCTCACCTTCTAGCTGTGGCCAACCTAACAACCCTATGGGAGATTGTATCTTGTGTCTAATTCTGAGCTGGAACCACAGTAGAGTCAGGTACAGAGTAGGGAAATGTTTGTACAAACCTTCGTCAGCATCCAGGTTTGTAAAAAGACTTCAAAAAAAATTAAAACTGAGTTACAGAAACTGAGATCTTGCAACGCTATGTCTTGAAATCTTGGCCAACATTTTGAGGGAACAAAAGGGAGGGGGAGATGCTGCTTAAACGAGGTTGGGAGTATGGGGGAATGAGCCGTGGTGCTGTAGGTAGGCAGGATGACCTGCGACAAGGTGACTCAGAGAATGGTGCCTGCAGTATATGTGGGTGGGTGTGGAATTCCACATGTCCCCTGCTTGTTACTTCTAAATCTTTGTCCCTGGCCCTAGGCTAGTCTATTTATCCCAGTGTGAAGGTTATGCCACCATTCAGTGATGCCAGCTTGTATTGCAATGTGTTGATTGAGGTATCTGTCTCCAGATACCAATGGCATAGGGTCTTAGAGAGCCAGCATGGTGTAGAGGTTAAGAGTGGTGGTTTGAAGTGGTGGACTCTGATCTGGAGAACTGGGTTTGATTCCCCACTCCTTCACATGAGCGGTGGAGGCTAATCTGGTGAACTGGATTTGTTTCTCCACTCCCACGCACGAAGCCAGCTGGGTGACCTTGGGCAAGTCACGCTCTCTCAGCCTCACCTACCGCACAGGGTGACAGTTGTGGGGAGGGGAAGGGAAGGTGATTGTAAGCCGGTTTGATTCTCCCTTAAGTGGTAGAGAAAGTTGGTATATCAAAACCAACTCTTCTTCTTCTTCTTCATCCTGTGCCACTCTAGGAAGAAAGCTCAGATTTTCAGTTGTGTGATGTAATCCTGCTCTGATAAAGTATCCAAGTGTGGGGTGGCTCAGCTTGCTTGCTTGAGTCGGTACTCTTCAGGTATCCTTCAAGTAGTGCAGTTATTTTTTGCTTGTGGGACACAGTGTGTCCTGTGATGTTGAGGTTAATGAGTGGATGTCAGCCTCTTTTTGCATTGCTTGCAGGATCCAGATTATGCCCAATAACTCTCTGATAATATATGATGTCACCACAGAAGACTCTGGCAAGTACACCTGTATTGCTGGCAACAGCTGCAACATCAAGGACCATGACGCGTTTCTCTTTGTTGTAGGTAGGGAACATCCGTTTGGTGGTGCTGCTGGGTCTGGAATGTAGCAAAGTGACTTCTAGGGGAATGGCTCTGCACCCTGTTATAACGACTGGTGTAGTTAACAAGAAAATCTGAATGAGGGTAGTGGGGCCGAGTGTTCCATACGATAAGTGTATGTTACATTGGAAGACAAATGTGATTTATTTTGTCAATATTCAGTGAGAGGATCAAATCTCAATAAAAGAATGGCATGTTAAGTCAGTCATAATAGTATATACCTTCATGTTCCCATATAGAAGTTATTAACACAGACAATATTTTCAAGTATTTAGCACAATTCATTTCCCAGAGATTTTTTCCTTTTAATAACATTCCTTCATTCCTTTTACATTAACTTGAACAATCTTTATTCTTCCATTTATACAAATCTAGATCAGATTCCCCATTTCTTTCCCTACCAAGTCCCCTTTTTCTGTTTAATTTTTACATATTTCCTCTGTTTTTCTTTTGTTTCTCCTATTTTTTTCCTGTCTTATTATTTTTTCCAAAATATCAGTGAATTTTCCTCCTTCCACTGGTTGGCTTATAGTTGTGTTATGGTTAATAGTCATAATTTTTATTTTTCATTTATTTGCTTCATTTATACATTACCTTTCTTCCCAGTGGGGACCCAAGGAGGCTTACATCAGTCTCCTTTCCTCCATTTTATCCTCACAACAATCCTGTGAGGTAGGGTAGGCTGAGAGTGTATAATTGGCCCAGGGTCACCTAGTGACTTCCATGGCAGAGCCTTAGCAGGGAATCCTCAATGATGAACAAGAATTATTTTTTAAAAATTACCAAATGCTAAGGCTGCAATCCTAAGAACACTTTCCTGGGCGTAAGCACCATTGAATATAATGGGACTTGTGAGTAGACATGCTCTCTAAGGATCTTTTCATTAGTGTCCTAGGAGCTATGTCCAATAATTAAAAACAACAACACAGAGCTTTGTATTTCAAATTCTGAATTTTGTTTTATGGTTTTCTATAGTATAATATAAAAACATAACTAGGTTTCTTAAAGAACACTTAGCTGTGTTAGAATTCCTACTTTAGGGCTAATTCCAAGTAAATTAATATACATGCAATTTGTCTCCTATTGTAAAGAAAAGGCTCTAAACTGCTGAAGAGTACAGTTTCCCCACTGATAAGCTCACTTACTGAAGTAACGAAGGAGCAATACTATTAGTACTACATAGCTGAATAGTCTTTAAAAGAGTTCATGATTTTGATGCCAAACATCACCTCAGGATGGTATCCTGGAGGCTTCATTCTTGATCCAGGGAGATACTTGTTTTTCAACAAACACCAATAAATTGCCTTTTCCCACTTTCAGGAATTCCTTTTTGTATGAACAACAGCATTATCTAGTGCTTCATTTGGTCCAAAGGCCTTTCTTACAATTTTTCAGTACTTTAAAAGTTCTTGCCTTCTTTTAGAATCAATTCATGTCCTCTACTTATTTTCAGTCTGCTTCTCTGTTTTCATTTACTCTAAATGAATCTGTCTCCTGTGCACTCTGTGTAATTTTTCTTAGGTAGCATTTCAATCCTTTGCTTTTAACATTTTGTTCTGTATTTCTCTAACTTTTCATATGCTTTGTTTTTAAATATATCTGTCCCTTCCATGTGAATTTTTTTCTGCTTTGTTTACTTATTTCCATTTTTTGTAAATAATTAATCATGTTTTTGTCCATCATTCATTTATCCCAAATGCTTCAACATTAAACATTTATTTCAGTATTGGTTCCATTCTTTCGTAACATCACTTGGAATCCAAGCATCCGTAAATTCTACCAGTGTTCAATCAAGTAATGAGCGAATAGAACTATAAATTCAACAGTTTACTATATTGACAAAGCTAATTCTTTGAGTTCAAATGAATTACCCTTTACGCTCCCTAAATAATCCTAATTATCAGTTTGATAATCAGAGGACCCACTTACACTTGCATATAAGTATGTACCATAAAAAGTTTTAGTGTGTAAGATTTGTCTTATACTCAGGGTCATCTTGGGTCAAATCAGTATAGTGTTGTTCCAAATATCAACATAGTTACAGAACTCTATATCATCCCTTCTGTGTAGACCGAACATTGTCACTTTGGCATCACTTACTAACTTAAAGCAGAGTTTTTCCTCCAGGCTCTTGACACGGGACAAAACCCACTCTGTCTGCACCCTTCTAGCACTGGTAAGCAACTAGTATGCAGTCCAGTGCTGCATACCAGCCACATTCAGACATTACAGTAAATCTCTGTCTGTGATGGACATTAAACTGATTTTTCTTGCTTGTGCACCCCTTCCCTCTTCCCTTAACACACGGAGTGTGATAGTTTGGAGGAAACAAACTCTAACTTGACCAGGCGACTGCATTTGGATATCATGGCTGGCTTTTGGAGCCAGGAAAATTTCAGCTGCACTCAGCTAAGGAAGGTGTGCATACAAGCATGATGACAAGCCATGGACAAACAGAGGTTTGTCATGATGTTTGACAGTCTAGCTGAAAAGGGCTTCCCTGAAAATTCCCCCCTTCCACAGGGCTTGTCTTCCACTATATGGTAGGAATGGGGTGATGCAGTTTTTGCTGAAGGGGGGCCAGATCAAATGCTGAAATGCTTTAGCCACACATTGCCTCTCGCCAACAGCTACAGTTGAACATGGTCAGGATACTAAACGAGGTGGCCCTGAATCTTATAGCCCCCCTAATTATTCAAGAACAAGGAACTCCATTGCTGGAGGCAGCATGTGGCAACATAGCTAATAAGGTGGAGGAGGGGAGGACCCTCCTCAGGCTAATTCTATACATTCAAAGAGTGAAACATTCCACATAAGCAGTCCATATGTTGCTTAATTAAATTGTGAAGGTAGTAGCGTGCTCAGTCTCATGTAATCTTGGTATCCCACTTCCAGACAAACCAATTGCAGAACGAGGCGACTCTCCCAACAACCACACCCCGTACAAGATGATTCAGACCATAGGGCTCTCAGTCGGAGCTGCAGTGGCATACATCATCATTGTGCTGGGGCTCATGTTCTACTGCAAGAAGAGGAGAAAAGCAAAGAGGTTGAAGAAGCAGCCAGAGGGTGAGGAGCCTGAGATGGAGTGTCTGAATGGTAAGATGTAGGATCTTGATCCTGGTTAGGAAGGGGGAGCATAGTGGTACCGCCTTGAGATTAAGCCACCTGAGGGAGAAAGCATTGCTTTGGAGCTGTTGGGAGTAATGGTCAAAACACCTTTTTAAATGTATTTATTTATACAGCGCCATAATCTAATTGCCCTGACCTGGCTAGCCCAGACTAGCCTGATCTCGTCATATATCAGAAGCTAAAGCTGGGTTGACCCTGTTAAGTATTTGGATGGGAGACCTCTAAGAAATACCTGGGTCGTGATATGGAGGCAGGTAATGGAAAACTGCCTTCGAATGTCTCTTGCCTTGAAAAACCCACCAAAGGTCGCCATACGTCAGCTGTAACTTGAGGACAAAAAAAAAAATTCTAAAAGCTAGGGGAGAACAGTAAAAATTAATAATGCTTATGAAATAAATAATAGAATCAAATGAAGACATACTATCCCAAGCTTAATTTGGCTGTGCTGCCACCCATGCAGTGCCAGCCAAAGCCTCCAGCTTCTGAAGTGCTTCTGAAAGATGACGTAGTCTTGTGAAATTTGCTTGGATCTGTGGGAGCCACTAAGAGTGCCTCCCTGTGTGTCTGTACTTTTTGGCTTGGGTGCATGCGCACATAGACAGTTTAAGAGGGCATTCCACATTTATTACACCTTGACGTTACCACCAAGACTTAAACAAAAAGGAGCTTCAGTATTTTTCTAGTAGTCACCTGACTTTTAAGACCCACGGTTCACCTGTAGCTCCAGCCTGCAACATGGGAATCACTATGGGTTTTTTAAAAAACATATAATGGCCCTTGCCCCAGGATATCATATACAGAAGATAGGGATTCTATACATGTAATAGTTCTAGTGTGCTTGTAATGCTGCATCTGTTCGGAATTCATTTTCTGTGCACCTATTAAAGGAGCAGGAGGAATTTCTTCCTGTTGCATTCTTTTCATAAAACAAACAAAACCTGGAGGAGGGGGAAATACTGGTGGTTCCATTAGTGTGACTCACCTTTATATTGAGTCAATTTTAGGCATCGGCTGTAACTCACAGTCAGTCCTTCCTCCCTTCCCCCCGCCTGTGCTGGTTGCCTTCAGGTAGGTCCTGCCCTTGTCGTACCATTCCAAAATCTGTACTTGCAGTGGTCAAAATTAAGTGGAAGTAACTAAATGAGGTCAGAATTTGAATTACCTTGGTCCTAATTTAATGGTCTTCTTTCTGAAGTACTCTCCATCTTTGAGAATAAACTATAGGAAATAATGGCTTTGTGCACATTCTTTGCCTGTCTTCCTAGATTGCTTCCTCCTGCCTTTAAGTAGCTTATGATGTACCCCCAGCCTTATCTATTCAAGGCTAATTTAATCGGTAGGCTCCCCTGAGAATGCAAGAGCTGTCCAGAATACTCTATTAGTCCATCACTAGTGATAACAGTACCTACCTGCTGCCCCTCCCATTGAGCGACCATGATATGTTCTGGTCAAACTGCTGGAGGGTTATGAAATAACCATGAGGGGTATCTATCTGGAGCCACTAGCGATAGGCCAAACAGCAAGAGAAGGTAATCAAATTTCAGGAATGGAAAAGTAGTCCATTCTGGTTCACTGCACATTAGCCCCTGAATTGTGTGGCAACATCACCCTCTAGTGACCAAGCCAGGCTGCTCTCTACGAACTTATCGCTTTGTGAAGAAAGATCCCTGTACCTGCCCTTGACCCCAAGTCTTACACAATTAAAGTTGGCCAATTTGTGAAGCACTTAGGGTTTCTCTCAGAGGCAACACAAGATTATGATTTATTGATGGCATCCACTCTTGCTGTCCTTGGTTATCATCCTGAAATCTAGAAGAGTAATTATGATAGCTTTATGGTTTCATTTTATGGTATTTTTGCTGCAACAAAGAGGTTGCTGGCACTTTTATTTTATTTTTACTTATTTAAGTATTTACATCCTGCTTTATTGCCTTGGACTCCTGGAAGCTAATGGTGCCACTATAAGTTGCAGAACACAAAACATAAAGAGTCCATTAACAGATAAAATGATGCACAGACTTAAAAAACATATACCTAAATCTGATGAGAGAGCCCCTCCTCCAAATGCCCTCTGAAATAGAACTTTCTTGTATGCCTTCCTAAACGTAACCAGGGAGGGTGTCCTCTATGCCACACTAGTAGGTCATTCCAAAGGCCTAGACCTACCACAGAGAAAGCCCATGACCTAGCTGTTGCTGTACAGTCAGTCCTTCAATGAAAATAGTATAGCATGAGATTTTGTAGGCGAGGATCTATTTCATCAGATCAGTAAACGTAATCTACAAGTGGGGCAGCAGCGTGGGACTGTCTTTGAAGGGGAGGTTTAAAATGTATGAAAATGCTAAAAGTGAAAATACGAGTCAACCAGCTGGAGGGGAGAATGATGTTGTAAATTGCTTTGTGTGTCCCCATTGGGGAGAAAAGCATACTATAAATGCCTAAATATAACCAATGGAAGGAAACCAGATGACAATTTAGCCCTCAAATTCACCCGCTGCCAGGAAGAACCTTTTGAATTTTTATGGAAGGGGAAGACCCACCAGCATGGTGTTGTGGTTAAGAGCAGCGGACTCTGATCTGGCAAACCCAGTCCTTGCACAGGGGACTACCTTACCTTTTTACCTTAGAGCAAGAATCTTCTATTGGCCACAGTGGATTTGTTGATGGTTTTGTATGGTCTCATTATATTGTATCTTTTTTTCTCTGTAAAGATGCCTTTGGTATAAGAAGGCGGGATATAAATTTTTAAAATAAATAATACATCGCCATGATTTTTTAGAATCCTTTCGGTTAGATGCATGAACATCAGGATGTTCTTGTGTTAGCAGGATGTGTTTTCTTCTTAGGGGGCACTTTGCTGCAAAATGGGCAAACTACTGCTGAAATCCAAGAAGAGGTGGCTTTGACAAATCTTGGCAGCAGTTCATCTGCCAGCAAGAGGCACAGTGCCAGCGATAAGATGCATTTTCCGCGCTCCAGTTTGCAGACAATCACCACCTTAGGTATGCTGTAAAAGCAACAATTCTACTTCAAGCTTGCATGCCAGTGAGTGCAAACTTGCTGCCTCCCTCCTTCCCTCCCTAGATAGTGGTATGGTTAAGGTAAGCTACAGATTCCCAGTCTGTTCTGAGGTCCTCTAATGTGCCTGTCCCCATTCCCCTCCCCAGCCAGTTGCTTGATATCAGCACTTCTCTAACTGGGTATGCTAGGGAGTATGAGTCCTCGGCCAAGGACAGAGGGTGCCCCCCACACACACACACCTCTTCAGCTAATATGAAAACAGGATGTTACTGAATGGGTTTAGGGACTCTGCTCCTTAAGGAGGATGGAGTCTTCTTCTCCCTCTTTCAGAGAACAAGTCGCCTAGCTTCAAGATCACGTCACTAGCCAGTAAACATACTGATTGGTTCTAGAGTGGGACTTGGTACATCCACTGAAGCTGATGACGTGCACTCTATGCCGTAGACACCCCCAGATTTTGACACTGGATAGTACTCTGGTACTCCTGCCATTTACATAATCCAAAAACAAAAGCCATGTAATACCTATTACTGGGACCAACAAAAATGATACAAAATAGTCTGTAAGCTTTTGAGTTCTCCAGAACTCTTCATCAGGCTGGATGTTTTAATAGGGAGAGGGGAGGAAAAATGTGATATTTCATTCATTTTGAAAGCTTGTATGGTGTTTTGTGTCATTTTGGTTTGTCCTAGTGAAAGGTGTTAAATGGCTTATAGAATGAGAGTTAGAATGGACCTTCAGGGTCACCTAGTCCAATCCCCTGGACTATGCAGGAAATTCACAACTACCTCCCCCTCACACCCCCAGTGAGACCCCTATTCCATGCCCAGAAGATGGCAAAAAAACAAACCCTCAGATTTGCTTTGAACCAGCATGGCAGCCTGCAAGCATTTACATCGAAGCCTTATTCTTTCTAGTCCGTGACTACTTGATGTTTCTCATTCCATAAGTTAAACAATGCTAAAAACCAATACACCATTTGTTGTGAAATCATTCTTGCTGATGGGTCAAGAGATTTTTGGTCATTATTTTGGAATAATAGGTCAAATGCTTTTCAGACCATTTGGTAAGTGTAAAAATGGCATTTGTGCAGCTCCCTGCTGTGTATTGCGTTAGCTATGATCAGCAACCAGACACAAATCGACCTCTTCCTTTCAGGAAAGGGCGAGTTTGGAGAGGTCTTCCTGGCCAAGGCAAAAGGCATCGAAGGCGATGACACCGAGGTGCTCGTTCTAGTCAAGAGCCTTCAGACGAGGGATGAACAGCTGCAGCTGGACTTCAGACGAGAGTTCGAGATGTTTGGCAAATTGAATCATGGCAATGTGGTGCGACTCCTGGGCCTCTGCCGGGAAGCAGAGCCTCATTACATGATTCTGGAATATGTGGATCTGGTAGGTAGTCTACGAGGAGCCTTCCTTTTCTACAGGAGCTTTTTCCTAACATGAGGATGGCGGTGAGGGGGAAACTGGCCTGCTATTTTGCTTAGTGAGCACAATATATACTTGCTTCTTAAAGCGGGCTTGTTAGCTAGGGGAATCTGGGAATAGATGAAGGCTGTGATGATAACAGGTGGAAATCAGGTAGATTCAAGTCCAGAAGCATCTTGGAGATTAGAATCTAGCTGTAGACCAATACGGCAGTCCTCTGAAACCATCCAGGGGGAAATCAGAGAACTTGGGTAGAGCTGTGTCTGTTGGGCATGCCATGCAGGGGCAAAGTCACAGATGACCCTTTCACTGCCAAGTCTTGGGTGGGGTGGGGGGAAGGGAATGCCAGCTTTTACCATTAAATCTCTATTAAATTGGAGGCTGGGGGAAATTTTGGGCTGCATTCACACATTGTAACGTGAACAAGCCTCAAATCCTTCAGCTCACATTCTCCCTCCCTTCTGTCCCCTTCCCCCAGCTCACGTGTGGAGTCATGAGTGACATTTTGCTATTATTGAGGTTCAAATTGGATTGCTGAACCAGGAAGCCTTTAATTGCCATGTACAGGGCCACTGGGGGGATTGATCTAGGAGGACAAATTTTGTCGGCCCCTGGGAGCTAGTCAAGTAATCTGATTTATTTCCATATGCCATTTACAAGGGTAGGTAGGGGGTTCTTGGGGAAAATACCTTGGGGGGCATGGCAGCTCTTGGCTGCCCTGGCTGTGTGTGCAAGGGTAGGAGGGAGGAAGCCTGCGGATTTGTGGCTCATTCACATTAGGACAAATTGTGGCTGGTTTGGGGTATATGAGTAGAACCTGACTGAGTGAAAGGGATAGGGAGCTTGAATTCCAGATCAGTGTGTGTGATGAGAAGATCCCGTTACAGAATCATGTGATCCTGTTACAGAAAATGATGGGAATATGGTAAAGCAGAGTGGATATTAAGGGAGCCCCAAAGCTTAATGTGATAGTATCTGAGCCTGTACAGATGAGATGTGATACTGAAGCTGGACCAAGTGCTTTTTTTTTAAAACTGCTTCTGCACTCACCTGGTTGCACCAGAGAAGTGACAGGTTGCCTTAGGCCTGCCTTCCTTTCCAGCCCCTGGGATTCCCTGCATAGGTTCTGAAAATGGTGCTACTGTTCTTTCCTGGTAGGGAGACCTGAAACAGTTCCTGAGGATTTCCAGGACTAAAGATGAGAAACTCAAGCCCCAGCCCATCAGCACCAAACAGAAGGTAAAGTGGGAAAATACCAGTTCACCCAGAAAGAACTGAGTCCCAAAATGTAGTGGAGCTTCTTGCTTGTGAGGGAGAGAACAAGACACAGCTGGTTTTCTGAGAGACAATGAACTGGTGTGGAACAGACAGCCTGCAGCCTCTCTTTGTAGCCCTCCCCTTTCTTCTTTTATAGTCTCCTGATCTTTGTGTCACTAGTTTCAAACAGCTCAGAATAATGGGTTGATCTAGGCTAATGAGCTAGGCTCTGGTCTGTTTGGTTTTCTCATTGCAACAAAGAGCTATGCGTGAAGCAGCTGATTTTAATTATGACCCTTTCTTTTTGGAGGGTTGCTGGAGCAATTGAAGTGTGGTTTAAATATGTAGACAAACGACTTCTTACAGATGCTCACCATGCTTCTCCTCCTCCATGTGGGCATCATCTATGCAGTTAAAATAACATTTGATCCTACACAAGGGAGGAGGGATGTGTGAATAACACTATAGAAGGTCCAGGTGTAGGAGGTCAGTGGAGGAAACAGATGGATGCCAGCCTGTAGCAGGTATGGGGAGGAAACTGATGATGTGGGTTGGGGAAACCTTGTGTAAAGGCAAAGCTGTGCAGTTTGAACAAGAAGCAAGCAACATGTTGGTTTTTTTTTTTCTTTCATTACAAACACTGCAGATTAAAACCTTAAAAAAATATTTGTAGCTGATTTAGGGTTGTCAGCAGGCCTGGAGAAAAAAATGTCCAGGCTTTTAATAGAGGCTTAATATGTGGAAACAGGCAGCTGAAGCTTTCCATGGCATGGAGGTAAATAACATCTCGTTAAGCTTCTGTTAAAGGGACAGGGTACTGTTTCTCAAGGTAGTTGGCAATCCCAAGCCTGTCAAATAATTCTTGCTAAATGTCACTTAGCAGTTTTTTAAATTAAGAATATCCCCTGCAAAATAAGCACCTGTGAAATTACAAGATGTGTGCCTTCCTTTTTCTTCCCTGTACTGGTAACAGCTTGAAGGGCTGGGTCGCTTTAATGTGTCTTCTGTGATCTGATGTGAACTGACGTGGGGGGCCCTCTTTCTGCAGGTATCCTTCTGCTGCCAAGTGGCACAGGGAATGGAGCATCTCTCCAACAGCAGATTTGTACATAAAGACCTGGCAGCTCGGAACTGTCTGGTCAGTGCCCAAAGGCAGGTCAAAGTGTCTAGCCTGAGCCTCAGCAAGGATGTTTACAACAGGTAAGGAGTGCTTTGGATCCCTCTTGCTTGGCTGGGAAAGAAGCCACCAATTCTTGGCTCGTTGGGGCTGAGTCGATTGTCCTTTACTTCTCTTTGAAACAGCGAATACTATCACTACCACCAAGCCTGGATTCCACTTCGCTGGATGCCACCTGAAGCTGTCTTGGAGGATGAATTCTCCACCAAGTCTGACGTTTGGTCCTTTGGGGTCGTCATGTGGGAAATATTCACGCTCGGGGAAATGCCGTACTCCAAACTGGCAGATGAGGAGGTGCTAGCAGGTGCGTGAATCCTCACTGATTACTATTCTCTTGGCCCAGAGAGTTGTGAATCACCCCTGCCGGGTACCAGCAAGTGCCATCTGGCAATCCACGGGCTCAGCTGTCTTGCCAGCAGAATGGCTGCTGTGCAGCCAAAAAGGACAGACTAGTAGTTTAAGAGGAGGGGATGAACAAAAACAAAAAAAAAGCGAAAACACCTTAATGGTTATAGAAAAAAATGCAGATGTTACAATAAGCATGGGATATAGTACTGGTTTCTGGGAGCCTGCTTGGTTTTAGATACCTTGTATACAAGGCTGTCTGAACTGCGCTACCCAAAATCAAATTCTGCAATCTGTATAAATGCCTGTGTCTGCCAGTTCCAGGGCTAGAAATATGGCCTGAAATGGAAGCTGAGATTTATCAGATACAGCTTTAGAACCACATTTTTGGCACTTCTATTGTGGTATGCACACAGCTTTAGAATCTAGCAGTCTGCAGGATCATGTAGTTTGCTGACAACTCAGCATATTGTAGTTGCATCACTTGAAAAGAAAACACACACACACATGTATATATTTCGGGTACCTTGATGCAGCAAGAAACATTTAAATACACATCAGACTAGGAAAATGTTCAGAATTTGAGTTCTGCTCCTAGAACGCTGGGATTTGCAGAAGTCCACATATACGTAATGCTGAATGTTACTTCTTCTCAAGCCGCAAGCTTAGCTGAGCCAAATAGCAGGCCTTATTGTTCTTCCTGCTGGCCACTGTTTTTCTGTTTTAAAAAAAGAAAGAAAGGACATAATTGGTATGGCGCAGTAGCTAAGAGGTGCTAGTCAGAAAGTTTCTGGTTTGAATCTCATCATGGCCATTGCTTCACTCGGTGGCCTTAGGCAATCCACACTCTGTCGGCTTCTCCTGTTTATTTATGTAATAGGAAATTTTTCTCCAGCCTCTCCACTGATCTGTTCAAGGCAGCCCAGACAGTATAAAACCAGAACATAAAAACATAAAAATAAGCACAAAATGTGAAGTATGGCAATAATAATACCTCTTTACAGGATTACAAAATAACCTATGTGAGGTACTTCAACCACTCTAAAAGTGCTATGCAATTGCTAACTATTGTTTTATCAGCCTTGGCAAGCAATTTAAGGTACCATGTGATAACCACAAATGTCGGTAACTGATCCATCTCTGTGGTGCCTGTGCTGGGTGTTCTGGTGTGGGGTGGACAAAAGAAAGGAGAAAAGGTCAGAGAAGGCTGTGTGAAATGGTCATGAGTTTGTAGTGTATCTTCAGGAGGCTTAATTTCATTTCAGTGTTCTTTCTGAAAGAATGTTCCTACTCGTGCCAGACTACAGCCACAGATGGCATGGACGATGTTATTGCTCGTATGAATGTGCTGGATGTCTGGGAGAGGCAAGATGCTATGGCTCTGTGGTGGATAAAATTTAAGGCTACTCACTGTCACAGTTATGGTGTTCTGAATTAAGCAATCACAGATAACTGTCACTCTCACAGCCACTGACTGAAGTGGTTTAAAATTGCTGCTCTGCATGAAGCTTTTTAACACAAGCATCATGCCTGTGCGGCGAAACAGATACCTGAACAGTGTCAACAAATGGTAGCTGAACAGAGTCAACAAATGCATGTATACTGATGCTTGCAAGTGTACCTCACTGTACTGTAGCTGTTTCCTATCAATGATTAGCCCTCCATCCTCCGGCATTGTGTTTCATGTTGAAACCTTTTGTGATCTTGGAAAACATAGTTGTGCGGTAGCCGTATGCGTGTACCCTGCCTCTCCTGGCTTCTTAAGGCTGGAGAGAGGAGCATATGCAGCCATGACAGCTCTCTCCGCAGGCCAGAAGCAGCACTGAGGGGGAGCTATAATACGTCTTGCTTGTCTCTTAATGTTCCCGGGGCTCTTTCTTGCAGCCTGGAGAGGAAGAAAGGAGAATTAGGAGTGGGGGTGGCTGAAGAGAAAGTAGCTGCTTGCAAATATTTGCAAGTCATTCCTTACGCGTGTCACTGGCTCAAAGGAAATGAACTGTACCCAGAGGATGTGGGCTAAGCATTTGCTATATGGGCAGATATTTCTTTGGAGGAAGCGAGAGGAGAAGCGAAGTAGGAATTGTCATAGGATATAAAGTTGGGGGCATTGTGGCTGAGAGGCTTCATGCCGAGGTGCAGTGGGGCATCCTCACCACCAAGGACTGGGCCGCTTGGTCTCCTCTCCTTGTTTCTGACCCTCTGCTTCCCCTCCTACCCACCTTCAGGTTTACAGACTGGGAAGATGAAGCTTCCGCATCCAGAGGGTTGCCCCTCCAAGGTCTACAAAGTGATGCAGCGTTGTTGGGCCCCCAGCCCAAAGGACCGCCCTTCTTTCAGCGAGATCGCCAACATGCTTGGGGAAAGCCCGTCTGAAAGCAAAGCCTGAGCAGGGAAAGGCCGGCCCCTCTTGCAAGAGCTGGGAATGGCCGGAGAGTGGTTTTGGCGTTTGACTGTTACAGACTCTCCACTGGGACCCAAAGTCCACGCCCCAAAGGGACTGTGGGTTTTTACACTAACGGACAAAAGTCGTGGACATTGTCCCTGTACCGGGGGCTTCTTATCAGGTCCTGTTCCCCTGCCCCTCACCAGACTGTGCCCCTCCAGGTTCTACCTCCGACATCCATGGGGCTGGTTAACACACAAGAGCTGCAGTGGATGCTGGAAAGCCACCACAGACCACTTTGGCAATGAAGGCCTGTGGCAAGTTTTAGGACTCCTCTGTCTTGGCACATCAGGCATTTTCTTCTTCCTGAATCCACACAAAGCAGTCTTACACCAAGTCAGAGTATTGGTTTGCCAAGGTCCGTGTTGTCTACTCTGACTGCCAGTGACTCTCCAAAGACTCTTTTGTGTCACATATAACTGGAGATGCCGGGGACCTTCTGCATGCGAAGCAGGTGCTCTGCCAATGAGCCATGGCCCCGGCCAATTCAGATCTCAAAATGCCTTTCATAATAAGCACAAACGAGTTCCTTTCATTTGACAGTCTTGATTTGTGGCAAGGTTTCACAGTGTTTGAGGGAGAAGGCACTCAGATATTTTGAAGTGAGGCCTGTACAAGACATCAAGTTACCTTTATAAAGTGGACCACGTGCTCTTTTAAGTCAGTGAGGAACCTGTGTATTTGTTAGGTGGTTCTCTTGCGTGTCTCCTCCTGGTATTGTCCGTCAGGCTTTCTGGTGCCTCCCTACGTATCCAGAAGGAGCAAAGAAAACTTAAGTGCCTGGCATATGAAGGAGATTTTCACTTGCTTTCCTGACTATCCTTTTTATACAATTATTTGGGGACAATGTTTGTTTTCCTTTTTTAAAAAAAAAATGTTGACACCTCTCAGCCTTAGTATTCTTTAATTATTATTATAATTATTATTATTACAAGAATTGCAGCCTAGAGTCATTTTAGTTTCAGTTTGCTTGTGCGGAGGGTAGAACAGCCAAAAGGTTTTTTTTATATGCTGCTCTCAATAAAGAGTCCCTCTCTTTTTAAAAAAATAAAACATTCCTGTGTTCCTTATCTAATTTTTCCTTCCTCTAGGTAAATTACTGATTACAGGTTTCTTTTGCCTGGGGATTCTGGGGCACAAGGAGAGGCCACTGCAGAGAATTTAGCTCGCACAAGATGGCCAGGAATAGGAGTGTGCATGCAAGTAACATAACCTTAGAATGCTTTAATTGACTAATCCGTTTGTTTAATCAATTAAAGAGGGAAGATGTGACCCCTGTAACTTGAACCTGCTTGCTACTACATGTAGAACCAGCATGAAGCTTCTGAACAGACTTCACAGGCAGCCCCGTGTACAGCGCATTTCAGTAGTTCACCATGGATGAATCAAAACATGGATAACTACGGCCAAATCATTACCTCCAAAGGAAAATCACAGCTCTATAGAAGAGGGGATCTGTACCCTGGATCAAAAAGCAACCCCAGTGGCACAATTGCTCCCTTCGGGTGGAGTGCAACCCTGTGCAGAACAGTCTGACTCTTCAATCAGGTTCATCATCAGCCAACACAACCTCAGTCCTATCTGCATTGGGTTTCTGTTAATTGGCCCTAATCCCTCCTATTACTGCCTCCATACCCTAATTCAGGATATCCAGTGACTCTTCCGACTCAATAGAAAAGGAGAGCTGGATGTCATCTACATACATGCCTCTGAAGCCCAGAAGTCTGGACAGCCTCACCCAGCAGTTTCATGTAGATGTTAAAATATGGAAGGTCTCTTTCCCCCACCTTGTTTAGAGAATTTATATCCTGGACAGTGCTCCCAGTTACCTGCATTAGGTAACCAGTCCAGGAGTATGCCAATGGCATTGACTGCTGCTGAAAGATCCAGGAGCATAAAGAATCACACTCCACCTGTCGCTGTTCTAGCAAAGGCCATCAAGCAGAGTGACCAAGACAGTTTTTTCATCCTGAAACCAGTTTGCAATGGGTCCAGATAAGCCGTTAAATCCAAGAAAGCCTTGAATTGTACATCCCACCCTTGCTTAAATACCTTTGCCGCTGCCAATAATCATTTAAATCTTCTGGGTCCAAGGATGGTTCGTTTTGAGATGGCCAGAACTATTCACGCCCTTCGATGAAACATTTACCACTTCAGAAACGTAGCCATACAATCTTGTCTGGCATTTTACTACATATGCCAAGGTAGGCAAGGGCACGACACATAGATGTGATTGGCTTCCAAGCAATTTCTCTACATCTTTGGGCTGCAACAACTCAGATTCATCTAAATATCTCTGATAGGGCTGCATTCTGTTTGGAGATCTGTTGCAGATGGAAAATACTGCCCCGTTCTTTTTGCTGTTATTTATATTTCACGGGGCAGGACCATAAAGACTATAGTAATATGCACATCTGCCATTCATTATTGATACTGCACAGAAACATCCTACACAGCTATTTCTAGAAAAAAAGTAAGAAGCAGAGGGCAGGCTCTCACAACCCACCAATTCTCATGTACTTTCTCTGTTACAATGCCAAAATTACTTGCTACTTGTGGGAAATTTGGAAGCGGGATAAAGCTGGCCAACACGCAGAATTGTTCTCTGGAGCTTCTTTTAGCAATACTCAAAGTACTGTGAGTATCTCATTTCAGAAGGCTTAAAGCAGCTACAGCAGCGTTGACTGAGGATTACACTCAAACACTGCAGGCTGGAAAAGCACCTCTTGGGATAGATTTTAATTTTATTTTTTATGGGTGTGTTTAGACTACTACATAACATGACAGTTCATAACATGACCGTTCATAAAAGTAGAAATGGTAAAAATGATGCAATAAAATAAGTAAAGCCAATGGAATTATTGGAAATTTTATATTTGCTATTATAACAATAATAATATAGATCACTATGGGTAGATATGTTAGTCTGTCCGTAGCAGCAGAAAGAGCAAGCGTCCAGTAGCACCTTAAAGACTAACACAATTTCTGACAGAAAGTTCTGAAGAAGTGAGCTGTGACTTACAAAAGCTCATACTCTAGCAGAAATTTTGTTAGTCCTTAAGATGCTACTGGACGCATGCTCTTTTCTAATTATAATATAGTTGCATTTGCAGTAATTAAGTAAGAGAACAGTAGTTAAAAGCCCATAAATAGTAATTACAGCAAGAATTAATAGCTGGGTGAGTCTCTTAATTATTGCAAAAAAATTGCCATTTATTACCTGACATCTAAATCTCAAAAGAAAAGGCACCAGGCTAACAGATGCAGTTGAGGGGGTCCCATAGTTGAGGTGGAACCAAAGAAGTCATATTGTTTTCATATTATGTCTTTTTGGGCCTGGATGGTGGCAGAGAGGAAACCTAGAGGGGATCTTGTTTGAAGGCCCTTCCCTCAACAGCTGAAGTTAGAGGCCAGAGAATAATATGAGCAAAAGTTGGATTTTTCTCAGACTGGGAGAGAGGCAAGGGAAGTCTTCTGAGTGGAGCATGGGGAGGCTTTGAGAAGAAGAAGAGTTGGTTTGTATTCCCACTTTTCTCTACTGTGACAGAGGGGGGGGGAATGTCTGCTTTATAGAATAGAATCATAGAGTTGGAAGAGACCACCAGGGCCATCAAGTCCAACCCCCTGCACAATGCAGGAAATTCACAACTACCTCCCCCCTCCACACCTCTAGTGACCAGAAGATGGCCAAGATGCCTCCCTCTCATCATCTGCCTAAGGTCACAGAATCAGCATTGCTGACAGAATTCAATACAAGCTTGCTATGTGTGTGCTAAGGGAGTAGGGGGAAAGTCATGGAAAGTCATGGTGAACGATAGCAAGAACTGGATAGAACTGCTGAGCTCTGAGGCTCCAGTCTATGTAAAACAACCAGATAAGCACAGAATGTTGATGTGCCTCGTCAGAGCATGGATTTGGGATAAATGTCTGTTCCCCAGTTAAATCGGGGCTCAGTGTTTATCCGCAGCTGCGAATAAAATGTTTTTCTTGATAACGGTCTTGGGTCTCTCTCTTCCCCCACGAACACCGGTTTTCCGCAACATTCCTTGGTGCCATGACTTGGATCGAGAGGGGGGAAGACGGTGTGTTGGACCCCTCTGGCCCACCCGGCTCGGGTCGCTGGGAGTTGGGTGTCTTTGAGTTCTTTCTGGCGCCATGACCCTTGTTGGTCAAGAGAGGTACGCACAGACACCCTGATCCCGGTCTCAGGTGGGGTGCCGTCTGAACCCAACAGGACCGCAAGAACCAGTTCTGCACCTCCGGAGGAAATCACAGAAGTCAGGTGAGAGTCGGAAGGGGTTTTTAGTTCAGTTTCGGAACCCTCTGCTATCAGGGGAAGGGAAGTCTAATCAACCTCCAGGTCCCGCCCGAGTAAAGCCATCAGGTTTGGCCGAAACTGCGGGACCTTAAGTCAGTCAGGAAACGGGGGAGCGTGTGAGCGTGCTTGAAAATTGCGTGAGTGATTTTGTGTTTGATTGGAGGGGTGGTCTTCGGAACACCCCGGGCAGGGTCGGCGCAGTTTCCCGCAGGGCGACTTCGCGGGGTCACTGAAAAAGCCTTGCTTGTGTGAGAGACTGTTGTGAAACACTTTGTGTACACTGGTATACATTTTGGGAGGCTGATGGGTGGAAAAGTTTCCCATAGTGACACCCTACTCGAGTGGGTGTTACGCAATTTCTCAAAAGTCTATAAGAATTATCCCGAATGCAACCTGAAGACCCTCTGTATTCTCTGTGAACTGGATTGGGTTGCATTCGAGGTTGGCTGGCCCCCTGAAGGTAGCTTCGACCAGACTCTGGTCCAGTGGGTCTGTCAGGAAATTACTGGGGAAGGGCTCCTCCATCCAGACTAGTTCCCATATATTGATGGGTGGAGTGGCTTTGTTACAAGAAAGTTGCCAAAATCTGCTCTCCGGGCTCATGAAAATCAATGCCGCATCATGGTCCTGCAACCTCAGTCTCGCCTGAGTAAAAAGCCAACTTCTCCAATCCTCCAAAGCCCACTGGAGGAAGAGCAAGTCCCACTGTCATAATCCCCGCTACCCTACCTCTGGGCGGCCACCGCACGCCCCCCCCGACGCTGCCATAGTCCTGCCCGTGCTGCCCGTCTAAGCCCCCGACGTTACCACAGTCCTGCTCGTGCTGCCAGTCCAAGCCCCCAACGTCGTACCAGCCCTGCTTGTGCCGTATGGACTCCAGATCGGCAGGGAAGCATCCTTCTCCAAGGAAATAAAAGCCCCACCAGCCCGGCTTTGAATATGCTCGAGCTCCATAGTAGCGAACCTGCCAATCCAGACACCCCACAGGCTCTGGATGTGCTCGAGCTTACCTCACCCTCTGGCAGCAACCTTCCCAGCCCGATCACTCCAATCCCCTCACAGATTGTGGTCAGTACGGTTAGTGGGGTATCTAAAGTTAGTTCTGAACTGTCGTCTGTCAGTCCATTATCTTTGGGATCAGATGTTCCAGATACCCAAACACCAGCAGCTATTTTGCATCCAACATCAACGGTACTTCCCATTCCAGACATCCAAACTCCGGCAGCCCTTATGCCCCTCCGGACCTCGGCTGGCCCCATGTATTATGATGCAATGGGAAGCTTACAGCAAGGAAACCCAGTGTTTGTCTACTACCACGGACCTGTTAAATTGGAAAGCCCATACACCATCCTATACTGAGAAGCTGCAGGCTATGGTTGATTTATTTCAGTCCATCTTTGCCACTCACGATCCAACTTGGCCAGACTGCAGGCAGCTCCTCTTGACGTTGTTAAATACAGAGGAGTGTTGGAGGGTGACTACAGCAGCCCTTGCTCATCTAGAGGGACAAGCATCGGCCTTGCAGGCAAACCTGAGGCAGTGGGCAGAGTGAGCCTTTCCAGAGGAAGATCCAAAGTGGGATCCAAATGACTAGACAATACGGGGGATTGACTGTGTACCGGAATGCCATCTTAGCGGGATTGCAGGCAGTAGCCCAGAAGGCAACTAATATTAGTAAGGTGGGAGAAGTTATCCAAACGAAAGATGAAAGTCCGGCTGTTGTTTATTAATGTCTGTGCGAAGCCTATAGACTGTACACCCCTTTTGATCCAGAGGCAGCTAATAATCAGTGCATGGTCAACACGGCTTTTGTTACCCAGGCACACCCCAATATAAAGAGGAAGCTTCAGAAGTTAGAGGGCTTTGCAGGGGGAAATGCAACCGAACTGATGGAAGTGGCCACCAAAGTTTATATGAATAGAGATGTGGAAGACCGCCGTGAGGAAGACCATAAGATGAAAAAGAAGGCAGACCTTTTAGCTGGGCGCTCCCAGGGAGGCTCCCTTCTATGGGAGAGGAGGGCGTGGACACCAGACGCTTTCCCGTGCTGGACCAGCGCGGCTTGGGATGAATCAGTGCGCTTATTGTAGGGAAGAGGGGCACTGGAAAAATGAGTGTCCCAATCGTTTGTCACGCAGTTGATTTCCCCAAGCAAGGAGCCGGGGAAGAGGGGGGCCAGCAAGGTGTGTTCGAGAGGGAAGATTTGAGAGGGAGGAGGCAGAAGAATACGCTGGACAGCTGGCCCTCCATGAGTTAGATCCCCGAGTATTTTCCCTACCTGATGAACTGGTTCCCCTGTATCAAGAATGAAGCCGACCGGGCTCCATTCCCTTAGGTCCCCAGGAGCCTATGGTCAAAATGATGGTGGGGGGCCAACCCGTTGATTTTATGGTCGATACTGGAGCCCAGCACTCTGTGATTACTCGCCCAACGGCACCATTCAGTAACCAAAGCACGACCATAGTAGGAGCCATGGGAGTCCGAGCGGTTTGTCCATTTTTAATGAGTCTGACATGCCATCTAGGTTCGCATGAAGTCACACATTCTTTTTTGTACCTCCCTGAATGTCCGGTGGCCCTTTTGGGAAGGGATATACTAGGCAAACTGCAGGCAACCATAAGTTTTGAGGCTGACAGGACTGCATCTTTGACTCTGCCTGAGAAACCCACCACTTGTGCCCTCACCATGCCTTTGGTAGAAGAGTGGAGACTCTTTGCCCTCCTAGCGGGAGAAGAGGAGGGAGGAGGAACCCTGCCCCCCTACTTTGTAAATGTCCCTGGAGTATGGGTCGAAGGAAATCCCCCAGGTTTGGCCAGGAATATTCCACCCATCTTGGTTGCGCTCAAGCCCGGGGCTCAGCTTGTGCATCTGAAACAGTACCCCGTACCATTCAAGGCTCGGCAGGGGATTCAGAAGCATCTGAACCATCTTTTGCAACATGGAATTCTACGACTGTGCCAGTCCACTTGGAACACGCCAGTACAGTAAACCGAGCTACAGTGACTCTTCATCCTGTCGTTCCCAACCCATATGTGTTCCTGGGTCTTATACCAGCATCGGCAACATATTTTTCTGTCTTGGATGTAAAGGATGCATTTTTTTGTTTACGTTTAGCCCCGCCCAGTCAAGACTATTTTGCATTTCAATGGTCTGGAGGGGGGTGATGGGGCAAACCTCCCCCCGTGAGCAAGAACGTCAGCTTACTTGGTCAAGGCTCCCCCAGGGGTTTAAAAATAGTCCCACTTTGTTTGGAACAGCTTTGGCTACTGATCTGGACCCCTTCTTTACCCCTGGACACCCCACGGAAAGCACTTTGCTCCAATATGTAGATGATCTCCTGATTGCTGCGGACTCTCAAGAGCAATGTTTGGCTGAAACTACCCGTTTGCTGCAACTGATGTATGAAGCTGGGTACAGGGTGTCCCAACAGAAGGCTCAGATTGCTCTGACTCAAGTGAAATATCTGGGATTCCAAATTAGCAAGCAGCAAAGATCGCTGGGGAGAGGGCGAAAGGAAGCAATTTGTGCCATACCCAAACCCACAAGCCGTAGGGAGGTACGAGAATTTCTGGGGACGGCTGGGTTCTGTCACATTTGGGTACCGAACTTTGCCCTCCTGGCACAACCACTTTTTGTAGTTCGTACCTTATTGGATGTAACACAGGGGCTCATTTCCGGTCCTGCGTGCTTCTGCCCTTCCCTTCTCCCGTCGACAACAAGCGAAGTCCTAGAGGTCTTCCGGAGCTCCAGAAATAATTTTCAAGATGTAGCCGGCGGACCTTTCCGAGCCCGGAAAAGGTATGTGACCAAGGGGAAGGAGGGTTTTATTTCTCCTTTCCCCTCAAACGTCACAAAATCTTATTGGTAGTTGAGGTGTCCATCTATAAGTCCAGCTGTTTTGTCTACCCACAGATCAATTTGATAAAGTCCTTGCCGCTTTATCTGATGGCTTATCTTAACAATAAAGTTTTCATTTGATGGAGGAGAAGAGTGAAGTTCTGTTATTTTTTATCAGCCAGGTTAAGCTTTTGACCCAGTAATTGAGCTGGTCCAGGCATACGTCCCTTGGGAGAGCTCCCAAAGGGAATCCAAGATCAGCTCTTTTTGGAGTGGTTTTTACACTCCAACCCAATCCTAAACGGTGGATTGGGATGCAGGAATTCCTCTGCAGCTCGAAGAAAGTGGTGTGACTCCCGCACTCTCCAAGGGAGCTTTTTTAAGTCCCTCGGAGGTGTGGATGCTGTCCCGCTAGGCGTTGAGGGGAGAAAGCATCGCCGTGAGCACCTCTTTGGCTACTGGCCTGGACCTCCGTTACCTATCACCTCTTAAAGAACTATTTAATAAGAAGTACCTTACTCTCCGAAGTCTATGTGAGTTGGAAGCGTCTTGACTGCACAACATACACACACACAGGCCTATGTCGCGAGAATTTTTGTATTGAACATTAGTTCATATTAAATATATTAGTTTATATTAAATGAGTTTGGGTTAAAAAAATAACCACATGCATACCTTAATATTATAACCTATAGTCACATGAAACCTGGCTAAGGCTTTCAGAAAGCACCCCTTTAGCTGACTTTTCCATTGGGTTCCTGACCTTAGAAAGTAACCGGAGATTTGCATTGCTAGCAGTTAATCACCCACAGCACATCAGATGCCCCAAATTTATGTTTATAACACTAAGGTCATTAAAACAGACAACAAATTATCTGTCCACTTAAGGGATAAGGGAGGAGATTGTTTTGGAACATTGATGGACAATCAGTTAACAGACCCGGACACTGAAAGAATTATTATGGAACAAGGTATTTCTAAACAATTTTAGTCATGATTTGTGAAAACTCAGTTCCTAAAGAATGTGAGAGGGAGGGGTCATTTGAGACCCTCTCCTGATGATCCAGCTTATAAAAAGGACAGTGCAAATATCCTTTCTTTGTCCTTCCACGGAGAGACCACAGACCCTTTGAATGGTTGCCATCTCTGTCTCTCTCTCTGGAAGTGACCCAGGGGCCTCTGTATCTGTTTGTCAGTATGTATATGTTTGTTAAGTGCTGTCATATATATTCAGTTAAATGTTGCTTTCTCCTTTGCTTCATATTCTTTTTGTAAGTTCAATAAACCTATATGCTTTACTGCTATGAATGTGTGGTCTGAGACTGTCCTAAGAACATGGTTTGTGGTTTCCTATTCCACTCTCTGGCTTTGCTTGGTAAGTAGCAGGCAGAGGAGTCCAAACATTAAAGAGCTCAAGGGAGAGAATTTGCAGAATTCTCCCCACAGCCTACACATTGCAGGTACAAATTCATTTCATCCATTGTGATCTCTGGGGTTAAGAGGATGTAATGTCTTTAGTGAAACATCTATGCAGTACAACAAGGACACACAAGAAGAGGTGGTTCCTTCCCAGCTTCAGAAAGGCCTTCCCCAACTTGATCACCTTTGAGTATTTGGAGGAGGAGAGAGTGGGAAGTGGTACAGTCAAATTGGAAGTTTGGGCTCCCACCTCCAGAAAAAAACACACAGTTGAAATAGTGCTTGAAGACTTTCCTGTTTTCAAAAACAGTTAGTGGCATGGCTGTGGCGTGTACTGTGCTTTAAAACGGCACTGTTGTGGTATGTGCAGTGCTTAAAAATGAAGCTTTTATCCACCTTGAGCCTTGGATAGTCCTGAGGTATGTAATCTACAGAATGTACGCAGTACACTTACAAAACCTTGCACCATCCATAGCACAAATGCAAGAGAGAGAGAGGTCGCCAAAGGCTTTCTTTTAGGTTTTACAGGGGGCAATTGTAAGTATCAAACTCTTTAAATGGAATTTTCTGCAATTAGTTCTGTACAGTTCAGTTGTTTTCTCTAACTCTCTTGTCTGTTTTGGGAATGTCTCTCCCTAATTTACCACCAGAGGGCACTGTGCCAGAGGATTCCCCCCCCCCCATGTAGACAACCTTTTCGGCTCAAGTGTCTGGGAGGGGAGCCCATTTGCCTGTAGGGATGTTGGTCAGCTAGCAAACAAAAGGGAGGGGGATGAAGACAGCTATAGTCACTGGGAGCAAGCCAGTTCCCACCAGCAGCTCAAGGGCTTGCCGCAAGCCCCTCTGGTGGTTGTGCAGGTCCAGGCGGCAATGGGGGCTGCCAGTCACAGTGGCATTGACAGACATTGACAGACTCACCTCATCTGCTTGAAACTGCCTGGGCACCCACATCTGGCATGTTACTGTTCAACAAAAGGGCCGGAGGGTGCCTACCCCTGAAGTACACCACTAGTTTGCACCAGTGAGAGTGAAGGTCAAGCCGTGTAAGATACTTATGTACACACTTTTGGCCTGGTTTCTGTGATCAGAGGCGGCCCTGTGTTTGCAGAGCTTAAGAAGCGTATTGGTGAGTAGAACCCAACTTTATTGCTTGCCGGCTAAAGGTTATTGAAATCGGTTTGCTAAACACGCCCCCCTGAGTCATTGCCGCCCCTACCACCTCCATGCAAGGCCCTCTATTGTTTCCCCCCCTGACAACACCCTGCCCTGTGACATCATTGCAGTGGCTTCTGAGAGGACAGGAAGGGTCTCGAAGGCACCCACGTTCATACCTTTATTGGATTGATTATAAATGAATTTCTCTGTCCCTGTGCTGTGAGCTTTGCTGTTATACCACCCCATACATCTTTCCAGCTGTCCTAAACCAAGAAGGAGTTGAACAAGGCGAGCCAGCGTTAACTGGGAGTTTAAACTCTTTTCTCTCCCTCCCCAAGGTCCAAACCCGACACGCTAGCTGGAGTTGTAACCAGCCTTTTTCGCTAGGTGGCGCCACCACATTGCCAGGCAAGGCTCTGAATCGGGGAATCAGTGATTTCCGTGTAACCCACCAACCTCTGTAGCCCTGTGGCTGAGCACCAATATCTGAGTGTTTGGGTCTAGAATTGAGACACGTACAAGCTAAACACAGTTAGGTTCAGAAGCTTGAATCTACTTCTGCTGTGTATCTTCCATACATAAAAAATTACCTTTTCAAACACCTCACTATACTCACAGTAAAAGTAGCTACAGCAGGGTTTGGGGTAGGGTTGCCAATTTCCGTGTGGTGACTGGAGATCTCCGGCTATGGCAACTGATCTCCAAGCAAGAGATAAATTCACCTGGAGAAAATGACTGCTTTGGAAGGTGGATTATATGGCATTACACCCCATCGAAGTCCCTCCCCTCCCCAAACTCTTCCTTCCTCATGCCCCACCCCCAAATCTCCAGGTATTTCCCAACCTGTAGCTGGCAACCCTAGTTTGAAGAGAGCGATCCCCACAACTATGAGATTCAAGTCCACTAGCACCTTAGAGACCCACAAGATTTTCAGGATATAAGCTTTCTCTTCTTTTATTTTTTTACAATTTTATTTTATTTTAACAAACACATTGAAACATAAACTCAATATAAATATGAATGCTGCCATTCAAAATTGCAATTCTATTGTCAACCTCATTAAATTACATTGCACATTTATTGCTCATTAAATTACATTGCACATTTATTGCTTGCTTATTACCTAAAGCTCTTTTGTTTTATCTAAATTTGATTAAGTTCTGTTCCAAATTTCTAGCTACATAATAAAAAAAAAATCAGTTCCCCCAAAATTCTGTGATTGGCCTATTATGTATAAAAGATGTCAATTTTGCCATAGTTGCGTATTCTGTTAATTTGTTAATCCATTCATCTAAATCTGGATATTTCTCTGCTTTCCATTTTGCTGCATATACCCCTCTTGCCACTGTCACAATATACTTAAATAGTTCATTATATGTTTTTTAAAATATTGCTTGGTAAAATATTGAACATACTTTTTGAGTCCACCACAAACTTACTTTTTAAAATCTTTTGCGTTTCATTGTGTATCGTTATCCAAAATTTCCTTGCTTTCTTACATGTCCACAACATATGATAAAATGTTGCATCTATATTCTCACATTTCCAGCATTTCCCAATATAATCTTTGTTGGCTTTTGCTATACCTTTAGGTGTGATGTACTATTGAAAAATATTTTATACCAATTTTCACTTAATACTTGACATTTTTTTCAGAGCAGCCCTTTAAACTACTTTGGGTTTCAGAGACAATGTGTATGCATGGGACTAGTTAGAAGCACAAAGGCCAGATAAATGTTGTAGCCATGTGAAAGCCATAGCATTTTCTGGGGGAAGGGAGGCTTAGCCCCAATTTTGAATATGATGTCAAGCAAACAAGAATGGTCAGGCATTGTACAAGTCCAGTATCACATTTACCTGGTCCTCAGATGCTATGCATGCCAGATTAGCACATCAGCACAGAACCTGCTCAGCAAAGGCTATGGATCCCTAGTATGCTATGAGTGCGCATGCAGGCAAAGCAGTCCCCATTTAAATAAGATACTGGTGCATGGAATGCTGCGCAGGTATGCTTTTGCTAGCTAGACATCATGCTTTAATTGGGCCCAAGAGGTCTGCTGTGTGAGGGACACAGCCACAGAACAGAACAGGAGGAGAAATTTCTCCCCATGTGAGAATTCTGAGCAAAACACAAGGCTTCTGACGGGCTGGAATCCAAGCTGACAATCTGGTACGGCTGTTGTCCCCATACATTCTGAAATGATGTAGTTCCAGGGGGGCTGCACTAAGAACTTTTTCTGAACCCATGCATCTGCTCTGAATTGGCTCTCAGGGGAGAAAGTGCAACATCAGATACTGTAGAACTTTGCCTGTTCTTTGAAGTTACCCAGCTCAAAGGAGCCATGATTTCTGATGCGATAGTCCATTGAGATCATTACTTCTGACGTCCAGTGCTGAGTACTCTGTTGGTGAGTGACACGTGAAGCAAGGTCCCTGCTTGGGATTTTTTGTGTGTGCGCCAAGAACACATCTTCCGGAGGCATGTTCTGCCCACATTTCCATGGTAGCAGAGCCACAGAATGCAGCAGGAAACATTACGAAATAAATTTAGCAGCCTGTAAAGTGACATTCTCTTTGGAGCTCCTGATGGTTGCTGTGGGAACCAGATCTTCAAATCTCAATACACTTGTGCACAAAATTCAAGCACGAATGGGTGAGGTCGAAGAGAGACTTGGTTGACTTGCAGAAATCAGAGGACATTCTTCACCTGAAGTCCATTTCAAAACTAGCCAAGCTTTTAGGAAATGAACTACCACAGACAACGGTGGTCATCATGCCTTTCTTGCCAAGTTGTATTATTCTTACATTCTGGAAGTACTAGCCTTCCTCTTGCTATTTTTAAAAAACAAGTTCTATTTCTCTTCTATCAACTTGCTAAGGTTGCTGGAATCTTAATTTTTGGACCATTCCCAATGCAATGTTTATAAGTAAACTGCAAAGTAATTCCTTGATATATAAAGGGTTTATCATGCATCTATTTCCCAAGACAGACATGAGTGCTGCCAAACTGTTACACATTCTTGGCAAACCCAAGTCTGACTTGGAAGCAGATGTGTACAATACATAATAAACCATGTATATTTTATGTCCTGATACAACTTGGTGTGCAGACAACTAGCTTTGTGTAACAGTGGGTGGCTCCAAATGGGTACGCACATCTAGCTGGTTCAGTGTAGCCTGGATGAGCATTATGGGGTGTATTCAAATATGACTTAATTCTACATTAGGCAAATTAATGGATGGTCAGATTCTCAGTATGTATTACCCAGGACAACTAAATGGATATTCCATGTAAACAGGCATTTTATATATAGGAAGCTGCCTTATATTGAATCAGACCATTGGTTTATCAAGGACAGTATTGTCTGCACTGACTGGCAGCAGCTCTCCAGTGTCTCAAGATTTTTCAAAGCGCCTTCTATCTGACCCTTTAAATTGGAGATACCAGGGACTCAACCTGGGATCTTCTACTTGCAAAACAGATGCTTTATCACTGAAACATGACCACTCCCCAAAGATACGTGTCTCTGATTGCAAAATGTTGGGACTAACAACAGAAGGTTCATCTCCCATCTGTACAGGCATTGTAAAAAACCTCCAGATTACTTTAAAAAAGTCACTTTTATCCCCCCTCCCAAAAAAAAATCCACCAGGTTTTGAAAGGAAATAGTTTGGAATTCAATAATATCGATAGTTTCCTTGTGCTTCTCCCACCCTTCGGATCATTCCATCTAGCATTGTCAAAATAAAAGGCTGTTAAGACTGAATTTTTACAACTGTCATAATTTCACATCCTTATGTAATCTCAAATCTGTGTTCCTAAAAAGTAATTATGAGTGCTGTTAAAGTCAGGCATGCAAGCTGAGCTACAGGTTTGCAGGCCACATTTTCAGTAAATATGCCAGTATTCTGATCTTTTTAACGTATAGAACCAAGAAAATATTTTCTTCAGACCCAGCTAAATAGGCCTTGTCTGTCTGTCATTTATGCACTACTGAAGCTGTCCGAAAAGACCTATCTATGAGCTAACTGGAACATACTTTCTTATTTTTTTCTGAGATACGGCAATGAACTTCCCAAGGAGGTGTAGTTGGCTTCTCTCTCTCCCCCCCTCTCCACTTGGCAATAATGTCCTACTCTATATTCTAAACTTCAGACAGGAATAGTCTGCAACACTTTGTGAAAACAAGTATATGTCAGTTGGGGCAGGGTGATTCCTGCTACTTTATTAACCACTTTTGTTTTCCATATGTTGCTGTACATTAGATTTCTGAGCATCCTTGGCTTAATGATTGTTCTCTGTTTTTTTATTCTTTAAACCTCACCACCAAGTTTCTAGTGCTCATGGTCTGAGAGATGCATTCAAAGCCTGATCCTATAGAGAACCTTCCCCTGAAGCAAAGGGTAGCAATACATCAAATGTGGCCATCCATCTTTTAGCATTCAAATGGTTAGACCCGTCTTTGTTAACATTCACTCTGAAAATTCTATGAGTGGCAGCCTATGAGTAAGCCAGAGACACCACCCCTTGGAATTCCATACAAGGGATCATGGACTGCCTGACTTCCTACCTACCCCCTCCTCTGTTTCCAAAACATCCTTGTATGCCAATTTAGCTTGGTGCAGGAGTTCCAACACTACCACTGGGGTTCTTGTTATTGAAAGGAAGACCATAGCAGCAGCACTATTAATGCAAACTAAGCACCCAGTTTGGATTCAAACTTGAAGGAAAACCCCATTTATTTTATGCATTATCTGGGGCAGAAAGGCAGGCTAATTGTTTCTTAGTGCCACTTATGTGGGGGCCATTTACAGTGCAATCCTAAATAGATTTACATTCTTCTAAACCCACTGAAGTCCAGCGGGCTTACAAGGGTGCCACTCGGTTCAGGACTATATTGCTAGTGGAGTATCAGCACTGGGGAGATGGGTCCACCTGCCAAATTTACAACAAGGGTCAAATTCTCTCTCGAAGAAACAACGGGGTGAGGTGGTGATGTTTCTGCACCACTGACCAATTTCTGCACCAATTTTAATATAAATTTAAACTTGAATCAATTCACAGTATAGCTCAATAGCTGCTCTACTTGTGTGTTTTTTTTAAATGTATCTCATTGAACTTTACAGAATATTTGTTTGGTGCTAAGGTGAACCACTGCCCATGTGGGTCCTGCAATCCTAGGAATGGGAGGTGGTAAGCTCTCCTTCCCTAGAGGCTTTTAAGAAGAGGCTAGATGGCCATCTGTCATCAGTGCTGATTCTATGACCTTAAGCAGATCATGAGGAGGGCATCTTGACCACCTTCTGGGCATGGAGTAGGGGCCACTGGGGGTGGGGGGGGGAGGTAGTTGTGAATTTCCTGCATTGTGCAGGGGTTTAGACTAGATGACTCTGGTGGTCCCTTCTGATTCTATGAATGATCTTTCTGTCAGCCAGAGAGGGGCTGCAGGAACACATTCAAATTCTGTGTTCTAATGCACACAGTTCTCCAGATGTAGGAGAAGGGCTGAGTGGGAAGGAGGGTTCGTGGGGAGTAGAATCCCACTCATGAAGCAATGCACATGGGAGGAAGTGAGAAGGAAGCAGCAAGAAACTGTATTGCTGCCACCTAGTATTTAAAACAGCATTTCAGTCTTCAAAGTGCTTAGTCATCATTAGTACAGGTTTGCAACTTGGCAGTGTCCTGTTCATCTCGAGAAAGGGACAATCCTGTGCAACTGACTCCTGCAACATTATAGTTCTCATTAAACTAGAACAGTCATGTGAACAGTTACTTGTGCAAGTGTACTGGCTGGAGCATTGCTGGGACATTCTATTCTCAATCCACACCAAAGCATAATGAGCAGGTGACTGTTCAAATTGCAATGTGTATGTGTCCGTGAAATGGGTCCTGGTGGTGTTCTGGTGATGTTCACCACAGTAGTACAAAACTTTGTGAAAAATAGAGCATTAAAAAGCTGCTGTCACACATGACTGTCACATTATTTTAGGGGTGTGTATGCATTAACTGAGGGGGGGGGTAGCCATAGCTCTGGGACAGCTCAAAGCACAATGTAAAATATTGCACACATCACTACTGAATGTATCTATCAGTTTGGTTGGATATATATCCTCCACATTGACGGCAGTGCCACTGCATTTGAAATGTGCCTAGGTAGTTGTGCGTGATTGTATTATGATCGCAGTAATGTTCCTGATGTTCTACACATCTTCCTGGTGAATTGCTATATTGTCTATACCACAGTTTAAGCTAGCTCTAAGAAAACATGAATTTTGATGGAAGACACTACAAACTTACATGGGGTTTGTAAGAGTTTAACTTTTAACTTCACTCAAAGAATGCTGGAATTTGTAGCTTAGCAAGCTTGCTCAGAATTCTGTTGAGGCGGTCCTAACTCCCTTGCAGAACTCCAGAAGCAGATGTTCCTTGGAGAGAGGACACTGCTGTTCCACTGCTTCCTGGCACCGCCATGGCACAAAAATATGAATATAAATCTTCATTATTTTTACATGGGGCTCATCAAAACTCACCATGAAATCCCTCATCACATCCAAGGCCACGGAATGACCCACAAAAAACACAGATCAACCACTTCTTGGCATCAACATGGAGCAACAGCAAGCATCCAAAACATGGGGCCTCATGATTTTTAGGAAGAGTCACCCAAATCACATATGATGTCCATGGCCAAAATTCATGGATCCACTGCTTCATCATTGTGGTAGCTGTGCAGTCCCCACATGAATTCGGTGTGTGTGCAGACTAGCTGTGGGGACATTTTTGAAGCAGAAGGGTGTGCTTTCCCTCTATGCTGCTTGGGTCTGTCCTCAGTTGCAGCCAAGACCAGTTACTCCTGGTCTCAGTGCCTCCAAGCTGCCACCTAAGAAAGTGCACCATAGGCATAAATATAATGATAAGGCAGGCACTTCAAAACCACCCAAGTCTGACACCTTGTCGATCCTGGGACACAACTCCAGACTGGACCTCCCTTGATCCTGTAAAGGAGGGTCATACAAATTCCAAGGATGATGATGATAATAATAATAATTTATATGCTGCCCTCCCCCTGCGAAGCAGGGCTCAGGGTGGTTTACAACAGAATAAAACACATCATCAATACAATTATATATATAAAACATAAAACACAAAAATAATGCATTAAAATACAGAAAGATGCAACATTTAAAATTGGCTCCCACTAATCAGTCAAAAATCTAGCCTACTTAAAAACAGAAAAGAAAGGGGGCGGAGGACAGCTGGAAAGAAGAAGAAATCGGGAAAGGAGCGCAAAAATCCAGGCCAGAAGATTTCGTAGATGTAAAACATTCCTCTGTGTCAGTGTATTCCATCTTGGAGGGTGAACTCCTTGAACCCGAGTCAACAACACTGGTTCAGGCTTCTTCATCCACTGTCTGCTCTTTGGATCCAATAATCCCCCCACGGCACTCAGATGCAACTGATTATGAATACAGGTCTCTGTCAGGGTCCCCATATGAAGACCCTTATAATTCCTATGACTAGCCCTACCCAGATGGCACCCGCAAAAGGAATCACTATAGGTGTTATAAAACCTGCGAGCCATATGCCCTGCTTTGTTTGGATCTGACTGAATTTCCACACTGTCCTCCTGGCAAGCACCAACTATCTGCGTCCCTAGGATGGGATCTTGGTCTGCTGCTGGAACCAAACTTGGACAACTACCATTATTATGACCTCCAAGTGGATTATGACCAGCCTTATTATGCTGAATCAGATCTTGACCCTTATTTGGAACCATCTCTGAAGGACACTGTGTAAGAACCCACCAACTTCTTACTCACCACCTTCTTACTCAGGGATAACTTTTGTCTTTATGGAGAAAAACTCATCCGCATGGCACCGTCTTTAGAAAAAGAAATTCCATGGGCCACTAACCCTATCTTTACAGTTACACACCCAGGTGCCACCAGAGTTGCCTTCCCTATAATGGATGGCTTGTTAGAGGTGAAAACTGCCCCACACACACACTTTGGCCCAAATAATATAAGACTTGTACAGAACGAAACAGGATGGGTGCCCTTTTCTTTTTCAGCATCCTACTGCCAGTTCAGGGCACAAATAAAGATACCAAACATTCATCTCCAATTGACAGGGAAGGTTGGAAATTGGATGGAGTGGGTCACAAAATTTATGCCTCCTCTGCCTTAGGTTCAGAGCTGCCAACTATCAATGCATTACAGATCATTACCAACTGTTTCTTTGGGATGGCATAGCCTTCATCTAGAACTTCTCCCCAAGGACAAACAGAAGTTGGCTCGACTTTTATAACCTGAGGCCTCAAAATGTTCTAAGCAGCAAATCTTTTCTGCCAAACACTTTGAGATTGCTCAGTTCTGTCTTGTCACAGCCATGTCCTTGAAGCTTTACTCACAGTTATGGTCCACAGCCCTTCAAAATGAGACCTGCTCTAAAAATGAAGATCTTCCTTTTGAGGGTACTGATCTTTTATTACTAAAACAGATGAGTTCCTAGAGCATATGAGGAAAAACACATTTTTTGCAGTAATTCCTTCTGCCCCCCCTCCTCAAAGGTTTGGGCCTTATTTCTAGACCCTTCCATCCACGTTATGGAGGTAGGAGATATTTGGTCCCACACTCTCCTTTCTTTTCATATGGTCAGCTTCCTCCTCAAACAAGGAGATTTCCTTCCCAGAAAGGAAACAAAAGGAAAGGTCACAGTCTCCCAAGCCATCACATCTCTCTCAACAGGGGTTTTGACACTTATAATCTGATGGGACCATCAGATTCCCCTCTCACTTAACAGGATATTTGTCAGGGCTAGTTGGTCCTTTCTAGTTTCCAGAGTTTCCAGAAGACAAACCCTGGCAATCTACCACCTTTAATCAATTCACCCACCTTCTTCCCTCAACTTCAGGAAGAAGTTGGTGTCCTTCAATAGGAGGAAAAAAACGTATCAAAGATGCCTGTGACAGAACAGCACCTCGGGCTTCCTGGCAGATAAAAAATGGGGAATTTGAGAAAATTTGAGAAAGTTGAACAAGTTCCTGCTGATAAAGAAATTCAGGATGATGTCCATTTCCAATGTTCTCCCTCTGTTACTCCTGGGCATCTGGTTTGTGACTCTAGACCTGCTCCATGACTACTTTCATGTCAATGGTCAGACTAATTTGTCAAAAATATCTCTGCTTCCAGCGCAGCACACTGTACCTCCAGTACACAGTCTTCCCTTTCAGGTTAGCAACATCCCCCAGGTTTTCATTGTCATAGCTTATTTATGCAGACCAGGGTGTAAGATTTACCCATGTCTCGACACAGCGGTGGCCAACATAAAAGATAAACTACTGATAGACATTAATTTGATCTTAAACACCTTAAAAGCACTATACTTACAGGAACATTTCTACAAATCCAGTCTAGAATCCATTCAGAAAGTGACTTCTGTAGATGCTATCTTGGATTATTCCTTAGCAAGGGCTTTCCCATCCCCGGAAAGAATCCTGGCAATCCAGTTTGGGATTCTTCTGTTCCAGCTGGCTGTTTTCTTTCACGAGACTGCTGGGCCTCATAGCCTCTACCACAGCTGTAAGATTGTGGATTTGAATGCTACAGCTTTGGTTCCTAAGGGTGTTCAGTACCTCCCGCCATTCTCACTCAAAGAGGTTCAGCCTTCCAAGAGTTGTACTCCGTTCCCTCTGTTGGTGGACTCTATGGAGCAAACTCCTTTGGAGTGCCCTTCAATCCTCCTCTCCCAGAGATTATGCTAAGTAGGGTGCTCATGTCAGACTCACGTCAGTCACGGGAACCTAGTCTCACAAAGAGAGCTTATTCCACATAAATATTCTTTAACTCAAAGTAGTGTACAATGCGCGGCTTGTCCTTCATTCTCATGTGGCAGGGAAGACCATTCAGGTGTCTAAGGACAATGTCACTGCAACGTACTATCAGAACAAACAGGAAGGAACAGCCTTGGTGGCTTTATGTCACCTAGCCGTCCAAATATGGGACTGGTGCATTTCCAACCAGGCCATTATACAGACTGTTCACATAACAAGTTCCGGCAACCACTTTGCGGACTTCCTGAGCCACAGTCTACTAACTTCTCACAAATGGGAGCTTCATGGGGATTACCTTATTCCAGCCTTCCAACAGTGGTCAATGCCTGTCATTGACCTGACAGCCACCAATACCAACAAAATGTGTAGGTACCCTCCCAGGCAGCCTGGGACACAGCATTCCTATGAGACATATTTCAGCTCCCACGGGCACAAGTCCTGGGTTATGCTTTTCCACCCTTCCCATTGATACCACGAGTGCTGTGTAAAATTAGAGCAGAACGCACCAAATATATTCCTCCTTGGGGATCCTATTTGGGTGGAAGGGTGGCCTAGAAATGTTTTAAATTTAAAAAAAAATATAGCCCCCTTCTGGCCAAGGCTAGCCATGTCTCAGGGCTGCTACCATATTTTTCCTCTGGAGGACAGTGTTCTCTCAGGGACTGTCCCTGCACCAGAACATTTCCAGCCTTCATTTGTCTGTGTGGTTCATTCATTTTTGAACTGTTTTTGGAGCCAGTGAAGCAGATTATTCTAAATGCTAAGAAACCTTCTTCCTGGTGGTCTTGTTATTTCAAATGGGAGCATTTCCCCATAAGGGCTAAATGAAAAGGAATTAACCCGATCTCTTGTCCCCTGGGACATATCTTCGATTACCTTCTGCACTTAGTTGACAGAGGACTTTCATCCTCCTCCATTCTCCTCTAGCAGTTATAGCCTCCTTCCACATTCATATTAAAGATTAGGTTTTGCTTAGATTTTTTTTCTAAGGTGTCTACTTGCCCAGTTTCCTCCTGTTCGTTCACTAGTCCCACAATGAAGCCTCTCCCTAGTATTGGCTAAATTAATGGGCAAGCCCTTTGAGGCCCTGGCCACCTATCCTTTGCATCTACTTGTATTCCTCATAGCAATAACATCTGCCAGAAGGGTGAATGAGCTTCAGGCCCTCTGCTCCCCCTTTCCTTAAGATTTTCAATTCCAGAGTAGTTATGTGCCTGTCTCTTCTTCTACCTAAGGTAGTCTCCACATTCCATACAAATCAAAACAGTACCCTACCATTATTTTTTCTGCATTCCCGGGATGGCAAAGAAGAAGAGTTGGTTTTTATATGCTGAATATCTCTGAAGGCAGAGATATGCTGAATATCTCTGAATACCACTGAAGGCAGAATCAAACCGGCTTACAATCACCTTCCCTTCCCCACGACATCCTGTGAGGTAGGTGAGGCTGAGAGAGCGTGACTTGCCCAAGGTCACCCAGCTGGCTTTGTGTGTAGGAGTGGGGAAACAATTCCAGTTCGCCAGATTAGCCTCCACCGCTCATGTGGAGGAGTAGGGAATCAAACCCAGTTTGCCAGATCAGACTCCACCGCTCCAAACCACTGCTCTTAACCACTACACCACGCTGGCTCTCCACGCTGCAATTCATACACTCAACATATGCAGAACCTTACCTTTCCCCCGGAACTAAATCTGTAATAAAAGACCTAAACCTGTTTGTTTATTGTTTGGGACCCAAGTCATACCACTAACTTTTGGTCAAATTTATCTCCAGGAGGATTGTCTCCTGCATCCGTTTCTGCTACAAGCTCGCATGAGTTGTTTGCTTGTTGCTGTTCAATGTTCATTTGACACAACCACGAACATCTGCTGCTGCTCTTGGCCATGACCTCTTCAGCGTCGCACTCTGTGAAACAGCAACCTGGTCCTCATCGTACACGTTTGCAAAGCACTACTCCGTGCATGTAGACACCACAAAAGATGCAGAAGCTGGAACATCGGTGCTCCGATCTCTGTTCAGCTAGAATTCACACCCGCCTTTCATAACCTGGTAAATCAGCTTGCTACTCTCCCATGTGGGAGAGACTGGCGTCATGACAATATAAACATGGCTGCTGTAACTGTTGTTCATTGAATGGTCACGTGTGCCATCCCTCCTTCCTTCCCTTTTGTGAACTTCCACTTTTATGCAACTTTTATTGAAGGCATCTCTCTCCAGGAACTGAGGGAGGCATCTCTCTCCAGCCTTGCCTGCATTGGGTGATTTGATGGTGGGTTTTGGGTTATCCCATGTAAAAATTAGGATCCAAGCTTTGGATCCATGTTTTTGCGCCACAGCAGCACCAAAAAGTTTTTGTGGTGCAGGCTGTGGCCATGGACATGAATGTGAACTGATGCTAAATTTTGGGTAATCTCATGTTAAAAAGCATGGATCCATATTTTTGCACCATGGCAGTGCCACAAACTAATAGATCTGTAATTTTTATGGTGCTGTCTGTAGACCAAGATATAATCTACAGCATGATGGTGGTTTTATTTTGTTTCATGAATATGAATTCATGTGGATCTTGTTTAAAAAGACTGTTACCCAGCCCCACTAAAATGTAACCATTCTGCCTTCCTTTATGATGATTTTGTGTTGGGAGGGGTGTATCCCCCCCACAGTTTCTAACAGAGTCCGTTTATGCAGACTGATCATAGGTTCACTCAGAAGTAACCTACTTAAGAGTTCAGTAGAGAATGAACAGAAATTACAACCGAATGCTTCACAAGCTTCGATCTTTCCACCGACAAATTCCACGTCGTCAGAAGAGTGAGGAAAGGTCGTAGTCATGCTCTGTTATACTCTGGAGTTATTACTTACTAATGCTAAATCCAGTCTCTCTCTCACACACACACAGGGCTGAGAAGGGTTTCTCTCGACTTCCCTTGTTCACATAGGTCTGTACCGTTCCTGAGACGTCGTGGATTTCCTTATGCATTTTTGAATGTATATAATGTAACATTCCCGCGCCGCCTCACGTTCTTTCCCCCTGCCGGCTGCACAGCATTTGCCTGACTCCAAAATCTACGCGCGTTTACTTGCATGCTGAGTGGAACTTTATTTCCGATTAGCCCCGCAACGCATGGGAACAGCCGGCCGCTCCCTCGCCGATTGGAGGTTTCTGCCGCCGCTCTTGCTCAACCCGCATTCTCTATGCCCGTCTCCCCCCCCCCCCCGGACAGGCTCTACTTCAGATGAAGGCTCTCTCTCTTTAAAAGCTGCTCCTCCAGGGTGACGTCGACGCGAACGCAGCTCTTTTGGAATGTATGCAAATAAGCCCCGCGTCCTTCCGACCAATGAGAGGCCGGCCTGGACCCCCTTCCACCAACGGCGTGAGAGTACCGCTAGGGGATGGCCAATAGATGCAAAGCGCCGGCTCGCACCATATAAGGAGCATTCTCTCCATAAAAGGCAACATTGTATCGCTTTATATGGGGGAAGGTAGCGCGGGGGGAGCCCCAGGCCGGCGCAGGGCTTTACTGTAGTGTGAGCAAGCGGATAGGCAGGCAGGAAGGCGGGCGGGCGGCGGCTGCCCGGAGAGGGGGCCGGGCCGGATCAGCCGGCGCGGGGGGCCCCATGGCAGCACCGGCCTGACCCGACGCGCGAGTCCCGCTTGCACTACGTAGCAGGCAGCGGCACCATGCTACCCAGCCAGGCAGGGGCTGGGAACGGCGCGGCTGCCCTGCCTCGGAGCTCGGTGATGGGCATGGCGCGGACATCCGCCGGCCGGCCCGGCCCCGGGATCCCTCGTGGTGCCAACGGCGGCGGTAGTGCAGGAATCCGGGGCCCCGGCAACGGGACGGGCCCACCTAGTGGGCAGGGGCCGGTCGGGGGTCGCTTCGAGCGGGACCCGGGGGTGGCGGCGGCGGCCAGCGGCAGCGAAGGCGATTCCGACTCGGGCGAAGAGGAAGAGCTGGGCGGCGACCGGCGTGGCGTGAAGCGGACCTTGGGCGACATGGAACTGGGGGTGGTGGTGGGGGCGGAGGCGGCGGCGGCGGGCGCGGTGGGGGGCTACGGCGGGGTGAGCGGCGCCGTGAGCGGCGCCAAGCCCGGCAAGAAGACCCGCGGCCGCGTCAAGATCAAGATGGAATTTATCGACAACAAACTACGGCGCTACACCACGTTCAGCAAGAGGAAGACGGGCATCATGAAGAAGGTAGCGCCAGGGTTGGGGAGCCGGAGAGGGCCACCTTCGGGCGGGGGACGGCGACCGGGGCTCAACTCCGGAGGGTGTCCTTGCATGGCGAAGGTCTGCGGCGCCGGGAGTCCTGTGGGTAGGAATAAAGGCAGTTCCTCGGTCCCAGCACAAAGTGAGAGATGCTGGGTGTCCTTTCCTTTTTCCCTTTTATCCCTTAGAAGCTCCTTGATCAATTGATCTTGAGCAGCATAGATCTAGTGTTGGAGGGATATAAGGACTGAAACAAACCTTGCCACTCACAGTGTATCCTTGGGGTCCCTGTCACTTAGTAAAAAAGGCATTATGTCAGTCACAGAGGCATTGGATTTGTATATTAAAAGGGGGGGAAATATAGTGCGATCGAAGTTCCTCGTAAAAGCGGCCTTCCAAAAGGGCATGGGCTAATAGAGCCAGCAGAGCAAGGGCAGATCCTGTCTGAGTAGGGTATATTCAGAATTCTGCCCTGCATTACCCTAGAAGGGTTAGCATTCAATCTAGCCAAGCAAAAAGCTCTACAGAGACGAGGAGTTGTGATGCTGGGCGTCAGGCGGCCGCTCTTGTCGATCCTCCTGGCCCCCATCACAAACGGGGGATGGGATTTAAGAATACCTTAAAGATCCCTCCGAGAAGTTAGAGTAGCAAGAGTTCCTGAAGCGTGCTGGCTGGGATGGGCGTTGTTGTTTTGTTTTGTTTTTAAAGCGTATCTTTTAAATTTTGCACTCCTTGCATGCACAGTGGCGCTCTGATTTATTTTTAAGCGCACGTGCTCCTGAGAACCGTGACGCTCCGGGAAAGGAGCGGCCCGCCGCTTGCTGCAGACCGCTGGCGGCGGGCAGCCTTGGAGCGGGCTGCGGAGTTAAAGTGTCCGGGTTGGCCCCTTGACACCGGAAGGGAGGCAGGCAGGCAGGCAGGGGCCTAGCGAGCGCCCGCTCCGACCGCCGGAAAGGCACGCCCCGCTCGGGCCTGGCTTCAGCTCGGCGGCGGCCCCCTGGCAGCCCGGCCCTGGAGTCTTCCAGCGAAGGAAATGAGGCGCGTTCTCTTTGACCCCGGAAGTGTTTGCGCGCGGTTAGGGGCAGGTGAAAGGTCGCCGCCTGTGGCAAAGCCCTGGGTCCCGTGTCGCAGTGGCGGGGGGCTTCTCGGTTGCCTCTCCTCGGAAGGCTGCGCCCCTGAACACTCTTAGGAGTCAGCTGGGCTGAGCGCAGAGGGACTTAATCGTGGGTTAACGTGTGTAGGGCTGGGCTGCAAGAGCGGGCTGTGCGTTTACTTGCCTGGTAAGTTGGCAGCTGGCGCGACGGGTGAAGTCGTTGGCGTTTATAATAACGGGTTTCCTTAGAGTGAAACGTTAGACTTCTTATTGGATCCTTGCTTTTGTGGGCAGCACCTCTGCAAGACTAAGGAAAGAGCTGGGGGAGGGACTGGGAAGGGCAGCCATGAAGGAGCTAGAAAAGATTTTGAAGTGTAAGGATGTGACTCTGGCCACCAAGACGAGATTAATTCATGCCATCATATTCCCTATTACTATGTATGGGTGTGAAAGCTGGACAGTGAAGAAAGCTGATTGGAAGAAAACAGATTCCTTTGAAATGTGGTGTTGGAGGAGAGTGTTATGGATTCCGTGGACTGCCAAAAAAACAAATCAGTGGGTTATAGATCAAATCAAGCCTGAACTGACCCTAGAAGCTAAAATGACTAAACTGAGGCTGTCGTATTTTGGTCACGTCATGAGACGACAAGAGTCACTGGAAAAGACCGTCATGATAGGAAAAGTTGAGGGCAGCAGGAAAAGAGGAAGACCCAACAAGAGATGGATGGACTCAATAAAGGAAGGCACAGCCTTCAATTTGCAAGATCTGAGCAAGGCTGTCAAAGATAGGACATTTTGGAGGACTTTCATTCATAGGGTCGCCATGAGTCAGAAGCGACTTGATGGCACTTCACACACACACAGAGGTGGCGTTGGCCACTTAATGATACAAGTACAGATGTGTTTGAGTAGATATAGAACTAGAGCTATTAAAGCTTGCTGGGGCATTTTAAAAAAATAGGCCGTCCCTGATGTGACGCTCTGCGTTTGCACCGTCTGTGCTAAATATTAATTTACCGTATGTATTCCAAAGGAAGACAACTGAATGTATGACTATCCCCCCCTAAAGTGGTATCTGAAGAAGTGAGCTGTAACTCACAAAAGCTCATACCCTGACAGAAATTTTGTTAGTCCTTAAGGTACTACTGGACTCTTGTTTTCTCCCACTAAAATAAGTTATACATCCCTAATTTTTTTTACCAGACATTAATGTAACTTGCATTCAAATGTAAGATGACCCCCCTTTTTATGGCATACTTGGAAAAAGCCCCTAGTCTTGCAGTAGATTAAATACTGTATCTAATATCTCAACAGAACAACTTTCTTCTGGTTTTCATGGCCTGCTGTGCTGTTCAGTATTGTTCACTTTTAAGTTTTGATATGGTATAAAAGATCAACAGCAGACGTCATCAGGAAGCAGTCTTGTTTGTTGCAGCAAAAAAAATTATGGCTTTTTGAAGCCAAACTTGTGTTGTTCTTTGAGGTGTCAAAAGAGACTGTTTGAAGACCAGTGTTGCTTCCACATTCTCTTGACATTGTAATGTCTGAGGTGTAAGCACCAGGGCTTGTTATGAGGGTGCTTCAAAATTTCCCTTCAGTTGATTTTCCTTCATGCTAGTCTTGTTCATAACAAAACAGCTGTGTTCTCCCATTAGTTGCCACTAGCCTTGTAAATAAAATCCACAAAAGTAACTGGACTATAAAAACATTTTATATCTTGGCTGTGCTAGTAACTACACCCCTCATCTGCATCCTAAAAGAAGTAGTAATTTATTTTTGTAAAATTCTAGACCTGGCTACTTTACTTACACACGTCTAGTTGCCATTGTGATAGGGTGAATGAAAAGAGGGCATGCAGCATCCTGTGTCATACCAAGGGACAGGAAGCTGATAGCTCAGATTTGAAAACCATTGTGGTGTAGAGTGAGGGAGACTTGGGTTCAAATTTGTATTCAGTCGGTAAAGTTCATTAGGTGACCTTGGACCAGTTGCTCACTCTCAGCCTTACTTAACAGGGCTGTTGTTGACAAAACGGGGGAGGGATTAACCAGGTATGTCACCCCTCAGCTCCTTGGAGAGAGGATGTGGTAAGAATGTGATAGCTCAAATGTCACCAAGTTCCTATGTTTTTCACTTAGTATTATGGGTTACTCCATTGTGGACTGGCAATCGCTAGTCAACGTGCTGTGTATTTAAGCATTTTTACTGCTGTTCAGTAAACTTAGAAATCTTCCTGTTCCCCAAAGCAAATAAATCTGTTTTTTAAACCCTATAAAAATAGACAATCCTAAGTTTAAGTAGTTATTCTGGTGTTTTGGAATAAAGAGAAGGCCGTTATAGTTTTCTGTGGTGGCAATCTTGGACACATTTCTCTGAGAGTAAGACCTGCTGAATTTAATGGTACTGAGTTCTGAGTAGACATCAGGAGCGTTGGGCAATAATGCTCTTAATATTGATGGGCTGCGGTATAAGGGCAAAAGGCAGGTTCTGTTTGTTTCTTTAGATTTTTTCTTCCAGAAGCAGTGTGCTGGGATTGGCATTGGTGAGCCTCCAGAAGCATCTGGGATCAGTCACCTTGAAACCAGTCTGTATGTATATTTACACATCATGCTGGTTACGTAGACAGGCACTGCAATTCACCACTGGTGAATTGTAGAGATTATTATAGCACATGGGAATTCTTATACAGGATGGATGGAGTATCCTTTTGCTACTTCTTGACAGAGTGATGGCTGATATGTTCAATGACATAAACCTAAATTGGTTTTACACTGTTACTTTTGCCCTCAAGGAACTCTGGGAATTGTAGTTTTGCTGAAGGGATAAGATTTGCTAACAGATATTCAGCATCATCCTGAGACTGCATTTTCCTGAGTTATACAGATAAATTATTTGCAAGATGAATTGATTTTAAAGCTTTTTGTAGGGGTACTTTAACTTTTCCCTGAGTCTGTCTTGATGCAGTTGTGGCTGCTTAGGACACAGTGGCAATTCACAAAAGAATGTGGTGTCTTTGCCTAATGTGTGAGCAAGGGCTGGAACCCATAAATGTTCCATACATACATGGAACCCATACATAACAAGTACATGTCCTCCGCCCCTTCAAAATTTAGGTTAAGAACATAGTAAGAGCCATGTTGGATCATGCCAAGGTCTGTTCAGCCCAGCATCCAGTTTACAGCAGTGGCCAGCTATATGCTTCTGAGAAAGCTACAAGTGGGGTATGAAAACAATAGTTCCACCTCTCCCCCACAACTGGTATTCCAATGCATACTGCCTCTGAATCTGGAAAAGTTATGCAGCTATCATGACCAATACCCATGGATCAACCAATGATAATACTTAGAATTTTTTTACAACGTCCAAAGTACCTTATCTTATTGTAACCTTTATAAAGACTCTAAAAGGTAAGTCAGGATTATTATCCCCATGTTGCACTTGGGAGCCAAGTCAGAGAGAAAGTGCCTTGGCTAAGGTGACCTGCAATGCGAACCTGTGCATATTTGCTCAGAAGTAAGTTCTGCTGTGTTCAGTAGGATTGTGCTCAGGATGTTTTGGATTGTGCCCTTTAGTGAGTGTGAATTCAGGTCCCCCTGATACCTAGTTTAGACGTTTAGGTATAATATCACATCAGGTAACCTCTATGGATTATAACACATTCTCTTTTTTAAGCTGCTGCTTGCAAAAGTCCTTTTGGTACTGTAATACTTGGAGCAAGGCATTTCCTGTTTGGGAGGGTTTAGAGTGTAATCTCCAACCTGCGTTTGATGTCGTTACTGAACAGATTAATGTTGAAGCATCCAAAAGGTTTTCAGGAACAGCAAGTCCCAGGAAGACTGTTTTTGGATTTTAAAATTCATTTTAATTTTCTTTATATATAGTCCACCTTCCTCACTGCAGATACAAAATTTAGCAATGCAGTAAGAACAGTATGAAATATATAACAAACACTGTGATAAGATTGTTACGAAGTCAGAAAAACAGTGCAATAAAAACAGTATAAGATATGTGAAGAAATGCAAAATTTGGATTAAGGAAATTAGAAAGCAATGTCGTAAAAACAAATGGATACAATAACCAGTGTCATAAACTATAGCGCTCATCCCTTTATTAAAGCAGCTTACTGAACAATTCCAATTTTACTACAGTTCTCTCAAAAATGTCCTTGTGGATGCTTCAGTTTTACGCATTCTGTGGAATGATAGAAGTGTTTGGGAGCCTTTGTGACTTCCTCAGGCAGGCTGATTCACCAACTGGAAGCCACCACACAGAATGCTTGGGAACGGGCAACTGCTGACCTCACCCATTTGCAGCGTGAGGCCTTCAGTAGCCTTTGCTCAGATGAGCACAGTGGGGCATACTGGGAGAGGCAGTGCTTTAGATATGTCTGTCCTAGGCCATGAAGGGCTTTGCAGGTGATACTCAATGTATTTAATTGAAACTGCTAGCTAATTGGTAACCAATGGAGCGACTGCAGAATAGGAATGGGTATAGTATGCATACTTCACCTAGTTCCCAGTAATAATCAAGCTTCAGTGTTCTGTACCAGCCAGATTTATCGGGTTGTCTGTGAGGGCAGACCTCATATAAAGTGCACTCTAATTGTCTAGGCGTGAGGTTACTGTGGTGTGGATCCGTGTGGCCAGATCAGCCTGGTCAAGAAAAAGAGCCATCTTCTGACCTTAATAAAGATGGTAGAGAAGGCATTTTTGTTGTTGCTGCTGAATTAATGTGCTTCTTCAGCAGTAATGCTGGGCAGGGTCTAGTAAGACCCCTCAACTCTAACTGAGTCAGTGAGGGACAGCTGAACTTGCAACCCGTAAGGTCAGCCGGGTGGGGGAGAGGGTGTTCTGTGGAAGGTAAAAGGAGCAACAACAATGGTGCTTAATTTAGCAGATTCAGCAGAAGAAATGCCGAGTGGGAATGGCTTACCCAGCAGTAACTGGATGGCCAGCCTCTGCTTTTCCGTCGTCACCATCTTGCTGAACTTTGGCTAGTGTCTTCGGCCAAGCAGAATTTGTGAATGTGGGCCTCCCTACTCTGTCGCCATTTCAGAAGTGTTTTAACAGCTGCTCTTGCTATCCCCAGGCCAGTGGTGTTTGATGAAGCATATGGCAGCTGCATGTCATATGGACAGAATTGAACAAGGCTCTGTTTTCCCTCAGCTGTCCTGTTTTCTGGTTATTATACTTCAGCGTATCACTGATCACTTTCAGATTCTTTGCAGTGGCTTGCGGGTAGTCTGGCGAAGCAAGAATTAAAGACAAGTTCTGCTCTTTGGAAGCACAGATCCATTCCACATTCTGCCCGGTGGCTTAAACAATGTCATGAGGGGCTGTTGAGCAGTTGTAGTACAAGCTGCCTCCAGTGTGGTGTAGTGGTTAGGGGCGGTGGTTTGGAACGGTGGACTCTAACCTGGAGAACCGGGGTTGATTCCCCACTCCTACACATGAAGCCAGCTGGGTGACCTTGGGCTAGTCACAGCTCTCTTAGAGCTCTCTCAGCCTCACCTACCTCACAAGGTGTCTGTTGTGGGGAGGGGAAGGAAGGCAATTGTAAGCCGGTTTGATTCTTCCTTAAGTGGTAGAGAAAGTTGGCATATAAAAACCAACTCTTCTTTTTCTGGCAGGTGGGGCAGGCCCTCTAGGTTCAGGCTACTTGGGAAATCCATTGGAACAGCTGGCATGTGCCAGCTCGTATTGAGCAGGCTTGCTCAACTTTTGACCCGCCAACGTTTGACCCACCAAGACTTTGACTGGCAGTGGCTCCCCAGGCTCTTGGGTCAAAGTCTTTCATATCACTCTACCAGGTCCTTTAAAAACAACTGGAAATGCCAGGAATTGAACATCCAAAACACATGTTGTTCTGCTGACCCACAGCCCTTCCTCATGCATGGCAATCCAAAAGGGCTTAATAAACCTGCTGCCTGTCTGGGAACAGTGGTCACTGGAAGGCCCTGAGCACCTGGCAGGTGGCAGTTGATGGCCGCTGGACTTTGTTTGCCTTGACAGTTCACACATTATGCTTGTGAGCCTTATTTCTGAACTATACCAGATGCACTGAAGGAGGCACGGGGTTGATTCTCTGTAGGTGAAGGAGGTGGAGAATTCGGGAATGCAGGAATGTGATTGTCTTGAGTTATAGGGAAGTATTCAAACCCAGGTTGGCATCTTGTTTACGTTGTCTTTGGGTACAGCACATTCAACTACACCACTTGCAAGTGTTACTGTGAAGGACTACATTAATTGTAGTCCTGGGCTTTACAGTACAATATACATTGACTATGAAATGGGTTAAAGGCCCTGAACTATTCTTGTCTGCTTTGGATATTGAAAAAGATACACACACACATATTTAATTCTCCCCTAATTAGACATATTGTTGCACTGAGCTTATGTGTGTTTGCACACACCTATGTACTTCAGAAACGCAAGCAAAAAGAACTCCAAACCCTTTAAAGTGGATCTGTTTCCTTGGGCCAGAAGAATGTGGAGGAGTGACTGCTCACAGACAACTGTCTTTGCTAAAGTCATATGGCTTTATTTTGATTGATTCCTTATCCTACAGGTATTCCTGGTTTGGGGCCCTTTGCGTGTTCCTTCTCTGATTATGGCATGCGACAGCTTGGGTGATCTGGAGGGTTCCCAGTAGAGAGGCATGCATCAACCCTGGGCTTAAGTGAGCTTCAGGTCTCTTTCAGGCTTCTTTGCAATTTTAAGACCCCCATGCGAAAGGACGCTGGCAAAAGTGGAAAATATCTTAAGCTAACTTTGCTGGTTTCCTGTATCTCAAGGGATTTGGTTTTTCCTATTTGATGCTTCGACTCCTTTGAACTCCTTGCAGAGGAACCCATGGCAGTAGTAATGAACATGGACAGCGTGAAGCACTGTTGGGCTCTTCCCTTGCTTAGACTTCAGTTTATTTTTGCATTGTTTCTTGATGGATGCAGATTTGAAGGCTAAGCTTTTGGCTGTTGCCTTGGTGAAATTGCAAACTTGGTCCACATCCTTCCAGATGGATAGCTGTGTTAAATCTGTAACAGCAAAATCAATCAGGAGTCCAGTAGAACCGTAAAGACTTAATGGTATTCTAGCCTCAGTTTTCTTCAGTTGGAGCTCAGATTCATTCTGTGAGTTTACTAAGTGGATCTGTGCACACTGTGGCAAGTAACCACTTGGCAGAGGTTTGCCCTCTGTGGGTATACTGGAAAGGAGAGGATGTCCTCTTATGTGTGCCAGTGTAAGAAGCTGCCTGTCTTACACTTGGGTCCTCGCTGAATGCTGAGTTTCTTTTGGTCTGCACGAGATAAACTCCATTGCGTTTCAGCCTCAGAGCTCTGTGGCAAGACTGTCCGAGAGAAGTATGAAAGCAAGTATGCCCTTCTAAATGGTTTCTGAGTTTGATAGGGTGGCGTGGATGTCAATGAATACTTTTGCAAAACCGTGTAATTAAACTAGTAAGAGTGTAAGGATGTGGGCCATTTGGGTAACCATGGATAGTTAAGGACCATCAAGGCAGGATCTGAAGTTGGTTTAATAGCCCTAGTTTGTTTGTTTGTTTATTTTGATTTATATCCCGCCCTATATCCTGGCCAAAGCTGGGCTCAGTGCAGCTAGCATCATTAAAATCACATAACAATATAATAAAATCCTAATGTACAATAAACACCATAAAATTTAAAAAGCCAATTCTTAATTACTAGGTTATTAACAAGTGGCACTCTTCTCTGAAGCATAGGGCAACCATGGACCTGGAAAAACTGCCAGGGCCCCCTGTAGTTAGGCTTAACTACAATTTTGTCTGTGTGTTGTGAAGATGAGGTGCAGGATGGTTGAACAGTGTTGTCTGCTGCCTTTGAGTCCCCACTGGGGTGTAAAAAATAGGCTTTTAGATGGACCTTTGGTCTGTTCCAGCAGTGCTCGACTTAGTTCCAAGCTGTGCAGAGGCAGGACAGTCTCTTAGCAGCGAGATTTGCCAATTAACTGCTAGATTTGTTGCCTTCCTGCTCTCTGACCTTGTCAGTGGTGGTGGGCTAAAAGGGCGACTGCAGTAGACAAGGCTGTTTGGGAGGTCAGTGTAGGCTCCGAGAGGTCAGGTTGTGGTCTGTTGCTTGGTGATGACTCTGGCTAATGTTCTCAAAGCTTTACTGTGACAGCGTTTCCTCTTGCTGAATGATGGTCGGTGTGGAACTGTCAATCGGAGTATGTTTCCCCTCTTCATTCCGCCATTGCTTTTGGCTCAGAGACAAAAGGCTCAGTGGGATGGGAACAAGGCTGTTGGAGGTTGCGAGGATGGGTGGGGGAGAAGAATTATTGGTTGGTGCTTGTCACTGATTCAGTGTGAGTGATGATGTAGGGTAAGAAACTTACAGCCTGTTTGGGACATGTGCAAGCATTGCAATGCCAGTGTGCGCACGCTTGTGCATACATTTTAATTCCCTATTCAAGTTGTGTTGTCTGCAGTGGGATTTCTGATTCCCTGGCATGAGCATCTGCTATTGATGGGCAGAGGGCTGCAGCTAGACGGCTTACAGAATAAAGCAGGAGCCATCCACCTTTTAGAGCCAAACTACATCAAAGTTCAGAGCCAACGATCAACCAAGAGCCAATATAAGAGAGTCCATTTACATAAAGCTAAGCATTACTGGGAATTGGCATATTGCTTAATAAACTATAACATTTCTGGAGCCCAAACGCTGGTTGTTGTGGATCTTTCCCTTATTAGGAAGTGGCACAAATGAGGTCTGACAAGTAGTAATCAATATACACAAGAGGACCTTGCACAATGGTTTTAATGCACTGTGGTTTGCAGTTGGGTTGTGGCAACTGTTCACCTCTGTAATTTCCTTTTCTATAAATAATCTCTAAGAAGGGCTTTAGACCCATAAAAATCAGCACCTGCCATTCTCTTAACATACAGGTTTTTCTGGTATTACCACCCGCGCTTCCAGGATACATTAACTTAAAGGTTTGGTCATCTTTTTAAAAGCCATATTCGCCTTTGGAGCCATAGGTTGCAGACCCTTGGCATATGAAAGGGAGCCACTGCCAGTCTATAGGGATGGAATAGGCATAAAGCTAGGGCCTAATTTTGGAACCCAGAACCAGGGATAAGACATACAATAATGAACGAGGTGTTTCTGAAAACATGCAAAGGCATCTTTCCCTTACTATTGTGTAACAACAACCAGTCCTCCCACATTGGGGTATCAGTAGTAAAGCCACAAGGTAAATCTTCCACGTATACTTGAGTCCTATAATATATTTTCTTAGAATACAACCAATTGCATAAAACCTGAATATATCCTGGTTGAAATAAGTAAGCAAAGCAAGATGATGGGTTGGTTCCAGCAAGCTATAGGCACAAGCATTGCTGGTCTTTCTTCATTCCCACCCCCCTCCTACAGCCGTTTCTAACCCTAGGAAAATTTATTCCCAGATTGCAAGACCCCACAAAAGGGAGAATGTTATCTCCTTGCGCATCTCTACCGTCTAGGCAGGTCCTGCAACCCCGGTGTTGGAAATAGCTCCCGGGGGGGGGGGGGGACACGGGAGAGGCCCATGACAGCCAGCATCTTCTGCTGATGGGCCCCAATCCATATTTTTCTGTAGCCTGGACAGAAGGATTGGTGGTAGCTCTTGACCAATATGGTGGTTTTAGGGTCTCGTGGGGGAATGTGTTGGAAGCTATTCTGTGCTGGGGTGCTTCCCTGAGAAACTTCTTGAACCCTCCCAGTGGCAAGTACAGAACGTTGGGTCTTCATAGCTTGTTTGCTTGCTGAAGAGGAATTTATAAATGAGGTAAGGAGTCACTCTTCAGTTGTCACTTTCTTCCTTGATAGGCTTTTGAATCAGAAACTAGGACCTGTTCTAATGATTTCAGAAGCTAACCAAGTAACTCTGATGTCCAAAGGCCTAAAGGACCCTAAGAAATATATGGACAGTGAAAATCATCACCTTAAGCTGTGTGTGTGTGTAAGTCAGCGGAAATGTTAACGTCCATAATGTCCAACTATATGGGTCTGTTAACTGCTTTGCAAGTTCACCCAAGCGAATGCCAGGAATGGGAAGTAGCAAGGGGAAAAGATGTACAGTACTATCCTAAACTGAAGGTAAACCCACTGACTCTGGGATTGCACTGTTAGGAGGAAAGTGAAAGGTGGCTGAGAGATCCATTTTAAGACTCAAGCAGCTAGCTGGGCTGGGAATTGGGAAGGAAATGGCAAGGGTCCCCTTGTTGACTCCCAAGTTCTCATGCTCTTTCTGTGCTTGCAAGCTGCAGTTGAGTAGCTTATTCTCTTATAGGTATATTCCTACCAGATGACTGTAGTATGCAGTTACTTGATGGGTAGGTGGGATGCAGTTCTTGTCTGACTTCAATACCAACCCGCACACAGGAGAGATACGCATACAATTAACTCAGGTTGATTTGACTTAAAGTGCAAGGAGGAGAGTCTTATGTTAAGTTGTTGGGTGGAATTCAGTGGGAACTGTGAATTGAATGGATGTCACTCAGGAGCCCAGCTTCACCTATACATAAGACTCATTTAATTTCAATTGGATTTGTGCAGGAGAGGTTCCCAGTTAATTGTACCTGTTACAGTAAAGCCTACCCTTTGTTGAGTTGCTTCCTACAGGAAAAAAAAGTAACAAACAAAATATTCTGACAACTAGAGTGTGTTAGCTAACAACTAAATAGAACCGAGCACAGTTCTGTTTCCAAGAAACTGTATTATCTCTACTTGTCCATTTATTTGAACATGGGATGGAGCCATGGCTTAGTGGGGGTACATCTACTTTTAGTGTAGAAGGTCCCAGGTTCATTCCCCCGCAACTACAGTTAGAAGGTGACAGAAAAACTCTGGAGAGCTACTGTCAGAGTAGACGATACCGATCATGGTCAGTGATCATTGGTTTGATTCGCTATAAGGCAATTTAATGTGATGTGGTAAGGTCTACCTCAGATTCTTCTTAACTGTAAGGTTTCATCTTGTGGGAAACAGTAAACACTGTTTTGCTGCTTATAAGTAACTTTGTTCTACAATATTGAGGGAATGAATATTTTTGAAAAGTACACTAGACTACCGTACTCTAGAAAAGGATTACCCAGGCAGAAGTCTGATCTGGATCTCCTTTCCAGGTGACAGTCCTATATATAGCAGGGTTGTCAGAAGATTCAAACTTACAGTTGGCCGATCATTGCTTTTTAAAATAGTATTTGTACATTTCTCTTATATGGCGGCTACAAGTGGTATCATGACTGGAGGGCTGATTAGGTTTACACTTGTTTAACTTCAGCATTGATGGGGCTCCCATCCTTTGTCTTTTACCTAATTAATTAATTGGTTATGGTTCAGTTAATTTGCATGTTGCCAGGGCCTCACATTTATGTGCCTTTTTAAGGTATGGAAGGATGCTTGAGAACTTAGAATTTAGCCATCCCTCCATTTTAGAGGCGTAAATCTTTTAAGATTTTCTCTTTGGCGTTCCCTATTAAAACAACCCACCATATTCGAAATAGTGCCCAAAAAAATGAACAGGTGTGACCTTGAGCCAGTCAACCTTTTAAATCTTGCCCTCACCAATTAAAGTTGGCTCCTACCAGTTAATCAACTAAAGCTTCAGTTACGGTAATTATTTTACCAATTAACCCAGCTAAAGCTTGCAGCTCTGTTTCTGAGTCCCTTTTTAGTCACCAATTACCACAGTGCCTTTATTCCTCAATGTAGACCAGAGTTTAGATCTTTATGGCCTCCTTGCCTCTGTACTGTGAACCTCTTTCTGCCCATCTATCTGTAACTGTCTGGTGAGGCAGATGAGCATTGCGACAGCTAGCATTCCCACAAGTCTGCCGAACGCTTGTGAAGTCTATCTGGAATTCCAAATGTCGTACTTTCCATAAAGTGTTTTTCTTATAATTCCTTAAATAATCAGTACTGTTAAATGCAGGGGGAAATCTCCTGTGGAAATGGACGAGGGGAAATGCGAAGTTTATTTCTATACTTGTCTAATCATGTGAGTAGTTTGAAAAGTTCAAACGTTCTGCATGTTTCTAATATGAGTATATTTCCTTATTGAGAAAACTATCAAATGCAGAAGTTGAAGCAACTTTGATGACTTACTCCAGACCAAAGAATTGTATTCTGTGCTCCAGCAGAGGAAGCTACTGCTGACCAAAGGGGGCCAGTGCTTGCTCACATTTCCTCTGGGTTCTTAGCTGTTGACTTCTCTGTTAGGGAAAAGAAGGGGGGAAAATCTTTTGAGTGCGGTCTCCCTTCTACGGAGATCAGTGAGTAATTTCCATTGATCATAGTGGGTTTAGTTTGCTTGATAGGGATAGCCTTTATCTCAGTCTTTGAAGAGGAGACTGGTACAGCTTAGCAGCAAAGAGAATGAGCTGCTATCTGTGAGATCTCCAATTTTACCTCTGCCTTTACCTTTCAGTTGATAGACAGGCCACTTTCTCTGTTAAAGGTGAGGCAAGAACCCGCTCTTTGAATTTTACTCAGAAACAGTTGGTCAGCCATTGCAGGTCTTTCAGCGCAAGGATGATGCGATCCATGTAACCAACCCCCAGTTGTAGCCTGGCTGCTACCTTTTGGACCAATTGAAGTTTCCAGTCAGTTTTCAAAGGTAGTCCCTTGTCTCATGCCTTACTGTAATCTAACCTGGGAGTGATCTGACAGCGTGGATCATCATGGCTGAATCACCGTTTTCAAGGAACGGCTGTCGCTGGTGTACCACTGCTTTGCACTGCGGATTTAACTGGCAACTGTTTTCCAGTCATCAGCACAACCCTGTGAGCCAGGTCATTTGAGAAGGCAAGTGACTTGCCAAGGTCACACGTGGACTTCAAACTTGAGTCTGAACTTTGGAAAAGGTTTATTGGAAGGGGTTTGGGATATGGAGCCTGAAGGGAGTATCTAGCAAGTGACATGGGGATACAGTGGTGGGTTGGCTTATCTTCTGGCAGCAGAGCTGTAACTGTTTATAAGCCCACCAAAGTGGGTTAGCTGAGAGTCTGATGGGCTTGGCCTTCAGTTCACATGCCAACACTTTGATGGTGTGAAAGGCGGGATCTAAATATTTTAATGACTTATTTAATAAATAAAGCTCCATGGTGGACTTAGCGGGTGGCCCCTTGGACAGGGCCTCTCCTGGCCTCAGTTCTCCGGGTGCAAAATGAAATAGTGGGAAGTTATTTTGGGAGGAAGGGATGGATTAGCTAAAGGTTTGTGTTGACACCTAGAGCCAAACTACACGGTGTGCTGAAGATCTGGCAACATGCTTAGCCTTACAAAGCAACTGGGGGACTCCTAAGGGAGGCTACATTGGAGGCAAGGAGAGACAGTATTAATTTCCCCCCTTTTCCATTTCACTGGTCACATTATTCTGCCTCCTTTCCCCCAAGTGGTGGGGAAAGACAAGTGCCCTGACTTGGCTGGTTACCCTTGCCTGCTTTGAGTTACTGTAGACTAGAGGAAGTGGGTGTGGTTTTGAGTGGGAAAACGGTGCAGAGGGAAATAGGTAAGTCCCTCATTGCCTAGCCCTTCAGCCCTTATCCAAGGCAGGGAAACTTCCCCTCCCCAATGTTGTTTTAGACTAGAGTAAAAAATCCAGTGGGAGATCCAATCCAGGGTCCTCCACCATAGCATAGTTTTGCCCTTGGAATGGGTTAGCGCTAGCATGGTGTATTTGATGGTTTTTGTTCAAGAGCAGGAGCAACTTCCCTTTACGCTGACTGAGGGAAACGTTTTTTTAAAACAGTGACAAGACATTGCTGAGTGTGATAGCTTTGTAGCATCCCCCTTCTCTTCTTTTAAAAAGGACGCATGAATTCATTTGTGGATACGCCCTCATCTTTTCACATACCAGAAAGGTCTTTTAGAACTGTTCTAAAACCACCCCAGGCATTGGGCAAGGAGGGGGTCATTGTCATCCTGAAGGGGTTTGTGACAGTCGTGTCAACATGTACGTGCCTCTTCTGCAGCAGCACTGTGTTTCTGGAGCAAGCTGCAGCTTTACCAGCTCGTCATCCCTGGAAGGGCTATGAAGATCAGTTTGATCTGAGACTTTGGTGGGACACACATGCACACACACAAGAATGTGTACGTGCCGTGGACAAAGGCAGCTCTGCAACGGCACCTCAGCATATTTGAACAGCTGCCTTCATTACACAAAATATATTTCTGCGTATTGCGGTTTCAGAAACTTGGGCCAGCAGTTGTGCATTTAAAAAAATAATAATTTGGTGGACTTGGGTACAGAGAGAGCCAATATAGATACCATCTGATTGATTGAAGTTTTGGGAATAGAAGGTTCTCCTCCTGTCTCGCCATCCTTGCTTTGATCAAACTCTGTGTTCTCCTTTTACATTTCGCATCCAGCCCTTGGGCTGTATAAATGTTTAACAGGGAAACTATGCTGGTGGTGAGGAAGCCAACCTCTGAATGCATTTGTGAAGGCCCCTCGTTGTGGAGTTCAAAAGTTAGGTTTAAAATCCAATCCAGTATAGTGAGAATATAGGTTTTTTTCGTTGTATGCCATGTCGGATAATCAGGCTGATGACTAGCAGGATGGTCATCTCTTGGCCATCTGTATCCTGGGTCATCACTTCTATGTGGTGGGCCACTTCTTCTTTCATTGGCAAAACCATGACCACCTTCAAACCCTCGGTAGCCAACATGAGCATTCATATTCATATCTAGCTTCCTTCCTCGGGTCTCTCTAGAAGTGGTGGTTTCTTGGGTCCAAAGATGACTACTCAAGAGTAGTCATCCTGGCACTTTATGCTGTTAAATGTTAAAGGCATACGGTACCATCAGGACGTGCAGGAAGCCACTCTCGTGGAAGTGTTCCATACTCGTAGCGCTCATCAGACCACATTTCATCTGTTCTATTCGCCATTTTGGGAATAGAAGGTTCTCCTCCTGTCTCTCCACCCTTGCTTTGATCAAACTTTGTGTTCTCATTTTGCATTTTGTGCCAAGCCCTTGGGCTGTATAAATGTTTAATAGAGAACTTATGCTGGTGGCGTGGAAGACACCCTCTGAATGCATTTGTGAAGGCCCCTTGTGGAGTACAAAATTTAGGTTTAAAATCCAATCCAGTATTGTTTTCACGTGTCAGAACATATCCTCAGCCACGCCTGTAGCCCCCAAAACCTGAGTTGCACTCTGCTTTATGGAGGCACAAGGGAAGAATGTTGTATTTGTCTCTCTCTCTCTCCCTCCCTCTGAGCAGGATAACAGGGTGAAGTGAGTCAGCCAAGATTGGTGCCTGGGGTTTAAGAGATAAGTAGCTCTGAGGGTTGCTCCATGCAGTGCTAGTACAAAAAGTACCCTTCTCTAATGGACAAAATAGATGAGTGCCATAGACAAGTTTTTGGGAAGTTGGGTTTCTGCTCGTTAAGCGTGGAAACAGCAATCCTTCGCTTTCTAGTTGTTGGCCAGCAAAAAGATGAAAGTAATAGGGCTTAGATGAGTTTTACAAAGGATTGGGCAAATGCGTGGAGGAAAGGTCTTTTAGATATGATAGGTAAGTGGAATTGCCGTATTGAGAGGGATCATGGGAGGGCTGTTCCTTTTGTGTTCTTCCTGGGGGACCTGGCTGACTTCTGGAAGGCTGGAGTAGGTGGACCCTTGGTTTGATGCATCAGGGTTATTCATAGGAAGCTGCACTGGCAAAGTGTCCAGTGTTCAGAAGATGCGGAAACCAGAAGGCTAGGAGGTTGCTACCTCTTTATCACTAGAAAGACTTCCCTGCAATGTGGGTATGCTGCTGTTGGGCCATAAACCTGCTAATCGCAAGTGTTCTTGTTCTCCTCCCAATTTTTGTATGTGTTTAACATGCAATTCAAAATTTATGTTATCGTGTGTATTTTTATGGAAGAGAGGGGGACTCACAGGAAATCCCAATACCTCTCTCCTGGCTCTCACTTCCTCCCCTCTTGTTGTAGATCTGTTTCTCCCACTCCATGCCCACTCAGCCCATGTCCCTGTTTTTGCCCCTTTCCTCACCCAGCCACTTGTCTGTTCTCCCTTCACTTGGCCAATTACATGGTTTTCCAGATCCTCCTTGTCCATCCTGGACACCCCCTCCCCTTCCAATCTACTTTTCTCCCATTGAGCGCAAAAAGTGGCTCACAAAGAAACATAGATACAATTGAGACAAACAGCAGAAATGAAAAATGCAGAGCACAGTTCTAACTCCTAGTCTGGGATCTACTGACCTGCTTATTCAGGGCCATGGGCTGCAAGCCCTGAGCTCGGAGCCAAGACCCCTCACGTCCAGGCTTAAGTACCTGTGAGGGGAAGGGAAACAGAAGCTAAGACCAGATCTTATACTGCTGGTGGGCATGTTTCCAAATTTCCTTCCTCTGCCTCCTAAAAAATCTTCTAAGGGTTTTTTTGTGTGTGTCACATTGCTGGCTATTTGGGGGAGGGATTAACCCCCCATTGTATTTTTTTAGTTTTCATATTTTTCTGCAAATTTGGGTATTATTGATCTGCATGGAACAGTGACCCAAGTGACCCATTAGATATGATTGATTCAGAATGCATGTGGTATGGAAAGGGTTCTTTCTTCCACCCCCAAACTGGTGCTCTGGGGAGAGCTGGCTTTGTTATTTTAAATGCTAGTTGGTGGGGAAGGGAGTTAGGAAGGGGCTTGAAGTTAGCAGATCAGGGCTAATGATGGCAATGGAGCCAAAGCTGCGAGGTGGAGGCTGCAGCAAATGTTGAAATTGAGCAGCAATACATTCACCAGATGTCTGGTGATGTGCCTGACATGTTGTGGGTGTAGAAACATGCATTTATATTTTCCTTGGCAAAGTTGGAACCTTTCCGATTTGGAGGCCACATTTCCAGCTCACAAAGACCAGACAGAGCTAGCAGCGCCCCGGGGCCATCTCTCTTCTATATTTCTTTGTCCATCTTCTCCTCATTAACCATTATAATTACTGAGCAATGGCCATTCTATCTTTGAGGTGGCATGTCATTTTAATTAATTTATTGTGTTTTAACCCACCATTCTCTGAAAGTGGACTTTAAAATATCCCCCTTTCCCCCTCTCAAATTGTGTTTTCAATACAATGCTGTCTTAATGTTTTTCTACTTCCCGGAATGTTTCACTTCTTTGAGAATTGGTTATAATAGAAATTAAGAGTGGAGTGAAACACACTGGGTTGGATCCAACCAACTTTTCTGCTGGTAAAAAAAAGGAGGAGGATGTCCTCTTTGACCACCCAGAAAGGCTATGCAAAGGATCATGGGACCCGCATGGACAAAAGCCATGTGGGTTTGAGGGCTGTAGCAAGGAGGGGAATTAGGGGAGATTTGAGTGGGAAAAGCCAGCTGGATCCAACCCATTGTGATGTAGAGCCATATCTTTATTAAGAATACGAAGCCTTTATTGGCATTAGTTATACAAACACTGGCATATCTTTATTAAAGTGAGTGTGTGTGACTTTGAAACCTACAGAAAGTTTAGTGAAGAGGTAGTTAAAGTTGGTGAATGGCAGGGCAAGACGATAGTAATACCTGGTAAACAAAAGACTGGGGTGTTGATATGTGAGGGCCTGCTCCAGCTCTACCTTTGATTTCGTGGTGGAACTATGTTAACAAGGATTTCAGAGGGAGCGCTAGGGAAGATTTCTTGCCTGGAAGAGTTGCTACCCGTCATTGGTTAATAGGGAGCAATGGTCTGATGCCATAGAAGGCAACTTGGTCTTGGTCTTATACCCAGCAGCTTTCAAACCTAATTTCACTGCCTTATGGGCTAGAAACATGAGACTTGGGGTGAAGAATTCTGCACCAGAACCAGGCTGTGTGCTTCTGCAGAATATGCACAACCTTGGACACTAGAATAAAACAAGCTGTTACCGATCTCCCAGGGCTATGTGGTATTGTGCAATTGCAAGTGTGGGGAAGGATGCCAAAAGAATGCTGCATATCTTGCATATCCCCCCACCGCAATATTAAAGACAGAGCAACATTTGAACTTTCTTCATCGCCCCAGGGTTTTAGTATGGGGTTCATCCCACGGGGTTTCAGACCCAGTGGGAAAACTTTGCTTTAAAGAGCTTGCCGCTTAAAGAAACAGGAAGGTGTCAAGTACTCCGAGGCAGCTCCAGGTTGCTAAATAGGACTTAGTTAAATTCTTATTTGTTTCATTTTTTTTATTCCACCCTTCCTCCAGGGAGCTTAGGACAGTGTACATACAAGGTTGTCTCCTCCATCTTATCCTCTCAAAAATCCTGTGAGGTTAGATTGAGACAGCAACTGGTTGTAGGTCACTCAGTGAGAATTATGGCCAAATGACGATTTGAATCTGGGCCTTTTCTATGGTAGTAGTCTAACACACCATACTTCAGTTACTCCATGACCACATTGTTGTTTTTATGGGTGGGCTCAGAATGAAAGCAAAGGACAATAATACATGTTGGCTAATGGTGGAATCGCTAATATCCTGTCAGTGGCGACCCTGGGGTTCTCCCCTCTCTTCCCCCCAGAATCAGGATCCTGGTTGTAGCTAACTGTTGCTCCTCTCTCTCTTGCTCTCCTGTAGGCCTATGAACTTTCCACCCTAACGGGCACTCAAGTGTTGCTGCTGGTGGCCAGTGAAACGGGCCACGTCTACACGTTTGCCACTCGGAAGCTGCAACCCATGATCACCAGCGAGACAGGGAAAGCGCTGATCCAGACATGCTTGAACTCTCCGGACTCTCCTCCTCGGTCAGACCCAACCACTGACCAGCGCATGAGCGCTACGGGCTTTGAGGAGACAGACCTCACTTATCAGGTGTCCGAATCGGACAGCAGCGGAGAAACAAAGGTAAACCACTTTTTTAAAAAATTCAAAATGAGATTTGAGACAGTTTTTCCTATAAGCCGGGGGTGGTGGTGGATAGAGAGCTGTACCAACATCTTCTTTTGCACATGAGTAGGTCATATACAATAGAGGTGTGCGTTTGCTTTCATTTTCCAGGTTTGCATGTCCTTGGCCCCTCTCTGTGTGTGCGTAGCTGTAACTGAAAGCGGCATCATTTCCTTCATTCCCGTGATGAACAGCACAGATACATGGATCTGCTTGCTAGCCCTCTAGACATTTCAGTTTGAGCCTCCTGGCTCTTGGAATGGTTTCTTTCCCTTAAGACCAAGCCTGCTGACCTAGAGAGGCAGGAGGTGCCTTGAAGCGACTTTTGGGAACCACATACAGCCCTGCCACTCATGTTGAAAACTCCCCTGGTGGCATGGAGAATGAGGGTCTCTGGGTCGGAAGGCACCAGGCTGAGGAGGAGGAAAGCAGTCTCTTAGAAGGGACCTGTTTCTCATCGGATGAAGAGAGAGAGAGACTTTCACCAAGTGCACCACTTTGTGGGAGTGGGGCTTTAGGAACCCTGCTATTTGATAATTAGGTATTTCAACTGTATTATGACTTTTTGTTTAATGTTGTGGGCATCAAGTGCTGTTAAGTGAGCAGTAGTCAGTGGTACTGGTACGCTAGCAATGTGGTGGAATCTAGTCTTGAAGAGCAGAGTAATCTAGGTTGCCAGGTACCCTCTAGTGCCCCCAGCGTAACATGTTCTGAAATGCTACTTATTCCATGTGCAGGGCCAACTAGACAGGTAGAGATTGTGGGGCTTGATGTGTGGGTGAGATGGGGGTGTTGGGAGGAGGAGTTTTAAGTTAGGACTTGGGAGACACCGACGTACGTTGCTTGGAAGGTGGTTCAAACCAGACACAAGAAAGTTCCTAACATGCCATGCATAATGTCAACTAGCAGAACCTATCTGTCACATGATACGGAGATGGCTGCTAGCTCAAGTAGCTTTTAAAAAGAAAGTGAGGTTAGATCAAAGGTTATTTGTTGTGGTGGTTAAATTGAGACTTCATGTTCTGGTGCAATGTACCTCTGAGTACCAGATGTCAGACAACTGGAAGAGGCTGTCATGCTTTATGTTTTACCTGTGAGCTGCTGGAGGCACACTATTGGCTGTTGCTGGAAAGAAAATGCTGGATGAGACGGAGCTCTTAGTCCGATCTCGGAAGGCAGTGGTTAACCTTCTGTACAGCTTTAGTTTGGATGCCAGAAAGCGCTTGAGTCTGAATTCTCTGTGCGAAGGGGGTCAGTGGAAGGGTAGGAGTCTCATCTGGCTCTGGGAAGGAGACAGCTGTGGGCTGAGACTGCTTTGTATGTTAGGATTCCTACCGCAAATACTCCTGCTTGTATTGTGGTTCCTCCATCCCACCCCACCCGCTTTTCTCTGGGACTTGAGTAGCTCCATGCTGTCAACTGTGCTGGGCATCTGCCGAAGTGGAAGCAGGGCTGTGCCTCTCCTTCTTGGCAGCAATGTTGGAGGAGGGGGGCTCTTTTGATGGATTGGGGCTTGGGAAGAAGAATGACAGGTGCTGTTAGTCTTGATCATACCCTCCCTGAGGAGCTTGGCTTCTCCGTTATCTCTCCTCAGGCGCCTGTGCTCGCGTTCATTGATAAAAATTTGATTCTGCCTCCATGGCCATATATAGCCTTGTTTCCCTCCCCGAAGTCCCTGGCTGGGCCCCTCACATTCCTTATAAGCTGCAGCTGTCTCTTGCTTTGGTACTGTTTTGGAAGGGGGCAGGGAGGACACGGGGAATTGAAACACTTGGCTGAACAGACTATTCCTCCTGTCTCCAATCCTCTCCTCTGCTGGTTTAACGCTTCACTACGGAGTCTCAGCAACGTTTGGGGCGATGGCAGTAATAATGCTTATAGTACAAAAGCGTTGGCTTTCCTGCCTAAGGAGACAGCAAGATGCTGGCTTGTTACCTGCTTTTTTCCTTTATAATAACTTATCACATATATAAGTGCTTTAGAATGTTCAAAACAACTCCTAATAGATTATCTAAAAATCCCTACAACAGTCTGGTAGGCCTGTGTTTGTTTTTTATTCAGAATAAAAACATAAGAAAGGCCATGCTGGATCAGTCCAAGGTCCATCAGGTCCAGCAGTCTGTTCACACAGTGGTCAACCAGGTGCCTCTAGGATGCCCACAAACATGACAACTGCAGCAGCATTATCCTGCCAGTGTTCCAAAGCACCTAATATAGTAGGCATGCTTCTCTGATCCTAGAATACTAATCCGAGTTCTCAAGGCAGATTACCATGCATTTAAAATACAACAGAACAATCAGTGAACACAGCAGTACAACATAACACAACCTATCAAAGGTAACGGCGGCAAATCAGTCGTTCACTTTACAGATGAATCAGCAAAATCCCCTGATGCCAGACAGATAGACACGGGCTAGGAGTGGGTTTCACGAAGAAGAGAGCATCACCCAGGAGGCCCTAACCCCTGGTGGTCACTCATCTGTCCTCAGAGGGAGACTGCACCCAGATCGTGGTCTCTGACCGAGGATCTTAACAATTGGGCAGGTTTGTATGGCCACATGTGGTCCTTCAGATTCACTGCATTTTACATCCTAGTTTTGTCTTGCTGTCTTCCACCATGGAGCTCAGTACAGCTTCCACTGTGGGGTCACAAAAGGTCTCCTATCCTGGCACTGGTGGAACCCAAAGCAGTCTAGCTTCAGCAGGGTTGTTGCATCATATGTTTTCCAACCATACCCAGATAACCTAACCCCAGACCGCTTTGCATTGTCCAGAAAACAAACTGGTAATTATCAAGTGTTCTTAAGTACTAGTGAGATGTTTGCTCCTACCTATACTCATGAATAGCTTTGCAGTTGCATTCTGAATGAGCTGCATTTTCCCTGCTGTCGTCACAGGCAGCATATTATAGGAATTTATTTATTTTTGTACTGTTTTATCCTTCCCTTCCTTCAAGGAGCTCAGGGCAGTGTGCATCATTCTCCCCTCCTCCATTTTATCCTCCCAACAACCCTGTGAGAGGTGAGTTAGGCTGAGAGTGAGTGACTGGCCCAAGGCCACCCAGCAGGCTGCCATGGCAGAGTGGGGATTTGAACCCGTTCCTAGTCTGACACCCTAACCGCTACATCATGCTAGCTGTATATTTTCACGGCATGGCCAACAGTTGCCAGATCACAGTATTGTTAACTCTGTATTGCAGATGAAGAGGTTGGAGGCTAACAAAACAGCAGTTTGTCTGAGGCCACCTGGCTGAGGTGAGATTTGACCAAGGGTTTTCTGGTTCTCATGCTTGGCCTCTGTATTCCACTGGCACCTTTTCCTTCTTCACTAGCTTAGCACCACTTTCTCCTCTGCATCTGATTTGGTGAAGGAAAAAAATCTCTCTAGCCATTGGTTCAGGTCTTACCAACCTGTCTGTGTTGGTTTATAGACCCCAGTTTGGAGGAAGAAGTGAGCCAGCTATACTAAGCGGAAAAAACCTTGTCTTTATTCTGAAATACAGCACCTGTGTGGGCTCCCCAGTGCTGCTATAGGATACCTTGTTACGTATCTAAACATCACCTACAGATCCTTGTGCCTTGGTGTTACATCCTCAATCCCCCATTCTCAGTGTAAAAACCCAGAGTGTAAATATGAAAATAGGGGGGTGGGACTTGCTATGTGTGTGCCATCTTGTGGTCCTATTCCTAGCTGTATGCTCAGACATATAAGGGCAGCATTTCTCAACCAGGGTTTCCCAGAACCCTAGGGTTTTGCAAGAAATTGCTAGGGGTTCTGTGAGAAATAGTGATGTGATCATCATATGTAATCATTGGTTCTTGTAGGTTATCCGGGCTGTGTAACCGTGGTCTTGGTATTTTCTTTCCTGACGTTTCGCCAGCAGCTGTGGCAGGCATCTTCAGAGGAGTAACACTGAAGGACAGTGTCTCTCAGTGTCAAGTGTGTAGGAAGAGTAATATATAGTCAGAAAGGGGTTGGGTTTCTCAAGGAAGAAACTAATCATCTAAATCACGCACTGCTAGCAAACGGCTATTCCAAGAATGAAATCAGAAGGGCCATTAAACCAAACAAACATCAGAAAACTCAGGAAAAACAGTCTCCCATAGGAAAGGTATTCTTGCCATTTATTAAAGGAGTCACTGATAGGATGGAGAAACTTTTGAAAAAACATAACCTACAAACAGTGTTTAAACCCACCAAGAAAATACAACAAATGCTACGTATATCGTATACCTTGCAGCTGTGGACAAGTTTACATCGGGACAACAAAACTCAGCATACAAACAAGGATAAAAGAACATGAGAGATACTGCAGACTGGGCCAACCTGAGAAATCAGCAGTGGCTGAACATGGACTGACACAAACAGGACACAGGGTCTTATTCCAAGACACTGAAAGACTGGACAATTCTACCAACTATTTTGTCAGATTGCACAGAGAAGCCATTGAAATTCATAAACATCAGCACAACTTTAACAGAAAAGAAGAGAGTTTAAGAATGAATAAGGCTTGGCTTTCTGTCTTGAAAACCTCCAGACTAACAAAGACTACAGTCCACAATAGCCATGCAGATTAGCTTTGGATTTCACACATTAACAGATCACTTCAGGATACAATGGTTCCATATTAACATACCACACCCTCATTAGCACATTATCTGGATACTTACAGGACAATGATTAGCACATTACCTTTGTTACTTTTTGCAGGACAACAATTCAGCTCAAACCCAACCCTTTCTGACTATATATTACTCTTCCTACACACTTGACACTGAGAGACACTGTCCTTCAGTGTTACCGTATATACTCGTGTATAAGCCGAGTTTTTCAGCCCAAAAAAAGGGCTGAAAAAGCCGAACTCGGCTTATACACGGGTCAATACGGTAGGAGGGGGGAGGAGGGAGGAACTTACCGCTGCCATCGCCGCCTCGCCCAGGAGCCTTTCTTCTGCCGGCAGGGGCCTTCCTGGGCCGGCAGAAGGTCCCTGCCGGCCGCTCTGCTGCCGCCCAGGCGCCCGGGAGCCTTTCTCCTGCCGGCAGGGGCCGGCAGGAGGTCCCTGCCGGCTGCTCCGACGCCGCCCAGGCGGCCGGGCGCCTTTCTTCTGCTGGCAGGGACCTTCCTGGGCCGGCAGGAGGCCCCTGCCGGCTGCGCCGCCGCCACCCACGCGCCCAAGCGCCTTCCTCCGGCCGGCAGGGGCCTGGAAAGGCCTCCTCCCGGCCCAGGAAGGCCACGCCGCCGATTCGCCGCGTCTCCCGGTAAGTAGGGGGTTCAGGGGCTCTTCCCCCTCCCCCCCTTGGATGGCACTGGGGTTGGGGTGGGGTGGGTCGGGAGGGCCTGGGAGGCGGCGGGAGGGCGACCTGGGGCAGGGGCTCTGCGCTCTAAAATGGCGGCCGGCATTTTAGAGCGCAGCATTGCCGGTAAAGGGAATTTCTTATTGACCCTCGGCTTATACGCGGGTCAATAAGAAATTTCCTTTTCTGGCCTCAAATTTGGGGGGTCGGCTTATACTCGGGTCGGCTTATACCCGAGTATATACGGTACTCCTCTGAAGATGCCTGCCACAGCTGCTGGCGAAACGCCAGGAAAGAAAATACCAAGACCACGGTTACACAGCCCGGATAACCGACAAGAACCAATGAACTCTGACCGTGAAAGCCTTCGACAATATATATAATCATATTTAGGGGTTCCCTTGAGACATGAATATTATTTCAAGGGTTCCACAAGGGTAAAAAGGTTGAGAAACGCTGCATTAGGGCCTTCATATTACCATTACCCAGTGAAGGAGCATTGCAGAATAGCTTAGCAGCAGATATGCAGCTCTCTGCGCATGGAAGTTTCCCCAAGTTGCTCTCAGTTTCCCAAACCCCTTCCAATCCCTGGAAAAGGTCATTCTTGTGGTCGTAGGATCTGTGCTGGAGCAGCTTTGCTGGTTTGGAGGAAGGAGGTACAAGGATGAAATTGACATCTTGTGGAAGAAGGAGGAGAAACACATTCTCTTTCTTCACTCCAGCACCCACCCCATCCCCAGCCCATATTGCTACTCCTCCCTGCTGGTCCTGTGCCCCTGAGAATGATTTTCTGGTGGTCAGAAGGGGCCTGCAGGAGAAGAATGTAGGAAAATTTATCATTTCATTCCAGAGTGGTAGGCTACACATCGGGATGTCTGCCTACTTTTTGCCTTAGATTTAAAAGGAACAACTAAAATGTGAAGCACATCAAAGCATTCCTTAACACCCCCCAATAATGTTCCAACCTCAAACAAACATTTTAGAACCCTTAATATTGATGTGGAGGCTGAAAGTGGATGACCTCTGAGCTTAGTAAGGCTGCCCTTGACCTTTTTGAGAGTGGATTGGGAGTTGGAGGAACCATTCATACGTTCTGCTATGGAATCTTCCTGAGCTCCTTTTTCAAAGTTTAGTTCTTAGAATTAATTATTTCAATCTCAGGCATTTTGACTCTGAAAATAGTGGTGATGGGATTAGGTAAAGGTCTGTTCTAGCCTTGCCACCTGGGATTTGTTTAGCTAGAGGTGATAGCAATTGAACTTGGAAACTTCATGCATGTCGTCTGTAAAGTTCTGAACTTCAGCTCTGGACCAGGACTAAGATGGGCCTCTCAAAAAGCAAGGCTAGCTATACATGCTGCGGGATGAGGCAGTAGAATGGGTGTGGTACCACTCACTGTTTGGAGTGTGTGTCCCCCATTTATAAAAAAGGAAACATTAGTACATTGGGGCAGAAAAATGTGAGTGCACTCTTCTGTCTCATGTGCATGTTTTCTGCTTGCAGGAGGCTTTCTTGTAGATGGGAGCCTTCAACAATGTGATATTCTGTCTGTTGTCTGAAGTGGTTCAGACCATCACTTGAATTATTCAGAAATACTGCCTCTACTTGTAGTGTGCGTGTCCTCTTTTATGTAGCTGAGTGGTCTGTGTAGTTGTGGGTTCAAGAGCCTAAAGCTGTGCGAATGGAACGTGTCCCTCTCTTTATGGGTGGAGTGGTGCTCCACTGCTTTTGCTTTGCTGCACTGATCTGCCCAGCTCACCTATCCTCTGCGACGCCACCACCTTCCAGACCTCAACTTGTTGGGCGATAGCGCATAACTTGCCATGGAAAACATTTTTAGCCAGTCATGTTCTGGCACACACAATAACATAGCAACGGAAGAAAGCCGCTTAGCAACGGACAGTGCCTGCTAAGGCATGGAAGGTAGAAAGCAAAGGGAGAGCAGCAGAGCCCATACCCCAGTCACATGCAGTCCACAGTGACATTCAGTCAGGAAGTATAAGTGCTCAGTTTGTTTGCAGAAACAGAGAGAAAACATATGTAAGGAGGGTGTAGGGTTCACTCCCCTCTGACACTGTTTTTAGAAGAAGAGGAGTTCATTTTTATATGCCGACTTTCTCTACCACTTAAGGAAGGATCAGACCGGCTTATAATCACCTTCCCTTCCCCTCCCCACAACAGACACCCTGTGAGGTAGGTGGTGCTAAGAGAGCTGTGACTAGCCCAAGGTCACCCAGCTGGCTTCATGTGGAGGAGTGGGGAATCAAACCCGGTTCTCCACATTAGATTCCACCACTCCAAACCACCGCTCTTAACCAGTACACCACGCTGGCTGTCTAGGTACGATGATGATTCTTCTTAACTATTTTGTGGGCCTCTTTATTTAAAGCATTTCTATCCTGCTTTTTCAGTTAAATAGAATAAAGATGGCAGCGGCACTGTAAGACCCCCCTTTCATCAGTTGGCTGGAGGTGCAGAGGAGTGAAAACATTTGGTCTCTGCATCCTCACAAAGGAGTAAGTTGCTGCAATTTCACTGACTGTTGCATCAGTGTAAAAGGGGGGAAATGGTGTTCCAAGTAAATTTCCCAAATAACCCAAGGTTTAGTAAGAGACCCTAGTATGCACGTACTTGAATGTAGCTGGCATACAACCCTATGTTCTGTGTTGCTACCCTGTGGCCACGTGATGCCATGACAAACCTTGCGCCTTGTCCTCTTCCTTGCTCTCTCATCCCACCTCACCTCATGCAGGTTAGATTTACCAGTGTATTAGGGACTTTTTGTAACTTTGCTGGTTATATACCGAATAAAGGCTATCTTCTTCTTCACCTCATGCATGGGAGAACAGTTGAAATGGCCCCTGTTTGGGGAGCCTTGCATTGAAATCCAACTTGCTGTGATGTCTGAATGGAGCTGTCAGGGCCAGTTGAAGTGTTTCTATTCTACAAACTGGGATTCTCAGTTGGGACTATGCTGAGGTTTAAAATCCTGGTTTGTGGAGGAGAGGTTTGCCCAGGCATTTGAATGTCACAGAGAACTGGAGCTTGGTTTTCAAGGCTTCCCAAACCAGGAAGTGTTTGGTTGCTGACAAGCACACTGGGAAGTGTGCAAGCATGACCAGCTGTGCTTGTACCAGTCATTGGTAAACAGCAGTTGGTTTGTGCCATGTGAACGTGGCCACTAGATTATGAGAGTCTATTGAAAAGGGGTACCCAGCTTGCTGGGGGTAAAGGGAAGATGACTGGGGAAGGCACTGGCAAACCACCCCGTAAACAAAGTCTGCCTAGTAAACGTCGGGATGTGATGTCACCCCATGGGTCAGGAATGACCAGGTGCTTGCACAGGGGACCTTTACCTTTACTTTTTATTGAAAAGGGGATGGGATCCTTTGCACAGCAGAGTGGAGACTCTTTGGATTTCTAATAAGCTTGGCCAGCCTGGGCTGTTCATTTTGGATTGGTCCAAGTTGTGATAGAGCCAGTGATGGAGATGCTGGAACTGTCTCTGATAAGGTTGAAAGGCTGGTGCAGCTTAGCAACATGTGCTCCTTTAAAAAAAAAAAAGCACCAGCCTTAGAAAAGTCAAAATGGGCAGTCATGATCCCAATTCTGTATGGGCAGACCTTATAAGTGATTTTTTTGCCCTGTCACAAGCCTCATTTCATTAATGTAAAATTTTGACAACTTTAGCTTTCTTGTTGAAAGGGAAAACATGTAGCTTTCTTTCTTCCTGCTGCTCTGTTGGGTTAAGAAGAGTTTTTTTTTTATATGCTGACTTTCTTTACCACTTAAGGAAGACTCAAACCAACTTACAATCACCTTCCCTTCCCCTCTCCACAGCAGACACTCTGTGAGGTAGATGGGGCTGAGAGAGCTCTAAGAGAACTGTGAATAGCCCAAGGTCACCCAGCTGGCTTCATGTGTAGAAGTGGGGAAACCAACCCGGTTCACCAGATTAGCATCCACCGCTCATATGGAGGAGTGGGGAATCAAACCCCATTCTCTGGATCGGAGTCCGCCACTCCAAACCACTGCTTTTAACCTGGCTCTGTTCTGTTCTAATTAGCACTCTTGAAACAAAGGGAATAGAGACCACTTTAACACATGAAGCTCCCTTATACCGAATCAGACCCTTGGTCCATCAAAGTCAGTATTGTCTGCTCAGACAGACAGCGCCTCTCCAGAGTCTCATGCAGGGGTCTTTCACATCACCTACCTCCCTAGTCCCTTTAACTGGAGATGCCGGGGATTGAACCTTGTACCTTCTTCATGCCAAGCAAATGCTCTGCCACTGAGCCACAGCCCCTCCCCCTTCAGATATGTGATCTTCTTACACAGAATGTTCTACAATGTAGGCCATCACACCCTTTTAAATCTTTCTCTGTCGAATACATGCATGCTCAGGAAGCCATAAATGGCCGCCACAGTGTAAAAACCAGATCCATGTGCAAGTATCTCACACTCCTGTGGCTTTTGTGCACTTTCCTATACAAAATTGCTTCTCATGACATATAGGCAAATCAGAACTTTAGAAGAAGGTGCACATATGGCTTTCTTGTTTTAGTAAACGCTGGAGCAGAAAATACTCAACCGGGTGCCTGAGGGCCCACATTCACCTCACAGAGTCTTGACTAAGGTGCAGTAAAATAATTTTGCTCACAGCTTCACTTGAAAGGAGAAGATGAGAATTGTTTTCAAAAGTTGGGGGAAATAGGCATTTCACTGTAATGCTGTATTTCTTTGGGTTTTGTGCATAAGCCCAAGCACTTGAGCTCCATAACTGTCCAAGTGTTCAGTACTAGATGGCATTAGGTTAGAAACCTAATAACTCATGTAGATGTTGGGCTGTGTGGGAAACATGGCCCTTAGTTTTTTGTCCTGACAATGGGTGTTGGCCATCCCTACTTGAATGGTTTTCTTTGTTTCTGTCTCTGCTGTGAACACCATAACAGTCCTGAAATCTGTTTCACAAACCAAATAATTGACAAGATTGTCATCTTTCTGTTCCTTCAACTGCCTATTCTTACTGCACTGAAATTGTCTGACGTGCTGAATTAATTGTCGCAATGAAGGGATTGGAACAAGGTAGTGTTTCCACAGATTTAACTTTTTTGACACCATCCCAGAGAGCTAGTGTGGTGGCTAAGAGCATGAGCAGGGCGTCGATTCAGATCCTTTATTGGCTGTGAACCCGCTAGGTGGACTTGCCCTATCCACCCGCAAAATGCGGAGGGTCATTTTGGCCTGTTTTACATATGGTTGTGTGTATTACCGAGAGAATGGATTTGAAGTGCTTTAAACATTGAGGAAGAGTACTATATTCATGCAGGTGGTGGTTCCTGCTGCTCAGACAGCAGCAGTTCACTTTGCAATTGAGATGTTCTGTTTTTCCTCTTCATTTTCTTTGGAGAATTGCCCTCTTTTATACATGAGATTATTGACCTGACCTGATTGCTGGGGGACTGCTAGATCTTTGGTTTTTCTGGTGAATAGAAACAACAGGTAAGGTCTCTGTGTGTATGTCTGTGTTGCAGTTCTGTCGGAGAACAGAAAGTGCAAAATGCAGTCTTGGGCATAAGGTTCAGCTTCCTGAGAATCCCATTTTTTTAAAAGCAGGTTTCTAACCTCTGTGTCTCCAAAGATGTTCTTGAACATGTGTGGGCAATGCATCCTGAAATGCTGGAAGCTAGAAAGATGGCTAGTGAGGTTTTTCGGGTGTAGGAGCAGGATTTCAATGTCCTTGCCCCTTCTGTAGCTAGCAAAATCACAATGTTAAACAAAATAAGTTACTTTATGCAGATCTGCTCAATTGGCATGACTTAACACCATGGAATCCAGCTTTTTAAGTGCAGAATTTAGATATGGTGTGTTAATTCTTTTTTAGCACTCAGTTGACACCCTGCTAGTATGTCCAAAGTTGTATAACTGTCCTAAAATCTGACTTTAATATTGTATTACTCCCCAGGGAGATCAATGCACAGCCTACCACCTGCTCCATGCATCTCTTTCCACAGGTTTCTGTTCTCCTTGGAGTCATCACCCCTGTTTTTAATTTAGGTAGGCCCTTACTTGGTCTTCGAATACTGTTTTTCTGTAGGGTTAAAATATTTTTACAGATAATATAGCACAAGCTGAATAGAGTGGATGAATACAGTACAATACAGTGGTGGTTGGAAGGAGACAGGAGAAAGCAGTAAAGTAAAATATATACGGTAATAGAAAATGGGAAAGGCATATATCTGAACAGTTTTGCAGACATCTGTCAAATAGTCTAGCCAAAAGATTTTTTTGAAAAGGATTCTCTAAATAGATTGGTTATGTTGTCCTGTGGCTTTAAAATTTTTTATGAATCATGTTTAGTTCATATATGGAAAGTGTATGGAATATTTCAGTACTATTCTAAGCAGAGTTACACCTTTCTCGGTCTAGTGAAGTCAATGGCCTTAGAAAGGTTTAACTCTGGTTAGGATAACCCTGTTAGTCTTTTTGTAGATAGTGCTGTTTGCAGTACCCATTTGCTCTTTGCTGCTTAAAGGTGCCATAGTAGGATTTTTTTAAGGGGGGATAAGCCTACAACCACTTTACCTAACAGTAAACCAGAAAAGGCTGAGGAACTAATCAAAACGAATCAAGTATTTTCCAGAAACACATGTAATCCAAATAAAATTGTTCATAAATCATTTGCTTGAAAAGTCATAAAAGACCAAATACTTTTTGACTGAACAGGGTCTATCAACAGAGGTGTAACATCCAAATTACAAGATGTCATAGTTCCGCTGTACACTGCATTGGTCAGGCCACACCTGGAGTATTGTGTGCAGTTCTGGAGGCCCCTCTTCAAAAAGGATGTAGAAAGAATCAAGGGGGTGCAGAGGGGAACGACGATAATCGGGCCTGGAGACCAAGCCCTACAAGGAAAGGCTGAGGGACTTAGGCATGTTTAGTCTGGAGAAGAGGAGGTTGAGGGGGCTCATGATTGCTCTCTTGAAGTACTTGAAGGCCTGTAATGTAGACGAGAGCAGGGAGCTGTTCCTGTTGGCAACCGAGGATAGGACTCGCAATAATAAGTTTAAATTACAGCGGAAAGGTACCGGCTGGATATTAGGAAAGTTATTTTTACATTAACAGTTGTTCAACAGTGGAATCTACTTCCTAGGGAGGTGGTGAGCTCCCCCTCACTGGCAGTCTTTAAGAGGATGCTAGACAAACACTTGTCACGGGTGCTCTAGGCTGATCCTGCATTAAGCATGGGGTTGGACTAGATGGTCTGTATGGCCCCTTCCAACTCTGATTCTTCAGTGATTTCTAACACTGTTTCTTTCATTAAAATATATGTGTGTGTGCAGAATAAATACAAAGAAAATATATCAAAATATTAATATGTAATCAATATCCTATTGAATGATGCCCTTTCAATCATTCTTTACAGACCTTTTTGGAAACCTTGGCTTCTCATTTCTACAGAGTAGCAAAAGGAAAAAAAAATAAACGTACAAACTTGTTCTCCTACTGCCTGATTCTAGTGGATGGCTCTGTATACTGTCACCCTCTCAAGAAGCAGTTGTAAAAGGCTGCCTCTGATTCAGGGTTGGGCTTCTCGTCAATTGATAAATGCTTGTTGTGGCTAATTAAACAACTGTATTCTAAATCTTCTGCCCAGATATGTGCTAGTATTGAGGGACAATTAACTGATGAAATCCCCTCCATAAGGGGGTGAGGCAGGGATTTTTATTGGCCCCACTCTTATTTAATATCTACCTAAATGATTTGGCCCACCATTCGTCCAGTTACATAACACATGCGCCTGTGACTGCGGGACAGAAATTGCTGTATGTTGACGATACTCTTCTATGCACTCTGCTTGGTTTCTGTAAACGATTAAAAGCGTTTGCAAAATACTGTGGAAAAGAAGGACTAGTCATAAATACACAAAAATCCTATACCCCCCAAGTATGTAAGTGGTTCATAAATAGACAACCACTTGAACAGGTGAAGCCATTTAGGTATCTGGGGGTCATCTTTCAATCACATTTGAGCTGGAAGGCTCATCTGACTAGTGCTATGAAAAAAGCCAAATTCACCAGTAATGCAATTACTGGATGTTTTTTCCACCCAAGGTGGCAATTACATACCAGGTGCTAATCAGATACTATGGAACTGAGGTCTTGATAGAGGCAGTGGATGTATAATTTGATCCACCTCTGTTACAGTTTATCCGTAAAATTTGCTGTGTACCAAGCTGTGTTTCAGGTATTGCTGTTAGAGCTGAATTGGCCCATATTTTGAAGCTCATGCGTGGATCTTGGAATTTAAATTACAGCAAAAAAATCTCCAATGGGTGGAAAGGGATTTTGAATCTTATTGAAAAAGACCCTTATATAGACCATGGAAGGTGATCGTTAAGAATAGACACCAATGGTTAGGATTCAGTGACAAAGATCATGAAACAGGATGAGGGTGTGGCTCAGAGGTAGAGCCTCTCCCTGCTTGGCATGCAGAAGGTCCCAGATTCAATCCCCAGCATCTCCAGTTAAAGGGACGAGGCAAGTAGGTGATATGAAAGACCTCTACCTGAGACCCTGGAGAGCCGCTGCCGGCCTGAGTAGACAATACTGACTTTGATGGACCAAGGGTCTAATTCAGTATAAGGCAGCTTCATGTGTTCAAATAAAGCCCTTAGTACTGAATCTGGATAGAACAAGTACCTTATTGAGGGCAGAGTGTGTTTGCTCCCCAGTGTTCTTTGGAGTTCCATTCTCTTTTGCTATTCTGAGTGACTTAAAAGACCTAACAATGCCTTATTACAGAAGAGCATTTATGCTTGCTCGGTTAAATTCTTTTCCCTGAGCCATACTGGAAGGCCGATTTGCAGGCATAGCGTATTCGGACAGAGTTTGTAATGTGGATCTGCTCAGCTTGAGTCCTTGGAACATATTTTATTGGAGTGTGAAGTCTGGTCTGATTTGAAAGAAAGGCATTTGTCCTCCCTCTTAATAGATTATGTGAATTTACCATCTAAAAAAATCATCCAGTTTTTCCTTGTAGGTGAGGATCGGAAAACTACCTTACCAATAGCTAAATATTTAGCTGGGGTGATCGCCTGTAAGAGGGTTGGATCTTGATCTGTACAACACCTTTGAGTTAAAAAAAACAGTAAGATAAGAAGATGCGAGGCTCAACTCCTGATCTACAAAAGGAGGATCTCCAAATAGAAATGTTTCTCTAATCTAATTTGGCAGTTAGTGCAAAAGTTATGGTTACCTGCAGGCTCCTAACAGATTTATTGATTTATTATTTTATTTAAAACATTTTTGGGCTGCTGGGGACACTGTTCCTTCCTTTCTTTGTTAACAGAAAACAGAACCTTTATTGGCATTTATTCCTTTCTTTGTTCTTGAATACAACAGTAGTACCAATGGCCAGCGACCTCCCCTTCTTAATCTGTGGTATGCTATGGCAAGTACGGACTTGCAGACTTTTCTGCATCTGACAACCAGAGATTCAGGGATCCTTCCCTGACTGCCTTGACCCATCGCCCCTGACGCTCTTATCCTCATTATGTTTATTTCAAATTTTTATCTTCCCCCGTTCTTTTTTCAGACATCTTGCAAATTCCTAATGTATGTTAAAATGAAATGTCCAGTTAGCTTTTCGATCCCCATTGTGTGCTCCTTTGATAGTAGCCCCAGTGGCGTGATGACATTCCTGTGATTCACTTAGGGTTCCTGACAGGGAATTTAAGCTAATAATATGCTGCCGAAATATTTCTTGTGAATTTGACAGGCAGTCTTGTCACATGCTGCTTGTTCTTGTATTTTGGGAACGAGGTAATAAAAATTTATATGTCCATGTTTTCCACTCCATTCTTGGGCTTTATCTATATTCATCTTTTCTGTGTCCCCCAAATAGGCTCCATTTCTTCCGTTTGCTTATAGATGCTTGGGAGAAGTTCCTTTATGCTCTGGAAGAGTTTCTCTTTCCTGCTAGAACGTCTGGGAGGAATTTGCACTACTGGCCAGATGTAGTGAATGGCTTGCTCGGCTTGTGTTTAGCCCTTGCAGAATGTTCATCCTCTACATACAATTGCTTTGGTGAATGCAGACCTGGGCTACAGCCATGAGCTTGTGCATCGATTCAGGATTGGAGGGAAGAAGTTGTCATTTGTGTCCCAAGGCTCAAGGGAGAGGCCCCACCAGTGTGCAAAACTTGTAATGTTCTTTTAAATTTTACATTTGATAGGCTGGCCAAAAATGGGGATGCTCCAGCAAATGGTGCTTTACTATAACTCAGCCTCCTGTTCTTCAGTTTATGGATTCAGCTGAGTTTTTTTTTTTGCCAAACATGAAATACACATTAAAAAAAAAAACACATCTGGCTATTTCAGTTCAAGACCTTAGAGGCTATGAAATGTTAACGAATTGTGGCCTGGTTCCCCTGTCTTTCCCACTCTGCTATTCAATTTTTGCCTCTCTTTAGCAATTACTGCCATCCCTTTTATGGTCCAGATATTTACTTGTTCTTCATATAATGTGACCTTGCTGCTTCAAATACTCCACCCCTCATCTAACTCTCTGGGGATATAAATATTGACTTTGAGCCAGGCAAAGTTACCATACTAAAAAACAAGGGGGAGACCTATTGGGCTGTTCACTGTTGAATCCTTTATGAGCCCCAGGAGGTGGAGTGTGTGAGCATGAATTTTTAAATCATTTCACTTCTTCAACAACTTGTTGTGTTCGTGTGGATGTAAGCAAAACAGCCCATGATACCTCTGCAAGGATCATTGTAGAAAATGTGCTTTTCTGTATTCACAGACATTTTCAGAATGACAGTATGCAACGATTTTTGTTTTCTACCTCCTGCTAGGCAGAGTACATTTCTCTGAAGTATTAATTGAATTTTAACAAAAAGAGTGTACAAAGATTCTCTTTCTGATGCATTTTATCTTAAACCAAACTGTTGCTTTAGCTGTTAGTTCTCTCCCAAACGCTGATTTGCAAACATCAATGAAATGCTAATTACAAAATGGATAACAGAAGGAAGAAATCAAATGGGAGACGTTGGTTAATCAGTTGGGGGCTGAGGGGATTGATAAAGGGCTGTTGAAATTCCTCAGGCTGTCCACCACTCAAGATTTAAGTGGTAGAGAAAGTCGGCATATAAAAACCAACTCTTCTTATTCTTCTTAAATGGCTAAGAATGAACAAATTGAATCTAAACCGTGGAAAGACAGAAGTTATGCTGGCTGGGAAGGCGAAGATCTTTTTTTTTTTATAATAATTTTATTGGTTTTTATAATACAAATTTTCCATGATAGTAAACAACAATAAAGGCAATATGAAGTTCAAAATTCTAACTCTATGTTGTTATGGTTTCTTAAATTCATAACAAAAAAAAAACAATTAACGGAAAATTTATGACTTCCCCATCGCCTCTCTCCGCCTCTTAATAAAGTATTCATCCCATCGTAATTGGTCTGATCTTAACTATCATAAATTCATTTAACTTTCATAAAACATCTTCTATTAATATAAATGATTATAGCTCTTAATATTAATTGTGTCCTCTAGATCAGATTAATAAGTATTCTTCCATTTTCCCCAGTTTTAATTCATATTCACAATATTTCATCCAATCCTCCCATTCCCCTAAAAATCGAACATTGTCTTTTTCATTAAAATGGCTGTAAGTTTTGCCATTTCCACCAGTTCAAACATTTTCCCAACCCAGTCTTTTTTCTCGGGAATTTCTGCCCCTTTCCATTTTGCTGCATAAAGCAGTCTCGCAGCTGTTGTAGCATAGATCAAAAAAGTTCTTTGTATTAGCAAATCGTCAGGTATCATACTTAATAGCATCATTTCTGGTGTTTTGGGTATATTTTTTTGTACTATTAATCTCAATTCATTGTAGATCATATCCCAAAAATCTTTAGCTTTATCACAAGTCCACCACATATGATAGAAGGAACCAATTTCCTTATTACATTTCCAACACTTAGGGGATGTCACTTTATATATCTTTGCAATCTTCTTAGGTGTTAAATGCCATCTATACATCATTTTATAAATGTTTTCTCGAATTGATTGCGCATTTATTCCTTTCAAATCTTTTGACCATAGTCTTTCCCATTTATTTAAAGCAATATCATGTCCCATGTTTTGAGCCCAGTCGATCATAGTTGGTTTAATTGTCTCCTGCTCACAATATATTGTTAAAAGTAGATTATACATTTTCGAGATCAGTTTCAAATTGTTATCTAATAACATCTTGTGGAAAGGGGACTTTTCTTTAGAAAATCCATTTTTCATATCTTGTACAAAAACTGATTTAATCTGACAGTATTGCAACCATTGTAGATCCTCTTTAAAAAATTGAAATTCCTTTAATGAACATTTTTTCCCCTCCCATTTAATTAATTCCTGGTAGATTATAAATTTGTCCGGTCTAAGTGGACGTAGTGTTAACATTTTTTGCGGTGAAATCCACATCGGTGTTGCTGGTTCCAAAATATGTTTATATTTCATCCAAATACGCAATAAAGAGGACCTGATTATGTGATTCCTAAATGATGCTTGTATCTTGATTTTGTCATACCATAAATAGCCATGCCATCCACTAATATTATTAAAGCCTTCAAGCTCCAGTAAACGTGTATTTGATAAGGTTATCCAGTCTTTTAGCCATGTTAAGGCTACCGCTTCAGCGTAAAGTTGAAAATTTGGTAATGCTAAACCTCCTCTGACTTTAAGGTCCACCAAATATTTATAAGCAATCCTCGGTTTTTTCCCTTGCCAGATGAAGTTTAAAATGTCCTTCCTCCAAATATCAAAGTATTTAACATGTGATATTATAGGCAAGTTTTGGAATAAGAAGAGCATCCTTGGTAGCACATTCATTTGAATTATTGAAATACGTCCCAGTAGTGACAACTTTTTATTTGACCAAATGATCATATCAGTTTTTATTTTACCCCATAGTTTAAAGTAGTTGTTAATTAACAATTCTTTGTTCTTCGCTGAGATCCAGATTCCCAAATATTTAACTTTGTTGGCCTTCTCCCATCCTGTAAACGAGATGAATTCCTGTTGCTCTATTTCTGGTAAATTCTTGAATATTGTCTTTGTTTTTTCTTGATTAACTTTAAATCCCGATATCTCCCCAAAGTCGTCCAGAGTTTCTTGTAGTATCTTCATTGATTGTGTTGGGTTTTCTAGAATTAACAGGAGGTCATCCGCGAATGCTCTCAACTTAAATTCATGTTTTTTAATTTTTAAACCGCGAATGTCCTCCATGCTCCTTAGTTTACAACATAATGTTTCCAACACCAACAAAAATAATAACGGAGACAAAGGACAACCTTGTCTAGTTCCTTTCTTAATTTGACAATTTTCCGACATTGATTCATTCACCAAAATTTTCGCTTGTTGGGATGTGTAAATAGCCGATATACCTTTCAAAAAACGGTCTCCAAAATTTAATTTTTCCAATGTTTTTTCCATAAAGTCCCATGAGACCATATCAAAGGCTTTTTCCACATGGGAAGGCGAAGATCTTGAAGGACATTATGCTCCCCACTTTCAGCGGGGTTCATCTGACTCTTTCTGACTCAGTTAAGAGCTTCTGTTATACTGAACCCAACATTATTGCTGGAGAAACAAGTTAATGCAGTTGCAAAAAAGGCTTTCTTCCAACTCAGCCTCGCTTGTAAAATGGCCCCTTACCTCGATACGACTGATCTGGCCACCTGGATCCATGCCACGGTGACATCGAGACTAGACTCCAGTAATGAATTGTATGTTGGTCTCCCCTCAAAATCAATTCAAAAACTCCAGTTGGTGCAGAATGTCACAGCAGCAGCTTCAGGAACAGAAAGGCCCAACAGGAAAATTTCATGCATCTTCTATGCACACGTTGTTGGATGCAAGCTATTATGCTTTTACAAGAGGAGTCTGTAATCCACTCCCGGGCTCTAGGGGGAGAGGGTAGCTAAAGAGTGTTAAGGATTTCTGTATGTCATCTTAAACTGTTCAAAAATTGTCCATGCCTTAGCTCAAGGTTAGACATGTTTCCTAATGGCCAGGTTGCTGCTGCGTAAAAACTGTGTTATACTTCCTGTCTGTATTCTGCTGATTTGCTTCACTGGCAGTGCTGAAGGCCTGTGCCCCCAGAGACCTTTTACCAAGTGTGGCTCTAGCAGTGGCGAACGCATAGTTGATTGGCCCTGTGGGCAGAAATCTGGATTTTGAGCCCCCCCATGCCTCTGGGTGAAATGAACTTCACGGCCTCTATACAATCCCAGATATAAGTCCAGGGTGAAGTATTACTGATCCAGCGCACTTCAGGTTCAGAACTGGGACTCTGCATCCAAAAGACAACAGTCCATGTGTGGAAAGAGTGCTGAGGCTATGAGGTTGCTGATTCATAGGAAACTGTTCCTTTAGGGCTTTTTGCATGCATGATTGAGACGATGTCACTGGATCTGAATGGAGTAGTTCTTGCCTGTGAAGTTGCTCCCCCTCCCCCAGGCATGCAAAGCTGCTGGCTGCCTGGGTCTCTTCATGTGCCACTCATTCCCTGACAAATGGAACAGCTGCAAAGGCTCTCTTGAGGCAAGCGACTGGAATGTCCAATGGCAGGTGTGTGGGGGGGACCCTTCTCTTAAGGCTCTGGGTTGCCGTCTGGTGCTGGCCTGTTCTGTCCCTGTTCTTCTGCTCGGCCATTTCTCTTGCTGTCTCCTAGTACCTGCTCTCTGCGCAACCTTTACTGAATGTGCATATCCTTGTGTCAACTATTTTTTTATTATTATTGTTTACATGGTGGAGTTACTAAATAGCTTCCATAGTAAGACACATGACTTGGGAGATAGGATAGGGTGTTATGACTGCTGATTTGTAGGCATGGTTCACTATTCTAACTGTAGCAGCTGCAGCGTAAAGGGATCAGAGCTCCCAAACCCAGCTTCTTCTTCCTTCACCCACTTCCCCTTGGAGTATTGTCTGCATCTTCCCCTTTTGATTAACTGCCTGGGGATTTGACTGATTTTTGTCCCAGCTTCCTGTTTCACATCAGGGCATTATAGTAAAACTTGGCAGCTTTAGCTGATGTTTCTGAGTTGCCCAGACATGTGGCTTCTGGGTTAATCCAGTGAGAATGACACCCTCTAGAGTTGTGTTGCTTGGGAGCCATTTAAAGATTGTAGCCCCCATGTGGCGGCTGCTAAACATTTGTTGATGTATGTGGCATGGGTAAAGGTGCATATCCTTATGCATGAAGAATTGCATACCATTGCAGTTCTCTGTAAGCCTATGTACTGCATTGTTGTGTCAGTTCTTTGGGTGGGCTTCAAATGCTCCTTGTATTTACATTTTAGCTGTAGATAGTGAAGAGAGCCAATGAAGTGAGTGTGTTGAAGAGAGGAATCTGTAATAAAGGTCTCTTGGAAGGGGAGAATAGAGCTGAGGCACTGACAACATATTTGGGGGAGAGAAAACTCTGCTGTGAGAGACTTAGGGCCATTCCACTCATTAAAAATAGTGTTTCTCAACAGAAAAGCATAACATGTGACAGTTGCCTACATGTGTGCTTGTATTCCTCTTGTCTTCTGCTGTATCTTGCAGTTTCATACAAGGAATTGATAAAATGCATTCAACTGCCCTCGTACTCAGAATTTTAAATGTGCCTTTTGTAATATGGTTATAACACATTACCTTCCTGAGCCTCTGTCTAATGTGTTGTGTGCTGGCCATATGAAGTCCAGATAGTAGCAGATGTATTCTCATTCTTCAGTGGTTTGGAATACATCTTGTGAACTTGGGAAATGGTCTTGAAAGCCTGCTAAGCTAAGCAGATCTGGTCAGTGCCTAGAGTGGAAGGACTCCATGTTTTCTGCTTTTTGTCCCATGGAAAGTAAGAAGAGCCCTGTTGGCTCAGACCAGTGGTCCATGTAATTCAACATCCTGTTTCACACACTGGCCAACCATTTGTACTGGAGGACCCACCGAGCATATAAATATAATATATAAATAAAATTTCCTGGGGGTCTAAGGAAAGGGGTCTTGTCCCACCAACTAAGGGGTATAGGAGTTTAGGGATCAGCAGAGTGCCAGGAGAGGGACAAGATTATGAGAAAATCCAATGTACTTTTTTGAAAGGCTACATCACTTAATTTCACACCTGCTTTTAAATAAAAATTAAGGCTTTGCTCGTGTGTTGGTAAAACTTCTCTCCAGCTTTCCCAGTCATTTTCCAACTTTGTTCCTCCTGCGATATACCTGGTTGTATATTTTGAAAGAGAATACATTGTGGAGTTTTGTTAAATCTATCTGTCTCCAATCAATTGGTGTCTTTTCCAAGTTTGGCTCCCCTGTACAACTTTGGGGCTGAACATAATGGACTACTGAAGTGTGCCATGCACTAAATAGCCCCAAATGCACCAGCACTTTCCCACATGATCCACCAGCATTAGTTTCTGTATTCACAGGCGCTGCATATCTCAGCTTCCCCTTTCTTCTTTGTGTGTGTCTGTGGGGGAGGGGGGAGTTTATCTCTTAATTCACTGTAAAGGCAACATTGAGCTGCCTTTTCTAATGTGAGTAGTTGCAGTGCTCTTGGGTGGTTTGGTTTTTCTTACTTTGCTCATCCTTTTCTCCTCCCCTTCCCCCCTTTTTTTTACATTTTGGTCCTTCTGTCCTTTTCTACCTTCCCCAATCTCCCCTCCAGCCTCTTTTTTGTGTGGGGAGAGTTTTGGGGTTTTGCACAAGAACAGCTTTGTCTTTGCATAAATGAGCAAGATTTTTTTTAAAGGCCCTTCAAGCAGAAACATGTGTGCAGTCTCTCTGGTTACAGTCCCTGTATTGTGGGGTGTATAGCTGTGTGTGAACACAAGCAGATCTATTCATTTTGGGACAATTCTAAATGAGAAAAAAAAGACTATTATGTGAATAGACCCTGAAACAAAACATACGAGCCAGAAGCAAGGCAGACTTAAAGGAGATGAATTCCAGAGGGGTGGCTGTGTCAGTCTCTTGAAGCAAAAACAGAGTCTCTTAAGCCAGGTCTCTGGAGGGTTGGGATATACATTCACTAAATTAATAAATGCGCCACATTAAATGTTCAAAGTGTCACATGATGGTCACTGAAGAGGATAATGGGACCGTGCTATTAAAATGGGCATCCTGGATCTTCCTTGCTGTGTGGTGCAAAAAGTGGTGAGGAAAGGCATCTGACACCGTGGATGTTTTTACCTCCTGTTCAGACCTGTACAGATGGGGCAATTTGCACAAGACTCCTCCAAAAATATTTGCAACGCCTTGCACCCTTAGCTTGCCAGAGGGACCAAAGCACTTGCTGCTGGCAGATGGATTTGTGGATGTCCAGTTGTGTACCTGCTTCTTTCCTGTAAAGTGGCATGGAGATGTGAGCGGACGTAGCCCCAGTCCAGATCTGGAGCATGCGTTCTCTTTCTGAGGTTACTTTATTAGAGCCTGATATGGAGTGGTTTTTTTTTTTAATTTAAAACATTCCTGTGCCACCTTTCTACCCGCATAGGGGTCCCCAAGGTGGCGAACACTAAAACAGTAATTATTTTAAAACATTAGAACAGTATTTAAAATAAGGTACGTATAAAATATTTAATTAAATAAAAGAATATAGAAATACTACACACAGTAACAACACAACCAGGGAAGGAGAAAGTATTGCTGCTGCGGCCGGGTTCCTGGCCTTTGTACCATGCCCTGCTAATCCTAACCCCAACATAAATATGAGGGGGAGGGGTAATAATAACAATCCAATGTAGAAAAAAAAAATCCAAAGGCTTCATACCTCTGGCCAACCACAGAGGCTGATGTTGCAAACTGCTGTCCCTTTCTGAGCCTGAAGAGGGCGCTAAAGCCTGAGCTCAAACAGTCCCTCTAGGCCAGGGGTGTCAAACTCAATTGATTCGAGGGCTGGATATGATATAAATGTCACTTGGTTGGGCCGGGCCATGCCACGCCAGCCCAGTTGGAGAGTAGGTGGGTGAGGGTGGCTGCCTTAGCTAGCTCATGGGCCGGATAAGAGCTCACAAGGGGGCGGATCTGGCCCACGAGCCTTATGTTTGACACCCCTGCTCTAGGCTAAGTCTTAGCCCACAAGGTTCTTGGTTCAGGTGCTTGAGTCTTGACTGTGGATAGTTACACATTCTTTCCTCTGCAGTAGTGCAGCCTATGGGGATAGGTACAAGAAGCTGCAACTCAAACCCGTTCCTTGATGGGAGACATACAGTCACCCTGCTCTTTATGGGGATAGCAGTTGCTATCTACCTTTTGCTGTCTCATTCTCAGTGGCTCTTGGTCACTATGTGATATGGTATCATGGACTGTTACTTTATCGCTTCTCTCTTGTGGGAACTTGGAAGTGATGAGACAGTAGCCTGCAGAGATGGATTGTGTCAGTTTCACATGTGTAGGTGGTCCAGCCGTAACTGCAGTCAGCTAATGAGTACCACTCCAGATAAGCAATTAAAACTGTCTGTGAAGGCATACCTCACCTTCCTGATAAACAAATCTACAAAAATTAGTAGTGGCCAAAAATTTTCACTGTCTTCCTTGTCTTCATTTGTTAACCCTGTAAGTCCTTAAAGGAAGGAAGCCCACCCCAATTTGGTAAATTTGTGCCTGATCACCTAGAGATGATTCTTACTCACCACAGAATAGCTGTTCACAGACTTGCACTATACAGTAGTTGGTTCTTTGAGAACAGGAGCCTTGTTTGCCCTTCTGGTAGAGTTGGCAAAGGACCCAGTGTCGGCCCTGGTTAGAACTTAGATGGGAGACCACCGAGGAAGTCCAGAGTTGCTGTGCAGAGGCAGGCAATGGCAAACTGCCTCTGCTTGTCTCCTGTCTTGAAAACCCTAGGGGGTCGCCATGAGTTGGCTGCAACTTGACTGCTCTTCCCATGCCCAACCACTTCTAGGGTCCCTGATTTTCCCTAACCACTGTGTCTGAAGTGTGTATGTGTACAGAATAACAGCCTGTTCTTGTCCTTCCTTTGGAACAGGCAGTTGCCCCCCTGTTCTAATGAGCAGTGTGTTGGTGGTGGGTAGCAGACTCTCCGTCTTCTTTAGCAGAAAGGAGTCTGCAGCTGAGATAATGGAAAGTTAATTTCCCCGACTATGCACCATTATCACATGCTCATCCTAATTCCATCTACACAGATATCAGTGCCAGGGCTGGAGAGGAATCAGGGGCAGGCGTCTGCTGCCCAGTCCTCCCCTTCTTCCCCCTCCCCTGACAGAGCTGGGAAGGGTGCTCTGGATTGGTTGTCTCTGTCCAAAATGGGCTGCCTTTCCTTTTTTAGATGTTAGCGGAGCTGTGAATTCCTTGTTTCTGGCAGACTGTCAGGTCAGGAGCCTGGAGAAGCACATGGGAGGGCCGGCCTTTCCAGTCTGCATGGGGGTGGTCAGAGCTCTGACAACATAAGCTCATTAACCTTTTCCTGACTAGACCGTACTGAGCAGCTTGGTGAACCTAGGGACCGAGTGGCCGGGCAACTCATGTAGCTAAGTAACGTTTAGCTGGATGTAAGACCTACTGGGCTTTTATAAAAACTAAAGTCCGTCTCAGCATTCTAATGTGACCAAGAAACCAAACCTGGATGGGTTTTGCAGATAGCAGCAAGTTTGGTTCTCAGTGGCAAAGTCAGGGAGCAGGCCTAGCACCCACTCATGTGGTGGAAGAATGTAAGGAGCTGCTCCTGGGGGACATTGTTGTAGCGAAGGTGAAGTCTTCCCATCATGCCAGCATGGTGGTGTGATTAGAGAATTAGGCTAGGATCTGGGAGAGTCGGGTTCAAGTTCCCACTTTGCCTCAACATTCATTGGATGCCCTTGGGCCAGTCGCTTTCTTACCTTATCCTATCTTGCAGGGCTGATGGGCGTTTTGCTACTATGCAATGATAAAGATTGTGCCTGAGGCCTTTGCAATGGGCTTGCGTATGTTCAAGAGTTGCAGCACCCAAAGGGAGTATCCATTTGTGCATGTCATATACCGTATTTTTCGCTCCATAGGACGCACCTGACCATAAGACGCACCTAGTTTTTAGAGGAGGAAAACAAGAAAAAATCTTGTTTTCCTCCTCTAAAAACTTGTCTTATGGAGTGAATGCCGGCTGGGTGCGTGCGCGTCGGGACGGCGCGAGCCGGCGTGCCCCGCCGGCCAGCTGGGAGGCGGGTGGGGCCGCACAGAGCCGGCTGGGCGCGTGCGCGTCGGGACAGCGCACGCGCCCAGCCGGCATTCACTTCATAAGACGCACAGACATTTCCCCTCACTTTTGAGGAGGAAAAAAGTGCGTCTTGTGGAGCGAAAAATACGGTATGTTGTGTCTGAATCTGCCCTGTAAGGCTTGCGGCTCCCAGGTGGCTCCCACCTTCAGACAGCCACCACCACAGAGACTGGCAGAAGGGTGAGCTGTGAGCCTGCCTGAGCTGCTGTGCCTCATGCGGTGGAGAGAGCAGGAAGGCAGAGAAGGGAGCCGTTCCCCTTGCTGAAGATGCATGCGGGCTGGCTACGGTTCAATGGTGGTAGGAAGAGGCAGCCACACGTTGCCTCCCAGAAGTAGTCTGGTAATGTAAAAGATCTGTTTATGTTTTATTAAAACATTTCTATCTTGCCTTTCCTCTTGGGTCAAAGTGGTTATAGTGATATGTTTAATACTGCTGGCTGTATCTTACATTATTGTATGTGTGTTTGGTGGGGTGATGCAGAGGGCATACAGTAAGGATGTGGCTCTTTTGGTTGATAGCAGTCGCAAATACAGCTCTCCGCAAGCCATGGAGTGAGTGTGTGTTAAGTGCCGTCAAGTCACTTCCGACTCATGGTGACCCTATGAATCAGTGTCCTCCCAAACATCCTATCCTTAACAGCCTTGCTCAGATCTTGCAAATTGATCCATCGATCAATCCATCTCTTGCTGGATCTTCCTCTTTTCCTGCTGCCTTCAACTTTTCCTAGCATGATTGTCTTTTCCAGTGACTCCAGTAAACTGTATTCTCTATGTGGCTGCTGATTCCTGTTCCCTATAGGAGGAAGCAACAGGAGATCCCACCTGTCCTTCCTTCCTCCTGCCCAAAGGTATTAGAGTGGGGGTGTATTCTGATGGTATTCTGTAGCCCTGGGGAATGTTCTCTCCCACTGTTGGCTCTGGATGGTTTGCATGGCCGGCCAGACCATCACAAGGATGTTGACAATGCATTTCTGATTTTCACCTTGTATTTTTGGCACCGTTTGTATTCTGAACGTTCTAATTTTGGCAGCAGCCTTTGCTAATAGCAGGTGCTTCGCAATCATAGAAGGTGGTCCGGTTTATCTCTCCCTCCCTGCCCACTCCAGAAAGCTTTGATGTTAAAACAAAGTTCCTGATTGTTGCAAACCCCCCCCCCCCGCCGCCGCCCAAATAGGTTGAGCGTTTGCCTTTTTATTAGCGGGTCTTGGAACCTCTTGTGCTTAGTAAAAAGAGATGTATTGGGGCTCAAGAGCCATGCTACATCAGAGCCCACGCAAGGGCTTGGCTTGGTAGCCAGGCAAAATTTGTGCTCACCACTGATCCTTGTTTTCAGGGCAGGGGTAGAATCCTGCCTCTACTGTCATGCTGAGTTTTGGAGATAACAGGGTGAGTATCCCTTATCTGGAGATCCGATATCCGGACTGATTCAAAAACCAGACTTTTTGTGCCAGCATTGCAGGCATTACTCACAGACCCTCAGCAGCACACCAGTTTGTTTTCTAATGGTTCAATGTACACAAAATTATTTTAAAATACTGTTTAAAATTACATTCAGGCTTTGTCCATAAAGTGTACATAAAACACAAATAAGTTTTGTGTTTAGACATGGGTCCCATACCCAAGATATCTCATGATGTATATGCAAATATTCCAAAATATGGAAAGATACGAAATACAGATCACTTCTGGTCCCAAGCAGTCCGGATAAGTGCAACTGCAGGGACAGATCTCCTGCCTTCTTCCCTAAGTCAGGGCAGAGTCATGTCCCTTTCATACTTTGGGAGGATGCTCATTTTGGTTATTACTGTGACTAAATTTGCGGGTCTCCTCCCTCCTTAATCCAATTCTAGATGGCTGGGAAGTTAGCTGTAGTGATTTTGCCTTTGTAGAAGGAAACCGTGTGCATTTTTAGATGTATTTTCCTCTTCAGATGCAAAGATACCCCCCCACACCCCCCCCCAATACAATAGAGACGTTCCACAGCTGGGGAGAGTGTCCACCTTTTCCTATGCCAGTATGTATCAGGGGAAATCTTAATTCACTGTTTGAAAGATGGATGATTTGGAAGAAACAGTGGAGGCAACTGTCTCCACTATGAGCAGATTTGTGTAATACTCTGTAAAAAATAAAATCAGGATTCCTTTCGAGGAAAGCTGAATTGTGTGATTTATATAAATCCAGATTAAGCAAAAATATGAAAGTTTGCTCTTGTGATTTAGAAGCTTGCTTTAAACACAGATTTGTAGGAAGCTGAACTCTACCCAGTGCTGAATGGTGCCTTTCTGATGTGGAAGAAAAGCGTAGAGACATACCTGACAACGGAAACTTCTCTGATGTTTCTTTTGAGTGTGTTGGATAGTAGTGAAATCCCTTTGATGGTAGATTGTTTCCTAAGAACTGTTCTAATATACTCTTCAAATCTGTCCCCTTCTCTCTCTCTCCCACGTGCAGCAGTTATCTTTGCTCGGATTTCTTTCCGTGCATGTGATTGATAAGGATGGGTTATGCTAGTTCAAATGCTTTTACAAGGCAGAGCCCCTGTTTTGTCAATTTAAACAAAAACTTTGCTAGACCCAATAACAGCAGTTTACTGAAGCCCTGTTCACATATTACAGCGAGCGTCCATACATTCTGCATGTATGTGCATATACCTCTTTGCAAGAAAGAGCCAATGTGCATTCACTTTACAAATGAAACCTGGGATGAGTACCTGGGTTTCAAATGTGTGGTTTTAATTGCACGTGCAGCTGTAAATGAGTTGAAAATAACATGAGAATTATTCAGTGCACGTATAAAGGAAAATCAAGTGTATGCTATACGAGGATTGTATGTGGCTGCACTGCAATTTGTAAACGGCTTCAGTCTGATCACAATGAAACAACTATTATTGCACCCTTTGGCAGCTGTAAACAACCCCTCCACATGCACTAAATGGGCACGTGCATGATTTACAGGACTCTGCTGTGTGACAGATTTGATGCTCCTTACCTTTTAAAACGGGGCCTGTGCTTCAAAGGTCTGGTGTGGAGGAGAGCCAGCCTTCCTAAACTCATCATAAGAGGAGGGTGCCAAGTGATTTGGCACGTGCTGTCTTGGTGGAACTTTCGCTGACTCTTGCTATGCTCTCCTGGGGCGGGCTGTTAAATAACAATGACTTGCTCAAAAGCCTGATGTAAAAATATATATTCTCTGACTAGCTCAAATCAATACATGAAATTCAGCCATGGCTTCAGCCCACTGCTTCTTGGCCCTTGGGAAAGCAGCAACTGTGATGGGCAGAATTTCTTTTCAGAACAGTACTTGGTTCAGCAGCCTGGAGTTTAGCTTCCAAACCAGCCCCCACTGTCTGCCCCCTTGGTTTCTTAACCCACAGTCCTCATATGTCCAAGTGTCCCTTGCACATTCACTTCTGTGGTGCTGATTGTGTGCCCCTCTTTCTGTTGCTAAGCATTATAGAATACTTTATTCCAGCATGGTGTAGTGGTTAAGAGCGGTGGTTTGGAGTGGAGGACTCTAATCTGGAGAACTGGGTTTGATTCCCCACTCCTCCGCATGAATGACGGATGCTAATCTGGTGAATTGGATTGGTTTTCCCACTCCTCCACATGAAGCCAGCTGGGTGACCTTGGGCTAGTCACAGCTCTCTTAGAGCTCTCTCAGCCCCACCTACCTCACAGGGTGTCTGTTGTGGGGAGGGGAAGGGAAGGCGATTGTAAGCTGGTTTGATTCTTCCTTAAGTGGTAGAGAAAGTTGGCATATAAAAACCAACTCTTCTTTTTAATTATCTCTGTCCTGCATTCTTTCCTCAGGTCCCTACCTCTGAGCATACTTTCTACTTTGCCCCCCTGCCTTCAACCATGTTTGTTTCTTGACTAACTTCTCAAGCAGTTCAACCTCTTTACCTGCCCCATAGCATAGAGGCCCCCCCCAATTTCGATACTGAGTGGTTTTTCAGAGTGCCTTCTTATCTATCCCAGCCCTTTCCCTAAAGCTGTTGCCTTCTGCACCATATTGAAGTTTTTGTTCCTCAGCCCATTTCATACTCTGCACCCCGTTTTTGGCCAACTTAGCTTTCCAACCTCCTGGGATCTCTTCCCAGTCTTCTTCCTGTCCCATTAGTCTGCTCTTGTCCCAAAATCTGTGTAAGGTTTCAATCCATCTTTGAGTGAAGTTGGGAAAGTTGACTGCAGATACCCTGTCATCTTTGTTGCCTGTGTAGGCAGAATGTTTGTGAGTGTTCCATGCCATCACTTTGTACCACCAGTCAGTGTCGGAGGCTCGGCTGCCAGAAAGCACAACACACTCATTTCTGAAGTGCCATCAGTATAAATGCCATTTTGTAGTGTAACCCAGAACAAAAAGTCAGGCACCTGTCCCAAGGACCTTACAATCTAAATTTTGCCAGAGGAGTGGGATGGCAATTTGGAAAGGCAAGTATTACTGGCAAAGAATATGTGCAAATGCAGTTACGTGCCCTTGAGCTCCATGTCAGTAGGAGATGCTGATTAAAGGATTGAGCTAAAATCTTCATGGAGGAAATGGGCCTTGAGGAGGGGTTTGAGGTGCCAGCCTTTGCGGGCCTGAAAAGGTCCCTGGCGTGATTCTGCCGCATTGCTCCACACTCAGCCCACCAGGTAGCTTGGGGCTGAAAGAAGGGGGCTTGGGCAGCGATAGATATGAATTGCGGTGGACAAAGTCTGAATTTTGGAGGTGTTTGGCCTTGACTTGTAATGAGCTGTTTGTGTAGGGTTCTTTTCTGAACTGAGAGTTTTTCTTTAACCCCCCCCCCCAATTTGTGAATTTTAGGGATATCACTGTGTGAAATTGAGCTGGACCTTAGGGGAAAAGGGACAGGTGTACTGTCATTATTTTCTATGGTTGAGTTGGTGTGAGATTCCCCATTAGGACTGTCCTACGCTGTGCTGGGATGAGAACCAGTGTAGTGGTTAGGTTGGTGGACTAGAATGTGGGAGACTCAAGTTCAGAGCCCCATGTTTTGTGCCGTAAAGCTAACTGGGGTGACCTTGGACCGGCCGCACACTCACTCAGCCTAGTCTTCGTCACAGGTCGTGAGGTAAAATGGGAGAGGAAAACCCTGTACGCTGCTCTGAGCTCCTTGGAAGAAGGATGGGATAAAATGCACTAGAAATAACAGTACCAGTAACCTACCAAAAGACTATCAGTATCTCCTCTGTGTGCCCTTCCTGGGCTCCTTGGGAACATGTGGGTACTTCAGTTGCTACTTCAATTTCATTAATGTTTTAATTTCCATGTGGCTTCCATCAAGCTGTCAGATGTCACACACACACACACACACACACACACACACACACACACACACACAGCTGCTTCTGTGTCAACATGCCCACTGGTGAGAGTGGCACGCATTTCAAACTAGGACACAGAAAAACACCTTGGACCAGCTCCTTCCTCATTCTGGGAATCTCCTGATCCGAGGGAGTCTTTCACAGGCCGTTGTTCATATAAACCCACAAGGCTTGCTGCTTTCCCTCAGTTTGGGCAACTTGTGGCTGTAGGGAACCTTCAGATTGCCCCTTCGCCTGCCTGTTATCCCCTCTGCTCCAGGTGTGTGTCACTTCTCCAGCTGTTGAGCTCCGAATCTTGCTTGCCATTGGGATCTAGAAGCCTGGGATCACTTCACTTGGCCTCTGCTGCCTGAGCCCTTTGCCTGTTCCTCTTTACAGGTTGGCCATGCCTATCATTGGACCCTGCTGGTCTGAAATGTTGATAAGAAACTGTATCTCTGTCTTTGGTTCAAAAACCCACTGAACTCTCCTGATTCTCTTGTGATCCTTGAATGCTATAGGATGATGGCAACTCAGCGTTGGCTGCTTGGGGGCGTAGGCTGGATTTGGAGCGGCTCTTCTTACTCGACCTTCTTTTGCAGGACACGTTGAAGCCTGCATTCACGGTCACCAACCTGCCAGGGACGACGTCAACCATCCAGACGGCACCCACCACCTCCACTTCCATGCAGGTTAGCAGCGGCCCCTCGTTCCCCATCACCAACTACCTAGCACCAGTGTCTGCCAGCGTCAGCCCCAACGCGGTCACCAGTGCCAACGGGACAGTGCTGAAAACCACTGGAACCAGCGCAGTCACTTCTGGAGGGCTAATGCAGATACCCACCGGCTTTACGCTCATGTCAGGTCAGTACTCTCTTGCCAGCCAAGGCATTTCCAGATTCTCTCTGCGGATTCCTCCAATACCACGGGCATGCCTCGATCCTCTCATCGCTTGGGATGGGCCAGAATTGGAATGCTTGAAGCTACATTCTCTTGAATGTGATTAGTTCAGAGCTGAGCAGGGCTGAGGGTAGGATTGGCTGTAAGGATCAGTGAGTGGTAAATCCCTGGAGTGCATGAAGTTCCCTGGAAGCTTGCATGTTGCTGGCCCTTCTGCCAGCCCTGTGGCTTCGGTTGGAGAGAGGAAAGAGGGGTCTTGATGTGTCCCCAAACCTCTGTTTGTGAGAATTGTAGGGCTCAGAGTTGGGACATGGAGCTACATCCCCTTCTTCCCGATAAGGGCCTGTGGGAGGAAACTTGGCATGAGCTAGGGGCTTGAAGGAGGGTTTTTTTTGTTAAAAAAAGAACTGGCTCCTCTAAAGCCTTTTTTTCTCCCTCCTTACCGGCAGGTGCTCCACTCCCTTCTGGGACCCCTACCTTTCCTCTCACTCAGTTACAGCCACACTCACTGGCTCTCTCCAGCCAGCAGGGCCAGGTGGCGGTGGCAGGCACACCTGGACAGCTGCAGCAGGCACAGCAGACAGTCTTCCGATTTCCAGCCACAGCCGGAGGGCAGTTTGTGTCTCTGACAGGTCAGCCAGCACTCTCTTCTCCGCTTGCTCACAGGAGGTTGGTGGGGGATGCTTGTTTTGGCTGAAGCCTCTTACCCTGTGCAGGGACGAGCCTCCTGAGGCTCTTCCCCTGGGTGGGGGGGAGAATAGCCAGTGGGGCAAAGTTTGCAGGTGGAGGTGGGAATGTGTATTCTGTTAGGTGTTTGAACTCACGGAGGAAGGAAAGGAGGACGTTGACTTTTGGAGTCGGCTTGCTGTTATAATAGACAGGGATCTATTTTAAGAAGCCCTCCGTGTGGTTATTTTCCATAGTTTTTAAATGATTTAGTGATAACAGCAAAAGTATTCAGAATGGGATTAGCCGAGCACCTGAAGCCACAGCGTCCTTGGTGTCCGAGCCATTTGTCAAAGCAATTTCAGCCTGCGTGCTTTCTTGCTGGTGCAGGGTAACAGTTGAGAGACTGAGGTACAAATTGAGAAGTCCCCAGCTTGAATTTCTAGGTGGCTTTTAGGGCTCATATATACAGCATGTCCCCCCAGTACAATAGGGGAATAATATTAACTCGTTTTACAAAGTTGTATGGATTACAACAAAATAACACATGCGAAGTGCTTTGAACACTTGAATGGCACTATCTAGATGCTGAGTGTCGTTACTGAATGTGAATGGTCTGTTTCTGCTTGTGTTATCAGGATAACGTGGATTGTGTCATATTGTTTGGCTTGTATTGTGTAGGAGTTTTTATTGTGGCTGTGGATTTTCTCCTGTTAGTGCAGCTTTTCGGGCTTACTGGCAGGGGAAATGTCTCCTTCTGAAGCCGTGCCACAATGTTCCTTGGCTGCAGGAGTAGACAACCACGTTTGGTTTGAGTGAGGTATGAAATGCAGCCTCTGCCTATGATGATGCTGATGTGCCTGGGTGGGGGAGTGAGGGTTTTGCTACCCCCAGAGGCAGCTCCACTTGAAGGGACGGGTCTAGTGGTAGCGATGGCATCTGCTCTTCAGAAAGGTGGTGGGTACAATATGTGTGGCTGGAAGCCTCCTGCATCTGCCTCACAGGCTGAACACACTGAGCAGCAGTGTTTATTTACACCTGTGCAGCACATCACCAACCACTTACTGGGATTGAGACCTTAAGAAGAGCCCCAGTTGACGACATCACTGCTTCAGCCTCCCTGCCCCTGCCCCCCCCCCCCACTGCAAGAAGTATACTGTGACCTGGCTCATCTAGAGCTTCTTTTGGGGAGAGTAAGGAGGCTACTGTGCTGAGAAAAATGGTCTGGCATGCCATGTTTGCGCATGTGTCAGGGTTGCTGACTCCTGCTTGAGCACATGGCTCATTTGTCACCATCATCATGTTTAAAGGCATATCTGCTTTTAAGCCAAAAATTAAGCTGCTGCTGCTACAGTAATGCGTAGACTCCACAGTTCATTGGAGGGGGTGCATGGGGAGGGAGAGCTGGGTGATAGCATAGGGAGGAGGAGAGGCTTGTGGTTTCACTGACCTTAGCTGGATTGCCAATATTCAGCAGTTCTAAACGAATGCACACACGAAGCTGCCTTACACTGAATCAGGCCCTTGGTCCACCAAAGTCAGTATTGTCTACTCAGACCGGCAGCAGTTCTCCAAGGTATCAGGGGTCTTTCACATCACCTACTTGCCTAGTCCCTTTAACTGGAGATGCCGGGGATTGAACCTGGGACCTTCTGCATGCCAAGCAGATGCCCTACCACTGAGCCACAGTCCCTCCTCAGTTCATTCCAAGCAAGCAGGAGGAGGAGGTGTGGCAGAGAACTGGGAGAAGAGGCCATTGTGAAGAAGGCTGGCTCTGGTTGCCTGTAACTTGGAAGTGGGGTAGATCTTCTTAAGGGCTGTGCAGCTGTCTGCACAGTGAACAATTCTTTATTCTTGATGGAAAAAGCCTTAGTGGCAAAACTTTTAATGTTATCAAGCTGATTGGCTTTTGGCTTGTCATTAAGAAGGGTTTATGGGTTGGGGTTGGGTTTTTTTTTTTTAGCCTAGAATTATGTGCTGAACCTCTGCTGTCTTTCAGAAGCAGGAGAGGAAAGCCACAAGATATAATTAAGGGTCTTCTAGCCAGCAAACAATGGCCACAGATTTTTTTTAATGTGATAATCAGGTGGTTATAGGAGGGGTGTCTTACATTTCTCTGAGTGTCAATAACTGACTGAAGCCATTGCAACTCTCAGAAAATGTTCATGGCCTCTGGTGGTGTCTTGGGGGGGGCTGTCTTATTTTTCCACAGCATCCCAAGAACTTATGACAGCCCTGATTGCAACATCAGACCTGGGGTTGGGTGGGGGACTGAGGGCTAGTTCTTACCTGAGTAGCTGTACTTTGGTACACACGTGTGCTGGTGTGAGTATAGAACCCATTCACCAGCTGTCAGTTACGAAACTAGCCTGCTTGTACTTTCAGTAATAGCTTTGTTATTCAGCACAAAAGTTGCCAGTTAATCAAATGGGCCAGATGCTCAGACTTATTGCCCTGCCCCTTCTCCCTATAGGTATCCACAGCAACCAAACGCCACCCTACTGGAAACGCCATGACAAAAGCCCACACACCTGGCAGGACCTTTCTCCTTCCACCCAAGCCATGGAGCTGTCCTATGCAGCAGGCAGACAAGTGGGCCAGATGCCCAGGAGCCCTCTGGCAGAGCTGGCACCTGACAGCTAGAGGCAGGGTGAGGTGGAAGAAGGCACCCAGGACGACATCTGCTGGCAGCACCAGCTGTCAAAAACCCTGCGAACATCCAGAGGCATAAAGCTGGCTGGCTGGAGAGGCGGTAGCGGGGCACACACATGCTTGAAGGCACTGGGATATGGTGGCTGAGAGGAAGGAGCTTGCCTTCTGGCCAATGCTGGCTGTTCGCATTCTGGTTAACTGAGTGCCGGATAACAAAGCTTTCACTGTTCATGGGAGCGATGATCAGATTGATTGCCCTGCTTGGTGCATATGAGCATGTGCTGCTTTCTGTGAGTGATGTGTAGGAGGGTGCACCTTTTCTTCCTGGGTATGCCTACTCAAGTGTGAAAAGCTTAGCTTAGTAAGAATTGGTTTTAAGATTAGCAAGCTGAGAGGATGTCTCTTTTGGATCACCTTGGAAAAATATGTTGCCTTGGTTAATCTCTGATTTCCTTTGCCTTTAGATTGTCTGGTGACCTTAATGAGTTCAGCTCCCCTGTAACGGGTGGCACTGCACAGCTTCTCTCTGCAAAGTAGTCCTTGAGGGCTTTATTGGGATATCCCTTAACGTGGGACTCTTCCTTTGTTGAGTGGTTTGAGCTAGATAACCCAATTTGTCGTCCTCGAGGCGCTATTAAGGATTGAAAAAAAAGGGTGGCCGCTTGCAGCGTGGTGGCCTTTATAAAAATGTCACTTGCGGTGGCTTTAACCACATGGAGAACTGTTCGTTTACATCTTGTATTCATGTGCTGAGCCATGTCTTGCTATGCCTCTTACTTATTGGATTTGGGGGCTACAGCGGAAGAGTGATGAAGCTTGGCTTACGATGTGACTAGATGATACTGTCAACCTGCATTTGAGTGGTTCATGTGGTAAGCAATTGACTTAATGGTAGAAATAAGTGCAGCTGAAGTCGTGGTAGGAGAGGTAGGAGTCGCTCCAGTTCCAAAGGCTTGTGAAAGAGAGGAAGGAGTTTTCTGAGTTGCAGGAAGGCACCCCGGAGACTTGTAATGGAGCTGCTTTAATAGATTGAATTTGAGGGGAAAGTACACCACTGAGCTGGTAATGTCTTCAGAGTAGCATAATGAATTGGATTAGGCAAAACTGAGAAAGACCACAAGGGAGGAACTTGGTGACTGGGCAGAATAATGGTGCTGGAAATTCTGGGGTTTCTGACACATTTTTACATACTGCGGTGCTTCGTTTTCTCTTTGATGGCGCGAACTATGTATAGTGATAGCTTAAAATCAGTGTGCTGCCAGGTTGACTTCTGATTCTGTTCACATAATTGTTTTATGTAAATTAAAACAGCTGCCTCATAGTTTCGAGATCATTAGATTTAACCCTTCACTTGGTTTTTAATCGTCCTCTTATTCCACACAGTTTAAGAACATAAGAAGAACCTACTGGATCCGTCGCTCATCTAGACCAGCGTCTTGTTTCCTACAGTGGCCAACCAGATGGCCTTCATGCCTAGCACAGAGACCAAACTTTCCCTTGTTCTCCTGCAGTAACTGCTATTCAGAGGTACACTGCCTCTAAACATGGAAGTTCCATTTAGCCATCATGGCTATTAGCTGTTGGTGGATACGGCTTTCATGTATTTGTCTAATGCCCTTTCAAAGCCAAACTAGTGACCATTACTACATCTAGGGTACTGCATTCCATAAGTTAATTATGCACTGCGCGAAGAAGTGCATTGTCTTTTCTCTCCTGAACCTACTGCCCATAAATTTCACTGGGTGCCCACACCTCTTTCATTATCTACGAGTGGGAGAAAAGTTCTCTCTATCCGCTTCCTTCTCCCCATGTAATTTTATGAACCTTTTTTTCAGGTCCTCTCATTAGTCGTTTGTTTTTGAAATTGAAAAGTCCCAAAACATTTTAGCTTTTTTCCCATAGAGAAGGTACTCCAGACACTTGGTTAGAGAGAGTATGGGTGTGTGGTAAGCTTTCTGTGGCTTTGGTTTCAGGTGGTGCTGGTACAAACATCAATAACTATTTGGACAAAGTTGTCCCAGTTAAAATGGTAAAGTGAAAATCATCCTTCTACTCATCCTTTATTTTCTGAATAGTTCACAATGGGTATCTGTGTTAGTCTGTCTGTATCAGTAGAAAAGAGCAACCGTCCAGTAGCACCTTGAAGACTAAATTTGTTTTAGCAGGGTATGAGCTTTCGTGAGTCACAGCTCACTTCTTCAGGGACCTTTCTTTTCTACTGCTTCCTGGATAGTGTGAGTGCAAGCATGATTTGTCTGGCTGTGCAGAAATGTAGCCAGCAATTCAGCTTGGTAGAACAGCCATCATGTATTTTTCCAACTTCCCCCCCCCCCAACCTGATTACGTTTTAAAAGGTGGACTGACTGCATCCTCACTGCTGCCTCACTGAATTAAATAATTTATTCCTTAACTTTACCAAGGAGTAAATGGAGTGGCCTGTGAGCTGTAGAAGGAAAGTTAGGTATTTGTAATGAAAAGAAGCTACTTGAACTTTTTTTTTTTAAACATCTCTGTGTAGTTCATGCATTTCAGTAGCCATTGTGCCACTACCATAAAATGCTTCCTGCTGTCAGGTGTTCTGTGTGGCTCCTGCAGTGTATATAGAGGTTTGGTGCGTTGATCACCGGTATTATGTGGAAAGTCTCCATGCTAGTGCTTTGTGTGTGTTAAGTGCCGTCAAGTCGCTTCTGACTCATGGGACCCTATGAATCAAAGTCCTCCAAAATGTCCTAGTCCTTTACCTTCCTGAAAATTCCCAGTAAGTTAAAATGCGGACATGGCAATCCACATAGTGGGTTAGATCATGCCTAATATTTCTTTTTTTTTGTTGAAAATTTTATTGGTTTTTATAATATAAATTTTTCATGTTAACAAACAACAATATACGTAGTATTAAAAACTAAATCATAGGTAATGTTGTTATAATTGTTTAAGTGCTAAATAAAAATAAAAAATAAAGGAAAATTTATTGACTTCCCCATCACCTCCGTCCGCCTCTTAATAAAGTATTCTATCCCATAGTGATATAGTCTGATCTTAATTATTCTTATATCTCAATTAGGTTTCAATCACATTATACTATCAATATAATTGATTACGTTTCTTTATGTTAACAATGTCATCTAGATCAGATTAAAAGGTACTCTTCCATTTTCCCCAGTCCTAGTTCATATTCACAATATTTCATCCAAGCCTCCCATTCCCCCATAAATTGAACATTGTCCTTTTGATTTAAAATAGCTGTAAGTTTTGCCATTTCCACCAGTTCAAACATTTTCATAGTCCAGTCTTTTTTCCCAGGAGTGTCTGCCCCTTTCCATTTTGCTGCATAAAGCAGTCTTGCAGCTGTAGTCGCTTAAATCAAAAAAGTCCTTTGTTTTAACAAATCATCAGGTATCATACTTAATAGCATCATTTCTGGTGTTTTGGGTATATTTTTTGGTACTATTAGTCTTAATTCGTTATAAATCATATCCCAAAAATCCTTAGCTTTGTCACAAGTCCACCACATATGATAAAAAGAACCAACTTCTTTATTACATTTCCAACATTTAGGGGATGTCACTTTGTAGATTTTTGCAATCTTCTTGGGCGTTAAATGCCATCTATACATCATTTTATAGATATTTTCTCGAATTGACTGCGCATTTATTCCTTTCAGGTCTTTCGCCCATAGTCTTTCCCATTTGTTTAGGGCAATATCATGTCCCACAGTTTGAGCCCAATTAATCATTGTTGGTTTGATTATTTCCTGCTCACAATAAATTGTTAAAAGAAGATTATACATTTTAGAAATCAGTTGAGTGTTATTATCTAATAGCATCCTGTGAAAAGGCGATTTTTCTTTAGAGAATCCATTCTTCATATCTTGTGTAAATACTGATTTAATTTGATGATATTGAAGCCATTGTAAATCGTCTTTAAGTGACTGAAAGTCTTTTAGTGAGCTTTTCTTTCCTTCCCAGTTAATTAACTCTTGGTAGGTGATAAATTTGTCCAATCTAAGTGGGCATAATGTCAACATTTCTTGAGGTGATATCCACATCGGTGTTACTGGTTCAGGAATATGTTTATATCTCATCCATATATGAAATAAGGAGGACCTGATTATATGATTACGAAATGATGCTTGTATCTTGATTTTACCATACCATAAATAGTCATGCCATCCACTTATATTATTGAAACCTTCAAGATCTAACAAATGCGAATTGGATAAGTTCATCCAGTCCTTTAGCCATACTAAAGCGGCCGCTTCAGCATAAAGTTGAAAGTTAGGTAGTGCTAAACCTCCTCTAACTTTAGAGTTCACCAGATGTTTATAAGCAATCCTCGGTTTTTTCCCCTTGCCAGATGAAATTTAATACGTCTTTCCTCCAGGTATCAAAGTATTTAACATGTGATATTATAGGCAAATTTTGGAATAAGAAAAGCATCCTTGGTAAAATGTTCATTTGGACTGTTGATATACATCCCAAAAGTGACAATTTTTTATTTGACCAAATGATCATATCAGTTTTTTATTTTGTCCCATAGTTTAAGATAGTTATTGGTTATCAAGTCTTTATTCTTTGCAGAGATCCAGATTCCCAAATATTTGATCTTATTAGCCTTCTCCCAACCTGTGTATGATATAAATTCCTGTTGTTCTGTTTCTGATAAATTCTTAAATATTGTCTTTGTTTTTTCTTGGTTAACTTTAAATCCCGATACATTTCCAAAATCGTCCAAAGTTTCCAACAATATCTTCATTGATTGTGTTGGGTTCTCCAAGATTAACAGAAGATCATCCGCGAATGCTCTCAATTTGAATTCATGTTTTTTAATTTTTAATCCGCGAATGTCCTCCATACTCCTTAGCTTACAGCATAGTGATTCCAACACCAACAAAAATAATAATGGAGACAGAGGACATCCTTGTCTGGTTCCTTTCTTGATTGCGCAGTTGTCAGACATCGATTCATTCACCAGAATTTTTGCCTGTTGGGATGTATATATGGCCGATATACCTCTCAAGAAACGGTCTCCAAAATTTAATTTTTCCAATATCTTTTTCATAAAGTCCCAGGAGACCATATCAAAGGCTTTCTCTGCATCCAAAAATACAAAGGCCGCCGTTTGTTGAATATTCTGGTCATAATATTCCAATGAATCTAATAAAACTCTTATATTATCTTTAATTTGCCTTCCTGGAACAAAACCTGCTTGGTCTTCATGTATAAGGTCCTTAATAAAATGCTTTATCCTATTCGATAAGACCGAAGCATAAATCTTATAATCCACATTTAACAGCGAGATAGGTCTATAATTTGAAGTTTTTTCTGGATCTCTTCCTTCCTTAGGTATCAACGATATAAATGCATGTGACCAAGTCTCTGGGGATGCTCCCTTGTCCAAAATTGTATTACAAAGTAATACAAAAAAGTTCACTAAATTGTCACTAAATGTTTTATAAAATAGTGCAGTAATTCCATCTGGTCCTGGTGTCTTATCCGTTTTTTGTTTCATTATTGCTTCTTGTATTTCCTCCTTTGTAATTGGTGCATCTATTCATTCTTGTTGGGGCTTTGAAAGGACATTCATCTGTATTGAGTTTAAAAACTTGTCTATTTTCTTTTTTGAGATATTTTCTTTCTGATATAACTTAGTATAGAATGAAACAAATTCTTTTTGTATATCCATAGTTGTATAAACTGGTCCTTTAGCGGATTGAATTTTTGTTATAATCTTCTTTTGAAATGGATCTTTCAGTTGGGTCGCCAAAAATTTTCCAGGTTTATTAGCATGTTCAAAGTATTTTTGTTTAGCAGATTTTAAATTTTTGTTCATTTCCTCCATTATTATCAAATTTAGTTGGTGTTTAGATACAGAAATCTTCATTTGTATGTCATTTTTCTCTTCTTCATGTAAAGCCATAACCAGTTTTTGCTCCAAATTTTGTAGATCCCAAAGTATATTATTGGTAAATTGTAGTTGAGTTTTCTTCCAGGCCGTATGTTTCTGTATCATAAATCCTCTTAGAACAGCTTTAAATGCATCCCAAACTGTATTCAGCGAAGTTTCCCCATTAAGGTTAATTTCAAAGAAATCTTTAATTAAGTCCTGTAGTTCTTTTTGAATCTTGTTATCCTTTAAAAGTTTATCATTTAATCGCCATCTAAATGCTTGTTTATTGTTCCATTCAAATGTAACTGGATTATGATCAGAAAAAGTTCTTGGTACAGTTTGGATTTTACGTAGTTGCGTGAAAATAGATTTACTAGCCCATATCATGTCTATTCTGGAGTGTGAGTCGTGTCTCGCTGAATAAAAAGTATATTCTTTAGCCGTTGTATTCATTGTTCTCCAGATGTCTTGTATTTACAATTCTGAAGCCATGGTGAAGAAGGTTTTAGGTAAGCATCCTTCGTTTTTGTCTTTTGCTTTTGATTTTTTATCCAAGATTGGGAGAGTAACACCATTGAAATCGCCCATCAAAAGAATCTGATCATTTGCATACTGAGAAATCAGTTCATGTAGTTGTCCATAAAATTTAGCTTTTCCTTCGTTAGGTGCATATATTCCTACTACAATCGTCTTTTGCCCCAGTATTTTGGTCTTGATAATTACAATTCTCCCTTCATTGTCTTTGTACAGTAGTTCAGGACTAAGGCTAGAATGAGCATATATCACAACTCCCTTTGTTTTTGTTTTAGCCGATGCAACAAATGCTTGTCCAAGCATTTGCCTATCCAGGTATTTTTTGTGTTTTGTTGCTATATGAGTCTCTTGCAGACAAATTAGGGAGTATTTGTATTTCTGTAAATATTTAAAAATTCTAGCCCGTTTGGTTTTTTCATTCAAACCATTCACATTCCAAGAAATTACTTTTGCCATGATGTAGTATTTATTGAAGCAAAATATTCAGTCTATAACACAGTGCCTCCTTCTGCTCCCTGTGGTTCTTCTTCTTCCTCTTCCTTTTGTTCCAGGGTTAGTCCTTTAAGCTCTGTCTTGTATTTCCTCAGAAATTTTCCCACATCCGATGGAGATAAGATTGTCATTTTCATTTCTTTGTAGGTGAAAGCCAAGCCTTGTGGCATAATCCAACGATATTTGATACCATTAGCTTTCAAAACAGACACAAATTCTTTGTAATTATTCCTCTGTGAGAGTAAATGTCTTGGTATGTCCTTTAATAATATTAGAGGAATATCTCCTGCTGAAACCGGACTGTCATAGTGGATCTTCATGATCTTATCCTTGATCCTAGTGTCATAAAAAACAATCATGAGATCTCTTGGTTTAGATCTTTTCATTCTAGCAGGTAATGGTATTCTGTAAACTCTGTTGATGGCTTGGTTCAATTCTTGTTCTTCTATTTGAAATAAATAAGCCAGATTTGGGACTACAGTTTCTTTATTGTCTCCCATCATATCTGGAAAATTGCGCAGACGAAGGTTGGTTTCTCTAACTCTCATCTCCATCATTGCTATCTGATCTTTAACAGCTGTCTGATTAGTTTGTATTGTTTCAATCTGCTTCTCTTGGCTTGCTAATTTTTTCTTTGTATCCTTGTGTTCTTCCACTTTCTTAACTGATGAATCCATTGCTTGCATGTCCGTCTTCATAGTATTTATTTGGGTCTTTACAACTTTAAGGTCTTCTGTAACCACATCTAGCTTTTGGTTAATAGCTTGAGATGCTTGGCCAAGATTTGTCATCATAGCAGTCAGCTGTGTCATTTGTGTAGACATCTGTTCAAACTGTTTAGTTGTTGCCTCTGTTTGCTTGGCGCCTCTGTTTGCTTGGCTAACATGTCTTGCAATTTCTTTTCCATGGTTAAGGTTTGTGTCGCTTCTTTCAGTTTTGTATAGGCAGGGCTATGTAATGAGCCAGAATGGGTCGGGATGCAGACATTTACATTGAAGTAAGGCTGGTAAAATACATGTCCTCAATCAGGGCCCTCTGATTAGTTGTTGATAGAAAATGTTTCAATGGTCAGCTTAATAATTTTTTCGCTTTGAAAAGACCCCTATTTCACTTTAAAACAGCTTTTTAAAGTTTTTAAATACCAGCGAGTTTTGCCGGCCGCTCTAGGTCGGATCAATCAGGAAGTATTCCGGAAGTTGATTTCACCGTGGATCTTCTACCGCCTCTTCTCGATGGTTGTTCCCTTCAGGAACTATTTCTATGTTGCTCGAGTGCGACATGTATCCGGTCCTACGAGTTGCTTCCTGTTGTTGTAAGCCAGATGATAGAGAGGGTGGTATAGAGGGTCTTCCAGATTAAGGAGTTCCTTGCTGCAAACGTGGCTGGAGGACCCCTTTTTTCCCCTTTTCTTCTTCCACCGGAAGAAAGAGGTTCACCCTCCCCTTCCCTCAAAAGTACTTCTCATTGGTGGAGATTTTAGTCCATCTTATAGGCGTCTTTCTAGCTCTTTGTTTTAGTTTAAGCTGATCAACTTGATAAGGCTCCTGCCTCTAATCCTGATGGATTTTATAGGTCAAACTTATCCAGTTCGATTAAGGGAGGGACAAGGATGCTGGGAATGTCTTCATCTACCCCCCGGTTATTCAGTAACATCAGTAAAAGACGAAGGGTTCTTGCGTACTCACTTGAGCGTCTAGAGGTGAGGTTCTTATCTTAAAGTAGTCCTTATGGTGGTTATAAGGTGGTGGAGGGTAGAGCCTTATGCCGAAGTTGCGTTTTGGCGATTTCTTCCCTTGGTGCCCTCGCAGGACCGGCGTCCAAAACTCCGAGGGACTTAAAGAAGCTCCCTCAGAGTATTTGGGAGGTCAAACTGCTTTTGCGGGCTGCAGGGAATTCCTGCTATCCGACCCACTTGCAAGGATCAGGTTGGGGGTGCATATAGCATCCCAGGATTAACGCAAACTTGGATTTCCCCCAGGACAGCCTGGGGAAACGTGGCACTCACCCCAGCAGCACCACCGGAAGTCAGATCATGCCTAATATTTCAAAGGATAGAAGAGGAGGTTGAGTTCTGGTGAATCCTCCCTCCTGTGGCAGACTTTGACTCCGCCCCCCAGCTATTCTGTGTGAGGGGTCTCCCAGGAGCTGCATTTGGTGTGGGGCTGCCGAGGGAGGTAGTGAGGAGGTTGAACTCCACAGATGGAAATGCTTCCTTCTGTGAAAACTTTAGGTGTGAGCCAAGCCAATGAGTCCCTGGAAACCATGTGGACTTCTAGAGTTTCTATGTGTATTTTGATGGCATCTGTGCTTCTATCTCAACATGGGAAGTGGCTCATAGAATAGTCCCTGAAAACCAGTTCAGAATTGGGATTAAGTCAAATGTGGAGGGCCTGTTAGTCTTAAATATGGGTATGCAGTTTGGATGGCACCCTAGTGACGACGCAACCTCTTAACAAGCACTGTCTGTGTTAAGTGGTGTGTTGAGTGTGCCTTGCGTGTCCCTTTGACCTCTGCCCCACTGCAGACATCTCATTGGAAGCATCCTTGTGCGTGTTTTTAGAAAGGGGGAGAAAACAAAGAGAGAGAAAAACATCCGAAAAAGACACTTGGATCGAGGGGTTTTTATGCTATACTCTCAACCTTCATTTGCCTTCCGTCTTTCTGTGGAACCGAGTTCTTCTTTCCCTTGTGGCCACTGTCCTGTTGAATAATGCAGCTGTGAGGAGACTGGAAAGAATCTGCTTAAAATAGGTAGAAAATAATTTTAAGTGGGGGCATGTTAAAGTATAGAGGGCGAAATGCAGAAAACTGAGATCTGCGAGTCCTTTTCAATGTGCCTGGTTGAAAAGGGCAAAAGTCTCGTGCCGAAAGACAATAGCAAGCCGAATGCATCAGTGCCAGGGGAGCTGACCGCCTCTCTTTTGACCTCCCACTGTGCAGTTTGTGTGTACAAGGTCTTGGTTGCTGCATGGATGTAGAGAATCTTGGTTAGGGCAGTAAGTATAAATATTTCTTTGGATATAAACATCCTGTGGACCAAATGGGGTGGGAGTTCCGATGGAGGAAATAAAACTAGATTAATGCAGTCCTTTCCCCTCAACCAGCAGCTGAAGTACGGCCTCCAGTTTCCCATTTTCTGCCTCATTCTCCTCCTTCATCCAGGTATATACTCTGTGTTTGCTGGCAGCTTCTCACTAGATGATAAAAGAGCTAGATTCGAGTCCAGTAGCACCTTAGAGACCAACAAGATTTTCGGGGTATACACTTTCGAGAGTCAAAGCTCCTTTTGTCGCTAGATGACAAAACTATCTTCTCAGGCACGATATACTCTGTGGAGAGCTAGTGTGTTTGTAGTAGTTAAGAGTATCAGTCTAGAAGCAGGGAATCCCAGGTTCAAGTCGCCATTCGGCTGTGAGCTTCACGAGGGTGACTGGGGCAGTCACCTCTCTGCCTGGCCTGCCTGACAAGGTTGTTGAGAGAATAAAATGGAGGTGGAAAGAACTTTGCATATCGTCCTGAGCTACTTAAAGGGAGCACAGAAAAAATATGACAAGATAACATTTGACCTGTCTGTCTAATCTAGCTCAGTGTTATGGCCAGATTTCAAAAGAGTAACTTGAGTTTTTGCAGCAGCTGAGGTAATGCTGCTGCCACATGTCAGAAACCCTAATTTACCTCATCCCTCCTACAGCTGTGGTTAGTTTTTAGGCCCAATCTACCCAATCAGTGTGCCTGTATAAGGTCGTAGCACTTCAAACTGCAGGTACGGAATCAAACGTTTGGTTATTTCCCGCACTAAAGAAAATGAACTCCTCCTTGCCCGTAAACATACTAATGCATCAAGGAGAAGTCATGTAGGAAGATGTTAAAAATAAGGGGAAATCTTCAAATGTTTGATCAGACTGCAGATCGAGATGAGTGCTCTAGTCCAATATCAGTTATGTCCTGCTCGGGGAGGCAGGAGCCAAAGGGCACTTCTGGTCACGTCCAGGCTTAAATACCTGCAAGGAGAGGAAGAAACAAAGTCAGCCTCTATGGTACTCGGCTGATGCTGGGGGCTCTTCCCAACTTCTTCCTGTGAAGAGCTCCAAAAGGATCTCTACATACTGGAAGAATGGGCATTAAAATGGCAAATGAAATTCAGTGTGAGTAAGTGTAAAGTGATGCATATTGAGGCAAAAAATCCCAACTTCACATATACACTGATGGGATCTGTGCTGGCAGCGACAGACCAAGAAAGGGATCTTGGGGTGGTAGTGGATCGCTCAATGAAGATGTCAACCCAGCGTGCGGCTGCTGTAAAAAAGGCAAATTCCATGCTGGCCATAATTAGACGAGGAATAGAGAATAAAACTGCTGATATCATACTGCCCGTGTACAAATCTATGGTGAGACCACACTTGGAATATGGTGTACAGTTCTGGTCACCACACCTAAAAAAGGATATTACAGAGCTTGAGAAGGTGCAGAAAAGAGCAACCAAAATGATTAGGGGACTAGAGCAACTGTCCTATGGGGAGCGGTTAAGAAGCTTAGGGCTAGAACGCGGGATCATCTGCTGAAGCTGGAGGGTGAGAGATTCAAAACAGATAAAAGGAAGTATTTTTTCACACAACGGATAGTTAAATTGTGGAACTCCCTGCCCCAGGATGTGGTGATGGCTGCCAGCTTGGAGGGCTTTAAGAGGGGAGTGGACATATTCATGGAGGAAAGGGGTATTCATGGCTATTAGTTAGAATGGATACTAGTCATGCTTCATACCTAACCTCTCTAGTATCAGAGGAGCATGCCTATTATACTGGGTGCGGTGGAACACATGCAGGATGGTGCTGCAGTTGTCTTGTTTGTGGCTTCCTAGAGGCACCTGGTTGGCCACTGTGTGAACAGACTGCTGGACTTCATGGGCCTTAGTCTGATCCAGCAGGGCCTTTCTTATGTTCTTTCTTATGTTCCCTTGCCACCTCCCAGAAGCATGTGACTGGCCAATGTGAGGTACAGGATGCTAGAGTAGATGGACCTTGGCCTGATCTAGCTGGGCTGCTCTTATATTGATGTCTAAAGATTCTAGAAATGTGGAGGTAGGGACTGATTCTGTCCATATGCCAGAATAAAAATACTAAGCAAACTCCTTCAAAAGCTGCTTGTGTGCCTGCTCCCCAGACAGGTTTCCTTGGATATCCGGTTTTAATTCAGTCTGTGTACACGCATGTCCTTGAAAAAGAGACTGCTTTCTCTTGGTTGCTTTAAGAACCAGTGTTGGACAAATGTCTATTCCTTGTACATTTTAAACTGGCATTCCTCCTTGCCTTTTGTGCTCCCATGGACGGGGGAATAAATTTCAGAAAAACATTGATTACGGTAGTTAGATATGCAACACAGTGAAACATCTCAACTTTCTGATGTCTCATTCAGCAATGTTGGGGGTGCATTGCATACATTACCATTTGCATTTCCTGGTATTGCTGTGGCCAGTGGTCAGTGCCACTGGATAATTTCAAACAAATTTTTAAAACGTGATTTTAATGCATGCGTGATGTACATTTCCCTTGTGCCTCTGGAAAGCTGTCTGAATAACTCTTGCTAAATAAATGATACGGATCAAGCCCGTGAAAACGATGCTGTCTTGCCTTCTAGGTAGTACGGTGGCTCAGCAGGTTCCTGTGCAAACCATCCAGCTGCATCAGGCCCCCCAGCAGACGTCTCCTACAACTGACAGCAGCACTGACCTTACTCAGACCTCTTCCAGCGGGACAGGTAAGCACAAAGCTACCTCCCCAGCATGGCTGCCAGCCAGAGTGGTGTTGAGTTCAGAGCAATGAATTGGTGCTGGTGGAAAGTGCCGTCAAGTTGCGGCCGACTTCTGGTGACCCCCCCTGGGGTTTTCAGGGTAAGAGATGAACAGAGGTGATTTGCTATTGCCTGCCTCTGTGTAGCGACCCTGGACTGCCTTGGTAGTCTGACATCCACATACTAATCAGGGCCTGACCCTGCATAACTTCCGAGGTCTGATGAGGCTGCATTGGCCCGGGTGCATCCAGGTCAGGGCAAGGATTTGGGAAACTGAGGTTCGGATCCCTGCTCTGCCATGGAAGCTCACTAGGTGACCTTGGGCCAGTCATGCTTTCTCGGCCTCACCTACCTCACAGTGTTGTTGTGAGGATAAAATGAAGGGAGAACAATGATGTAAACTGCTTTGGGTCCGCAATGGGGTGAAAATTGGGCTATAAATAAATGAATAGTCCTAGGCCTTGTAGACCAGTATAGCACGTCTTTCCAAAGGCCTGGACCTTTCTGATTTCAACCTGTAAACTTTCTATTTTGGTTAGGTTGCTTTCTTCAGTATCCACAGCCCATTCTTCTGGTTCTCATGCCAGTGATTGGAGAGCTCTTGAGATCTTTATGCTTGTTAGGGATACATGAGAGTGTAGTCAGTGCTAGCTGAAGCTTATTTTAAATAATTCCTGTCTTTGGAGATATGCTGGGGCAAAAATGAACCGTTGCCTGCAATACTGTGTTGCTTTGAGGTTAGCAACTCTTGTCTGGACCATGCTGAGAAAATAGCAGAACTCCACTGAAAGCATTGGCTGTTCTAATGCAGCATAATTCTGGTGCCATCTAGTGGAATTAATGGGAATCTGTCTGGATATGAAAATTCCGTACTGTCCTTCTAATCAAATTATATAAATTGAGTTTCCAAATTAATCAACTCATTCCTATCTCCATATTGTTCCATATATTATATGCCAGCAAACTGGCATGCGCCACTGACCTATCTGATGGACCTCTTTGCAAACATGCATTTGCTGTATTAATTCTTTGTCTTAAAACAAATAATATACTTCAAATAAAATAATATGGCAGACTTCAAAAATTGTTCCAAGCCTTAGCAGCTAGCTTGGAAGCAGGAAGAGATGGTGACCTTTGTGTACAGAGAAGGCCCATGTATGTCTGTGCACCTAGTAAAATGTATCTGAACAAACTAAAGCAATCGGAAGAATCTCACTACTTACAGTAGAGCAACATTAAAACCAGCAATAAAGGCAATAAAACAAGCAATGGAAGAAATCCTTAAAATCAGCCACATAGTCAGCTGCAAAAGGTAACCACCAGCACCATAGGAATAACATTGATTATTCTATTTAGGGCCGGGCAAGAGCAAAGGTAGCGTAAGACAGAAGGCCAGAGAATTATATCTGACTTCCTGTGTGTGTAATGTGCTGTCAAGTTGCAGCCAACTAATGGCAATCCCAGCAAGGGGCTTTCAATGCAAGTGGGAGGCAGCGGTAGTTTGCCATTGACTTTCTCCGTGGACTCTTCTTTGGAGGTCTCCCTTCCCAGTACTGACCCTGCATAGCTTCCGAGATCTGATGAGATCGGGCTATACCATGCTGTCTTCCCCCCCTCCCCAACCGACTCCCTCTCCCAATTATTTATATATTTATAAAGAACGTTTGTATGCTGCCTCTCCAGACCTGCTTCACAATTAAAACAGTAAAAACAATAAAAATGATATTGATAAGAACAAATAAAAAAGCCCTGTCGCTGGTCGCTATACACCTTGCCTCTGAAGGCAGGAGCACAGAGAAATGGCAGTCCGAACAATAGAGGAGGCAGTCCTTCAAGAACCCCAGTCCCAAGCAATTTGTGGTGCCATTCTCCTTTCAGCCATATAGAACAACTACTCTGTGTAGGATCCGTCCACCAGTACAAGTATCGAATCCTTCGTGTAGCAAGTATGCACGAGGGGCTTGCAACAGGCCAGGGAGCGCCACATGCTGATCTCTCATTCTCTTCCCCCATTGCCTCCCCTGCATTTGCTTGCTGTGCGGACAGGTCCTCTGATACTGCATTTCAAACAAGTGAGCCAACTGATTCCATTGATGGGGAGCGGGAGACTGAGGCACTGTAGGGATTGACGCTTGTGTGGTTTGCCTTGTCAGTGACCCTGCCAGCGACTATCATGACTTCATCGGTGCCAACCACAGTGGGAGGCCACATGATGTACCCCCCTCACACGGTGATGTATACGCCTACATCAGGCCTCACGGATGCTGGACTCGCAGTTCTCAATGCTTTCTCTCAGGGGCCATCAGCAATGCAGGTTTCACACGGACAGGTCCAGGAGCAGGGTAAGTCCGAATTAGGACCCGGTGGTATAAAAATGTTTCAGGAGGGGCTGTGGTTCAGTGGCAGAGCATCGGCTTTCTATGCAGAAGGTCCCAGATTCAATCCCTGGCATCTCCAGTTAAAAGAACCAAGCAGTAGGTGATATGCAAGACCTCTGCCTGAGACCCTGGAGAGCCGCTGCCAGTCTGAGTGGACCACACTGACCTTGATGGACCAATGCTCTGATTCAGTATAAGGCAGCTTCATGTGTATAAAAGTGTTTCTAATATAGTGGGTAGTCTTCTTATACCTTTTGTTAATTATCAGGTGCTTCAGAGGAATTAGAGTTTTGCTAGAGAGGAAGTGGTTGGCAGGTATTGGGGAGGTAAGTGGATGCTGCTGATTGCTCTGCTGTGTAGTCAAATATTAGTAACACTTAAGGAGCTCAGATGATTTCAAGTCAAAAGTTCTAATTCTGCTGCCAAACAAGACTCAAGTGCTGCTCAACATGGAATTTTGTGTTCTAGAAGGGTACATGGCCGTTGTATTGCTAAATGTTCAGAGAGGCCTTGTGAAGTTTCAGAAATAACTGGAAAGAACTTCCCAGTCTGCTAAGCTGAGAAGAACTGGGATCTTACTGACTCCGATGTTCTTCCTCTGCTACTCCCTGAAATGCCTGTCCAGCTACTGACCATTCGAAACACCTAGATTTTGGAGGGGTGCTGTGGTTAAGTTCGGCTGTCGTATGGGTTAGATAGTCGAGCTTGGAGGTCACCAATTCAAGCTGTTCAAAGATGCTTTCCACTGTTGCAGCAGTCAAGAGAGAGACCCAAAAGTCCAGCATCTTCCACATCTTCCTTTGATGGGGTTGGGACTTCGCTCCATCCTGCAGACAGAGCATCACTTGCGGTAGCCTTAGCAATGGTAGATAGAGCTGCAAAACAATCTGAAAGTGAAAACATTGTATGTGGTGGGGATTAGCAGGGGCAAAGTAGTCTCCAGTTTTGCTTTCCTTGGAAGCTTGGGTGGGGATTAGATCACCTGACCCATGAGGGTGCTTACAGTGGTAGAGTGCATGTTTGCATTCAAAAGGTCCCAGGTTCAATCCTTGACATCTCAACTGGAAAAGATCTTGAGTAATAAAGGAAGCTGCATGTTAAGGTACATGTTTCTGAATATAAATGACTAGAAATGCTCTTATATTTAAGTATAACCTTTCATTGGATTTTGTTTAACAAAATATTGCTCACTTTTTTTTTGAAAAATGTTTGATTTTTGTTTTAGCTTGTTCCCAGCTGATCTTGTGAAGTTGGTTTAATGGTGCTTTTTGCATTAAAAATGCCATTGTGATTGCAGCTGAATTGCTCAACATTTTGTTTTGTGAAGTGGTGTTAATTTTGAATAACAGCTTATTGCGTGTCTGTGACTCTCTGTCTGGCAGGTGGAGTCCCTCAGGTGTTCTTGACAGCGCCATCGGGGACGGTTCAAATCCCAGTCTCAGCTGTCCAGCTTCATCAGGTAGGTACAAAACAAAGGGCTGGATCCCAACTAGCATATCTGTGGGGGCAAGGACTTCTCTTCATGGAGTATGCTTTCCCCACCTCTCCCTTCCTATGGCAGACTGAAATCTGCCCCCTGTTGTTCTCCCCCAGGAACAGGATTTCTGAGGTCATTTGGGGCTGCCATGGGAAGAGGGGAGATGGGAAAATCATATTCCACAAAGAGATGTCCTTGCGCCTGCAGGAACACTAGTTAGGATCCAGGCCAGTGGCCTCCTTTCCCTAGAGTGAAGCTTTCCCAAAGAGACTAAGGATGATCATCATTTTCTCTGCAGTATTTTAAGCTTGTATCTCCAGTGACTGGGTTTGTGGCTCTCTCATGCATAAACCACCTAAATTGCATTCTTGTTATACTCTGTAGTTGTCTTTAAACTTATGATTATCTGAGTTTTGTAAAGACATCCTAAGCATGAAGGTGCATTGTCCTGAAAGATTTAGGATCAGTGACTACGACTGCATTCAAACATCATAATTAACCATAGTTTGTAAACCATAGTTTGACCAAGCCCTGGTTAGTCATAATGTCTGGTGTTACTTTGTTAGCAACATTTTATACTGATTGTAGTTTTTTTCTGACATCTGAATTCACAAATCAGGTATATTGAGTACTGCTACTCCTTGCAGCCACCTGGCCACAGAGGTGATAACATAGGAAAGATATCCAACCTGCCAAAAGGCAGAAAGGGGGCAAGAAGCAGATAAACTGGGGCTCTGCACAAAAGCTGATCTTTGTTATTTATATCAGAGCTTGTTGTGTGAACCGTGGTTTGAACAATCCACTGTTTATCAGACTGTCTGAATTCAGCCTGTGTTTCAAGTTGCTTGAATTCTTTCAAACACTTCAAAAATTGGAGAACATCAGGGATTTGTTTGTTTTTTGGTTCTTATAGGTTATCCGGGCTGTGTAACCGTGGTCTTGGTATTTTCTTTCCTGACGTTTCGCCAGCAGCGGTGGCAGGCATCTTCAGAGGAGTAACACTGTAGTAAAGACTACAGTCAACAATAGCCATGCAGATTAGCTTTGGATTTCACACATTAACAGATCACTTCAGGATACAATGGTTCCATATTAACATACCACACCCTCATTACCACATTATCTTGATACTTACAGGACAATGATTAGCACATTACCTTTGATACTTTTTGCAGGACAATGATTCAGCTCAACCCAACCCCTTTCTGACTATATATTACTCTTCCTACACACTTGACACTGAGAGACACTGTCCTTCAGTGTTACTCCTCTGAAGATGCCTGCCACAGCTGCTGGCGAAACGTCAGGAAAGAAAATACCAAGACCACGGTTACACAGCCTGGATAACCTACAAGAACCAATGAACTCTGACCGTGAAAGCCTTCAACAATATTTTGTTTGTTTTTGTTTACATAGCTCTCCTGGTTTTTTTATGATATGTTCTGCATATAGATTGAAGATATAGGAAGATAAAATACATCCTGGTCTGACACCTTTGCCAATTGGAAACCGTTCTGTTTCAATTCTGTCCTAATAGTAGCCTCTTGTCCAGAGTACAGGTTGCGCATTAAAACAATCAGATTTCTTTGAAAACCAACACACTCATTTCTTTTAAAACCAACCATAACTTTTCATGATTCACACAGTCAAAAGCTTTGCTGTAATCTATGAAACAGGAGCTAATTTTCTTCAGAAATTCTCTCATATTTTCCAGTAACCAACATAAATAAGCAATATGATCTCTAGTGCCTCTTCCTTTTCTGAATCCACTTGAACATCTGGCATTTATTGTTTCATATATGGCAACAGTCTTTGTTGTAAGATTTTGAGCATCAGTTTACTCATGTGAGAAATTAATGTGATGGTCTAATCAATAGTTGTCTTAGACCATCTCCTTTTTTTGGAACTGGAATGTAAATTGATCATTTCCAGTCTGGGGGCCATTGTTTGGTTTTCCATATTTGTTGGCATACTCCTTTTAAGATTTTGATGGATTCCATTTATGTGACTTGAAATAGCTCTATTGATATCCCATCTACTCCTGGTGATTTGTTTCTCCCAATTGCTCTCAATGCAGCTTTCACTCCACTTTCTAAAACTGTACATTGTTCTTCAAAAATCTTCTTGGAAGGAATCTGTCATCCTTTCATCGCTTTTGTATAGTTCTTCAGTGTATTGTTCCCATCTTGTCTTTATTTTGTCCTGTTCAGTTAATGTATTACCGTGTTGATCTTTGAACATGCCTAACCGTGCTTTAAATTTCCCTTTGATTTTTTGGATCTTGTGGAACAGATTTCTCGTTCTTCTTTTTTTCCCTGTTCTCTTTTATTTCTTTACACTGGTTATTATAATAGTTTTCTTTATCTCTGTGAGTCACTGAAATGTTGTATTTAGACTTTTGATTCTGTTTCTGTCACCTTTTACTTTTGCTTCTCTTCTATCTTTAGCAATTTTAAGAGTTTCATTAGTCATCCGTCGAGGCTTTTCATTTCTTGTGGCTACAGGAATAGTATTTGCACATTCTTCCTTGATAATATCTCAGGTTTGTGGAATTATTATGCTACAAGTAACTTGATGGCATGTTAAAAATCACACACACATTTAGGGAATGAGCAACAACAAGCAAATCTGGTGATTCCTGTCACATGTCCTTATGGTTACTACTTATGGTTAAGATTGTTGTAGCAACATTTGTATAATCACCTAATTGAAATATTGTGTATTTTCCTGTTTCATTCAATGTGAAATATCCTGATAACTTATCCAGTGCCATCTTTTATTACATCAATGAATCTTACAGTCCCATTTCTAAGGAAGATTTGGCTGTGATTCTGAAATTATTAGTAAAGATATGAGGACAGCAGATGTATTTGTGGACTAATGTTTTAGAACATCCCTTATTTCTAAAACTAAAATTATAAGCGAGATGTGTTTCTTATGCTTGCCTCTTTATAACCAAGGTTTGATCAGTTAAGGTATGTTCATCGTCGTGTCTTCAGTGCAGTTCCGCATGGGACTGCGCAGGCTAGCTGTGGGAAATTTTTAAGAAGCTTTTCCTGAAGCTTCAGAGCTATTGGAGTGCTTCCCACCCCTTTGCCTAGGCCAGGCTCCCCTCTTCCTGCCCAACTGGTCATGTGATGGGGCAGGGCTAGTGCTCCTCAGTTCTCTTCTTGCCGCCATGGGAAGAAGGTATGGACTTCAGAGCAGCTGAATGAGAAAAATGGCCTTATTCGAGAAATATGGGGAATGTGGCACTAAGATGGCCCAAAAGTGATGACCATCAGAGCTGTTTGTTTTGTCTGGGGGAAGGACATATTCCAGAGACATGCTCCATTTGTAAGTCTTTTACCCCCAAAGCTCATCATGAGAGGGCTTCCAGGCTGAAGGCCTCATTGTGAGAAAAGGCTATGAAAGCCATGGATAAACCCCCTGATAAGCATGATGCCAGCACAGCTTCAGTCCTGTCTTTGGCGCTTCCCCCTGCTAAGAAGAGCAAGAAGAAGACGAAACACTTGTCTGAAGCCCCTAAGGCACCGAAGGATGCTAAGTCCAAGAACCGGGCCTCGACTCTGACCCGACAAACAGAACTGACGCGGGGAAGCTCTACTGGTTCCGACCGGTTCCGATGGTCTCCTCGACACCGATCACCAAGCCCATCACAACGCCGGGGGGGGGGGGGGGGAGGATCCCTGAGGCTGAGAACACAGATGGTGGTGGAAGACCTGGACTGCCCACAATCGCCAGGTGTGAGGGGCTCCTTGCTATGGAGCTCACCTGGGGTGGACAAACTGCTTCCATCGCATCCGAGAACCCCATCTCCAGAGGTGCCCATCTTGAACTCGGCACTCTTGGATCCGAGAGAGAGAGATCACAACACCAGGAGCTAGAGAGCCCCAGAGAGATCGCAAGTGGGACTTAGAGCCAACTAATGAAGGTTCTTTGTCTGCGCATCCCTCATGGACCCAGAGGTCAATCCAAGAGGGGAAGCACAGATCCAGAAAGAAACAGAGATCACCGTTGCCTCTCCAGGGACCGCCTTCAGAGAAGGAGGTCAGATCCAAGTTGGAATCAGGAGGTGTCATGGAAAGCACCTCGGAATCCACACCGGAGTAAGGGTTTGGCCAACCGGCATCTCTTTCCTATTGGGAGGATATACGTCTCTATGCAGACCAACTGATCCAGATGGCCATAGCCTTGAACTTGGACTATGCCTTGGATCCGATGGATATGGATCTGATTATGGATATTCTGGACAAACCGGACATGGGCCCCATAGCCCTCCCATTAGTCAGGGGCGAAGATAGCCCCCCCCCCCATCACATGACCACTTGGGTGGGAAGAGGGGAGCCTGGCCTAGGCAAAGGGGCGAGAAGCACTCCAATAGCTCTGAAGCTTCAGGAAAAGCTTGTAAAAAAGTTCCCACTGCTGGCCTGCGCCTGCACAGTTCCATGCATGCCTGCGCAGAAGACATTCGATGAACAGCAGTTACAGGTAAGTGCAACACTGTTTTGCTCCAGTCTTCTTCACAACTATTATCATTACTGGGAGGAAATACTGCAATTAAGAACAAGCTTTCACCTTATGACTTAATAAGAGACACTAGGACTACGGTTCCTTAGTAATCTTTGGTGATGCTTCTGAGATTCCCCCATGACTGTCAGCTCCAGCATAGACTGCTTCAAGGAATCCTGGAACATCCTTACCCCTACTAATATAATGTCATGGCCCCTGTATGAGTAGGAAGGAATGTACCAATGCCAAATCAAGATTCTCCCCTCTGCCCATCATAGTGTTGAATGCATGATGGCGTAATTTTTCAAGGCACCACTCAGCCTCTCTTGTGGCACAGTCTGGGGATCACAACCCTAAACTGACTTTTGATCTGATTTATTTATTTATTTATCCCCCGCCCCGCAATAGTACACATATTGTGAACATATTTGGCTTTGTCCAGCTCATCTCTTGGCAGGTCTGATGGTCCTCAGTAACGCCACTGGATAACTCTTCCAGTTCCGTTGCATCCATTTTGATCTGGGGTTATTGGAACTGCATTATCCTCAAGGTATTGCCGCACCTTTGTCAACATACTTTATGTGTCATGGTTGCTAACTGTCCCATCCCATTCTCTTTTTGTCTCTGCAGATGGCTGTCATCGGGCAGCAATCCAGCAGCAGCACCAACTTGACAGAGCTGCAGGTGGTCAACTTGGATACATCACATAGTTCCAAGAGTGACTGAAGACCTCTGAGGACCTGGGAGGGGAAGGGGGAGGAGAGTGTGCACCTGGCACCCACACCTGAAGCAACAGCCGCCAGCTTTGTGCTGCGCACGGCCCCAGGATCAAGGGTGCTCCTGAAGTTGCACCCCTGGCACCAGGATTTTGGCGGTCGCTATTTTTGTACGGACTTTGTCACTTATTTATTGTTGCCTTTTTCACGTTTTCTTCTCTCACAATTTACACACACGCACGCACAGACATAAAAAAACACACACACACACACACGTGCATATTAATGTGGCTGCAAGGCCAGAAGGAGGGAACTAAGCATGGGCTACAAGGGGGGTGGCTTTGCTGTATTTCAACCTTGCATTTACTGTTATCTTTTCTCCTGTCTCCCCCCTCCCCTCCAGCCAAAGAATCTGTCTCCCCCAGGTGGGAGAGTTTGCTCTGCCATGTATATAAGCCTCAGTCTGTTTTCCGTTACTGGAGTGGGAGTGTATTCTGTCACTCTCTCTTCCCTCCCTAGCGTCTTGCCACCAGGCAGAGCAACAGTGGCTGTGGAGGAGAAGATGGAATAGAGAAGGGCTTGAAGGACACATCAAAGGGAGCCTTTCTTGTCAGAATCAGGCAATCTCTCCTGTCTTTCTAAAAACCATGCTGGGGCAAAAAGGGCTCCCCCTTTCCCCAAAGTTCAGGACCTCCAAGCTGGCCGCAGCGTTGTGCCTTCAAGCAATCAGTGACTGCGTTGTGGGCTGGCCACAGTGTTGGTGACCTGCCTTTATTTTTAGCTTGCTTCTGGCCAGAATCCCCCACCCCGGGTTCTGCTGAAGTGGTTAGGCATGGGGTGTGTGGGCACAGAAGGCAAAGCATCTTCGGGATACCACCCCTAAGTTGGTTCACTCACAGAATGTTTGGTTAACAAAAGCAACCTGATAGCTGGCTGCTATTAGTACAAGCTTTCAACTTTTTGCCTGTTGAATCTGGCAACGTAACACATTTCACTGCCAAAAAGAGTTTTTGTTAGCCTCACATTGCCCTTCATGGAAACACATTCGGCTGCTCTGAAGCCCAGTAGCTGCAGTTGCTCCTAGCCTTTTGGCGGTGCTTGAGGAGCATCCCCCTCAGACAGATTTTGTTGTTTTTGCTGGCGTTTTCCTCTGGGAAAAGGGAGGAATTGAGCCACAGTCCTTTTAATTAGGTAGGGTTATAAAGGAAGGGGTGGGGAACAAATAGAGAGAGCTCTATTTTTGTAACTTTTAAACTTGATTAAAAGCCTTCCCATGCAGTTGTGCATCATACTGAGGCATCAGTAGACAAGGGCGCAATAATCAAAGTTGGTCCACACCTTTGGTTCGGGCAGCCCTGAAACATGACGGTGTGTTGTATCATCGTCAGCCATGTTCGACACGTGTCTGCCAGGAGGCCCTCAGTTCTTCCTTGGAATTGGGTGGATAGGATAGGGCAGGTGAGGGAAATCCTTTTCCCATGGGGCATATGTGGGAAGTACAGGAGTGATGGCAGCTACTGTTGAGTCTGTGTTTTTTTTTTCCGTTTGTTTGTTTTAAACTCCCTGTCATGTTGCTTCAGCATGTGGCTTGGGGTGAACAAATGCAAAAACGGGGGGAAAAGGGAAAAGTTGCAGGGCTACTGAGTCTGCAAGGGAGAACAGGAGAGTACTTTGTGCCTCTCAGTGGGAGCGGCAAACTCTCCCACCGGTAGAGAAGCTGTGCTGTTGGATAGATGCTTGCACACAATCATGTACTTCATTCTAACCAAACAGGAAGCAGTGAGGGGAAGGAGTTCTTCATCCCTTCCACAGGAAAACAAGGAGTTTCTTGCAGCGAGCAGCTTAGTGGTTTTGCCCCCCAAGGGACAGCTGTGGAGCAAGGAGGCTGCAGACTTTTATGGGGAAAGGAAGCAGCTACTGTAACTTTTTTCTTTCATTTTTTAATTAAAAACAAAACAAAAACAAAAGAAGCCTTGAAAAAAAAGACTTTATTTTTCTAAGTGTTAAACTCAGTATTTATGTAATTCTTAAAGGAATTAAAGTCTGGCTCCTGTACAGTTTTCATGGGGTTTGTACTGGGTGGGGTGGGGTAAGAAATGGGCCATTGAGGGCTAGGGAGGGGAAAAGGAGAGGAAAAGGGGCCTTTGTATTGTAACCTTTTGAAATTATTTCCATGAACATTAGCGTTTAAACTGGTCTCCTGTTTCAAACTCCTGGATTGGATTTAGTGGAAGGGTTGAGCCAATGCAGGAAGGAAGTAGCAGATTTGCATTTGTTGGTTTGGTTCAGTCAGCCAGACTCGAAAACTCAAGCCCAACCCCTGCTTGACCTCAACCTATGTATGTTTAATAGCAATTCTTTAGCATCCAGGAGAAAAAGAGAGGCAGAGGGGAGAGACCAAAGCAGCTTTTTGGTTAACCCCTCCCCCCTTTTCCCCTCCAAGCATGATAAGCCCACAAAATCTCTGAACTCTATAGAAATGCTCTTTCCATTTGGCAAGGGGGGGCAATACAGAAGTAGTGGCGGCTACTGTGGAATTGATGTGCTTTTTCCCTGTCGTGTTGCTTCAACATGTGGCTTATGGGTAAAACAAATGCAAAAAAACTCAAAACACATTTAACAAATTCCACTGTTACCTAACTGTGTTTTGGTGCAAGGGTTTTATTCGCACACTCCTACATTCTTACAGGTTCTACCCAAATTAAGTTCTGCCTGCCTGGCAGGTTGCAAGGTCTCCACAGAGCTGTGTACTTAATACTATGGTTATGCTTTGAGCTAAACTATCTCTCCATCCATCATTAAAATATTTTCTTCATAAAATACATGGTTGCCATAAAACAGGGTTTTAAAAACCCCGTTTCCAGTGCTGAGCTTTATGATGAGCGTTTGGGTTCAGGAGAACACGACATCTTGGGCAAATACAGAGATTTTTACCAAGTAATATTTTATCACTGTGTATATGTAACCACTTTGTTCAGCTGTCAAGTGATGAGAATTTTACTACACTTGTGTATTTGATTTGGGAGGCAGGAGATGGGTAAATTTTTCCTTGTGACAGGTTGATTTAACATTCAGTTAGTTCTCAAGCACGGGTAAGCGTGCTCCTTGATAGTCAAATGTATTCATCTGTTGTGGAGTTAATAAGCATGAAGGAAAATTGCATTGTGAGTGTGCAATCCTTTTGATCCAAGAGGGAACCTAGTGAAATATTACGATGATGCTACTTGAGACAGAGGCATATTGTCAAAGAACTAATTCTCTACTCACGTTGCCAACATGGAGATGTCTGCTAAATGCAACATCTGTGTTCTGTTCCGAATTCCTCTGTAGGCTTACTTTTGACTTCCAGTGCTGCAGATCTTGCTCTGGGAAGTCCTCCACCTCAATCAGGAAGTTGCTCTCCTACAAAAAGCAAGCATCTGCAGGATAAACGCTAATGTTGCATGTAATTTAAAGTGTTGACTTGTAAGAACACTTATCAGGGAAGAAATGGCATTTATTGTGTGGTGGTCTTTTTTTAGTTCACTTTACAGATTGTTTTGGGGTTTGTGTGTGTGTGTGTGCGCGTGTGTGTGTGTGAGTGAGCGGCTGTGTGTGGGGTTTGTTCATTTCCAGGGTTGTGTTTCTGGAAGGATGTGACAGTAATCGCAGTACTATGTACAGAGCTTTCTTTTGTATTAAAAATACTCTTTCAATAAATGTATCATTTTGTGCACAGACTTCATATCCTCAGTGTTGCCTGTGAGTTCCAGAAACTGGAAACAACTAAAGTTCAGATTGCTAGCAAAGGTCTGCAGTCTTTACAAGCCAAAAATTATAGAAGGAAAAGCTTATGGGTTTAGAATTCTGTGTTGGTTCACTGTTTGGACACCCAGATGCTATGTGGAACTCATGTTCCCAAGCATATGTTTGTTTAGGTGAACACAGACAAGGACATTTGTAGGGAAGAATCGGTGGGCGGGGATGTCCTTAACCCTTCCGGCCAGATTTCCCTGGGAAATGCTCAGTGGCAGAGGGCTTATGTTGCATATAGAAAGTCCAAGGTTCAGTCCCTGGCATCTCAAGTTGAAAGAATCTCAGCTGACAGGTAGTGGGACAGACTTTACTTTCTTTACTTGAGGATCTGGAGAGCTGCTGGCAATCAGAGTAGACAGTAGTGAGCTAGATGGACCAATGGTCTGAGTCAGTAGAAAACAGTTTCCTATCTTCACTGTCAAAGTGGAGTGTGGTTTTAAAATGCTTAGGCCTTTGGAAAACAGCTTCCTGTATTAAGGCTTTCACATCCCTTCTGCTGAGCGAGAAGTTCCTTTGTGTTTCAAATGATCATTATCACAGCTCAATGTTCAGGTCAGTTAACTACTTTATAAAATTCAACCAAATTGTTTTGGAATGGTGTTCTTCATTGCATTAACAAGAGCAGTGGCCTCCATTTTGTGAGCAGCTGTTAGGCTTATGTCCTGTCCCTAGGAGACATGTCAAACCACTGGTATCTCCATAGCTGTCTGCATAGTGAAGGCTTTATAGGTAAATGTCATCAAAGGTTAACTAAACAGATTCATATGCTCAGAGGCATGCCAGAAAACAAAATCTGGCAATGCTTGTAATAAGTCAAACATCCGCATATAGAGTTTTTGTTTTTTTAAATGTTGGTTGCCACATCTGATGCTGTACATATGCAATCTTTTTTCTGCCTCTATTACATTGTGTTAATGATCTAGTCTGTCAAATGTTAATTGTTTCATCACACTCTTGTGTATTCTGGAAGCAGAGCAAGACACCTAACATATATAAATACATTATATTTCTCAGAGTTACCATCTCAACAGTAACTGGAAAAAGGAGTACGTGCTTCAGCCCTGTTGGTAGAATCCATGCAGTGTACAAAAATTAAACTGCACAGAATTTGTATACATGAATCTAATCAAAATGTCCTTTTCTATGGATAAGCAAGGCCAGAAGGATGCCTGTGTGGTTAAGAACCAGACTTAAGGAAACTAAAAGGCAAGAAGGCTTACTTTAAGATGCTCAAATTAGAACAAAGAGGAGTACATACTCTGGCATAACAAATGTAGGTTTACAGTCAGGCACACAAAAGAGAATTTTTAGGAGCATACTTCTCAAAGCATTCTGCCAAGCAAAAAACCATTATTTAAATATATCAGAAGTGGGGAACCACTTGGATCACAAGACAACAAGACAACAAAAGTAGGATCACAAGACAACAAAAGTAGGAAAGGACTGCTGAAAGGCAGAGAGTGCAGAAGAGCTGAATTCTTATTGGTTTCACTTAATAAGATGCTGAACAGCATTTCTCTACGAGGATGAGGGAAGAATGGAGTTAAACAGATGCAATGCAATGCAATGAAATTCTAGGGCTAATTGACAAATTAAGCAACAAGTCATCATGTCTGGATGGCATCCCTCTGAAAGTACAAGAATCGGAACTTGCTGATCACCTAACAACAATAGGCTGCTATTAAAATCAGCCTCCTTACCACAGAATTGGAAAGTAATCAATTTAATTCATTTTTTCCTAGAAAAGGATCCAAAGGAAGTCAGGAAATTACAGGCCAGTAACCTAACATCTGTTCTGGATAAATTCATGGAAAGTTTTATTGAAGCATTTTTTTTAGAAGCCTTGCTAAGGGAATCGGCATGGCTTCAGTTTGAATGCATGCCTGACCAATCTACTGATGTCAATAAGCATTATAAAGCTGGATTTTCAAATAGCATTTGCCTAAGTCTGTTGTTGAGGGCCATTGTGGTGTAGTAGTTATAGTGTTGGACAGGGATTTGGCACACATGGGTTCAAATCCTCCCCGTGCCATGAAGCTCACTGGGTGATTTTGGCCTAGTCATTCCTCCTCAGCCTAACTTACCTCTCAGGATGGTAGTTGGATAAAAAATGAAGAAGCATGCTGCTCTGAGCTCCTTGGTGGAAGAGTGGAATAAAAATGCACTAAATAAAGCTCCTGCGTAAACTTAGCAGTCGTGGGATACAAGAATGAGGTTTGCTCATAGACATATGGGTCCATGGGTTAAAGAAATGAAACAGGAGTAAATGAACAGTTATTGTAATGGACTGAAGTAATAGGATGCGGCAAGGACCTGAAATGGGCCAGGTGCTATTGAATTTATTAATGATCTGGAAGGGGTGAGCTGTGAGGTAACCAAATTAATGGCTAACACCAAATTATTATTTGAGAATGTAAGAACCCTATTGGACCAGGCCATTGGTCCATCTAGTCCAGTGTTCAGTTGGACACAATGGCCAATCAGTTGTCCTAGAGGAACAACAAACAAGGCATAGAAGCCAAGGCCTTGCTTACCTCCTGGCCCTGTTATACAGAGGTTTACTGCCTCTGAATATGAGGTTACCTTACCATGGCTAGTAGCCATAGATCAGGGGTGGGGAACCTTTTTCCTGCTAAGGGCCATTTGCGCATTTACAACATTATTCGGGGCCATAACCAGGTGTAGATCTCCCAGGGGGGGGGGAGACTACGGTTTCCAGGTCTCCAGCCACCACCTTGAGGTTGGCAACCCCAGGGAAGACCAAACAGAAGGCCTGGAGGGCGCCCCTGCTCCCTCGTCCTCCCCCGCTCCCAGGCGGGAGGGCAGCCAGTGGTAGGCCTGAGCAAATGAGGCGCCAGGAGGCAGCCGATCCACAGGGAAGGAAGGGAGGAAGGAAAGAAAACAGAGAAAGAGGAAGAGGGAGGGGGAAAGAGAGAGAAAGGGAAAAAGAAATGGAGGGAGGGGGAGAAAGAAAGAAAAGGATGGAGGGAGACAGACAAAGAGACAGAAAAAGAGGGAGAGAAAGGAGAGTGACAAAAAGTTGAAAAAGAAAACCCTTCCCCCCCACACACACACCTGTGCACGCCGGCCCCAAGCGACCAGGCCCCAACCTCCACGCCTCCCCCCCACACCCCCGGCCCCAGAGCTCCCAAGGGCCGCAGAAAATGTCCTCGGGGGCCGCATATGGCCCCCGGGCCTGAGGTTCCCCATCCCTGCCATAGATTATGCATGGGGTAGAGAAAATCCTTCACGAATCTAATTCTCATTTAAAGCCATGTATGCTTGTAGCCATTTCTATGTCCACTGACAATGAATTCAACAATTTAATTACATGTTGAGTAAAGAAGTTATTTTGTCTGTTCAGAATCTATTGCTCAACCACTTCATTGGGTGGCCCCAAGTATTCTGGGAGAGGGAGAAAAAGCGCTCTCCACTTTCTCTGCCCCATGCATAATTTTACAAACTTCTATCATGGCTCACTTAAGCTGTCTTTTTTTTCTAAACTGAAAAGCTCCAGACTTTTCAGACTTTCCTCATAGGGAAGGGCTTCAACTTCTTAGCTATCTGAGTTGTCCTCTTCTGCATATCTTCCAGCATACCTCTCTTCTGGGGGCTATAGTGACCAGAACTGCACACATGATTTATAATGATTTAAAACACTTATTAGCTGTGTTTCTTCCTTGCAGAACTCAAGATGGCTTACATTATAAATAAAACAATAAAAACAATGATAAAACCCATAAAAGTTACAGTTTAAAAACTCCAGTTAGGACTGCCAATAATAAAAGCTAAATCAAACTCAATCCCATATAAAACTGTCTTCAGTTGCTACCTGAAGATCAACAATGAGGGGGCCCAGGTGCTCCTCCCTGGGGAGGTTGTTGCATAACTGTGGGGATGCCACAGACAAGGCCCTCTCTTGTGTACCCAGCAAACAAGCCGCTTTAATTGGTGGGACGGTCAGAGACTCTGCTCTGGTTAGACCTCACCTAGAGTACTGTGTTCAGTTTTGGGCACCGCAATTTAAGAAAGATGTAGACAAGCTGGAACGTGTCCAGAGGAGGGCAACAAAAATGGTGAGGGGTCTGGAGACCAAGTCCTATGAGAAAAGGTTGAAGGAGCTGGGTATGTTTAGCCTGCAGAGGAGAAGACTGAGAGGGGATATGATAACCATGTTCAAGGACTTGAAGGGCTGTCATATAGAGTATGGTGCCGAGTTGTTTTCTGTTGCCCCAGAAGGTCAGACCAGAACCAGTGGGTTGAAATTAAATCAAAAGAGTTTCCGTCTAGACATTAGGAAGAATTTTCTAACAGAGCGGTTCCTCAGTGGAAAAGGCTTCATCGGGAGATGGTAAACTCTCCTTCCCTGGAGGTTTTTAATAGATTAGATGGCCATCTGTCAGCAATGCTGATTCTATGATCTTAAGCAGATGATGAGAGGGAGGGCGTCTTGGCCATCTTCTGGGCATGGAGTAGGGGTCACGGGGTGTGTGGGGGGAGGTAGTTGTGAATTTTCCTGCATTGTGCAGGGGGTTGGACTAGATGACCCTGGTGGTCCCTTCCAACTATGATTTTATGAGGGCATCTCCCTGTGATCTTAATTCTTGGGCAGGGACATATGGGAGAAGACAGTCACCAATGGCAAAGAGGGACCTGGCAACCTTAACATTGCCCTCCTCGACACATTCCAGCTTGTCTACATCCTTAAATGATGGTGCCCAAAACTGAACACAATACTCTAGGTGAGGTCTAACCAGAGCAAAGTGTTACCATCTCTTCACGTTGTTTGGACACTATACTTCTGTTGATACAGCCCAAAATCGCATTTGCCTTTTAAGCTACCGCATCACACAGCTGACTCATGTTCAGACCCCTCCTTTTCGCACATACTACTGCCAAGACAAATTTCCCCCATCCTATAATTATGCATTTGATTTTTCCAACCTAAATGCAGAACTTTACATTTATCTCTGTTGAAATTTATTTTATTTCTTTTAGCCGTTTTTCAAGATCATCCTGTATCCTGACTCTGTCTTCTACCGTATTTGTTATCCCTCCCAATGTAGTATCATTTGCAAATGCTGCTCCGCACAGTGCATAATTAATATGCAGAATTAGGATGTAACGTGCATTGGGCCACAAATTTAGATGGCTATAAAAGGAGATTAGAAAAAATAATGAGCAATAAATACTTCGGTTATTCTTAAACTAGTTGCTATAGCCTCGGTTAACAAGATGCTCGCCTAGGTGGACCTCGTTCTCTCTCAGCAAAGTCCTTCTGTTTTGTTGTTTTAGGTACAAATATAAAGGCCAATTGCAGAGCGGGGGGGGGGGGAAATGTTAAGAATGTATTCGATGTGTGAATGTAACGTTGTGAGCCGCCCTGAGCCCGGCCTTGGCCGACGGAGGGAGGGGTATCACACCAAATAAATAAAGAATAAAGAATCAGCTATTATGCACCGGACCACTGCCGAGGAGCGGAAGAGGGACTCTTTATATAGTTGCATTACGACAGGAAGTGCACCAGTGCGAGAGTAGAAACATATTCGCTGGGGTTGACTCTTCACGCGGACACCTCCGCCCTTGCCGCGCGAAAGGTCTTTATTGGTCGAAACTGTCCCTCGTACGGATCCGTAGCAGAGCGACGGCGGGGAGGGGCGGAGGGCGATAGCAAGGCTGGGTCCGCGCGCGCGACATTACGCGCATGCGTCCCGGTCACCCGGAACTTGTGGAGCTTTATTGGCCGGGAATAGGAGCAGTGGCCGCGGGAGGTGGCGCCGCCGCGTCTCCTGTGGTGGTTGACCAGGTAACGAACGAGCCCCGGGCTGTTTCTTTCTTCTCGGCCTCCGCTTCGGTGCCTTCGGGGATGGGGAAGGGGGGTGCCTGTGCCGGGTGTGGGCAATTGAAGCTCCCCGCCCGCCGCTGGAATTGCCCCCCCTTTTCCCAATGGAGGAAAAGCATCGACACAGCTGGAGCGTGGCCTCTGCTTCCCATCTCGTCCTGTTTTGCTTCTGTCTGCAGCCTTTCAGGGAGGGGTTGGGGAAAAGGGGATTAGACAATGCCTCGTGGGGCGGATTTATCCATTTACTTGGTGATGAGCACTGGCTGAAAGGTTCTGTGAATGGAAATGCCTAAAGCCACCGGGAAAAACGATGGAACAAACTAGAGATAAAAAGACAGAGTTCTGTATTTAAATCGGATTTTTCTACAGTTTAAATCTTTTCTTAAAAACTGACTTTATGATATTGTTGAAGGCTTTCACGGTCAGAGTTCATTGGTTCTTGTAGGTTATCTGGGCTGTGTGACCGTGGTCTTGGTATTTTCTTTCCTGACGTATCACCAGCAGTGAAATACCAAGACCACGGTCACACAGCCCGGATAACCTACAAGAACCAATGACTTTATGATCTTTGGTCTGAATGGAATTCTCTACTGAGTTAAAGCCTGCTTTTTATGTAGAGGGAGAAAGTGTCTTGGCTTCTGCGAAATGAATGTGACGTGGTAGGGCATGTATTGATCATTGCATGAAACTATGGATGTTTCTGAACGTTGCAGATGTATTGGTTCTTGTAGGTTATCCGGGCTGTGTGACCATGGTCTTGGTATTTTCTTTCCTGACGTTTCGCCAGCAGCTGTGGCAGGTATCTTCAGAGAGACACTCTCCTTCAGTGTTACTCCTCTGAAGATGCCTGCCACAGCTGCTGGCGAAACGTCAGGAAAGAAAATACCAAGACCACGGTTACATAGCCCAGATAACCTACAAGAACCAATGAACTCTGACCGTGAAAGCCTTTGACAATATGTTGCAGATGTAGTCTAGATGTGTGCTTTTCATTTCATGTGGAGGGATTTGCCTGGTACATGTGACAAAACAGTGCAGGTGATAGGTATAGAGAGCAGTTCCCCTCCCCTCTGTTGTGTGTGTCCATCCCAATGTTTGTACAGAACCTACATGTATACAAGTTGTACGTGCATAGGCTGTACCCTTTAGCTGTTCAGGGACTTGATGGGATAAGCTATGAAAGAGAAAATGTTGAAATATTGCAAACTGTCCTTGGCCTTCAGGATAAGATGAGTTACAAATAGAAGTAACTTACAACTTTTTAAAAAGTTAATTTTCCTTAAGGCATAGGCCATCTTGAATGTTTTATTAGAATTTGGAATATGAAATACTCTTTTCTACAATGATGAACTAAAATGGCTTTGTTTTCTAGTAGTTTCTATTTATAAACAAAACATGTGGGTATTGATTGCAGTTGTAAGCTGTTTATTTCAGTTTCTGCCCTGTCCTGTTCTAGCATCTTTTGAGGGTTAGCAGTTTAAAAAGGCAGCAGAAAAAGAAGCAAAGTAACAAAAAAGTTAACATTTTGTTTTGGTGTAGTTCTTACTTTTAGGGAAGAAAGCCATCGTATATACTCCTAAAAGGCAAACTGTGCACTAGGTTTGGGTATAACCTGGAAGGGAAAGTAAGTCCCTTTTTTATCATATGACTAGATGTGTGGAATGTGTCAAAACACCTTGATTCCTTAGTACCACATAGCACTAACATTACAGCTTCCAGTTTGTCCTTTGTATTTGAAACTATCTAATCAGACAACCTTAGCACCCAAGTTCACATGACAGGAAGCTGGCGCACAAAACACAATGTGATTGCCTCTCTTTATATGATCTTGGTATAACTGCCATTGTGGTGCAAAAATTTCCATGTTCCTGCTGGCTTCTTGAAATTGATATGAGAAGACATTAGAGGAACAGTTAGATTCGAGTCCTGTAGCACCTTAGAGACCAACAAGAGTTTCAGGTTTTATGGTTTCGAGAGCCAAAGCTCCCTTCATCAGACACCTTCATCAGATGGGATTGTTATTTCTGTTGCAGGCTAGTTTGTACCACTGTGAAACTAGGGTATTTGGATTTCCCCCCACTTAAAAATTGAAAAAGTAGCTTAAGCAGGTTCATTTCTAAACAGACCTTTTCAGGATTGCACTCGTTGCACTGTAATCTATTTAGAGGTTGTGTGTGAACCAGCAGCTGCTTCACACATGCCTGTTTTCTTCCACAGTTTAGGAAAAGCTAAGAATAGCATATGTATGTTTTGTGAAAATTGTCCAAGTATTTTTTAGCAGGTGCATGTGTTTCCCATGAGCAATTTTTAAAATGTGTAATTGTGGCAAATATAATCTGGTTTTCATGCAATAATATGTATTATCTGTAGTTTTTTCTAAACTCTTCTAAGAAATATGGTGTGTAGTATTTCACTATGTTGTGGATTTTGTTGTTAATCTTTCCTGGATAGGTTTAAAAAACTGCTCAGAGTGGTCCTTGTTTTACCTGCTTACATGCCTTTCTAACATAATAATTCTTAAAATGCATGTAGCTCTTTTTCTGAGTCTGCAAAATGCTTCATATTATTTTAGCAACTGGTAGAAAAAACCTGTGTGGTAGACTGTTGTTGTCTTGCTGGTATTCCAGAAATGGGATTGAAGCTTGAGAGTGTAGTGTGTAGTTTAAGGCCTCCTAGTGAACCTAGGAGATCTGTGGCTCACAGTTCACCCCTCTTAATTGCTTCCTGTTTCTTGTTCTGGTGAGTTCAAGCAACAGAATGAGGAAAAGGGTATCTGTGTGTACACAATTTTCATGAAAATATAAGAAGCAGCAGTTGGTCAGTCACATTAAATGGAACAGCTCTGGAGCAAGTACTTTGTGGATTGTAGGTTTGGGTGTAAACCAAGGTGGATTAACAGTGTTGTGAGGTTTATTTATATTTTTCACTAGAATCCTCATAGTCCAAAAATATTTTGTTTTGCCAAAATAACAGTTCATGCTTAATTATTTCGTAATGGTTAAGCAGACCTAATCTTTGTTAAGTGGTCTTTTCGTTTCATGCTTGTTTAAGAATGTACAAATTGTGTTGCTTGATTGGGTCAAGATTTATCCAGTCCAGCATTCTTTGTGAGAGGTTCAGCAACCAGTGGAGGCTCCGCTGTGTTCTTCCTTCTGCCAGTTCCATGTAGATTAACCTCAGTTTTGTTTGTTGTCAATCCCTTGAGAAGAAAACAAACAAACAGAAGAGTTAGCATACAGGGTGCTAAATGGATTAATTATCAAAACTACAAGACACTTGGTGCTTTTGTAGGGTTGCCAACCTCCAGGTATAGCTGGAGATCTGCTATTACAATTGATCTCCAACCGATAGAGATCAGTTCACCTGGAGAAAATGGCCACTTTGGAAGGTACACTCTATGACAATGACAATGAAACCTTTATTGGCATAAGGTACACTCCATGGCATTGAAGTCCCTCCCCTCCCCAAACCCCACTCTCCTCAGGCTCCGCCCCAAAAACCTTCCACCGGTGGCGAAGAGGGAACTGGCAACCCTATGCTTTTGCAAGTCTCCTTGTTCTGTTGCAGTGACTATGCCCTTCTACAGGTAGGGCATTTGGAACACTAGTAAATCAAGATTAGCTGAACTTTGAGGTATTCAGGGAACAGACATGTGAAATTTAGTTTAAGTGACCTTTGACATACTGATGCACAGGCTAATGGACGTTCATGCTAAAAAGATCCAGAAGTTTAGGGAAGTTGAATAGACTTGCGCAAGGAACTAAGGGGGTTACCGCACTTGTATTCCCAGCGATGTATTAAGAGTTTGAAAATGTTATAAAAAATACTGTTTGAACTTTGTTTGGCCCCTTTAGCTGTGAAGACGTCTTCTAACCATTTTTTAGCCGTGGTATCCAAAAACCCTTTTAAAGCGATGTTTTTTTATAACATTTTCAAACTCTTAATACATCGCTGGGAATACAAAGTGCGGTAACCCTATCGGTGTGAAGAGGGAGGGGCAAGCATTAAAAAGGAAAGTGAATCCTTTTGAGCAGAATATTCTGCAAATCGTGGGATCTTTGTGTATACAGCCTGAGGTTCCTCATATTATTCTCTCCCTGGAGGAGAATACCTATAATGGCAGCAGGCTGTAAAAGAGTGTAGAAAACCATGATTTAAATCTAATCTTACTGACTAGTGATTTAAATTGATTTGATTTAAATCAAATCCACCCTGCTGTTGATATAAATCTTAGTGAGCTGAATGTAATTAAAGCTTCATTGTAGGCCTCTTCCTTTTAGTTTAAAATAGTTAAAAACTAATTTCTGTAGTTGACTCAAGTGGGAGACAAGGGCAAATAGTACACATTGTATGTAGAATCCATCTGTTGTTCTAGGTTGCTTGTTGTCATATAGAAGGAAGGCTCTTCCAGTTTGAAGGAGCCCCTTAGAAGGTGTGCTCTATTGAATTGAGTGCCAGTGAAATTGAGTTTCAAACTAGGGCTGAGAGTACTTGGGTTCAAATCCCTGCCCACTTGGTGACTTTGGGCTAGTTAAAATGTCTAAGTCTAAACTGCCTCACAGGGATGTTGTGAGGATAAAGTGGTAGGCCACATGCTCCAACCTGAGCTCCTTTAAATTATGCAGATTAACATAACAAAGAGCTTGGCATTGAGTCTGTCTTTGACTATTGGAAATCTTTCTTAGTGCTCCTTTCCTTGTAGGCTTCTGAAATCTAATTTAGGCGCCATCCACATATTTTAACACCTGTTTTTTCAGTCTTGGATAGAAAAATTAAAAGTGAGAGCCTAAGGATACTAGATTTTGTGCCAATTACTGCATTCTGTGTTTATGCTGTCATAGAATTTTGGCATGCCCAGCACTCTGAGGATGTGCCTAACTTACAAAATCCTCAAGGTGTATCTACATTGCAGTGACACATAAATGCACCTTTACATATGCAAACAGTTGCAGGTAGCAGAAAACAGAAAATGTACTTGGTACAGTAGTGCTTTTAATACAATAATCACTTCCATGTTGATTTTGGTAAGAGGCCTGTTTTGAATAAACTCACTGAAGATGAGACATGGGTAGAATGCAGAGCAATGGATGCACAGACATAGATGCAGGCTGTTTCGGTGAGGACAAGAAGTCTGCCAAGCCCATAGCAGAGAAGCATTATTAATTGGCACTAGTTGAGCCAAGCGAGGAAAGCACTGGGGAAACAAAGTCCACAAGTTCATTAAGCAAGAGCATGGAGGAATATGTGTGCCAGACATGTATGTAGTGAAGGCTTTAAAAGCTATAGCTTGTTTCTTTAGATGGAAAGGCAGCGGCTCTGTCTTTCAGTTCTGGCTGATCAGCATCCGGCACCTAAAGATGCTATAGAAAAGGGAGTTGTCCTGGGTAACCCCAAAGCAGGTTTATAACTGTGGTAGTGGAATTGTTCAGGCTAACAGACTTATTTTTTTTAAGCAAGTGCTAAGCAGCCAGAGGGAAGAAATGTTTATATCAAACTGGTGCCAGGCACTTACAGACCCAAGAAATGTCTGGCCCTTGTCCTAAACGTTTACAGTATGTAAAAATGGAGAAGTTAGGAGTTGGTAGATGAGTAATGGGGGTGAGGACGAGAGAGTTGACTCACTGTGAGGAACAGGGAGAGAAAAGCTGATGTGATTCAGGAATTTTTTTGCTAAAGATGAGCAAAGGCTTAATGTTAGGGAAGAGAAGAGGGGGATCAGGCATAGGGAGCAGCACAGCAGAAAACACAGCTGCACAAACGTGAGGAGAAAAAACGAGCTTGTGGGAGAACAAGGAAGATCTGACACCGATTTAGGGGATTGCAGAAGAAATGAAAGCTAGACTTGAATGAAAGAGAGTATGCCTTACTCAAGTATGGCTGGCAAGAATGAGCCTCAAGTTCGTTTGCATGAAAGGGGAGTTATGCAGAGCATAGCACCAGTGACTATGGTTTAAAAAAGATAGTAATACTTCACAAACGAAGGAAAGGTCAGAAGATATAAATAGAAGTATGAGGAAGACCCACTTAAGTGCATGGCTGTCAGCTGCTCAAGAGAATCGGGTGGAGTACAGTGCTGAAGAGTGCCCTGAATGGAAGGATAGCATTGAAAACATAGAAGTGTCAAGGGAGTTGCTATCATGTTGAAGTGATGTGCTTGGTTAATTTTTTTTTAGACTGGTATCATCTGGGAACAATTTATGGGGCAGGTCAGGAAGCTTCTCTGTTTGAGTTGAAGAAATCATTGTGAATCAGGCTAACCTGATCTATATATCCACGGATTGGATTATACATGGCTATTAAATGTTTAGATCTGCTTCTATATGGGCCTCGCAGTGGTGACCAGGTCCATAGCTGCTTAGTTTCAGCAGTAATACAGTCTCAGGTGCTCCCAGATTCCATACTGGCCAATTTTGGGTGCATTTTATATGACCCGAGTAACAAGCCTGAATTCCTTATAAGAAGCCGCAGCTGCCTATGTGGAAGAAGGAGGATCTAATACGTCCACATAAGACAATACAATTCCTATATGAGATCATAAGCCTGATAAGAGATTTCTCTTCTGGTCTATGGTCCTATGTATGCTGCTTGACTTGTGGCATAATGTTCCCAACTTATGGAAAAACAAACACAAAGCAGCCATAACACTGATAGACTTAAGAAAAGAGCACCTTAAAGACTAAGAAAATTTCTGGCAGGGTATGAGCTTTTGTGAGCCACAGCTCACTTCTTCAGATAACTTAAAGTAGTACAAATAAAGTTTGGTGAGACATATTCCAAGGGTTTTATTGCAGAGGAGAGGGTGCTTACTTTTCCATCTTTTTGACACAATTATGCATCCTAATTTGGAATGCATGTGTCAGCTTTCGGGTTACAAATTTAAATTATGTGGATTTGCAGGAAGCTGGCAGGGAACTTGGAGAACTGTGATTAGCAAGTACGCTTGATTGACTAGCATGCTCTTGAATAAGAAATACGGACCTCCTATATAAACTATTAGTTCAAAATCCGCCATTGCCTTGGAACCTGGGGCATAACTACTTATCTGATCCCCTCCTGAAACTAAAGCTAAGCACATGTAACTAGACTGGGGTGGGGGAGAGAATGAGGTACACTACCCTGATGTCTTTAGAAGAAGGGCAGAATAAAAACACAATAAAAAAGTTCTTTCCCCATTTATTCCTTCCTGCCCTTCCTTTGTTGTCTCTTTTTTCAAATTTTAGATGTTAATGACTTTGGGATAAAGAACATCACATTAATTGACGATGGTATATAAATAGTAAAGACAGGATTGAAATCAGAAAGGCACAGGCTTTTAAACCCTTAAACACAACATGAATATAAGTAAAATGGACACTTGCCCTGTTGTAAACTCCATGGAGCTGCGTTGAGGTAAGCAGTGATGGTCTACTTACAAGCCAACATAAATACTTTTTTCAAAAAAACACCAAAAACCTGTGGTTGATCCAGAGTGAATTGGGGAATGATATTACAGTTGATAGTTACACTAAATCATTGTCTAGATTTGTATCTGTCAACTCCACTACGTGGAATGATTTTATGTCCAGTTACAGTATCATCAGGTACTGAAATCTGGCTCAGAAATATGTGGTGTCTCTCAGCCAGTCCATTTTATGTTCTACCATCTATACATGTTGTCATTAGATGTTTAATGAGTCTATATTTGTTGTTCTTGAGTCAGTACAAAAGGAGACAGCCACAGACCCAAAAAGTAGCTAAGCAATGCACTTCTCTTGGAGATCAGAAAGCTTGAACAGCCGTAATGTATTTACACCTGATGTGAAACTTGAAATTATCAAAGATTGTGGCTCGGCAGCTGACCCCTTACCTGTCCCATATTGCCCTAGCCACAGTGATCCATGCAACGGTCACTTCCAGACTAGACTACTGTAACTCACTCTATGCAGGACTGCCCTTGAGATTTATCTGGAAACTCCAGCTGGTCCAGAACATGGCAGCACGGGTCTTGACAGAGACCCCATTTAGAGCCCACATACACCTGGTACTCTGCCAGCTGCACTGGCTCCAGGTGGAGTTCCGAATCAGGTTCAAGGTTCTGTTATTAACCTTCAGAGCCCTAAATGTTCTGGGACCACTGTAACTGTGGGACCGCCTCTCCCAGAGAGCGTTACACTCTGCTAGAATGCATCTTCTGGTGATCCCTGGTCTTAAAACTATCCCGCTATCCTCAACCAGAGCCAGGACTTTTTCGGCCCTGTCCCCACCTTGGTGGAACTGTCTGTCAAATGAGATTTGGGCCCTGTGAAATTTAGCCCAGTTCTGGAGGACCTGTAAGACAGATGTTCTGCCAGGCTTATGGCTGAGGACAGCAATGGCTTTATCTAGAGCCTGGCCTCATTATCCCCTTATTCCTCCCTTTCTTTCCACTCCCTTTTTAAACCTCTTTCCTGCCCTTTTTCCTGGGTGTGTTTTCCTACCCTATGTCTGTCTATCTCCATCTCCCCCCACCCCCGGCTGAATGATATCAAGATAGGCACAAAGGCAGAGTTGCCTTCTATAACATCTTCCCTAGGGTAGAGTACAGGTCCTGAAAAATCCCGAAAATGCCGAATATTGGAGCCTGTGTTTGTACATTGTCATTGGTTCTTTTGGGAATGCAAAAGTGCCCTCCCGTTGAGTTTCCACTGCAGAGATTCTCTGGTTTGATTTTGGCTCTTTTTGGCTTGGTACATTGGCTTGTTATTCTACTGAGATTACTGGGTTCTGCAGAGGTACTGTCGAACTTGTTGTGCTGGTTCTTCCATGGGAGGCATGGTTTGACCAGTGATGCTGCTTGCAGGTATGGCTTTTGCTTGGAAGCAGCTTGGAGGTTTTTCCTCCCCCCGCATAGGAAATAATGAATGATGACTGGGGGCACCCTGTTCAGGGACTCCTTGGTCCAATCTACTGGAAATTTAGGGGTTATTTAAAGGACAGGCACCAGAAGCTCTGCTGCAATTTTGGTTCCTGTATCTTTAAAAACAACCCTCAGCCATGCAGAACGTTTCTCCATAGGGAATAAATGACCCTAAAAATTTGGATTCCTGAAGAGAAAAAAAACCAAATCTGAATACCATATTGGAATTCAGGAATATGAATATTTTTCGGGTACAATATACTCGAATCCGGAAAAAAATATTTTTTTGCACACCCCTAGTTAGAACTGCGTGGTAAGTTTAAGTGGGGAGACTGGGGCTACAATTTTATTTGTACTTGCCTGAGAGAAAGTACCATTGAATATTCGGGGTGGGGGGGGGAGAATTCATAGGATTGGGCTGTTGGGTTCCCAGGTATCTCTGTGAGAAAAGGTTTTTGTGGGAAGCGTTGTTTTTAATTAGGACCTGTTGTCAGCAATGCAATGCTGCTAGTTGTTTGAGAGCTTTGAATACAGCTTGTTCACGGTGGTAAGTGAGGAATTTCTGCATTGCAGCATGTTGTTTTAAAACATGTGTATGGAGAGCGTCAGACATCTGTAAGAGGAACCCCATCTGGTATGGAGTGTCTGCAGATCCAGCCTTACCAGAAGAGTCCTGTATTGGTTGGGAGAAATAAATGTTATTTTGCTCCAGAGCTGTGCCTCTGAATATGCCACGAGCGTGCTTGATGCAGTTGGGGTTTGCTTGGTATTTTTAGGGGCCTGACTTCTTTTCCTCCTTTGTTCACAGACAGATCCTCCACCATGGTGGGTGAAAGGAGGAATGGAAATCTGCTGGTGCATGTCGGGCCCAAACTGCAGGCCTATCCTGAGGAGCTAATCCGGCAACGTCGGGGCCACGATGGACACACTGAATACCTGATCCGTTGGACCATCCTCAGCTTGGATGACAGTATAGGAAGCAGCACAAATGCTGTTTCGGAGAACAAAACAGAGAATATTCTGATGTGGATGTCAGCTGAGGAGGTTTATGCTAACTGCCCCACACTACTGGGCAAGCGGAAACCAGAAGGGCAGCGAGTGAAAGAGGAGAAGGCGCCTAGCACTTACCCATCCGATGTGACTCTGGATGAGGCCTCTCTTTTGGAGATGAAGGCTGATGTCAGGAACCTGGTGCAGCGGGCTGCTCGGCAGATGGCACGTACAACAGGCCCAGAGTCCTCCATCCTGAATACTATCCATGTGCTCAGTGCCTATGCCAGTATTGGCTCACTGACAGGTGTCTTTAAGGAGACGGGTGCTCTGGATCTGTTGATGAAGATGCTGTGTAATGAGGAGAAGCAGATCCGTCGCAGTGCTGGCAAGATGCTGAGGGCTCTGGCTTCACACGATGCAGGTGAGACTGCTTGGCTAGGGACTCCAGGGTGAAATCTGAGCTGCTCCTTGGCTGGCAGCTTGAATGCTTCCGGAAAGTGAAAGGCTCTGATGGTTGACATCTGTTCATGGCTCTTTTTGCTTCTGCTGATGGTATAGTATTTCTGGGTGCATTTCTCAGACACTGAAGTAAAGCTGTATCCCAAAATGTCATAGGAGTACTGAGGAGAGTTTTGATTCCAAACTCAGCAAAGATGCTGGATTTTGTTTAAAAGCAGTAGCTTAAACATTCTCCAGAGGCACTACAATGAAAGCATACTGTTGTTCATTAGAGCATTGTCTTAGTTTTATCCTCACAGTTTGGCAAGCTGGATTGTTGTCCCCATTTGTTAATAGGAATTAAAGCTGAAATATTTTACTTTTCTACAGCAACACAATGGTTCCACTGATATAGGGCCTGGCTCCCCAAACTTAAGAGGTACCCTGCTAGACAAGACCAGTGGTCCATGTAGTTCAGCATCCTCTTTCACATACTGACCAACCCGTTGTCTGGTAGATCCAACAACCAGGGCATAGAGACCTCCTTGGTTATTTCATCTGGATTTCTCTGTCCTTCTTAACTTTTCTAGAGAATGTGTTCCTCTAGTAGGTTTTTCTTGTCTTGGATAAAAGCATAGTGTTTCTATATTACACTAGGTAAAGTATAGGTGGAATGGCATCTGTTTTAGGGGTGGGAAACCAGGATTTTGAGAACTTCCACAGAACCTTTGTTTTGTACCTGGGAATTTTACCTTATGAATGAAATGATTCCATATTTAGCAAAAAACCCTTAGAATTTCTCTGTGGGTTTTTTTAGTTGGTTTACTGTTGTTTTAATTTTGTTTAGGACTGGACTGGGCCCTAAAATTTATCTCCTGACAGACTGAGGTTTTCCCTTTCCCTTTCCCCAGAGGTATTCTACAGCAGTGGCCACCTGTAAGGTTCTCACAAGACTTATCTTTTTCCTCTTGGACTCTTTTAGAGGAAAGAGAAGAGGGTGCTGTTTGCCTTGGGGTAGTGGCCTTCTGTAGCTATCTTAAATTGCATATGAGACAGCTTAAAATTGTTAATCTTAGTGTTAATTCCTTGGTATTTCAAGTACTGTTGGTCTAAATGATACTTCACTGCTAGGGTGTGCTTTGATGCTTGCATTTTATTCTAGGAACAGTTCGTAAGCTTGTGGGAAGAGAAATGTCTCTTGCCCGGGGAGACAAACAATTAGATTTTCTGGTTTGGACTGAAGTTGTTTAGTTTTTGTTCTTGTCAAGTAAATTGGTGCATGCAGTTCCAGTTCACATGCAGACAATTCAGTGTTAAATATATGATGCTGACTTTTTTTTTAAATAACATGATGAATGCCCTCAGATGCCTCCAACATTTGCAGAAATTTGGTGGGTGATAGCATGGGGCCTGATTCAGACATGATATGAATCCACAGTTAAATGTATTTATTTAGGGTTTTTTTAGTTTACCTTTCTCGATGAGACTCAAGGCAGATTACATAATATAAGTAGGCGAATGCGATCTTGGGGTATATCAATAGAGGCATAGTATCCAAATCACAAGATGTCATAGTCCCACTATACCACATTGGTCAGGCCGCACCTGGAGTACTGTGGGCCATTCTGGAGACCTCACTTCAAAAACAATGGACATAATGGAGCAGGTCCAGAGCAGAGCGATGAGGATGATCAGGGGCCTGGAAACCAAACCCTATGAGGAAATGCTGAGGGTCTTGGGAATGTTCAGTTTGGAGAAGAGGATATTGAGGGGGGACATGATTACTCTCTTTAAGTATTTGAAGGGATGTCACTTAGAGGAGGACAGGGAGCTGTTTTTGTTGGCAGCAGAGGATAGGACTTACAATAATGGGTTTAAATTATAGGCAGAAAGGTACGGCTGGATATTAGGAAAAACTTTTTACAGTAAAAGAGTTGTTGAGCAGTGAAATTGGTTGCCTGGAGAGGTGACGAGCTCCCCCTCACTGACAGTAATCAAGCAGCAGTTGGATGAACATTTGTGATGCTTTAGGCTTATCCTGCATTGAGTAGGGGGTTGGACTAGATGGCATGAATGACCCTTTCCAACTCTCTGATTCTAAGTCAAGTACAATCCACAAGATGGGACATCCAGTGAACAGAATAGGATTTGGACTGCAGAAATCTGAAAACAAACAGAAATCTAAAACAGAGCTGAAACAAACCTGGAACAAATTATAAGCATTTAAACATGATAGGTTAAATGGTGTAGAAACTACCTAGTCTGGAGCATACTTACAGCGATAGGCAGCAGTATAGGCCACAGCCCCTTATCATTTTACCAGTTCAACTTTCTGAACCATTTTATTACAGTACAGTCCTATTTACCAGTGCAAATAAAGCCCACTTAAATAATTCTGTTTTGCATAGATGAGGGGAGGCCAGGAGAGCGGGAGACTTTGTCGGGGAGGCCGTTCCATAAGGTGGGGGCCACAACAGAGAGCACATGAGTACTGGCAGATGGGTTTTGCAGGTTTGCAGATGGCACCTGCAGAAGGCCCTGCTGAGATGAGTGAAGCTATTGTGGAGGAGTTTAGGGAAAGGGGCAGTCCTGCAGATATGAGGACTGAGGCCATGAAGGGCTTTGTATGTGATGGCTAGTGGCATGTCTCAACTTGACTGCTTAACCAGCCATAGTTACCTGGGCTTCATTAAATGAGGATCAGACAACATGAAGCCATAATTCAGAGTAACTATGGCTTCACATTGTATGTGTGGGGAATCCTGGTTTAATTGTCTCACACCCTGGGTTACAGAGATGCTTGGCAGGACCTACTCAGAACCAGAACTTCTAAGTAATGCATCTTGCTAGGAGTCTGCCATCCACACTTCTGGCCTGTTCCATCTCAGGGATGGTTAAAGGTCTCTGGCGACTACGGTGATAGAGGCGCAGAAATTTTGAAGCCATGGGGGAAAACTGGGGGGGGGGGCGCTTTGGGGGAAAATAGAAATACGTGCAGTACTTATTTTCCTATCAAACCTAAATGTATTTTATTCCTTTTAATACCATAAAATGCATCATTTGTAATTTAACATATGACATTGTACTGTTGAATATATTTATGAAATTTAAAATGGTAAATGCCTTTGTTTTTCTACAAGCAAAATTACAAGTATACGCAAGACTTGAGAGAGAGCTGCAGACTATGGTACTTTATACTACTTTAGCATGAGTGTCTTAATTTTTTCTACCTGTTAGGAAAAAAATAAAAGCTGAAATTAGAAAAAAATCTAGTAGAAAGCATAGGAAAGTAGTATTTGGATAGGAAGTTTCATATTGTCTCAGTGGTCATATAGTCATTAGCAACTTTGGATATTAAGTTAAATGTATGACATGGAAAACACTGAGCTCTTTAATATGTTGTACCAAATAGGGACCCCTAGGAAACTCATGGGAAAATTCCCTCATTGCTCCCAGCTTTCTCCTCTGGCTTCTGATCCCCTCCACCACCTTTCTCTGCCCTTTCCCCCCATTATCACATCCTCCTCCCATCTTTTCCCATCCATACACTACTACTTCTCCCCCCCCCCTTAGCCCAACACTGACCCTCACCTCCTCCTTGCCCTCCTGCTGTCCTCTCTTTCCTCAGTGTGATCTCCCTGCTTCATGCCCCTCTGTTCGATGGTCTGCCTACTGTCCCCCTTGAGGAGGGTGCTTTCATTACCACTGCTGTCAGCATTTCAGCTCAACCTTTAGGTCACTCAAGCCCCCAGTGGAGGAGGAGGGAGGATCTATGTACCCAGAACCCACCCCATACCTCTTAAGTGCTAAGTTTCAAAAAGTTAAATGAATAGAAGATTGTTTGGAGTGGAATAGATCTGCACAAGGAGCTAAGTGTGAGGAGGGAGGGGCAAACAGTAAAAATGAAAGTGAAACCATTTGAGCAGAATATTCCACAAGTCTTGGGATCTTTGTGTTTATAGCCTGACGTTTATCATATTATTCTCCCCCTGGAGGATCGACAGACCAAGAAAGAGATCTTGGAGTGGTAGTGGATAGCTCAATGAAGATGTCAAACCAGCATGCAGCTGCTGTAAAAAAGACAAATTCCATGCTGGCCATAATTAGATGAGGAATAGAGAATAAAACTGCTGATATCATACTGCCCTTGAACAAATCTATGGTGAGACCACACTTGGAATACTGTGTACAGTTCTGGTCACCACACCTAAAAAAGAATATTACAGAGCTTGAAAAGGTGCAGAAAAGAGCAACCAAAATGATTAGGGGACTAGAGCAACTGTCCTATGGGGAGCGGTTAAGACGCTTAAGGCTGTTTAGCTTGGAAAGAAGGTGGCTAAGGGGAGACATGTTAGAGGTCTATAAAATTATGCATGGTTTGGAGAGAGTGGACAGGGAGGCGTTTTTCTCCCTCTCCCATAATACTAGAACGTGGGATCATCTGCTGAAGCTGGAGGGTGAAAGATTCAAAACAGATAAAAGGAAGTATTTTTTCACACAACACATAGTTAAATTGTGGAACTCCCTGCCCCAGAATGTGGTGATGGCTGCCAGCTTGGAGGGCTTTAAGAGGGTAGTGGACGTATTCATGGAGGAAAGGGGTATTCATGGCTATTAGTTGGAATGGATACTAGTCATGCTGCATACCTGTTCTCTCTAGTATCAGAGGAGCATGCCTATTATTTTGGGTGCGGAGGAACACAGGCAGGATGGTGCTGCTGCAGTCGTCTTATTTGTGGCTTCCTAGAGGCACCTGGTTGGCCACTGTGTGAACAGACTGCTGGACTTGATGGGCCTTGGTCTGATCCAGCAGGGCCTTTCTTATATTCTTAACATCATGAGAAGTGCTGTTTATGTAGAAAACCATGATTTAAATATAGTCTTACTGACTAGTGATTTAAATTATGAAAATCTAGTCTTACTGACTAGAGATTTAAATTGATTTGATTTAAATCAAATCCACCCTGGTAGGTACCACCCTGCAAATGAGTAAGATCAGCAACTGCCCATTCTCACGCATTCTGTGTGCTGGCTCCTACCCTGTGGAATGGCCTGCCGGCTCCCACACGTCTGTCATTCCACAGAATGTGCAAGACAGTAATCTTGAGGAGGGCATTTTTATGAAGAGATTATAACTGTAGCCCAATGGAACAGTCCAGGAAGGGTGCCTCTGTAATGGAATAGGATTGTAGTCTATTGCAACAATTATTCTTGCTTTTACTGCATTAAAAGGTAAAGGTAGTCCCCTGTGCAAGCACCTAGGTCATTACTGACCCATGGGGTGACGTCACCATTGCCCTCTACTTTTGTAATTCCTCTTAATACATACCTTGCCTTAGGCAGTTTGTTGTTCACATTGTCTTTTAATTCTGTACTGTAACATTGTTTACTGGATGTCTTATGCTGTATGTATTCATTGCTTTTATTCTGTAATCCTGAGTCTCAGTGAGAAAGGCAGTCTGAAAATAAATTAATTGGAAACACACTGGGGAAAAATTGTTCCCAGTTTTTAACTACAATTTTTTTTTGACACAGATCAAATTTCATCAACTAGCTTTCTTGTCTTCCTCTCATTAGTGAGGAGTGCTGATGCTGCTTTAAGAACTTCTAATGAGGTATTTGCTTTTTCTCCTAACAAGTTCTACCTGATCAGAGACTTCAGAAGAAAACTGAACTCAGAGCATTCTTGTGCAGTGGACTCTGATCTGGAGGGGTACACTCTGATCTGGAGAACCGGGTTCGATTCCCCGCTCCTCCACATGAGTGGCAGATGCTAATCTGGTGAACCAGGTTGGTTTCCCCACTCCTACACACGAAGCCAGCTGGGTGACCTTGGGCTAGTCACAGTTCCATTAAGACCTCTCAGCCTGCCTACCTCACAGAGTGACTTTTGTGGGAGGCGAAGGGAAGGTGATTGTGAGCAGGTTCTACCTTAAGTGGTAGAGAAAGTTGGCATATAAAAAACCAACTCTTCTCTCTTCTTGTGGCAATATTTTTTTGCTGATATCACTGATGCCTATTAATTTCATAGATCTTTTTTAGATTTAAAAACACTTAAAACTGGATGAGAAGTTTCTTTCAGTTTTGACCCATGTTGCTTTTTTGCTATTGGAAAGACCAGAGCAAAGTGGACCAGAGCAAATTTTGGTTTCTTTTTAAAACAAGCGCAGAATCTGAACCATTCTTTGAAAAATTTTCTGAAACCTGAATGGAGTCTGTAGAATAATCAGGTTACCCATGACTAATAAGGGATTGGCTACAACCTGACCATATGGGTAACATCACTGATGTGATGAATCAGTATCTGGGAATCTTCCTGTATCTAGAGTTTTGCTAGGCTACTGTACTGACTGCAGCCTTAAAGAATACTGCCTCTTGCCTGCTCCTTCCCAGGCCTTGAAATTTTTGCCATCTTCAGGATTTTGGCAGCAGAAGGCGGAATGTCAGTTCCTTTTGGTACAAGACTTAATCTATGATTGTTAGGCATGCAGAATCCTAGGCAGCACAAAGAATTTTAAGCTGCACATTCACAATCTGACATTCATGTTCAAGATGTACATTAACTTCAGTATTAAAAAAGGTAAAGGTCCCCTATGCAAGCACTGGGTCATTCCTGACCCATGGGGTGATGTCACATCCCGACGTTTACTAGGCAAACTTTGTTTTTGCAGGGTGGTTTGCCAGTGCCTTCCCCAGTCATCTTCCCTTTACCCCCAGCAAGCTGGGTACTCATTTTACCGACCTCAGAAGGATGGAAGGCTGAGTCAACCTTGAGCCAGCTACCTGAAACCGACTTCCGCTGGGATCGAACTCAGGTCGTGAGGAGAGCTTGGACTGCAGTACTGCAGCTTACCACTCTGCGCCACAGGGTTCCTAACTTCAGTATTACACAGGGCAAAAAAGCAATGCTCAAGTGACTCCTTCTGACTGTGAAAGCCAGAATCAGAGCTAGAATCTTAACCTTGGTCTCCCTGATCCAGATGCAACTCTCTATTCACCTGACAATGACAGCTCTCAATAATTTAGCTGAAGCCTACAGTGGACATGCTTGATGATCAAACAGAGTAGGGTAAGATAATTTTTGCAAATTCTGAAGAAAAATAGTATTTTAAGGAGGAGTTCTCAAACTTTGGCCTAGGAAGCCTCTCTGAAAAACAAAGAAACAAACTCATGATTAAAAGACCTCATAGTAATCACAAAGTTAATTGATACAAAAAAAGGAGAGCAATTCTCTAAAAGCTATCCAGCAAACATACGGTACATTGATAAGATTCGCCCTCCCCAGTGGCTCCACCCCCACCCTGGTGATTCTTCAAATACACTCATTCTACAGTTTCTCTGCCTGGACTGCTAAATTCTGGAGGGGCCAATTTTGGGATGGGAAATTCCACATTGTTATTTCCCCTGTGATTTCCCTCAGGATCACAACTTGTATTTTATTTAACAAATATTGTAATAGTTATAGCTGAGACAAGAAGCTACTAACATTCCCTTTTTCTGCCCCAAGTTGCTTCCTCCCAGAGCTTCTTATTTTGTACTAGAGCAGATCCCAAAGGGTGGGTACAGGTACATAAGAACATAAGAAAAGCCATGCTGGATCAGACCAAGGCCCATCCAGTCCAGCAGTCTGTTCACACAGTGGCTAACCAGGTGCCTCTAGGAAGCCCACAAACAAGATGACTGCAGCAGCGTTGTCCTGCCTGTGTTCCACAGCACCTCATATAATAGGCATACTCCTCTGATCATGGAGAGAATAGGTATGCATCATGTCTAGTATCCATTTTAACTAGTAGTAGGTACTGACATGGGCAAGGCACAGCTGCATTCTCATGATTTAGTGTGAGGAAAGGGTTAATCTGAAAACCTAGAAGTTGTGGGCATAAACCAGCCTGCTTTCTGGACCAAGAGATCTCCGCTTCCACATCTTGTCACCAACCCATGATAAATGGTGATGTCACTGGCTGGTGTTACAGTGCAGGTGGAACAGCAGCCAGTGTTTTTTTTTTAACAGAAGACAAATGAAGCTGCAACCACGATCTAGAAAGACAACCTGATTAGTGGAATCCTGGTTTCACAAATTAACTACAGTTCAAATAAACCAGAATTTCATGTAATGCCCAACCTGAACCACCATGTTGAGCCTTCTTTATTTCTTCACAGAACTGTTCAGTTATTACTTAAATGTGAGAGATGTAATATCATGCAAGATCCTTCAAATTTTAATGTATCCATCCTCATGACGAAGTCAGTCACGACATCAGTTTTCTCTTTCGAAGCTCTTGAATTTGCCTATCTCTGCATGTGGACACATAGAAGCTGTTGTACTTTGAGATGCACCCAGTAAAGTTCAGAATATATTGTGAAGGTTTAGAGACCAGCTAGGCAACTTGGCAATTAAAATTTGTGTGATGTAAATTCTAGTATTCAGATATTAAATCCACCATCTATAAAATTAAATTGGTTAGTTTGGATTTATTGTCTACCCTTTTTATGGCACAGTGTAACAATCTGGTAATTATAGTTATTTAGAATCTTTGTGTAGGCTTCACTTCCTACAGTCTCCCCCAGGCTTCTGAGGAAGGAGTTCTGAGAATTAGTCACCAGCTTTTGGAATTGTTCGCAAGCTAGATAGTCAGCTGAAGTTCATATTACAAACTTTCCTTTATCTTTCTTTTGAGATCTTTCAGGAGTTTGTAGTGAGAGAGTCCTGCCATTGCAAACCAAAAACCCCTATTAAATATTTGAGTTCTTGAATTAATTATGGAGGAGGAAAAAGAAGGTTAAAAACATGTTTGTTTCTCAGCTCTGCTTAGAAAGAAACAGACGTATAGAGATATAACCAAGGCACATGAAGTCGAATGTTAGAATTATCTGATGCCGTCTTTTGTATACTTTTTCAAAAAAAAAAATTGATATCTGAAAGTAACATTTTGAAAGCAGACCTCAAAATGTATGTACCTTAATTGGGTAGCTGCTTCTGTGTAGACCACTAGTTGAAAATATATTAGTAGTGTCCTTCATATGTTCTAGATTGTATGGTTTTTCCTACACCAAGATGAATATTATAGTAGAACTCATGATTCACTCAGCCAGATTCGCAGGGCTGTATCCTACCCAAACCATCATGTGCAGCTAAGGGCAATGCTTTCCGTCAATGCAAGGTACGTTCTGTCGACATAAGAGGCTGCTGACAGAATGCAACACTCTTAAATGTGCACAGTGGTAGGATACAACTTTTTGCTATTTTGTGTAAACCTTGTCTGCATGGGCAAAGCTGCTTTGTGGTAGGAACTTAACTGTTAGAATAATGAAGCCGGAATATGCAAAATTTATAAATGATTGGAAAAGTACATTCATATTTACATAAACACTCCTATAAATGAAATGTTTTGTTTTATACATACATGCTGCTCAGTTTTGTCGCAGAAGCGTAATCGTGTTTGTTTCTTAGAACAGAAAGTGAGGGTTCTGTGACACCTTTTGAGACTAACAGAACCATGGCTTTTCTGTTGAGGCATTTGTGTTATAGGTAATTCTGTTTTGTGTGATGTTCTGCTTCTTGCACCAGAATTCATATTGTCTGGAATGGCTGGATAAAAACCACACTTGCTTTGAACTTTCCAAATACTTCCATGAAGCTTAACCTTTTACCACTGTCTCATGGTGTTGCTTCCCCCTTCCTCCACTAAACTCCTAACTTTGTAATGAAAACCCAGTCCTACTTCATCAATCTTGAAATTCTGCAGAGGGCTCTTTGGTCCCTATTCCTGCTTCCAGGAGCTCAGCCTACACATCCCAGCAACATATTTATCTACCACCTGTTCTCTGTTAATCCTAGCCCTGCTCCTACTTCTGTTATACCAGTCCAGTGGTGGGCAGTGTATGTTGTGCTTCATGTGACATCCAGGATTGTTTATAGCAATCTGTGGGTTTTTAAAAATGGGGACATGCGCAACCCTATCTTTTTCTTCCTTTTATGTGTGTGTGTGTGTGTTTGTATTCAATTCACATTTTTAGCCCTGAATAAGTGCCTGCTCCATGTCTTTTGCTTCTTCATAACACACACAAACTGACGCATATTTACTGTGTTGTCCTGTCATATCAGGCAGACAGCTGACTAGATTTTCTTTTAAGTAACCAAGTAATTGTGCCTTCCATAGATAAATTACAAGACTGTTTAAAGATTTGCAGGAATATGTTCCGCTGGCTAGCTTGAGTCCGTGGCACATTTTCAGTGGTTGTAAAAGGAAGCTCCTAAGCTATATTTTATCTTGTCCTCACCTTGTACTATACAAAACAAATTTTCAGGAACATACCCCATATAAAACAGGACATTATATTAGGTAGAACGTCCGGCTTTAAAAGGTTCTAAGTACTTCCAAAGGATATATAAAAACGTTTATGGTGGTAAAAAGAAACAAAAGTTTTCAGCATCATAAATCTGTAGAGCAACTAAGAGTCATCATCTTGCTTTTCCAGTTCAGACCCTTAGACCATCACCATTTCAGATAATTCTTTATTTCATTGCTGTCTTCCAGGCCTTCGTAAAGTCTAAATTTGTAATAAAAAAATACATGATTGATGGAAGAGGAACCTATTGCAGCTATTCTTAAGAAGCAAATATTGAACAAGGTCTCAGTCATCCTTTAAAATCTGTGGCAGTTATTTATTAACTAGTCTACAGTAGTTATCAAATGTTTCACTTAAATATGCTGTTTGTGTATTGTTAATTAAATGCTGTTTTTTACTTAGACCTCTGAAGATTTAGGAGTGAAGAATCATGATGGGATCATTCATTAGAAGCTGTTGCAGATATAACACCCTTGATCTTCTTGACTATGGTTAAGCAGGCAATGAGTGGGCTTCTGTATGTTAGCTTATCCTTAATGCCATGCTTCTGCCAATAGCTATTCAAGGTGATCCATAAAAAGCAACAATAATAACAATAAAATGTTCCCTATGCCTAGTATAAATCCTTTGTTTTCCTGACCTTAATGATGCGTAGCATCTTTATCCTCCTGGTATTAATGATCTTTGCTTAACCTGGGGCTGAAATTTGCATTGAGCCCTTGGCTGAAATAATTGCTAAGATGGGAACCCTAGTTAGAGTGAAAACCAGTTCCATTGTGAATTTTAATCATAGTAAAACAGGAGCTGGACAGGGGCGGATGCTAACTCCCAGCCTCTTTAACTATGGTTAAGAGTTCAGAAGTGCTATACTGTCCCAAGTGGCCAGCAAACACTCTTAGATCACTGAGCACCGCATCTGTCATTTGGAAGGGGGAAAATAATAAGTTTTAGGTTTTTGGTGTGTTTTTTTTTAATTGCCTCAAACAGCTTGCTTTCAGAAGTTACCCCCAACGTGTATGTAGACATCTGTAGGTTAAAATCATCAATTAAGCTTAGGAGTTGATTTCTGGAAGCGCACACATGCAAAAACTCCTCCACAAGCCTTCTATCAAACCTTTCTTTTCTTATGCAGAACAGGTGGCTCTTGCTTGTTTTCCCAATAAATGAAATCACAGCAGAATTCCCGTTACCTTAACAGCTTATCAGTTCAATAGTCCTTCAACAAAATAATAGCTTCTTTCCAAATAGGGGCAAGAGTGACGTGTCAATGTGTCTGCTCAGGATGCCATCTTTTCCAATTCTCCCAATTGAAGTGCTGTACTGTCCCAAATGGTCAGCAAACACTCTAAGATCACTGAGCACCTTAGCTGTCATTTGCAGCTGTCATTTGTCATTTTTTAGTCCTCGTGATTGTGAAGATAAGTTTGAGAATAGGTATTGGAATTCTTGTTCACACACAAAGCCCTTCGTAGCCTTGGTCTCTCTTGTCTGCAAGACCGCCTCTCTCCCTATACTCCTCCATGACAACTTTGCTCACTCCAGCCATGCTTCTACAAGTACCATCCTACAATTGGGCAAAGTCAGTAACCACCCATACTTGTGCATTCTCTGTTGTGGCCCCCACCTTATGGAATGGCCTCTGTAACGCGGTTAGGAAGGCTCCCACTCTCCTGGTTTTCTGCAAACTATGTACAACAGAATTATTCATCAGGGCTTTTTTTTTTTTTTTTTTTTGCACAGGTAAATAGAACTGTACTGTAACAAAATGGTCAGAAAGTTGCATTGGTGAAGGGATATGGTCTGTGACCTACACCACTTGTATCGCTACCTAACAATGTCAGTATGCTCCAAACTAGGAATTTTCTACACCACTTAATGTATTGTGTTTAGAAGTTCATGCTTTGTTGCACTTCTGTTTGAGATTTCCATTTGTTTTCAGATTCCTGTAGTCCAAACCCTACAGCATTGTTTTGGATGTACATCCCTGTTGATTGTACTTGACTTTCACTATGTAATCTGCCTTGAGTCTCAGCAAGAAAGGCAAACTATAAATAACCTAATAATTTTCTCTGATTAATTATTTGTTATTATCTTAAGTGTGTTGTTGCTCCAGCATTTCATGATTTCAAGAGGTTGAATTTGAACCCCTGGGCGTATTTATTTATTAATTAAATTTATAGCCAGCCCTCATTTCCGGTCAGACTGGGCTCAGGGCAGGTAACAACATCTAAAATCACATGAAACTATAAAACTTCAACATTAAAATACATTAATTGTCATAACAGCCATAAAATCACAGCAATTATAAAATCAAGATGGCACTCGCATAAAGATGATAATAGCCACTACAGAACCAAGCCGATTGAGCCCCCACAGGTTCGGGGGGGAAGTGTGGGGGAGATGGGGAGGCCAGCAACGATGTAAAACCTCGCAACTGTCCTCAGTTGCAGGCCTGGCGGAATAGTTCCGTTTTACTCCTTAAGGTCCTGCAGGGCCCTGATGTTATTAGAAAGACTATTCCACCAGGCCAGTGCCAGGGCTGAGAAAGCCCTAGTCCTTGTCGAGGACAGCTGCACATTCTTCAGGCTGGGGACCACCAGTAAATTGTTATTCATAGAGCGTAAGGCTTTCTGGGGGTATGCCAGGAGATGTGGTCCTGTAGGTATGATGTCCCAGACCGTTTAAGGCTTTAAAGGTCAATACCAGCACCTTGAACCGGTTCTGAAAGTCCAGCTGGAGCCAGTACAGCTGTTTCAGCACTGGTGTTATATGTTCTCGCAGCGAGGACCCCTTGAGTCACTGGATCCAGCTGGAGTCACTGGATCAGTCTCGAGGTCAGACCTATGTAGAGCGAGTTATAATCCAGCCTAGAGGTGACCGTCACATGGATCACTGTGGCTAGGTCAGGGCAGGAGAGGTAAGGCACCAGCTGTCTGGCTCAGCGGAGGTGGTAAAAGACCCCCTTGACCACGGCTGTGACCTGAGCCTCCATTGATAAGGAGGCATCAAGAATCACACCAAGGCTCTTGACAGCAGGTGCAGACCATGAATGCCAGGTGTCTTGGTCAGCTGGGATGGTCTTTTGTTAATATATGGTTTGTGAGGATATTCATGGTGGACATTTACCATGTTCATAAAAATGTATGTTATTTCTCTGTAAACAGAGAATGGTAACTTTTGGTCATAGTACATTCTTAAAATGGGCCTTGGTGGTAAATACGTTGTCACCATCTTAAGTAGATGTATGATGCTGGGGTGTATCTGTTTTATGTTCTCTTTATCTCCCTAGCAAGGTATTAGGGCTGCACTAAGCTGACCTGTTTTGGTTTCAGGAAGCCGAGCCTATGTTCTCTTGTCCCTGAGTCAGCAGGATGGCATTGAACAGCATATGGATTTTGATAGTCGCTATACTCTCCTGGAACTATTTGCAGAAACTACATCCTCTGAAGAGCACTGCATGTCCTTTGAAGGGATTCATCTTCCTCAGGTATCAACTGACTTGGTTTGCTGTGATGTGGTAATGAAAGGGATCTCTTCTGAAGAAAGTGGAGTCCAGAACTTAGGGCTCTGAGAAGCAGATGAGATGAGGGTTGGGTAGCTTAGAGGTTGATGTTTCAGATGAGAACACTGATTAAGGTTATCTAGGGACCTGTCTACTTTGGGGAATGTCTGAAACAAAGCTCATGGTAGGCAGTGGAAACTGAGAAATAGGATGGACAGAACTAATGTCTAGCTAAACAGATCTTAACTAGAAGGCAAAGTTACTTTCTCACTGTTCGTCTGATGTGCTATGTCTGTTTCAGATTCCAGGAAAGCTACTGTTTTCTCTGGTGAAACGCTACCTGTGTGTCACCTCCCTCATGGACAAGCTCAACAGCACCACAGAACTGGGAGGGGAGCGCCAAGACTGTGCAGCCCCCAGTGCAAACTTTGGGGAGAAGAGCCGTGTGCAGCGGGAGTTTGATTTCAGCATGGCCATGGCTAACCTCATCTCAGAGCTTGTGCGAGTGATGGGCTGGGATCGCAGCCAAGAGAGGGAGCTTCTGTCCCTGAGGGAGACTCAACCTCGAGTTGTTCGCTCCATCTTCCAGCCCAAGGGTCCCACTTGCACCGCAATTCAGGTGCCTCTGGTAAATCCAAAGCCTTCACCACGGAAAAAACCAGTGAATGTGTTCTTGACTTTGTCAGATTTCTCCAACCGTAGCAGCTATGTAGAATATGTACAGGAGAATCTAAAACCAGGGATGACTGTGCGCATGTTGGAAGACTATGAAGAGATCAATGCTGGAGATGAGGGAGAGTTTCGCCAGAGCAATAGTGGGATGCCTCCTGTGCAGGTATGTGATGTAAAGAAAGTTGAAGCAGAGCAGGGGGACTTACTAGGAGACAAAGAAACGGAACTTTCATTTTGATTCCTCCTTTGGTTCATGTGTTTTTGATTTAATGGTGCACTGAGATTTGGACCCCACATAAATCACATTTTTAAGCTCCATTAATAGATTTTGATTCCAGAAGTTGGAAGCATAGCAGCTTATTTTTTTATTACTTGCATGATGTCTGCAGGCCTGTAGGGTGTCTGCGGTCTGTTGCTATAGGATGACTTGCCAGATCCATCCTTCAGACACCTTCAGATGTAATCCCCGAATCCTTTTCTCCTTGATTTGCTGTTAGTCATGGTAGGGTGTACTGGGGATAATAATTAAAGTGGACAATATCTATCCAGGAAACCGATATAAGAGAGGAGTAAAAAAAATCAAACCCCTACCCTGACCATTATCAAACACTCTACCAGGAGGTTGTGTTTTTTTTTAAGTTACATCTCGTTCAGTTGAGCTCTCAGTGGCTGCTTAAAGGGTGGAATGACACCTGTAGTTCTGTGATCTTTCAAACCATTTTGCTGGCGTACAGGGGGCTGGAGCTGCAATCTCAAGGGGGAGACTAGCAAGGGAGGGGGACAAAGAAGAGCTTTGTGACCTTTTCCTTCTGTGTCATTTCCTATTGAGAACTGCCACTGTGAAGCTGCTTTTACCATTGCTGGAGAAAATTTTCTTACCAATGCTCACTATCTCTGTTTCTTCAATGTGGATTTTTTATAACAACGGCTTCAATGAAAATGTCTTTTTTTCCTTTTTAAAATATTCAAATGCACACCCCTGATGTTATTCAATCTTCTGCCTCGAGATGGGAAATCCGCTACTTCCTAGGCAACTTGTGGCTTTGTCCAACTGTCTTAGTCATCCTTTGCTACCCTGCACCTTCCCTTCCGTCCTTGTCCTCCATCTGTTGCCTCCCACATGGGATTTAGGTTCAGAGCTCCCCTGGGACAGGCACCCATCCTTTTTTCCCATGCTTTGAGAAAGAATTCTCACCAAAATGTACTTTCCTTTGCCTGTTACTGCTCCCCCCATTACTGCTTTTCCCATTTTGTCTCTGCTATGTAGAAAAACAAGCCTCCTGCTGTGTAGCCCTAGTTAATTAGTCACTGTTCTGCAAGGTTGCTGTTTGGGTCTAGCATATCAGTCGCTCTGTTCTACTTTTCACTGCTAAAGGTCTCTACTCATTTGCAAATACTGGGTTACTGACTTGTCTTTGTTACTAGGCAAAGAGAAATACAATCTTGGGCAAAGGCTGCAGGCTATTTGTATGGGGACCAGAAAAATAAAAAATGTAGCAAGTTCAAGATGATCTATTAAATCTCCAGTCATGTCTGCATGTCATTGTGAAAATAGTGTTTGCAAAAATGGAACAGGGACAACTCCATTCTCCAGATCTGGCTGAAGAAGTATTTAAGCAAATGCTACTTATGGAAGTACCATGTTCTAAGAATTTTAGCAATACATTTATAGTGCAATCCAGAGGGGAGGGGGACGAATGGCCTTAGGAGCCGGCCTGACCCTTGCGCTGGCATTAGAGCCACTTGTGCCGGCTAAAGGGGCACTAACACCTGCGCAGGGCTACTTACACTGGTGCTAGGGAGCTTTGCAGCAGCGCCAGCAATGGCCAAAGGGGGCTCTCCCGTGGGTGGGGCTGACTGCTCCCTGAGCCCTTTTGCCGGTGCAGACTTGCGCCTGCAAAAGTGGTGGCTCAGCCCTGGGCCTGCTGCAACTACCCCCCCTACTGTAGGATGGTGCTGCCCATCTAATTTGATGCACTGCTTTGCTGCGGCAAGGGGCTTGACTTGCTTGGTGCTTATGAGGTTTATGTGAAGAATGGAATATTATAAGTTCTATCCTTGTTCTGTGATTTTCTGTAAGAGAAAAGGCAGAGTGGCATCTGGCTGATTTCTGTCAGAAGTGATGTGAATTGGATAGAGATTAGTCTGATCCAGCAAAGCAGTTCTGATGTTCTTTGGAATCCGATGTACTAATACATATTATTGTTGCTGTTTGTTTTTATCTTGCTCTCACTGTATTATATTTTTGCTTAGGCACTTCCATTTGTTGCATTGTTTAACATGCCGTGTTTAATACTTAACGCCTCGTTTCAGATTTCTGCGATCCTAGTACTATTACACTGTTTATTGGATGTCTCCTCATCCTGTTGATTGTACTGACTTGCGTTATGCAATCTGCCTTGAGTCTCTGTGAGAAAGGCAGACTGTGTGTGTGTGTGTGTTAAGTGCCGTCAAGTCGCTTCCGACTCATGGCGACCCTATGAATGAAAGTCCTCCAAAATGTCCTAAAGATAACCTTGCGAATTGAGGGCTGTGGCTTCCTTTATGGAGTCAGTCCATCTCTTGTTGGGTCTTCCTCTTTTCCTGCTGCCCTCAACTTTTCCTAGCATGACTGTCTTTTCCAGTGACTCTTGTCTTCTCATAATGTGGCCAAAATATGACAGCCTCAGTTTAGTCATTTTAGCTTCTAGGGTCAGTTCAGGCTTGATTTGATCTATAACCCACTGATTTGTTTTTTTGGCAGTCCACGGTATCCGTAACGCTCCTCCAACACCACATTTCAAAGGAATCTATTTTCTTCCTATCAGCTTTCTTCACTGTCCAGCTTTCACACCCATACATAGTAATAGGAAATACGATGGCATGAATTAATCCAGTCTTGGTGGCCAGTGACACATCGTTACACTTCAAAATCTTTTCTAGCTCCCTCATGGCTGCCCTTCCTAGTCTCCATCTCCTTCTGATTTCTTGGCTGCAGTCTCCCTTTTGGTTGATGGTGGAGCCAAGGAATAGAAAGTCTTAAACAATTTCAATTTCCTCATTGTGTAATTCTCCTGTAGTCATTACTTTTGTTTTCTTGAAGTTCAGCTGTAGTCCTGCTTTGGTACTTTCTCTTTTAACTTTCAGCAGCAGTCGTTTCAAATCTTCACTATTTTCTGCCAATAATGTAGTGTCATCGGCATATCTCAAATTATTAATGTTCCTCCCTCAGATTTTCACTTCACCTTCATCTAAATCTAATCCAGCTTTCCTAATATGTTCTGCATATACATTGAAGAGATAGGGAGATAAAATACATCCTTGTCTGACTCCTTTGCCAATTGGAAACCATTCCGTTTCTCCATATTCTGTTCTAACTGTGGCCTCTTGTCCAAAGGCAGACTACCAATAGCATAAATCAGTATGGACTCAACCCCGCTATATTGAATAAGGGAGGCAAGAAATGGAGTGTTGACCTTGCGTGCACACCCACATGGCCATGAAAGGAGTCTTTCCCACCACTGACGCAGATGGAGATTGTGCATCTTTTGCAGGAGTGTGCATGTGTGTGAGAGAGAGAACGGAGCAAGACCTGTGATAGGAGCAAAATGTTGTTTAACAAGCACAGTACCAAAGTTTTGAAGGGTCATCTACTAGAGAGCTTTCAGTGCTGTGCTGAATGTTTACCCAAACATTTTCAGGGCAGAAAGGGGGTGGTGGTGAATGAACTGGAAAACATTTTCCAGATCACCCTCTTCTTCCTTGTGCTCTTTGTGTGTGTTCCTTATCTTTTTGCAGCTGCTCTTTCCCCCCCTGTGGATTTGGCACCATTTTGTGGTGTGTGTTTTTTTAAAACTGGCTCCTGCCTGAGACAGTTCCAGCCAGTTGCTGATTGTAGAGGCAGTCTGACGCCACCCCATTAGCCTGGTACGCACAACATATCTGTGAAATTTGCCATTGTGTGTAGAGGTGATGTTGGAGTTCATGGCTGTTCTGGCTCTCCCCCCACCCCCGGTGTACATGCATTCACACCATGTGAGCAAAATGCTTATGTGCTTGTCTTTTGCACATACCTGTGGGCCTAGCATATTTGCAAGCAGTTGTGAAGCTGGTGCATTCGCTCTCCTAGTCCTACACACTGGCCCTGTACATAGATATGTATGCATTACTGTGTCACATAGCTCAATTAGACTGAAGGCAGTATTTTTTGCTCTGAATGGGTGACCATTTTCACCAAGTTTTTCATTGTCCTCTGAACAATAGCCAAAGTATATCTGTGTTGCAGGAAAGGGGCACTGGGCAAATTTCTTCGTCAAAGAAGCTGTCCCTATTTCAGCTGAGCTCCACTTGTGGTTTGTTTGTCTTTCAACCAAGCTGATCTATAAAGAACTGTCACTTCTAGGTGATGAAACTATGATGTTTTGATTTGTGGAGTTTATTGCTCTGCTTGACATCTGGTATTTGTTTGCATTTCCATCTCTTATTCTGTGAAGGTTTTACCAGTCTGTACAGGCGTCATTATATTCCAATGTACTATGCTTGTGGCAGAACTGTTTTTGTCTTTCCCTAGGCTGTATGTCTTGCCCTACGGTTATAGTTAAACATTGTGCATTCACAGCTTTTGCATTCCAACAGTACAAGGCTGATGTCCTCAGATAGCCTGACTGAGGGAAGTCCTTCCTAAAGGCTAATCCATTCTGGGTAAGGTTCCTGCTTATGGCTAGAAAATGCTTTAAAACTCGTATGTGGTAGAAAGCATTCTTCATGCAGGGCTGAAATAATAATTCAGATTCTTGAAGGCAGCCTCAAGCATTTTTGAAAGCCAGCATTTAAGCATTAGTGTTACACAGGACTATGTCTAATTTTCAAAATCCAACTGCTGGTATCAGATTTCTGTGAAACAAGACCCTGGGGAATTCCCATCCCCCAGCTTCAAGTCCACATATTATTTTTTAAAATCTAGCTCAAATTGTCATGTTTTGTAGTCGTGGTTAGGAAGCCCCTTGTGACTGAAATTGTCTGAAAGACTTGAATGACACGTGGCGTGTCTATGCTAGAGTGTACAAAATTATGCTCTAGGCTCCTATCAATACTGTGTGCTGCAGGGACACACACTAAAAAGCTGGTGGGGGAGGAGGAGGGGAAGCAGGGAGAGAAACTACTGATCTACATGATAGCCAGTTACTTGAATGTCCCAGCCAGCTGCCCCCTTCTTTAGTGTTAGCTTTGAGACCCTTTACTGGGTGCCCTCCTTTCAGAATTTAGATGGGCAGGCACTAAAAGCGTTTTCTGTGAGTGGTACCCTAGTTATGGAATACCTTCTGCAAGGCTGGAGTTGGTTTCCAGTTCCTCATTCACACTTGCGAGGTCCTTTATTTGCAAATTCAACCATGAACATTGAAGAATTCACAAGCTGGGGTAGGGGGAGCTATACCCAAAACAGTCTTTGGACCACCACAAATCGCACATCCCCACACTCTGGAGACTGCCCTCTGTAAGAGGACACGCACCGTTCCTTTTGCAGGGATTTTATCTTGAAGTGTTGTCTTTGTTTTAGCCGTCAGGTCAAAACTATTTTACTTTCCTAAGCTTTTGACTAGAGAGATGTGGTGTTAGTGGTTAAGAGCAGGCAGACTCTAATCTGGAGAACCGGGTTCAATTCTGTACATGAAGCCTGCTGGATGACCTTGGGCCAGTCACAGTTCTCTCAGAACTCTCTCAGCCCATGCGAAGGCAGGCAATGGCAAACCACCTCCAAATGTTTCTTGCCTTGAAAACTCCATGGTTGTTGCGAGGTGTAGTGGTTAAGAGAGGTGGTTTGGAGCGGTGGACTCTGATCTGGAAAACGGGGTTTGATTCCACTCTCCTCCACCTGAGTGGCAGATGCTAATCTGGTGAACCAGGTTGGTTTCCCCACTCACATGAAGCCAGCTGGGTGACCTTGGGCTAGTCACAGCTCTCTTAGAGCTCTCAGCCTCACCTACCTCACAGGGTGTCTGTTGTGGGGAGGGGGAGGGAAGGTGATTGTAAGCAGTTTGATTCTTCCTTAAGTGGTAGAGAAAGTTGGCATATAAAAACCAACTCTTCTTTGCTGCTTCTTTCTTTTTTAGCATTCCTGTGGTGTTACAATCTTTTGTTTCTGATTCTGTTTTATTGGTTTTTAACTGGTTTTAGTTTTATTTTCTTGAAACCTTCTTTTGAAAGTTGGGGTAAAAGGAATTTATCTTAGGCTCTTATTGAAAATGTAGCAAATGAAACAAAAGATAATTGCTCTGAAACTCCATCCAAGAAAGTGAAAATATGTTTATGTTAGAGGGAAGAAAATAGTGAACAGCAGGTTGATTGTTAATATAGCTAGATCAGTGAGCCATGAACAAAATTTTTACAGTAATGGCATTTTGCATAACTATAAATGTAAACATGTATGTATGTATGTATTTATTTATTTATTTATAATTCGATTTGTACCCTGCCCTATTTCCTGGCCAGGGCTGGGCTCAGGGCGGCTAACATAATAGAATAACATACAATACTATAAAACCATTTTAAAACAAACTTTTAATTTTTTTATAAAACCAGTTCCTAGTTGTTAATCAACTAATAATTAAAACAAGTGGCACTTGACTTTAGAGTATGGGTCACAGTGAGCCTGAAAGAACAGTGAGGCCCCCAAATTCAAGTTTGGGACCAGCTCTAATGACATAGTGTTGCTGCACTCAACCACAGGCCTGGCAGAATATCTCCGTCTTGCAGGCCCTGCGGAATTCCTAAAGATCCTGCTGGGCCCGGGTCTCACTGGAGAGGGAGTTCCACCAGGCTGGGGCCAGGGCTGAAAAAGCTCTGGCCCTAATTGAGGACAGCCGGACACTCTTTGGGCCAGGGACTATCAGCAAGTTGTTGTTAGCAGAGCGTGAAGCTCTTTTTTTGGGGGGGGGGCGTCCCAGGAGAGATAAGATTATCCCCACAGATAAGAAGGTCCTAGCACCTTGAACCTGATCCAGTACTCCACCTGGAGCCAGTGCAATTGACAGAGCACTGGCTGAATGTGGGGCCTCAGTGGGGTCCCTGTAAGGTCCCTCACTGCAGCATTCTGTATCAGCTGGAGTTTCCGGATCAGTCTCGAGGGCAGCCCTACGTAGAGGGAGTTACAGTAATCTAGTCCGGAACCTGCCATACCCTCATGTGATGTTGGCTGGATGCCGGCAGGTTCACCATTTGATTGCTGTAGCCATGAGATTACAACATTTGCGCTCAGGGAAGAAAAATAAATAATGGAGGGTTATCTTGTTTGAAAAAAACAGAACCTGGAGGCAGATGAGCTTGTGAGCCAGTAACATTTCTATATGACTATCTAGTATTTTGTCTTTTACTGGCATAAGTAGCAGTACCCTCCCTCTCCCCTACATTTTCAGGTTTGTTTCATATTGTGTATCCCAGGCCTTGACAAATTTTCTTTGGCTCCAGAAGCCAGCTCAGAAATTTAGGAGCCTAACTCATGTTTCAGCCTCCAGGATGATTTATTTAGGATATGTCAATGCTGCCTCTTCAGTGTCCTGCTCTAGGTGGCTTCCAGTTAAAACCACGTAACAATATTAAATCCAGCCATTGGACATAAACAGCATTAAAACTATCCGTTAAACAGAAGCAGACTATTAAAAAGCTGGTAAGATAAAAACCCTATTTAAAAGCTTGAGTAAAAAAAGATGTGTTTTGGCCTGGCTTCTCAGAGAAAGTAAAGTAGGTGCTGGGCAAGGGAGGAGGGCATTCCAAAAGCAAGGGGCCACCACAGAAAATGCCCCTTTTCTAGTTACCACCCACCTCACCTTGCACTCCCCCATCTCTGTACAGTGAAGGACATCCGTCAGGGTCATCAAGGCTGTTTCCAAGGTCTGACTCTAGATTGAAATGGGTCCAGATAATCCATCTCCTCCAAGTCTCTCTGGAAAGTATGTAGCTACCACCCGCTCAAGAACCTTGCCCATGAATGGAATACTAGCCACTTGACGGTAATTGTTAAGGTCATTTGGGTCCAGGGAACCTTCTTCAGGAGCGGATTTCACAACCACCTCTTTCAAAGTGGCTATATATGACAAAAATTCTAATGATTGCTACCACAAAAAAATCAAGGCATCACAGTAACATTTCTAGGCCCCATGGTGACCTGACGCCTGGAATTTGTCAAGCCTGGTTTATGCCTCTGCCAAGTTCCTTATTCTGTATTTCAGTAAGAGTAAACCCGTCTCCTGTTATGGGGCATGGAAGAGTTGACGGGGGAGCAGTTGGTTCTAACCATGTAGTTTGACTTGCAGGTGTTATGGCAGTCTACAGGGGACACCTACTGGGTACACTGGCACATGATAGAGATTACTGGTTTTGGGGAGCAGCCTGAAGAAGAGGCTGCCCAGGATAAGGCATCTAGTCTAACAGAGAACCTGAAACTGCCTGCAGGTAAGATTAGAGGCATCTTAATCCCAGCCTCTCCTTATGCATGTTTATGGTAATCCTCTGTATTTTCATTCCTTACTTTCTTTGGTAAAATACCTGGTAAATAGTTCCCTGTTCATGATCTTTCTGTTGTATTTGCGCATAGTTGCTTGTTAACCACATACATGGGAGTAGGGAATTTCTTTGGGGAAGAAAAAACAAGAGGCGATGGAAAATACCAGGATGTATAAAATATCAGTTGGGGGATCTTTTGGATAAAGATTTTATATTTTTTAGATATAAACAGAATATCTGTTATATAATATATAATATATAATATATAATAAATATCATTTTGGAAAGGCAGTACATGTGTGCTAATGAAAGATGAGGTTGGCCAGAAGGTATTTTCAGAGTTCCCATATCTTCTGCCATAGGCATGCATATCTTTTTATTGCACATTCACCACACATCTTTTCACCCTGTGACACGGGTGTGACTGTTGAAATCACTTTTGCGTTTTTCAAATAATGTATGTCTTGTGTCTGTTGTAAAGAACTGCCTCCTGTGCCCGTTCACTGGCCTTGGTACCCAAGTACTGTAGCTCCCTTTATCCATGTGGCTCAACCCTATGTGATTCCAGTAACGTTTTTAAGAAGCATTGCATATCACAGGAGGCAAAGGATGCTGGCATGTTGTCATCCAGTGTGATCCGCCCTTCCCTTGTGGTGGTGTTACTTCATATGTTACTGGAGGGAAGATAGAACACAAGTAAATGGAAGCCATACAAGTTGGGTGTCCGACCAACTGGACCTTAATTATTATGTATGTCAGAAAGAGCTAGACAACATATTTGTTTTTCCCGCATGCAGTGACTCGGACATTCTACTGTAAGCCACTCGGCGGTCTGTATTCTCTGCCCTACTTGACGGATGAGATGAATGAGCACTCTGGGACCCTCAACCGAGCTGAATGGTGGGAGCTGCTCTTCTTCATTAAGAAGCTCGAACAGCATGAACAGCAGGAAGTGGTTCACTTCATCCAACAGAACCACAAAGAGAAGGTAAGTGGAGAAGCGTAGCATGAGAAGAGGATGGAAAAGAGACAAGAAACTGTGCTTGGAAGGGGAAAATAGAGTAAATTGAAAGGGTAACAGCTGCAGTTATTACTTGCTAGATCATTGGCACACAAGGTGCGATCTGGCAGCATAAAACCTGCATTCTCCCCCTCCCTTAACTTCCCCCGTGGCTAGATCCTTTGGAAGAGTGTGGTCAAGACATTTCCCTGCAGCTTTTGACCTTTAAAGGCTGTGGCTGGGCTTTGGGAAGTGAAATGAGGTTATAGAGAGAAACAGATGTCCACTTGAACTGTCTCTCTTCTATTTGAAGCTGTCAGGGATGGACGAAGAAGGCCTGATCCAGCTGTCTGTGTCCGTGGAGCTGTCTCGGAAAGTGCTGCAGCTGCTTAGCAAGCTGTGCCAGGGCTGCACCCGAAGCGACCTGCAGAGCTCCCACATCTATCTCAAGTACTCCTTCAGCAAGGGGAGGGCAGAGCAGAACTGCCAAAATGGGGACGTGACCCTTGCAGAGTGCGGTAGCCTTTCGGAAGCCATGGCGTCCAAAAAGCCAAAGAAGGAACTGTGCTCTGCTGAAGTGCCTTCTGCAGATCCATCCACAACGGAGAAAACGGACACACAACTGATTAACGAGCTGCTCAAAGTCGAAGGACTTGCCTTCCCGGACACACTGGATGAGAAGGTCAAAGGTAAGGCTGCTTGCCTTTTGGGTGAGCACTGCAGGAAGCTTTCATGTTTGTTTCTAGAGGGAGAAGCCATAGCACCAAAAGAGGCGTTGTGGCTTTGCTCAGGGGAGGAGAGTGTTTGAAGCGGGGCTGTGCTTAAGAGCATGTCGTACTAATCTGACTTTTGACCCCGGACAGTCTTCTGCAGTATGAAGTTGACAGGGAAGAGGAGCTTCTTGGAAAAAATAGCAGACATCGGGGATATCATCCAGAAATCGAGCTCTGAAGTTGCGCTGCAGATGGCTGGTCTCAGGTTCATCACCAGGCTCTTGGAGGAGGAACCTGGTCAAGTGAGACAGGTTATCAAAGCAGATGGTGGACTCACCGTCAGGTCAGTCTTGTCTTTGTTTTTCTGCCCCAGGCAAGAGCTGCAGGGTGGCCTTTTTCAATTCTCTTGGCTGGCTGGAGAACAGGAGCCTGTTCCTGTGGGTGGAAAAGGAGGACATTAGGTGACATCTGTGTCATAGCTGATGCTTTTGAAATAGAGGCTTCTCTCCTGGCTGAGATGTATCTTAATACGAGTATGCAAATCTACATTCTTTTTTTTGTGTGTGTGGGGGAAATAAGGGCATTCGTTTAGGCATCCTGAGCCTTATAATGGAATATGAAGCTAAACAAACAAATCACAAGTTGGTCTTGAGCTTTAACCCCTAGTTGCTTTAACGCATGGTACATTCTTCTGAATTTGGAGCAGATCCCTCCGTACCTAAGGGATCACACAGCTACAGGGTTAAAAGGTTCCTTTTTTGTTGCCCTCAGGGAGAAAATGGTGAAGATGCTGGTGGAGCTGCTCAGCAACCAATTGAAAGAGAAGCTACTGGTGGTGATGGCGCTGCGATTGCTCTATGTGCTTGTGGCAAAGTACGACTGGCGGGTTCTCTTTGCTACGGAAGGTGGGGTGCGTGCCGTGCTGGGCTGTATGCAGGAGTACCCCACATCAGCGTTGGTGCAACAGGCTGGCTTGGCAGTAAGTAGAAATACCAAACTGGGAAAAGGCTGCCTGCAGTGGGAAAGGAAGCTATTTTAAAAAATATCTAGGCAAGCTTTGTTAGATTCAGACAAGCTAAAACAAGTACCTTTGAGAGGGCGATGCTACAGGATAAGGAGACAACCTATGCTATCACAGCTGCTTCATAAAAGATGAATTCCTGCGCTGGTAATCACTTCCATGTAGGACTGTATGTCCCTCATCACACACATTTATGTCTTGCCTATATATAATAAATCCACCTCTTACAAAATGGCCTTTGCCCAGAACTATGGCAGGCAGTATGGCTAGTGGATGGAGAAATGAGCCACTCAGTGAGAAGGAGATGGGGAGCAGTATGCACCGTGGCTGTTGGATGGGCAACAGTTGAAAGAAATGGGACACAATAGGAAGGGAGTAGTGATGGATGGGAATGTTGTTGGGGGGTATTTTTGTTACTCCGGACTGCTTGACCCAGCTCTCAAACCTGCTTGCCTTCCCCATTTAGGCATTGAAAGTGCTGGTGGGTGCTGGCAATTGTGAGCTGCTGGGTACCAGTGGGAAGTCCTACCCTCTGAACCATTCTGATGCCCAGATGATGCGGGAGATCTTTGCCAGCATTGGCTCTGCTTCCAGCAAAGACTCTGACAACTTGCTTTGTGCCATCCCTGCTGCTGTTGAGAAGATGTTGGGCACACCTGGGTAAGAGCAAATGGTTAACCGGGCCAGGTAGAGGAGGACCGATCTGTGAGGCTGAGGAGATCCCACACGGGCAGTCTTGTTTCCATCGAGCGTCTGGGGTGAGGAATCCATGCAGGAACCGTGGCTTGGTCCACCATCGTCTCAGTGCTCCTTCTTCCTTGCAGAGAGACAATCTGATGGGCTCCTTGTCTGCTGCTGCTTGAATTGCTGGCCTCTGGAGTTGGCCAGTGGTGTTGGCCCCTTGAACGGTTCTTTGAACAGTTGCTCTTCGCTTCATTCGTCCTCCTGCCCAATGGAATGGTGATTGCCCAGGAGAACAGACAGTCACCCGTTATCCCTTCCTTCCGCAGGGCTTCTTCAGCAGTGCAAAATGGGCTCTTGGTGTTGAACATGCTTATCAACAATCACAAGGGTCTGGCGGAGCAGCTGGGAAACTGTGACCTCCACTCGGTCCTACAGAACTGCTGCCGCTCCGGCCAGAGCTCCAACGAGATGCTGGCGCGAATAGTGCTCAACCGCCTGGCTGAGCATAAGCTGACCCTGAGCCAGGAGAACGCAGGTAGGGATTGCATCTGTGCTCCAGATATCTAACCCTCCTTTGCATTTCATTGTCAATTTGAAGTGTGCAGTGCCAAAGGCTTTGCTGTATTTCCATCAGTTAGTTATTTCCAAACTCTGCCTTGAGAAATGGGAAAAGCATAGACCTGGAATGCCTTGGCTTCTTCGCTTGCGCATTCATCAAGTCCCAAACCCTTACAACCCAGGGGAATAGTAGTATGCTTTGTCACCTGAACTTTCTAGAGCACCTTGTGCATTGGTGCTTCTCATCCATGAACTTCCTTTTCACAGTGAAACTCTTACCAGTCCGTACCTTCTCCATTTGCTCCTGTTAGGAGCTTTAAAAGGGAAGAGGTCAGAAGCACTATGTCCCTCAGGCTCTGATTCGTCCAACCTCTTAGTTACTGGGTCATGATCACCATCTAAGGTTCTCCAATTGCTCTTTTAAGGGGATGTTGTTTTGACTCCCGGGGGCCTTGTCGTTCCTCTCTCTTTCTTTCCCCCTCCTCAGATCCTGAGGCTACCTTTGAGCTCAAGGACATGGATGTACCAGCACTGCTGAGCAGCCTCCGTGACACCAGCTTTTCAAAGGAGGTAGTGCTGGCCCTGGAACGCTGCCTTTGCGATGAGGGTGTTGGCCCCGAGGGGGAGGGCTCTGAGCTTTTGCCAGACCGTGAACACTTCTTGCTTCTGCTGAAAACCCTGGAGCAGCTGGGAGCGGAGAAGTCTGTGCAGCTGGGGGTGTTGAGGTAAGGCCGAAATGAGCAGAAGCACAGGTGGGCCTGAAGAGGAGATGGTGGAAGAGGAGAAGAGCAGGCCAAGGGGATGGGGCTGAGAGACATTGCGAGGTTAGCGTTGTGGAGTGGGGGCGGGAAGAGGGTTTCACTGTCATGGAGTGGACCTTTTAGAATAGTGCTTGGGCATGGAGGATATAGCAAAAGCAATGTGTCTTGAACAGTATTTTCTCAAAAGGGAGCATTTTGCCCTTCCTGTGGAAGCTTAGCATGGGAGTTTGAGAAGTGGGAATGAGCCCCGTGGGGCAGAGTGGTAAGCTGCAGTACTGCAGTCCAAGCTCTGCTCACGACCTGAGACCGTTCCCAATGGAAGTCAGTTTCAGCCAGCTCAAGGTTGACTCAGCCTTCCATCCATCCAAGGTTGGTAAAATGAGTACCCAGCTTGCTGGGGGTAAAGCATAGACGACTGGGGAAGGCAATGGCAAACCACCCCATAAACATAGTCTGCCTAGAAAATGTTGTGATGTGATATCACCTCATGTGTCAGTAATGGGGGACTTGAATGGGGGACTTGCATGAGGGACTACCTTTACCTTTTATCTTGAGAAGTGGGAAAATATTGGGAAATAATGTAAATGGCTGGTCTTCATGCAGCCCTGCAAGCCTGGAATTGAGCATAGAAACTGGAGTAAGCAATTAGCTGTATTGACACAATACACTGCAGGTTATAGTCAGCCCCCCCCCCCCCCAATCCTTGGTTGCAAGTTGGGGAGCTTTGGAGATTCCTGAGCCTCTGTAGATAGAGCTTGCTGAAAATTTGGGACCATGGTCTTGAGAAGTTCTCCCAAGACCACCAGGTTGAGAAGTTCTGTAGGTAGGTGGCATGTCTAAGGAACACAGTTTCTATGCGAACAGAATCAGGAAGGAGAAAGCTTGCTGTGTTGTCGTGGTTGTCAGAGCATTTTGTGCAGTCTTCAGGCTAGATTTATGACAAGATGCCTTATGAACAGTTTGGGAATTGTCTGGCGAACATGACTTGTGGAGGAGTTCTAATAGTATGACGTTCCTGAGCGTGTTAAAGTAAATAAAAGGTCTTGTCTTGAGGGGCATGATTAGGAATGTAATGGACTCCATGGTTATTAAGCAGTGGGTATGGGGGTGTCCAGACAGCACTGGACTGAGTTTGCTTCTCCTTTAACCCTCCTTTCCCTCTCTGTTCCAGGATTTTGAATAAGTTTTTGGACAGTTCCCAGGAGGACGTGTTGCCCTGGCACGAGTGCATTAAGCCCTGTCTGTCTTCTATGAGTGTCCACAGCAGTGAGCGGGAGGTGAGGGACTCGTTGGAGTGTTACCCAAAAGACCTGAAAGTAGGAGGCACTGCCGAAAGCCGCTGTGGAGACCATTTAGGAAATGCTAGTGAGAGAGCAAATATTTATGGAGTTGTAGCTTCCAAATGCATTGCAGGTAGCGCAAAGTGCTCCTGGTCCCTGCCTGCAAATTCCAAAATGAAAGTAACGCTAGAGAAGATGCTGAAAAATCTGTGATCCGAGAGGTGGTTGCAGTGTGGTAGCCATGCAGAGGAGGAAGGAATAAAGCTCCTCTCCTTTTCCTGTGCTACCCCAATTTAAATCCAGACTGGCTTTAAACATGTCTAATTAAAAAATCTTGTCTGGCCACTAAAATGTGTTGGGAGAAACTCATAGCTGAGTCTGTCATGGGTCAGGAGAGCTGAGGCATCAGCGATGTGTGTTTCATACGCAAGCTGACATACCAGCCCATGCAATAGCATGACAGCTGTCCATCATTACGTTTGTCCAGCCACTTTTCTGGTCACCCGTGGTGAGCAAAAATATGATTCTGGCAACTAGATGGGATAACAAAAATGGGTCCTCTTTTATTTTTAAGTCTGAGATGGCTGATCTTGGCATGTGTGGGCTATTAATTTTTTTTTCTGTAGCTTGTAATTATTTTGGCCTTGAGCTGTTTTAGTCTTGCATCTTTTAGGTTGCCCCACATCAATTTCCTAGCCAGATTCAAAGACTGTAGAAACATAGCTGGGTGGAAGTAAAGAGCAGGCCAGTTAGCACTCTGCCTTCGATGTGCTGGTGGTACCTCCTTTTAAATGGTTCTTGTGGGTTATTCGGGCTGTGTAACCATGGTCTTGGTATTTTCTTACACAGCCCGGATAACCCACAAGAACCAATGAACTCTGACCGTGAAAGGCTTCGACAATACTCCTTTCAAATATTTATATGCTGGTCAAAAAGCCACATATCTCTCTCGAAAGAAATATGAGGCACCCTGCACAAGAAAGATTTCAGGGAGAGTATGATCCATTATTTTAATGCCTCCCTCCCATGGACAAGAACAATCTTAAGATGTGTGGTCTTGAGAAATGAGAGCTGTTCTACTGCAGGCTCCCACACAGCTACCCTCTGAAACCTGGAGGATAACAGTAAAATGATCCACTGGAGAGCTGTCTCATATTACCTAATTTTTATTCTGCTTTTCCTCCAAGACATCACCAACACTTCTATGAGACAGGGAGGCTGGTCCAAGATCACCTAGTGAGCTTTGTGTCTGAATAGGAATGTGAACTTGAGTCATCCCATTCTTTGTCCACCAGTGTGCCACTGAACGAAAACCACCTTGTGTGTGTGTATGTGTGTGAGTGAGTAAGCAGTCTCAGTGGACACTAGCCCTGTACCTTAGCTGCTGTTGCATCTCTGTCTACAGGTTGTGCAGGAATTTATCCGTTTCCTGCATCGTCTGGCCACCACCAACAAAGACTGTGCAGTAGTGATGTGTCGCGTCGGCACGAAGGAAGCATTGACGAAAGCTATGGACAAGCATAACTCCAACCTGTTGCTAGTGACAGAGCTGCGTGATCTTGTGACGGACTGTGAGAAATACGCCAGCCTTTATAAGAAGATGACGACCAGCATCCTGGCTGGTTGCATCCAGGTGAACCTGATACCTTTGGGGATGTAGGTGCGGCAAGCCGAACAACAGATAGTGTGCTGAGAACCAGCCCTCTGGCTAGCTGCACCTGGTGTAAACCAGAGCAAGCTGAGCTGAGATAAGGGACCAGTGCAGCAGAAGTGGTGCTCTGTAGAGTTTGGGAAGTCCTCTTTTCTCCTCTAAAATGGATTGAGTGATTTGCTCAGCAGCTGCACTCACAAATATTCGTATTCTGAGGCTCTTCGGTCAATTTGGATTGCCAGAGTTGGTGGGGTGAGAAGCAGGTGAGTTCCATGTTCTCAGTTAATGCCTTTGTTTGTCCCCGTAGATGGTCTTGGGTCAGATAGAGGAACACAGGCGTAGCCACCAGCCTATCAACATCCCCTTTTTTGATGTGTTCCTGCGCAATCTTTGCCAGGGTGAGTGATCTGTGCATTTCTGAAAGGAACGAGGAAGGTGCGGGGAGTTCATCCCCTACAAACCTGTTTGGGTCGTCCCTGGCTCTCTTCAACTCCAGATTCTTTTGCCTAGGGTCCAGCGTGGAAGTGAAGGAAGACAAGTGTTGGGAGAGAATGGAAGTCTCCTCCAACCCACATCGGGCCAGCAAGTTAACAGACAGGAATCCTAAAACATACTGGGAGTCAAATGGCAGCACTGGATCCCACTACATCAATGTTTATATGCATCGGGGAGTGGTAGTCAGGTGAGTCCAAGTGGAGATCGCTTGGGAATCTCAGGACAAGTAGAACTGGGGCTTTCCAATGAAGTAGGGTGGACAGTGCTTGAGGGGTGATGCATTTGGCAACTCAGGGCAAGGGCAGGCTGAGGTGTTGGTTGCCTTGTGAGTGATTCTTTGGGGGATGGAGATATGAGAGTTGGGACTTTGTAGTGTGGTGGAAGATAAGTGCTTCCAGTCTTCAAGGCAGATTGCCTCTCCTTTGTGCAGATGCTGGGATTTTGCCATTACCTTGGCTCAAACACTGAGTGTATATTATCTCTTTTGCTGCAGGCAGATGACTTTGCTTGTGGCCAGTGAGGATTCCAGCTATATGCCAGCTCGGATTGTGGTCATGGGACGGGAGAATGCGTCCAGCATCACTACTGAGCTTAATACTGTGAGTGCCTCGGCCTTCTTCTAAAGCTGACCTTGACGGTGAAATTCATGAGTTGGGAGGCTTTGCACTGAAAATTCTACACCCTGTTGAAATTGAGCCTTAGAGCATGTGCTTGTACAGATATCTGATAGTAATGTTGATTTGTGCAAAAATGTACACAATTCTTACATGCATCCATTGCTCATCTGTTGGCATGGTTGGAAAATAGGTCTCAGAGGCTCTTGCTCTGCTTGCTTGCAGATGTATATTGTAGCTCTTCTGTCATCAGAAGAGATGATGAATGTTACTTACCAGTGGCTTCAGCCCTTTAAAAGTTTCAGGGTAGCAGAAGGGTGATACATGAAGAGTTGAGGGGTGTCCCTCCATGGTGATGTTATCAATGATGCAGGGACATTGTGAGTGAGGTTGTAGTTTGGCAGACATTTCCCCTTTCTTTAGGCTAGCTGTGCTGTGATCTTTGTGCCTGTTTGTATTCAGAGCCATGCTGAGTTGTTTAGACTGGTGTCTGACCAGAATTTAAGATAATATTTCAGGGAATATCAGTGACTAGAGATGGTCTAGCAGTAGGCAGCCAGCCTACTGATTTTTGGTCACCCTTGCCAATTGATGCCTTCGGGAGTATTTTGAGAAATCATGCACGTGCTCTCTCCTGAGAATGGGAAATTCTTTACTTTGTAATAGTGTACAAAAGCTGTGTAACATTTCCCTGCCCCTAAAAAGGTGGATGTCCTGTAGCCTGCCACCGAGTTTGAGTAGATCTCTGTCCTGTAGCTTTTGTACTTTGTGCCAGACATGGCTCTAATTTCATTTAATCTCCTGCCTCATTTATTTATGAGGAGTATGTTTCCTGAATGTCGTTCTTATAAGGTAAGCCACATGTCCTTGCATTCAATACAGTTGTGTGAGAGGGGCTCTTGTTCAGCGAAAAACTCCATGGTCTCTTTCTGCGAGCGCAGTGATTTCTTCCTGCATTAGAAATTCTGTATTATGGTAAGGGCTCGATCCTCCTCCTTTCTCTCAACAGGTAAATGTCCTACCTTCAGCCAGCAGGGTGGTTCTTCTGGAGAACATGATCCGCTTCTGGTCCATCATACAGATTAAAATCAAGCGTTGTCAGCAGGTACACTGAATTCTGTTACTCACTGCAGCAAAGCAAGCCATTTAGGAGCTTCACTTTGCTGGCCCTGAGGCTTTTCTGCATGTTAAAAGCACTTTGGTTCTTTAGTTTGAGGTGTGTCATTCAGAGAGGATTGACTGGAGCAGGATTTGCAAGTATATTGTGCAGGAAGTGGAGGTGGGGGGCACCCTGAGACTGTGTGGCAAAGGCCCATGGATGCAAACACTATGCAGGATATTACTTGCCTCCAGGTAGAGAACTGCCTTAAGTGTGAGAGCCCCGTGTTCTCTTGCAGGGTGGCATTGACACACGTGTGCGTGGCATCGAGGTGCTGGGCCCCAAGCCCACCTTCTGGCCCATCTTCAAGGAGCAGCTGTGCCGGCGCACATTCCTCTTCTACACCACCAAGGCACACACCTGGTGCCAGGAAATCTCAGAAGACCGGAGGCAGCTGCTGCAGCTCTTCAACAGGTATCCTCGTCCTTCCTCCGGGAGCTGCCCTGGGAGCCTCATGCCTAGGTGGCAGGGAGGGAGGGAGGGGTCTCACCCACCTCTTGCGCCCAGGCCACGGGATGAGCAGGCAGGGCTTAGCAGCCTTGCAAGCGGAGATTCTCCCTGCTCAAGTGGCGATTCCCAGCACCTGCTCCCTTGTCAGTCTTTATCCACCAATTGTCCTAAGAATCCCTTCCCTACGTGGGCCATTGGAAGTGCCCCCATCTCTTGCCTTGTGCATCCCTTCTCCAATCCAGATGTGCCAGCAGCCAGGGGTTAGCCAGGCTTTCCTGCACAGTAATACCTCATGCAGCACCTCCTTGACCTTGCAGGCTGAACAGCGCTCTGCGCCACGAGCAGGAGTTTGCTGACCGCTTCCTTCCCGACGACGAGGCTGCTCAGGCCCTGGGCAAGACCTGCTGGGATGCTCTGATCACCCCCTTGGTGCAGAGCATCACCTCTCCAGGTACTGGCTCTCCTTCCTGGCAAGGCCCCCTGGCTGCCACGGTGGCCCATCCTTCCTTTGGCTGACTCGGGTTCTTCCTGCCCTTCCAGACCCCAGTGGGATCAGCCCCCTGTCGTGGCTTCTGAGCCAGTATCTGGAGAACCTGAAGGCAGCTGCAAGAGCCAAGAGACCAGCCGCCATATTCAACTCCCGCGTACGGCGACTGAGCCACCTGCTGGTGCACGTGGACTCCAGCGGCCCTGAGCCCGAGGAGCTGAAGGCCCCTGTGAAAGCCAGTGAGTGTCGTCCCATGGGGTGGGCGGGCCAGTGGCAGAAAGGGCGAGACTTCCCTTCAGAGCGGAAGACAGGAGGGTAGTGGGGGGGGGGGAGCCCCTGAAGGCCGGGAAGGTTCTGTTGCCTCCAAAATGGCAGAAGCAAGAAGACCGTTTGTGGCTGGGTTGGGGGGCTCTGTAGGGAAGAATGGAAACTGGGAGTGGGGCGTGCGATTCTAGTGGGCAGAAGGGAATCCCTGTTTTCACTCAGAGCCCCCACCAAGTTTTCAAAGCCCAGTAAGACTGAGGTGTGTGTCAGCTGCGCTGTTTGATGACCTTCGTTCCCTGCCCATACTCTGTTGTGCCCACTTTGCAGATGGGAAGAATGGGAAGAACAAGGAGTCGAGTTCTGGGGCTGCCAAGCCAGTGGAGAAGAAAGCCTGCAGCACGACTGGCATCACGCAGTGCTGGAAAGGGGTGGTCCAGCAGCAGGTGCGTGTGGGTGCAGTGGGGTATGGGGCAGAGCTTGTGGGGGGACCCCTTGCCCAGATGCACAGCCTGTTGATGCAGGTTTGTGTTTTCATGCTGGCCCCTTCCCTAACAGGCTGTCAACACCCACTAGAGCATTGTTCACGTGTTTTGGGATGTGTGTGTGTGTATTAGGGAGCTGTTGGGTGTTCCTTTCCCTGCCCTGCTGAGGAGATCAGAAACCCTGAGGCTGTACAGTGGGGCCGGAGCTCTGTGGGGAAGAGCCTTCTGGGCACCAATCCTTGTGTGATGCTGGTGACTTACAGGGCTGGCCCAAGGGGTTTTGGTGCCCGAGGCGAACTATGACGTTGGTCTCTCCCACCCCCCATTCATCATACATACACAAACATAATGACCCGGCTCATTCCAAGGGCTGCAGTCATAAGCATGTTTCCCTGGGTGTAAATCCCATTGAACATAGTGGAACTTAGTTCTGAGTAGATATAGTTATTTATTTGTTTGTTTGTTTATTTGACATAACCTGCCCTCCCCAGCAAGCCGGCTCAGGGTGGGTAACATCATTAAAACACAACAACAGGATACACAATCCCCAATAAAATCAACAATAAAACTCTAAAACCCTAAACACAATGGTGCACAAATTCTGAACAAACTGTAGGCACCATACAGTGGCAACCGTTCAGATTATATTATTCCCACTCAAGGGAGGGAAGGGGAGGGAGGCTAGTAAAGATTGTGTAAGATGGTATAGCTGATATAAGCAGCTGTCCTCAGTTGTAGACCTAGAGGAATACTGATTTGGCTCCTTCTCTGCCTGCTACCCGGGACCCCTGGAACTGCCTCTGGCTGTTTTGGCATCCCCCAGCTCTGGCACCCGAGGTGATTGCCGGGGTTTGCCTAGTAGACTGGACCACCCTGGTGACTTAGCTGGGGCTTATTTTTATGTTAAAGGTTCTTCCCCCATCTTGTCGCCCTCCCATGGGCTCCCTGGGCAGTTTGAAAGCCAATGAAAATATCAGTTACAATACACAAAAAAAAAAAAAGAGAGAGAGAGAAATATAGAGGGAAAACACTGGAAACCGGCTTTTTTCTTTTCCTGTTTCCAAAACTGAAAAGTCATAAAATCTGACTTTTCCCAGGCTGGCGGTTGTCATTTGTCCCCCACAGAAGCCTTGCTGAACAGGAAGGGCCTTAGGAACATCCGGAAAGTCTTCATGGGCCACTAACAGGCTTGCCTCTGCTTCTGCCCAGGTGAAGCGGTTCCTGGAATCCTCCTGGCAGGACCCAGACTTCGTGGAGCAATATTGCAACATCTACCAGCGCCTCCGCACTGCCATGGAGGAGCTCTTTGGGCAGCAGATGTGCTTCATGCTGGCCCTGCGCCAGGGCTTCTCTGGGGGGCTGCTGCAGCTCTCCTTCCTGACTGCCATGCACGTGAGTAAGGGCTGCTAGGGCTTGGCGTCGAGGGTCTGGGCCTCTCCCTGGAATTTAGCCACTGGGAGGAGTGAAGTTGGTCCTGACCTTGGTCTCTTCTGAGGTCCCTTACTCCAGGCCCAGCCATTAACCTTCCCTTGTCTCCTGCAGTTCCAGGGGTTTCTCTGCCTTCTCCAGGCCCCGTAAGTGAGCACAGACTCCCGTACTCTCTTTCCTCCTGGGCTTCAGGCCCCAGGGAGATTGTGGCAGCCCCTTCTGTGGAGTTCTTACTGCTTGTTTGGTGGGAGGAGTTCCTTCCTTCTCCTGTCTCTCTCTGGTTCACCTGGCTTCTCCTGCTCTGTGGCCTCCAGGTGAGCGAGCAGTTTGCCCGTTACATCGATGTGTGGCTCCAGAAGAGCTGGGCAGACTCGGGCAACGTGGAGACCCTGCGGCGCCTGCAGCGGAGCCTGGAGCCGGTCCTCTTCCTGTCCGGTCTGGAACTGGCCAACACCTTTGAGCACTTCTACCGGTGAGACCTTTGGGGTAGGGCAGAGATGCAGGATGTGGTGGTGGGGGAGAGGAGGAAGGCAGTAGGCGGGGCATGCTTGGGAAGTGTTGGCAAAGCGCCTCCATGGGATGAATGGTGACAGATTCAGCCATTGGGATTCCTTCAGGGGAAGGGGTGTGGAAGGGAAAGGGTCTGTGGTCCGGGCTGTGGCTGAGCAAAAGGCCCATGGCCCTTCCTTGTTTCTCCAGGTACTACCTGGGCGACCGGCTCCTGTCCCAGGGCAAGACGTGGCTGGAGAGTGCTGTGGTGGAGCACATCGGGCTCTGCTTCCCCAACCGCTTCCCTCAGCAGATGCTGAAGAACCTGAGTGAGCTGGAGGAGGAGCAGCAGCAGTTCCACCTCTTCCAGCTGCAGCAACTGGACAAGCACCTGCTGGAACTGGATCAGGATGGAAAATACGAGGAAGAGGAGGAGGAGGAGGGAGAGGTGAGCAGAACGGGAGGGAGGGGCTCTGCAAAGACCCAGTTCTCAGACCCTCGGCTGCCATGCCCTCTTCCCCGGCATGTGTCCCCAGTGCCTTGGGACCCCGTGGTGTCCTTCAGAGCCTCAGTCTGGACACTGGTTCTGTTGCTCTCCCAGGTCATGGAGGAGGAGCCGCACAGTCTGGAGGAAGAGCCGGAGGTGAAGGTGCTGGCTCTGTCTCCCCGCTGCTGGACCGTCTCCCCGCTCTGCTACCTGGAGGAGCCTGCCAGATTTTTCCCACCATCCCTCAGTCAGCACTTGGGCAGGTTTGCTGACTTCTATACCCAGAGTGAGTGTGGGGCTATCAAAGTTCTGAGAGGGTGGTCCGTACAGGTCCCCGTGCCTTCCTTGGGCTTGGCTGATCGTGGACAAATCAATGGTACTGGAGCTGTAGGCTGAAAAATGGGGAAGGGTCCCAAAACCAGGAAATGGCCGGTACTGAACACCCCACAGTCTTTCTATGCCCAGGTCCAGAGAGGCAGTGTTGAAGGTTTCTCTTTTCAGAGGAGAGGTTCACTGTGGCATCTTACAGACCCCCCCCCCCCAAAGACACACATACATACACACATGTGTTGGGGCCAGTGCAGATCCTGCCCCCATACTACGGTATCTTGTCCTTACATGGTGGTTGAGAGAGGATTGTTGTGCTGCCGGGAGGGGAGTTAGCCTAGCCGTGGGACAGAGGCTTCTCATATTTTTGCCCTACCCTTTTGGCCAGTAACCCTGAAGTGTGATAGGAGCTGGTGTCTTGGTGTCCCTGGCACAGAGAGAGGCCACAAGGGAGTGGCAGAGCATGTGCTGTGCAGTGCTGTGCAGCAAGTCCCACGTTCAGTCCTGTGAGAAGGAGCTTGGTTAGGTGGGCAGAGGCTCTACCGGAGACCTGGGAGAGCTACAGCCAGGCAGAGTAGAGGGCAGGGAACTAAAGAGACCGATGGGCTGACAGTATGAGACGGCTTCAAATGGTGCATCCTTTGTGGGATCTAGTTCCAGCCTGGATTTTGAAGGCTTGGAGAACCGGGGGGGGGGGGTGGTGGAGGAGGAGGAGTGAGGAAGTACGAGCCCCACTTGTGGCGTTTTCCCTGACCGAACCTTTTTCTTGTTCAGGTCAGAGCCGTTTTGGGCTGCAGCACACGAAGCCACGGCGTTTGCAGTGGACGTGGCTGGGCCATGCGGAGCTGCGTTACCAGGGCTGCATCCTGCACGTGTCCACCCTGCAGATGTACATCCTTCTGCACTTCAACGCTGCCGAGGTTCTGCCTGCCTTGATTCTCTCTTCATTTCACTGTGTCTTTGTGTGGCTTTCAGGATTGTCAGTGTAGTCAGAGCACAGAAAAGTGGTGTCATGATGGAACGATGAGATCAAGGATTCGCTCCCCATTCTGCTGCAGTACTTACCAAGTGACTTTGGGCCTCTCTCACCCTTTCAGTTTAAATCATCTCACAGGGTTGTTAGGATAAAGTGAGTAGGACAGCCACGTATACCCCTTATAGTTCTGTGGATGTAGGAAGAAGAAAATAGAATGGGGTAGACAAGACCCTCTCTATGAAGTTAATGCGGTAGTGTTTGAGTTCTGCAACATGGAAGACACGATCCATTCTACTGCTGGACATGTTTTGGTGTGGGCAATTTCTATATTGTGCACATTTGCACTTTGTCATAACTTTTGCTTGACTGTGGGGCTCACAGGGGACATCGGCTCAGTAACTGTTGGTCTTCCATCTGTTTTTGTCCGGGGATATTGCCACGGTCACCATAGACTTGGGCCGTAAGTGACCACTGGATCCTGCTGCATCTTTTTTTATGGCCAGAGAATTCAGTGAGAATGTTTTAGATTTGCAGAATCCAAGAAAGCCTTATATCTTTTGCTTTTGTGCATTGCTGGAATTTCTGTGTACTCCCTACTTAATGATGGTGCTTAAATGGTAGCATGAGCTGGGCCTGTGTGCATTATATTGGGGATCTCGGTAGGAGCTCTTGTTGTCAGTGCAAGTAATTGCCTGTATTTTTGCTATTTCTGGGGGAGACTGTGGGAATCCCCCTCCAAGGGACATCTTAGCATTCCTCTTTGGCCTCTCTCTACATAGTAACCTTTTCTTGCTTTCCCTATTGGTCATAGGAAGTTTCTGTGGAGGCATTGTTACAAGCCACTAATCTCTCCCCTGCCCTCCTTGGACATGCCCTGAAACCTCTGACAAAGGAGAATGGTATCTTGTCCCATAATCACAGTAAGTATAGAGAGGCTTCCAAAGAGATTGGGGGGTGGCAGGGGGAGGAGATCCATTTTGGGATGTTTGTATGACCCTGGCCTGTGAAGTAGGTGGGGTTTTTCCCATCAGTTAACTTCATGGAGCAGTTGACCAGGCCAGGTCTCATGGAGGCCAATATGCTGTTAATACAAGAAACTGGAGAGAGCCCTGATGCCGAAGACCTTGTTTTTTGGTTCTAGGTGTCTTGAGGCTGAATGAGGGGACATTGGCCCAGGCGTCTGGCCAGCGCCTATGGCTGTTGCCCAAACAGACATACTTGAATGTGGAGGAGAATGAGGGCAGTGCTCTAGAGAAGAAGAGGAACATCATCTGCTGCCTCCTTATCCAGATTCTGAAAGAGGAAAAGGAGATACACATTGACAATCTGGTGTTCAGGGTATGGACCGCAAGGCCTCTGATCTTTGTGATTCAGTCCAATTGCCAAGCCAAATCAGGATTAAGTTGCTTTTCTGCCTCTCTCAGGTGATCGATGCCTGCCAGAAATGGGAGTCCAGCTCAGCTCTGAAATTCTTGAGCTTTTCCTGCAGCAGCACTGACGTCCTGTCCTGTATTCTTCACCTGCTAAGTCAGGGCTACATCCGGCGCCAGGAAGACAGCCCTCAGCTCTTGGAGTACGTTTCTGCAGAGCCTTCCACGCCTCACCGGGGCCAGGCCCAGCTCATTTTTCAGAATGCCGATTGCCAGAACAGGAAAACCCCTTGTGGCACGGATGCTGACAACAAATTCTCTCCTTTCAGGTAACGTAGATAAATGTCAAGTGCGCAGCAGGAGCAGGACCCTGTCGATGTGCTATTGACACGGCTTTTTCCTCTGACAGATTAGATACCTTCAGCCTCGGCATGGAAGAAGTGCTCATGGAGACAGTGCTGTTGCCCAGAGGACGCACAATGAGCCAAGAAGAGGTGGAGGTGCTGATGACCCAGACTGTACAGAGGGTCTCCGATACTCTGAGTTTGTCTGCAGACATAGCCCAGCACTTGCTTATACACTGTAAATGGAATGTTGATGTGCTCATCCAGCGCTATACGGAGGACCCGGAGCTGCTGCTGTTTTCCTCAGGGTTGCAAGTGCGAAATCCCCAGCCACCCTTGGACCCTGTTACCCACTGCCCAGTATGTGTGAATCAGCTGACTCCAGAAGAGAATTCGCCTGTTCTCTGTTGCATGCACTACTGCTGTAAGGTGAGGATTGACTCCCTTTCCTCTCTGGATGGTAGATACTGGGCAGGAAGGGGTACTCTTTTTCCTTTCCCCTCCAATCTTCTGAGCAGTTCTGTGCATTAGAAACTGTGGAGGTGTTCTGTGCCCCTGCTTTTCCCTTCAATTATTCACATGCTTGTATTTATGCTTCTGGTCTGTGTTCTCACCCTGTTTAAGAATATAAGAGCAGCTCTACTGGATCAAATCTGTGGTCCATCTTGTTCAGCATTCCTTTTTGCTCAGTGGCCAACCAGGTGCCCCTAGAAAGCTGACAAGCAGGGGATGGAGTTTTTTCTCCCTCTCCCATAATACTAGAACACGGGGTCATCTGCTAAAGCTGGAGAGCGAGAGAGTCAAAACAGATAAAAGGAAATATTTTTTTCACACAACGCATAGTTAAATTGTGGAACTCCCTGCCCCAGGATGTAGTGATGGCTGCCGGCTTGGAGAGCTTTAAGAGGGGAGTGGACATATTCATGGAGGAAAGGGGTATTCATGGCTGTTAGTTAGAATGGATACTAGTCATTCTGCATACCTATTCTCTCTAGTATCAGAGGAGCATGCCTATTATTTTGGGTGCGGTGGAACACAGGCAGGATGGTGCTGCTGCAGTCGTCTTGTTTGTGGCTTCCTAGAGGCACCTGGTTGGCCACTGTGTGAACAGACTGCTGGACTTGATGGGCCTTGGTCTGATCCAGCGGGGCCTTTCTTATGCTCTTATGTTCTAACCCCCCTCCCCGTTGTTGGCTCCAAACATGAAACATTTAGTCATTGGGTCTTTTAGACAAAAGACCAAGACCACGGTTACACAGCCCGGATAACCTACAAGAACCTTTTAGACATTATTGGACCTCTCCTCTGTGACTTTGTCTTAATCCCCTTCCAAGGCCAACTAGTGGCTATCACTCCCTCCTATGGCAGTGAATTCCACCCGTTAATTACTTTGTGAAGAAATACTTTCTGTTATATTTTGATTCAAATGAATAAACCAATATTGTCACTTTTTGAGAAGTGGCATCTAATGGTATCCCTGAAGAGTTTACAGATTTGAACCAGGTGGCTTCCTTGCATTTGGGCAGCTGTCTGTGATGGTAGTATTTTGCGGAGGTCTAACCGACCTCTTCCCCCTGATGTTGATTTCAACTAGGCCTGCTGGAATGAATACTTGGCAACTCGGATTGAGCAAAACCTGATTCTGAATTGCACGTGTCCCATCTCTGACTGCCCTGCACAACCCACTACTGACTTCATCCGCTCCATCATTTCCTCTAAAGAGGTCATTGCCAAGGTAATTATAATCAGTTAAGGGATAAGGTTTGAGTTCCTGCTCTGTATTCATGGTGATTATATATTTACAAAAGGGCAGCCCTTGTCATGAGAACGTGTACTTTCTTCTGTAGTCTGGAATCTGTCATAACAGGCAAGGCCATTAATGTAACTTAATCCTGTGATTCTGAATTGCTCACATATATATGCCCTGACCTGGATGGCCCAGGCTAGCCTGATCTCGTCAGATCTCAGAAGCTAAGCAGGGTCAGCCCTGGTTAGTATTTGGATAGGAGACCACCAAGGAATACCAGGGTTGCTGTGCAGAGGAAGGTACTGGCAAACCACCTCTGTTAGTCTCTTGCCATGAAAACCCCAAAAATGGGGTCGCCATAAGTCGGCTGCGACTTGACGGCACTTAACACACACACACATATATATTTGTTTATTTAAATCATTTCAATGCCACCTTTCCACCCAAATAGGGTCCCCAAGGTGGCAAAAAATCAAAACATTAAACCATTTCGTCATTAAAGCAACATTTAAAATAAAGTATATATAAAATAATTCAATAAAAACAGTTGAACACACATAGCACCACAACATGGGAGGAGGGCCAGTAATGTTTATTTGGGGGGCGGGTATTCCAAACAAAATGAAAAAGTCTTCACCCACTGGTAAGAGACAGCAATAGAGGGAAACAGATGAATATCCCTTGGGGAGGAAGTTCCAAAGTTTCAGTGCCATGGCTGAGAAGGATCTTTCTTGGGTTGCCACCCAGCTAGCTTCAGATGATAGAGGCACCTGAAGCAGGGCTTCTGAAGATGTCCGGAGTAGGCAGGTAGATTCATATGGAAGAAGGTGGTCCTTAAGGTCCATTACAGTTCATATGGCTTGTTGGAACTACCTTGCTGTCCACAGAACACCACCATTTGGATTACTTCCTTGAGGCATCTGGAGCAGTTTGTTCTGCAGATACTTGCTTGCTGCTCTTGTTGTTACATGCTGTGTTCTGGACCCCATGGGTAGATGTGGCAGATCCTGTTTTCATGCAGAACTGTATTAACTAGCCTTTTGGTCCCTTCACCACATGTTGTTGGGCCTGGACATATTCTGAGCACTAAAAATGAAATTAAAATCCTTTGCTAGTAATCCAGTTCTTATACTAAGGGCAGTTGAATTCTCTGTTTTTAATATAGTTGTCAAATAAGACATAGTTGCTTAAGTTTGCATCATTTATTCTGGCTGTGCCAGTTAGAAAGAAAGTGGTATACAGGGCACTGGTTTCTTTCCCTGATCAATGGAAACTCGAGGGAATGCCCACATGCACACACCCTTTGAAGTTCTGAGATGCTCCACATATTTTCAAGCCTACATTGAAAGCTTTAAGAGTTATAAACTTGTCATTTTGAAAGAAAATTAAAGTTACATTAAGCCCTTTGTAATGGCCCAGGCTAGCCTGATCTCATCAGATCTCAGAAGCAAAGCAGAGTCAGCCCTGGTTAGTATTTGGATGGGAGACCACCAAGGAAGTCCTGGGTTGCTGTGCAGAGGAAGGCACTGGCAAACCACCTTTGTTAGTCTCTTGCCTTGAAAACCCCATAAAGGGGTCGCCATAAGTCGGCTGCAACTTGACAGCACTTTACACACACACAAAATAGATTAGGATATGTAATTCTATGCCCAGTATCAAATGTTGTGGTACCTGATGTAATTATGAAATCTCAAAATGTGCACAGCCCTGTTTTGGGTCTGTCAAGGAGATTGTTTCTTATTTCACGAAGGCACTGTAACAAGTCTTTATTAACATGCAGTGTTCTGACTGACTTTCATGTTGAATGTCTTCATCGTGAACAGATATGCATTTGAAACAGAAAGCCTGCATAAGTAGTTGGGGTTAGGGTATTGGGGTAATTGTTTCCTGAGGGGAATACAAAACAGGCCTTTGGGTTTAGTTATCTCTCTGTTCTGGGACTTGGAATTGCTTTTGTTTGACTTCTTAGAACAAATTTCAGGATTAAGTCATAAAAAGGGAAACTGCTTGCCCATATTTCCTAAACGAGAGCTTGTTCTTGTGGCTGTCAGCCCATATTCTGAGGTTGTAAAGAGCTGAACTATCGTGTCAAAATAAGCATGTGAACCAAAAACATTTCAGGAGCAAAGCCAGGAATGAAGTCCGGATTTCCAAATGATCTTCTCCAAATTCCTTCTGCTCTTTAATAAACATGTCATTGTAAATTTTCAAAAGCAGCTACACTGGAATAATGGCACAGAGACTTCATGAGCTTCCATAAAGGGGCTATACAAAGACAGCTGTTGTTTATACATGGATTTATCACAGCAAATGAATTTCAGTATTAAATGAACGACCCATTATCATACAAAAGAACCCTGCGATGCATAAAAATTGTATTTTCTTAATGGATTCTATTTAACTTGTATGTTCGTTAATTGCACTAATTTGTCCATATGCCATGTTTATCTAAATCATTCTGACATTGAGGGAACTTTATCTGATATCCATTTAGTAGCAGTTAAGATTTTTGCTGTTGAAAGCATATTCCCAACTAATTATTATGTGTTAATTTTCGAATATTATATTTGTTACCAATCAGAAAAGCAAGATTCGAGTCCAGTAGCATCTAAAAGACCGACAAGATTCCCAGAGTATATGCTTCTGAAAGTCAAAGCTCCCTTCATCAGACATTTGACAAAGGGAGCTTTGACTCTCGAAAGCTTATACCTCAGAAATCTTGTTGGTCTATAAGGTGCTATTGGATTCATATCTTCCTCTTCTACTGCATTCCAACACAGCTACCCGCCTGAATCAATACAATTTCAGGATCTGGTTGTACAGCTGGTCGTAACATCAGTTATGTCTACCAAAGAAACTTCAATTTTGGGGCAGCGTTGATAAGGCAGTTATGCATAATAACAGCCTTGTTAGTACCGCACCTTCAGTGCTTCAGATCCCACCATGTAGATTTTCTTCATATTTTTTTTCTAGGTGTAACATGTATAACATTATATTTCTTTTAAATAACTCTTGGTGTAGTGAAGTTGGGACTAATTTCTTCCATTTTCCCCTCCAATAATAGAATCCCCATAAAGGTTTACCATCTTACCATAAACTTATTCCCTGTATGATACTTGGATTCCAACAATATCTGTTAGACTGTAGATAACAGCCCAATCAAATAGGCCTTGTCGTATTGGATTGGACCCTATCAAGCAGATCTTTCTCTGCCTTCTTCCAGCACCTTCTATGTTCTCCCCCCCCAAAAAGAGGTGAGGTTAGTGATTGCGGGAACGTCATGGACCAAGTGCCATGAGGCACTGGAAGCTGTCCTAAGGAGGGGGAGTTGGGCAGAATCACACCACCAACCGTTTTGTTGCTGTTTTAGAAGCCTCCTTCCTTACCACAGCACTCCCTGCCATGTGGCATTTCATCCATGAGGCTCCTTCACCACCCAGCCTTGCTTTTTTGAAATCATAAGGGGCTGCTGGGGGAAAGGGAAGGTAGGGAAGGGTCTTCCTATGTGAGTGCCTTCTGCTGACAGTTCATGGGGTCTGGACCACAGAAGAAGATAAGCCTTTCAGTTTTGGTACTAGTTAAATTATATTACTTTCTGATTATTGTCCTATACAGCCATTATTCTTTATGACACAAGAGGATCTTTCTGTATCTTTAACCGTTTAAACAGATTTCCTAAATTTGTTCCCAGTACTAAAGGAATCCAGAACAATATCGTGGCAGATACTTTAAGTGAATAAAACAAACCACCGGGTCATGTTTTAATCAAGTTTATCATCTTCACAAGATGTCCAGGCTAATATAGAACTTAGCTGAGCAGCATAAAACTATGTTGCAATATTGAGGGTCCAGAACATAACAGAAGGCAAGCCTGATGCCTCCATAGTAAACTGCTCCAAAGGACTCTTTTCCGTATCTTTTTTCTGTGGAGTCATCTTATTTGCTCTTTGTGGTTTTATTGTTCCATACAAAATTAGTAACCACTTTTCTCATGATGTGGTCCCCTTTTAAAATAAAAATTGGAGTACCATAGGTTTAAAACTAATGTTGTAGTAGTTCCAAAACTGATGTGAAATTAATTTTCAAAATATTGTCTTGCATGGCCCCCCCTTCTCTCTACAGTATGAGAAAGCTCTCTTAAGAGGTTATGTTGAGTGCTGTTCGAACCTGACCTGGTGCACCAACCCTCAGGGCTGTGATCAGATCCTCTGCAAGGAAGGCCTTGGTTGTGGAGAAGCCTGCTCAAAGTGTTCATGGATCTCCTGCTTCAACTGCAATTTTCCAGAGGTGAGGCTGAAATGAGGCTGAAGGGAAGTACTACTTCCTCCTTACAGAATAGTTACCCTGGTTTCTTGCTCTTCACATAGCTTAGGTTGTGTTTTCCTTCCAGGCTCACTACCCTGCCAGTTGTAGCCACATGTCCCAGTGGATGGATGATGGTGGATATTATGAAGGAATGACTGTGGAAGCTCAAAGCAAGCACCTCGCCAAACTCATCTCTAAGCGTTGCCCAAGCTGCCAATCTCAAATAGAGAAGAATGAAGGATGTCTTCAGTGAGTACTTTTTTTGGGGGGGGGGGGCTTTATAGCTTAAAGAGTGAGGCAAACAGGCAAGAAGGTAGTCCTCTGACCTTTTGTGGCTTTTCACGTGATGGTTGTTGTATTGATGCTGATCTGGTTTGCCATGTTGGAGTGTGAAATCCATTCTCCTTGTGCTCATCCATCTTCATGAGATGAAAAACTTGTAGGGTTTATAGGAGCAGAGAGAAGAGAACTGGACACAGGCAGGTTTTGCTTGTGGGATGTGTGAAGTATTGTAGGTCCAGTTTGGCTCTTTGCGAGAGACATCTCAGATTAGGTGGACATAATCATAGTCACTTACACGTCTAAAAGAGATAAGCAGTGGTGGCACAAGTTTTGGAAAATGTATCTTGGCATGGGGGCTGAAAGAGATTAAATTTATGTCACTCATGGGAGGAAAGGTGAAGCAGCAATTTTCACAGTCTATAAAATATAGCCCAAGAAGAAATTTTTAATTGAGAACGTCTAGCACACACACGCTGTAAAGATATCCAACTGCCAAAAGGTGAGTATTAAAAGCTTATGGCTAAGAGAAGCAAGTGTTTAAAGAGTAATTGGCCACTGTAACAGCTCCCTGTGGGAGTCTCGTAATACTAAATCCTTAAATAAAGACTGTGTAATTCTTAAAAATACAGCTTAACCATAGTTGATGCATAACATTCTTCCTTGGGGGCTTCGATGGCTAAACATATGACGTTGTAGTTACGTATGGCATTAGCCAGACTGTTCCTTTTGTGCAGTAGAGCATTCTCAGAACATTGTGTAGTGAAGAAGAGGGGTATGGCCCTTCTGGTCATTGTCCTCCTGAACCCCTCCCCAGATTGGGTGGAGCCCCTCAAACTTCCCAATCTGTGTTTTTGGAGGTAAACGTAGCTCCCAATTGGGATGGATGGGAAGGGAGTTTCAAAGGGAAAATTAACTGCAGTACAAGCTTTGTTATCTAGCACGTGCGTGGCATGGGAATTGATGGTTAATCAAATGTCCCAGACACTCAGGGTTATTTCTCTGCACTAGCCTGAGGAATCTGAGTAACCAAACCCCGCCTCTTTGGGAACACCATGGCAACTGCCCTCCATGCCTAGTTGAATCCTTTCCCCTGAGCCATGGAGCCATCCTACGCAGCTGGTATAGACAAGTGGGCCAGCTGCCTGGGAGCCCTCCGGCAGAGCTGGTTTCTGTCAGTTCATGGCAGGCAGAGGGGGAAGGAGGCATCCATGCGTGACTCCAGCAGGCCATGCTGGCTGTCAGAAGCTCAACAATGGCCAGAGTCATCAAGCTGACCCACTGGAAGTATGGGGACGGGGTGTGCTCTTGAAGGGGCAGGATATGGTGGCTGAGGGGCATGAGTGTGCCGTCAGGGTAATCACATGCCAGATAGCAAAGCCTTTGTTGTACTTAATGTACCCTGCCCTTCTCCTTTGCAAAACATCTCCCCTGCCACTGGTTAGGTAACAAACATGCAAGGTACTTCTAGCCTTCAGAAGTTTGCTTTGTGGGCTCTTGATGACAATTAAGGCAAGACAGCCACTTACTAGTCTCCGATGACTCAAATCCAAAGCTACTTTCAATAGAAAGTGGTTTAGACAAGGAACTCTTTGGTGACATGGGAGCTTGGTTACTTGGTTTGACCCAAATATAGTGAAAAATCAGAAAGCAGACCTAAATTGTACCTAAACTGTTGCTGTGAAATCCTATTCTCCTGAAATCCTAAATAAGACCTGTGGCCTTAGAAACTTCTGCCCCAAAGCTAGTCACATTGGTCTTCACCACACACCAACAGCTCTGATGATATTTCATGGCAAACCAGAGCTCTCGTTCTAGCCCTGTGGAGTTTATGGGACTAAGCTGCTAGCCATGCTCTTGAACTAACTGCTGTTCTTTATTATGTGCAGCATGACTTGTGCCAAATGTAACCATGGATTTTGTTGGCGTTGCCTGAAACCTTGGAAGCCAACCCACAAGGATTATTACAACTGTTCTGCTATGGTGAGTGTATAAGTAGAGTACAGGGCATATATGGAGTGCTGGGTTGGTCTAGGTATAACGATATCTCACTTTCCCCCTCAGGTGAGCAAAGCAGCTCGACAGGAGAAGCGTTTCCAGGACTATAATGAAAGGTGCACTTTCCATCATCAGGCGAAGGTGAGGATCACTGCCCCGCCCTTGAACCTGCATCTTACTCCCCCTTTCTTGATTCCAGGTTATCTTGTATCATGTTAGGGGTTCCCCCAACCTTTTCAGTTTGCACTTTTGGAATACCGACACAAGGTGGTGGGCGCAACCGCAAAATGGCTGCCAGAGGAGGTGGAGCCAACCACAGTGGCAGACCATGAATTTTTGCATAACTCAGATAGTATTTTGTTTATTTATTGACTTTATTTATATCCTGCCTTTCTCCCCAATGGGCACCCACAGCGGCTTATATCATTCTCCTCTCCTCCTTTTTATCCTCACAACAACCCTGTGAGGTAGGTTAGGCTGAGAGTGAGTGACTGGCCCAAGGTCGCCCAGGAAGCTTCCATTGCAGAGTGGGGATTTGAACCTGGGTCTCCTAGATTCTAGTCCGACACTTTAACCACTACACCATCCATGCATGCATGGATAGTAGGACTTCAACATTTCTGGCAGCAGCTCTGTTTAATGGATGCCTTTTAATTGACATGTTTAAAAATATTTTCTAGCACACATACACATGAGCTGAGTGTATATATCTCTAGCTCTCTATCTATCCACTTCAATTAAAAGGCAGTCTCTTTCTCCCTCTCTAAGAAACTCTAATCTAGCAGTATTTGTAGAAAAGAGCAAGAGTCCAGTAGCACCTTAAAGACTAACAAAATTTCTGGCAGTATCTGACTTCATTTTGCAGACATCTAACACACTCAAAAGGCTTCTCCCTTTAGACAAGCCTTTCTCTCATGACCCCAGACATTTTGAATCTGCACTGTTACTTTTAACAATGGCAGGTGGTACTGAAGGGTTGGTGAGAGCTCCTTGCACGTGTGCACAGTGGGAGAGACTCTGGCCAGATTTTTGATGGGAACATAAGTGATTTTTGAAAAGTGAATACAATTTGATGTAGATACTTTAAGCATATTAGCCATGCATCCCAATCTTGTTTAGTTAGAATCAAGTCCCACTGTGTTTTTAGAATATCACTCCACTATTTGCACAGGTAAAATATTTTTTATTTGATTTATACCCTGCCCTCCCTTGGCAAGTACTTTACATAAATCCACTGTCTACATTATACCATAAACTTTGAAAACCCCACCAACTTTCTAAAAGAAAAAGAAGAGTTGTTTTTTATATGCCAACTTTCTCCACCATTTAAGGAAGGTGAGGCTAAGAGTGTGCGACTAGCCCAAGGCCACCCAGCTGGCTTCATGTGGAGGACTAGGGAAACAAATCCTGTTCACCAGATTAGCCCCCGCCACTCATGTGGAGGAGTGGGGAATCAAACTTGGTTCTCCAGATCAGAGTCCACCACTCCAAATCACCACTCTTTACCACTACAACACGCTGGCTCTCGATAAATAAAAACATGTCAGGTGCCAGGAAAGGTGGTGGTGGGCGCTATGGGGCCCATGAGCGCCACGTTGAGGACCCTTGGACTGTGTAGTTCTAGTCAGTGAATGCTATTCAAGGTCTAATATAATCACCTCATTCAGTGAGGGAAAGGCTGTAGTTCTCATGCTTCTGACAGCTGAGGTTAAATGTACTGGTATCAGGAGGGTTAGAATCCCCCAGAAAGTACTTTTTAGCAGGAGAGTGGGCATGTTGCAGTTCTTTACTTTTTTTTTTACTAGTCTAAAAATGGTTTCCCATCAAATTTCAGATGGAGAAAAGGGTGTTGGGTCTCTCACTCCTCACCACCAAGTGGTGGGAAAGGTCCAAACAATTCAGCCCCCCACCAAGCAGCTGCTCAGCTGTAAGGTGATGAACCCTGTACACAAAGCAGTCAAAAAACCAAAGTGCTACAGAGCTGTAGAAGAAGAAGAGTTGGTTTTTATGTGCCGACTTTCTCTACCACTTAAGGCAGATTCAAACCAGCTTACAATCACCTTCTCTTCCCCTCCCACAACAGACACCTTGTGAGATAGGTGGGGCTGAGAGAGCTCTTAATAGAACTCTGACTAGCCCAAGGTCACCCAGCTGGCTTCGTGTGTAGGAGTGGGGAAACCAACCTGATTCACCAGATTAGTGTCCACCACTCATGTGGGGGAGTGGGGAATTGAACCTGGTTCTCCAGATCAGAGTCCACTGCTCCAAACCACCGCTCTTAACCACTACACCACGCTGGCTGTGTAGAAATATGTTCTGTCACTGTGGCATCCAACCAGTTGTGACAGTTGGACATCCTTGGCAGAGAACGCATGTTGGCTGGTCTTTGGCTACTATTAAGAAGGGAGAAAGCCAGGCAGGTTTTTTAAAGTAAGTATACTATAGTTAGTATAGAATTTGATCAGATGACTGCATTCCCCATTTATCTGATGGTTACTTCTCTATATATAAACATTTACAAATATCCATAGAGAACAGACGCCTGCTATTAATCATGCTTCACCAACTATAGTGGGCTAGAATATTTAACAGGCAGATGGTCCAAGTTCTAGTAGTAGAAACTGGCTGTGAAAGTGACTTTGCCTTTTGATTACAAAGAAGCCTGGAAGCTCTTCGTGTTATTTGGAACTTAGGTCCCTGTGCCTTGGAGCAGTCAGCCAAGTTGCCAAACGGAACAGTTGGTCTGAAACAATGCTTAACGTGAACGAATAGGGCGAGATCTTGTCCTGAAGTCGTGTGTGTGTGTGTGTGTGTGTGTGTGTGTGTGTGTGTGTGTGTGTGTGTGTGTGGATAACAGGGAAGCTGGATGAGCTAATAGTGTTTCCTTGGTTTTCGTAGGAATTCGCCATGAACCTGCGAAACAGGGTTTCCACTATCAGTGATGTGCCACAGATTCGGACCTTGACATTTGTTGTTGATGCCTGCAAAATGCTGGAACAGGCACGGAAAGTAAGTGCACACTTCTGAGAAACGGGCTTCTGAAGGATGCATGTACACTGTTTTGCTCTCTGGTTTTCTCTTCTTCTGCTTCAGTTTTTTTCACTCACTTTCTGGTACCAGCTGGTCCAGCCCTACCTTTTTGGAAAGGTGCACAACAGTCAGATAAATAGGGGGGGGGGCAAGGAAGGAGAAAAGCAAGGGAGTGCAAAAGAAAATACTGAAAATTAAGGATTTAGGTGAAAAAAATCTCTGAATTGCTGTGACATTCTACTAACAGATTTATTGCAACATAACTTTATGTAGGCGAGAGCCTAATACATCCCATATGTGGAACAACTGAAGTTTAGTTAATAGGGATGTTCTGCTGTACTTGTTGATCTTCTCTGTCTGCCCAGATTCTGAGAAGTAATTTGTCTTTGTTACTTGTCTTAGAAGTGCATCCTGTGTGGGTGCATAGCAGGCTACACTGGGGCAACGGGGCTGTGCCTTGGAATTTGGGAGCACGATCTAGTTTACAGCAACTTCTTTGATTGTCTCCCTTTTGTGTCTGAAGTCCTACACATTTTGTTTTTCCACATATGGGGACTGTTGTAGTTTAGTGACTGCAATCATAGACCAACACAAACACCACACCTTCCCTTTTTATTTCTAGAAATGAGAGGGGGTGTCTTTACAAGTGAAGTAGCGCAACAAGGGGTGTCTATAGGCAGCCATCATGACATTTAGTTCATTTCAGCCCAAGTATTTAAAGTAGGGATGCTATCAATTTGAAACCATGCAAAAAAAATTTCACACAGTAACACCGTGCCTGCACAGATTCTTGCAGCACAGAAGATATAATGCAGGTTACACTATATTTTCTTGAAATCTGCATTAGTTCACGGCAAAATCCCTGTGCCAACAATGTTTTTGTTTGTGTGGTCTTTTCCCGGCAAGATGTTACTCTTTTTAAATTGCCTCTAAGTTGTTTGTGTCCTTCTAGCCGTGGGCCTGTAAATGGATGCTTCATTGAAATCCTGATTTATGCAGAAACCACAAAGCAGGAACGTTTAGTTTTTTCATTAAAAAGTATGAATCTTAAAAAACAAAACAGAAAACCTAACTGTGCATTATTTATATGTAAATTATGGTTATGTCTCTGTTCTCTACCAGGTGCTGGCTTACTCCTGTGTGTACAGCTACTATAACCAAGACACTGAAAAGATGGATATCATGGAACAGCAGTCAGAGAATCTAGAGCTGCACACCAATGCTCTGCAAATTCTTTTGGGTGAGTAAGAGTGAGTGACCCAGTGCTACTGTACAGATGGCTGCTATTTTCTGGAAAAACAGTTTGAGAGTACACTGGCTATACATAGGCTAGAGAGTCCTTATTAAGGAGAAAGGCAAGAGAGTATCTTATCACCATCATTTTAAACAGTTCTCATCTGTATATCTGTCCTGGCTTTACTCCTCTGCATTGCGTTCAGTTCTAAAAACTTGCGCACAGGATAGTGTTTGTTTCTTTCAGTGCTGGAACTTTAATGATTCTCTTGCATGGTCCGGACTGTTTGTACTGCTGTGGCACTTCAGCCTGCATAGACTTTCACCCATGTTTTCATTACTGAGTTATCCAGTTTCCCCCAGTCTGGTGGGCTTCAAATAACACCTCTGTGAAAAGCAGCAATCAGAAGTGCTTTGGGGCTGGGGAAAGCTCTGCTATGTTAATAATGAAATCCAGCCATTCTTCTGATGAGGTACACAGGGATGGGGTGGGGATGTCAGAAACATGCTGTAAGATGGAGACTTTTGGAGGGGGGGAGGAATTTGCAGCAGCCTTGATTTCAGGCTGTGGCATTAAATGTCTTTCTCTTCCCAGTGCCCAGAGCTGCCAGATGCACCCCCACAGGAGGGAAGGGCAACTGAAACTGTCCTTTGTAGCTGCGCAAGTTTGCCAGAACCATGTCTGGAAATGAGGCCTATACCTTTTAAGCATTTCAAAGCACTGAGATACAATGTTGTCATTGTTTTTTCTGCCCTGCTCTTCCACCAGTCCCTTTAGCTTCTTTTCTCCCACCTGATATGGCCAGCACAGAATTCTAGTTGTACTCCATAACAGGCAGAAGAGGAGTATGGACAAATTCCTGAACATTATGAATAATTGCAGTTGGGTGCCTATAATCCATCAGTATCCAAACGAACAACAACAAAAAACCAACTTCGAGCAATGGGGAATTTGCCACCCCTTTGTGTTCCTTTGGTGGACTGAGCTGAAATTCCCTGCAAGTGAAGCCCATTAGTATTTGTCTGCCTGGAGCTTTGTAGGATGTGTTTGTGATTCAGCGGTACCCTTTTGGTTGCTGCTATATAATCTACGGATGGGGTGTCTTGCCTTGTATTTCAGAGGAGACATTGCTGCAGTGCCAAGATGTTGCTTCCTCCATTCGACTGCTGAAAGCAGAGCATTTTAATACAGGCCTCGAGCTAGTACGCAGGATCCAGGAACGGCTTCTAGCAATTCTGCAGCACGCTACTCAAGTAACATCTCTTAGTTTTTTGTTGGGGGGTGGTGGTGGTTAGTCAGAGATCTGTTTTACTTACTACTGTAGCAAAAGAAATATTAATTGCATAGTAGCGGAGCTGGATTCATAACAGTGCCATCTGTTTATAAGGGTGATCTCCAGTTGTCAACATCTGGGCTTTCTAACATTTCTTATTTCATTGCAGGATTTCCGCATGGGGTTCCAAACCCGGCAAAGCTCTGAACAGATGAAGTTATCCAATGTGCCTAATGCTACTCCTGCTTATAAAGAGTGAGGTTTTTTTTCATCCAGGGAGCAGGTGGTGGGAGTTGGTTTTTATATTCTTGCCAAGAAGGTTATGGGTAGCATCTTGTCTGTATATAGGCAGAGAGAACTACTCAATATTCAGTGTTTTGCAGGCTGGCTAATTAAAAAGAGGCTAAGTGGGTTAGATTACTAGGGACTCTTGAGCCATTGGTCATAGGAGTGGCCTTTGGATCAGACACAATGTTCTGGTGAGCCTAAGAGTGTGCCTTGCATATACCACTCTCCTATGAAACTCAATATTATAACGTGTTTTATTTATCTCATAGTAGAAAGGGGGAAATGGTGTCTTTTGCTGCTGGGAAAACTTCCTTAGGCCAAGGGTTCCTTGGAAAGCACCCTGATAACCAGCTTCCTCCACTCACCACCTCCTGAGAACATGTAGACTGACCAGCTGAAAAGGCCCTCTTCTCTCTCTGATGGGGAGAGCATTATTATAAAAGAGGTGGGGAGGAAGAGGGTGGCTGGTTTCAAAAAGCGGTTGGAAAAGAGCAAAAACAAACAGGGAAGGTTCACAATGTCAACACAACAGAGAGGTTCAGATGAAAAGCAATACAGTTGAACCAACTAAGCTAAACACACATTACCTGGGCTGGTCAAGTTCCTCAGAGCAAGTGCAGACTTCCTTGCAGTAACAAGAAGTTGAAGGGACTGTTAACCCCTACACAACATCCTGTGGACTCAGTTTCCGCTGAAACCTGAAGACAAGGGGAAATCCCAAATGTCCAGATATTGCAGGTGGATGGAATTGGACCTAAGCCAGCCTCTTTTCTAAGAGTGACAAGCTGCTTTAGCGAATCCCATGCAAAGCTGCATCTCTGATGTCAGAGGCTACCGTTACCAATCAGAACTGTATAAAATGTAGTCCCACCTCCATCAAACATCTGTTAATGGATCTGAACTTGCATGACATATATGTGGTCTGGTCCAAACCAAATTGTCCTGTGTCCAAAAGGAATTAAGTCTGCCAGGATGGGTCATTTTAATGTAAACCTCCAAGGATCCAAGGTCTCAGACTTTCTTGCTGGCAGTCTTTAGTCTAGTAAGATGTTAGGGTTTCTGTCATGGTCCCTTAAGATGGAGTTGTAATGGTAGTCCAGATGCAGGATTACCAGATAGCAAGAGGCTGTTCGACTAAAGCTACAAAGTGGATAACCATGTTTTTGTGTTTCTTACCCAGCGTTGGCTTTTATAGGCTTTTAAAGAAAAGGCTTAGTGAGTGGCTCGTCTCAACACTGCCAGAGTTCACAACCTTGCCCTGCAGTATATTTATACTTGCATCTGGGTATGGACAAGGTTCCAAAGGCTGTTGTGGATTTAGAGCTCTGATTCTAGGAGCAATCTGTTTGCCTCTGACTTAGGAGAAAAATGTACTGAGTCCACTGATCGCTATGATTTGTTCCTGCACAGGTTAACCTTTGACGAGGCATCTGATTCACCTGACACAGACGATGGTGGCAAAGAAGAGGATGAGGATGAGGATGATGAAGAGTATGTCCCTGAATGGCAGGAGGAGTATGATGATGATCTTGATGATGACAACATTTCCTATGATGATGAATCGGAAAATCTGGAGAGGGATTCTTTCTTTTTTGAAGATGAGGATATAATTTATGACTAGACTTGATCTCCAGGCAGCCCAAAGTGAAATCTCACCTGTCATCACTCAGGGTGGCTTTTCCCTGATACACTCTGCTTCTTTCATTGTCATCAACAGCAGAGAATGGACTACTAGGTTTCAGTCAGGCAAGAGAGAATTTTTATGGTGGTTTACCACAAAAGAATGCTTTTGTCTTTTAAAGTTGGCTTCCTTGGGGAAAAATCACAGGATTGCTGTTCCTGGTTACATATGAACATCATCAGTTATTTGCAAAAAAAATAAAGTTACTGTTTCCTGTGAGTTTTCTTCATGCCTTCCCTTGGGGAATAAAGTCAGGTACCAATCTGGAAACCAGGCCAACCATTGCTTCTGCTCTACCTTGAGAGATCAAGGAAGCACCACAGGTCATCAGTGTTTGTGAAAGGTTGTGAGGTTGTGCACCACTCCTGCCTGTGTTTCCTGTACCTTCTAATGCCCATTTGCTACTATCCTGCAGGAAATCCAGCCTTGGCAAAAACTACTTGACTTTATGATCAAGCCTGACAATGGCTGAAATACCAAGAAAAGGAAGGGACACAGGTTTATGAATACCAGCAGTGATGTTTCATGTGGTAAATATATGGATGTACTAATGCAAATGCACACACACAAGACACATTCGCACACAATCTCTTAGAGGGTGTCACCCTGCTAGAGTGATTCTCATTTCTGTTCTAGCACAGGTCTAGAAACTAGGAATGGAAACTTTCACTTCGTTGTAGCGTGTGAAGTATACGGAGAAGAAAGATCACCTAACTGGAGACATTTTAGGTGATTTAGGTCATTGTGCTTGGTTGGAGATGAGGGCCAATAAAAATTATTAAACAAAATGTCCCAAATTGAGCCAAAGTCCCCTGCTGTGAGCTGATGGGTGGTTCGGTGGGTTGCTGGTGCTCTGAACGGACATGGCTTTGTGTACACCCCTCATTGAGAGGTGAGTTTTCTGTAATTTTTTTTGTTTGTCGTTGGAATCGTTGCCTTCTTTTCCTACAGATGGGAGTTCAGCTGGATATAGAGGCTCAGAAGGTTCGTATGTATATTATAAATATATACATATATATATATATATATGCAGAAGCCGAAATTGTTCAGATTATTATGCTTTATCTTTTCTTGAAATGAAATAATCCTGAAAGAACAAGATGATATAAATAAAACAGTTTTTCTTCTACTGCTCTTTTTGGTGTGGTTCTCTTCTAGATCCCCTCTGCTTTCTACGCATTTCTTAGGGTCAGTCTGTCTGTTAAGAACATGAGACTGTGGCTGAGAGCAACAGCCTTGGGTTTCCTTGGTAACACCTATAAAAGAACATGCTGGGCGTGATGTTATGCTAGAGTTTCCCTGCCCCTGTTCCCCTTCACTGGCTGTTGTTTGCAGGGGCAGAGAAACGAAATGCACTGATATCATACATTGTCTTTTAGTAGACATCACTGAGGAGATACAGGCTGTTGCTCTTGGCCTCAGCTGTGCATAACTTCTAGTTCAGCCCCAAGTCCCTTACAAAACATACAACAAAATTCAATGTTATGCAGAACTCCATAAACAACTGTGCAGTGATTCCAGTTCTAAATACATCCTGCTACCATCTCACTCAGGAGCAGCATTCTGTAGCAGTTGTAGCCTCCTGACATTTTTGAAAGCAGCCCCGTGTACAGCGCATTGCAGTAATCTAATCCTGATGTTACTGGTGCATACACCACACTGGGAAGATCTTTTTTGCCCAGGAGTGGTCACAGCTGGCTCACCAGCCAAAGCTGGGGAAAGGCAAGCCCCTGGTCACCACTCCCACCTGATTGTCCAACAGGGGCCCCAGATCCTGCAGCACCCCAATGCTACAAACCTGCTCCTTTAGGGGAAGTGCAATCCCATCCAGAAAAGGAGATATCCCCATTCTGAGGTTGGACCTCCCCCTCCCCCACAGCACTTCTGTTTTGTTGGGATTCAGTTTGTTAGCTCTCATCAGTCCCAAAACTGCCTCCAGGCACCACAGTTACCACAGCTTCCCTGGGATCTGCTGGAAGCATGAGATAGGGCTGAGTGTCATCCTCATATTGGTATATTGCTCAGCCCAAATCTCTGGACAACCTCTCCCAGTGGCTTCACAAAGATGCTAAAAAGCATGGGGGACAAGATAAAGCTGTGTGGGACCCATAGGCCAAGGGGCCAAGTAGCAGTCCCCAAGGACCGCACTTTAAGGTAGGACCAAAACTACCACAAAATGGTGCTTCCCAATCTCAACCCCGAAAGGCAGTCTAGAAGGATACCATGATCAATATTATCAAAAGCTGCCAAGAGGTCCAGGAGAATGAATAGGACTGCACTCCTTCTGTCTGTCTCCCAGGGCAACGAAGGTCATTTCACTATCGTAACCAGGCCTGAAACTAGACTGGAACAGATCCAAACAATCCTTTCAGGTTCTTGTAGGTTATCCGGGCTGTGTAACCATGGTCTTGGTATTTTCTTTCCTGATGTTTCGCCAGCAGCTGTGGCAGGCATCTTCAGAGGAGTAACACTGAAGGACAGTGTCTCTCAGTGTCTCTCAGAGACACTGTCCTTCAGTGTTACTCCTCTGAAGATGCCTGCCACAGCTGCTCGCGAAATGTCAGGAAAGAAAATACCAAGACCACGGTTACACAGTCCGGATAACCTACAAGAACCAATGAACTCTGACCGTGAAAGCCTTCGACAATAATCCTTTCAGGAATCCTAGAAGTTCCCCAGCCAGCACTTGTTTAGTCACCTTGCTCAAGAATAGTACGTTTGAGACTGGGTAGTAATTATTCAACTTTCTTAGATCTAGAGTAGGGTTTTTTTTAGGTGTTGATGGACCACTGCCTGCTTCAAGGCAGGAATGACCAACCCCTATCTCAGGGAGGCATTTGCTATCTCCTGGTCCCAGTCCATGCCCCCCCCCCCGCCCCGGCAGACTGAAGCAGCCATAAGGGGCAAGGGTTGTATAAGCAGGCGGTAGGTCTGAAACTTCCAAGAATCCTGTCCAAATCTTCAGACTAAATGAGCCAAAAGACATTCCACGCAACTGGACAAGTCCTGGGCCCATCCAATCCTGTCCCTGCCAATGTAGAATTTAAGTGGGAATGGATGAATGCAATTTCATTTTATCTGCAAAGTGTTGGGCTAAATGATCGCAGTGGGCTGTGGAGCAGTCCACCTCCTGTAGGCCACAATCCCATAAGCCCCTGACCACCCAGAAGAGTTCTGCAGGTCTACATTATGCAGAGTGCTGGCAGAGAAAACTCGTTTCTTCACCACCATCACCGCCTAAGAGTGGGCTTTAAAATGAGCTGTAGCCTGTATCTTTGTCAGATTTGTCATGAGTCCTTCTCCACTGTTGCTCTATCCATCTCCATTGTCTTTTAACCAACCACGCCCCTCAGTAAACCAACTGGCTGCCTGGGCTCTTGAAAGGGTCCCTAGGAGTGATTGCGTCAATTGCCCAGGTCATTTCCTCATTCCAAAAATCAACAGGGGTGTCCACCATTTCAATAGGAAAATCCCCTAATGCCACCTGAAAATCAATCAGATCACCTTAATAAATTCCCACCTCTGTGTAGTCTTGGTATCCCATTAAGACTAAATGGAAAGATTCAGCTGGCAGGAACCATTCAACAAGAGGCAACTGGGACACTTTGGACTCTTTGCTACTTCTCTTTATAACTGTAACATGAATGATGTTTCTCTGATGGTTTCATTCCTGGTTTATTATTATCTAATTGGATCCTAGGGTACTGTTTGTACAGTCGATAGACAGTCTTCTTGACACACTAAGATTAAGGCTCTGTTTGTGGCTTACAAAGATTTCATTGCCTCTGTTGGAACAGTTGCACTATACATCACCTCCATATTTCAGCAAAGAGATAGAGTGAAGCTAAGTGCCACCATAGACGTTACCAGTTTATATATTATTCTCTTGCAAAGTACAGATAAGTGAGTAGCTGGGATACAAATGCAAGAATTCAGGTCCTGCCTACTGTGGGCAATATAGGAAAAGTTGGCCTTGAAAAAAGTACAGGGCAGAACTACTTATCCCCTTCCAAGAACTGTGGAGGAGAGGCCAGCCACCATTACTATTTTGTTACTTCCTGTTGGCAAGGATGGGGGCCATTTCAGTAAGGTAAGATAATTTGGGGAGTGGGAAGTATACAGTAAAGTGTACACGAATGGGTTCTGCTCTGGATGTCTGCTAGACTTGGTGGCTGCTGCTGCTGCTCTGTTTCCGTTGCTAGCACCTTTTGCTGCTGCTTGTGAACAGGCAGTGCAGATGTGCGAGCTCTTTTTCCTGGCAACGCAGACTTTGGCAGTGCTGGTGTGGTTGGAGGAGAGCAAAAAGAAGTCTGAGGCTTGTGAACAACCCAAGGCAAATGGAAATGGGATGTGTGAGTGGTCCACTTGGACAAGGTGCAGTGGGAGATTGAGGGTTATGAATTAAGGGAGAAAATAAAGCAGCAGCAAAAAAAGGGAGTCAGAGAGCTATGGGCTTGTAGTTGCAATTACCTCCTCTTGATCGGGGGGTGGGTGGGTGGAAACTATCCCACTGACTACTGACAAAAAGAAATACTAGGGTCCAGCTCTTTTTTCAAGTTATATCATGTGCCCACTTAATTCTAAGGTGCAGAATACATGGATGCACATTAGTAAGGGAAAGCACTCTATACATGCTGTGGACACTACATCCTAGGACAGCTTTAGACACTGATTCCGATTCTAGGCCAAGGTTGGGGCCAGTGGGTAGGAGGAGTGCCATTTGGCTGGGGCCTCAAAAATGAAGACAATAAAAGCACTTGTTAATTAAAATATCCAAATTGTATCTAAGAACATAAGAAAGGCCATGCTGGATCAGACCAAGGCCCATCAAGTCCAGCAGTCTGTTCACACAGTGGCCAACCAGGTGCCTCTAGGAAGCCCACAAACAAGACAACTGCAGCAGCATTGTCCTGCCTGTGTTCCACAGCACCTCATATAATAGGCCTGCTCATCTGATCCTGATCTGATCCTGATCATGACTACTATGCATTTTTACTAGTAGCCATGAATAGCCCTCTCCTTCATGAACATGTCCACACCCCTCTTAAAGCCTTCCAAGTTGGCAGCTATCACCACATCCTGGGGCAAGGAGTTCCACAATTTAACTATGCATTGTGTGAAGAAATACTTCCTTTTATCTGTTTTGGGGTACCTTATCTTGTTCGCATGTGTTGTCTTTTTCATTTCATGGGCCTCAGAATCTGGACATGGCCTGGACTTTTGGAGGTCTGGCTTGAGATGTGTTGTTTTTTTTTAATTGAAATTAGAGGCTTGGATTCTGTGAACACTTTCTGCATGCATTTCATTCCAGCAGTTTGCTTCTTCTGCTCTAGTACCTCTGCAGGGCAGTCTTAGTGATTCTGGGGCCCTGGGCAAAAATTCAGAATCACTGCCACCAGAGTCCCAGCAAGAAGTGGCTCTTGCCCTGCAGGAGGCAGGTGGGAGCCATTGTTACTGGAAACCAGCTGCTGGAGGCTTGGATGGGGTGGGTGTGAGTGGCCATTGCTGCCAAGCCAGCTGCCCTGAGCCCCAGACAGGTGGGCATGAACAGCTGCGGGTGGCCCCTCCCAGCGCACAGCTTGGGGCAGCTGTCCCTGTTGCCCATTGGTTAGGACTGCCCTTGTAATTCTGTTTTTGGAAGGGTTCATTGACAACCACCAATCATGCATAAATGGAATACTCGTGGCAGAGAAAGCAAGCTGCATTGTGGTTGAAGCCAGATCTAAGCCAAAGTGCCAAGGACAGGGGCAGCTCATGTCATATGTGAAAATGTTGGTATTGTATCCCACCACCTAAGTGTGGCTTAGGGTGGCATATTCTGTCTGTGCAAGGCATGCACCATCAATGGAACATGATGGGACAAGCTCCCTTAGTTGTACTACCCATTGTCCTTTTTTCTGTTGTAGTAATTATTTTATTTACTGAAACCACTTTTATTTTTTAAAAGAAACTACAACTCCTCTCTCACCCCCCAATTTTGTGGTTTCTTATTAGGTTCAAACATAGAGCGGGAGATACAATTAATATTAATTAGCCTGGAGTAATAACCCCAGTTCTCCTTATTCACTATCCTATAAGCCATCCTTTTCTCTAGGATCTGGCAAAGAAGTCCAGTTCTTGATTCCTATATGTGAAATGTAATTGTGTGAGGTGAAGGACAGGCCATTCTTCATGGTGTATTTCAAAGCAGCTTTTCAGAAATGCCTGCCAAGCTACCTTGCTATGATACCGAATAGAAATGGGTTTTCTGTGCTTTTTAAATAGTTATAATTTGGTCTGTAGCTTTCTGTTTTTGTTATGGCTATTTCATGATGAGATTTTAATTTTGATCATAGGGTCCTCTGTGCTTTTAGCAAAAAAACCAAGAAACAGAAGTATAGTGGTTAAGAGTGGTGGATTCTAATATGGAGAACTGTTCAATTCCCCACTGCTCCACATGAAGCTTGCTGGGTGACCCCAGTCATAGTTCTCTCAGAACTCTCTCAGCCCCACCTACCTCACAAGGTGCCTGTTGTGGGGAAAGCAAGGGAATGTGATTGTAAGCCACTTTGAGACTCCTTAAGGTAGAGAAACGTGGAGTATAAAAACCAACTTTAAAAAACCGACTCAAATATATAGGAGCCCCCATTCCAGATTATCCCCATTTGAAACCAGGCCATTCACAAAATTGGATGTATGTGCTCTGTTATCCTTCTTGTAATTAAAAAAAAAAAAGGATGTAGAAGGGTAACTAATCCAGCTCTGATCATCTTGTGTGTGTGTACTCTTTTTTATTCGATTTAATGGCTGATTTAAGATTATAAAAATCTGATTTGATAGAGAAACAAAAAGGATGGGGAAAGGGATATCAGGCTACTACAGTGTCTTTAGGGTTCTGGGCCAGAACATTAAAATATTGCAGGGTGTCAGAACAGCACGTGCAGAACAGAATAAGGATGCTAGCAACGCAGAGACCTTAAAAGGCAGGCAATGCGCGAAGAGCCACGCCGGATGGTACAATGAAGAAACGGGAATTTGCAGCGCGCGCGTGTCATTGGCGACGAGGCTGTTGCAGCGTGGCGGAGCCGGCGGCCTGCCAGTCACTACCTGAGGTCCCGGTGCAAGCCGGCGGGGCGGGGCGGGGCTGCGGAGGCTGGAGCTGATGTCAGGCTGCTGCTGATGCTGCCGCGCGCGGTGCATTGTGGGCGAATCCCGCTAACCAGCGCCGCCACCGCCTCCTCTTCTCCCTCCTGGCGCCGCGGATCCATCGCGAGGCCGGTGCGGGAGGGGGGGAGGATGCTCCCCGGGCGGCCGCCGCAGGAGCAGCCACAGGCAGCGCGCCAGACGGTCCCGGGCAGGGCAGGCAACTACGCGCCGGTGCCGCACTGACGGAGGGCAGCGGGGAGGGGATGCGGCGCCCTCACCAACGGCTGCGGCAGGGACCAGGTGAGCGCGCCCGGGAGGGGCGGGAAATACCCCGGGCCTGGGAAATGGCGAGGTGAGGCGGGCGCGCCGCCGCCTAGTCTCTCGGGGAGCGGGGGGTGGGCTGCGAGAAGGGCCCCGGACCCCTCGCCTAAGTGGGGCCTGGCGGTGCATTGTGGGAGTTGTAGTTCTTCCCCCCCACTTTCTGAGGCGAGGTGAGGGGGGGAGACAACGACGCTCCGTGAAGGGATTGATGCTCCCAGGATGCCCCGGGGCGGGATTGACGGGACGTTTGACCAGTCGCTAAGAGGAGCGGCCTGTGGGTGGGGTGACACCAAGTCGGCGGAGCTGGGGGAGAGTTTAGGGAAGCTGCAGTGCAGGGAGAGGGCGGAGTGGTGCGTGGGTGGGCGGGGCCTCCCGCGGGTGGGCCTCGCGCCTTGGCTGAGGGCTGGGCTGGGGGAAGGCTTGGCGGCGGGGGTGGTCTCCCTTTGTAGGCTTGCTCAATTGGGGTGGTGGGCGACCTTTGAAGTAACGAGTAGTGTATTAAGGGCTGAGTGTGTGTGTCATAAGCGTCGAGGGTGACGGGGTGGGGAAGAGAACCAGGCCTCCTAGGAGGGCTGGAATGGTCTGGTTGGGTTCTGTTTAGAGGAAGGGACACTTTCTTTCCAAGCAGATGCAGGGCCCGGGTGGGCTTCCTTTGAGGTTATACTGGAGAGCAGCAGTATAGGTTTTTGCTTTGCTTTTGGGGCAGTTTCAAGTATTATGCCTACAGCTCAGTGTCTGCGCTTTTCTCTCTTGGGGGTGGGATTTGTGTTGGTATCTGAAGCAGTCTGGTTGGACCATCCCTTGTCTGCTCATCTCTCCTGTGTGAGATCCCACTTGAATATTATTGTGGAAGGTTAAAAAAAATTGAGAAACGAGGGGCTTGTGCAGCTGTTTGGCTTAAAAATGAACTGCTTAGGGCCTGTTTTTGGGTATGTACGCTAGGTTCATTGTATCAGTGCTCTCCAGTGGGATTAAACATTTACGGCATAAGGCAGAACACAAAACTTTGTGACCCCTGGGCTTGAAGATAGGTCGAGGGCTACTGTTGGGAAATGGGGATGGGAGTGTCAGATGGCAATAAAGCAGTAGGTAAAGATGGTTCAGGATACTGTTAAATAAATGGGTGAGGAGGAGGGGAAGAGATGGGTAGATAATTCCAGGTATAAGGGAGAGCATGGCCCAGGACATACAGACTGTTATGGGATGGCACAGTGAAAGGGGGGAAGAGCTTATATTTATGGCTTCTTGCAATACGTTACATAAGAAGGGCCCTACTGGATCAGACCAGAGGTCCAACTAGTCCAGCATCCTGTCTCACACAGTGGCCAACCTGTTCCTGTGGAGGGCCAACAACAGGGCATAGAGGCCAAGGCCTTCCCCTCATGTGGCCTCCTGTCACTTGTATTCAAAGGTATACTGTCTCTGAACCTAAACGTTCTCTTTAGTGACCATGGCTAATAGCTATTGATAGATCTATTATCCATGAATCTTTCAAAACCCCTTTTAAAGCTGTCTATGCCTGTGGCCATCGTGATTTACTCTAGGCAGCAAATTCCACATTTTAATCAGTCTCTGTATAAAGAAGTATTTCCTTTTGTCCATCCTGAATCTACTGTCCATCAGCTTCATTGGATGCCCTAGTATTTTGGGAGAGGAAGAAATAGTTCTCTGTGTCAGCTCTGTCCACCCAGTGCATAACTTTATAAACCTCTATCATGTTCCCCCTTAGTCATCTCTTTTCTAAACTGAGAAGTCCTGGATACTCCAGCTCCCTAATCATGTTGGTTGCCCTCTTCTGTACTTTTTCCAGCTCTGCAATGCCCTTTTTGAGATACGATGTCCAGAACTGCCCACTGTATCCCAAATGAGGCCGCATCATAGATCTGTACAGCCCCACCTACCTCACAAGGTGTCTGTTGTGGGGAGAGGAAAGGAAGAAAAATGTAAGACAGTTTGACTCTCCTTAAAAGGTAGAGAAAGTCAGCATATAAAAACCAACTCTTCTTATAATGTCTGCCGTTTTATTTTCAATCCCTTTCCTAATATAGAGTTTTCCTGTTTCGCCACTGAGTTGACACTTTCAGTGAGCTATCTATTACGACCCCAAGATCTTTTCCTCTCTCATTCTCAGCAAATGTGGACCCCATTAGCCCATACTTTAAGTTGGGATTTTTTGTTCCAGTGTGCATTCAAAGCTGTACACTACTTTCTGTAGTGTACAGAGAAGAAAAACACTCATTGACCTTCTCTGCTATCTCCCCATCTTCCATTAGCAATCACTTTTATTCCCTGACAATTCCTTTATTCCTTAGTCACCCAACTGTTTCTCTGGATGGTTCTGTGCTCCGGATATATTCAAAGAAATGTTTATTGTTTGTCTTGATGCTTTTAGCAACCTGTCTCTCAAATTCTCTTTTTGCATGCCTAATTATTGACATACATTTTTTGCCAGAGCCTGTGGTCCCTTCTGTTCAATTCATTGAGGCAGGCCTTCTGCTTTTTAAAAGAAGCCTCTTTACTTTTTATAGCTTCCTTGACTTGTGTTTTAACCATTCCGGCATTATTTTAGACTTGGCGATGCCTTTCCTAACCTGGAGAATGCATTCTATCTGGGCTTCAATTAGTGTGGTTTTAAATAGCTTCCAAGCACCTCTAGGGATTTAACTCTTCTGTTTCCCTTTCAGGTTCCGTTTAACTAGTCCCTTCCTTTTTGTAAAGTTCCCTGTTTTGCAATCAAATGTTACAGTTTTGGACTTCAGGTGTAACTTTCCATTGACATGAATGCAGAATTTAATAGCATTGTGGTCACTGTTCCCAACTGATGCGACAACCTCTACAGATCTTACCAGATCTTGAGCCCTGCTCAGAACCAAGTCCAAGATCACTATCCTGGTTTGCTCTATGACCAGCTGTTCCAGTGCACAGTCATGTATGCTTAGGAATCTTATTTTTGCAGCATGAATCAAGCACATATTTACCCAGTCAATATAAGGGTAGTTGAAGTCTCCCAGTATCATAACATTATCTGTGTTAGTCACCTCCCTTATTTCCTTCTCCATGTCAAGATCAGCCTCAAGGCTGGCGATAGTACACCCCCACATTTAAGTAATCCTTAGGGTCTAGTATTTCCACCCATATCGCTTCAGTTGGGGGTGTATGGAACTCATGGAGTTATCTCAAGTGATCAAGCTGGAGGTAGTTTGGTGGTTGCTCTTTAAACCCTTACTGTCTTCTCCTCCAGATACAGTTCTTTAAAAGCAGGTTATCATACTGACTTGTTCATTTGTATATCTGACTTTCTAGAATTATTATCCTTGTGGCCCTGTTTTGCGTGCTCTCTAATTGTCACATCCTCCTTGAAATGTGATACCCAAAATGAGTATGGTATTCCAAATGAGATTATATCAGCACTGAATCAAATAGTAGTCACTTTCTGTGTTTTGGATTTCATGCGCCTGTTTTCCCACTGCTAATTCCGAACACTAGATTGGACTAAACACTGGCATTTTAAAAAATCCTGTGCCAAGTCCTAGTGGCCAAGGGACTATAAGAACACTGCTGTGTCCTGAAAACACCCTACGCAGAAAGAGTCTGCAGATGTGGTATAGGATGTCCTGACTCTCTGTCCCACATACTTCTGGATTGCCACCTATACAACTTCCCGAGAGAAATAAAACCTCTAGTTCCGTACTTTTCCTCAAACAGTAGAAAAACGCTTTATAAACTACTAGCTGATCAGGATCCCAAGATTATAGAAAACGTGGCAAGATTTCTAATGATAGCAGCCAACCAATGGGAACTTAGTCTGAAGAAAGACCATAACATCAAGGGATGAAATATATAAAAATTCTATTTTAATTTTTACCCTTTTACATTTGCGAATTGTATTATGCCAATAAAGGAATTTGAATTTGACACTGCTGTGTGGCCAGTAGTCCAATCAGTCAACATTTGGGTGATTCAGGGAGCTTTGACAATTTACAGTAAAATCATAAGCAGAGCTATACCCTTCTAAGCTTATTGAAGTCAGTGGATTTAGGAGGTTGTAACTCTGCTTAGGATTTAACTGTTTGAGCACCAACCATAGTTTCTTTTCTTGCCATTTACTTTTAGCTGCTGATACTGGAGCCTCTGGAACATTCCAGGGAATTCCTTGAGCATCCCATAAAATACCTTAACATTTGATTTATTTGTCACTTTGAAAGTTTGATACCAACATGTTTTGGGTGGAAGAGTTCACAGAGTACAGTCAACTTTTTCATATAACAATTTTTCCAGATTAAAGCGGGGGATAGTTTAGTGGCAGAGTACATGTGTTGCATGCAGAAGGTCCCCAAGTTCAGGAGCTGACGTCTCTAGATAAAAGGATCTTGGGCAGGGAATGATCTGTGGATAAGACCCTCAGGCCCATTGCTGTGCAGAGTAGTGAGCTCCGAGCTGGCTGATCCAATGTTCTGATTCAGTGTAAAGCAGTATCATATGTGTTTTGGAGGTCATTAATTCATGGGGTCACCACAGATCAGAAGTGACTTGATGGCACTAAACCTACACACATTCAGAGCTGCAAACCACCCTCTGCATGGTTACTTGGGAATAACTCCATTAAACCACACAAGTAAATATTATCAGACTGGCCACTGAGTTTGCAAAAGCTTATTTAGTAGAAATGAGTAGCAAATCTGATTTCAGTTTTTAAAAACACTACTTGCTTGATAGCGCGAAAGCAGGGGGGAAATGAGATGCTTTTTGTAGTGGTACTGTGTGTTCTCTCTCCCCTTTCACTTGCCACCCTGCTTCCATTTTTGTTGGCTTTGGTTGTTGCAAGAGGCACCAACATGTAGATGTGCAAGTTCCTTGCACCTTTGTTGCTTGCAGTACCATGTGCATCAGAAGGGAGCTTGCTTGGGGAGAATGCACTACAACATACTCATTTTAGCACCATAACAGAAAGAATGGAAGCAGATATCAACTGTGCTAGTAAGGTTCTTTGATTTCCCCTCATATTTTCTTATTGTTGCTTTTAAAATTAAATCTGAAGAAAATTATTTTTTCCCTTTCAAATTTATATTGCTTTACAGAACCACCCACTGCACAGGTGGGAATCTTTCAACAGCTATTTCAATGGCTAATGTACTATCTATGGTGTTATTTTGATTTTACTGGGCATTTATCCTATGAAGAAGAAGAAGAGTTGGTTTTTATATGGCGACATTCTCTACCACTTAAGGAAGAATCAAACCGGCTTACAATCACCTTCCCTTCCCCTCCCCACAACAGACATCCTGTGAGGTCGGTGATGCTGAGAGAGATTGACTAGCCCAAGGTCACCCAGCTGGCTTCATGTGTAGGAGTGGGGAAACAAATCTAGTTCACCAGATTAGCCTCTGCCGCTCATGTGGAGGAGTGGGGAATCAGACCCTGTTCTCCAGATCAGAGTCCACCGCTCCAAACCACCGCTTTTAACCACTACATCACAGTGGCTCTCTCTCTTAACTTATTGATAGTTTGGGTGTTATTTGTCTAAAAGCCACTGTGCTCTATGAACCTTCCTACAGAGTGAGCGAGTGAGTGCACCAAGATACACATTTTTAAAACATACACATTGTCTTCAATCATGTCCTTGGTAGGATCGTAGTCACATATTCATGTGTAAAGATGCATTGACAGAATGTACCTTTCCCATTATTTCTCATCATCTTGCAATTAAAAAAAGAGTGGCAGTTGTAGTATAGTTAAGATTGAATTATCCACATGAAATTATTTGTGAACGGCACCATTAAGCTATGACTTGTAAAGCGTCTGGCCTTAACCACCTGATTCTGGTACTAGTTCATCTAGTTCAGTATTATTCACTCTGACTAGCAGAGGCTGTCACAGGTGTTGATCAGAGGTCTCTCCTTAGTCTTGCTTCCTGAGCTCCTTTTAAAAGCACATGCCAGGGACCGAACCTAGGATCTTCTGAGTGCAAAGCATGTGCACTACCACCAAGACATGGTCCCAAAAGCTAGAACAGAGAGGATCAGTGGGCAGCAGCCTGTGCATCTAGGAGGTTAACTGACTCTGAGGGCAAATTAGATGAGACGTTGGAAGATCCTTGCACGAATTTCTGGAGTCATTAGTAAATAGCAGCTGTTGGGGCCAGCTGACCTGTCTGTACATGGCAGGGGGTAGCTATTTTCCTTTATCTTAAACAGCAACAGAGCAGCCCCATACATGGAACCTGTGTGTGTTCCCCGTTGGAGAAAATAGCAATTCCTAGGGCCTATTCAAAGTCAGGGAAACAGTGAGGGGAGGAGAGTTAAACCCCTCTCCCATAGCCCCAATACAGATTGCGGACATACACATGCTATTTACCAATAAAAATTCCTGGGAAATGCCTTTCACTAATCTCCCAGTATTTATCTAGTTTGTCCCTGAATCTGATGCTAAAACTTGAGCCTATGAACTTTAGTATCATAGGAATTGAATGAGCAATTGTTAACAGCTGGATGGTATATTTAAAATGCTGTAATAATGTATGCGGAGTGCTTTGAACACTGAAAGAACTATACATTACTTTTTATTGAGGTTATTTTCAAAAGTCACTTTTCTAGCTTAAGTACAAATTCTCTCTTTTTAGCAGGATTGAGTTTTTAAAAGCTATTATATTTTTCCAACGACAGTACTTGGTCGGCAACCACAACCTTTTTTATGAATAGAATACTTAAGGTGGGTTGTGCAGTAAAGTATTTCCCCCCCCCCCGTGGTTTTTAAATCAGAGATGGATAACATCTACATCACAAACTGTTTTTGCAGAGACATTAGGATTCTGTAAGGAAACTGAAATCTTTTATGTTAGACAAATTTGAAACAGTGTAATGAGAAAGCTCAGTAACATGAAAATGAACACCGATATAGTTTTATTTTAAAAATTACTTGGGTCATTTATGCATGGGAGTTTTGCCTGAGGTTTGTTGCCAGCTGGACCCACACTTTCCTATTGGTCATTTTAAGCGTTAATCATAATTTTGAATATCAGGGATGTCAGAAACTATAAGACAAGCTATAGCAGAGGAAGAGCCAGGGTTAGGTTCAGGAAGTAGAAACAAATCCAAGAGGCTGTGAACACGTGGGAGCTGGGACCATGGTGGAGCAACAAGGGAGGGACAGAGATCAGAGGAAAGCAAGCCTTGAACAAGAAGCAGGAAGTATAGTTAGAGACTGTGAGAACTACAGCAGGATATAGATAGGGCAGATATGAGGCAGATGGGATATGAGGCTCCCAGCTGCCCTCATGCCCAGTAAGGCTTCTCCTCCCACCCCCCCATTGCTGACATTGCTTCCATCGCCAGCGAGTTCCCCCACACGCACTGGCGATCCCCATGCGGGTCCTGCCCCCCCCCACAAGCCCGCTGAGGCTTGTTCCCCCCTCCCCAGCCGTCACCGATGATGCCTTTGCTGTTGGCAAGCCCCACGTGGTTCCCGGTCTCTTCCACCATCCAAGAGAAGAGGCTAAGGTAGTTGTGCATGTACAGACAACCTTTGTATTTCGGGGGAGGGGGATTTAAACCCTCCAATGTATTTTTTAAAACTTTTCAGATTTTTCTACAAACCTGAGGAGTCCCCTTAATTTGCAGAACTTGCTGTTTATAGTCAGGGTGGCCCCGATCCACAGATTTAGATATCCACAGATTGGGCTACACTTGACTATTAGAATATAAGATGTATAGTAGCTTTCTTTATATAAGTTATTTGAGGCCTGTCTGTACTGCGATTTTTTTCTCTCCAGATATTCTCATTATTACTGATAACATTAATCCAACAAACTATTTTTTGAATCTGTATTTTAACTGTTTTATCTGATTAGACTTCAATTCAGCCAGAAAGGATGGAGTTGAGTGGTACTTTGCCAGCAGATGTACAACTTTGGTTCTTGTAGGTTACCTGGGCTGTGTAACCGTGGTCTTGGTATTTTCTTTCCTGACGTTTCGCCAGCAGCTGTGGCAGGCATCTTCAGAGGAGTAACACTGAAGGACACTGAAGTCTCCTTCAGTGTTACTCCTCTGAAGATGCCTGCCACAGCTGCTGGCGAAACGTCAGGAAAGAAAATACCAATACCAAAATCCTTAGATGGCAACCCCATGTGTTGAAAATAGGCTCAAAAAGTGGTCCTGCGAATCTGTTTCAACTTCCACTTTCCAGTGAGCCCTAGATGATTCAGCATTGTTAATTCTGTATATTTAATTTCAGTGAGCACATATGTGGTATGATCATAGTAATGCTTGTGTCTATTTGTAAGGAGCTGGGGTACAAGGAGACCAATCAGCAGCTCTGAATAGATGTTGTTCTTAGATTTCCTCAGTTATATCTTTGCTTGCACAAAGGGCTCAAAATAGGATGCCCCCATTTCATCTGACAATTTATAGACAATCTAGCCATTTGTTATGCCAATAGGGCAGAATAAGAACTTTTTAAAGTTCCCTGCCTTGAGACCCTATTTGGGTGGAAAGGCAGTATAGAAAATGTTTTAAATAACTATGCATGTTTCCCCTGGTCTCAGAATCTGGAGCAATAAATACAACTTTGGGAAATAGGTCATTAATAGTCATTCTTCTGTTATGGGCAGCATACTCTAGCCATCCCAGTCATTCTGTTTTTTACAGGTGCCACAGATGTTGCCTAGCACAAGAGACCCTGGAAAACACATTCAAGTTGATATTAATAATTTAGGCAAAATTTGCTGTTGCTCATTGGGATTCTGTTTCTCTTGAGAACATGAACAGCTCAGTTTTCAACTTAATATGGGCAGAGATCCCAAAATAGAAGCAATTGCTAAAATTCTGAACAGTTGGCAGCCCAGTGTCCTAAAGAGAGCGTCGTCAAAGGCTGCTTGGGAGAATTCTAGCTGCAATTATTCTAGACCATGTCCTTTGAGTAGCTGGTGAATATGAGTGCTCTTTGGGAAAAGCAAGCCCATCTGCAAGAAACCTTTGCTCTGTTTGTTGTGCATCTCAAAACAGCCTTTCTGTGGCTACAGGCGGCTGTGGGCTGCAATTTGGGGACATTTCTGCATTTTGGAATGGATGAATTTGTTGCTGAAAGTAAGTTTTGAGACTGGAAAGACAGAAAAAAGCAATATTTCCCAATATCTCTCGTGCCCATAGGAGAGCCAGGACAGCTTGACAAAAGCAATCTTTCCTGATGTCTCTCGTGCCCATAGGAGAACCAGGACAACTTGACAAAAGCATCTATCTCAGAGATTGATGGGGATGGTTTTCTCTTCACTGGGTTTTTCTGAATTCTTAATGACACATTTCTAGCTTTCTAGAGACCAACAATATGCCCCAGATCTGTTATCTTTGCATTTGGTTTTCCCAGAATCTGGATCCTGCGAAGAGTCAGTAAAGAATTTCTAAGGGGAACTCTTTCCTGGGTGGTCTGATGAGGAGCAGACATCCCAGTGGGGAGGAGGTCAAACAGCAGAGGTGGGGGCTGCAGCTGCCACTTACCCATAATTTTGCCAAAGATATTTGTAGGTAGAAATGAGTTCAGTAGCTTGCTGCTGCTCTCCCTCTCCCACGTTTGAAACATACAATCATTAACTCTGTGGTTTCAGTTGTTGCAAGAATGACCATCAATATTTAAAACATTTCAGTATAAAACTTTTTACCGCCTCCTTTTGTGTTTTCCTTTGAGGTGTTTAACTACATTATTCAGGTCTATAATTAGTTTAATAGACCATAGAAGTAAGAGAAAGTAGCAGAAGTAGGGTGGTACCAGTTGTTTAAACTGGGAATTTAATCTAAATCCTATTTCTAAATAGGATTTCCTATTTTTCAGCACTGGCCCTGGCCTGGTGGAACAGCTTACCAAGTAACATCAGGGCCCTGCAGGACCTAAATGAGTTCCGCAGGGCTTGCAAAACAGAACTGTTCCGCCAGGCCTACACCTGAGGGCAGCCACAAGTCTTTCTATCATTATTTGCTGGCCTCCCCTCCTTCCCCTAATCTGGTCTGGGGGCCCATTGAAGGTTTGGACCTGCCTAGTGGCTACAATTTAGAAGGGAATGCTATCTTGTTTTATTATAATATGAAGTACGGAATTTTAAAGTATGTTTTAACGTATGTTTTAATTGATGTTTTACTATTATGTTGTGACCTGCTCTGAGCCCAGCTTGCCGGGAATTGAGGGCAGGATATAAATCCAATAAATGTATAAAATAAATAAACATATCTATAATATACATGGAGAGTCTGTATGGCAGGGCCCCCCAACGTGGTACCTATGGGCACCATGGTGCCCACCAACACCTTTCTGGTGCCCACAAGTGCTTTTAGAAAGTGGGTGGGGCTAGGTAGAGCTTTTGTCCAACAAGGCTTCTGATTGACTGTTGGGGATTTGATTTTTAATGTTGCTTTGGCAGCAGCTGCCACCACAGCACAAGGATCTACACTGTGCTACTGATAGGGTTGCCAACTGCCAGGTAGTAGCAGGAGATCTCCTGCTAATTCAACTGATCTCCAGCCGATAGAGATCAGATCACCTGGAGAAAAATGGCCACTTTGGCAATTGAACTCTATGGCATTGAAGTCCCTCCCCTCCCCAAACCCCACCCTCCTCAGGCTCCGCCCCCAAAATCTCCCGCCGGTGGCGAAGAGGGACCTGGCAACCCTAGCTACTAAAGTTAAGCTGTGGCAATCATTTTGTGTCTGGCTCCACCTCCTGTGCAGTCATTTTGTGTAGGGTTGCCAGCTCTCGGTTGGGAAATAGCTGGAGATTTTGGGGCGGAGCCTGAGGAGGGTGGCGTTTGGAGAGGGGAGGGACTTCAATGCCATAGACTCCAATTGCCAAAGCGGCCAATTTCTCCAAGTGAACTGATCTCTATTGGCTGAAGATTAGTTGTAATAGTGGGAGATCTCCGGTCACCATCTGGAGGTTGGCAACCCTGTTTTTGTGGCAGCCATTTTGTTGCTGCATGCACCATACCATGCCAGAATTCCAAATGTGCCCGCAGGCACAAAAAGTTTGGGGACCCCTGCTGTATGGCTATTAGACAGAGTGTTGGACTTGGAAGGGGTACGTATGGCTTCAAATCCCAACTTAGTCTGAGACTCATTGGGCGATCTTGGTCCAGTCGCTGGTGTTCAGCTTAAGCCTACCATTTAGGGTGGTCATGAGGAAAACCGGGAATATGTGGTATAGTGATAGCCCCTGTTGTCATCAGCTGTTTTGGGGTAGACTGTTGCGCTGCATGGCAATTTCTTCTCCTCGGAAAGTTTAGTGGGGTATTTATTGGCTTCTGATTTTGTCTGGTTGTTTTTTTCCTTCTGTATTCTGTCCTGGGATAGAAAGGGTTTCTATACATTTTCGATGAAAGTGTAAAAGTAGAGTTTCATCTTCAGTTCTCCTTACAACTTTGTTCTTTGTCCCTTTCCCTTTACACGGGAAAATCAATACTCTCAAAATCTGTTCAGCATGCTGGGGGTTCTCATGCCACTCTACAGCTAAGTGAATCAGGTTTGTGTTTTCTCTTACATTCTTTAAAAAAACCTCTCCTTTCTTGGTAACGTGAAGGCCTTTATTTGGAATGGGAAGATGAGGGGAGGATGGTTTTCAACAACTTGGTTAAATATTGCTTGTTCTAATTCATAGGCTTCCTGAGGTGAGGATGTGTCCTGAAAAAAACTGGGATATTGCAGTTCTTCAGCATTGAGCATAAAACACTTAAGTGTTCTCCTGGAACTTTAGTAAGATGGTGAGAGCCAGACGAAGAAAGCTTTTTTTCTGCTGAATGGAGCTGATGGGGCATTCTGGAAAAGATTGTGGATGTTATTTTTTTTACATTTTGGCTGTGTTAAGCAAATGCTATTGCAGCAAACCTGAGTGGAGAGAGATTTAACATACAAAAGGGCCATGGATTATCGCAGATTCCATATATAATTTTTTTTATTCTATGAGATTTCATCAAATTGCTAAATCTACCATGGAGGGGGGATACATGTTTCCAAACAAAAGCCCCCATTAATTGTTCCATGTGTATAATCATGTGGTCTGTACCGTGCTCTTCAAATGGATCTGTATTACTTTGGGATTTAAGAGAATCCTACTAATTATTTACCAATCAAGGGCTGTAACTGGTCTTTGTTTAGCTCTCTATGTAGGGAGATACCAGCTGATTGCTGTACTGAAAATACTTCTCTCTTAGAGGCCTTTTATCTGAGCTTTTTCCCTGCTTCTTGTTCCAGCCAATTGCCTGTCTTACTCTTTCTGTTGTGTATAGATTTCCAGGTTGGGTCACAAAGAGACAACTGCTGTTGACGGGTAGCATTTGTCTTGGCTTTCTTGCAAGTCTAACGTAAAACAAAGATAGCATTACTAACATTTAAGTGTTCCTGTTTGGCTGGACATAATGTATGAGCTGAAACCAGGTAGAGAAATAGTTCTGAGGATCACTTGTATTCTATTAGGCACAGAAGCAAGCAAGCGAAAAAGGTAACATGACACTGAAGCTTTCTTGGAATCTGTCCTAAAACTTAAATAAGTTGGAGGGTCAAATTCCATGCTTGTGTTCCCTCCCCCAACCAAAAATTTAATTCTACCTTGATCTGACGAATCTCAATGAGTCAAAGCCTAGCTCCTGATCCCCCACCACACACCCATATTGCAAGTGTTTTATTTGCAGTGCAACAGAAGTTAGGAAATGTGGCAAAAGCAGACTATGAGGTCTTTAAAAGATAAGGTGTTGTTCAACTCCTCTTCCCAGTGTTTTCCTGCTTGTCTCCCCAAACTGTCCCATTTGTATGCTTACAACTTAGATGGCAGACTAGAACGAGGGTGCTTGAAATGGGTAAGTACCCAGAGGTACTGTTTGCCACTGCAGACTGGGATACTCAGAAAACATACTTAAATGGCAGTGTAGAAAAGCACAGAAACCAAGAACAGCAAATAAATAAGCAAATGAGCTTTGTCGAGGGCACAGGCATCCTTGGCTGCAATTGTGTTTGCAGTACTTGCCATTCTGCATTGCAAATATTAAAAAGGGAGGAGGAAAGGTGCTGTGCTAAGCTGTAGTGGCTGCTGGCAACTCACCGCCTTTGCCTTTTTAAGGGCATTGGCTTCCTGCCTCTGAAAATGATTGAATTATGTGCAGGCCGGTAAAGAAGCCACACTGGAGACTTCAGAGACTACAATAAGGTGCCAGGGTCTTATATTTGATTTAGCAATGCTGTTGGGAGCTGGGCCAGCTGGATTTGGCCATTTCTCAAGTTTGACCCCCTTCCCCAGACTTACTTCACTTTGCTGTTAGGGCCTGTTGATGAAGAACTTTCCTGAGCTTCTTTTTCACTCTGTGCTCATGTTTTCAAATGTCCTGCGTGTTCCCTGAACAAGCTGTGTGGGGTAATTTGGTTGCCAAAAGCACAGATCTGTTGTGTGAGTGTGAAGCTGATTGGGTTTATTCTCTGGTACATTTCACAACGCACGCACACTGATGATTGCTTGTGGCACCCAGTTCCCATTACTAGTTCTCCATGTGGACATTCAGAAAGTATATTAAAAAAAACCCAAACCAATAAACCCGCCACTGCGTCATTTAGAAAATAAACCTCAAATGGACGTCTTATTTAACCTGGTAATGTCACCCTACTTGCCCTTTTTGTCACTGGGAAGCAGATTTGAATGCAGTTTATTTGACTTCATGTATCTTGATGTTCACCATAAGTCAGCTGTGACTTGACGGCACACACGCACACCCCTTGATGCAGGGAGAAAAAATTGCACTAAGGTTCTTATTAACGTGGTCAGTTTGAGGTAGCATATAAATACATCTTACATTATTAGTGACCCTGTCCAATAAAAAATGAGCACTTTACATAACATAATTCCAATTTATAAACTGTTGAGTTCTTCAGGGCTCACAGATGCTAGAGCAACCCCACCACCTGCTGTTGCTATATGAATCACTATTCGTTTCAAGGAAACCAGTGCAATGAATGGAGGCTGCCAGGAACCGACTGGGAAGTGAAAATGACTCTGGAGCAAGTTGAGTTGAGTGGCCCTATGCAGGGCTACAAGTCAGTTCTTCAGGGCTACTCAGTTCATTGAGGCCACAATGGGCATTAGCTCACCTATTGCATTCTTCCCCCCTCCCTCCCAAACTGGCAGCAGTGCAGGAGGAGGCATTTGGTGAGTTGACACCAGTTGTCATTGCTGATGAAGGGTCTTGGCCAAGCGGCCCCTGAGGCATTGGCAAAGTTACAGAGGGGCTTGGCTCTGCTTGCTCCTGGCTTCCAGTGGCCCCTCTAGGGCAATGGCCTGCTGGGAACTTTCCCTGTAAGTTAAATGGCCAGTCCACCCATGGAGGCTGCACAGTTGAAGAGCTGTTCTGATTGTGTTCTCTGTTGCTTATAGCCAGGGCGAGCTCAAGCTATTGCTCTGCCCCAAGCACTGTCCTCCCTACTTTCCTGGCAGGCTCCAAGGTGGGGTGGAGAGGAAACATCTATCTCTGTGGCCCACCTTGGATGGAAGATCCTGGGTGGTTTGCAGCAGAGAAAATGCATGCCTTCTCTACTGCCACCTGATCCTCAATCAGAGTCAGGGTGCAGATGTGTTTCCTTTGTATTCCACTCTGGATAGACATTGAGTGGGAGGAGCATGCACTCTTTGCCACCCATCAAGGTTCCTTTGCCTGGGTGCTTCCTCTGCATCCTGCCTCAAATTCTGAGCAGGTAGCAATTACATGAGAGAGTGGGGAGCATCTCCTCTCATGGAGCCTGGGCAGGGGCCAAAGTGGTGCATAAGGCATTCCTGTCACCTTGAGGGAAATACCTTAAATGGAGTACAGGCCTACTTCCATCCACTTATAGAACAAACTTTAATATATTTATCCCTGGATTCCTTGACAATTGAGAGAATAATTTTGAAATGAGGAATATTAACTCTTTAATTGAGATTTCCTTATTGTAGGCCGTTTCTGCATGAATCGCTTACAACAGATTTTCCATGTGGTCAATCTGTGAGAATTGGAATCTATTTCCACAATTTTTGTCCGCACGCCTCCCTTAACGTTGTTTTCTGTGTTCCCATATTATCCTGTTTGCACTTTTCCCTAAAAGCGATGTTTTCAGGTGGGGAGCGTCATGTCATTTGTGATGTAGCTGATGATCGCTCTGGAGGCTTCCCCCGCTTCCCCCTACTGTTTGTTTACAGTGAAGAAGTTGGCACAAAAATGGATGCCCCAACACTGAAGCACAATCCACCATTAGAGACTCCTCTTCAAAAACAAGTGCATTCCCCTTGTGTTTGCGTATCGTCGGCACTCTTTTCTGTGTGTGGTAATGAAAACCGAACCCCCCCTTTCCTTTCTATAACCAATCTCTTTAATCCGGTTACATTTGATGCTGCAAACACACGCCCCCTCCCTTCCTCTCAATCTACCTTTTTTAAATTTTGGAGGCTCAGATCAATGATAGAACAATGGATTGATAGATCCATTGATGTAAACTATTTGTGCGTGTTTGCAGCATCAAAAGTAACCTGATTAAAGAGATCTGTTTTAGAAAGAAAAGGGGGGGGGGGATCTGGACCTTAAAAATATGGAAGTGCCGATGAGCGGGAAGACTGTACTTTTCAAATTGAAGTGAGGTGAGGAAGCTACAAACGCGAGAATCCCCCTTTTTTGCATTGCCTTGGATCGAATGAAGAAAGGTGGGGGGATTCTTGTGTTCATTCTGCATGTGATCTAGCAATGTCAAACCACAGCTTAACTTAAAAAAATCTTTCAGAGTTCCCAAAAGCACCAGCACTTCGTCCCAAATCCCCTTCCTTTTCCTGCGGGGTGGTGGTGGTATTCTAGCATTCCTTTGTTGGTCTAGCATAAAAAGGGGGGAAATTGGGGGGAATGTGTGGTGGGAATGAAAGAAAGGGGAGACGAGCAAAACAGTGGACATGAACAAGTGAAAGGTGTTTGGTGGGGCGGAGACATAAAGAACGTTTCTCACGCTGGAGGACAGTTGGCTTGGAAACAGAGGAAAGATTACATTGCAGTATAAGTTGTTGCGGAAGAAACGGATAATAAACAATGGGAAAATGTTTCCAACACCAAATGGAGGAGAAAACGTGTGGACGAGAAAAATACAACGTAACTTTTTTACGTCATGAAATGTTGTAAACCATTCATGCGGAAACGACCTTAGTTCCTGTAGGCAGATTTAGTATTTTATTTATGCAAACCTCACCCTAAATGTTGTAAATAGAAAACAGCCTATATTTAAAAATGCATAAAATAGGTATTAAAACTTTAAAACATTATATTCTAAAACTCTGTGTGTATAAGGTCCTGTTGTTGGGTCATGGGAGACAAGGAAATATGAATGCAAGTTGTCTGTAGCTAACTGGAAAGTTTACGTTGTTCTCATGGTATGTGCTCACTGGATTGTTACCCCTTTGTACAATCTAGTAATTGCCTCTGAGTTCTGGAACTCAAGTCTTTGCACTTCTGCTTCCTCTTTACCCACTTGAGAGCTTCTCTATTTCAGTTGAGAAGACCACATCTGAACATGCAAAGAATGCATGCACAGATGGGTAAACTTAATGGGTTATTTCACATGCACAGAAAATGCTCTTGTACATCAAAGAACATATGGATTTCTGGGTGATGTGTTTTTAAGTACAGGAGAATGCTGACAATTATTTCCCCATGTGTTTTCCATATTATCTTTGTTGCCAAAGCACTTCCTTGTAGCGGGTCCAGTTTGTACTAGCCAATGACCCCAGGAGACAGTAATTTTTTCAATGCAGTTAATAACTTTCATGAATGCTGGTGATCATCAAGTGGAGAGAAAACTATTGTATGAGACAATAACACTTTTAATTTTAAGCTGTACTATCCTGCTTTATTGCAGGAAATGTGTTCAAGTGACCCCTTACAATATTTTTGAGTTTGACAGTTCTTAAGATGTGTTATCTGCTTTAAGTTCATACATCATTTTGGACATTGAAAAATGCAATAGTATTACCTATAGATTTCTTTTGGGGAGATTTAAAGAGGCAAAAGTTATGAGTGTGCTACAGTTAGTTAAAAGCCAAACAGTAAATAGAAAAAGCTCCAAAGGGCAAAAGATTAAAATATAGCCTTACTGGACATAAATATTGTTGAAAAATTGAAGAGGATGGTTTCAGAGGGTAGCCATGTTGGCTTGCAGTAGAACACCTAGATTTGAGTCCAGGAGCACCGTGGAGACCAACAAGGTTTCCAAGGTAGGAACTTTTGAGAGTCAAAGCTTTGACTCTCAAAAGCTTATACCTTGGAAATCTTGTTGGTCTCCATGGTGCTACTGGACATTAATTATAATTCCTGTGTAACAAAATGTTGTATTAAAATCCCAGATGTACCCAATCTCCGATTTATAGTTATTAATCCCCATTGTTGCCACCTCCAAAATCTTTGTGTCTTTTTTTGTCCTACATTTCTACAGATTTGGTGCCTGGTTAAATAGATGAATAGCCATGCATAAAATAGATGAAATAGCCATGCATAAAGGACATTTTCGAGACTAGAAAGTGCAGTAGCCATGCCTAGTTTTAATGATTTAAAATATATCTGTGCTGCCTTTCTCCTAATGTGGATTCCAAGGCAAGGTACACTTCCTAGGGAAGATGGCAAAATGACTAGCAAAATGTATCACTCCAGTACTCCCTTCTTCCCATTTAATACAAGATGACAACAACATCCTATTTATTATTATAGTATGCTTATATCCCACCTTTCTTCCATCGTGGAACTCATGGTACACATAGGTCTCCTAGAGAGGCACTTAAATGAGCCAGATCAGTTTAGCTTCATCAACATTGCTTCATCAGCCTTCCAGCAATACCGTAGTAACCTATCTAACAAAGGAATAGTCAGATGTTGATTCCTTGAGAAACTTTCAATTAAATGGTAATTCGAAAATAAATTGAGAGGAAAGTTGTTCTCGTTCTTTGGCAAGACAGTTTCTGTGATTTGCCCTGATTCTTCAAGATAGGGCAAGAGAGAGTTGCCCTGAACCATGAGGAAAGGTGTAAGGAGGAAAGGCAGTAACCAGAAGTACAGGTACTTGGAAACTGGTTCCATTGAGATAAATGTTTACTTTTGAGATAGCAAAAAAACTAGACTTGCAGCCTTTCTGCATTTTTATAGCTACTGGTAGAGACATTTATCTCAAAGAAGGCACATAGACTGATTAGTAATACTATTCTGAATATATTCCTTTTTTCTGCTTGGCTGTTTCACAGAAGAAGCTGTTTTTAGATCCTGGCACCCAAAAGAGCATTCTGGCCCCACCTGGATGCTTACTGTGTGGTCCCTGGCAGACCTTGGTGAGCTGAGTGTTGGAGGTGGTTATTTGAAGAAAGAGTCATTATTTGAAAGCAAGATAATTTCCTCTCTTGATAATAGTGATGGCTTTTGCAGCATTCTTGTCGCCACTCTGGTACTCAAGCAATATCCAAGAAGTTGGCTTCGACCGGTCTTTTGAGTTGCTGGCTTTCAGGTCCCCCCCAGCACTGAAAAACCCTGCATGGTATAAGCCAGTGACTTGTCACCAATTTTATGTTTGTGTGCTGCTGACTCACAGCATGGTTGCTTCTGCTGGTTTTGTGCATGAAGTCAGCTGACAACTTTATAAAGAAGGTGGTAGCTTGGACCAGCAAGGCTTATTGCAGGCTGCAGGCTGCCCCCAAGGTGAGTTTGCCGCCTTTCCAGCGCTACTTTATTTCTCTGGGCTTAGACTGTATTTGTTCCAGCAGAACAATCTGCTTGTGATGACCTGCAGTAATTTTGTGTGTGTTTCCCCCCTCCCCTTTTGTTTTTCCCCCCTCCCCTCTTCTTCTAGATAAATGGCTCATTTAAATTGGGAGCTGCTACTAAAATATTCTCTGGCTGGCAAATGCAGTGCCTAGCAGCTGCCATAAAGGACGAACCAATCATGAGTGGGGGAGGGGAACAGGTCGACATTCTGCCGGCCAACTACGTGGTGAAGGACCGTTGGAAAGTGGTGAGTACATTTCTCTCTCTCTCTCTAGCCTTGGAGGATGTCATATCCTTCAACTTCTGTTTCTTACCTGGTAGAATTCTGAATTTTTTGAGAGCTTCCCTATTAGCAAATGCCCTAATGTTACTTGGAGAGCGTGTATTTCCGGAGTCGTTGACACTTGTAATGAAGAAATAAGGGTTTTTTAATGTAATGTGCTGTGCATGGAGCTGCTGCTGTCTGTGTAGAAGCTTCAGCTGCTACAGGATAAGACAACCAGCCTAGGACAGCTGGATAGAGTAGTAGTAATACATTTTATTTATACTCTGCCCTCCCCCCAGCGAACTGGGCTTGGGGCGGCTAATGACAGGTAAGTATACATGTAAATACAAGTTAAAACAATCTAAACAGTCTCAAACAACACCAACAATAATTCCTATATAGATGGCACCTAAACATTCCACCTTGGAAAGATGTCATAAAAGATGGCTGTATATCGGTGCCTACTATTGATGTCATTCCGATCTCGAGGTGACCGTTGCATGGATCACTGTGGCAAGAACCATGTGGGACAGGTAAGGGGTCATCTGCCGGAACTGATGGAGATGAAAAAAAAAAACCATCTTGCCTGTGTGCATGACCTGGGCCTCCAACGACAGGGAGGCATCCAAGGTCACTTCCAAACTCTTGACAGAGGCGGCTGAACCCCGTCAAAGGTGGGAAGCTGAACAGTCTGACCTGGTCCACCCTGGCCCAGCAACAGGATCTTCATCTTTGATGGGTTCAGTTTCAGATGGCTCTGTTTCAACCATTTAACCACAGCCTCCAGACACCCGGCCAGATTATCCGGGACAGTGTTCGGCCATCCATCAACAGATACAGCTGGGTGTCATCTGCATACTAATGACAGCCCAGCTCAAACCTCCTGACTAGCTGGGCACTATAGATGTTAAATAACATGGAGGAGAGGATTGCCCCCTGAGGGAATCCACACACCAAGGGGTGTCATGGAGATATGCTCTCTTCAATTGCAGGAGGAATATACTTCATCAGGATTCCATCCATTTACACTAGTTCCTTTTCAAGATAACTGACTCACATGATGTTCTGAGCATGACACAATCTAAGGTCTTTTATGCATAGCTGTTTCACTCGCCATCACCCCTCCAATGACTTGGTAAAAGGTTTTTGTTTGGATTATGCATGCTGTTTCTGACCATCAGAGGTCTCCTTGCTCTCCCCCTGCGTTTCCTTATGTTTTGCCCATGTTTTGAGGGACCTGTTTTATCTCGAATTTGAAAATGTGGGCTAAACGTGGGGAAACACAGGGGGAGAGCGAGGCGACCTCTGATGGTCGGAAATGGCAGGCATAATCCTGACAAAGTCCCGAAGTTGTTGGAGGGATGATGGCGAGTGAAATAGCCATGCATAAAAGACGTAAGCAACTCTCTCGTTTGGCTGTTTCCCTTGCCATCTCCCCTCCAATGACTTTGGGTCTTTGTTTTGATTATGTATGCCGTTTCTGACTGTCAGAGATCGCCTCGCTTTCCCCTTGTGTATCTGCACATTTTGGACCTGTTTTATCACAAATGTGAAAACGCAGGGGAAATGTGTGGAAACGCAGGGGGAGAGCAAGGCAACCTCTGACAATTGGAAATGGCATGCATAATCAAAACCAAGAGCTGAAGCCATCCAAGGGGTGACTGCGAGGGAAACAGCCATGCATAAAAGGCCTTTGATTTATGCTCCATCACACCCATGCTAAGAGAGATTTTTGATGGGAATTCTATAATTCCGGAACCTACTTGCCACTTCATTTTGTACCTGGTTATTTGTGGGACCTTAACAAAAGTACCTTAATGGTAAAATTGTAGTCAACCCTTAACACATAATGTTTCTTTTATCTATTCTAGAAGAACAGTTGTTATTGTCCCTAATTTACCAATGAAGTAGTTATCCAAATCGGTACTTCCTTACAAATATGGCTGAATTTGGTTTAATATCTCAATCTGTATGTTTAGACTGAATTTGCCCTGTGTTTTATGATTCTGTGAAGGGAACTTGACCCTGAAGAGAGGGCCCCACTACCATGGCTGAAAAGAAGCATTTGTTTCTCACAACCCATTTAGTCAAAACTCTTATGTCTTGCTGAAGAATGCTAACAGGAGCATATAAGGGTAGGGTAAATGCTGGGCTGTGTTTAGAAAAGATACAGTGCTGTAATAGCAGAAGAAATGAACTGAACCCTCTTCAGTGACGAAGAAGAGAAAGAAGTGTCTATCTGTCTCTTCCATCCTTCTTCCTAGGAGATGAGGGCAGTACGCATGGTTTGTCTCTTCACCACTTTATTTTTGATTCCAGTCAGCCCTAGTGCCTTATCTGTTAGGGCAGTGTTCATTCGAACTCTGTGTACAGATTTGCCGTACCGCTGGCTGTGTAAGTTGGACCCATGTCTCCCACCAGCAGAGAGATGAGCAGACATTTGCAGCTGGTGCGTCATGAGTAAAGTCGAGCTGGCTACTCCTGCTTAAATGGGGAGAAAATAATATATATAAAGTCTTATTTTAGTATTGCAAGTGTTTTGTAATTTTTGAGAATTGCCTGAAGAAGGGCAATTGGTATTTGTTTTGGGTTTCTTTCCACGCTGTCTGTGTTGCTGCAGGGTATGTGAACTGCAGTTGAGGTGGTCAGCTGCTAATGTGGATTTCATGCATGCTATGTTGTGAAATATTTGGCCCTCAGCCAGCAAGACAAGCTCCTGTTGTATTCATCCATCCTGTGGCACACTGAATTAAACATACTGTTTTTGGAGATAAAACCTGAATACTCTTGCGTACAGTATCCTTGCTGTTTGGAACAGTGCATTCAAAAGGGCACAAACTCTTCAGAATGCTTTGATGAAGAGTAAGGTGCAGTGCTTTATAAACTCCTGGAAGCAAGCTTTCCTTCCTCAAATAGAATAATCAGGCTACTAGTTAGATGTGTTTGCATATTAGCTTGGCCCTTGTTAGTGTCAGCGTTCATTAGGTTGACAACAGTAACTCCGGCTGTGCTTTCCATACCATCTTGCTTGAGATTTCTGTGCTGCAAGCCCAGCAATGTCCAACGTGTGCATCCCTGGAGTACCCAGGAAAATATAATTAAAATGTATTACCAGCAATGGCACCAGATGGTTGCTGAGCAGGTGATTTTGCTTGAAGCGATAATTGATAGACCAGAAGGGAAGGATACCCTTTGGGGAAAGGAAGCATGTAAAGAAGAAATGTTTCAAATGAAATCTGTTGTACAAATCAGTCATAAAATGGTAGTATTAGGGTTCAAGTTGACTGCAGCAACTACTCGAGGCAGTGCTTATTCTTTAAAGAAACAGACTTTAATATACAAAAGAAGTACCTCTGAGAACATTGTTTAGTCTATTTTTATGCTGATTTTCTCCTCAGTGGGGGTAAAGAGAGGGGCTGAAATATCTTAATGTTTTCAGGTTTCTTGTTCAGGCTCAGTTGATCCCTGCTTTACCAACTTTCTCTATCTGGCTGGTCACCTCTCTTCAGTTTATGTCTCCCTCAAAGTCCCCACAATGACTTTAGTATGTCTCTGTGTGTCTCAAGCATGTCTGCTTCTCGCTCTCAAGAAAGGCAGCTCCTCTCTCACAAGAATGGCTGTCCCTCTCCTTCTTCCCCCAAGCCCCCAAACCTCCCTACTAGTGGAGATTCAGCTGATAGAGAAGGGGAAAGGCTAGAACCGTTTGGTCACTTTGAAGCAGAAGGTCCTTACTGCCTACCTGCCCATATTAATGGCTTTACTGCCACATTCTGCCACATTCTTCAGCTTGGAATTGAGAAAGGGGGAATGGAGATGTCTCTTTCCCCAACCATACTATTCAGAAGATCAGTTTAAGTTTAACCCCATAACATTCAGAGGGTGAACCCAACATCCACAATGCAAAGTAAAAAAAAAAATGTACACAGATACCTGGGGTGTGGTGTCATTTCACCACACTGGCAAACAGTGCCAACAATTCCCCCTCCTGCTCCCATACAGGATGCCTTTCTCTCACCACTGAACAATTGTGTTCTGTCCCGTTGTCCTTGGAATTAAGAGGCAAGGCTTTATTTCAAGGCAGGTAGCAGGGCTTCCATGAAGATCTGAACCATGACACCTTTTTTTCAAAAATTAAGTGTGGCCCCTCCCACCCTTCACTTCATTTTGAGAAAGATAGTTCAGTCTCGGGGAGAACTGATAAAGCTTACAGTGATGCCAGTGTGGAAGAGGGGGAAGCCAGGTATGCTGCATCAAGCTGTTTGGAGGAAGGACAGAATAAAAAATGTGTACCTGGCTGTAGTACCCACTGGGGCAAGGCCCCTGTAATGGATTCAGGTAAGTACAAGACCTCCCTAGTGAGAACACTCCATTCAGTCACCTGTGTAATCCTTAATCCTTCTTCCCTATCATTGGGAGAACAGTAAGAAGGTTGTGGCCTGACCTGGCTGTCCTTCTAGCTCTCCAATGGGAGCTGGACTTGGTAAAGAGGGCAGCTGGTCTTCACCTGAGATCCTGAGGTGCCAGGAGCCTGGGATGAAACAGGAATTGTAGGGATCTCCTTTCCCTTCAGGGAGTTTCCCTCTGACGTCAAGGACAGACTGGAGCTGGTTCCATGTGTCAGCTTGGGGCTTTTCTTCACACATGAATGATGTCCGGGGAATCGTCTGGTTGTTTTGGATGATAGACTCATACTGGGAGGAAGCGGCTGTCTGTGTGGCAGCTTTTTATGCCATTAGATGAGTATTATGGTGATTTTCCACAGGGGTGGGAGGTATATCAGTTTTCCCCAGCACCTTTTTGTTTTTCCACACTCTCATCCTCAGTGTGGGAAGCAAATCCTCTACAGCCTGCTGTGGTCCAGCATCTGCTTTTGTCAGTTCTGTTGGTTGGCACGGGCTGAACTGCTTCATTTGTTCTGACTCGGGAGCTTTTAAACAGTACTGTTGGATACCCAGGGCTGAGCTCTACAGAAATGCCACCAAACACTTTCATAAATGTGCTTGCCCCAATTGTAACAGGTTCGGCTTGGGGCTCTGCCTTGAGTCTTTCAGTCCTTAGATATGGCACTGTTCCAACAGTGAAGCAATAATGTTTTTACAGATCAATTTAATACATCTGTCAAACTTTCCCCCAAGATTTTGCAGGCTGTCAGTTGTTTGAAAAATGGAGATGTTAGTTCTTCTCATTTTACTGGGTGACAGTTCAATTTCCAGTCTCTTTCTAAGCATTTGATGTTCAGATTGCTGTCAGTAGACTCTTGTAATTTTTTTAAGGGAGGGACTGTTTTTAAAAATAAACACAAACAATGTTTTTGAGTCCCAGAGCAATCCTCCTTTCAGCACTCACTGGAAAATAGTTTGTTGTATCTTTATAAATTTATCTGGTGGAAAATCTGTGGCATCCCCCCTGTTTGTGTGTCATTGCATCTTTGCTTCCTCCCCTGTCCCCCTGTTTCTCTCAATCTCTCACTCTTTCTCCCTCCTGCCACCCTTTCCTTTCTCTTTCTCTTCTGCATGCTGGTCACTTCCTCTCTCCACCATGGTGTGGTGGTTAAGATTCTGGAGAACTGGGTTTGATTCCCCACTCCTCCACATGAGTGGCGGACTTTAATCTGGTGAACAGGATTTGTTTCCCCACTCCTCCCCATGAAGCCTCCTGTGTGACCTTGGGCTAGTCACAGTTCTCTCAGAACTCTCTCAGCCCCACCTACTTCTCAAGGTGCCTGTTATGGGGAGAGGTTTGTAGAAAGATCTGTCTTTCCTGTTCACAGCTCCAGCCACTGGATTTAACTATCCAAATATTTGGCCAACTTTGCTATTAGAATATAAGATAAAATGTTGGGAAACAGCATTATTATTTTTACTTTGTTTCAGCTGGGATTTTGCAATCCCATATTTGTTTTAGGGGTATTCCACTCTCTCCTGTTAAGTTTATAGGAGCAACTCTGTCCTAGGTCTGTTTCATACATTATATAGAAAAAAACTCACGTCTGCCACCAAGTGTGCTTTTGACACCTGGGACCTCTGGCCAGTCCCAGTTCTGTAATGGGGGCATGTGTGATGCTTAAAAACAAGCACCAATGTGTTGCATTCACAGTTCATACCCAAAAATTTAAAGCATGTACTTCAAAATGTAATGTGTGCCCCTATATTTGGGGCAATTCCGTTTTTTCTCCATTTGGTGCCTGACACCTGCTGCACATAACCAGCTTGCCACAAGGGGGAGCTTCTGTATGAGTGAACTTAAACCCTGTTACTTTGCAATGTTTATTGGTAAAATACCCTGGCTTGGGAACAGAAAACAGTCATGAAATAATTAAGAAACAGATACACTGTAGTCTAGTACCCATGCAGCCATTCTGACTTACTTGAGTTTAATATTTTTAAGGATGAAAGAGAGCATTCATGTGATTTAGCAATCTATGTCATCCATTATTACCGTCCATCACTATCTTAAGTACCCTGTAGTACTTTTCTATATCATGCGGTGGTCTTGATGTTTATATTGTCAGCTTCTACTCTCCTGTCTTCGTTGATTTCATACCATGATGAGTCAATAATATGTCCTGAATCTCCATCCATCAGAGGCTTTTCAATGTTTTCATTGATTCCTCTATCCCTACGATTGCACTTGAATCTGTTTTTAGAAAGCAATCCATCCTTGATTTTTTTTTAAATACACAAGATGTCAGAGATTAAACCATGATCATTAATACTTGTGCTAAGTAACTATACCATCTTTCTTATATGAAATTATCAAACTTCTTCTGGATATTGACCCTGAAGGCATGTGGATTCTGCTTTTGCCGCACAATTCTAGTGCAGTTCATTCTTCTGTGGCTCACAGTGGGCTTCCTTTTGGTTGTCTATCCTTTACTTGCTCCAGAGCTCAACCTGGGACTTTATTTTTCCTTGGTGTCTACATGCCTTGGCATCATTGCCAGGTTACAGATGCCCCTGGGATGCCTGGTCATGCTTTGCTTCTTTGCGATGTGCTCTGGTACACTCTTCCTTCAAACTCTTGAGATAATAAGTATGTCATTGAATGTCTGTTGCACCATATTCTATTCAGATCGTGCAGTTTATCTGTACCAAGCAACTTTGTATATGTTTTGTTGAACTTCTGCTAGCTCCAGAGAAGGAGAAAGAGTCATAAAACTACTGAAGCACATTCATTGACTACCAGCATCATGACACTGATCTAAATTGCACTGCAATCTGAGAATCCCAACATTGTAAGTAGTTCTGCTCTTAATTCAGGGCAAAAGTGGGATTTGACCAGGAAATGGCCTGTTAGCCCTTACCTTGATTTCTCATATTTGTATGTGTGTTGGCAGTGTTTTCTTATTGTTTGAGCTGACGCAGGGTAGCCTTGGATGACAGGTTGAAGTCCCTGGGCTTTTAATTCTGGTGGAACTGAGACCTCCGTAGCAAGTCTAGCTCAGGCGTTTGTGGGTGCCATAAGAATCAATTATGTATACCAAACTGTTTAGTCTCATGCATGTTGCAGATCCTATTCTTTTATTTCAGGTAGGTAGGTGGATGGTCCATGAGTGAGGAATATATTATTTAAGGTTAGACCACAATCTGGTTAAGGATGAGTTCACAGTGGTGGGCCTATTGATGAATGGTGGAGCCCCCATTAAGTTGGTCTGATTCTGGAAGCTTGGCAAATGGCTTTCTGGAAGCTTTTGAGAATTCTTTAGCAGATGTGACTGGATTCTTGGGAAAGGGAGTTGTCTTTGGTGTGACAGCTGTTAAGTGCTGTCTCCCAATTGCCAGGAGTGCAGGTTGAGAATGATAAGGCAAGAGAGGGTGATGACTGGAGTGCGGGTGGAAGAAGACTCATGGCCAGTGCAATGGAAGAGCTTAGATTGTGTATGAAGGTGGTGATGCCAACAATGTTTCTGCTCAGTCTCCCCCTGGCTTTGTAATAGTTAACCCCCCAACACCATACTTAAAAGTTCTACACAGTTTTTTGATGGATAAAATTGCCCTAATCTGATAGGACTGTGAGCAGCACCATTGCTTTAGTTGATATCAGAAGCATGCAGGCTTCCAGTTACATTTTATTGGATGAGTTTCAGTTATTGATAGCCAAGGATGCGTTCTGTCAATTATGGCTAGTATTGAAGAACTAGGTGAAATAATTGTCCTGTTTTTGATATAGCTATCTTTAAAATGATCTTTTTTGAAGAAGGTGGTGGTTTAGCTTTGAAAAAGTCCGTGGAGAAACTACTGCCTCTTCCCAAAAGAACAAACCCCTATTTGGCCCATGAGCTGGAGAATTTATCAGCCATTTTCTGTTCTCCTACACTGGGCTAAAGTGAGAGTCTGGCTGATCAATTCCAGGTGTTCCTGGCAGGTCATCCTGGTTGATGGCCTTTGCCATTAGAGGGACTGGGAGAGCATAACCTGGACCTCTACTTAGTTTTTTAGTAATAGTAATTTATGATATCCTGGACCAACTGAAAGCCCTGGGAGTGGAAGCAAGACTTTTTAAGAACCACAGACCTTTGGAGAATTTTTCTGCATTCCAGATCTTTCCCTATCTTGCTTATTGCTTGGACAGTCACTTTTGTTAATAGCAGGGAGACAGTTTAGAGATCAATAGTTCTTCCAGTCTGCTTTGTCACTTCTTTTGGCCAATCAGATAGGATATGATTGACACCATTCAGGCGTACTGCTTGTGTTCATATTTGCCTTTGCTGAACTGTGTTGTTAGCAATTCTGTTACGGTGTTATAGAGTTTGTGAAGAATTGTGATACACACTTGAAAGAAGACATGCAAAATTATTCACCAGGCTCTCTAGTTTTCACCTAAAACCATATTGTTTCATGTCTTTGAATTTATATTATGAGCCTTCCAATTCAATGTATGGATCTACAGATTTTAGCATAGAGATCAGCAACTGGCAATTGTTCGAGAATGTCTGGCCACCTGAGAGCTGCCACTTGGCTTCGTAGTTGTAACTTGCCATACCTTTTGAACTGCTTCTCCAGATATACCCCCATGCTCCAGTTGCATTCCTCAGAGAGCCGGCTCTGTGGTGCCCTCACTTAGGATTGCCTGTTTGGCAACAGCTGGATCCAGTCCTTTAGAATGGCCTACCAGAGTGTGTGTAAAGAGCATCTCCATTTATCTTCATCATCATTTAGGAAAGCCTTCAGGATAGTTTTATTACAGAAGGCATTTGGTGGAGGGACAAATTGGGCTGTATTTTAATCTCTGAGTTAGGTTTTAATCTCTGTGTGTTTTTAATCCTTGATTTTAATTTGTACTGATTTTTAATTTTAATTTTTACCTTTTGTGTTGTTGTTTTTTTGATAATTATGTTTTGTGACTTATTGCTGAGTTGTATCTACGGAGAGGTGGGATAGAACTGCTTTGAATAAATAACCAAGTGATAAAGGTAGATTGCTTATTTCCTCAAATCCCTTTGTTCTAATTGAATTATTTTATTGTTTGAGATAGCTCAAGTAGTAACTTAGAGGACTCTGTGATTATAGTAAGCAAATATCCCCCCCCCCCATAGGCAAAACGTGTAAATGTGGGTCATTTCTCTTTTTAAGCTTCTGTAGTGCGCAGAAAGTTTTGAGTGGCCCAACCTTTTTAACCATCACTCATAAGCCACCTTTCCCTCGTCTTTCAGTGTGTCTCAGCTCTGCTTGCCCATGCTGAAAGGAGCTTGTGTGGGTAGCTGAAGTAGACATGCATTTTACTGTAATAACCATTGTAAGATTGCCTTGGAGACAAGGTATATATCACTTTTACCTTACTGTAATGACTTGAGCTCAATACATTCTGAACAGCAACTGACCTGTGTGTCATAAAAGCAGCTGTCTGTACTCTCCATCTCTTCTGTAGGATTTGACATAATATAGTATTTTCAGACTATTGTGGTATAAAAAGCACTACACGTTTATAAACTTCCCCTTAGCTTTTATATTAGAAATGTTTTAAATGAAATAACAAAATAATGCTATATAGAAGAAGAGTTGGTTTTTATACCCTGATTTTCTCTACCAAAAGGAGTCTCAAAGTGGCGTACTATCACCTTCCGTTCCCCCCACAACAGACACCTTGTGAGGTAGGTGAGGCTGAGAGAGTTCTGAGAGAACTGTGACTAGCCCAAGGTCACCCAGCAGGCTTCATGTGTAGGAGTGGGGAAACCAACTCGGTTCACCAGATTAGAGACTGCTGCTCATGTGGAGGAGCAGGGAATCAAACCTGGTTCTCCAGATTAGAGTCCACCACTCTTAATCACTACACCATAAAGAAAAGGCAGTGATCCCAAGCACAATTTTCTGTGCATTATTTTTCTTTGAATATTATCAAACAAAACTAGACTATATGGTGGTTTTAAAAGTATTCTTCCCTGAAATGAGGGCATGATGCAAGAATCCATAATGAATGACTGAAAAGTATTTATTTTATCTTTGAGATCATTGACTGGCAAGTAATACTTAGTATAAAACATAGCATAAAACGATATATGTTGTTAAACACATCAGAGAGGGGTATGTAGGAAGGAAATCTTCCTAAGGTATTTAAAGCCTAGACTCTGAGACTCTGCACATCAACATCAGCACCTTGAACTGAATTTAGAAGCTAACCAATTTAGTTTCCATACATCAAAAACCTGTGTGTTCCGTCATGATATTAAATGTAAATAGTGTATTGGATCATTATGGTCATTCCAGACCTCATTTCCAGGAGTACTGTATCATTTCTGTGCCGAAATGAATGCAGTATCACATTTGTAATTATACATTAGTAATTATACATTCTACATGTGTAATTATACATTATACAGCATTTGTAATTATATACATTAGTATATCAAGGCTATAAAAAGCTGTGGTCACTCAGAAGGTATATCTGTAGTCATCTAGAATATTATGTTGCAATCATCCAATAGCCAATGAGAAAAGTGAAAAAGAAACCACTTAAGTCTAGTCACTGTGTTCTGACATCTACATTTTAGCATTCTCCTTGAATTTTTAAATCCTAGAACCTACGCTGACAATTTTTCATGCCCTTGATGTGATAAAATCAACCTACTTTTACTTTTGCAAAGACATGTTGCTTCACATTGTGAAGAACTGTTGAAGCAATCTCCTGATGTGTTGAAGTTGCAGAATTCTTCCTTTGGTACTGTCAAATAAAATCTGGCTGTTTAATGATAGAAAATCATTCTGCCTTGCACCAAAATTGCTTGCAGTCTTTTCAAATGACGTTGTGATGCTGGGATCCATAGTGAACAATCAGGGTTTGTGTATTTTAAATTCGTGACCATGTTTGGTGTGAGCATGAAGATAATCTTTCAGGGTTGAATGTTTGACATGATCCTTCAGACATCTCCAGCTATAATGGTTGTATGAACTGGACTTCAGCATTATGACCAGGGCAAATTTAATTCTTAGCTCCAAGGCAGCCAAATAAGATCTTTCCATCTGATGTTTTGGGCTCTGTCTAGCTGAAGAAGATTGGTGGTGGCGGCTTTGGAGAGATTTATGAGGCAATGGATCTCTTGACCCGCGAGAATGTGGCCTTGAAAGTGGAGTCAGCTCAGCAGCCAAAGCAAGTCCTCAAGATGGAGGTAGCGGTACTAAAAAAGCTACAAGGTAAGAGACCAACTTGCTCTGGACAGTTCTCTCATCCTGCTGACCTTCTGTATTCCATTTTGTGTTAAACCTTTTGACAAATAAGGCTATGTACAAAATATTGCTACATTCTGTTTCTTTCTACGTATCTGAAGGCATATCTACTCATCAACGTTATATTGGTTTTATATGCTAACTGCCGTGGTTCCCCCCAAAGAAGTGAACTGTAGCTTGTTGGGTGTGCTGAGAGTTAGAGATCTCAGTCTTGCTCCCAGCACTGCACTTCACATTGTTCCATGGAGAGAGCCCTAAATGTCATTTTTATATTGTGGAATTAAGGTTTGCATTGTGGTAGCACAAGAATTTAAGACTGTTCTGATAAGGGCTCTTGTGCATGGAGCTGTTGGCAGGAATATAACACATGAAGTGCACTGATGCTGGGGGCCCAGTCCTGATAAGAGAGGACATACTGCATCCTTACACTATCACTCACACACTTATGCATGATCTCATCTGCAAATACTTTGTTACATATTCTTGGGGCCATCAGTTCAAACTTTTCTCCCTCATTACTCTGTCAGACGAAACATTAGAAAAGGCCAGCTTGAAACTGCTGATGGCTCCCAAATGGCTCCTAGCATCCAGGCAAAACACACAGAAATGCATGGGGAGAGTAAAGCGACCTCTGACCGTCAGAAAATACATGCATAATCAAGGCAAAGCACTGAACTAGTCGGGATGTCTGTGAGGAAACAACCATGCATAAATGGCCTAAGATACACAGACTAGGGCTTTTCTGCTTGTTGGTTGGTTGGGAGAGCTAACTTTGGTGGTGATTCCTGTTAGAGAATTGTAAAAATTTGCCCATGCTTCTGTTAGCAGATGTTGGTTCAGTAAAAAGAGAGAGAGAGAGATCAGTTCACCTGTTTTGTTTCTTAAGAGAAGGCTGTCCTGCTGCTTCTCCCATGTAAAGGCATTTTCCACCTTGAGAAATAGAGTCAACACTTTCTAGCTGGACATGAAAGAGGTGCTTATGGAACCAAGGACCCAAAATGAGAACTACTTTCTAAAGGGTGGTTCAGATAGCTTTTATTTTGTGGATTGAGACTGATATTTTATTTATTTATTTAAAAATGTTTGTGTGCTACCTCTCCAGAAACCCTCTCGAAGTGGTTCACAAAATAAAAGATAAAATAATTAAAATCAACAACCATTAAAAATCAGCCAGTAAAACCCAGAAGCTTAAAAACACTAGGATTGCAGCCTTACTTTCACAGGAACAAATTCCTGACCAGTGTTAATGTAAACAAGTTATTTCTCTCTCTCCCCCCCCCCACATTGAAGTACTTTGTGCTCTGCAGAATGACATTTAAATGGCTTAGATGTTAAGGAATTGATATTAAGCAGAGAGAGGGAAAGTTCTATGAAGAATCTGCCTCCTCTTTTGTCATCTCCTTACCCTGCCTTAAAAGAAACTCAGGCTTTGGTAAATTTCAGTAGCAACAGAATTTAGAGTTGGAGGGTAACTCCTCCGAGAGTGCCTTTCTGTGTGCACATTTATAGTATATCTCAGAGGGTGCTCTCAACCGACATGAGATTGGTTCAGCAGAAAGAGAGAGAGAGAGAGATCAGTTCACCTGTGGCATGTCTGGACAGAATGTGGTCCATGAGGCACATAGACCCCAACCTGTATGCAAATACATTGTAGCAGACAATTTCTGGTGGTATAAATTTAGGGAGAGTGATAATACAAAACTGTTTTCTTAAACTTCCTCTGTAAAGTGAGTGAGGTCTAAGTTTCCTTATTGGCTCTATGTTGGCTGTAATGTTCCAATGCTTAAGTGTAATAGCTTTCAATTGTTCTACTTCCTGCAAGCCTTCTTGATATCATCTTTGCTACTGAGGGAACCATGCCTGTTGTAGAGACTGCTGGAACATATTCTAGGATGCTTGCTGAGTTCATAAGAGGAACTGGCCAGGTTTTTGGGGCCTTGTCCCCACATATTAACTGAGCTTTTCAGTGGGATATACCCAGCGTCCTCCTGTAAATGCTTCTTTTAGGAGAAGTTTGGTAATGCACTGGCATACTTTCAGATAAATGTGTCTGCCAGTACTGATCTCTTCATTGAGGGACTCCAGAGCTCTCTGGAACACAGTTTGAAAATCACTGCAATAATGGCTATGAGCTAATTAGGCTTTAATTGATTACATATCACAGCACTTGTCTTTACTTCTTGCAGGGAAAGATCATGTTTGCCGATTTATAGGTTGTGGAAGGAATGAGAAGTTTAACTACGTTGTTATGCAGCTTCAGGTGAGTCCTACTCCATTATTTCCCCCCATGGTTCCAGAAAAGCACCTTCAAAGTTGCTATTGAGAACCAGGAATCAATTCCTAGTGATTGTATTTGTGAGGTGAAATTTGGAAGAATCAAGGGTCTCTAACTTTTTATCAGGCAGATGAACCACACAAACACACAGGATTTGGGGGAGGTGGGAGATGTTTAGAAGCTGTGAGGGTGGCTCTTATCTCCATAGGCATTGTGCAAAAAATTCAGCAGTATTTGGGATCTACTTGTTTGGCTCCCTTTATTTGCCACCATTTTTTATTTTACTGGTAACACCCCCCCCCCAAAAAAAATACCAATAAGGTATTTTGGATTTTTTTCCAGTTTGGCTTTAGCTGAATGCACACCCCTAAATCTGGCTGTTGCCTCCAAATAGTCAAAAAACCATGAGACCAGGCACCAGATAACCTTGCCATAATAGGGAGATATTAAACTGACTGGGACCGTAAGAGGTGCCTGGAAGGGAGATGAGCTGCTAGGCTAGCAAATAGAAGTTGAGAATCTTTGGTAGGGGCCGTAGCTCAGTAGTAGAGCATCTGCTTGGCATGCAGAAAGTCCTGGGTTCAGTCCTCCAATTAAAAAGATCAGGTAATAAGTGATACAAAAGGTGCCTTCCAGAGACCCTGGAGAGCCGCTGCCAGTCTGAGTAGACAATGCTGACCTTGATGAACCAAGGGTCTAATAAGGCAGTTTCATGTGTCCTTGAGAATTCAGAGGCCCAGGATCTAAACATTGTTTCTCTTCTGAGCATACCACATCCATCTGTGCTCTATACCTGCTGGGCTTATGCTTCTCCCAACTGATTGCCTTTGTTAACCCACAGCCACCTAGTTCGGATGCCATCTACTGGCTGCTGATTGTCAACCAAGGCTGCCTCTTAAGTGAGCCATTTTGGGGCCTCAAGAGGTCTTCCATCCTGACTATACTGATGTGCAAAGCAGGAAATACAGGCAAGGGCTCAAGAAGAGGAAAATCTCTTCTCTGTGATGCAAAACGAGAATGAACATTTATCTCCAGGCCCACTTATGTCTCACTGTCTCTTTTTCCGGGCTCTGACATTTGGGATGAATGGATGATGCTGATTCAAACACCCACTTTGGGATAGAGTCATAATTGCAATATATAAAAATCCAGTTGTATAATTGTGACAGAGCCAAGTCCACCTCCCCCTTTTCAGTATCTGCCAATCCCGTTTGAACCCTGTTTGCAAGGCACAGAAGCCAGTAATGACCAATCAGGTGTGCTTTGGGTTTTTTCATTCTTCACATTTCTTTGGAGCTGTGCATGCAGGCCCACAGTTTTGATAGGAAAAAAACCCATCTTCATAGAATCATAGTGGGAAGGGACCACCAGGGTTATCTAGTCCAACCCCCTGCACAATGCAGGAAATTCACACTACCTCTCCCACACACCCCTAGTGCCCAGAAGATGGCCAAGATGCCCTCCCTCTCATGAACTGCCTAAGTTAATAGAATCAGCATTGCTGACAGATTGCCATCTAGCCTCTGCTTAAAAACCTCCAGGGAAGGAAAGCTTACCACCTCCTGAGGAAGCCTATTCCACTGAGGAACCGCTCTGTTAGAAAATTCTTCCTGATGTCTAGATGAAAACTCTTCTGATTTAATTTCAACCCATTTATTCTGGTCTAACCTTCTGGGGCAACAGAAAACAACTCAGCACCATCCTCTATATGACAGCCCTTCAAGTACTTGAAGATGGTTATCATATCCCCTCTCAGTCTTCTCCTTTTCAGGCTAAACATACCCAGCTCCTTCAACCTTTCTTCATAGGACTTGGTCTCCAGACCCCTCACCATCTTTGTTGCTCTCCTCTGGACCCGTGCCAGCTTGTCTACATCTTTCTTAAATTGTGGTGCCCAAAACTGAACACAGTACTCTAGGTGAGGTCTAACCAGAGCAGAGTAAAGCGATACCATCACTTCACGTGAACTGGACACTATACTTCAGTGTGTTTACCTCCCTCCTTGGTGGCTGATGCGGGGTTGCAAGTATTAGGCTGGGGATCTCTCTCTTAGGGCCATGAGCCACAGACTTCTCATAGGTCAAAGAGTCCTGAATGTGCCTCCCCCACATGCAGTACAGCAATACTTTTCTGTGCAACTCTATTGCCTTGGAAAAGTTGGTTTCAGGGCTCTTTAAATTGTATGTGCAGTTGAGCCCTTCACTTTCTGGGATCTGCATCTTTGTCAGTCAATATCGTTTCCTTTTTCAGCACAATGCACTGTGCAGATGCTTTTTCTGGTATTACCTGGACAATGTATGTGAAATTGCCTTGAGTTTGTACGAGACACTTCGCTGTCCACTGTGTTGACTGATACTTTGCATTTGTGATAAAACCATCACAAATCAACACCACAGCAAGACAAAAGTTCCGTATGAATTCTGCAATAATAATGAAGTGATGAGATATAGTTCATTGTCTGCGTATGTGAACCAGCTCTAAGATTAATAATGATCCTGCTTAGGAAAAGAAATTGAATATACAAGTCTGCAAGGTGTAAAGCACAACGTTATTAGCCTCTGCAAGGCAAATATTCCATTTTGTATGCATAGCTGAATCTTTGTGCAAAAGAATCTTTCTGTGAAGGCCTTGTGTGAGATGTGGATCAGCAATTTTTTAATATAAATATGTGTGCTGCGGAAGGGTTGGAGCCTATGAGTTACACGGAAGTGGCTCATAGTGGCTCATTTTTCTTCCTTCTCTTTTTCCCAGCAGTCCTTTAAAATTTCCAAAAAGCCAGTGCTGGGGATCAGGGGAGGATGCAGGGAGGGGAGGGACATGAGGGCTGCAGTGAGGAAGAAAAATGGAGCAAAATCACCCCTTCCTCTTGTGCTGCACTTCTTCTGCAAATGGAAGAAAAAAGAAGTAGTGATTTTGCCCATCTCCCCTTCTTCACTACAGCCCCTTGGGTATGATGGTGCTCCCTGAAGGCATCTCTGAACCTCACAGCCTTGGGGACAGCAAGGGGAATATAGAGAAGGATATGCTTCTATAAAATAGGATCTAACCTTATGTATTTTTGTAGTTGGAGACTAGGCCAAAATAGTGTATTCTCGGTTAAGTAGAGCTGTTGCAAACGAATCTGCTTGGGATGTTTTGGTTCTGAGCAGCAGAAACCCCAGATAGGAAAGATGACACTTCCTAGTGAAATTGCTTAGACTGAACTGTGCATACAGCCTTCTAAACTCTCTGGGGGCCAGGTTCAAATGAGGAGAAATCAAGTGCTGCCAGTATCAGCAAGTCTGATTATTGGATGGTGGGTTTTAAAGATGCATCATCATTTCCTTTTTTTTTTTTTTTTTTGGTTAATGCTCTGACTTGTAAAAAAGTGGATATTGCATTTTTCATTAGGATTCAATCTGTGGTGTGTGGTTAGTCAGGAAGCAAGTAGTATTTTGGAATTAGATGAAAACAAATGGCTAGGTTCTCTTTTGGCAGAAAGAATAGCTGTGATGGCCAAGAAGAAAAGAGGAGGGGTTTGAGTGAAAGTTCACTGACTGGGAGTTGACTATGTGATGTTTGATTTTGAGGATAGGCCAGCCTCAAGGAGATGGGTTGGGTTGGGTTGTGGCAAGGAGGGAAGGGATGTGGGCTAGAGAGGTTTGTATGAGAAAATTCTACAGCCAAGAAGTAAAATATGTGAGCCACTAGTATTTAAAACCATGGTTGTGGGAATCTTCAAACACAAATGTAGCAGGAAGAAGTCCATGAAATCTCCACTGACAAAGAAATGGTTGGATGAAAAACCAATGTGATATTGATGGAATGTTTTTAGTATTGGAAGATGAACCAATAGGGCCATGAATCTGAGAAGTGGCAGCAGTAGCTATAGCAAAGAGAGTGAGGGTAGAATAATGTTTTTTAACATTTCAGAAAGACATGACACTTTGAAAGCTGTAGAGAGAAAATTTGGAGGCACTGCAGAGACTTTGGCATTTTATGCACCGGTTGTTTTCTGCTGGATATACTGCTCTCTTGAGGCACAGTATTTGCAGTCGAATTAACAAATCACTCTGCACAGAGGTCTGAAACTGACCAAATAAGCAGCCCCATAGGTTGTCTGTGATTATTTCAGTGTTCTCAATAGATGCCAAAACAAACAAACAAACAAAAACTGTTCCATCAGGCTGAGGTCTGAAACTGACCAACACTTGCAGTGAAACTGACCAAATAAGCAGCCTTATAGTATTCCAGCTTCCAGGAGAGGGGTTGGATGCAGGGGAAAGACAAGTGGGAGGAGAAGCAAGAATGGGCGTGGGGAGAAAAAACCCGAATTGACAAGTATGCCCAGGACCAGCTTTTGATTTGAGATCAAGGCAGACTTTAAACTTGGGCTAAAACAGCATCCAGAAAACACGAGGGGAGAGCAAGGCAACTTCTAAAGGTTGGAAAAAACATACATAATTTTAAAAAAGCCCCCAAGTAGTTGGGGGGTGACCGCGACAGAAACAACTCATGCATAAAAGGCCGTTCTGGAATACACTCTGGAATAGCAGTGGTCTGCAGTGTTTTAAAATTTAAGCATTAAAAAAAAATTAGAGGTTGTGCATATTGGATGACAAATAAAAGGAATGGCTTCACAAAAGAATTATGTGGGTCTTGCTGCATTTGTTACTAATGCTCTTTTGTGGGAAGTTGAACTGAAAGGTCAAAGATTGATTGAGTGTTGGCCCTGAAATGGGCGCAATCTCTATTCTGCTCTGCAAGACAGAGGCTATAAATGATTGGGCAGAAGAGGGTCATAACAGGCAAAATACATGGCTACTAGCATTGCTCTTCATCTGTCTTCTGTCTTCAATTTCTAAGGCAGTTGATCACTTGACAGTTTTTCAAAAGAAGAAAAAAAGTCACAATGCTCTTTGGTGCTGCCGGCCACAATTTCGTCACTGGTGGTGTGAAGAATGCTTTTTAGACTGGAATGTAGCTTCTGGGAATATACTTAATACGGGATAGAAAGTGTTAATGCAGATCATGTGCATTCTGTGACTAATACCATAGTGGAGGTATTTTAAAAAATCCTCCATGCTTTCTTCTCAATTAAAATTACATATATCCTTTCATCCATGGAGCAAATAGAAGCTCTGAGAGTGATTTGCATTAGGAACATGGCATGTGGATATGGGTTCACCACCCTACCTGTTTCCTAGCCTGATCTACCACCCTAGTTCATAGCCCTGATCTACTGGGGGGGGGGAATGTGGCTCTTTGGGAGTTCCTCTATTACCTCTTTGGGAGTTCCATTCTGTGGAAGATCCATTCATGGGTCTCCTTATCACATCTAATTTTGCCCTGATAATGACATTTGAATAGCTCAAAAGCCACAGTTTAGCAACATGGGGTTTGTTGCCATTGATGCAACACACTATTTACTATGGCATATTTGGCAGATATGCACCAGTGATCTTTACAGTAAGTACACATAGCAAAGTAGTGATATACATCTCCAAATGCACTGTAGATATGTACCATGGAACCATGCCCAATTGCAGCTTCCTGGGGGTATGTCCTAACGTGTTTGGAGGTGTGATTCTTCCTTCCACACTTTGTATGCCTCCACAAAGATCTCCAGCCATTCCATGAGAATCAGCCCCTCTGTCCTAATTGGTGGCCTACCTCCAGGTAGAGGCTGGAGATCTAGAATTATAACTAATCTCCAGCCTACATGAATTGCTTATATATTATTTATTTATTTAAAGCATTTATTCCATTTCTGCTTTGGGAGAAGCAAATGGCTGCTTTGGGAGGGGGACAGCATGGCATTATACCCTACCAATGTCCTCCCCTTTCCTTAAACCCCACTCTCCCAGGCTCCTCCCTCACATCTCCAGGTATTTCCAAACTTGGAGTTGGTAACCCTAGTCCTAAATAAATTTTGTTTGTCTTGATTTTGGTGTGCCTTTGTCTGAGTGTTCTCTCACAGGCGCGCTCCCTAATGTTTCTAGCCATAGCTCAACTTAGTGTGCATGGGCACAGTGGAATGCTCTGGTGACCACCTCTCCACACTGAGCACACAGGCGTTTGGAATGCTAAAAATGCTAGTCCAGAGCAGAAGTCAGAATTTCCCTTGAGCTATGGATTAAATGTAGTGACTGTGTTGTGTCTGCCTAAATATTAGTATGGTAAAGCCACTGTGCATCTGTTTCAGGGCCGGAATCTAGCAGACCTCAGAAGAAGCCAACCGCGGGGAACCTTTACACTGAGCACAACCCTTCGATTAGGCAAGCAGATTCTAGAATCCATAGAAGCCATTCACTCAGTCGGATTCCTGCACCGGGACATCAAGCCTGTAAGTTTGAATGGGTTGCTTTTCTTGTTGTTGATGTTTTCTCACTACTAGTGATGCCATATTGCAAGCCAGCCAAGAAGGACCAAAGCCCCTTTTTGAGCCATGGATTCCAATGACCAGGGAAAACCTCCCACAGGAGCTTCTGCAGGCACTCACAATCTCCTTTCCTGGCAAAAATATGGCCTCCCGCTTTGAATGGGAGCTTGATCCCCTCCCATGCCGAGTATTAAAATAGATATTGCTCAGCTTCTAAAGATACAGAGGAGAATAAAAATTGGAACCACCTTTCAAAATAGTTCCTTGGTTTTGGGCCTGTGGGAAAGACTTTACTCTTGTCAGAGATGAGCTGGGCACTAGTTGCCAAGTCAGTGATATGTGTGAAACTGTGTTTTAAAACTAGTTTAATACATTGCCTTTCAACATCATCAACAACAAAAGTTCTGAAAGCAGGTCCACTCTGTGCCTGATGTGTTAGCTGTCAGGAATTTGGATAATGGGAATTTTGTGCTTTATGTGAGATGGTTTGCAGTGTCCCTTTCTCAGAAGTTCTATTTTAAGGAAGATATTTTTTTTTGCCGTCAAGTCACAGCGACCCCGTAGAGTTTTCAAGGCTAGAGTCATTCGGAGGTGGTATGCCATTGCCTGCCTCCCTGTCATGACCCTGATATTCCTTGGAGGTTGCCCATCCAAATTCATAGATCTACAAATGAATACCTACTGAGCATTTGCTTATCAAAGAATTGTAGACGTTTATGCAGTCTCTTGTATTTCATTGTGCAAGGCAGAAGTCTCCCCCTCCCCCATTTTTTCTCCTCTAAAGGTTGACCAGGTTTTCTGTTTATGCACTCTTTGCCGTTACACAGAAAGCATTTAGCAGCAGCTGCACCTTGCTCCCTTAGACTGTGTCCTTGAGATGGGCTGAATCTTTGTACATTTTGCCAGGTTTTAGCCAGTTATTGTTGGCAAAGGTGTGTCAAGTGTCAATCTACATGGGTAAAGAAAGGCCATAGGTCTACTGTGCTACACATCCCCGTCTTAATATAGGGCATGTAAGTTGTGGTTTTGTCCCATACTGTCTAGGACAGTTCCTTTGGTTTTCTTTAAAAATAAAGCAAAGCTGTTCTAGGCTGTGTTTAGTAATCATATGTTTGTAAAGAATACTGAAAACATGATATAATGAAGTAATGAAAACAGAACTTCTCAGAAAGGATGATGGGATGGAATAAGAAAAAAACAACAGGCAAGGCCTCAATAAGTGTAAACGGTGGGAATGGTACCATTTTAAATTTGCTATCATTATTTAAGCAGTCTTGATTTATGAAAAGAGGGGGGATGGACAGATGAATTCCACCTTAGTTTCAAAAGTCCTTGGAGGAAATGGCTGATGTAAGCGTGATGATATTGGTAACTGGAACAAGGCACTAAATGGTGAGTTTGTTATAATAAGTGAAATAGTTCTGACTTACTAACTTTTAAAAATATCCTGTTGTTTTTGTATAGTCCAACTTTGCCATGGGACGCCTGCCCTCAACCTATAGGAAATGTTACATGTTAGACTTTGGTCTGGCCCGGCAGTATACCAATACCAACGGTGAAGTTCGGCCTGTAAGTGATGCCTTTTCCAATTCTGCTGCCATTTAGGTAATGGGATTTTAAAGCCTATTATGCTGTTAATTTACAGTTGCAATATTGTTAGCTGCTGGTTGGGCATGCACGTTCGTTGGGATGGACATTGAAAAGAATTATTTCTTTTGAAATCATAATATATTTCCATATATGTCTGTGACTGGAGCTCAATATTTTGAGGCAATGCTATTTAAATTATCTTCATTGTTCTGAAAGCTTTACTGGAGTTCTTTTTTAAAGAGTAGTGGGAGGGCAGATAACATAGGTGTAGAGGTATTTTTCTTAGACCAGATTTCTTTAGATATTTGCGAATGTTTTGTGAAAAATCATGTGTATTGAACCTGTGGCCATTTCCAACTTCCATATTTTTATGGCTTGTATCATATTTAGATATTAGTGAGGTGTAGTATTAACTTGTTGCAGCAAAGTTAAAATGCTTGTCCAGCTATGAGTAAATAGGAAAAATGGCATCAACTTAAGAAACAATTGGGGTGTGGGGAACCCTGGAGGAATTGTATGTGAAAATATATGGCCAAATAGTATCCAATCCATCTATCACCCTTTGTTTTTTTGACACATTTTGAACTACCAGGGATGCTGTAAAAGGTTTGCATTAAAGATAACTTGTGTTAATGTGCATTCTGAAAAAGAAATTCGCTGGTACTGATATAACAATTATTACATTCTCTTGCAAAATTATTCTATTTAATGGCATATTTATATGAATAGGCAAGATTCATTCTCTCATGCTAGCTATTTAGCCTGGAATGGAAAATCTGTTCCCTCGGTTTTTATGGCAAACCCAGAGTTTACTGTCAACTTGTTAGTTTCCCTTCTTTTTTCAAACCTGCTCTGTAATTCATTTGATTTAAAGTATTTTTGAGGCTTTCCAGTGCCATTGTCGCTTTAAATTTTCCTCCTTGCCTCAAGTAGTATTTCTGAATCAGCTGTGTTCCATTGGATGGGTGGGGGGCCAGGCAGGCTTTAATAACAGTTTTTCTTTAATATCTTGGGCAGAATAGCATGGGGCTCCTCTCTGATAGACTCCCAAGAATATTAAAGACCTTCTAATCATGGGAAGAAGTAATGAGAGTGTACACTATCCAGCAACTGTCCTGTGGAGCCCAACAATGAGATTACACCTGAGGGAGAGCACCAGGGGCTAATTGATAGGGAACTAGGGGAGAGAAAAAGAAGATACCGTCTTATAGAAATGTTATGAGGACGTTATAGTCAACAAGCAGGAGATAAATCTAATAAATAAATTCATGCTGCCTTTTCTTTTCATGATAGTAACTGCACAATTGCAATGATGAAAATAAAAATAAAATAAAGGAGTGCTTGTTTTGATTGCAAACAGAGTAAGTAAAACCCCTCCACCCAGAGCTGGCTAATTAAGGTTCACCTGAAGAATGGTGTGGCCTCTTCAGTTTACAGGAAATAATGAATTAAACTGTGAAGCAGAAGCCTCTTAAAAGAAGGGGCAAGTAGAAAGGTAAAGTAATTGGGGCAAGGAGAAACTGTGTACTCAACCGGCTTGTATGGTCCTGCTTCAGTTCTCTTTACATGCATGATGAAGAAGGCTGTTGCTTATGACACAGTAAACCAGGTTATCTTCAAAATGCCACAGCAACTTTTTGAAGCAATTACTAAATGGTTCTTAGTCTAGTATCCTTTCTCAAAAGAAATGGCACCCACACTTTTTTTTTAACTAGAGCAGTATTTATCCATGTTAGAGATTTATAATGCAAACCACGTGGCCTTTTAATGTTCCTGGAACATGACACCATAGGTGTCCAAATCAGATGAGATCCATCTTTGCTATCATGTACAGCTTGGTGATCAGCTACATCCAGAACTTTTTAGATGAACAGGGAGTTACCTGTAACTATTGTTACACCCTGCCATCATCCCTCTCTATAATTAGACATAGTTTTGAGCTATGATACTTCCTATGTACAAGAAATAGCCAGAAAGGAAATAGCCAGAAAGGATGTTTGACCTGTAGCAGTGGGCTGCAAAGGGTGATGATCATAAATATGTGACTTTATAGAGGGCATTTCAAGAACTAGTTCAAGCAAGCAGTCATGTTATACTGGTATCTGGTAATGTTATACTAGCAAAATGACTGTCATTCTGCTGCTTGAAGAAGAGCTCCTTGTGTCAGGAAACCTTGCATATCTCTACACCAAGAAATTCTGGTATAGTAAGCAACAGCCGCCCTGAGTCCGGTTTTGCTGGGGAGGGCGGGATATAAATAAATAAAATAAATAAATAAATAAATACAATCTTCCATGCAAGCTCTTGGTTTGGAAGATTTTTAGAATGCTTATTATCCTGGACAAGTTTAGTAATGTGTCATGCCACCCTATTAGGCTTTCAGTTGTGTTCTCAAATAGATGTCTGCATACAGAAATAATTGTATTGTTGCCAGTAATTTAATAGCCCGTCATTGTTAATTCTTTTCTTTCTGTACGAAGAGCGATTTTTCAGTTTGAAAACTGACTTCTGCAATCTTTCATGAATGCATAAAGGCTTGGGCTATTATTATACTTGCCCCTTGCAGCTCTCTGTTGAAAATACTGTGCAATCATTATTGTGCATATAGCAGCAAAGGGAAAGCAATGTTTGTATCACGACAAGTGTCTCCTGTTTGCATGAACTGGTAATGCATTATTGCGCTTTGCATGCTGTTGTTTTTGCTGATTCAGCCCTAGCCCATTGATTAGATCTCTGTCTCCTTGTGATTCAGACTGCACTGCAGTAGTTTGCAATGCCTGGCTGAGGATATTGTATGTATGGGTAAGTGCAGGTTTGTCTCTGTATACGTGTGTGGTAGAAGCAGCAAATTAGACAAGAGAAAGCATCATCAGCTTTGATTAACCTAGGTTAAAAGTTGCAGGAAACAAATTAAGCTAAAATATTGTGCATTTTATTAACATAGTTTTCTGTCTGGATCAGGCAAAAAAAAAAAGAGAGAGTAGTTGTTCATATATGTATTTCCTAAGATGGGAGCAATTGTATAACATTAGGAAAATCTTTTGGAGCAGGAATACTTTAAGAAAGTAGTTCTCTGAGTGATGTGTTTCTTACCCTTTTGCTTTGGGGCTTGGACAAGTGATTACATGCAATATTGTGGCAGTGTTGATCACTCACGGGTACGAGAGATAACACAGTGTCCTGGTAGACCTATCACGTTTTAGTCTATAAGTGGAAAAGGACCTAAGGAAAGACAGAGACAATATTTTCAAGTTTAACAAACAGAGATATTCCACAATTCATGTTACATCTTTCTTTCTCCTGGATTTTGTTTGAACTGGCCAAACACATTGGGATGGTGATGCTTTTACTGCAAGATAACACTACCTTCATTATGGAAGCTGATGATTTGTGAAGGGGTTGGATCGCATGGCAAAATAGGCCCAGTACTCTGAAAAATAGCATATTGTTGACATTTTACAGATGAAAATAGGGACCGTCTTGTAATACACGTGTCCTTGAAAGACCACTGTTCTCACTCATAGGATCACTATCTGCCTCCTCCCTCACAATTACACATCTCAGAAAGCTTAGCCTTCTGTATGCTGTGTTTATTTACTCTGAAATAACCTGCTTCTAAAGCAAGTGTGATGATAATCTGACCAAAATATTTTTAAAATATAATGTTTCACAAAATATTTAATCACATACATGTGGTTGCATTCATTATAGCACAGGTCCAGCACAATCACGTTCAGCAACATTAACTTTCCTGCTAGGTGGCTATACCAGGAACAGAGAGGAAGTGGTGCACTGGCTTTTAGTGTTTAGAAGACCACCCCAAAAGAATCGGTGGGTCACTGTAAGGATGTATCAATGAAGTCTTCTGTTATGGTCACATGATTTGAAGGCAGACTGGGTTTTCCCCCTTTGGGCTAATGGTAAACTAGAAAAGGTCCTAGGGTACATTTATTATTATTTATTTAGAAAATTTAGATGCCGCTTCTCCAGAAACCTGTTCAGGGCACTTCCCTGTTCAAAATGAACCTCACTACCTGCAGTACACAGCAGGCTGTGCACTGATGGCACCTTAGCGGCCATCTCTGTGCATCTATAGGAATCTGTACTAGATCCACTTGCCTTTTTCTCCATCCCTGAGATCAAACTTCCTGGGTGAAGACAATCATAATGTTTACAAAGCACTGCGGTTGGTTTGGAAGTGGTCTCATCACACTGAGTTCAAACATACCTTTTCTCCTATATGGCTAAGCTCAGAGGAAAAAAAAAACTCTGGCTGTTCTGTACAGTATTGATTAGCTCATGCCTGTGATGTCACCAAGGCAACTCCACCCCTTCCACATATCAGCTTTAAAAAAGACAGGATAAATGCATACATAAGTAAAAGTGAATCCATGAGCATAGGAAGCTGCCTTATACTGAATCAGACCCTTGGTCCATCAAGGTTAGTGTTGTCTACTCAGGCTGGCAGTGGCTCTCCAGGGTCTCGGGCAGAGGTCTTTCACATCACCTCCTGCCTAGTCCTTTTAACTGGAGATGCCGGGACCTTTTGCATATAAAGCAGATGCTCTACCACTGAGCCACACCCCCTCCCTGGTTGTGGCTTTTTAAAAAAAGTCTGGCAAGTGTTGGATCAGGCAGGACAGAAGAGTCGAAAGTCAAGCCAAAGCTCAGGTAGCCAGAGGAGCCAGAGAGCCAATGAGTCCATAGAGTGTGGGTCAGAAGTGAGTCAGGCCAGAAGTCAGGAATCTACACAGTAGTCCTGGGGAGAGACCAGGAACAAGATTGTAGAGTCAGGAACCAGGATCAGTAGAATTAGCAGTCTTCAGACTGTGAGGAAACTGCTCAGACTGAAGGATTTAACCAGCAGGCAGCAGCTTTATACCTCTAGGCTAAATTTACTGAACCTTTTACTCAGCTGCTCCCAGCATTTCATTTGTCTGAAGGTGAGTCCTTCAAATTGTGCAGCTGGAAGGAGGCTGGATTCAGGCCTCTCAGATTGAAAGACTCATGTTAGTTCTCTACTTATGCCATGTACAACTTAATCCCTAGAAACCAGGTAGGTCAGGGTGTGTGTGTATATTGTGATAGGGATAGAGATTTGACAGGGACTGATACCAGAAAAAAAAGGCTGTCATTGATAATTAATAGCATAGTATTAATATTATTATTATTATTAGCCGCCCTTTCCTGGCCAAGGCCAGGCTCAGAACGGCTCGCAACCTTTTAACACAGGTAAAAATAATGTCTCCTGAGCATACAAAAACTGCCCATCCTTTGCTTATAAAGACAATGACAGTGTAATTTGAAGTGGTGACATAACCAATAATGTGGTACACAGTGGAAAGCAAAAACTGATGCCAACAAATCTGAGGGGTAGGGAAGTGCCACTGGGAGAACAGCAAGAGTGGCTGACAGTACAATTGAAATGAATGGGCTTAGACTGGAGTAACTCTCCTAAGGATTGCACTGTGAGCATCATACATTGTGGTAGGAACTACTTGGCATTAACTGGAACCCTCTATACCCCAAGGGAGGATCACCTGCCTCCGCCCTCTCATGTATTAGGCTCCACAATCTAGACCACTGTGCACCATCATGTCTAAAAAGACTTGTGAGCTTTAGACTACTCAAGCACAAGAGCCACAGTTTGTGCTTCATGGGAAGGCAAAAAAAATAAATAAACGTTGACCTGATTTTAAATTCATTTCTGTTTTTGTTTCTGTCCATTTTGCATTTTTATTATCATATTTTTCTTTGGGTTTCTCTTTTTTTACAGTTCTTTTGGGCTCCTTTTTTGAGACTGTGTTTGATGCGTTGGCTTCCCATCTGCTGCTTGTAACCATCTCAGCCATGAGTTGTGAGTGAGCCATCATGATGCTTCTTGGTCTTTTGTTTTTCTACTTGCTTTCGTTAATTATTTGTAGAGCTCAGAGTTACCTTTGCTTTTGTTTTGCTTTTCATGACATAATTTTTGCTTTTCAGGACTGGGACATGCATCAGTGCTTGATGCATAGGCCAAGAATCTTCTAGGCTCAAAAGTTGTCATAACTTAGGGTTCAGTCAGATGAGAGACAATCAAATCAAAAGTAAACAATAGTTTCTTGTCAAACTATCCCAGTCTTCTCCTAGCTTCCCTAAATGCTCTCTTACTGCCTGCAGTGCCTCCCCTGTAGCCAGCAGGGATCCTCTGTAAACGCCCATCCTTTATGTTCCTATAACAATTTGTATCTAAATTACAACAATCACTACAGAAGGGTCAGGCACCCGCAAGATTTTGTTGCGTAGGGAACTGTTATGATTTAAGAATAGCCCTCCCGCTCTCCATTGTTGCATTCAGGTGTAGCTTCATATGCAAGAACAAAATATACTAACGAGTGCTCAGGACTATCAAATTATTTCCTCCTAAAGCAGACAGCATGTAATATGCACCTGAAATTAGAGTTGCCAGGCCTTGCACTATGGTGGAAGGTCTCCTGCTGGCAGTCCTCTTTGCCTGGTGATTGGGAGAAAAATTGGGAGAAAAAATTTAAAAGCATCATCACCAACGTCATTGAGTCACTTCCAGGGCAAAGCTGGAGAGGTTAGCTCTTTATGGTAAACCATAGAGTTTCCTGCAATCCTGGAGTTACCCTATGTCAGTTCTGGGTTTTTCCTTGGATATGATGTAGCGACTGGACTCACATACCCTCCCATGTCCCCATGCCCAGCTATCCTGCTGATCCTGTAAACCCTACCTGAATTTCAGGATGTTTAGTGCTGGAACCCTAGCCATAACAGCAGGGATGGTTTGATTGATGTGACAAAACATGTTATTTTAGGTGCACATCTAAAAAGTGTAATGTGTGACTCAGCCTACAGGGAGTGGATGTTGCCAGTATAAACTAGGATAATCTGTTGAAATGGTGTGCATGGATTGGCCTTAGAGAAGGATCCTGGGTAAGACAACTGAAAGAACTACAAAACACTAGCATGGATGAAATAGTCAGGGCCTATTTCTACTGTCACCTGTGGAGAGAAAGGTCCCATGTTGGCCTTTTCAAAAAATGTAAAGTTGAATTTACTGTAAGCCAGTGTACATTTCCGTTTTATACACAGGTGAAGAATTGTTGCTGGGCTCTGTCGACTCAAGGCTGAAGCAGCATCCTTCAGGGACTTTTGTTTTAATTAACATTAAATCCCATGTAGCCACTGATTTTTGAGTTATGATTGGCTTGTCCACTGCGGAACGACTCTTAACCCGTAACCAGCGTATCTGCTTAGGGCATCTGTGTAGATTAACAGATGCATATTAAAATAGTTATGGCCCTCAACAATAAAAATAAATATAAGATACTCTGCCTGTTCTCAGCAGGTTATAATTGTTTTTATTTCCTTTCTCAATAGCCTCGTAATGTTGCTGGTTTCCGGGGAACAGTTCGGTATGCTTCTGTGAATGCGCACAAAAACAGAGTGAGTGCTTTCTTTCCTTCCATCCTTCCTTCCTTCCTTGTTTAATTGGAGCAGTTGAAAGAAAGGATTTCCTTTTCTTCAGCAAGTTTGTATCCTGTAGCTATGCAATAGCTATGCAGGAGCTGGTTCTGGGACAATCTGTCTTCCAAAATAACAGCTCCTGTGTGTTTTATATTTTATATATGAACAAAATGACCTGAATACACATAAACAAGGGATTTTATGCATGCCGTGGAGTTTCCATTTGTTCCACTGCATCACAAGCTGCTTTTCAAACAAAGAATGAAATGCACTGTGGGGCTGAAAATTTTAAGAAGGAAATTTGTTCATGTGATTTCCCCCTTTATGATTCTCTGGTCTGATGTGATGTCCTTTCTGTGCCCAGCCCTCACAGGAGGAAGTTCCCTACCCACACCTCTCTTTCTTTCTCTCAGCATCAACACCACTCCACACCTGAGGATCTGAAGAAAACCTCATTCAGTGAACCAGCAAAATGAGGGAACCAGGAGCCCCCTTTGAATCTCTTTGCTTCTGGTCTCCCATAATCACCCCTCAGAACATCAGACCTGTCACCTAGCAGCTCAGGTCATCTCATCTCCTACATCTACTCAAGGAGAGGGAGCTAAACTCTAGGCCTTGGCATGATCAGAGTCCTATTGAGTACACCAGGAAGGGTGGGACAGTCAGGCATACTGAGCATAAGAAACCTCAGTTATGGCTTCTCATTTGCTAGTCAACATTCATCTAGACCAGCTCTGGTTTCTCCCAAGTGTTCCTACAGAGCTTTCTTGCTCTGCAGGTCCCTTGAACCAGTTTATTGGCCTCTGGACAGGTCCCATGCTGACTGCTGCTCTGGCTGCCAGACTTTGACAATCACATATCCTAAGTGACCTGGCTGGATTGTGTCCTGTTTGTCTGGGAACAGGGCTACTGGGGCTGGGTCCAAGCAAAGAAGTGTGCTGCTGGGTCACACTGCAGGTCTACCTAATGCTGTGGCCGGTGGCACCCAGCCAGATGCTTCTGGATGCTCAGAAGTATGCCTTTCCCTGCTGTTTGACCCCAGCATCTAGAGTTCAGAGGTATTCTGCATTTACCCATAGAGATACTGTATAATTATCCTGGCTTAGAGCTTTTGCATTGATACCCCCACCATTAGTATAAGAGCCACCCATTGCCACACCTTGTGATAGTAAATTCTGTAAATTATTTTTGGAGAAACAAGTAGGGAATCACAAGGACTTGCAAGTGGGCACCTCATTTCCACCTCTATCTCCCTTTGCAACACTACTTTCTCTTTCCTTCCTCCTGGCAGCCCTCATATCCTGTCCCCTTTTCATGCTTCCTTCTCTTCTTTCCACTCATCCACCAACCTATATTTTATCCCCACCCCAGCAACCTCTCCCTGGGAAGTTGTAAAAGTCATGTTGTAGTGAATCATTCAAAGTTGGGTGGTGGCCGCTGCCAAACCTGGGCAAGTCACGCAAGTTGCTGCTGGGCTCAGACAAGATGCATGGCATTAAGCTGCCTGTAGCCACCACCATTTCTTAGTGAGTCAGGAAAATTGCATGGTAGCGAATTGCCTGGCGGTTGCCGCTGGCTCTGATGAGTCTTCTCTCCAGGGCAGGGGGGAGTGGTGCATGGGTGGAATGGGAGGCCAATATAGCCCTGAAAAAAGCCTTGAACCCTCATCTCTTCCTTTGATGGACAGAAACCAAGGCTTACAATATTGTTGTGGTTGCCTGCAATCCCCAAAGGGAATTCAATTCTTAAAGATACAGGCATAATTTCTTCTTTCACTTCCCTGAAAGCCCCTGAAGCTTCTGCCTTTTTCCAGCTTCCTTCTCTCCTTCCCACCTATCAGCCAACCTACCTTCATCTGTCCCCCTGTCTTCAGCTTTTCCTCCTTTCCTCCCCCTGGCAGCATCTGCCTGGGAAAATTATGGCCGTGCAGAGCTGGCCATTTGGCCGGGTGCAGTTGCATGGTGGGGAACCTGCAAGGAACTGTGGAGGGCACCTCACTTTCCTTTGTATCTCCCTCCCTACCCTATGTCTCTCCTCCTGGGTATTCCCACAGCCTTCCCTTTCCCTGCTTCTTTTTGTTTTTCTCATCCACCCACCAATCAACCTATCTTTTATCTGCCTCCCATTTTCAGCTATATTTATTATTATATTCAGCTATATTTATTTATTATGCCCCCCTTTCTCCACAGTGAAGACCCAAGGCAGCTTATATCATTCTCCTTTCCTGTTTTTTATCCTCACAACAACCCTGTAAGGTAGGTTAGGCTGAGATTGTTTGCCTAACCCAAGGTCACCCATTGAGCTTCCATATCAGAATAGTGATTTGAACCTGGTTCTCCCAGATTCTAGTCTGAAACTCTAACCACTATATCATATAGGCTTTTGTGGGGTGGTTGCTGTTGATCAATAGCAAGCAGCCCATCCTGGGTGAGTCTGGCAAGTCGCGTGGTATCAAGTTGCCCAGCGGTTGCTGCCAGTCCTGACCCCAAAGAGTCCTTCCTAAAAGCCAAAACAGCCCTGGAAATGGCTAGGCCCCCTCTCCCCACCTCTTATGGATAGAAACCAAGGCTTCTATACATATGCTGGCAATAATGTTGTGGTTGCCTAGCAGCAATCACTGAAGGCATTCGTTTCCTTCCTTCCTTCCTTCCTTCCTTCCTTCCTTCCTCCCTCCCTCCCTCCCTCCCTCCCTCCCTTCCTTCCTTCCTTCCTTCCTTCCTTCCTTCCTTCCTTCCTTCCTTCCTTCCTTCCTTCCTTCCTTCCTTCCTTCCTTCCTTCCTTCCTTCCTTCCTTCCTTCCTTCCTTCCTTCCTTCCTCTCTTTCTTTTGATTTCTGATTTTTTGCAAACCTGGGGTTTTACTCCGATTTGTAGAAAGTTATATCTTGTTTATCCATGGCCCCAGTCTGTGGATTTAAGTTTCCACTGATATGACCATGCTGAGAATTAGAATATTGATGATAATGGGCTTGTTGCTTATTCATCTGTGGAATGTAGTGTAATGTATAGCCAGCATTTTTTTTAATGTCATGCAAAACTAAATTTAATTTCAACTACCTTTCCTTCCAGGTGAATCACATTAATCCTCTTTTTCTGTCCTAGCCTTCATTTAGTTTTCTATCCTAACATATCTGACCATAATCATAATCTTTTATGAACACTTCTGAGTGCTTAAAGTGCTGCATGTACATTATTGCAGATGGGAACTGAGGCTGAGAGTGTAGTTTGCTCTGCGATTACCTGGGGCATTCATGACTGAGAAGAGCCTGTATCCTTGTATAATACGCTGTCTTAATGAGCTATCCACGGAAGAATCATTCTTTTACACTGCTTTTATAGTGCCAAATAATTTAAAATCTCTGCTCAGCAGGTTGCTCAGAATAATAATAATCTAATTGCTATGCAATGTTCCCTATTTATATTTTCTTTTGAGGGTGGGTGGGTTTTTGGTGAGAACAAAAGAAGTCAGATCCTAGAAGAGAAGGAAGATCCTGAAGCAAATAACATATATTTTGGGTACTTTGCTCTAATCTGTATTGCTAGAATCTATGTTGCTAGAATCTACTTCCTTTTTTGGAAGAATTGTGTGCTCTGATGGTTGGTTATTGGCGTTTGTTTTGCCTTTTTAATCTTCAGGCTGCTTTTCAGTTGGCTAATTGCCTTTCGCAATTAATCCTGAGGACTGACAGATCAGTAACTCTCCCTCTTAACTGACTAGAAAATTGACCCAGAAAAGGTTAGCCACTTGTCCTAAGTCACCTTGCAGGACTATAGTTCTGAAACAGATATTTTGAAATCTCATACATACTGTAGACTTTATCTTCACAGAGCTTGTTTTACTCTCTGCAACTCTTGTTACATAATGCTTATATGGCAGTGCTAACAGTCATTTTAATAAAATACATGAGGGAAATGTAATTTTTAGCTAAGTTGCTAGACCGTTGACTGGGCCGCCTATAAAGTGTTTAAAAATTAGCCATCATAGGATATAAATTTAAGAACTGTAGCACTAGATTACTCCCAACTACAAATGCCGAAGAGAAAGAAATGGAAAGCTTTTATGCAAGTGCCCAGGAAGAAATTGATCACACATCTAAACAAGATGTGCTGATAATCATAGGCGAGTAGAACACAAAATTGGGAAACTAAGTAGAATCAAATGCTGTCGGAAAATTTGGGCTGGGAGCACGAAATGAAGCCAAAAAGCAACTCATAGTATTCTGTGAAGACAACAAGTTGTTCATTGCAAACACATGTTTCTGGCAACCAAACAAGCAATTGTATGCGTGGGCATCACCGGATGACCAATACAGAAATCAAATAGATTACATAATTGGAAGCAGAAGATGGAGAAGCTCTATGCTAAAACAAGACCAGGAGCTGATTGTGGCACAGAGCATGAATTGTTAATATTGAAATTTAGATCAAAGCTGAAGAAAAACACAGAAACATTCATAGTGCCAAAATACAATCTAAACAACATTCCTGAAGAGTTTAAAAACCATGTAAAGAACCAATTTTCATTGCTAAGTTCAAGTGAATGGGAACCGGAAGAACTATGAGTTGAAACCAAAGATATTATCAAGAAAGAATGTGCAAAGACTTGGAGTTGAAACCAAAGATATTATCAAGAAAGAATGTGCAAAGCTTGAAAAGATCCTTAAATGCAAGGATGTGTTGCTGGTGGCCAAGATCAAGGAAACTCATACTATAGTATTTCCCATTGCTATGTATGGGTGTGAAAGCTAACAAGAAGAAAATTGATTCCTTTGGAATGTGGTGTTGGAGGAGAGTATTACAGGTACTGTGCACCGCCAAAAAGTCAAATCAGTGGGTTCTAGATCAAATCAAGCCTGAACTCTCGCTAGAAGCTAAAGTTACCAAATTGAGGCTATTGTATTTTGGTCATATTATGAGAAGACAAGAGTAACTGGAAAAGGCAATAATGCTAGGAAAGGTTGAAGGCAACAGGAAAAGAGGAAGACCCAACATGAGATTGATTGACTCTGTCAAGGAAGCCATGGCCCCCAGTTTGGAAGACCTGAGCAAGGCTGTTAATGATAGAACATTTTAGAGCTTATTAATTCATAGGGTCACCATATATTGGAAGCGAGTTGATGGCACTTAACACACACATACACACACACACACAGCACTAGATTAGGCTTTTCTGTGGAGCAGCAGTTGCTGTTTAAGTCTTGTATTTCCTGTGAGTTTTATTGGGCTTCTCAGTGAGAACCTCAACAGTGAGGGACAGGCATCCTTAAAAGACATGACATGTAGATGTGAAGGCATATGATTTCATCATATTGAATACAAATATAAAATATAGGAGATCTGAAAAAATTGGTAGGGTTCTCTGGGGCTCAGATGATTCAGCAGCATTGGTTATTAGCAGAAAAACAGCTCTGCATTTGCAATGGATCTTTTCAGTCCATGCTTGGACTGCTGAATTGCTGGGATGCAGGTGCTCACACTGTACATGACTCATGTAGTATTTGTATTTGAATGTGATACGGATTATGCAGAATGCTTATATGAATAAGCAGAAAGGTATTCACTATCTATCTAAGCCCTTCCTCAGATTATGGAAAATGAATTAAGTCTAAAATATATAAAGAATTATATTTTAATCCCCAATGCCATTAATGAATTCCTCTCTTATCTGTAATTGTAAGATAAATTGGAAAATGTGTTAAATACTAAGCCCGCTGTCAATAGTCTGATTCAACTTTATGTATTTTGTTGTCTTTTTTGTTATATTGTTTCTGTGTGTTTTTAAAAAAAGGTTTGTTGTTGTTTGGGTGGTGATTTTCTGTTTGGAAAATTATTAATTTTTAAAAAATTAGGAGTAAGCATGGCCCACATAATACACAAAAGGCCTCTAAAGCAGGGGTGTCAAGCTCAATTGTTGCAAGGGCCAGATATGACATAATTGTCACTTGGTTGGGCCGGGCCATGCCTTGCCAGCCCAAATCGGGACTGGAGAGGGTGGCTGCCTCTTCTGGCTTGCAGGCCTGATAAGAGCTCTCAAGGGACTGGATCTGGCCCACAGGCCTTACGTTTGACACCCCTGCTCTAAAGGAAAGCCAGCCACTTCTCCTATTTCAGATAGTTTGTCCTCCATTATCGGTCTTTCCTTACAAGGGGCAGCTGTAGCAGAGTTTGGGCATATGCTGGGATATATACTCAAATTACACAGGGCATTGGTGAAGCCCAACAGATGTAGCCAGCACCCTAGACGGTGAGAGTAGGACACATTCAATGGCCCTGCCACATGAAGAGCTTCCATGGCTAATGTGTAGGAGCTCCTTGAGATTAGAATGTTTGCAAACCACTGCTTGAGAACTTAAGGTTGGATGAAAGCCTAGAATGCAGAATGGTTTTTCTAACTGGTAGTTGCTAGTTCATGGTCCAAGAGTTTCCCACTCAGGCATAAAGGTTTTGTTTAATTAGTAAGATGAACTTGATCTTTTGGTTCTTTTACTTTCCTCAGGAGATGGGTCGACATGATGACCTTTGGTCCCTTTTTTACATGTTGGTGGAGTTTGCGGTTGGGCAGCTTCCATGGCGCAAGATCAAAGATAAGGTAGGAAACTCAGCAATGGGAAGCAAAAGCAAAGTAAGACCCTCATTGCATGTAAATGCACTAAAGCAACAATTGCTTATTTCTAACTCACTTTCTTACCCATTTGGCAGAGCAGTCCACTCCCTGTGGGGCAAAGTTGCTGCTAGTCCATTCCCTGGGGGGTAAAGTTATGTGGCAGCCTTCAGGGAAAAGAGGGTTTATAAGCCATCTTTAGGCGCAACTGTGTTTGTGTCCCCAGCATCCGTGCTGTGGTGTTCCGTGGCAGTGTTGTGGGGAGACAGCAGGGTTTTGATGGAGAGGGCAGCCAGAACCAATCATGGCCTGTCTGGCGCGGGGGCTGAGCAAAGTGCCTGTCAGACCCCAGTGGTGGAGAGAGGTGTGTCCAGGGATGCTAGCTGGCTGTCAGCACCCCCCTCTCTTAAAAGGACCAACTTCAGTCCCAAAACTCTGGGCACCTGGCAGTGGTGCGGGGCCCAAGCTCCCCCCCTCCATGCCACCCCAAGCCAGGAGCAAAGGGTGCCCAAACCTCAGAAGGGGAAGGGGGGATGTTGCGGTCAGTGTGTGCAGTAGCGGGTGCCCTCCGTTCACTGGTGGTCGCCCTGCACAGCTGGTTGCTTCTGCTGCTGAGCCACTGCCGATAATGGAGCAAGAGGGAGGCAAACAGGTCAAAGAGCAGGAGCCCGAATTGCCACAAACAGGCCCCCCCACCAGCCTCTTGAACACCTATCCCTTCTCCACATCCCTCATGAAGGCAAGCAGCCCCTCTACATGCCCAGCAGCCACTGTCACGGACGCTGCCAGCCCTCCTATCCATCACTGACTGCTGGTGAAGGCTTCTTGCCACTCTTGCCAGCACTCCAGCCGTTCCCGCTCCCACATGGACGACAGGGTGTGGAGGGGATGGGCTGAGTTAGGAACAGGCCCTGTGCTCCCAGCCCAGTTAAGGGGACAGACTCTCCTGCATCACCCGGAGCACTAGCAGCTGTGCAACCTGTCTCTGGAGGATGCAGCTTGCCTCTTACTTCCCTACCATCCCCAGTCTCCACCTCCCCAACTGCGCTGCCATCTAAAGATGTTGAGTCCTGCTGTTGCATGGGCTCACCCTCAGCCACTGGCTCTGGGAACTCTGAGATGCCCAGTATCCGACCAACCTGGCTGGTGCAGTTCATCTCACGGGGGTTAGGGCATGGAGGTGGTTCACGACATCAGCTGCGAACACCAGGGAAAAGGACCCTGTGGTGGGGGGACAAAGAATGGACCATCAGCTCTTGTGGGCCCCTGTTCCCTTCTGCTGTGGCTCCACCAGCCGCTCTCACAGTCACCTCACCTCTCTCGACCCCTGCCTCTGCAGCCTGGGTGCTGCAGTTCTCATTATTGCTCAGCTCCATCTCTGGCTGTGGGGATGGAGACTCCATATAGGTGGAGTCCTTCTAATCTCTGTGCCCTGGGGCAGGGGCTTGGCTGGACTGGCTAGTGGCTGACATGGTGCCCCCTTCAGACACCTTCAAAGGTAGTCCCACAACAGCATCCCCACTCTGGGAGTAGCCTGAAGGGGGAAGGGAAGGAGTCAGCAAGTCCAGGGGGTGTGGGGAGGGTTAGGGCATCCCAAACAGGCCAGGTGGCTGCAGAACCCCTGATACTCACCACACAACACCTCGACACCACTTCCACCCACTACCACAGTCCCCTGCAATCACCGGGGCATCTTCACGGAGCTCATGGCCAATTTCCTGAACAGCGTCCATGATGTGCAGATTTTTTGCAGCATCTGCCCTCAACCACCTGTTGGTCACATGGCCAGAGGGCAAAGGATGGCTTCTGGGTCAGTAGTCTGGAAAGGGGTGGGTGGGCCAGCAGGCAGGGTTCCTTGACACCTTCCAAGGACAGGCTTGTTCTGTGGCTAGGGCTCAGTGTGGCATGGGGGGGTCAGCTGTTGGAGCTCCCCTCTTTGGATCTCCACCTGCAGAATGGAAAAACACAGACATGTGCATCCGCAACAAGGGGTGGAGAGCTCCTTGGTGGGCACTGACAGGTCCCTCAGGGGTCGCCAAAGAGACCACTCTGCAGCCCTTGGGGCAAGACTCTGCTGCATGAGCTGCAGCCCTCCCCCAGCAAAAAGCTGTCGCCATCCAAAACACCTTCACCTCTCTGGCGCTCATGTCAACACCAACAGTACATGAGCAGTCCTCCTTGGCTTGTGCTCCACGGAAGTCCATTCCTGCAAGGGAATGAGTCCCAGGATGGTGTGGTTACCCACTCCACTCAGCATAGTGGGGCTCGTCCCCCCTCTTGTGCCCTGTCCAAGGAGGAGCCCAGCTACTGCCTGAGCTGCTGGGTCCAGATCAGAGCCAACAGCTAGGGCCCCCTCCCCCAGCATCTGTTCCAGCCTGGGTCCCACACACTACAGCCCCTTGTGCGTGGGGGCTATAGTTTGGGGGGGGGGGTTGGAGAGAGCCAGTGTGGTGTAGTGGTTAAGAGCAGGGGTTTGGAGGGGTGGACTCTTATCAGGAGAACCGGGTTTGCTTCCCCACTCCTCCCCATGAGCGGTGGAGGCTAATCTGGTGAACTGGGTTTGTTTCCCCACTCCTACACATGAAACCAGCTAGATGACCTTGGGCTAGTCACACTCTCTCAGCCCCACCTACCTCACAGGTTGTCTGTTGTGGGGAAGGGAAGGCAGTTGTAAGCCAATTTGATTCTTCCTTAAGTGGCATATAAAAAACAACTCTTCTTCTACTGCCAGTCCCAGTTATGGGAAGTGGCTTTGCTGGGGCAGCCCACAAGGGAAGGGAAGGGGGGAAGGCGGTTGGGGGACAGTCCTTGCTCACCTGTCAGTGCTCGGCCACCCCTTTGGGTCCTAGCTGATGAGCTAGGGTACCTGTTAGGGTTCAGAACTGGGAGAGCTCAGCCATCGAGTGTGGAGTTTGGTCTCCCCTTTGGGTGTTAGTGCAAAGTGCTCGCCCAGTAGTGCTAAGTGCTTTCCCTGCCGCCGAGATGCCTTGCTGCTCCGCATGACAGGGAGCTGAGAAACAGTGTCCCATGCTGCACAGTGTACCTACTGAGTTGTGGGGCATCCTGGCTGGGGTTTTTGTAGGGCTGGGGGGGACTGCGACTGGGTGCTGGGGTGCTGGGGAGGGGGCTTGACTGCCTCTGGGGAGGAAGACATTTGGTTGCACGCTTCGTTGGCATCCTGATCTGATTGGGGCCTTGTGGGCATGGCTGCTCTGGGGGTGGGGGGACACTTGAAATAATGAGCGCCTATAGGCTGCACCTCAAAGGGGGCGGGCCCAGGCTGAATGGGCCCAGGCTGAATGGGCTTCCACCATGCCCCCTGAACTGCCCACAACCAGTCCGGCACAGCTCTCTGCACCTGAGAATCACCAGTGCCCAGCTGCAGTGGTTTTGTGCCAGCGCCCTGCAGCCGTGCTGGAGGCCTGCACTGGCGTAACTGACCCTTACGCCACCATATCTCTAAGATATGCTAGTGTAAGAGTCAGTCCACTCCCTATGCCATTCGCTCCCTCCTTTAGGCTTGCACTGTTAATTTTTTTTATTACGCTTAGAACTGTGTGATACTGGAATCAGATATCTTTTTTTTTCTAGGAGCAAGTTGGAATGATTAAAGAGAAATATGAACATCGAATGCTGCTAAAACATATGCCTTCTGAGTTCCACCTCTTCCTAGATCACATTGCCAATCTGGATTACTTCACTAAACCAGATTATCAGGTAAAGTCCTGTATTTACTGATAGTTTGAAAATATCATTGTGGCAAAGTCTGAATGTATATCCTAGATCACCAGAAAAGAAGAATTCCTGAAGACAGAACCGTACCTGTAGTTTCATTATTCTTTTAATGGAGGTCTTTTTTCCCTGCTCTGCAGCATTGCTGAAGTTGTAGTTGGCAGCCAAAAAGCAGCTTTGTGGGGAACAGACTTCTTATCCCAGCACTATTTGTTCCCACTGAAAACCACCTATTCTATTTACTGCTTTCACCATTTGTTTTCCCTATCAGGAAATAAACACAGGGGTGTGGGGGAAGGGGCAGTTTTTTGTGGGGAAAAGGCACAACAGAAAGGGGTTTAGGGAACCCCTCTCTTCATGCGTTGTCTTTTTGGTTTCAGATTGCAGCCTCAGCAATTGTGTAGTATAAAAACAAAATATCCATTATAAGAAACATGGAACTATAGGAACACGTAGTTAGATCTTCAGAGACAACTAAAAGAGAAGTCCATTATTTTTGTTTCTCACAAGAAACCAATCCAACCTAGTATGTGAAGGACTAGAAGAAGAAGAGTTGGTTTTAATACCACGCTTTTCTCTACCTTAAGGGGTCTCAAAATGACTTACAATCACAACCCCTTCCTCTCCCCACAACAGGCACCTTGTGGGGTAGGTGGGGCTGAGAGAGTTCTGAGAGAGTTGTGGCTGGCCCAAGATCACCCAGCAGGCTTAATGTGTAGTTGTGGGGAATCAAACCTGGCTCTCCAGATTAGAGTCCGCTGTTCTTAACCACTACACCACACTGGCTAACTCATTTGCAGTTTTGGAGGTCTCTGAATTGCCTTGGAGTTTGTTGTTTTTATTCCTGTGTTTATGCCAGCTCCTCAAAATTTGATCAAAATGGAAGCAAGATATTGCACTCTGCCCAGGTTTGGAGGCACACTATTAATTCCAGCTGTCTATCTTCTGTGGGGAAGATTTTTAATTGCATAGGCCAGGGTATTCTTGTAGGACACAGTATTGCTCTTAAAGAAATCATATGTCATTCAGTACATCCTACCCCTGTGAACTGCACTTAGTGTAGCCTGAGCCTTGCTTGTCTCCATCAGAAGGACATCAGATGGGAACAACAGCAAGCAGCATTATCCACATAACCCAGAGTGCACAAATGTAGAACCACAAAGATTGTTCCCTATCAAGTGCACCCAGAGATCAAGACTGCCACCAGGATTGGCAGTATTCAGTGACAATCACATAAGACTACTAGCCTTGACCCTAACTGAATGCTGTCCAGTAATAGCTGGAAGCCAAAAATGCATAGTGAATTCCTTCTTGAGAGCCAGTGGGGTATAGTGGTTAAGAGTGGCAGACTCTAATCTGGAGAACCGGGTTTGATTCCCCATTCCTCCACATGAGCAGTGGACTCTAATCTGGTGAACCGGATTTGTTTCCCCACTCCTACACATGAAGCCTGCTGGGTGACCTTGGGCTAGTCACAGTTCTCTCCGAACTCTCTCAGCCCCACCTACCTCACAAGGTATCTGTTGTGGGGAGGGGAAGAGAAGGTGATTGTAAGTCTCTTTGAGACTTCTTAAAGGTAGAGAAATGCAGAGTATAAAAACCGACTCTTCTTTTTCTTCTTCTTCTAAAAATTCATTTTTGGTTGTGAATGAATATTTCAGTTTTATTGCTACATGGTTTTTCCCTTCTAGCTCATCATGACAGTGTTTGAAAACAGCATGAAGGAAAGAGGGATTACTGAGAATGAAGCTTTTGACTGGGAAAAAGCTGGTACTGATATTTTATTATCTACAAGTACCTCCACTCCACCTCAGCAGAATACAAGGCAGACAGCGGCCATGTTTGGGTGAGTCATAGATCTGCACCCATAACACAGTCAACTTGCTGTGGAATTCAAGGAATGTCACAAGAAGAATTAGTTATTCCTCAAGAACAGTTTTTATTTATACAGCACTTATAGGTATACTGGATCCTTTCCAAGTACAAAACGTCTGATAATATAGTTTGGATTTGCCATACTGATAATTCATACCTGTAAATTTTACATGTAAACTTCAAATATGTGACTATTTGTATGAATCCATGGATGTCTCCAAAGGCAAATCTTATGAATGTTTCCTCTGATCACTCTGGAGAAATGTTTTCACAGTTCCCCTGTGATTATTCATTATTTAAATGTTTAAGTGCTTGAATGCCTTTGTGTGACTTTGGACCTGCAGGGCCAACAGAGAGACTGAGACATTCACTCTGTAGTCTTGGTCAGGATATATATAGAAAGGTTCCCAAGAATATCCACCTCGGTAGAATTTGGGTGATGTCTTGTTCTGGACATGTTGCTATTTGTCCTGCAAAGGTAGATGCCCTTCCCCCAAGGATTATGTCTCAATATGAAGTTAAATTTGGCAAAAAACGTGTCATAACTTATATGGAAATGAAAGGCAGCAACAGACCCCTCAAGTCCATATATTTCTAGAAATGATAAACCCATAATACAATTTGTTATATGTATATCCTGCCCTTCCTACTGCTCAGGGTCACAGGTGAACTTCCGGGTTGAACAGGAATCTGAATGTAGATATTCCTGGTTCAAATCCACCTCTTAGTCCAGTCTACTGTGCTGTCTGTGTCTCTTACAGCACATCCTAAGTGACAGGGGGGGAGTGCTCAGGGAACCGACTCGCCAGTGTGCTGGCATATCATGGAGTTACACAGCTGTAGGCAGGAGTGGCACTTGTGCAGCACCCCAGCATTGCTGTGCCAGACCTAGCCACCAGTGCAGCCCCGCCACAGCTGCCCATCGGCAAGGTGGTGGCATAGGTCGCTGTGCCAGTTAGGAAGGGGGCAGGCTGGAGGGCATGGTAGGAGTTAGTCAGCTCCCTAAGCCGCTTCAGCCCAGGAACACCTCCCATCAGTGGCAAAAAGTTATACCTTGAAAAAACACGGTGTAGCCCATAGGTGCCCATGAAAAGCAAAAATTCAACTGCCTCACCCCCCCCCCCGGCATGGCCCTGCCAGCGCACAGGATACAACTATAGCTGCAACCAATCACCTAGGAGGAGGGGCAGTCAGAGGTCTCTCTGCCTGGTTGCCCCCTCTCGTTATTCCCTGGGCAACTAACCCAGCGGACATCCTTTGCCCTCTGGCCACGCAATCAACAGGCAGTTGAGGCCAGATCTGGGCAACATGCACGCTACCCAAGAACTTGGCCTCGAGGTCTGTGAAGGTGTCTTCGTGGTAACAGGTGGCCTGGACGTTCTGGCTGTGGAAGCGATGCTGGTTGTGGTGGACTTGTGGCTCCTTCTGGGGGGGCAAGGTTGGTGCTGCAGTGGCTGCGGACCCTGGGAATGTAAAGGACTTGGTACCCTTGCTGCAGCCCCAGGTACAGGCCCTGCAGCCAGTGCAGCCCATCCCCCCCACTTAGGGCTACCAAGCCCCCAGTCCCACGTCCCATGTTTCTCTTCTCCACCGCCACTTCAAGCAGTGGCAGGGGAGAAATTAAAATTTAATAAAAACTCACCGGCGTCACGTGTGCAATGACAGAACTTCTGGGGAATACCTGGGAGTGACAGTTGTAGCACTAGGAACCCCCAGAAACTCTTTGGTAACATCACCACCATGTCCCCGCCACCCCACCCTCCTGCCGGTTGCCAGGTCTCTCTTTCATGTAGGTGGTGGTCAAGCAAGTGGCTGGAGACCTGCTGCCAGTAGAAGGATGCTGTTTCCCAAGGTCCCCAGTGCATGGAGAGGCTGGAGGTGTCTGTGTGGGCAGCTGCTGGGCACATGGAGAGGCTGCTGGCTGTCACTAGGGACATTGGGGATGGGCAGGCACACAATAAGAGGTTCTTGGGAGAATCTGTCAGTGCTTCTTCATGCCCCCATGCAGTCCTCCACCTTGGTGGTCCTTCTCCTGCTCCACCCCCAGCAGGGGTTGCCTGGGAGTGGCCCCAGCAGCATGGCCAGGCCACTGAGAGGCACCCTTGCCAGTGAGTGTTGGACACCCTGTCTGGGTACACTTTCTTTGTCCTCTTCTGTGCCCCTTTTCTGTGGGCTGGGCCCTTTGGACCACATGGATCATGGGCTTCTTTGGGGTCACCGCCGGTGACTGCATCGCTGTGACCCCTTCCCAATTATATGATTTGTCCGCTGTCCCGATCCTGTGACATGGAGCCCTGTGACTTTAAGGAGGTGGGGTGTGTGTTCCACGAGCATGGCCAGGGCCATAGCCCCACCCCTTTCCACCCTCAGTTGTGACATGTGTAGAACCAGGCCTCTGTTGCCTCTGCCACATGATTATTCTTTCTGCCCTGTTTGTTGTGACCCCATTGCATGGTTGCTGGAGACACTGGCACAGTTACGACCCATACTGCCCCACTCCAGGGTCTTTTGTCTGCCTCCTGGCCTCTGCCAGGATCCTTTAAGGAGTGCACTAGTAGTGTTGCAAGGTTGCCAGCGGCCAGCTGCTGAGATGGAGGCGGCCCTCAGGATTGATCTGTGCGGATACTAAATTCCCAGTTTCTGAACTTCTGCCTGCATTATTTGCCATCAATGATCAAATTGATTAGATCTATTCCTACAACATAATAGAATCCTTCCTTGGCTGAATGAGGAGAATCTCTCCAGTATGGCAACTCCCGAGTAACAGGTTATGACCTATGTATGAGCTTTGGAAACCTTTTAGGGTAGATTTTAAACTATAAGGGCTAACGCACTTACTGTTTGAAACGTTTATTGAGACGTTTTATTCATTCATGATCGCACTTCCCCCCCTTCCTTTGGGGTGGAAGCGTTTTGCAGTTGTGTTATCCCCATGGTTTCCAAAAACACTTATAGAACGATGTTTTTCCTTTCTCCATTTTCCAGACAGCTTCCCCCGAAGTGCAGATAAGATTGAGACACTCCTCTGTTGTTCACACCCACCGTGTAGCCCATGTCCCCTCCTCTTTCCCTCCCGTGGCCATGTGGTTTTTTGTTTTAAAATAAATGCACTAGGAGTAACATTGGATCGTTGTTTCTTAAAAAAAGGGATCAGGCAAGTTATTTAAAGCCTGCAAAGAAGCGACCCATTCTCCACCCGGTCTCCTTTGTTTCTGTGTTACAGACGAGGCTCGGACAAGGCTGTAAAGGAAATTTGTTACTTTTGTTCTTCTGATTCCCCCTTCCCTTGAGAGCTGCAGGAGAATGATTGTTTCTGAGTTTCTTCTTTCTTTTCTCTCCCCTCCGCCCCCCGCCGTTTTCCTCCTGGTGCAATATCCCCAAGGGAAGATCTGAATGATTTCCTCCTTTTTGTCCCTTTGCATTCCTGCGAGAACTAGAAGCATCGGGGGAAACGTGAGCCCATTGTCCTGTCTTCCCGATGCACTGATGATCCCAAGCAAGCACACCAAAATGCCGAGGGAGGTGGAGGGGAACCCAAGCAAGTTACGTGGTGCTCCCTCCACGCCCCCTTCTTTCTTTTGTGCGCTGTTTCATTGGAGGTGCACTCTGAAAGCAAATGTTTCAGAGAGGTTAGAACGAGCAGAAGTGCAGGGGGGAAATAGGAAATCACATCTAGCACGATCACTTTTAAGATGTTTTCCATGCGTTTCCCAGCCTGGGTGCGATAAGCCCCTATGTCGAACTTGAATGGCAAATAAGTTTCCCTTTTGGGTCACAGACCAGGGTCAATTGTGTTCCCAGGACACAATTGTATTGATGGATTCCATATCACATTTTCCCCTGGCTGTCAAGTCACAGCTGATGTATAACAACGCCGTAGGGTTTTCAAAGCAAGAGGTATCCGGGGGGGGGGGACTGCCATTGCCTGCCTCCACATCATGCCCCTGGTGTTCCTTGTAGGTCTCCCATCAGAATATTTGCCAGGATTGAGGCTGAGAGTGTGTGACTGGCCCAAGGTCATCCAGCAAGTTTCCATAGCAGAGTGGGGATTTAAACCTGGGTTTACCTTATCCTAACAGTCCAAAACTGCTGCTCTACTACATGTGGGCTAATACATTTTCCATAATGTTGGCTGCTCTTTGGTGGGATCTTTGTGGCATTACTTGAGGTGGAGTGCCTAACCCTTAGTGCATAGTTAGAGGCTATTTAATCTCATGATTTTGTGTATTGTCTCCCCTTCAGTGTTGTTAATGTCACTCCAGTTCCTGGAGATTTGCTTCGTGAGAACACAGAGGATGTCTTGCAAGGAGAGCACTTGAGTGACCAGGAGAACGCTCCCCCAATCTTGCCTGGCCGGCCATCAGAGACCTTGGGCCAAGCTCCAAACATTGCCTTCAATGAAGGAGAGGTTTGGGAAGAGACAGATGTGAACCGCAACAAACTCAGGATCAGCATCAGCAAAGTAAATCTTTTGATCTTATGTAATGGGCCTTGTCCCCTCTCCCCACGTTCTTCCTGATTTTAACCCTGAGAGAGTCTTCACAATTAATAATGATAATGATAATTGTAGCATTTCTAACAAAAAGAAAGTATCAGATTTGTGAGAGTGAAGAGGCATCCGTCCTGCCTCGGCTAGGCCATTGGCAAAATTCAGGACACCCAAACTCGATGTTGTCTATACACGTGTTGTAGAGGATTATTCTTTCCTGCCATGCAAGTGACCCATCAAACATGATAAGTCTCAGCGTTTCTTTGATCAGGAGTCTTTAGTTTGGTATTCCATTAATTCTGCATTGCTGCAATGTGTCATGCCAGTTTTTTGCTCTAATTCAGAATCCTCGAGCAAGGACTATGGTGCTTGCCACATTTTAGAAAGCATAGATTATCTTTGTTGGAAAGCCAGTGGTGTTACAATGTGTGATGGAAGTGTGGGGAGGGGCTGTGGCTCAGTGGGAGAGCTTTTGCTTTGCATGCAGAAGGTCCCAGGTTCAATCCCTGGCATCTCCAGTTAAAAGATCTGGCCACAGGTGATGTGAAAGACCTGAGAACCTGGAGAGCCACTGCCAGTCTGACCTCATGCTCATACTTAGTAAAGCTGATTAATGGCATATGACCAAGCAGCTATTTGTGTCACCGTGCATCCATCATGAAAAAATACACCTTTTTTGGGGTATGGAAATTAATTTCCATATTAGAAAAGTTGATTTCAGAAAGATATGTTCCCGTCACTAGCATGTTACTTGGCAGTATTAATCAGGGATGCCTGGATTTCCTGAAATCCAATGTTCTGGTTCTGGTTTTTCTTCCTTGAATTGGGAAGAGAGAGATTGTGGCTCAAGGTAAAATAAAGTTCCACCACAACAAAATGCCCACTTTTGATTTGTCTATCTGCAGGAGCAGCATAATGTCAGAGGAAGTCAAGCGTTTGGAAGTGTGAGCTGCAAGTGGCAATCCCTTTTCATGGAAGAAGCCTGTGCAGTTTTCCGTGATTTGACTTCCTATGTCCTTATAGAGTTAGATGGTGCAAGACTAAGCTGGAGAAAATTATGTCTCAACCAGCTGTTAGATGTGTGGCATGCTTGGCATATGGTGTCTTTTATCTAGTCCTGGCTCCGTTTCACAGAAAAAGGGGGTTGTGTATCCTGACCTCATTCACCTCTTCTCTCCCATATGTACGTTCTGAGTGTTTGCACAGGGATAAAATTAAGGAGCATCCGCCTACAGTTCCTTGGTCTTTCTGTGAATTTCATAATCTGTTGGATTGTGACTGTGGTGGTTCTCTGCATTAAACAAGGCTGGCCAAGACACTATAGTCATGCTTGTAATGTTCTGGGTATGGTCTGCCAACTGAGGATGAGTGAGAGATTGGGTATTATATAGCTCAATTTTTACGAGGGCTGGATATGACATAAATGTCACTTTGTCGGGCCGGGCCATGTCTCACCAGCCCAGATCAAGAGTATGGGGTGGCTGCTTCAGCTGGCTCATGGGCCACATAAGAACTCTCAAGGGGCCGGATCCAGCCCGCTGGCCTTATGTTTGGCACCCCTGATATTACTTTTCCAGGTGATAGCCTATGTTGTGTTGTCTGGAGCACCCCACAGCTAGATTTATGAATTTTCCTTTGGGTATTCTCTCTTGCACAGACACAGTGTTTGGCAGAAGAAGATCAGAAAAGTGGTGTGTGCCCCAGCTCCCCCGTCAGAGCCCCACCAGACTCCCCGACCACTCAAGGACGCTCCCTGAGGTACCGTCGCGTGAACAGCCCTGAGTCAGAGCGCCTCTCAACTGCTGATGGCAAAGCAGATCAGCACGAACGAAGGTTTGTTTGCTGGTTTGTTTGTGGTTGTTTAAACTTCAACATTTTAAGCAAATGTAAGTGAAAGTAAGTAAAAGTAAATGCACGATTAAGGTCACTGGAATTTTTGTAATAGGCAAATAGGTGAAAAATAATTAATTTCCATTTCCAGGAGCCAATTTGGATTCTTTGCATCCCAGTCGCATTGTTGTTTGGATGCCTAGAGTTTATCTGTTGGTCACGCCTTTGCCATGTACAGTAGTTTTTGCACATGTTCTGGTTTTGTAAAAAATGTGTCTTAACTAGTTAAGTTTGCTTATGAATGTTGTGCTGGATTCATTTGTTCTTGTCCAGTCAAAATAACCGCAAGGAGTGTGCTGCTTTAACAGCTGTTGGAGTTTTTCAGATAGCTGAGCGTTCTAGAAATCAAGGCCATGTTCGATGATTTCAGAGGACATGTAATTTTGCTACAGTCACATAATTGCTGCATAGGAGAAGAAAGTTTGCCACTGTTTATTTGTTTTATTTTATTTATGTTATTTATTCAGAAAATGTCAATGCTACCTCTCCTACTCTTGGAGTCCATTTTAATGAAGTGGCAGCATATAAATATTTAAAACAAATAAATAATGTTTAGGTTAAAAATGCTTAGTCCATCATATCATTCTGGCAAGTCAAAGGTAATTTTAACTATCTATTTTATTACATAAGCCTGAGAAACATTTATAGAAATCCTTTTTTTAAAAATTCAGTCTGCCACAGACAACACAGCATATATAATACAACTGTGAAAAAGTCTTACAACAGGGAGCGCTATGTGGTTTCAAAGCATGTAGCGCTTTCTTTTGCAAGACTTTTTCTTTCAGCTGTTCATAACTTCGAACTAACAATTTGGACTGAAATTATTCATGCTGTCACTTCATACTGTGCTCAAAGAGTCAGTAAAGGTTGTTTATCCATTTCAGAGGACAAGGTTAAGAAAAATGAATCATTGTGCATTCATAATTGCAACTAGTTCCAAATGAAAGTCATTCAATGAATACTTTTAAACAGAATGTGGAGAAGTGGCTTCTGAGACTAACAAAGGTTCCTCTGCGTGCTCTCTGTGCCACTCCCACATGTGTTTTCTGTGCCAGTGTAAAGAAGAGTCTAGAAAGTTCTAGAACTCTAGCCTACAAATTGAAGCATACATCCCCAAGCGAGTTTTGCATTGCTGCACATACTTTGGTGGGGGAAGTCCTTCCTGCTCAATTTTCTTCTGACCACTGAGCCGATAAAGAGTCTGGACAGAATTATCAAGCAGTTGCTTTTCCTGAGGAAAGATGTTTTAGAATTGACAAGCAGCACATTCTGTTGCTAGAGATGGCCCATATTTATGTTCAAAATTTGAGGAGGACAGTCATCTACGCCATTTATACAGGGTCAATTTTGAAGCTCGCTCAAAGCTCTTTTTTTAAATGCGACCTTTAAAATGACTATTCACGGTCCCAATGCAAATGGGGAAATCCCCCCCCCAGTTACTTGCTCCTTGTTTGCATAGCCATTAGCAATCGCAAGCTAATGCGCAGCTGTGATTTTGCATGTTTCTTTGAGGGGATTCTTCGCCGCGAGGGCGGAGCTTACACAAAAGGTCGCATTAAAGGGGCTCTTAAGAAATGCAAAGCAGGTATGCGCCGGCTTCGCAGTCACTTCCTGAAAGACGGTTCACCATGAAAAACTCAAAAAAATATGCAGGGCAATTCAGCCTGGAACGCTCTGCTAATTACCAAGCATAAATGGCCCTAGACAAATAAATGTTTGTTCAAGACTGGCAGGTAAAATCCTCCTACACCAAGAGCACAGTTCAGTCCAAGAGTGAAGGTTTTGAGCAGGAAATCCCTGGAGCCATTCTGTTGGAAACTGCTGGGCCCCCTTTTGGCAAATAGACTGGATTAGAGGTGAATAATAATTATGCAGAACAAATGCTTAGGAACATAAGACATGCCATAGGGTTGGGGTTCAGTTTTCAGTCTGTCTTAAGCACATGGTAAATAGCTGATTTCACCTCATGGCCAATGCCTTCAGAAGAAAGATTTGTCATCTCAAAAAGACAATTACCACATACCTTTGCCGCTTATAAAATGGAATATTGGTATTCGACTGTAATAATAGTTCAGTCTTGACGTTGCATCTTACTTTCAGATCTCGAGTGGATTTGCCTGGGTCTCCTTCTCGGCTTATGTGTTCTTCGCAGCCAGCACAGATGCTCTCCATTGACACTGGTCAGGTAGACAGGCAGGCGAGTGGCAGAATGGATGTGTCTGCTTCTGTGGAGCACGAAGCGCTTAGCAATGCTTTCCGATCAGTGCCTCTGGCTGAGGAGGAGGACTTCGACAGTAAAGAGTGGGTTATAATTGACAAAGAAACAGAGCTCAAGGACTTCCACCCAGGTGCTGAACCGAGCACATCTGGAACAACAGATGAAGAGCCTGAGGAACTGAGGCCCATTGAAGAGGGCGAGGAGAGGAGACGTTTGGGAACAGAACTGGCAGTCAGGCCAAAAATACATGATGGGAGAACCCGGGGTATGCAGCCTGTGGCTGAGGAGGACAGTTCCCACAGACATGAAGGGCATTGTCAGAGTGTATCTGACAGCAAACATGAACAGCAACCAGGAAGCCCTGCACAGTCCCCCTTACATTCAGCACCAGCTATCCGACAGCGGAGACGTGAATCCGAGTGTAATGGTCCTGAGAGACAGGTAAGACATGTAATGGAAACTCTGCTCATCCATTTTGTTACTTATCATCTGTTGTGTTTGTGTAGTTTAGTAAAGTCACCTTATCCAGGACACCCCTCCCCCAGAAATCTATTATATAAAAGGATGCAGATGTACTTCTCAAGAGGTTTGTTAATGATACTAGAGTTACAGCACCAGCATCAAGAATGTTTTACAAAATACTACCTTGGATGTAGTTTCTAATGACCTTTTTGGAGCAGAGATGTTGCAGTTTCTAATATTCAGTTGGCTCTGCATTAATTCCTTTAGGGTGAAGTGTACAAGGAAGAATTTAAGCTAGGATCGCTTAGCATTTTTATCCTGCCACATTATTAAACTCAACAGTATAATTAATGGAAGGAGGGAGAAGGGAGGGATTTGGGACTTGTTATTTTACCTTTGGTTTTAGCTGGGGTGTGTGTGTTAACTATTATTATAAGCTGCCTTAAACCAAGAAGAAACACCAAGAGGGGTAAACATTTTTTTAGTAAATAAATAAAAATTAATTTGTAGGGACCTATGGTATAGCAAGAACAAGGTGATATGTGAAGGCTGTCTGTGGTATTTCCTGCATAATGCAAGTAAAGCTGTTTAGCAGAAATAGAGTTAGGACAAATGTGGAATACAATGCTTGAAGTGTTCCCAAGGTGCCTCTTGCCCTGCCACACAGGTACAAAGGCTATGGGGGGGGGGGAACCATTTTAACATGGGACATAGTCAGCTGAGATGTATTTAAACTAGAGGAAGACTGAGTATGCTGGCACATTTTTTTAGGCCATCTTGTTGGTCAAAATATCTAGTCCCTTTCTGATGGTAAAATATGGCTGCCATTCAAATTGTTTAGAGACTAAAATGGGGAGATATTTAAAACCTTCCTAAAACTTCTTCCTTCAGGTAGGCTACATTACTGAAATAATGTATGTGACACTTTTTAGAGTGTTCCAAGTGCTATTATAAAGTGCAAACTATAGGGGAATGTTACCGATTAGATATAAAAGAGAATTGTGAATGGCTCCCTGTTACATTCCTAATGTAAATTTAAGTGGTTCACTTCCTTGGCAGGCCCGCCAAGTATGCCTGTGTTCGTTTCTTGCTGGTTTGATTGAATGATCTATATTCTATAACTCTCAGTACCTACTAAGATTTACAGCTGTGTTTTAGAGAATCAAAGACAGCTCTGAAAAATGAATCCGTGTTGTGGTATAGAAGTTCCAGTGCTCCCAAGCCCGCCTTCTCTGTTGTGAGAGCAATGCACAGGTCCTGTCCTGACTCCCCTCTGTGCCCCAGCTCAGAACGGGATGGGGTTGCTAACACCCAACCCCTCATCTTTCCATCAACCCCTGTTCTGTGCTGCCAGGAATGAACTTGTTGAATATCCTCCTTTTCTGGCATCCCCTCCCCTTTACCACTTGTGCAGTACAATGCATATGCCCAACAAGGCTCCTGGCCTCTCACAAGCTCTCCTTCCCTCACAAGATTTCAGCCTCTTTTCCTGCCTGGAGCAGCTGCCAGTCAGGGGCAAGTAGGTCCCAATCTCTGGACAATGAGGTTTCTTTAATGCTCTGTGAGGTTACAAAAGCAGCTCTTGATAGATAGATGAAAACGTATGTGTGGAGACCGAGAGAAGAAGAGCTATGTTTTGCTAATGACGCAAAGGGGAGGCAGCGTTATGCTGGAGAACAAAGGAAGCCAGTCAAAGGCAGCTAAGACCAAGCGGAAGGATCGATTCTAATAAGATTTTTCCATCCTGGATGCATGCACAAATACACCCGCGCACACACAGAAAAAACATAATACGAGATCTGGAACTGGAACCTACTTTCTGTAAACCTGATTAATGAACGTTCCAGCTGCCTTGGCTGGTGATTTCAACAACAAAAAATGTTTCTGGGTGTGAATCTTGTCAACTTTTAACTTTATTTTTCATGAATGAGAGCTCATCCCTAGTGAGGAAATGGTGTCTGCAAATATATCATGAGAGAGAGATCAGCTGGCTGTAGCCACTAGATCGCATCAAGAGTGGTTTTGTCGCCAGGCTTCCCTCCCTATGGCTGGAATTGTTAATTTAGAACAACGAAGATGCTTATTTCCCAACTGCCAGGCAGTACTCCTTTTTAATTACACCGCTCCCTCCGTAAATTTAGTAAGCACCTTGCAATTTTAAAATGATAGGATTGTATGGAAGCGGAAACCATGAGGCAGCCGTTGTCAACTACATTTTAAATATATGTTGACGTCACATGGGCTAGAAACCTGCTGTTTATGTCATAGAAGCTGGGTTTTTTAGGAATCTATGCCAAAGATTTTATACTGTGCAGATGATATAATATTCCACCTGGATGCTATGATGGCAGATAAGCATTCCTGCTCATGGGACAATGAGAACCTCTTCCCTCAGTGCAGGATTTTAGTCTAGGTTGTGCTGCCAAGTTAGTTCAGAGGTACTGTACTGTAGAATGGCCTCAAATGAAGACTATCTTTGAGAAAAAGCAGGGAGGCATAACAAATAATCAGTTGTGACCAACAGCACCAGTGCCAGAACAGTGTGGTGGAGTTTCTATGGTCATTACCTTTATGAAGTATCCACATAACCCCATAATGGTACTGAGATGTTGGAAGTACCGGCTGCCTTAATAAGCCAGCCCTACACTGCTATGGGTAGATCTAGGAAAGACGGAGCCTGAGATAATTCATCCCAGTGGAAAAATGGAGTGGAGCCCCATAGGTAGTAACTGGAAAGTCTGTGTATTATCCCATACAACCTCCAGTGTGAGGGAAGGTGGTTGTCCTTTCTCTGGGGTTAGCTTGTGAAATCAAGAGGGGAATTCAGATCCTGGGCAAGTGTGAGTCTATATCAATGCTTAATCTTTTGCAGCAGATCAGAAAGTGTGGTGGAGTTTCTATTGTCCATCCATTTATGTTTTCTCCTAGAGCAATACTGCAAGCCCACATGATGATTCCCAGTGGTCTGGCTGACTTCCAAGTTCTTTATTTAGTCAGTTGTAGGCATCTTAGTCCATTCAGAAAGTTGCCTGATAAGTTTATTGGTATAATTGGTCTTGAATTTGTACAGACACTTGCACAGTCTCCTTTCCTTTACTATTAAAAATCTATATTAGTTATATTTATAGTGTAAGAAACAGGGTAGTCACAATACTTCCTAGGCTTTTATTACTTCTAGCCCAGTCCTAAGCATGTTTACACAGTAATGCTTACTTCCAGGTAAGTATATTTATGGTGACAACCTTTATTGTGATTTGTAGTAAAATTCAGCAGTGATCAAAATCCTGTCACTATAGGAAAAGTTGCGTCTGACCCAGGATCTTAACCACATGAGTTGTACCACTTCGTGCTGTCTGAGAGTTAGTGATCTGATGACATCCCAAAAGTCAAGTCAGCCTGTAGTTTATAATGAGGCAGTTTTCTGTGATGTTTAAATAAACATTTTATCTTAAGATATGATCTCCAGTTATATTTCTGAGCAGAGTATGGTATAGTAGTTAGAGCCTCAGACTATGATCCAGGACAGGGCTTCTTAAAGTTTTTCCACTCTGAACCCCTTTTCGCCCGAGAAATTTTTATGCGACCCCAGGTATATAGGTTTTTAAAATAGATATTCAAATTAAACATTTACTGATACCTTAATACCTTAATTGCTGCAAACAAACAACAACAATCTCCTTTATTGACATAAAATCAAAACATGGGGTGTCTGCATAGTAACATAAAATTATTGCAGTTGAACATTTCTGACAAGGATAAAAGAATGGTGGAATTAATAAAAGCACTTTACTTAACTTGCGCTACAATCTCCAGCATAGCAGGAGAGTGGTTATTCAGCAAGAAAAGAGCTTTAAAACAATCAGGAAAGTTTGACTTTTTTTGTTCAAAATAGGGCCTAAAATTTGCTACGAATTTCTGTATAAAATCTGCAATAGAATAAGACATGTACAATTGAGTCAGTGCAATTATTACCACAGGGGCAAAGTCTCTCTGAGAGGGGGATTTTACGAAATCTTCCTTCCAAAATTGCAGATGGCATGACATTGAATCTGGACAGGGAGAGGTCTCTGGGTTGCTGAGGGTCATAAAGGTGGTACAAATATTGTGTAGGCTCATATATATTAAAGGGAATCCCTAGACTTAATGGGGAGCAAGTCCTCTTAGCAGCACTACTACGATTTTTAAATCCGATCTCTAATAGTCTGCGTTTTATTGTTTGAAATGCTTCTGTTTCCGAGAGCATAAGCAACAACTCAAATGGAAGGCCAATGGACTGGATTTTACTCTCTATGTGAGCTGACCAGTTAGCGTGTGATTCCCTCAGCATATGATAGACAAGAGGGATCAGCCTTGAAATGTAGGCGTAGAATTTAACCGTAATAAGCCACGCTCTAGTTTCACATAGCACTTGACCAGTTTCCAAGCACAGAGCTGCATAAGGAACACAATTTGGCATACCCAATATTTTACGGAGAAATTTAGCTTGGATGCATTCAATTGGTTGTTCGACTGCTCCAATCCATATTGGGATGCCGTACAACAGCTGTGGACTACATTTACTGATAATAAATCATAAATAAATTTATACTGTTGCCAATTTTTTCGGGACCCTCACATACACAACCTCATATGGGGTCACGACCCACAGTTTAAGAAGCTTTGATCTAGGACACCCAGGTCTGAATCTGCTCTGTTAGATGGAAACTCACTGAGCGACTATGGACTAGTCACACTCTCTCTCATCCTAACCTATTTAAGAGGGTGGTGGTTGTTAGAATAAAATGGAATATGAGTGAACACTGTTGTAAGCCACTTTGGGTCCCCACTGGGGGGAAAGCAGGATATTTTCTGTGGTTGGCTATCTTGCCTGACAGGCAGAACGTTGTGACACTTAAGTGGTCTGAAGGCATTTGCTTTCTAAAAGCCAACTTAGCAAAGGAATTGCCTCTTTGGTTCAGATCAATATTCATTGGTTCATTAGGTTTGCCAGGTTACACTGCTGCAGAGATAGTAGTAGCCCCGCTGGCAGTGTTTCCTTTCTGTCCAGTTCTTTAAGGGTCCAGCAGCCCCATCAGTATCCCAGCTCTGGATTTATCAATCCTGTGACCCCCTTGCTGCCTGGCCCACATTCCCCAGCCCTCCATTTCCCCCGGCCTGCCCTCTTGCTTCTTGCCAATATTGCATGGTCCTTCCTATTCCTTAGATCCCATGTGAGATTCTGCCCCAGCCCTACATTCCCCTTGGTTTCATATACCTTGAATTTGCAAAGTGATCATAGACAAGCCATCTACAAAAAGAACTTTGACAGAGTTGTTGTAAGAATTATAGCAAGGTAATGCACATGAAGTATTTTGAACAGGTGAAAGTGCTATACAAATATTTACTATTTAATATTATTATTCTCTGTCTCGCCTCTGGTTTCTGCCTTTAAGTCCATTGCCTAATTTGATCACATTCTTTAGCTCCCTGCCCTCCTAATTGTCCTTCCTAGCACCCCTGTTGTCTCTTCTTTCTTTTTACCTTTACCACTTTGAAGTTTCTTCAGAGGACTTCCCCTCTTCACTTGGGTTGCCAAGTCTGGGTTGGGAAATTCCTGGAGATTTTGGGGGTGGAGGCTGGAGAGGCTGGGGTTTGCAGAGGTGAGAGAGCTCAGCAGGGTATAATACCATAGAATCTATCCTCCGAAGCAGCCATTTTCTCCAGAGGAAACGATCTCTTTGGTCTGGAGTTCAGTTGTAATTCTGGGAGATCTCCAGGCCCCTACTTAGAGGCTGGCAACTCTACTCTTTACTCATCTTCCTGCCTCTTGTCCTCTTTTTCAAAGCCTTTTTTTCTGGACTTTGCCTCTTTGTTTCTCAGTCCACAGCCAGTCTGAGTTTTTCCACATGCAAGTGTTTGTCATCAAATTAGCCTGGTCGATTAGATCACTGTTTTATAGATTAAAACTGGAAGCTGAGTGATTGTTACTTGTCCTTGTTGCGTCCCGATGATAAACTCAGCAATGTAGGAAACTGACACTGTAGTGTAAACTAGAAGTGGGGGCAGAAATACCTCAGGGTTAGGGTTGCCAATTCCAGCTTGGGAAAATCCTGGCGATCAGGAGCAGTGCCTAAGGAGAGGAGAGTTTGGGGGAGGGAGCTTAGCAGGAGTGCCTTGTCATTTCTGCACTTCAGTTTCTCCTGGTTACTATGGTATACCATGAACCTGCCTTCCAAAGCTGCCATTTCCTCCGGAAAAACTGATCCCTGTAGTCTGGAGATCTGTTGTAATTCTGGGAGAACTCTGGACCCCATTTGGAGGTTGGCAACTTTATAGAGAAAAAGTACCAGGTAGCTTTATAAAAATGAGCAGAACTGTGGGGGGAAAGGTCAGTGGGCAGGATGCCTGCAAGGTCATAGGTGATCCATTCCTGCTATCTCCATTTTTCCTGATTCCAGTTTCCCCTCCTCGCTCTCATTCAGCTGAGTCTGGCATTGCTTCTACCCTCTGAGGGGCTCTGCCCCCCCCCCACACCGAGGCCATTAAAACCTTTATAACCACTTTGCCTGAACTGGAGCACACTCTTTTGTCTCCTGTCCTGAAAGTATGAAATTAGAAATAAAAACAGCCCCACTGGTGGTGGTGGTGGGAGGCAACACAAGATGTTGTCTGGAACCTGTGCCATATTTTATTTAAGATTCTGTTCAAAGGGACAAAGTCAGATGCTGACTGAGACTATAGTCCCTATTCCAGAGCTCTCATATTTGCATTAATTCAGTAAGGCATTGTTTGATGAACTTGGAAAGGAGGTCTCATACTTTTATTACTAACTGTCAAAGGCTGCTATATGTTTCAAGTGTGGTATATTTTTTAAGGAATGTGCAGTGCAATATAGAACCAGAGGTACTGTTGAGGTACTGTTGATAACCATTTATTCAAACTAGGATTGCCAGCATGAGGCTGGCAACTGGTGGGAGACTCACATTGGGGGGCTTGCTGGTGATGTAAAGACGTTGCCGATGGTGCAATGATGGCACTTCTGGCATGACCAAAAGTAATGGCATTGTGCTGCCAGTGATTCTTTAGCATTCAGCCAAAACTCCATGGTTTAACCATAGAATGGTGACTGAATGCTAGAGTGTCACCAGCAATGCAATGACATCACTTCCAGTCATGCTGGAAGTGACATCATCACATCAGAACTCTGCTGATCACCCCCCCCCCCCATTCTCTCCCATTTGTCTCCTGCTGCGCAGTGGCATGAAGGGCCAATGGGGGGGAGGTCTCATGCTGAAGTGGGAGTTTGAGCAGCTCTGATTCAATTACTGTGACCATTTAGTGATGTGATCAGGATTGCTATTTTGGGCCAAACGTTTGAGGCATGTATGATTGGATGACACTGTGATGATCTTTGCTCACTGTCCCCTTCACAGTGAATTTAGTATGACATACTCCAAAATATAAACCAGAAATTAGATTGAACATGATGTAGCAGTATATAGCTGTCGCTGAAAAGGAAAATGAATGTGTGGGCCAGTTGCTAAGAGAAGTGTTTAACAAGGGGGAGGTTCCAGCTGCTGTAACTGTCCTGTTAGGTCAAAAAGGGCAAGAGTCCAGTAGCACCTTAAAGACTAACAAAAATATTTTCTGGTAGGGTATGAGCTTTCGTGAGCCACAGCTCACTTCTTCAGATACCTGAAGAAGTGAGCTGTGGCTCACAAAAGCTCATACCCTACCAGAAAATATTTTTGTTAGTCTTTAAGGTGCTACTGGACTCTTGCCCTTTTTGACTACTGCAAACAGACTAACACGGCTACCCACTGTGAATTGTCCTGTTAGGTCTCTGTCTAGATTTATGAAGTCAATAGCTAAAATGGAGAAAACCAGGGCCACTAGTAAAGATTGTGTACTGATTGAAAGAAGTACTTCAAGTAATGCTTGAAGAAAATAGAACAAGCAGCTCCCTGAACAGAAGATTCTGTGATGGGGTGCTGTTCAGAGAAGCAATAAAAAGTGATCACTGCTGGATGAGACAAATAGTCCACCTTGTCCAGTGTGCAGCGTCCCACAGTGGCCAGCCAGATGTCCTGGAAGGCCCATAGCTGGGGGATAGAAGCCAATAGTTGTTACCTGAGGGCCAAGGCCAGTGGGTTTAAGTTGCAGAAAGCATAGTTTTTACCTAATGCTTCTGTAAGAATAGAAAGGTACTAGGACAGGTACTAGTACTAGGTCACGTCATGAGACGACAAGAGTCACTGGAAAAGACCGTCATGTTAGGAAAAGTAGAGGGCAGCAGGAAAAGAGGAAGACCCAACAAGAGATGGATTGACTCAATAAAGGAAGCCACAGCCTTCAATTTGCAAGATCTGAGCAAGGCTGTCAAAGATAGGACATTTTGGAGGACTTTCATTCATAGGGTCGCCATGAGTCGGAAGCGACTTGACGGCACTTAACACACAGGACAGATTGCTGGGGAAGATGTCATCTGGAACTTTTGTGGGATTTTCTGTTGGCAGGGATTTGGATCTTGCCCCTAGAGTAAGGAGGAGCTTTGATTCCTTACAACCATGTGATTCTATGAGTAGCTGCAACTAGGGGTGTGCATTATCAATATGCCGAATTAAAAACAAAAACCTAAAAATACCTTTTTGGTATTTTGTGTGTGTGTGTGTGGGGGGGGGGGTTTACCAGCAAAATAAATGGTGGCAATAAATGGGAGCCAAAATAGTGGACCCTGAATAATGCTGAATTTACACGGAGCTTGGCTGGGGCGGGGAGGAACAGAAGATCATGCTGCCTCCCAGCTGGGAGACAACACGACCTTCAGTTTTTTGTTGCTGCCTCAACCAGGCTCCACACGGAGCTTGGCTGGGACGGGGAGGAATGGAAGATCTGCACGGGCAAGGCTCCACATGGGGCTCGGAGGCAGCTCTGTGCTCACCAGGCCGCAGCAACCCTGAAGTAAAGGTAAGTTGAGGGGGAAGGGGAAATGGGGAGGGGGTAAAATTTGAATTTGGGCCATTAGAACCGAATTTTTTTCAGAAATTCGGATATTCCTGATATGGAGTTTTGGGAATATCCAGTTTTACTGAAAAAATTCAGGTCCATTAGACCCGAATCTAAATTTTACTGAACTTTTTTTTTTTTTGCACACCCCTAGCTGAAACAAAAAAGGGCACTTGATTGATTGACTGGGTAGCATAGATGACAGGTCTTTTGAGCAAACTGGTTGTCAAATAGCTAGGTTTTCTGCAGTCATTGCATTTTAGAAGCTATTAGACTCAATTGCTCAAAACTTTCTTTCCTATCTTTCCCTTGGCTCAGCTAAGGACTAGGTTGCAATATATTTTATCAATTAAAACATTTGTTGCATTTTTTACTTGTAAACACACAGGCAGGTAAAATTTTTGTATAATACCACAATATAAATTAAAACAAACCACTAAGACAGAGGCAGCTAACAACCCATCAATGGAGCCAGTGCATTGTAGTGGTTAGAATGTCAGACTAGGATTTGAGACGCCTAGGTTTGAATCTTCAGGGTGCCCTGAAAGCTCCCTGGGTGACCTTGGGCCAGTCACACAATCCCAGCATAACCTGCCTCACAAGGTTCTGTGAAAATAAATGGTGGAGAGGAGGACAATGTAAGCTGCTTTGGGTCACCATTGGGCAGAAAGGTGGGGTATAAATGAAATAAACTAAACATCACTAGTGGTATTGCAGTTTTTAGCCGTTAGATTATACACGGGCTTTCTGGAACAGAAGTCTCATGGCTTGGGGCGTAAATGCTAACAGGGAAACATTGAGGTGAACTTCCCTAATGAGAGAGTTCCACAGTCTTGGTGCCACTGCAGAGAAGGCATTGTCCCACATCAATATTCATCATACTTAGGATCGTGAGCTCCATGTTAGGAAATACCTGGAGTTTTGGGGGGAGGAGCCTGAGGAGGGTGAATTTGAGAAGGGGAGGGGCTTCAATGGGATATGATGCCATAGAGCCCACCTTCCAAAGTGGCCATTTTCTCCAGGTGAACTGATTTCTGTCACCAGTGATGTTCTGTTATTCTGGGTAGTTGCACACTAATTTTAAGCAATGTAGCATCATAGTATGTAGTGGGATGGATCCTTTCACCTGAATTTTCTGTTTTGTCCTTAATCGATTTGAATAATTTATAGTAGGGGGCAAGGCAGATTAATTCCTGGTAGAAGGCAAGGCCTTCTGTAATTTCAGCGGCATACTGTTGTGAAAGTCAAGAATTTCTAGATAGCGGGCTTTGGTGTATGTGCTTTTGGGGAAGGAAGAAAGCCAGGGAAAACAAAGCTGCCTGGTATGTGAAGAATAGGATTATATACAGGTCCCTGCAGGGTTGACAGCAGCTCACTTTGCTTTCACTGAAGACCTGAATCTGCACTCTCAAGATCCCGGTAAGACTTGTAGCAGTTCAGGGGTTTAGTGTCTCTTTATGATAGATGAGATGTCTCTGGCCCACAGTATGCCTGCTGCTGTGTCATTGTAAAGCTTGCAGTGGCAGCTACTTGGCAGTTGCCTGAAGCGCTGCAGCTCAATATGTTGGGGGTGGCTTCCCTTAGCACAGTCCTTGGAATAGCATATTGGTTTACTTAAAGACCGAATCTTTCTAAGACAAGATTCCACTGTTAGTTATTTCTGATGCTTCATTTTAGCTCACAGCCTTTGCTCTAACAAATGCAGTAAAAGTGAAATGTCCAGTTGAATCCCAATAACCAGTAACCCATCTGTGGAAAAAATAATGGGTGAGAGTGAATGACAGGTGAGAGTGGCCGAATTGGGGGAAAGACTCGAAGGCCATGGCACCTCGTTCTCATTCAGTTTTTCACCTTATTGGAGAAAGTACAGGTCTCCCCCTCATTATAGGATACTATTGTGCCACTGGCCCCTAAAAGGCTTTTCCAAGTAACATGTGTTAGCCTGGTAAGGGGTGAACCCAGAGGCCATATTAAATCCCTGTAAGGCAAGTGTTTGCTTCCCGCCAGTGAAGATTTCTGCAGCATGCGCAGCACAAACCAGGGGCGAGTCAAGTCTTTGCCTGACACCTTTTCCTCCACTCTTCTTGGTCTTTTTCAGTTGGAGGAGGACAGGCATTCTCAGCACTCCCTCCCGAGGTACAGCCCCCTGAGAAGACTGGCGTCCTCCGTTTTCTCCTCCTCAACCCTGGAGACAGAACAGTACCCTCACCTTGGCGGCACTTTCATACAGCGCAGCCGTTCGGCGGAGAGCAGCCCCGTGCGCATGCCCCACCGCAGGCACATGCCCCTCACAGCAGGAAACCACAGACTCATGCCTTCTGTCCTCCGCATTTCCAGATCCCAGCTCCAGCAGGTGTGGGCCCGCTTCACACACAAAACATAGCCTGTGCCGGGGGGGGGGGGAGCAGCAGCCTTTGTAATGCAATAATAGAGCCCACCTGCCCCGTGTGTCACCATTTAATGCAATACCGAACCCTAGACAACTTTGGCCTAAAAGGTACTGTAACTTCTAAGCCCCCCTGTGAGAGAAAAATACAGAGACTAAGAACGCCCACCTTTCTAATTCTCCAACATGCCGGGCTAGAGGCTGCGTCATGATTCAAGATGAGAATGCAAATAGTGGACATTCACGTGCTAAAGGGTTAACATCAGGGCTCCATGGTGACAACCTGCAGCTGTGGGGTGGGGTCTTCAGGGCTGCCTCAGCGAACAGACAGAGACTGCAGGGCTCGAGGAAAGAGGTGGTGCATGTACAGCTGTCTTCCCAGTTTAAAAAAAGGGGGGGAGGGAACCCTGCGCAAATGTGTGTGGATCTGTGATGCCAGGCCACATATGGAGGCCTTCCCCTCAGATTTTACTCAGCCTTTGATTCATGCGTGAGAAGTCTGAGTCAAGAGCTCAGGAGCTGAGGAGGATTCACAGCCGCCTAGCCCCTAGACAGCCCAAACTTTAGTACTTTTATTGCAGCTTGGTGTGTCACGTACAAACTGCATCCCTTGGTCCCCTGTGGCTTTGCTTTTTTACTCTGTAACCATTTTAATCTGTTCCCCCTGCATATGCCCACCTGTACTTATTCTTCCCCAACACTTACTGGCAGGCATGTTGGTATAGCAACAATTTTCATCTTAAGTCGCCTCACACCCTGGTTTCAGGAACTGGGAGCCTGCCTGCCTCTTGCCTAGCCGGCTTTGTGTGTTCCTGAGACTGAGTGGATTTCATGTTAGAGAGGAAATGGTGATTATACTGATTTCTTTGGAAAACAAGAAAATAAATACCTTTTCCTAGTTATTCCAACAATGCTGCTTTTTTGGTTTAAGAGAAGAATGTGATCAGCCATTGTAATAAGACACTAGGAAAAGGCAGGATTTTTATTTGCTACAGTTCTGCTTGCCTTTAGCTATTTGGACTGCATTCCCTTTCAGTATCCATTATGTGGAGCTAGAAAGAATCATCTTCACATCATCTAAAATGAGTGATGAAACCTAGTAAGCCTCAGCCTCAAAGGTGGCTTAATTTGTCAAAAGGCATGCAACCCCCTGCCCATCCCAGTGCTGGATATGACCCTCGCTGACGTGAATTATCAGGCAGGATCAAATTTTCTGCTGACCTAAACGAATGTAGAGTTTTAAATAAACCATTGTCTTCTGACTTTATGGATACTGGGATACCATGAAGCAAATGCAAGCAGATCTTTTTAAGCAGGAGAGCGATGCTGGTGCTGCTGAGATGAACTGCAGAACAAAAGCCATCAGCTAAAGGAATTCAGTCTTAGTTCCAGGTGGAAAGTAATGGGATACTTGAAATTTTGAAAAGAGGTCTAGGATAGCAGTTGGCTTTGTGTCACAGAAGTTTTTCTTCTAGCCTTTCTGGGGGCTAATGGTGTATTTGTTATGAGGGGGTCTTAAATGGCAATTGGGTTAAACCTTTTTTTGTTGGAAAAAGTTCTTTTAAAAAAACAAAACCAATATCACCTGTGTCTTCTTGATTGGAGCTTTCTTTCAGCCATGCTTTCAAGGGTTTTTGGGCAGCCAAGACAAATAGAAATCTCTCTTCACTTAAACCAAAGCTGAGGGTTTTTTCCTCACAACAGTCACAAGATTCTATGATTATATAACGATGAGTTAGTAATAACGTTCTTCCACTATTAATACAAATCTTTTCAATGTAAATGAAACTGAGACTTGGAAGCAGACGGTAGCATGAAACTGTGAGCTTGCTACACTTCCCACCCCCCATCCAAAGTCCTTAGTTATAGTAAGCCCCGAGAAAGGTTTAATTCTCATGCAATGTTCGTCCTCCATAGAGAAATAGCTGTGACGAATGTTACAGCAGACTATTACAGCCATATGGACGTTTACAGAAAGCTATGTGAGGAGGAGGCAGTGGCTCCTCCTCGTTCCTCCTCACTCTCTGTGCAAATTCATGCCATTCTCTGTGGGTGTGGTGAAATTCTACGTGAGGGCTGATTCAAAGGTGATACGAGGGAGGGTTGTCTGCACTCTGTTGAAGGGTAGAATGTGCGCCGAAAAGGACAGGCCTCTGCTGTAAGGACTAGTTTAGCAAAGTTGCTAATGGCTTTCCAGGCAAGCTTTTGCAGCAACAACTTGGGGAACATCTAAGAAGCTGACAGTAGTTGCGGGGGGTGGGGGGAGAGAGCTTGAGCAAGCCAATTTTCCCATGGTCTTCAGATTTATCCCCCCCGCAATTAAATTCTCAGCTGGCCTCAGCATTCTGTCTCTAATTGTGCTCAGTCCTCTGCAGGCATGTATTTTTAAAAAATGTACAGAGTCACTTTTTCTACATACCTAGGGCATCCCGTGAGTATGCCGAAACCTCTCTGGCTTGGCTGTGGGTAGCCCTGTTTTCTCTCCTTGTTGCTAGGCACTTGATCATCACTATCAGATGCAATAGATAGTCTCAGAGTGGGTGGCATCAAACTAAAATCACATCAGGGTACAATCCCATAGAGCCCACACTCCAAAGCAGACGTTTTCTCTAGGGGAACTAATCTCTGTCATCTGGAGTTTAACTGTAGTACCGGGAGATCTCCAGGCCCTACCTGGAGGTTAGCAACCCTAAATAGAGGCCAACCAGGATCACTGTGGGGGAAAGGAGAAATGGATCACAAGATTCTCTGCTGGGTTCCAAGGCCTGCTGTTCAGTATGTTCATGATTAAATTGCATTGTTACTGTGAATTTTGAAAGCATTTGTTGTTACTTTTTATACCTCATGATAACTGTATCAAAAGCAAGTTAAAAAGTCTTTCATTTTTTTTCTTAAATAAATGGATTTGTGCCTTTGACATGCATACCTAGTACACAGGCCCATCTAATAATTTAGCACTTTATAACGATGGTCAAGCAGTATGTAGAACCAGAGATACAGGTGCTTCTGGGGTGACTTTTATTCAACCTAAAACATAGAGAAAGGGTGGCGGTCTCACTCCAGCCCTCTATGTGGCACTTCAACAGTCAAAGTTCAGCAAATCAGCATGTTTGACATTTCTAAGAGATGAACTAGGAGGTGTCTGGCAGAAAGCTGGCATGTTTTTGAGCCAGAGAGCGTCTTTTCAGGTTATGGGTTATTTCTTTCTGTGCATGCAAATTATAGACACCAAAACTATCCCTGCACTTCTAGGGCTGCAATCCTATGAAAGTCACCTTTGGACTCAGGGCTTACTTCTGAGTAAAATATATATGCTACTAATTTCTAACCAGAAACTACATCCTGTTCAAAGCAGCAGTGAAATGAGGTTGTTTAATACAGCCCTTTCTGTTTTGGTATTTTAGTATAGCTTTTTCTGTTGGCGTCATACTGAGAACTGCAGCTCCAGTGATCAAAGTTTTGCTTATGCAGCATGCACTGCAGCAAAGCCTCAGCTGCAAGAAAGCCTTTTTTTCCTCCTGCCAACAACTCAAAGATCAAAATACCTCACTGACACAAACTTGATTTGAAATTAAAGGGACTTGACCAAAAACGTCTTGCTGAGGTCCAGAGCCTTGGTCAGCCTTTTGTTTCAAAGCTCTTTAGATTGTCAGAATGTCAACACGACAGTCAAAACTCTTTTTGCAGTGTGTGTCATAACGACCAAAGTATCTTCACACGGACTATGGCTGCCAACCTACAGGTGGAGCCTGAAGATCTCCCAGAATTACAACTGATCTTCAGACTAACAGATCAGTTCCCCTGGAGAAAATGGATGCTTTGGAGGGTGGTCTCCATGGCATTATACCCTCTTGAGGGCTTTCCCTCCCCCACACCTTGCCTTCTCCAGACTCTACCCTGAAATCTCCTGGAGTTAGCAACCCCTAACCCTGACAGATCAGTTTGCCTTAGTGGGTTATTTATTTTCTCAGAACTGCAGAATAATGAATTTGGAAGTTGCTCTTCATGAAATGTGCACTAGACATTATAGACAACATCCTATAAGAGACCACAGTTAAGATTTGTTCTAACTCTATATGATAACTTTGCTGACTTTCTTGGCCTTCCTGTCCCCACAGCTCCTTAGCCAATAGTATGTTCTACCTGGTGTCTCTTCCTCCAACAGTATACAGTTCCTGTTGTCCCTAGGCCCTGGGTGAAGTTTTATCCTTTTTCTACAAGCTCCACCCTTTCTTCCCACTCTCCTTCTCAATACCCTGCATATTCTTGCCCCTGTCCTTCAACTACTCTGCCTTGTACTCAGCCCTTCAACCCTAATGCCTCTCTGCTCCTTCTTCTCAATAACATACAGCCCTTCTTTCCTGCAGCTCCTCCTTGAGTTTCTTGACCCTTTAGTTTTCTTCATAGTAATGCCCATGATTGTCAGCATTCTTTGAATGACACTTCCCTCTCAGAAATTGCAGTGTGTTTAAACATTCCCAGCATCTCAGCCAATGGTTTAAAGGCAGAGCAGCTTGTAATGCAACAGGAAGCCAGTCTCTTTGCATACTTTATATAATGTAGATATGATATATATTACCTTTCTTTCATTCCAAATTTTCTCAAGTGCTTTACAAAGATAATGTATGTGTATGCATAATATTTATTTATTTAAAATAGCTATTCCCTAATAAGTTGTTCTGCTGTTGAAATGTCCACCTTTAATGGAAGAGTAGGGCAGAATGATTCATTAGCCGCAATGCTGCTATACACCAGTGTGTGTGATAAGATGTAGAATGAGAGTAAATCCAATATTGTTGGGAGGATGAAAGGAGGGTGAGTGCAAATGATATGCGAGAAACTGGAATGTGCAGGACCCTAGGGATGCTGTTCTAACTGGGAAAAGCACCTGGGGTTTATTAAAGTCCAAAGAAGGTCAGGATCTCTGTTTCAAGTGTACGTGAAACTGCATCATAGATCCCACTACTGTGAATCCAGTGCCATCGTTCATGTCAGTAAGATGAGAAGTTGCTTCTGTTTCCCCCCCTCCTTTGATGTGAAATAGCCCAAGCTTCTTAAGACTATACTTTTTGTGCAATTAGCTGAAGATGGCATTAAGGAATGTGCTGCTTCAGTTCTACTTCTGTTTTCTATGGTGCTTCCTCCATGTGCCATTATGGGTTTGTTTTAACTCGTTAGTGCAAGAATATTTAAATAGGGAAGGATGTAGTTTCATTCCCATGAATTGATAATGAAGTTATAAAGAAGCCAACTTATATAAGTGGATTGTTTTCTGGTATAAATGCTGTAACATCTTTTTAAAAAATGTTGATTCTCAGCAAATATGTGAATTTCTTAATGTTCTGTTTTGGTAAATGTGTCAACAGATTTTTCTAAGGATATATGTAGACATGTCCCAGAACATAAAGCGGTCAACTGGTGCCATCCACACTTTACCCCGAGGGATGTCCCTCACTAGGATTCCCAGGTACCACCTTTGTTGCTGTAAAGTTAGCACCTTGATAAAGTCTTGCTAATTTTCCTGCAACTTCTCTCACACTCTCGGGATAGAAATTGCAGTGGGCATCCTATCCTATCCCAAGGCATGCTTCCTCACCAACCCATCGAGAAAATTTGACTTGAAGTACCCCAGTTTTATCTCAAACATCGGAGCTAGAATATCTGCTTTCAAATAAACAGCAGGCATCCCAACAGGCTTTGGCTTTCACTACGTCCCCTTGTTCCTCTCCTGAGCTTTGTGGGCACGTGCAAAGAGCAGCAGAAGAACAAAAGGACCCACAGACAAGTGATGGTGGCAGAAAGCTGCAGCGGAAAACTCTGGTGGTGCGGACTTCCTCCATTCTCCAGAACATAGGGTGACCCTTCTTCCTCAATTGGCTGTCCTCCATTGAACCTGCTCCTCCTTTAGTATCATGGCAGTGATGGTGTGGACATTTATAGATTATGGAAATGCTGGACTGTTTTCTGAACCAAATAAGATGTCTCTTTCCTCCCACTTACCCCCATGGATGTTTTGCACCATTGGCAGAGCTTCTGTCTCTGGGCTGGATAGATGCACATTTTGTCTTGAGGCCCATGCACAGCAGTTGGTGGGCCAAGCTTTATTAACCTGGTATAATACAGGCCGTTTTGAGTCAGGAAGGCAGTGTCTTAATATGTGAGGCTCCTTTCGTATTGTCAAGGGACTATGACCAAGAAAGAAGTTCAGTCCCGTAGCTGAAGAGCCATTTTGTCAGCTGTGACATGGCAAGTCATTTTGTTGAAGCAGCTAAATGGCATTTCACACGTGGCATGGGGGCCAGTGTGGTCTCTTTGTAGACCGCTTGTTAGAACACACACCACCAAAAAACAACAACAATGCTCTCCTGTCTCCTCCAAGCACAAAGCAGGGCTGCTGTCAGGGAGTTCAGATTCCCTTAGGATGCCATGTATAGTGCTCTCACTGATCCTGCCCCTGTCAGTGCCTGTCTTGTGTGGCGCTTCCATGCTGGGCCAGGATGCAAGCAGTGGTGTGCCTGCTCTTGCTACCCTCTCATCCCAGAAGGGCACTGATTATATGCATCCACTGGTGCTGGAACCATCAAGTTGGATCCTCTGAGTTGCTGGCCTGGTGCTGATTCTCGTAGGATTTGGCTTCAAGTTGAGTGGATCCAACCCTGTACCTGCAGATTAGAACCAATAGTTTCAAAGACCTAGACCATCCTAGTTTGACTGTTGCACTGTCTCGTATCACATACATCCTATGCTCTGTTGGTTGTCTTAATGTACAAGAGTGCTTGATTGAAGGTGTGTGGCGCCACCACCTATGTACTGGATGTTGTCTTTTCCCCACAATAGTACGAATCTGGTAGGGTGTTCTTTTTGTGTGTGTAATGTTCCACAGTAAAGTAAACGATTGGTCAGTGTTAACAGTTCCATTTCTTGTTAGATTCCTTCTACCATTTAACCTCTTTCTGGGTCACTATAACATATAGATCTGCATTAGCAGTTCCACAAGACAGCACAAAAATAACGTTTATAGGAAAAATTTCTAACTCTCCATTTGATGTTCTGAAAGTCCTTTGTACTACTCAAACCATTGAGGAAACGGTCTTCTAATGAATGTACTTTTTTAAACAAGCTGCTAAACCATGTAACCTGGGGGTTGAAAGTTGATCTCCGGTGTTTTTTTTTTTTTTTTTTTTGCATTCACCTGCATGCAACTTAATATTCAGATACAAACTTGCTCTATGTTTTATTATTTCTTTCAACTATGCAGTGTGTTTTCTGTTGGGTTCTTTTGCCTTGGTGCACCTGGCTTATATATCTTCTTTATAAGAAATCACAGAGCTTCCTTATCAGAACTTTGTTGCAAGTGCAGACAGGTGATCTGCCAACATGTAATGCATACACTTTGCAAAAGCTGCCCCATGTGACCAGTGGAATAAGAAGGATGCTCACGGGACACTTGCTTGCTTCCCCCTTCACTTTGGTCCTTCCTGAGAAAAGCCAGATTTGGTTTCAGACTGTTTGACTGTTTCCTCTTTCTTGCTGCTACAAACTTGCCTTCTTAGCCAGGGACAACTGTTAAGGAAGTCTGCCCCTTTCCTGTTTGCTTATTGGCTTTGTAGATCTGTTGTGGATAAAAAAAATATAGCAGCCAGTGAAAGGCTATGCGGTATGTGATCCAAGAAGGGGAAATCCAGCTGAGGAAAAGTTCACCGTTTGTGATCCCTGCAAGTCCAGACTGCAGAGTGCTTCAGCTTCTGCTGGTCTACCACAAGACAGGCTGAGAGAGCCATTAGTGTCAGCCACATGCCTATGCTGTTTGCTGAACTGGCTTTCCATTGTGAGCAGCACAGACGAGGAGTGGAATAAAGAAACATCCTGTATTCTTCCTTGTGTGCTCCAATGCTGAGCCAGGAATTTGGGACGCCAGCCTCCAGGTGGGACCTGGGGATCTCCTGGAATTATAGCTCATCTCCAGACTACAAATATCAGTTCCCCTGGAGAAAATAGATGCTTTGGAGGGTGGACTCTATGGCATTGTACCCCACTGAGGTCCTTGTTCTCCCCTGACTCCACCCCCAAATCTCAAGGAGTTTCCCAACCTGCAGCTGGCAACCCTACCCCCCTTCTGGTTGCCAGAGGGAGACCTGGCAACCCTAGGAAGTTGCCATCTGGATCTGCCCCCATCTAAAAAAGCCAAAAAAGTGATGAACAACTTTCTTATGGCGACATATTAGTAATACAGATGTTTAGAATACAAAGGTTGTGGGAACTAGGATACCAGAAAGGTGCAGTTGCTTCTTGTGGAGGGCCTTTGTGCTTCACCATGTAGCTGATATGCAGGGTCTTCAGTTTGCAAAACCTCTACATCCTAACCTGTGCTAAATCTCCCAATTCTATTGAAACCTCTTATTCTGCTGTCAGAGGCTCACATAACTATGGGATATGCTATGGCCCTGACAGTATTCAATAAAGTAATTTCTCAAGAACGCTGGATTTTCAATTGTTGGTTTGCCAGCTGCCATTCTCAGGGCTCAGGCCTCTTCCAGTTTCTAATGCTTGAAATCACTTTGATAACTGGCTTTCTGTTTCTCAGGCCTTCCAGCTTCCAAAAAGAGAGAGAACCTCAGGGGCCAGCATGTCCTTCCTTGGTCTGTTGCTTTGCTAATCAAATGTGATATTCGTATTTGGTAATTAGACTATAAAGGGGTGCAGAGGATGGGTTTCTGATGCACCAAAAAGGGAGAATGTTTGTTCAGAGGTATGCGGCCTGATCTTAGCCATATTTACTCAGACGTAAACACCACTGAATTCAACAGGACATACTTGAGCATAAAGGTGCATAGGTTTTCAGCATCCATCACTTTAAAGAGGCAATGCACACATAAAGAAGTGGCCTGTTGGATTGCTCATTCCCTCCCCTGCCCATCAGGGTGAATTCCTACAACCCGCCCCACCTTAGCCATAGTTCAAGGTATTTGTTGTCTCCGGTGTTAACCACAAAAGGCTAGCTAGACTCTTAACCAGGGTATAGAAAAACAGGAACCTGGTTAGCCTTAACCATGATCAATTTCAGTGCTGATGAATCCCTTATCTACAGTTAAAGCAAGAGGGGGAAATTATTCTAGGTGGTAGTGTGCAATTCAGAATTGAGAGGTCATACATTACATATGTACCAGGTCCCTTGTCTAGTTCATTTTTAATCTGCTGTGCCATTTTATGGCGTTGCGTTTTTCAAAAAGCCAGCTAAGGTTTTGCATAGCAAGCTGATTCCTTAAAATCAAAAAGTTCCTTTCATGAAAAACTCAGGAACTAGAGTCACTGTGGAGAACGCACACTGATTGGCAAGTATCTCTGCCATGCCATCAAGGTCAGGAAGCCTTTCTTGCTGGGAGAGTTGCTTGCTATATTAAGGAAGAACAAGAATTAGTCTGGAAGGACCAAGCTGTGTCACGAAGGGGTATAAAGTTTGTTTTCCTTGAGCCTTTTTATTCTTTATGTCTAATCCCTGGTAGAACCTATGGAAACAACCCCACTCTTTGCCCTTTTGTACTGCAATAACATTGTATAATATGCTTGCACTATTCTGGGCGCACCAAGCATGCAAGAAGAAAATAGCTGAAGCTTTTTTTTTTTTAGAATAAAAGCACTGTATTATTTGTGTATATAGAAAGACTAATATGAGAGAGAATATGACTTCTGTCTCCTGTATTAAAAAGCATGCACTGAATTACTTGTATGTAGAACACGCTGTAAATGCTGCAGAGTACTGTAAGATCCTACACTTGAAATCACAAATAGCAAGCAACCATCTTAAAAAAAAAACATAAACAAAAAAACTAAACCGAAGCTGTGCAATGGATTTTGTGCCTTTTTTAAATCCATGTATGTTAATCCAGACAATCGGGAAAAAAGCTTGTATACTACCAAAACCTTATTAAAGAATCAAAGGCAGAACCTTGTGATAATGTTTTTATTTAACTTTGAACTTCACTGGAGCTAAGCTCTGTTGCTATGCAACTTCAGATACACATGGAATAAATCTGCTACTGGTGCATATACCAGTATGTGTGGCCAGAGGGCTGTCTTTTACTTCTCAGATAGTGTCTCCTCTGGTGCCAACAGCAAGACTCAATACACACATCTCAGACTGCACTGGCATGTCATCTGCACAAGTTGAAGACGCTACAGAGATGTAGCAGAGCCAGTGTGTTGTAGCTGTAGAGCAGGGGTTCCCAACATGGTACGCATGGGTGCCATGGTGCCTGGCATCGCCTTTTATGGCGCCTGCCAAGTGTTTTTAGGAAGAAGAGTTGGTTTTCATATGCCGACTTTCTGTACTACTTAAGGAAGAATCAAACCGGCTTACAATCACCTTCCCTTCCCCTCCCCACAACAGACTACCTGTGAGGTAGGTGGGGCTGAGAGAACTCTAAGAGAGCTGTGACTAGCCCAAGGTCACCCAGCTGGCTTCATGTGTAGGAGTGGGGAAACCAACCTGGTTCACCAGATTAGCGTCCGCCCCTCATGTGGAGGAGTGGGGAATCAAACCCAGTTCTCCACATTAGAGTCAACTGCTCCAAAGCACCTCTCTTAACCTCTACACCACGTTGGCTCTGGAAGTGGGTGGGGCCAGGTTGGGCTTCTGATTGGCTATTGGAGATTGGGTCGGCTGTGCAGATTTTTTTTAATGCTGCATTTGCAGCAGCACCAGCTACCATAGCACAAGAATCTACACTGTGCTACTGAATTTAAGCAGTTGGAATCGTTTTGTGGCTTGCTCCACCTCTTGTGGCAGCCGTTTTGTGGCAGCCGTTTTGTTGTTGTGCCCACTGTGCCGTGTTCCAAATGTGCCTGCAGGCTCAAAAAATTTGGAGACCCCTGCTGTAGAGTGTCAGCCAAGGATCTGTGAAGCCCAGGTTTGAATCCCCACTCTGCCGTAGAAGTTTACCGGACATGTGTGGGCCAGTCACACACACTCAGTCTAACCTATCTCACAGGGTTGTTGTGAGGACAGAATGGAGAGGAGAACAATGCAAGCCAATTTGGGTCCCTACTGGGGAGAAAGGTGAGGTATAAGTAAGAACTCCCAAGATGTGCACCCTGGACCATGCCACCTATCTTGGAACTAGTTTCCTTATTTATATTCCATATTTTTTCTATCATGGAACCCAAGGCATTGTATCTGGGGGTTCCAGGAGGTCTCCCAGGCGGGCATTGATTAGACCCAGACCTGCTTAGCATCAGCAAGCTGTACTCATACCCTGGGTACAACTATTTATGTATAAAGCAAACCCCACAGAATTTGCCACATTGAAAGAGCCCTGTGTATTGAGAGGAGAGGAAACGCAGATCACTTTGGCAGTAGGCACTTGCACAAGAGATGCTGTGGCTCCTAAAACAAGAACAACAGCTGCTTCACAGAAACCTTCACTCTGGTTTCTCCAGCAGTTCCTCTAGGGAATTATTATGTTTATGATCCCACCAAGGGACCAGCATTACAAGATGTTCACAGTCACCACCTTTCCTGGCTCTTCTGATGTACAATGGTGCTTGGCAGTGGTTTTTCAGCTCTCCAAAGGGGAAGTCCTCTGAACATCTCACCTTTGGGAAGGGACAATGGCAGATTTCCTCCCAGAAGAAAATCATACTGCTCTTTGTGGGGTTCCCTGAATAGCTAGTTTGTCTTTGGGTGTCACTTATTAATTCCTTAATTATTTAAAGGCAGAAGAAATAGCTTCAGCATATCCTGCTACATCAGAACTGATCAAATAGACTCAAAAGCAGCTTCATTAGCGGATCCTTCTCCCAAAATAATAAGAAGGAACATGAGCGCTTGAATCCAGTGTAGGTTGTAGGGTTGTAAGAACTTGTGGATTTAAAGCTGGAATGTGGATCCTGGCTCAGTCTTAGTTTGCCAATTCTTCCTTCATAAGCTCTACATTATTTGGAGCTTCTCTAGAAATTATCCTCGTGGAGATGAAGGACAAGAGGAAAATTGGGTTGAAGTTGACTGCGGTCCCTTGAAATCCCCAAGTCAGCTTGCACACCCTGAGGGAACACGGACTTCTTGGCACAGATGAAACACAAGTACTACCTCCTTGAATACATCTTCATCCCCCAAAAGCAAAAATGTTTGGCATGATGTCAGCATAGCCTTTATCTCCCACAGCATCAGAGGACACTTCCAACATTATGTCCTTGTGGTAGGAATCCACCATTGATGCCAGGGTGCTGAAGACATTTGCAAAGGTATACATATTGGAACTGGTAAGATTAATCAAACTAGCAAGTTCAGAAAATCACAGCAAAACACAAATTAATGCTAGCAACATCTACTGGACACAGAAAAAAATAGAACCTGTTTTGGATTCCCAGAGATGCTCCAGGGTATCTTGTTTTTATTGCTCCAAAGAAGACCGGAGATATAAGGTCTATCCTAGAGCTGAAAAGACAGATCAGGAAGAAACATTTCCAGAGCCAAATGTTCAAATCAATGGTGGCAACTGTCTCAAAGGATGATTACCCTGCCTGTATAGATAGGCTGAAACATATCTTCATATACCAGTCAGGCCTTATCACAGATAATTAATTTTGCATCTAAGAAAACATACCAATAAAACATTCCTTTTTGGCTAGAAAATTCTCCCCTTATGGTGTTGAAGCCTTGAAGCCCTGTTGGTTTCTATTTTTGTGTGTGCGTGCTGTCAAGTCACGGGTGACTTATGGCGACCCTATAGGGATTTCAAGGCAAGGGGCATTCGGAGTCTGGTTTGCCATTACCTGCATCCACATCATGATCCTGGTGTTCCTTGGAGGCTGCTCATCCAAATACTAACCAGGGCTGACCCTGCTTAGTTTCTGAGATCTGACGAGATCAGGCTAGCCTGGGGCTATCCAGATCAGGCTGTTGGTTTCTACAGGGGTGGCCATATTCCCCTACCTGAATGATAGTCTGATAAGGCTGCTTTTTCTTCTACAAAGTTAAATTATAGAATGAGCACAACTTCTGGGTATGATGGTGTCTTGCAAGTAAGTAGTAGCACAGTTCAGGTCTCATGCCAGGCTTCTTTTGCTGTTCCAGCAGTAAATAGCTAGCAACTCAGGAAGTCACTCACCTCTTGCAAGATGGCGGGTATTCCTGTGATGTCCAGGGGGATTGTTTCACAGCACCTGGGAGCCACCCAGGATAATCCCACAATGGATGCAGGTCTCTTTGAATGTAGAGCCCATTGCTGCAGCTCAAAGGATCTAGCATTGCCAACCTCCAGATGAGGGTGAAGATCCCCCAGAATTACAACTGATCTTTAGACTACATAGATTGCTTATTTATTTATTCATTTATTTAAAACATTTATTCTACTTATCCTGGAGAATATGGAAGCTTTGGAAGAAGGACTGTATGCCATTATACTCCACTGAGGTTCTTCCCGTCTCTAAAGTCCACCCTCCCCAGATCCACCCTCAAATCTGCAGGCATTTCCAAACCCAGAGTTGGCATCCCTAAAAGGACCACATCATAAAGGTATCAACAAGCTCAAATTCAGGGCCATCAGTCCAGTGCTTCTGGCATTCCAGAACAAGATTCGAGGGAGTATGTACTCCCATACATGCAGAAAGCACGTTAGCAAAGGTGTGTCCAAGCAGACATAGGTGTGGAATGCACTCATCATCCCTGCATGACAAGGCCAGCAAGATTTTGACTTGGGCAGAATATTAACTGGGGTGCCTGAAAGCAGGAGATTCCAACACTATGTTTCACTGGATCAACTGACAAACCATCCATCAGGCTGAGTGGAAGACTTGTCTCCAAATCTTCAATCAGTCTGCAAAAACAAAAACAAAAAAAGGGAGGGGGGAAGGGGAGAGGAAAGTCAATGATAAACCTGGTTTCAAGTGTATCGAGAGGAAGCCTTTAGATCAAGAGTCCAATGCCTAGAGGTGTGTGGAACACATGTTCTTTTCAGCAGGGTGGCTGCTGGAAATCCTTCTGCCTTCAGCCGTTCCTGTGGCTGAGTGGAGAGTGCAAGGAATAAATCTTTCAGATAGTCTAAGGAGCCCCTACTTTCTAACATTTTATGGCTATTCCAGAAGTAACTGTTTACTTACTATTTATGTTATTTTTACATTTATATCCCGCCTTTCTTCCACTGTGGAACTTAACCCACTGTACATGGGTTCCAGGCACTGACCAGATCCAGACCTGCTCAGCTTCACCAGAGCTGTTCATCACGTGGTTGCCATGGGGACTTGCAGCGGGACACCACTGGCAAGCTTCCTGTGGGAACTCAATTCAGCTGGGCAGGGCCCCAAATTGGATTGGAACTGTGGTGCGGGGAGGGGGTCAACCAACGCCAAACGGCTCAAAGTAGTGTTATTTGCCCCAGATGACAGGTGCTGCACCTGCAAGCATTCAGTGCAGCCCAGTGGGGCAAATAATAATGCCCCTGGGGTCATTTCAGGTCAGGAAAACAGTGCCCGGAGGAAGACAGGAACCCCCTCCCCCTATGTACCACAGTCTCGATCTGAATCAGGCAGTATGTCGCTCCTGACTTGCGTTCCCACACGGAACTCAGAGCCGTCATATGGCTGCAAGTCCCTTAGGTGATCACATAGTAGATGTAACATGTAGTTTGGACCTAAGAGACAGCACACTAATAGTGACATAGCAAGTGTATGTCACTTGGGGTTCCCTAAAAACTCCAGCTAAAGAATTAGTGTGATATCGTGTTAGATTGAAGTAGGAGTGAGGAGGTGTTGGTTCAAATTCCCATTCCGACATGAAGCTCACTGGGGAAACTTGGCCAATCGATCCAGTCCTCTGCCTAACCTATCTTACAGATAATTCACAGTGGGTAGCCGTGTTAGTCTGTTTGCAGTAGTCAAAAAGGGCAAGAGTCCAGTAGCACCTTAAAGACTAACAAAAATATTTTCTGGTAGGGTATGCGCTTTCGTGAGCCACAGCTCATACCCTACCAGAAAATATTTTTGTTAGTCTTTAAGGTGCTACTGGACTCTTGCTCTTTTTGACTATCTTATAGATTTATTGTGAGGATAAAATGGAGGCAAAGAGAACCATCTATGCCATCCTTAGAGAGTCGTTCACAGATTCCTGGCCTGGACTCTGAATTGGCTGCTGATGGCCATTGAGCCCTTGTCTAAAAGTCCCTGACTTAGTCTTATTCTAAAAACAGGGTTTTTTTGGTTGGCAGTCACATCAGCACTCAAAGTTTTGGAATCGTGCATTTCTGTTTCAGATCTACATGTCATAGGGGGGAAAAACAACACAGGCACCTCAAAAAGCCCTCAGGTTTCTTCTTGACAGGGCATTAAATTAACTCTCCTCTGTTACTTTCACTTGAGTAAGCTTTCATTGTGAACAAGGTATTCAAGGCTCCCTTATCCATATAACTTGGTGACCATATAGCTACAATCTATGAGTCAGTCTCTTCCAGGAGGTATCAACATGCAGTCTGTTCAAGGAGCCTTTTTGATCAGCCCTCTGCAGAAGGGATCTGTAGAAGAACCATGTGGGCTTCTACAAATACATACACTAGGCAGGGCAAGGTGACTTTTCTTTCTTCTGCAGATGCAGGATTTGGGTGTTGATATCCTGAGTGCTGATATCCTGAGGAAGAAGCCCCACCATGGGGTGACACAGATTTTACCCACCTTCTAAGAGAGACTGCTGGCTGGCCACCTATGAAACAGAGGTCCCTTTAGGCTAGTTGTACATTCCTTTGCTCGGAGATGTCCAGAGAGCAGTCCAGAGACTAGTCCTTCTGCCTGCTCAGTCATTTTATTGTTTGATGCAGCTGATACCATATTACGGCCAAGCATTGCTCACATTTGTTTTATTTTTGAGTCGGGGTTAAGGTCTTTTTATTCTTCAGGGCTCAGTCTGGACAGCCAGGGGATGTTCCTTCTCCTGGTGGCTGACCCTGTGTTCCACCAGGGGGATGGGTTATCCCCAAAATGAAATGCTGTCCTCTGACCACTTCCGAGTACAGAAATTCCCCCTTTGAGCAAACCTGCACACTGTGAGGTTCATTTGATGGCATTGGAGGGCTTGATCTTTTAATTTGGTTGCCACTGATCATAATTTACCAACCATTTTGAGATCATGCCAAACGAGTAATACACAGCAGTATTCTTGTTCTCCATCCTAGCAGCAGTCTATGAGTAGGAGGTATGAAGACAACCAGCTATTTGGTGGTTTGAGTAATCCTGCAAAATTAAGACTCTCAATTTTTTGCTCATTGTAAACCCAATCTCTCTCCCTCTCTGCATCCTATTCTCTGGTATCTCCCTTTTGCTTTAGTTTCAGTAGGGCCCACCTTCTTGCCAGTTCTGGGGTAACTGCATACAAGGCTTTCACTCTCCCAGAAATTTGCACATGGAAGGGTTTTCAGACTCAGGTGGCCTGTATGGTGTCACAGGCTGAATACAACCTGGAAAATTAGAATGTGCATGTTTAGTCAATTTGTGTTCTGCTTTGCTTAACATCACCCCCTGCCCCCAAATCTACCTATTCTCCAAATCTTAGCTGGTCAATACTTTAATACAGACTTACATAAAAGAATTCTAGAGAAGGACAGATTGACAAAGAGAAAGAAAAAAACCACCCAACAAACACATAAGATTAAAGGTGGTCAGATTTCTGGAGTTTCAGAGAAAAAAACAACAGGACAGATTTCTGCCAGGTCTGAGGGATAATCAGATACTAGAATCACAATGGGATCAAACTGGTAGGAGAGTAAAATACCATGGGCTGGATCCCACCATCACCACAGGAGCCCACAAAGACAGACCACCCTTCCCCCGATAGCCCCTTGTGACCCTCTCAAAAGCAGACACCAAGGCCCAGGGGAAATCTGGTGGGCAAAATACCTTTGAATTTGGGAAGAGGAGGAGCAACAGTTTTCTGTCCCTATCTCAAGTGGTCAGTGGGGTCGTAGACACATTCACATGGAAGGCTGTAACCATTAGTGTCTGGAATTTCTTTCTTTCTTTTTATAGGTTTATATTCTTTCTTTTTACAGGTTTATATCTGGTGTATGTCTTCTTGTTTGTAGATCTTGTACCCTTTCCAGTGGCTTGTTTTATATTATGGCCATGAGACTGACTAGTGCATTAACTAAATGATAAAGTTTTGCATTGTTATCTCTCAGGTGTGTTCATCAGACATTACACTTGTAGGAGATGGAGGAGAGGTACTATCTCTTGCTTGCCTTTAGCAGCTTGGGCTGGGAATCTCTTACTCCTCTTATTAGCATCATGGGCTGGGCACTCAAGAGGGAGCACTAAAGAGACTAAATTGAGGAGGGAATAAACTGCTGTTCAGACTCTGGGTTTAATGTTGTAATGTCTCCTTCAATATGCCGAAAGACATACTAAACTCTGTAGAGTCTACCTCAAACACCTAGATTTGTTTTTTGTTGCTTCATTCTGTCTAGAGTCTTCTCTGGTTCTGTGTCATTCTACTGAATAGATGGTGATGAGATGAATTCTGCATAACACACCATTGTTTTTGTATGTCTTGTTCCAGGTGTTCACGCTGAAGCCTTTTGAGATGAATGGTCTCCCTAAGGTGGTGCCTTTAAGTTTGCCTTATCAAGACTTCAAAAGGGATGTGTCAGAAAACAGGGAAAGATCAAGAATCCTCCAATGCATAAAAAGGGTGGATTTCTCAAATGTTGTCTTAACTGCTCCTTATAAACCACCTGCAGCCCATCTAGAAGCAAATGTGAGATATGAGGAGGAGGATGAAGAGGAAGAAGAGGAGGAGGAGGAGGATGAGGATGAAGATGAAGAAGATGTTGGTGAGTTAGGAGAAGAGCTTGACATGCATAGTGATTCGAGCAGTGATGTGAGCCAGAAGAGTACTGAGCGCAGTCAGGAAGGTGCACCATCTACCCTCTTGGCTGATGACCAAAAAGAATCAAAGGGCCGAGCTTCAGCTGCAGAAGGTGACTTGGAACTCGAGGAAGGCTCCAAAACACTAGTTCTCTTTTCACCAGGTGACATAAAGAAGTCCCCTATGAACACCGACTTGGCTCCTGATGTTGACCTTGGGACTCTTGCTGCACTGACACCTCAGAGTGAGAGACCACAGCCTATGGGAAGCCAGCTTGATGTGTCAGAGCCAGGAACCCTTTCCTCCATCCTTAAGTCAGAACCAAAGCCTCCTATTGCAGCAGCCACAACTTCCTCCCCTTTTACCAAAGTTGAGCGCACATTTGTTCATATTGCTGAAAAAACCCATTTAAACATCATGTCTTCCAGTGGTCAGCTGATGAGGCACGAGGAGTACTGCATTTCAGGGCAGTTTGAAGAGATAATCGTTGAGGAACAGCTGGAGGAAAATCATGTCTTGGTAGAAAATGGGAGTGTGAATTCAGGCCTGGAAGGGGGAGAAATGGAAAGCTGTGCTTTCTCAGTGAATCACATCGAAACCTCTTCTGAAATTATGGGAGAACAAGCACTACTTCTCAATGGTGTTACTAAACTGGAAGAGGAGGAAGATGAACTGGAACTGAAAGGCAAAGTTTCCCTTGACTTAGATATGGAAGAAGCTGACAAACTGGTTTCAGAAGAGCCTGGCTTTGAAAAGAAAATTCATGCAACAGAATACCTTAAACAAACTGAAATTCACCCAGATTCTTCAAAAGAAAGTTTGAGAAAGCCCCTGAATATTAGGTACAGAAGCCGAATTCCCATCTTGCTGTCAGAAGAGGACACTGGTTCAGACCTGTCAGCGTCACACTCAGGCAAAGAGAGGCTGTACAAGAGATTGAAACAGCAGGATTTGGTGCGCCTGGTGATGGAGAAAAGGCAAAACCGTCTGCTCAGGTTGGCTTCAGGAGCTTCATCTTCTGCTTCTTCCAGTGATGAGAGACGGCGAGCTTCAGAAACCCTTTCAGCCACTGGCTCTGAGGAGGACACCCATGACTCAGATGATTCTGTCCCAAGAAAAATTGGGAGTCAGGAGAAATTTCCCCTGGCCAAGAGGGAAGAGAGAAGTTTAAATATGAAGAGTAGAATCCCTCGTCCCATCACGCCTGTAAAGCCACCTGTGATAGAATTGAAATATGGGAGTCCTTCAGCTCATCCTCCACCAGCACTAAGTAGCAGTCCGGGAGACATGGCTTTGGCAAACAGGTAAGGTCCATGGGTAAGGCCCCAATTTCTCCTGAAGCAGATTTCATGATTTCATGTGGCTAATTCTTGGACCATCCCCTCTTCCAGTTGGCCATCTGTAGAGGTTGGGTCCCTTTTCTTACAGAGCGGTGGTGACAGGTGCTCATGTACTGGAGATCTATCAGTCTAGCTACATGGGCTAACTGACTCGGTAGGATGTATATGTGTTGAGGAAATATAACTTAAAAAAAATTCTTTTCAATACCTCTGTAGTCACCAAACAGCCCAGGCTGCTTACTATCTGGGAACTAAGACAGTCCACTCTCTGGGGACATTCATGGCTCAGAATGCTACGAGATAAGATATTCACACCCATCCTTTCCCACTTCAGATCTCTCAGTCACTCCAGAAGATTACTACTCTCAATATGCAAAAATATCACCAGTGGATATTAAGTAAGAAATGGCAAGAAGAGCCTCCAGTCTAAAATGTTTAGAAGTCTAGAAATCCTTGCAAGTTGGCTGGTGGTTAATGACTGAGATTTTATATGTTCTAATTTAGTGATTTTGAGAATATTGATGTCATTATCATCATCAGTTTTATTACACATTTGTCACACCATGATTATAAAAAAGTTTTTGAAGACAGAACGAGAGCAAGTAGATAAAATCCATTAAAACAAGATTACATAGAAAGCCAAGCAATATATAAAAGCATTAAAATTATCAATAACATCATCAAAAAGCACACGAGCTGTTTGTGAATCCTTATTGCAGCTAACAGGTATCTGGCCACTTGGTGGGTAACAGAGGAGTTTCTATCGGACAGAAGATAAACCACCAGCTGCTGGTCTGAAAAACTCTGAGCATTACACAATAAAGGTCTGATAAATACATTAATTGGTTTCAGGTAAAACTTACAATACAATAAACACATGGGTTAAATGTTCATGCACCCTAGCCTTACATGGGCAGCACCTATCACAGAGAGGAATTCTCTTGTATCTACCACGTACAATGGGCGAGGGAAGAATATTGAATTAGGCAAGCATAAATTATATTGTTGTGTAAATGAATGTTTTTTACAAATAGCAATGATATGCTTGTCGAAGGCTTTCACGGTCAGAGTTCATTGGTTTTTGTGGGTTATCCAGGCTGTGTAACCGTGGTCTTGGTATTTTCTTTCCTGACGTTTAGGCAGCAGCTGTGGCAGGCATCTTCAGAGGAGTAACACTGAAGGACAGTGTCTCTCTGTCCTTCAGTGTTACTCCTCTGAAGATGCCTGCCACAGCTGCTGGCGAAACTTCAGGAAAGAAAATACCAAGACCACAGTTACACAGCCCGGATAACCCACAAAAGCCAATGATATGCTTTTTTAAAAAACAAAAGGATAGCAATACAGATTTTGTTTATAAAAGGGCAGCAGAATGTTTCTTTCATGATAAAGCAATCCCAGTCCCAGTCTTTTGTGTAAGCTGGTATAGGATATTTAGGGGAAGAATCTCACAAACGTCACCTTATATTATTGTGTGTTAGTACCAGGTGCCAAGATCACACAAGGTGTTATCTAGTAGTGAAATGTGTGTGTGCCTGAAGGAAGCTTCCCCCAGAACATGAGGAAGGATCTGGTCCCACTTTGTCTGTGAACCAAGCATAATTGTGTTCATAAAATGCTTCTTTTTTGTGCGCTGACAACAGAAAATCTGACCATTGTGTGCTCAGTGTTGTGGCTACTCATTAGCAATTGTAGTGTACCTTGGCTATGCATTATGGTTTGTCGATCTAATTTGAGCAAGCTAGTAGCTGAAGCCTGGCCATAAAAAGCCCTTTGCCATGTTCCCATCCTATCCCCTTTTTCTTTTTCTTCTCTTCCTGCAGGCTTCAGGGGCAAAGACCCTCTGGGAATGTATCTGTAGACTCGCGAATGAAACCAACACCAAGTCCTGCTGTGCCTCCCCAGTGGAGCAGTCTGAGGAAAGTCACCCGTGCTCTACCTAGGAGTCCAGTTCTCCCTCCAAGAAACCTTAGTGCTTCCCCCAAAGGCCAGTACTTGTCCAGAAAGGAAAGCCCATCGCCATCCCGACAACATAGGCCAGGGACCACCCTTCCACGGGCCCAACCTCCTCCCACGGTTCCATCCAGAGCTCAGGCAGGGCTGCCAGGAGACACCCCTGTGTCTCCAGGCATGATCAGAAAGGGACAAAGAGGGAAAGCTCAGACTCCAGCAACCAAAGGAAGACAGGTATCCCAGGAAGGCAAAGCTACTGCTAGATAATGACCTGCTGCTGCCAACCATTTTGATCTACCGACCTACCATCTTGCCAGGCTGGAGAAACCTCTGCGTATAGTATATACTCAAGATGCCGTAGCACAGCCTTACGTGTCGGAAATACAAGCAGCTAGCTGTTCTTCAGTGCTTCACTTGCCCACACACCCACGCTGTCTCAATCCAGCTCCTACCTGGCTGAGACCTTCCTGGCCAGCTCATGCTTGCTTGCTATTGCCAACCACCAAGCAACGACGCGGGCAGCCTGCCTAGTGCCTGGCCCTCCTTTCTCTCATGCTGTATTTTCATTTTCTCAGTTAGCAATACCACAGTCTCCTCACGAGAGACCTGACCAGGTTGGTAGGGGAGATGGCTTTGTACAAAGCACTGGCCAAAAGCAGTGGAGAAATTAAAGGGCTGCATCTACCTGGAAGAGGAGTCTTGGGGTGAACTTCTGTATTGTCTGGATGACCCAGTTCCCCATCCCTTTCCTCCTTCCTGGCCCTTCTTAAGTGTGACTCTGACATTTGCTCCCTGTCTACCCTTCCGTTGTATTTTTTATCCTGACTCAACCCAAACTCAGCGATTGTCCCAGCTCTGATATTAAGCAAGGCGAATGTGTGACTGAAATTGTTGCCTGTGGGGAGAGGAGCTACATTCTCTGGCATTGATATCTGGAATAGCTTTTCGTAGCCAGCAGGCCTAATGAGTGTGTCGCAGGAGAGAGAAGCCTGTGAGGGAAAGAGATTCTTTCCCTGCAAGTAAGCAGCTGCTCTAACATATGCTGAATATATGCTGAAGGGGAATTGGTTCAACCATATATCAACTATTCACTAGGCAGCAGTGAAAGTTTTCTAGGGGGGTGGTCTCCTTATTGGCAGAAATAGAGCCAGGTGCAGACAAAATTACCTCTAAGTCCCCAAACATGACCTGTGGAGACTGTGGTTCCAGCATGCAGGGTTTCCTCTTAATCCAAATGCAAGGCTATAGGAATCAGATACTGCCGCTCTCCTACAGGACTTGGTCTCTGCCAGCAGTGGTGCTCAGTTGAGCATGCATGTGACCCCAGGAACCTGGGCTTCCCCGGTCCAGTTGCTTTGTGACGGTGGCATCTGCTCACTTGGGACAAACAGCAATGAGACTGCCACTTGCTAATACACAGTGATGAGGCTGTTGAATCTGGTTGATTTGGGAAGGTCGGTTTCATATATCCCCTTCCCATTCTCCTGCCTAAGAAACAGGAGAAGTGAACGTGCTGGCAGAGGTAGGACAGGGCAATTATACAAAGCTGTATTGAAGGGTGCAGGTTGTTTTAGGATCACGGGCTGCATTAAAAAGCTAGCCATTGCAGTGGTACTGAAAAGCTGAAAATCGGGAAGCAAGCTGCTGTGCTAACACCTACATGAATCTATAGCCAGCAGCTGGAGAGGATGGATTAAGTAGGAGATCTGAGCAGATGCATTCATAGGGTGTTAGCTCATGCTGGGTATTTTTTTCCTCCACAACTCCCAGGAAAGGATATATAAAGGGTGATGGGAGCTTGGTCAACTTATTCAGATATGCCCTGGCTGTTGAGCTAAGTACTAGCAGCTGACTTCGGTTGTTTATTTGGCAGGTAGAAAGGATTGCTGGTGCTACACTTGCTTCCTTAGGAGGAGACGCTGGTCATTCCTTTGGCGTTCAGGACTTGATTAGAGGAGCAAATCTCTGGTAGCTATTTGTCAAAAGGTGCTTAAGATCAAATCCACACCATTAGACAGATGGTGGGTGTCTTTATACTGTATTAAGAGTTCTGTTCAGCAGAGGGAAACTAACAGCATGTTTCAACTACTAAATTAAACGATCAGTCTTACTGACATGGCTTTCTTTTCAAGGAACCATGGGAATTGTAGTCCAGAGAAAGTGCTGATTATGCATAACAAGAATTCTAGTTTTCAGAATTCCTGAAGAGGAATGGGAACCAAAACAACCAAACCTGTTTAAAGCTTGCATTCCAGATGTGTGTGTGTGCATGCAGGCAGAAACACTTGATTGTGTTTGTGCAGCTGGATCTGCAGCATGTTTTCTAAGAGAGTTGTTTCAATGGGGTTTCGGGAGTGAACACTTTACATGCTCACAGTATTCCCCCCACCTGTTTTTACACTGTATTTGAAACCCAGAGCTCCACATTCTGGGGTTCCAGAAACCCCTCTCTGTACTGTGCATGAAATTCTCTTGATTTTGCAGGCCCCAAAGTCTATAGCTGGGAGACTTTTTCATGACCCACCTCTTTCACAATGCTCAAGTTTTATTTCCTTTTTAACACTGGCAAAACAACCACCCCAACAGCAACAACTCTTGTTTCAAATTGCCACTTCCTTTGAAAATGGCTTCTCTTTCTTTTAACATTTACGGATTTCTATAAGAACTGTTTAATGTTGGATTTGAATCGCCATTTTGTTAGGACAGACAGATGTAATGAAATGGTGGCTCACCCTTGGAACACATCCCAAATGTGGGCGAAGCCGAGTAGTCATGAGTTGCAAGTCCAGCATGTGTCAGACTTAATAAAGAACACCCATTGATACTGGCTCCCCCTAGAGGCAGCTCAAAGGGTTTTTTTTACTGCTCTCACCATTCCCTCACCTCTACTGCTAATGACCCCCACACAGGGACTGAAGAGATAACCTTCCTTACTTTGCTGCTGCTTCTGTCTTTTTTTTTTTTTTTTAAAGTTGCACATGCCCTACAAGGCTTCATAAAATCTCCTGAGATTCCTCCTTCTTATAAGAGCATGGCCACCATTTAGGTTGCCCTGGCAACAGGCACCAGAAATGGTGAATACATTCTTGCAAGAAAGTGGTATCTTGTGAGAGTTCAGGAAGAGACATGTGTGGCTTGTTGCATTGCTTTTAAAAAGGGCCTAGGGTGCAAGAAGGTAAGAGAATTATTTCCTTTGGCTCCCTGGTGGGGCCAGGAGATGGGAAGGCAGGCAGCTGGCTGTCAGTTGGTGCAGCAGGAGAATTGCTGCCCCCCCCCCAAATCTACCACCTGAAGCAACTGCCTCCAGTCTCTTGCTGCAGAGTCAGTCTTGGCTTCCCAATTTAGCTAACATATAAGAAAGGGCTGTTTGAATTGACTTCTAGCAGGTGAATTCCTTCAGAGTCTTCTTTTTAGGGTGACTAACAGCTTCAGGAAGGTGTTAGTCACCCTAAATACTCTGGTAGGTGATACCAGAGTATGGTGTTGTGCGGTTTGGCCAAGCTGGGCACCTCCTGCTTATGGCTGGCTGAGCAGGTTCTCCCTCCCTCCTTTGGGGGAGGCAGGACCAAGGCAGGTTGGGGGAAAGGCTTTTTTCCAGGATCATTCCTCCCCAATCCACCCTTGCATAGGGAACGTCAAACTAAGCCAAATTCTGATTCAATAAGGACTGCAGTGTACAGTTTGCATTGGTGTTGACCAACTGCTTGGATTAGTGGCGCTCAAGCTCCTATGATAATCCTAGGTTGTTTGTCATGGATTTTTATAGTTTTTGAAGCACTTTGTGGTAATTTTCTAACTCTACTTTCCCAGTCATCCTCTATACAGGTTGAATATCCCTTATTCGGACTGCGTGGGACCAGAAGGGGTTCATATTTTGGATCTTTCTGTATTTTGGAATTTTTGCATATACATAATGAGATATCTTGGGGATGGGACCCAAGTCTAAACACAACATTAATTTATGTTTTATATATACTTTATACAAATAGCCGGAATGTAATTTTAAACAATATTTTAAATAATTTTGTGTACATTGAACCATCAATGGCACTGCTGAGGGCCTGTGAGTAATGCCCGCATGCCGGCTCGAAAGGTCTGGTTTTTGGATCAGTCCAGATATTGGATAAGGGGTACTCAACTTGTATCGAGTTTTCTCCCCACCCACATTCCTCCTTGCTCTTCATGCAAGCCTTGTGCTTTCCCGTTCCTCATCCCCCTTTGTCTCTTGACAAGTTCATCATAGGTTTTGATCTTTTCCACTTGGCCCCACCCTTTCCAGGAGATCTGTCCTTCTCTCCATTTTCTTCTTCAGTGTGTCTGTATTCCAGACCTTGAAGACTTCCATTCCTCCTGTCCTCGTCCCCTGTGGCTTTCTTTTCCTGTTCTGCAGTTCACTTTTCCTTTCTGAGGCATTTTGATAAGAGTATGACACAATACTTGATGCCCCAAAGTTAATTCTAAAGAGCCTGTTAGAGTGGTAGTGACTACATTTTAAGCCAGTATCAATATTTTTGTAGGTCACTTGAAGATTTCATCCCCAAAGGCATATCATTAACATATTGATGGCCACGTCCCCATTGTTTTAACATCAGCTTTGTTTGCATTGTCTGTCTTTTCTTGATAGTTCTGGAATTAGTATGGCCTGTTTCCTTCACAGCCAACTGGCATCATCCAGTAAAGGATACCAACTCTTCCACTAAAGCAGGAGGCCTCCTGGTGCTGCATGCTGGCACCTTGGGTGCCAGTGGGAGGAAATGGGCAAGGGGAAAAGAACAAAACCATAGAATTTTTGCAAAATGCTAGAGTGTCTGACATAAATGCGCCGATACCCTGCTGGTGTAACAGGTCCCTCCTCCCATTTCCTCCTGAGGGCTGCAGGCTATGGCCTGGCAATCCTACATCCAACAGACATGTTAAAGGAGCCACATCCAATTAGACATGTGGTCTCCTGATTGCCTGTGCACATGCTCAGCTTGCAATGCAAACCTCTTTATGTTGTGTTTGTGGTTTTACATTATATGTAATCATTAGGGTTGCCAACCTCCAAGTAGTGGCTGGAGATCTCCCACTATTACAACTGATCTCCAGGTGATAGAGATCGGTTCCCCTGGAGAAAATGGTTGCTTTGGCAATTGGACTCTATGGCATTGAAGTCCCTCCCCAAACCCCACCCTCCTCAGGCTCCCTCCCAAATCTCCAGGTATTTCCTAACCTGGAGCTGGCAACCCTAGTAATCATGGAGTTCTCTGTGGACTTTTTCACCTATTCTGGTTGGGGTGAGGGAAGGGTAGGCAGAGGGAAGCTGCTAACCTCTTTTGTCTCTGGTGGTGTTCTGCTCAAATCCACATCCCCAAGCTGCTTGGGAAGAAGAAGAGAGGGAGAGACTATCTATCTTCTCCTCATGAAAGAATTATATAGTCAACATCATCACATGCTAAACTCTGCAACGGTCCATTCAGTCTTCTCATTCTGCATGCCCCAATTAGTTCCCACATAATCCCATGTAAATTTAATTTACATGGGAAATGATAGTGTGCTCCCATTTAATTACATATGTATGTGTATATGAATTATTTTATTTAAGCCTTCTGATTAAATGGTTGCATTGATCCCTTTGGCAGACCATTCTGCAGGGTTGCAGCATGTCCTCTGGGCTGAAAATAAAAAGTCAAGAGTCCAGGTGACCCTAATGCTGTGCCAAAAGATACTGCAACCTTTATATATTATGCCAACTAAGCATATTTACATATTTTTGCTTATTTGCATAATTCTGTTAGCGACAGGGAGAACCAAGGAGCTCTATGGGATACTGAAGCCCTGCCCTTTGCCCACTAGAAATCCTCCTCAGCTCTCCACTGACAGATATTGCTTCAATCCCTTGAGACTATGCAGCCACAAGAACTAGAAACTTATTTTTAAAATTCTCAGGAAACAGAATGTTGCATTCGGTACTGAATTTTGTGGAGTTTCAGTACTTGTGCAGGATTTCACATGACACATGCAGTCCTTGTTGGCGACCTTGGGATTGCCTTTTTGGAGCTGGGACCAAGTGGCATATAATTCCAATACTAGAATGGTCATTTGGGAGTATGTGTGACAAGCAGCTCACACAGAACAATCTTCAAGTGGATCTGGGGGTACTTCTGCATTAATTAGGGGAGACTGCATCAAATCACACGAGAGGCTGGAAAATTCTTGAATTCACCTGCTTAACATCCATGTCATGTTGTCTGAGTGCCATCATTTTTTTAAATGAGGAGTGAGTGAAACAGGTTCCTTCTATGTGATGCTAGCAGATGAAAGCCATGTGGCAGCCTTATAATATGATTCAATATAGAACTCACATTACTAAATCTGAAGCTGTGCCATTAGCAAGGGGCATTTGATTCTGTGCTAGTAGCAAAATGCCCTTCATTATGATGCGTGGAGAGTGTGTATAGAGGGAGATACCGTATACTGCAAGGATATTAAAGGGTATGCAACCCATTGTGGTGTCTCTGAGGGGGTCTGGGCCATTTACTTTTGGCTTGAAGGTCAGATTTGGCTCAAACTGCAAATTTGTCACCATATGCAGTGAGTTGTTTTTCCACTGGGAGTGAACGGCAACCATTCAGTATGTGGGAGAAAGGTGTGCTCCACAGGGCCTCCTTTGGGGCAGGGCTTAAGCCTGGTTCGCGCCTCTGATGACCCAGTGATTAAGAATCAAACCTGCTCCTATCTAAATAGGTCTATTAGACGGGCTTATCCAAGTGTGTGTGTGTGTGTGTTCATACGTGTAAAAAGTCAGAGAAGAGGTGCATGAATATTGCAGGAGCTGTGCACCATCAGTTGCCCTTAGTTATCTGCCCTGAGTCATGCTTGTCGGTTATATTGAGTGCAACCTAAAGTTGGGAACTTTCTTAGTAGGCAGAATGAGTTGCTAGAAAAGAATACGTGTACACAGGCAGTGCGCAAGGCCATTAGGAACCTTGGCCAAGAGCAACCCGGACTGTCTCCACAAGTCACAGCAGGAAATGCACTGCCTGTTTCCTCTGCTGTCCTGTTATTTATTTATTTATTTAGACCTTCAGATACAGCCCCTCCCCAGCCTTGTGGGTTCCGTGATGCGTTCCTGTGTATCTGGGAGCTGGGTGTGAATTAGGGTTGCCAACCTCCAGATACTAGCTGGAGATCTCCTGCTATTACAACTGATCTCCAGCCGATGGAGATCAGTTCACCTGAGGAAAATGGTCGCTTTGGCCATTGGACTCTATGACATTGAAGTCCCTCCCCTCCCCAAACCCCGCCCTCCTTAGGCTCTGCCCCAAAAGCCTCCCACTGGTGGCGCAGAGGGACCTGGCAACCCTAATGTGAATGCAAGTGGCTCACAGAAAAGCAGCACCCATGTGGCTGGGGCTGTGGACCAAAACAGGCGTGATGCCGGGCCTTCCGAGAACTCACTGCCCAGCATTTTCTCATGTAAATACAACAGGCCCATGTGGGCCTGATTTAGCATGAGGTGATAGTGTGAGGGAAATCTTCCTCCCATGTTGTTTTTCTGACCTGAAACAGCCCTGTGGAACTAATATTTGCCTCACTAGGGGAAACATCCAGGTGCGCTTATGTGACCTGTGTCACAGTGGGGCAAATAATGGCTGTTTCCATACGGGGCACAAAAACATGTGCCTACCATGGCAGCAGCAACATGTGGTATGGGACTGGACCAGAACAGCATCCACATGCCCTGTCCTTGCACCACTTGATGCTGCCACCAGCCCCTCCCCCTTTCTCTCTGTAGTGTCTGTGCACAAGCACACACGCAACGGGGATTTCACTAGCTCCCCCCATGGTCTGACGACTGCTCTTTCCCCCTTCCCAGCTGAACTATGTTGCTTGACTCGGATGGCAAAAGAAAAAAACCCTTTAAAGGGCCAAATGGAGGGGGGATGCAGAACTTACCTCTTCCATTTGGAAGATAGAGTTTATTTCTGCACGCCTCCCCGATATTGGACATGGACACTACACATGCAGCCCCCCTACATTATCTCCTTTGCGTTAGATCAGAAGGGGTTTTCACTTGATTCAGTGCAAAGGAAAACCCTGGAAGGCCCCTGAGCCTTGGAACTTTCCTTCCACCCCCCTTCCACTGCAGCCCACTGATCTCCATAGAATTCTGCTCCTGGGAGAATGAGGACCCTGCCAAACTATGTGAGGAGAGTCTGCAGAGGGAATGGGGAATTAGTGAAAATTGCCACTTTAGGCTAGATCCAACCCATTGTATGGAAGCTCCCATTAAACTTGGGGGCTTCTTGCATGCCGTGCAGAGGAAAATCTCCATGCAAATGGAGCCCATGACTCTATGGACCCATTACAAGTTAGGGAAGCAGTATAGGGAAAGGCTCACCCCCACACAGCCTTTTGATCTGATTTGAAATTGAGCCCCCATATATGTGCTGAAGGGAGCTTTGACTCTTAAGATCTTGTTCCCTCAAAATCTTGTCATTCTTTAAGGTGCTACTAGGCTTGAACCTTGCCCAAATATCTACTGTTTCAAAAAAAACCACACACACACAAAAAAAACCACAGGGAGTTTCATGCATCTGGTTTGGCCCTGGACACAAGCAGCAATAAGAAAGTGGAAAGGAAATTGATGTGGGTCTTTTGTTTATAAAGAGACCAACTTGTAAAGGCTGTTGTTGGTCTCACTTGCAAAAAAAAAAAAAAAAAAAACCTCCAGGATGCCATGGTTCCTCTATAGCTGATGGGGTTGGTGATACAGCTGATAGGGATGGCAAAGTTTTGCAGATTCTGCAAGGTAGGGTTCTCACTGACAATCAAAGGTAACAAATATTATGGCAAAAGTCTTTTAGAGCCGTTCCAGCTAATCCACAGAAAATAAATCATTTGCATTGAGGAAAAGGGTTCAGATAAATGCATACTAAATTGTCTTCCAGCACTGGAACATGGCCTTTCTTAGTCTATCGTAATGGCAGACATATTGTATTGCACACCCTCTGACTTTTGCCTAATGAAAATAAGTACAGCTACTTTACATTCAGGGCCGCTCTGCACTTCTGTCACGCTGCCACCAGTTGAAACAGCATGACATCATCGTCATACCAACCTTGTAGTGCTGCCCTCTATGTGGTTCCAATGTATTACACCAAGTTTCCACATCAGCAACATGTTCTCTATGCAAGTTGCTTTTAAAGATCTCTATGGCCATCTGTCAGAACCACATGGTGAATGATGCCAGTTAATATTGGAAGCTGTGGAGAAGTCACCTTGCAGAGGCACTGTGATAATGGTAAACTGTATACTGGCTCTCACTGAAAGAACACCTCATATCAGTATTGTGCAATAGCAAGCAAGAGGTAGTGTAAGCATGTTCTATAAAGAACTTACAGAAATCTGAATAGCAAACACTTCCTAGCCTTCTTGGAAGCAGGACATTTTTCTGGCCCAGCCCAGTTTTTGAAATGGATGGCAGCTGAGCTTTAGTAGATACCACCCAGGAGAACTCCCTGCACAGATGTGCCCCATAAATTAGATATGTGGCACAGAGTGGTAAGCTGCAGTACTGCAGTCCAAACTCTGCTCACGACCTGAGTTCTATCCCGACGGAAGTCAGTTTCAGGTAGCCAGCTCAAGGTTGACTCAGCCTTCCATCCTTCCGAGGTTGGTAAAATGAGTACCCAGCTTGCTGGGGGTAAAGGGAAGATGACTGGGGAAGGCACTGGCAAACCACCCCGCAAACAAAGTCTGCCTTGGAAAAGTCGGGATGTGACGTCACCCCATGGGTCAGGAATGACCCGGTGCTTGTACAGGGGACCTTTACCTTTACCTTACCACAACTAAAACCATATCAACAAATCAACACATTTTTTTATTAAAAAAATATTGGTTGCTCTTTATGTACCTTCGTTTTTAGCGCTACAGCATTTGACTTGGAGCAAGCAGAACTGTTCACAGTATTCCAAATGCAGATGCATCATGGATCTATACAAGGGTATGACGATACTAGCTGTTTTATTCCAGCCATAATCCCTACCATAGATTTTGCCTTTTTTCGACCCTTTTTTCTGCTCCTGACAGGTAACCATAGAAGCAGCAGACATAGTATATATAGATTGATACTTTCTATATCAAGTCAGTAACCTGGGTGCAGCGTTTCTGTTACCTACACTGAATGGACCATGCCTTGAACAGCTGCTTATTGCCACCAGTTGTGGCAAACAAACGTTAGCGTGCTGTGTAGTTACTTAAGCATACCCAAAACAGCAACAGTTGCAAACAATGAATAAATCAAAAAAAATATACTTGTGATAGTGTTATTTCAATATCATATACACTATGTAAAATGAACTTGGTTTACAAATTTAACCATATATTCCAAAGAACACATAATTAAAGGTGCAGAATTATAGGTACAATGCCCATTTTTTGCAGTCCTTTTAGCTGTATATAACGTCTTGTCGTTCAAGAGGTAAGAAGGTCAGTTCTTCATTTAAACAGAAGTCCGGTTGTCTTTCTGTTTCGGCTTAACAAGAGCCTTCCTCAGCGACCACTACAAAAATACAGCAATATATACAATGCAAAATGGTCTATAGATAACAGGAATCAAGGGTAAGCATTATAAAAGTAAGCATAAACAAGTTGATACTTACATGCAAGCTGTTACTAACTGGCTTTCGCGTTGGCAAAGTAGCCCAGAGTACAGAGGAAGGCTCTTGTTAAGCCGAAACAGAAAGACAACCGGACTTCTGTTTAAATGAAGAACTGACCTTCTTACCTCTTGAACGACAAGACGTTATATACAGCTAAAAGGACTGCAAAAAATGGGCATTGTACCTATAATTCTGCACCTTTAATTATGTGTTCTTTGGAATATATGGTTAAATTTGTAAACCAAGTTCATTTTACATAGTGTATATGATATTGAAATAACACTGTCACAAGTATATTTTTTTTGATTTATTCATTGTTTGCAACTGTTGCTGTTTTGGGTTTGCTATTGCCACCAGTTGGCAGCTGAAACCTCAACTAATCTGTACAGACGAGATCTCTGTCCCGGTGCCATCACAGCTGGATCAGTGGAGGGAAGTCTCTTTAACTGTACCCATAACCCTTCACAGTATTCATCACTGTTTATTTGTAAAGCACCTAAAATAATTTTTTTAAGAAAGTCAGTTCCCTCCCATAGGTTCAGAATATGAAGACTAACTGACAAGGAAAAGGAGTATGAATAGGTAAGGATGAGAGGGAGGGAACCAAGAGGAAGAATATGTTCTTAACCAAGCGCTAGTATGCAGAAGGAACTGATGACAGGGAAGATGGATATTAAAATCGTTGAGAATTCCAAGCACACGAGTTAGAGCAAATGACCAAGAATGTAGTCAGTGGATCAGGCTGAACATTAAGAACAAGAAAATAAAGAGGAGGAGGGAGAGGCAGCAGCATGATTGTGAACAGCAAGCAGCATCTCAAAATCACCTATCAGTTCCCTTTTCAGTTTAGCACTGCTTCACTGCCGGAAGTATTTTTTCTTCCCTCTCTTTTCCTTGGCAGATTTCTCTGGGGATGCAAAGTTACATTCCCCCCTTCTTTTTGTATTTTCTCTTTGGTATTAGAAGTGTCAGAATGGTCCCACGTCTTTGTGACCATGTGCAAGTTTTTAGGGTTTCCAAAGGCTCTTAGGGAGGAAATAGGGGTTTAGGACCACGCCATGAATTTAATCACAGACGAGTTTATAGATTTGTTTCAGACATTCTTTCTGTAAAGTTTTCTCAGGCAGAATCTGCTTTCGAGAAGGCAGTAGGGGTTAAGCAAATGCTGGCCTCAAAGCCACATTTTGTGTAGCTACCACTGAAAATAGCTGCTTGCATATCTAGGTCCTCCCTACTGCGGTATTGTCCACTGGAACATCACTCATGTTGAGAATCATGGGATGTTACATTCCCTCACCCCTTGCCGTTAATAGCCAATAATATGGAGACTGGGTTGGAAAATGCAGAACGGTATGGCATTATTACACATACGAGGTTTACTGTCTATCTGTCCAGCGTATTTTTACCCTGCCCTTTGTCCACAGAACTCAGGGCAGTGTTTATGCGGTTCTCTTCCCATAAATTTCCATGCTAACATTTACAGAGGAGGAGGTGGGAATGGGACCCCAGGGAATGGGGCTGTTTTCTGTGGCAGTGTTTACCATAATGTCTGGTTTGGTCTACAGCAAAATCTGTGTGTCTATTATGCACAGAGGAAACTGTAAACAAGAGAAAGAGGCTCTGTATAATGTTAAGCAAATTCATTCCCACATTCACACTAACGTGGCTGTATTTGCAATTCCGCTATGCACTCTGGGGCACAAACATTTTGAACAGGGGGTATCAGTCTCCTTACGTTTTATGCTTGTAGCCAGGCAGGAAAGAGCTTGCTAACCTAGCTGGCAGAGTATTTGCAGATCAGGGGGATTTAAAAAAAAATCATTGGGACAACTAAGTACTTTGTGGGGGGACCAGTTTCTCTTGGAACGTTCTCACCTTTTTGGTTGTTGAGGAGCAAATTCAAGGAGTTGGTGTGTGTGCGCCTTTGCTACTTGGACAAGGAAGATCTGTAGAATGGCTGCAAGTCATTCCATCATGAAGGTCAATCAAAAGATGAAAGGGTATGAAAAACCCAGCTTGAGTGATGAATGAGTAGGATTTGGTATATGTAACGTGTAAAAGGCACTATGCTGTACAATGTAACTTGTGTGGCTGTTCACTTGGACTGAATTTGGAACTGAAATGAAGGTACCGTTGCATTGGTATTCAGTGATAGGACTTACTCTTTAATTTGGAAATGTCCCAGCAAGGAGCAGCTGTATGTGAAGATTATCTCTCACTTAACCAAGCAGAATATTCCGGTTTGGAGACAGGACTTCTGCTACCTGGCCTAAAACGTTAGTAGGCTCCAAGGTAAACCCTCTCCACATGTCTTCTTCACATTCTTTAGGAAAGCAGCTCTAGAATGTTTTACACATTGCAACTAGAATGTACAACTGCAAACAAATAAATACTTTTAAAATCTGGTTTAAAATTGCATGGCAAATTTCTCCGCCATAACAGTCTGGCATGCATCACAGAAAAGCTGTCTGTGTACAGATCCACCTGGCATTTTCGTAACTCCGGATTATGATTTTTTTTTTAAAAGAGAGGATGTCATTTCTTGTTTGTATGAGAAGCAGCAGTCATTCTTAGATTTGTTATTCAAAGGGAAATCTTGGTCATGCCATTAAAAAGCTCGCCTACCTTTTCGCTGATGTGTTTTTTTCCATTTATTTAATGGGCTGCTAACAATGATAATCTCCAATGGTACAATATGAAATGCAGAAAGTGGGGTGAGAGTGAGCCCCCAAAGGCTGGGCTGTCTGTAGGGGGAACAAGCCAGATCCTGGTGATGAGTTCTAGAATGACTTCTAGGACACAAAGAATCCTCTTGAGGGTACATGATGCAGATCTGTTGTTGAAGCTCAGCAGATCTGGCCCTATACACTGCTTGAATGGGAAACTGTTGGGAATCCTACATAAGCTGCTCCATGCCTGCATCCACCTTATACCAAGTCAGAACACTGGTCCTTTAGCTCAGCACTGAGTAACCTGACATGCGGAATCTGAGGTCTTTGGAATCTCAGGCACAGGAGGTCTTTTCCAACACCTGCCACCTGAGCTTTGGCTCCTTTGGCTGGAGATGCTGGGCCTTGAGCCTGGAACCTTCTGCGTGTGCAAGGCATATGTGCTGCCACTGATCTAAGAGCCCTCCCTATTATCAAGCCCCTTCTTTTACAAAGTATTACCAAGCAGATGAAAGGCTGATGGACTCAGTAGCAACCATGCATGCCCCTGGTGTCTATTTTGGCCATACAACAAAAGAGACTATTGAGTTTTTTCTTTTAAAAAAATCTATTTAAGCATTTTTACTCTGCCTCTTAGTCAAAAAGAGTCTTAGGGCAAACAAAAGAAACAAAAGAAAATCAGCATACAACCCCCCCCCAAAAAAACCCAACAACATCATGCAACAGCAGTAGTAAATGAAGCACAACAGTTGTGTAAAACATAACGCAGCTCCTATAAAGCTGAAAAACAGGTGTCTTAAAATGCAACAGTCATTGTTATAAACATTGTGGAAGTGTCCAAAGTTCAAATCAAAGGGCCAGTGGATACCTCATAGGTGAAGCAACAGACAGAAAACAGGTAACAACAACAACAATCAGAAGGCTTGAAAATAGGAAACTTGGCACCTTATTTATTTATTTATTGTTTTATGAAGTCCCAAAATAGCTGAAATCAAATATCTAAACAATGTTTAGTGCTGTAAAAACAACAACCAGCATCTCCCTAAAATTGTACAATACGATTGTACTTAGAAGATGCTCCCGCATTACTTACATTACGGAAGCATAAAAGGGAGGTGAATTGATACATCTCCTCAGATACTTTGTTCAAAAGCCTTGGGGCAATAACTGTAAAGGCCCTGCTGCTATTATGCTCCTGTCATGGTGGCAGTTTTGGCATTGATACTGTGCAATCATGCAGTATGAATGGGAAAGCAAATGCCAAAGGAGGAGTAGAAAAGAGCAAGAGTCCAGTAGCACCTTAAAGACTAACAACATTTCTGGTAGGATATGAGGTTTTGTGAGTCACCACACACTTCTTCAGAAAAAGTGTGCTGTGACTCACAAAACCTCATACCCTACCAGAAATTTTGTTAGTCTTTAAGGTGCCACTGGACTCGTGCTCTTTTCTACTGCTACAGACAAACACAGCTACCCATCGTGATATATCCCCAAAGGAGAAGGTTAGATTCACTAGGAACTGCATTGTTTCAGTGAGATAATGTAGCAATGTATTAACCACACCGAGCCTTGCTCTTCTGCCAGCCCATGTGGGAATCATGTGCCCATCAGGCTGGAGAGGCCATCTCAGGTTACTGCAATAGTGTGGAATTTCAGAATTACAGTAATGGCTGACTTTGGAAAAGAAGGATGCATCACATACAATGTTATTGAAAACTTGGCAAAAAATCTCTGAAAGTTACAAGGCTTTGCTTAGTACATGTGGATGTTTAAGCCAAGTGGAAGAGAGAAGGCAAGGAGGTTGACTAATTGGTTCTTTGCCTGAGGGAAATGTGTGTCAGGGGAAACTGATGTTGTACATAAAGGTTCCAGCTTCCCTTTGAAACGGCTACTGTAGAAATCCTGGGAAGTAGTTTGTGTTTCAGAGGGGCAGATTGCTCAGGAATAAATTGTAGGATACATTCAAAACATGAGCTTTCTATGTCCCCATTTGCCCTCTGAGGATTACTCTAACTGCAAACTTAAAACTTATTATTAAGATTGTTTTTGTTGATGTTCTTTAACTGAGCTGGGGCTACTGAACCAACACAAAGAGCGCAATCCTGAAAAGGGGGGGGTAGATCCATGGCAGCTGGGAGCAGCGAAGCCATGCCTCCTCCTCAGAGGTTTCCCGGCCACCACAAAGCCTAAAAAAGCAGTTTTTAAACTAAAAAAGGGGGGATTGGGAAAATGCCTCATTGAAAACAGTGAGGATGCACCACCAAAAAAGGTGGTGCAGCCCCGCCCCCACTCAAGGGGACATTCCCAGGGCAAAAGGGCTGTGGAAAGCCCTGCTGGCGTGGTTGTGCTGGTGGTGGGGACTGACAGTGCTTGGACGCCGGTGTGTTTGACCCCGCACCAGCATAGATGCCACCTTATTCTGTGATAAGGTGGCACCTACACCAGCATGTGGCCATGCCTGCTCCAAAGGAGCTTTGGGCCCTCCTTCAGGAATAGAGGGTCCTGATACCTGAGATCTATGAAAGTAGGTATCTCTGCATTTGTTTAGAGATGAGTTGTCCACCCATTGTTACTTACAACATCATATTTACCCCTTATGTGCTATTCCTGATTGAGTGCATAGAGATGTGTAGTGGTTTGGAGCGGTGGGCTCTGATCTGGAGAACCGGGTTTGATTCCCCACTCCTCCACATGAGAGGCTAATCTGGTGAACTGGATTCGTTTTCCCATTCCTACACACGAAGCCAGCTGGGTGACCTTGGGCAAGTCACTCTCTCTCAGCCCCACCTACCTCACAGGGTGTCTGTTGTGGGGAGGGGAAGGGAAGGTGATTGTAAGCCGGTTTGAGTCTCCCTTAAGTGGCAGAGAAAGTTGGCATATAAAACCAACTCTTCTTGTTGTTGTTGTTGTGTAAAGCGCAAACTAGACCTGCAGTCTGTGTATGTTAGCTAAGATATGCGACAGTCGTGACGGTGGGGGTTAGGGTCCAATTTTAACAGAAAAAAGGATGAATGTGAGGAAGTGTGGGACACCTCTCAGGCTCCCCCTTCATAACAGCTACATAAGGTGGTTAACTGGACCTCTGAGTTCTGATGTAAGTCAAATATGTTTCCCAAGGCCAAGTTGCTTGAGGAATGAAAAACAGGTGAAAAAAATCTTTCCTGGAAGATCTAGTCCACCGTAAATAGCTTTATTCAAGTCCATACAAGTCCATACACATATGCTACATTAACACAGTTACTGGGGGAATTCCTAAGATGTCTGAAAGTCCTTTGTGCCAATGTAATGGGTTATACTGTCTTACACTGTAGTAGGTTTAGTCAATTAGATGGAAAGGAGGGGAGGGACAGCCAAAAATAATTAGAGGGCCTTTTCTGTCAACAGTGAGAGCGTTTCCAAGGATCAGATCAGAGTACTGCAGTACATTGGAGAGCTCCCAGAAATGGCAGATGTTGTCCTGACAGAGTCCAAAACTTAACTGCGCTTTTATATCTTTTGTGATGACTATTAAAACCTTGCCATTCAGGTAAAGTTGCAAGAAATTTTTGATGGGAGCTTCTCCAGCAAGGTGCTGTAGGGCCATTGGATAACTTCAACTTGCCCCTTATTCTTTTTCCAATGCAGACCTTTAGAAAAGCAAACTACTGTGGGAGTAATGTACTTGGCGTAAAAGTCTGAACTGCCAGGTCTTCACAGACCCTCTTGGAATATACTTCCAACAGGTTCAGGGGCTATAAAACCTCATTTCCCCCAGCATAGACAACTGACTGGTTGCTACCAAAGCAATCATCACTGGAGAGTCTGGGTTACAACAGCCTATGCTGTGTTCCCCTTCTTTGCAGGGTCCTTGAACCACATGCAAAAGGCACACACCCAGCACACATACAGACTCCTTAGTTTGCAGGTCACTGCAGCCTATGACCAGAAATTGACAGCCCAAGTCTAAAGGTCTGCATAGCTCTTAACACATTCCCATTTTCATGACTGAAGGGTAAAGACCAAACAAGTTGCAACACTCTAGATGTGTAATTGTTGAATCTTCTTAAGTTATTAAAGCGACGCTTGGATTCAGGTTCTAAACAGGAATGCTTTAAATAATGTTTGAACTGCTCATCTGATCTCCAGGGACCAGAATTGACTCCAAACGATCAGGCATGGAGGAGTTCATAAATTTGATGAGAACTGGTTGTGTCTTCCCCCCCCCCCAGACTGTTGATGTGCCACAAATTACTATAATTAGTAAATGTACGAAAGTTTACTAATAAAGATGCTTGTGGTGTAGCTACTTTTGAGGCCTGAAATTGTTAGCAGAGAGCTGACAGCATTAAGGACTCTTTATTATTGTTGTATCATTATGAACTCCACTACTTGGAACGTAGGCTGCACATTCCTATCCCAAGATCAGCTAAGAAGAATACAGAACAGTTTTTGTTAGCTCACTATAAAAGGATTATCTCTCCCAAGTCGCATGACTAGATAACGCATTAGATCTGTGAGGCTGCTTGTTCGCTGTGAAATTAACCACATTAAACTTGTTTGCTTAAAGTAACTAATCAATCAACTGGGCAGACTTCTTCCAGCTCGTCTGTTCAGACATCCAGCTCCTTCATCTTATCTGCCCTCAGTTTTCTTCCAAGAAACAATGAAATTTGAGGAACTTCTTCTGGAGGTGGATGGCTTTGGGAAATACCAGATGCTGGTTTACCTGATTCTTTGCCTGCCCAGGTTGGTCATTCCCATGCACTTCCTACTACACAATTTCATCTCTGCCTCTCCAGCTCACCACTGTATTATCCCAAACTTCACTGGTATTTCCAACCTCAGCCAGGATGAAATTTTCCTCATCAGCCTTCCAAGAGAAGCTGACGGGACACTGAGTTCCTGTAAAATGTTCTCTAGACCACAGTATCACTTGCTGATAAATTCTTCCGAGGAGCCAGACAATGCATCATCCATTCAGAGCTGCCAGAGGGGATGGGTCTACGATCACTCACAGTATGTATCAACCACAGCTACTGAGGTAAGCATTTGGTACAACCCCTGTTTACAATCAACGGGGTTTCCTTAGGGATTGTGGAGCAAAAGAGTGAGTTATAGCCTGACTAGGATAATAATGCGTGCTTTATAGGAGACAAATGGAAAACTTAAATGTCCAATTCCTTTCAAAATGTTATCTTGGTCTTCCAATGTTGTTCCCTGGCTATTTATTCACTGGCAGGTTTGATACTGTTACATTTATTTACAACATAAACCTAAGTCTTTGAAACCATGGGGTGCTTTTAGAAAACACCAAACTGATATCAAACATTGAAGTCCCTCCCAATGGGTTGGATCCAGGCAGCTTTTCTACTGGTGACAAAGGAAGGAAGGGTCCCATCTGACTACCTAAAATACTGTGCTTGTATAACAGGACCCGCATGGAAAAAAACTATGTGTGAAGGATACTGTAGTAAAAAGGGGAAATTGGCAAGATTGAGTGGATCCAACCCAACGTCATCAGAGTAGACTGCCTATTTCCCTTTTACAAGTAAAAATACTGAAACTCAGGCAGGATGAATTACCAGCCAGTGGTGGTGGCACTGGAATAAGTTGGGCAATTGTCCCCAATTCCTTGAAATTTTTAAAAAACAGACCCCTATAGAATTAGCAGGAGCCCCGTGGCGCAGAGTGTTAAGCTGCAGTACTGCAGTCAAAAGCTCTGCTCACAACCTGAGTTCGATCCTGACGGAAGTCGGTTTCAGGTAGCTGGCTCAAGGTTGACTCAGCCTGCCATCCTTCCGAGGTCGGTCAAATGAGTACCCAGCTTGCTGGGGGTAAAGGGAAGATGACTGGGGAAGGCACTGGCAAACCACCCCGTAAACAAAGTCTGCCTTGGAAATGTCGGGATGTGACGTCACCCCATGGGTCAGGAATGACCCAGTGCTTGCACAGGGGACCTTTACCTTTATGGAATTAGCAACACAGGCTGATCTCCTGGAGTACTGGCTAATTAACACACCTGCTCTTTGCATGTGACAGTTTTGAGGGAACTTTTTAAAAACTGCAGATTTTAGCACTGGGCACAGACTTTGGCTTTCTAAAGGGGAAAAACTCAGTCAAGTTTCCAGCCCTTGAGGCAGTAACAATATGCTTGAAGGGGAATGGGTTATGCCTGCTGAAATCACAGAAGACAGAAATCTGCCTGATCAAGATTATCGATAGTTGTGGGCTTTAGTGCCCTGTGTAGTTTCTTGTCCGCTGCCATGATAACCAAAACCAAAATATATTATGCAAAACTGATAAAATGCAAAACATATTAAGAACATAAGAAGAGTCCTGCTGGATTAGACCAGTGGTCCATCTAGTACAGCATCCTGTCTCACAGTGGCCAACCAGTTCCTGTGGAGGGCCAACAACAGGGCATAGAGGCTGAGGCCTTCCCCTGATGTTTCTTCCTGGCGCTGGTATTCAGAGGTTTACTGCCCCTGAATGTGGAGGCTCCCTTTAGTCACCATAGCTAGTAGCCACTGATAGACCTATCCTCCATGAATGTGTCTATTTCCCCTTTTAAAGCTGTCTATGCCTGTGGCCATAACAACATCCTCTCTTTTGTCACCTCTCTCCACCCTGTGCATAATTTTATAAACCCCTATCATGTCCCCCTTTGGTTGTCTCTTTTCTAAACTGAAAAGTTGCAGTCTCTTCGGCATTTCCTCATAGCGAAGGTGCTCTAGCCCCCTAATCATCTTGGTTGCCATCTTCTGTACTTTTTCCAGCTCTGCAATGTCCTTTTTGAGATACGGTGACCAAAAACTGCACACAATATTCCAAATGAGGCTGCACTATAGATCTATGTGAGTGTGTGTAAAGTGCCTTCAAGTCGCATCCGACTTATGGCAACCCCTTTTTGGGGTCTTCATGGCAAGCGACTAGCAGAGGTGGTTTGCCAGTGCCTTCCTCTGCACAGCAACCCTGGTATTCCTTGGTGGTCTCTCATCCAAATACTAACCAGGGCTGACCCTGCTTAGCTTCTGAGATCTGACGAGATCAGGCTCGCCTGGGCACAGGAGCATTATAACAGTGGCAATTTTGTTTTCAATCCCTTTCCTAATAATCCCTACATAGAATTTGCTTTATATTATTAAGGGGAGATATGCAAATTTGCTTCATTTGCACAATTTAAATATATATATATTATTAACATTTTAAAAAATTACAAAAATGTAAACATACACATGCACTTACACATACAGATTCAGATTGGGCTTCTTCCAAGTAAATTAATTAACAATTCTAAGTCAAACAGAATTAATCAGTACCTTAACTGATATACTATTTATACTTTCTATTCTCACATACTATCAATTTTCTAGTTATTTCAATTTCAGATTCTCAGTTCAACCATTTTAAACTGTTTCTACTACTACTTCTGTTTTAATCTTATTTGTCCCCCTACTCTAACTCTATTATAGATTCATTATTTATTTCCCATAATCAAAATAGCACTTCAATTTCTTTTGAAATTCATCTATCATTTTCACTTTCAGCATACTAGTTAATTTGGCCATCACTGCATATTCTGCCATTTTTTGTTGCCATTTTTCTATCTCTGGAGTATCTTCTTGCTTCCACATCATTGCAAGAACCAATTTCTGTACAAATTTGGATTCACACATTCGTATCATGTCGCTACAATCTATTTCACTATTTAAAAAAAACAGTGTTACAAAATCGGATATGCCAACAGAATGACGAGTGGGTTTTCTAAAATACAATTTTGGATTAGTCCCAAAGTCCCATAAAATAGTGTCTGTGAAACTGTTTATCATCTAATGTGCCAAAAAATCAGATACTTGTGAGAGAGTAGTTAGTGAATATGTAATGCACAGTGGGTGGTCTGTTTCACCTCTTTTGTATAATACAAAAGCCCAGGTCAGAACAAAATCCAGACTGCCCAAAAGAATAACCAGAAAGCTACCACTCAACTGCCTCCTGCCTTCTATAGCAGAGCAGGTGTTGGTTGATATTGCTAATGAAATTTCCTCTTTCTCTTGGTTTCCTGAGACTGCACCCCCAAAATCCAGTCTTTTAGGACCTTCTCAACCATGAGGACTAGAAATGTTTGAATAAATAAAAGGAAAAAAATTAAACAGTTAAAAAAAGCAATTTCAGAGAAAAGGAATAGAAGGAAGGTAGGCATTATGAATGGAGAGGGTTCCTAAGTACCCAGGATACCTCGGGAATGCAGTGTCCCTTGGGCAGTTAAAAAGAGGAAAGTTCATGCCTGGGTTCCAGTCTCACTATATGGGGGTCTCTCCTTCTTTGGCATATATAGATTTACAGTGCAGTCCTAAACAGAATTACGCAACTCCCTTCAATGGAATTAGAAGAGTAATCTGTTTAGGATTACACTCCAGTTTCTTGTTCTGAGAGCCATTTAATTCAAGAGAGCCAGGCCATTGCATTAGCTACATACCGGTAAAAGCACTGTTGTCACACAGTAACCCAAATATAAATAATCATGCATTTTAAAGTACATATGGACAAATATAGTAGCCATTAAGATTTTTTTTGTCAATGACATTCAAGAGCAAATGCAACAAACAACATTCACTCTGACAAAGGAGAAATTTGAAGTATTGCCTCAACCAAATGTTTAAATTCTTTGTGGAAGAAACAGTTGTGGAAGAAACAGATTACTGTTTTAACTGCATGGCTTTATTTTCTTATATTCTTATATTTTGCTTCTTAGGTGTGGACAACCAATTGCAAATGAAAGAGAGTTTTTAAATTTTGTAATATGTGAATTTAGGGAAGGCCCAGTGGTAGAGAATCTGCAGTCTTACAATGATTCTCAAAGGGTGTTTTCATTCATGGTAAACGATCACATTGAAAAATGGAGATGCTACCCTTAAAGTTTGTGACAAGTAGTGCAGATTCTTATGACCACCACAAAAGTTGCTAGATATGCTACTGTATGCCAGTGGTGTCATATGACAGCCACAATGGCCTTTTATGCAGAGAGATTTCCCCACGGTCACCCCCGCCGAGTGCTTCGGGGCTTCCTTTTAATTATGCATGCCTTTTCCACCCGTCAGAGGTTGCCTCACTCTCCCCGCATGTTTTGCCTGCCTTTTCCAGATTCTGGCTAAAACATAAAAGGCCAGGATGTTAAAAAAGAAGAAGATAGTACAGAAAAGATCTCCTAATGTATGGAGAGTTTCCCACCAGCACTCCATATTCCAGATATCAATTGGTGGCATGGATATACTCATTAAAAAGGAGGAACAGTTCGTGCATTGACTACCTTTTGTACAGTTTGGCTGCATAAAGCTATCTCCACGAGGTTCTTACCTTTAATGATTTGCTTGTCTGCACAACCTGTACCACCAAATTGAAAGCAGCCTTTGTGACTTGCCAGGGGGCTCAATCCAGATTAATTTCATAGTGCCAGGCAGGTAGCAAAAACAGGAGGTTCCTTAAAACTACAGCCATGCTGGCCTTTATTTAGGGTTGCCAACCTCCAGGTGGTGGCTGGAGATATCCTGCTATTACAACTGATCTCCAGCCGATAGAGATCAGTTTCCCTGGAGTAACTGGCCGCTTTGGCCATTGGACTCTATGGCACTGAAGTTCCTGCCCTCTCCAAACCCCACCATCCTCAGGCTCCATGCCCAAAATCTCCAGGTATTTCCCAACCTGGAGCAGGCAACCCTACCTACATTAGTCATCAATTGTGCAGGCCTACACCTGCCTTCCGTAGTCCTCCACACGAAAGTTCATGATCAGTGCTACAGATCAAAGGAATAAGAAGCATGGAGACACATAATATGCCTCAACTTTAACCTGAGGAAACCTAGTGTTTGCCCGTCTAGGCTCTTATATTGTTGGTTCTAATGTTCCAGTGGGGTCTGGTGTGTGAGAAGAAAAGCCTGAACCAAGCTTTTGCTACCTTCTTCTTCATTGGTGTTACCCTTGGGTCTGTAATCTTTGGCTACTTGTCTGACAGGTGAGTATTTGCTTATATTCCTAACTTGATTTGTTGCCTAACGTTGGGGCAGATAGTGAGATAACAAAATCACATCTGATGTAACATGGTGGTGGAAAGAGCCATCAAATTGTAGCCAATTTATGGTAGCCCTAGACAGCTGGTTTGCAATTGCCTGTCTCTGCTTAATAAACCCTGGATTTCCTTGGCGGTCTCCCATCGAAATACTAACCACTCCCCACCCCAATGGTGGAGTTGCACAAATGACTAATATTGTTTCAGATTTCTGACATTTGTCAGACTAGAGACAAGGACAGGCAGATGCTGACCAAAACTGATGATCCCATTGATGTTGGCAAGCCACTCCCACCATACTTTGTGCTTTACAGAAGAGTAAACAGCAACTATGAAGACTCCATTTTGAACTGGGGGGTTAAACTTTTCCTCTCTACGGTTTCCCCTGTCTCAATTACTCCAGCCTCTTAAGGCTCGATTTGCCCTGTGTGAGGGGAGGATGCGTGCACCGTATTGATCCCTGTGCAACAAACAGTAGCCCAAGGGGAAAGGCTGATGCTGGGGGAAATTGTGTGCTTGTCCCACAATGCTGCTCTGCTCCAAATCAGGACCCCCATGGTTGCTATTTCCAATATTTTAAAAGTTCAGAGAATTAATTCACAGATTTCCTGGTCTCCTGTTAGGATTTGGCCCTAAGCATATTAGATGTTCTGGGAACTGCATCTTCTGACAACTTGTGATAGTTTATTTATCCACAAGAAGTCACTGTTGATTCATATTGAGAAGGCTAAAGTGGATTAGATATTAATGTTTGAACACAGCAAGGAAATGTCTCTTTTTTTGGTCTTTATATTCTTAATAAATAGTATGAAATACCTCAAGTAAACCATGGGGCCTTACAGGATGTTCACAGCCCTAAACATGTGCTTGTGGTACTCAATGGCTGCACAGGATCCAGACTTCTTCCCTCAAATAAGCAATTCCAATTCTTTTTCTCTCCACTCAACTACAAATATATTTGCTATATATTTTCCCCAGCTTGTGGGGCACTATGATTTGAAATTTGGAATGCTGCTGCTATTGAGTAACACAGGCATTTATCAATAAGCAGCACACCATCTCCTTTGTCTTGCCTGTTTTAGTCCCGGCAACAGTTTTCAGCTTCCATTTTCCCAACAGTTTCTCTCTTGGTCGGCAATGCCAGTGAACCTTGAGACTTTGCTTGCAGTCTGTCTATGGTGCCAACCTCCCAGTGGTGGCTGGAGATCTCCCGCTATTACAACTGATCTCCAGGTGACAGAAACCAGTTCCCCTGGAGAAAATGGCCGCTTTGGCAATTGGACTCTATGGTATTGAAGTCCCTTCCCTCTCCAAACCCCAACAGTCTCTGCCCCCAAAATCTCCAGGTATTTCCCAACCCAGAGCTGGCAACCCTAAGTCTGTAGCAGAGCTTGGTGAGAGGAGCCTAACAAGAACTTTTCCAGACTGCCTTGAGGCTAGTTGTACAGTTCTCAAGTGACTCACTTTTTCCTGCCTGAGAGCATCCTGCCCCACTCAAGCCCTGCTGTGCTTCAGTACCCATCACCCGGCCTTTGAATTGGAACTGTCAGAACAGTTTTGCCAAGAGTAAAATGGGGCTGGTGCGTGCGTTAAACTGACTGACTATCTGCATGCATAATTGGCATATTGTGTCATTTGTTCCAGGACAATTGGGGAACAGTAGAAAAAAGCTGCTCGGTACACTTTATAATCAGTACAGAACTTTAAACTTGCAAACTGCTTTGGGTAATATTTTCCCCAAAAGAACATGTTTGCCTTAAAAAAAAAACCTGTGAAGTAGATCACTATGGGTCAAACTAGATGAGATTCTGGGAGATGTTGGAATGAATCTCCTAAATTATTTTTTACCGGGACGTAGCACCAGATAGAAAGGGGAGAGGCTCCGGTGCAGGGTTTCAGCCCCCCACCCTGCCCCACAACATGGTCCTGATATCCAGTGGCCCCATGGAGCACCTGTCTGAGGGCCTGAATATTAATTATAGCAAATCTAAAGTGATGCCATTCTCTAGGTCCTCACGTCAACAGAGATATCTTTGGCATGTTAATAATAATTTTATTAACAGGTTACCCAGTTTAAATATCTTGGGGTTTATTTTCTGTCTATTGTGCTCTGGACAGCCCATATTAGAAATGCACAAACCAAAGCGCTTACTGCTTTGAAGGCAATAATACTTTTTTTTTTATTCTAAAGGTGGTCAATACGTTCCAGCTGCTATCAGTGTATCTAACTGTAAAATAGGATCACCTTTGTGGGTTGAAGCCTATGGAGAACAGATTGATTTCCTCCTGAACTATTTCCTTTGTAAAATTACTGGTGCTCCTAATTGTATTGCTGGGGTTTCTCAGCATGCAGAATTGGGTCTTAGATTCCTTTGAAACTCAGATTTAGGCCACAGTCTTTAGATTCTGAGTTAAAATTCTATTCTCCACGGAATCGAATGGATACTTACACCTACTGCAAGCTGATTCTTATCAGAGCTCGTGGAGCAAATTGGTTGAAAGCCGTATTTAGATTTTAGGAATCACTCTTTATGACTTAAAAATTCATGGACCGTCAGCAGCTCTTTCTTTCATCTTTAGCTGCTTGTAAAAACTGTATTTTAGAAGCACTATAATAAGAACATGTAGAGTATGCTCACCTTTATACCTAGGTTTAATGCTGCCACAATCTCTTCCAACATACTTTGACTTCCGATAGTCCAGACGATAGATACAGATGATTATTTATGTTGGCCAGATTGAATGCCATTCTATCAGGAGAGCTATTGGGTCATTTAAATAAGGTGCCCTATTCTGAGTGAGTGTGTCAATGTGGTTCTGGTCAAATAGATACCCTTCAACATTCTCTATTCAGCTGTGACTTGCTCAATGGGGCAAGAGATAGATGGATAAAACCTTTTATCTGGGACCCTAGGTGTGAACTGAATAACCTGAGGTTTCTTTTAGCAGGGGTGGATTTTAATATTACATTGACAGTTGCCAAGTCCCCCCCCGCAGTTGTTTAAGATGAACAATTATTAATTCTCAATTATTTGTTTGTGTGTGTGTGGATGTGGATAGATAGATAGATAGATAGATAGATAGATAGATAGAGAGAGAGAGAGAGAGAGAGAGAGAGAGAGAGAGAGAGAGAGAGAGAGAGAGATTCCTTTCTTTTAGTATGTCATTGTTCAGAGCTGAATTGGCTGTATGAGCAGTATCATTTAAGTAAAGGCGCTCCTGCCTGCCTCATTTTCTGTATGTTTTCCCCATCAGAACAAACAAGTTGCAGGAAGTTACTGGAGACTAGGGTAAGGTGAGGTGTATGGGAAGTATTAACGTATTTTCCATGCCTTGGCTGTCATCCTCCTTACCCTTCATAGCTCCTGTTTACTAATTTTAAAATACTTCGGAGATTCATTCACAGATCTCCCAGCTTCGTGTCTAGGTCGACCCTATTAATCTTACCATCTATAGATTTGGTACTGAAGGTAAAATAGTACGATTTGCTCAAAGCCACGCAAGGCATTCACAGCGAAGGAGGCAGGTTTCCAAAATGTAGATCCTTGTTGAGTGGTATGCACTGGGTCTCGAACTCCCTCCATCCCCACTTCCCAAGCACGTAAGTGAAGGCAAATCTTAATGGTGAAAATGGTGCAGTAGAGAACAAAACACTTTTACCTGGCCCAGCAAGGCAATTCTGATATTATTATTGTATTATGCTCTCAGGAAGAACAATGGTAACTGTGTTCTGGTTTGATCTCCCCCCCCCCCCAGATTTGGCCGGAGGAGGATTCTTGTGCTCGCTCTTGCTGTCACCCTGTTCTTTGGAACCATGACTGCATTTTCAGTGTCCTACCTGATGTTCACTGCCATGAGGTCTCTCTGTGGGGTGGGGCTCACAGGCGTATCTATCATCTCCTTGATCTTAGGTGAGAAATCCTGAATGAATCCAGGAGGCACCTGAGCACCTGCTTAGTGGCTGCGGTTGTTGATATATATTAGATGTTCTGCTCTGCTTACCCTCTAGCTATGCATCAACTGTCACCTGCAGCTTCACACACTGTTGCATTCATCCTGCCTTGTATATTCAGCACATACTATTGTGTGTATAGTAAATACCTTCATTTGTTTAAAAATGTGTTGTTGCTTCACCAAATTTCTATTTTGATCTCTGTGTAGTTGCACAAGAGTCATAAGCACCAATCAGAAGTTATCTGATGGCATATCAGTGGCAAGCAATATAACCCCCCCCCAGTGATTTCAGGCACTCTTTGGTCATATGGAAGGACTTTTGATTAATCAATGTAAGAATATAAGAACACATGAAACTGCCTTTTACTGAATCATAGAATCATAGAGTTGGAAGGGACCACCAGGGCCATCAAGTCCAACCCCCTGCACAATGCAGGAAATTCACAACTACCTCCCCCACCCCCAGTGACCAGAAGATGGCCAAGATGCCCTCCCTCTCATCATCTGGTTAAGGTCACAGAATCAGCATTGCTGACAGATGGCCATCTAACCTCTTCTTAAAAACCTACAGGGAAGGAGAGCTTACCACCTCCCGAGGAAGCCTGTTCCACTAAGAAACCGCTCTAACTGTTAGAAAATTCTTCCTAATGTCTAGATGGAAACTCTTTTGATTTAATTTCAAGCCGTTGGTTCTGGTCCGACCTTCTTGGGCAACAGAAAACAACTCGGCACCCTCCTCTATATGACAGCCATTCAAGTACTTGAACATGGTTATCATATCCCCTCTCAGTCTTCTTCTCTTCAGGCTAAACATACCCAGCTCCTTCAACCTTTCGCGTGATCTGGACACTATACTTCTGTTGATGCAGCCCAAGACTGCATTTGCCTTTTTAGTTACCGCATCACACTGCTGACTCATGTTCAGTGTTTGGTCTACTAAGACGCCAAGATCCTTTTCACACACACTACTGCTCAAACAAGTCTCCCCCATCCTATAATTATGCATTTGATTTTTCCTATCTAAATGCAGAACTTTACATTTGTCTTTGTTGAAGTGCATTTTATTAGTTCTAGCCCACTTCTCCAGCCTGTCAAGATCCTCCTGCATCTTGGCTCTGTCTTCTACCATATTTGCTAGTATCATCTACAAATTTAATAAGCATCCCCTCTATTCCTTCATCCAAATCATTTATAAAGATGTTGAACAACACAGGGCCCAGCACAGATCCCTGATGAACTCCACTATTCTCTCCAAGTGGATGAGGAACCATTAACTCGCACTCTTTGGGTATGATCTGTCAACCAGTTGCAGATCCACCTAACAATAATAGGATCTAACCCACATTTTCCCAATTTGTCAACTAGAATACTATGTGGAACCTTATCAAAAGCCTTAATGAAATCTAGATAAACTATGTCTACAACATTCCCCTGATCCAGCAAGGTAGTAACTTTCTCAAAAAAGGAGATAAGATTAGTCTGTCTGACATGACTTATTCTTGAGAAACCCGTGCTGGCTCTTAGTGATCAGATCCATCCTTTCTAAATGCTCAAGGACTGACTGTTTGATTATTTGTTTGAATACTTTTCCTGGTATAGAAGTCAAGCTGATGGGTCGGTAGTTACCTGGATCCTCCTTTTCCCCTTCTTGAAGATGGGGACAACATTTGCCCGCCTCCAATCTTCTGGCACCTCACCTGTTTGCCAAGACTTTTCAAAAATAATGGACAGAGGTTCCGAAATTACATCTGCAAGTTCTTTGAGTACCCTTGGGTGCAATTCATCTGGCCCAGAGGATTTTGTTTCATTTAAAGAAACCAGGTGTTTGTGCACTACCCCAATGCCAATTCTAGGCTGCAAATCCCTTCCCTCATCACATGTTCTGTTTATGCCATGTTGAGCTCCACTTCCCTCAATCAGACCACTGGTCCACCAAAGTCTGTATTGTCTACTCAGACGGCCAGCAGCTCTCTAGGATCTTAGGCCAAGGCCTGTCACATCACTTATAACCTGATCCTTAATGGAGATGATGGGGATTGAACATGGGACTTTTTGCACGCCAAGCAGATGCTCTACCATTGAGCCACGGCCTCTCCTCAAGTCTTGTTGGTTCAGTCTTGAGGTCTTTCTTAGTCTAGCATCTTGTTTCACATAGAAGCCAGCTAGTTGCCCCAGAGGGCCAACAAACAGGGCACAGAGGCCAAGATCTTCCCCTGATGTTGCCTCCTAGCAGTGGGTTTCAGAGGTTTACTGCTTCTAGATTTGGAGATTCTTTAGCCCCCATGTCTGTTATCCGTTGATGGGTTATCCTCCAAGAACCTTTCTATTCCCCTTTTAAAGCCATCTATGCTCATAGGCATCACTATGTCCACTGGCTGTGAATTCCACAATTTAATTACCGGTTGAGTAAAGAAGTATTTCCTTTTGTGCATTCTGAATCAATTGCTTTTCAAGAGTATAGCACTTTGTCAAGCACAGAGTGAAGTGTTGGATCCTGAGTCACTCTCTTTGCTGTAGTTAACAATGGAGCCGGCAGTCGCTGGCTGTCCCGCATAAAGGTTGCATTGAATCCCAAAGTTGTGTGCTGTTCACTTTCAGCTGTAGAATGGACAGACATCAAGCATCGAACTTTCTGTGGCACCATCAGTGGCCTCTCCTGGTCCGTGGGATACATGCTCTTAGCACTGCTGGCCTATCTGATCCGAAGCTGGCGTTGGCTCCTGGTAGCTGTGACATCTCCCTGTCTCCTCAGTATTGCCATTTTGTGGTGAGTGAACATGGAACTCTTCCAAACTTTAATACCCACCATGAACTTCAAAGGTTTTCCTGTACTCCCAGCACCATGTTATCAAGTTCATCTCAGTCATTCCCAGCTTCTTCCTTTTTATACTCCTTGCCCCTCCTGATCAATGTGAACTGAGTTTAAAAATAATATCAAGCTTTAATGTCCTTTGTTATATATTGTAGTGATTTTTTCTTTATAAGAAATCTGAACAACATTTTTGTCTACTTGGTATTTGTATACTGAAGAAGAATCTCTTGAAACGGGACTAAATCCAGATTCCTGTGATTTGTATTTGTATTTATTTCTTGTTATTGTATATTCTTCTGCATGTATTGCAATAATCAGTTTTAATATTTTAATTGGTGGCAAAGGCATACTTGTTGCCATGTAATTAATTTATTTAGTTATTTGTTTATCCATTTGCTTCATTTATATCCTGACTTTCTCCCTAATGGGAGACCATCATTCTCCTCTCCTCCGTTTTATCTCCGCAACATCCCTGTGAGGTAGGTTAGGCTGAGAGTGTGAGACTAGTCCAAGGTCACCCACAGCAAGCTTCTGTGGCTGAGTTGGGATTTGAACCTGGTTCTGCCAGATCCTAAGAACATAAGAACATAAGAAAGGCCATGATGGATCAGACCAAGGTCCGTCAAGTTCAGCAGTCTGTTCACATAGTGGCCCAACTAGGTGCCTCTAGGAAGCCCACAAACATGATGACTGCAGCAGCATTATCCTGCCTGTGTTCCACATCACCTCATATAATAGGCATGCTCCTCTGATCCTGGAGAGAATAGGTATGCATCATGAAATGCATCCTACTCTGACACTCGAACCACTACACTGCACTTAAAATTGCCCATTGTCTAGAAGCAATATCAAGCACTAGAGTACCCAAAGCCACCTGGGTGCACAAGCACCTTGCACTTCTAAAAGCTGTGGTGCTGCTGGAATGTTCACAGAGGATGTGAATAGGTTTCAGATGTGCATCCCTCTTAAAAACCTTAATGTGCAAATTGCCCAGTGTACAGGATTCAACATTTCTTTTCTGTCCCTAACCAGGTGGCTCCCAGAATCTGCCCGATGGCTTCTCACAAAAAAGGAGGTGAAGACAGCACACTCCTACCTTTCCAGATGTGCCAAAGTCAATGGCAAGAAGGACTTCCACTCCAAGATAACCACAGAAGTGAGTGAACACCTAAAAATAAACCCAGTCGGAAAGCTGAAGAAAGAACAACCTCTGGGCAAGGAAGGGGCGCTATTTAGGTGACTCGTGAAGTGCCATGTGCAGTGATCATGCAAAAAATACTTGTGATCCTATAATTAATAGGCACTGGTCTAAGAGTGAAAGCTGGCTGTGGTGTAACAAGCCCCTTACTTTGTGATCCTAATTAAGTCACTAATGGAGCAATCCTACATACACTACCAAAGCAATTAGTGCTCACGTTTCTGTCTGCCAGGAGATCCCTAGAACTCAGTGGCCAGCAAGGGAGCTCAGATCAGCAATTCTTGCTGATTTAAGCTTCTCAGGGTTACTGTCCCGTTAAATCTTACTCATTCCCTTCTGCTTCTGGCTTAATTATATCCTGTACACACAGAGCTGGTGGTGGCATTCCTGAATCAATTATTAATCATCATTTATTGAGAGTGTAGACTTAAGCATTGTTTTCTCTTTGCAGTCAAAGCCGTTGCTTGTTTATTTGATATTTTAGTAACTTAATTTTTTAATTGCCCTGCAAATTATAATACATTTTGTTACATGATCAACTGTTTTGATTGCAAAGAGGAAAGCAGTACTTATGCCTCCCTCCCTCCAGGGACAAGACTTGATCATTGGCAATTGATTCATGAATGCCATGGCCACAGGCAATGACTAATACACTTTAAATATATTAAAGTAATACAGGTGAGAAGAGAGGGAACGTTAAAGGAATAGGCAGCACTTGCAAAGTGTTGCTCGGCTGCTGCAATGTATGCGTGTGTATGAGTGTGTTACTTGTGCAGTATATTATGTATGAATATGTGGGTAGGCAATGTGAATGGGTGTTTGTATTTAAAGAGGGAGGCCATGGCAAACCACCTCTGAATGTCTCTTGCCTTGAAAACCCTACAGCGTCACCATAAGTTGGTTGTGACTTGATGGTACTTTCCACCACCATCAAAGGCTGTGTTACTCATGTTACGTACATAGAACTTTTATGTTCAGAAACAGTGTACTACCTAGGGTTGTCAGCCTCCAGGTACTAGCTGGAGATCTCCTGCTATTACAACCGATCTTCAGCTGATAGAGATCAGTTCACCTGAAGAAAATGGCCGGTTTGCCAATTGGACTCTATGGCATCAAAGTTTCTCCCCTCCCCAAACCCCACCCTCCACAGGCTCCACCCCAAAAACCTCCTGCCGGTGGTGAAGAGGGACCTGGCAAACCTAGTACTACCTGAATACCAAGTCCTGGGGGGGGGGGCACTATTGTTTTCATGCCTAGCTTGGGGGTATGGTCAGTGTGTCCTGAGCTACTTGGCGGCTGGGTGCCTGCACCAGGCGGGGAAGGGGTCTTGACTCTATAGTCCTTGTTTGAAACAGATAGCACCCTAGCAACAACAAACTGAGGTTCAAAATAGCTTTTATTATCGGCAAGATCCAGCGGCATGCCTCCTGTGCCTTCCAGAGAAGGATTTCACTTCACTTGTCCCCTTTAGTGCAGGCCTCCCTCCTCCATCTACCCCAACACATGCCTGACCAACACCTTAATGCCCTCCCCAACACCTGGACTTTCTTCCACACTCCATGCCTCAATTCACCCTCTGCTGACCCCTAGGCTCCCAACAAGGCTAGGAGCACGTCCTCTCCCCTAATAGCTGCCAATGTCACCTTCCAACCTTACCTGACAGCAGCCAGACCCTTCTTACCAACAAGGTTGCTGACTGGCCTTTGGAGTCTTTTCCTGACATGGGTCTTCCCCAGGCTCCACCCACCTGCCCCTGAGGTCTCAGTGCCATCTTCTCCATCTCCTCTCCCCACTGAGAGTGGGCCTCCCCTGAATCTTCCCTGCTACAGGAGGTTTCCTGGAACATCTGTTTGGCCATTACTGAAAACAAGATCCTGGGCTGGATTGAACTTTGGCTGATCCTGATCCAGCAGGACTGTTAAGTTTTATGTTCTTTTGGGAAATAGACAAAGTTGGTATTTCACAATCGGTGTTGCCCACATTCATATCCACAGGGATTCATGTTGGATCTCCATTTGTGGATTTACACTAGGGAATTTTATCAAAATAATGCATGCTTGGTTCACATACCTGTCTCCTTGCCTGGGGAAATAGTTAGGATCAGCTGTAATGGGGGGGGGGGGAATGGGATCTAGTCTAAGCAACTCTGTTAGATATTTTCTCTTTCCCTTTCTCTACCACTCCTTGGCTGCAATTGTAGGTCCTGCAGAAGACAGTGATTACGGATGAGTCACAGAACTACTTCTACTGGCATTTGCTGAAGACTTCTAAACTGAGGAAGATTACACTTTGTTCTGCCATTATATGGTATAAACATGGGTTTTGAGATATGATACGATTAGAGGGCTGTACTTATTTCTAGCATTTTTAAGAGAAGGAAGCCAGATCATCTCTTAAAAGCTTTTACATCTACTTGCAGGGGGAATTAAAATGCAAATTATGTATTTATTTTTTTAATCAAGAAGGGCTTTCCCATATCCAGGTTGTGTGTGTGTGGCTATGGGCAAACTCAATACAATGGGGGCAACCTATTTATCATCTGCTTTGTTCTCATGTACAAAAGAGGTCTATTTTTTTATATCTAACATGGCATGCAAACCAAAGCAATCCCATATTTCCACCAGGCCAGGGCCAAAAAAACCCTGGCTCTGGTTGAGGACAACTGGATATTTCTAGAGCCAGAGAAATCCAGTTGAGCACACAGCACTCTTTGGAGGGTATATTGGGAGAAGTGGTCCTGCAGATACGATGGTTCTAGACTGTTCAGGGCTTGAAAGGTCAATATCAAAACCTAGAACTTGATCTGGTACTCAATCTGGAGCCAGTGTAGCTGGCAGAGCACTGGTTGTATATCTGCTCTCCATGGGGTCCCTGTAAGGACCAGCACCGCCGCATTCTGGACCAGTTGTAGTTTCCAGAACAACCTCAAGGGTAGCCCTGTGTAGAGTAGGTTACAGAAGTCTATGCTGGAGGTGACTGTTGCATGGATCACTGTGACTAGATTAGGGTCACCAACCCTTTATAACTGTAGCAATACTTCCTCTTCCACTGCCACAGCCATTTTTTGTAAAGAATCTGTGTCAGAGATGTTACCTACTTCTGCAACTAGAGAAACTGACATGTGTTGCAGGGAATTGATAGTGGCTGGGAAGCCTAGTGCATGTCACTATATACATACAGCAGCCAAACTTTCTATACACCAGCCAAGCTTGACATTGCTTTAAAAAAAATGTAACAGGGAATGGGTAGGTGCTGCTGGGATCACAGGGGATTTCCTTCCCTTCCATAGGGCTGCTTTCCTCTGTGCAGGAGGATTAGATAATGTATAAATCACCAATGAACAATGTTAAGATTAAACAAAAAAATAGTGTTTGAACAGGCAGAGATTTCTGCAGGGATTTCCATGCTCAGAACAGGACTGCCTCTTTTCCTCCTGCAGCCCAAATGCCCCCTGAAGTGTTATACCTGGGATAAAGGGAACTTCAAGGATCAACATGGGAATAAATCAGACGTCTGCAGTGGGCAGGGGGAAGTTGGTGAAATTCACCTCCCCGTTCCATTTGTGGAAATCCTTCTGCTGGATCCAAGCCTTATGGCTTGACTAGACAATACATGTGGCACAAGTTGAGTTGTGGGGGGCGGGGGGCTAACCTGACCTCTGTCACATGTAACATCAAGGAACTAATGTTCCTCAGAGCTGCAGAGCTGCAGGGCCAGAGTCAGCTTGCAAGCACAGCCCAGGGAGAGGAGGAGCAGGGGGTACACCTGGAGCCCCACAGAGGGACAAACAGGCCTCTTCATTGCCCAATTTGCTGGTGTTGGATGTGACACAAGTCGGGATGAGGATTCCCCGATCCAACTCACGTCATACGTATAATCTAGTTGTGCCCATACTTTCATCTTACTCTGATCTCAGTCCCCATCCTGGCTGGTATGTATGTCTTCTAGTTTTCAACTGTCAGCCATCATAGGCAATTCATTCTACTTATCAGTGTCCATTCAATATGCACCTTTAGCTGTGCAAAACCCTATATATGATTCTCCTTTCACCAAATTAGATTAATGGTTGCTGAACCTTCTGCTTGCTTCGCAGGTTTGGCGTAGCATTCACATACTATGGCATCACTCTGAATATCACTGGTTTCAGCTTGGATCCATACATGACACAGTTTGTGTTTGGGGCCATTGAGATCCCTGCCAAAGTGTGCGTCTATTTCGTCTTAGATCACATTGGCCGCAGGCACTGCCAAGCATGGACTCTGATTGGGACTGGATTCTTCATTGCACTAAATGCATCCATCCCTGCAGGTGGGAGGTTCATCTTATCAGTTTTTTGGTCTCATTAAGCATTTAGTCCTAGCTTTATCTGTTGTCCCATTTTCTCTGCAGATGAAGGAATGCAAATTTGAATATGAATGGAGTCTTGCAACCAGTTATACACCTGCAGAGACTCAATAGAATCTGGCAGGAGTAATTTGGTTGCAGGGCTAAAGCCTTAAAATATATGAAAATATAAAAAGTTCCTGAAGAAAAGAAATAGCCTCATGGCAAGTGGATCGACAGTTTTGTGCCAACGTTATGCCAAACCCTCCCTAATCTCCATAACTAATTTTAAGCCATTACCAAAGGACTAAGATTAGAGGTGTTAACTTTTCATTTCAATTTTTAGTATTTCAGAAAGGACATGATTGCCATTCTCCTGAATTTCTGGAAGTATTAATACTCTTTCAGGTTTGGAAAGACTGGGTGATGGTGGGCCTGACCTACTGTCTAGACGCAAGGTCTGCCACAAGTTTTCAGTGGGTGGTAGACCTGGTGCCCGGAGACAGGACTCGGCATTTAGACTCAGATGCAAGGTCTACCTACATTGATTCCAAGGGAAGCCAAAATGACCAGAAAAAAATCCCAACATTTCAGGATATAAATTTCAGAAATCCTGAAATTTCGGGGTGCCTTTTGCAATTTTGGATATCCCTGAGCCAAAATAAAACAGCAACTTTTCGATATAATTTCAGCTGAGAAATATCTGGTTGCACACCCCTAACTAAGATTGCAAATATAGCCAGATACAGTCAACCCTCTTGTGATTCTCCCTTCGGGTCCTTCTCCATACCCCTTTATTTGTATACTCCATTCTCTCTAGTCTCTTCTATTCCTACTTTCTGTCTGTTGAGTGAGATAAGATTCCTAAGACTCAGCTCAATGAAAATTTTGAATAACAGCTGAATTGGGATGAATTTAAAAGTTTCACACTCCCACCCCACTAGGTTGAATGGAGATTTAGGATTCTAATCTCACTGTCTTAAAATTTATGACTCCCCATTATAGGTGTTGTTATCAAGCTTAACATCACTAGTGAATGATTTCTGTATTTCCTTCAGATTAGATCTGAATTTTACGTAATTATATTCTCCTCTTATTTCCTGCAGTTCATGATCCCTTAAGCCAATTCTTTTTCCAAACCTCCTCCATAACACGAATGCAACGGAAGCATTCATTCATAGCATCTGATGAAGTGGGCTCTAGTGCATGAAAACTATATTGAAATAAAACGTTGGTAGTCTGTAAGGTTTATTGTACTAACATTGGGTCTCACACAACTTGTTCTTTCCTTTGTCAGAGCATGGGCATGTTCGATCTGCTGTGGCCATATTGGGGAAGGGTTTCTCTGAAGCTTCCTTCACTACAGTCTTCCTATACTCAGCTGAGCTTTACCCCACTGTACTCAGGTAAGGGGCTTAGCCACTAATCAAACCAACAGACCACATATTGCTGAATGATGGGGATAGAAGGAATCTAAACCAACTTTCTCACGTAACATGAGATCTTAGGGGGTCTCTTTTTATGCTACATTTTGCAATATATTGAATGTGTGAAACTCATTTGAGAGTCTGCAATGAGCACTGAAAATGCATTATGATGGTATAAAATGTTCTTCAGATGGTACATAACACCTAAAGATATAGCAAAAGCTAACAAAGATTATAATGGGAAGTGTTGGAAATGTCAGAACACAGATGCAACATTTTATCATATGTGGTGGACATGCACGAAAGCAAGAAAATACTGGACAGCAATACATGATGAAATGCAAAAGACATTAAAACTTAAGTTTGCGATGAATCCGAAAAATATGCTATTAAATATGTTGCCAAGTAATATTCCCAAAATATATAGAGAATTATTCCAGTACATGGTCACTGTGGCAAGAGAAACATATGCAACAAAATGGAAGGCAGAGAAAATACCCAGATTTAAATGAATGGATGAGTAAATTAACTGAATAAATGATTATGGCAAAACTTACATCCTTTATGCATAATAGACCAATTTCAAAATTTCAGGAGAAATGGAATGCCTTTTTTAATTACATAGCTGAAAATTAAGAATAAAGTTAAAGGAAAATAGAAGAAGAAAGATTTAGGTAATACATGCTTTAAAATAAATATGTTATTATATCTGAAGATATATTGAAAAGTTAGAGTAATGCAACTCAAAAAGAAGTGAACTATTAAAATGTGAACTTAAATAGTAAGCTCCATATAAATTGTATGAATATGAATGTTTATGTTTATATGTTTGTGTATAGAAATAAAACTTTTAAAACTTAAAAAAAGAAAAAAAAGAAAATGCATTATGTTGGAAAGTTACACATTTACACATTGGGTTGTTTGCCCTAGCTTGGATATCTTTGGTAAGCAGGTGTCTCCCCCCACCCACAGCAACCTCTGTGCACCTCCCGAGCTTTCACTGCCTTTCCTGTGACCTTTCTCAAACCTGCTTTGTTTTCAGAAAGAATGCAGCAAAGCCAAGGGGGCACCCTGTGGTCAGTAAAGTCTGGATCTTCCTGGTTTCAGCCACAAAGATGTTATTTTCCCTGGCCCAGCCTCTCACAGCAGCCACTCCCTTGTAGGGTTTTATAAATTAGCAATTGAATATTGTTTTGAGTTTTGAGGAATGATTTGAAGGGGAGGGGAAGAGATGGCCTCACATTCTGATTTAGGTACGCTGGAAACAATCTGGCCTGTGTAGGGCTTGAGATCCAGTAGCAAGATAGGAAAGAAGGCCAAGTTCAAACCATATGCAGGTATGACTACAAAGGAGGAGGCTTTTGTAATGTTGGTTCCTTTTCTTTTGGCAGGCAAAGTGGCATTGGCTGCTGTTCGTTTGTGGCACGGATTGCCAGCTCCTTAGCTCCTCTGATCATGTTACTGGATGATACCTCGAGACACCTCCCTCCTATGATATTCAGTGCAGTGGCAGGGTTGTCTGGAATGGTGGCCTTCCTGCTACCAGAAACTACCAACAGACAGTTGCCAGAGACTATTGAAGATGTGGAAGATGACAGGTGAGTGTTTAAGTCAGATGACAGAAGCGTTACTGGAAATTAACTTGAATGTGCCCATGACTTCAAGTGGGTTTCTGTTTATTGGTATTCTTTTTCACTACTGGAGGATGATCACATATGTTGGGTATATGAAAAAAAAAACATCAATTATACTTTCAATTCTCTTTTTGAACCTCTAAGCAGTGCATTTCCATGGACAATTTATCAGCTCATAATGAATTTTTGCACTGCCATTTCTTCAATTGCTTGCTTCAATTGAAGACTCTTGATATTTTTGCACATGAATTGTTCACTTATGGACAGAGTCCAGCTGAACCTAAACCCAAATTGGTTCGTAAATATATTTCCCAGTGAACTGGAACTAATAGAAACAATAAACCCAATTGTCCCCAAACCCAGTTGGAACTGATCCCTAAAGAGAAAAATCAGCAACTAATTCAAAATAAGGCAGAACTAAGATAGCTTGGCAATTAAAATGTTCAAATACTATGAAAATATACATGGCCTTGGTCCAAAAAAGTTTTAATGATTCCACTGAGAATGCTGAATGAGAGATGGTACAATGGCTGTTCATGCAGGCGTGATCCATTCCAGCAGAATATTTGTCAAAACAAGCATAGAGGTGGCAGGATTTTTAGATTTAGCAAAGATTCACAATATTCAGAAGCCTATTTTTCCCTGCTTCACCCTAAGTACACCTGTTCTGTCTCTGTTTGTCTCTATTGTTTACATACATTTTACCTTGGAGCAGAAATTGGATTTTCATTTTGGTACACAATATTCACCTTTTGTTCTGTCATCAGTGGGTAAGCACAAAGAAGCAGTGACCACACTAAATGTGGTTCTCTTTTCATTATTTTCTTCAGAAATAAAAATATCTTGAGGACCAGAACATCTCAAGAAAGTATGCATGCAGAAATTGCTCTTGGACCTCTGAGTCCAGTTAGCACGGATGTTTCACTCTCTCAGCAACAAGAAGGCAACAGTGACTGCGACATGAAGTTGCCTCCTAAGAACTCATGGCTAGCAAATGGAATGGACACTTCTGGATGCTAGTAACAGTTGGATATAATAATGGAATATTGTCGAAGGCTTTCACGGTCAGAGTTCATCGGTTCTTGTAGGTTATCCGGGCTGTGTGACCGTGGTCTTGGTATTTTCTTTCCTGACGTTTCACCAGCAGCTGTGGCAGGCATCTTCAGAGGAGTAACACTGAAGGACAGTGTCTCTCAGTGTCAAGTGTGAAGGAAGAGTAATATGTAGTCAGAAGGGGGTTGGGTTTGAGCTGAGTCATTGTCCTGCAAAGTATCAATGGTAATGTGCTAATCATACAGGACAATGATTAGCACATTACCTTTGATACTTTGCAGGACAATGACTCAGCTCAAACCCAACCCCCTTCTGACTACATATTACTCTTCCTTCACACTTGACACTGACAGACACTGTCCTTCAGTGTTACTCCTCTGAAGATGCCTGCCACAGCTGCTGGCGAAGCGTCAGGAAAGAAAATACCAAGACCACGGTCACACAGCCCGGATAACCTACAAGAACCGATAATAATGGAACCTCGCTAATTGCAGCTGATGTGTAATATCAGAGCTGTGTTGTTTTGAAATTATGTTATTGTATGACTTTTATTTTTTAAATTTTAACTTTTAAAATTTATTATTTGTGCATGCAACAGAATAAAACATTTGAATTTCATGGTGTTGTGTTTGCGGAAGCCATTGCACTTTTTTGCCTTGATCTTTCATCTTTTGCCAAGGCTTGATTTCTCCTTGAGAGTTTGTCATATCTCCATATGTTATAAAATAATAATTTCTTCTCAAATTCTTATCATAGTATGCCTCTATAGGGGACATTAATGGGGAAATCGGAGGACTTCCAGCCCATTCTTGAGGGTGTGTGTGTAGATAGTTGATGGCCGGGGACGGCGCAGCCACACTGCCTCTGGAGAGGCTTCCTGGACAGAAAAAAACAATTTAAAATGCCTTAAAAAAAACGCCTGTGGAACTTTCCCATTGAGTTTCACAGAGCTATGCCAGATATTTTGTTGGCACTGCAATGCTATAACATAGAGGGGCAACCCAGGCGGAAAAGGGTTTGGGAGCTGATTAATGTCAGCTCCGCCCCTGGGATCGCCCTGGGAATGCCCCCCGACACCGGCGCAGGCACTCACTTCTGTGATTTTGCTGCCCGTGCAGCAGTGCCAGTAGCCAAGGCCCCTTGCTCCCTAGTTTGTAACTTTGGCTTTCCATGGTACCAATCAATTCAATTTCAGAGTAAAAATGCAGTATTTGGATGGGAGACCACCAAGGAATACCAGGGCTGCTGCGCAGAGGAAGGCACTGGCAAACCACCTCTGTTAGTCTCTTGCCATGAAAACTCCAAAAGGGGTCGCCATAAGTCGGCTGCGACTTGAAGGCACTTTACACACACACACGCACACCGATGATAAGAATATGCAAACTCAATTTTTATTATTTGGGAAGTATTTTTAGAAATTTATAATAGTTATCCCCACTTCAAGCTTTAAAAAAATCTATTCTTATTAAGTATTGTATAGGGTATTTTATGATTTATGTTATTACCATTTAATACTATTTACTGTTCATAATTGTTGCTATCATCATATATTGTTTATTACATCATTGTTTATTATATCATATGTATACTTTTTCTTTTTTTTTGATGGAATTGTAATTGTTGTGATATGGTGTCTATTTTTCTCTTGTTTTTTCTGTTCTGTTTATATTTATGAAAAAGTAAAATCTGAAAATAAAAAAGAAGAATGTTTTGTGTGTGGGGGGTGAACAACAATGCTATAAGTAGGGTGGCCAGGTCTCCTTCTAAACCCCCTGCCCTGGACTCCGTTCCCTGCTACCACTCAACAGGGCAGCAGGAGAAAAATGGGAGGGGGGATTTGGCATCACTCCAATGCATTGGTTCAGCCATAGAGTATTTGGTGGATCCTAGAGCACTTCTAGTTGGTGTGTAAGTGACACTGTAGTGTTTGTGTGATGCAGGGCCCTGCCCCTCACAATTTCCCACTGGATGCCAGTACTAGGCTAGCAACCCTAGCTATAACAGTCCCAGGAACTAGAGGGCTGTGCTTTCTCAGCTGCATTTGCTATTTTGCTTACTAACTTAAGAGGCTGATGCATTAGCCTAGTTTGTAACTTTGGCTTTCCATGGTACCAATCAATTCAATTTCAGAGTAAAAATGCATGCTGACTAATTGCACCAGTGGAGAAGTTGGTGAGGAACTCCTCTCAACTTTTCAAACTGGGTGAAGGATAGGCTTCCCCTTTGGTTGCCAGGTCCCTACTCGCTACCAGTGGGAAGTTTTGGGGGCAGAGCCTGAGAAGGGCGGGGTTTGGGGAGGAGAGGGACTTCAATACCATAGAGTCCAATTGCCAAAGTGGCCATTTTCTCCAGGTGAACTGATATCTATCGGCTGGAGATCAGTCGTAATAGCAGGAGATCTCCAGCTAGTACCTGGAGGTTAAAGGGAAAAACAGCACCAGCTCCAATTAACAATGATCAAACTGAATTTTATAATGATTACTCAAAAATAATTCAGTATTGGTGTACTATTCTGTACATTTGTCAGTGATATAATCAAAACAGTCACAACCAAGGTGTCACAGGTTACCCCACCAATGAAAAATAAAAGTATTATAAACATCAAAATGAAATAGAGTCCAAAATGTACAATTCGAGTTCAAATCAAAGTCCAATACTGAGTCCTCTTAAGAGAAAATGAACTGGTTCCGGGAAGATCCAGAAACCATCTGGTATGAAACTTGCAATAATAACAGTGTTCATCAAGGTCCAAAGTCCAACAAATCCAAGACAACACCTCCGGATTTGAGTGTGTTTCGCCTGGAAAGAGCTTCTTCAGTTGATTAATCAATTTTCATAAGGGTACAACGACCTCAACTTCTTCAGTTGATTAATCAATTTTCATAAGGGTACAACGACCTCTGTAATAAATAAATATATCCAACAGAACCATATTGTATCCAAATTCCACTTAAGAAAATTATTATTAATAAAGAACCACATATATATACATACCAATGACCAGCGGCCCCACGGGCTCTCCTAGCTTAATGCTGGTAGTGTTGGCTCAAAAGTAAACACTAATTATAGACAGAAACCAGCTGAAAGTAATTGCAGAGGCAAGCGGAGAAGGAAAGAGCAGGAATGAGAACTAGTGAGTCTTAAAGAGATGCCTTATAGGAAACAACTTAGATCAAATTCATTGTTTAGACCTGCGGGAGAGAGAGTTTTGAATAAATATATAAACTGCATTTCACGTCTATGGAGAATCTTTGTTATGTCCTCTTGTTGAAACCTACGTGGTCTGTATTGCCATAATGCAAAAAAACGCAGGTCTGTGTCGGAGTGGCCCTTCTCAAGGAAGTGGGCTGTGAGCGGTGCCTCCAGGGTCTTAGAGCGTATCCTTGCTTTATGCTCCCCAATACGCAATTTTAATTGGCGGCTTGTTGACCCTATGTAAATTAAAAAACAGGGGCAAGTGACTGCATAGATAACATTGTTAGACAGGCAATTAGTAAATTGTCGCAAGGTGTATTTAAAATTGGTGCCTGTTGCACTGACTTCCTTAATGGGAAGGCTCTGGGGACAGAATACGCATGTTCCGCATTTGTAATGTCCCGGGGCTTTAACTCCTTCTTGCCTAGGCAATCTATCAGACCTCACAAGAACATTGCGTAGGGATTGTGTTTTTCTCAAACCAAAAATTGGAAAATCAGAGCAGCCTGGTATATTATACAAAATATGCCAGTGACGGCGAATAATTTTTTGAATTTCATGAGTAAGATGATTATACTCAAGAGAAGAGTAAACCCGAGAGGGTTTCTGTGTCACATTAGGCTTTGGGTGGAGTAAGTTTCCTCTTTCTTGAAGTGCCACTTTGGACATGGCATGAGAGATAATTGAAGGCTCATATCCTCTTCTAAGTAAATTGGTATTAAAATTCAAAGCTGCGTCAGTGAAGTCACATTCAAAAGTAGAATTTCGTTTAAATCTAAGAAGCTGACTGTAAGGTAAGTTCCGTTTTAAATGAAGTGGATGATTGGACAGAAAATGTAATCCTGCTCCCACATCTGTGGGCTTTTTGTAAGGTCTTACGGCTATCTGTTGCTCCGGGGTCCTAAAGACCTCCACATCCAGAAAAGAAATGGACTGGCTATTCATGTTGCCTGTGAACTGTAAATTAGGATTTAAGGAATTAATCCAAATCAAGAAGTCATCATAAATAGAAGAATTATCTAGAATACAGAACAAATCATCAATATATCTGAAATAAAGAGCTACATGCTCTTGAAAAATATGATGGGAAAAAAGAAAATCAGTTTCAAATGAATTCATATAAATGTTGGCCACTGAAGGGGCACAGGTGGAACCCATCGCTACCCCCTTTGTCTGAAGAAAAAAAGATTCTAAATACTAAAAAAATTATTTTCAAAGACAATGTCGATCAGAGACATTAAGAAATGAGTGGGAGGAGTAATCTCCTGTCTGGTGTCTAACAGCTTCTCAATAATAAATCTGACATCATCTAATGGAATATTAGTGTATAACGATGCCACGTCTAAGGTGACAAAAACTGCTTGAGAGTGTATGGGTGAGTTCTCAATCTTCCCAATAAAATCTCTTGTATCCTTGATATTTGATCTGTTGCTTTTAGCAAAAGGTTGCAAGAAGGCATCAATGAAACGGGAGATAGGTTCAAGCACACTGCCCACAGCCGAGATAATCGGGCGGCCAGGAGGATTCACAAGTGTCTTATGTATTTTAGGTAGGGAGTAGAAGATGGGAACTCTGGGAAATTTGGCCATCAAAAAATCAGAAGTATTTTTATCAATATAATTTAAGGTTAGTCCTTCAAAGACCACAGTTCTGATAGTATTCATGACTCTAGAAGTAGGATCACTCATCAAAGGTTTATAAAAATTCCGGTCATGCAATTGTCTTTTATTTTCAACGTCATGCCATGTCCAAAGTGGCACTTCAAGAAAGAGGAAACTTACTCCACCCAAAGCCTAATGTGACACAGAAACCCTCTCGGGTTTACTCTTCTCTTGAGTATAATCATCTTACTCATGAAATTCAAAAAATTATTCGCCGTCACTGGCATATTTTGTATAATATACCAGGCTGCTCTGATTTTCCAATTTTTGGTTTGAGAAAAACACAATCCCTACGCAATGTTCTTGTGAGGTCTGATAGATTGCCTAGGCAAGAAGGAGTTAAAGCCCCGGGACATTACAAATGCGGAACATGCGTATTCTGTCCCCAGAGCCTTCCCATTAAGGAAGTCAGTGCAACAGGCACCAATTTTAAATACACCTTGCGACAATTTACTAATTGCCTGTCTAACAATGTTATCTATGCAGTCACTTGCCCCTGTTTTTTAATTTACATAGGGTCAACAAGCCGCCAATTAAAATTGCGTATTGGGGAGCATAAAGCAAGGATACGCTCTAAGACCCTGGAGGCACCGCTCACAGCCCACTTCCTTGAGAAGGGCCACTCCGACACAGACCTGCGTTTTTTTGCATTATGGCAATACAGACCACGTAGGTTTCAACAAGAGGACATAACAAAGATTCTCCATAGACGTGAAATGCAGTTTATATATTTATTCAAAACTCTCTCTCCCGCAGGTCTAAACAATGAATTTGATCTAAGTTGTTTCCTATAAGGCATCTCTTTAAGACTCACTAGTTCTCATTCCTGCTCTTTCCTTCTCCGCTTGCCTCTGCAATTACTTTCAGCTGGTTTCTGTCTATAATTAGTGTTTACTTTTGAGCCAACACTACCAGCATTAAGCTAGGAGAGCCCGTGGGGCCGCTGGTCATTGGTATGTATATATATGTGGTTCTTTATTAATAATAATTTTCTTAAGTGGAATTTGGATACAATATGGTTCTGTTGGATATATTTATTTATTACAGAGGTCGTTGTACCCTTATGAAAATTGATTAATCAACTGAAGAAGTTGAGGTCGTTGTACCCTTATGAAAATTGATTAATCAACTGAAGAAGCTCTTTCCAGGCGAAACACACTCAAATCCGGAGGTGTTGTCTTGGATTTGTTGGACTTTGGACCTTGATGAACACTGTTATTATTGCAAGTTTCATACCAGATGGTTTCTGGATCTTCCCGGAACCAGTTCATTTTCTCTTAAGAGGACTCAGTATTGGACTTTGATTTGAACTCGAATTGTACATTTTGGACTCTATTTCATTTTGATGTTTATAATACTTTTATTTTTCATTGGTGGGGTAACCTGTGACACCTTGGTTGTGACTGTTTTGATTATATCACTGACAAATGTACAGAATAGTACACCAATACTGAATTATTTTTGAGTAATCATTATAAAATTCAGTTTGATCATTGTTAATTGGAGCTGGTGCTGTTTTTCCCTTTAACCAGTGTTTTCTCAGCACACGTTGTGATTTATTGAGATTTAACTATACTATGGCTCGCAAAATGGACATGTTTAGTTATACCAATTCAGATAAAGACAGAATTTTTAAAATGTTACCCAAGAAACAGAATATGAAAAAACCTTTAGAGGTAGAAATGACCAAAGTGTGGAACTCTCTGAAACGGCATGTTAGATCAGAGTCCCATGCTGTAACCTTATCTGACTATATAGACCACTGTATTATACCTAGAGGACTCAGGATACAAAAATCTCCAGCTTTATACAAATCGGATCCTGATTTTAATAAGAAATGGACAGCCATTCTTAACAAATGCTCTTATGACTTGATGATGCTGATCATAGAAAGATCACTTAAGGAAGCAGAGACGGCTCGAGAGGAGGCAGAGAAATTCAAATTAGAAGTCAAAGCCTCGGTTTCAGAGGAGGCTTTTGAAAAACAATTGGCATTGAATCGATCTTAGAACCGATGGCTAAGTACTTAGAATCCTTTTTGAACATCTATACCACTAAAACCAGTGCATTTATCAAAGATACTCGTGATTTCATAGTAAAAGTAGAAAATATCTCTGTCCCTTTAAATTCAGTGTTGTGCACAATGGACGTGAATGCCCTGTACACGAATGTGCCGTTTGAAGCCGTCCGTAGTATAATAGCTGGGTTGTTAGACTCTAGACCTGATCCACAACCCCCAACTTCATTTTTACTTAATTTGTTGGATATTGTCATGGAGAAAAATTATTTCATGTACAATGAGGAATTTTTCTTACAGATTCACGGCGTCGCAATGGGCTGCGCATGCGCGCCATCAATCGCGAACATCTATATGGTTGCTTTTGAGCAAGCCTATATCTATCATAATAACCCATTCAGTGATAAGATCCATCTCTTCGTTAGTATGTTGATGATGTTTTTTTGGTGATGCAGGATGTAGAATCCTTCAAAGAATTCCTTATATGGATCAATGAGTGCGATCCGAATATTAAATTCAGTGGAGAAAACAACAGCTTGGAAATAGCCTTTTTGGACGTGCGTGTCTTTAAGACACAGGACGGTAAATTGGGAGTCCGTCCTTATAAAAAAGCAATGGCACGCAACACTCTGTTGCATTATGAATCTTTTCACCCACCCCATTTAAGGGATAACCTACCTTACAGCCAGTTACTTCGCCTTAAAAGGAATTCTACAAATGGCGAAGATTTCTCACAGGCTGCAAATCAGCTTAGTGTTGAATTACAACAACGTGGGTACCCGAACAAAATTATTAAGCAAGCCATGTCCAGAACACGAGATAGATCTAGAACTCAACTATTATCTCAATCAATGGCACAACGTTCGGATCGCGTTACTTGCGTTTTGCAGTACACTTCATTATCTCCTTTAATTAGACAGGTGATTCACAAACATTGGCATTTAGTCCAACATTTGCCTGGCTGCCAGTCTTTACCACGAATGGCATATAAAAGAACCAGGTCTTTCCGAGACATTCTAATAAGCAATAAAGCATGTGAGGAGTCAGTTGCCAACTTACCTAAGGGTAATTTCAAATGCGGTTCCTGCCAAAGTTGCAGGTTCATGCTAACAGTCAAAGAAATCATTAATCCAGCTACTGGCCAAAAGTTCATGATTGAGAGTTTTAATAACTGTGATTCCAAACATTTAATTTATGCGATAAAATGTGCTTGCCATTTTTGGTACATTGGAAAAACCCATAGACAACTCAAATATCGCATAAGTGAACACAGGTCCAGGATTAGGCAACGTGTATTGGAGGCCCCACTAACACAGCATTTCCTTGACAATAATCACACTGATGAGGATCTTTCATTTTTTGTGTTATGGCGATTCAATCAACAGAAATATGATAGGTCTGATGTGGATCTCATATTAAGGCGTCAAGAATCTAAATACATCCACATGTTTGATACTTTGTATCCTAAAGGACTGAATACCTCGATGGATTTAGCATGCTATTTGTAACATAATATATGTAACAGCTGTCTCTTTAATTGAATTCAGTTTTTCTGTAATGCAAAATGTAACTGTCTCTTTAATGGTTGATTCTTACATGTGACTGCACCATTTAAAATTAAGGGCAGTATCTTTGGTAAATTGCCAACGCAGAGAATGTTAATAACAGCCAGTGTGTGAGTATGATGCTCTATCTTCTCTCTATTTTCTCCCTTGTTTAAGCCAATTGCTAGCATATTTATATTAATTATTATTTGTTAATTAGTATTATGTACTAATTTATGATATAGTGGTCCCTGAAGAAGGCATTAATCGCTGAAACAGAAAGATCACCGGGCTTCTGTTGAGAACAACTGCACTACTGAATTGCTACTCTCAAGAAGCATATCTGTGGAAGAAAGGGAGGTTGGCACCCCCTTTCATGGACTTACCTATTATACTGTTATTTGTTTGTAACAAGGCATAGTCCTCTCTTTGGTGTTACTTTTAAGGCAATAATTAACAACACATGTTTTTGCCTATATACTATCAGTGGTGGATATGTTATTAAATACCACTACTTTATAATCATTATGTCTAGCTTGTGAAGTGCTGTTTCTAGTTTGCTGAGTATCCTACAGCACGCTAACCTTTGTTTACCACACACACACACACTCACAAACCACCAGGTACTAGCTGGAGATCTCCTGCTACTACAACTGATCTCCAGCCAATAGAGATCAGTTCACCTGGAGAAAATGGCCGCTTTGGCAATTGGACTCTATGGCATTGAAGTCCCTCCCCTCCCCAAACCACACCTTCCTCAGGCTCTGCCCAAAAAACCTCCCGCCGATAGTAAAGAGGGACCTGGCAACCCTACTCATGCCCAAGTGAGCAGGGCTAGGCGAGGCTTTTGCCCAGCAGGCTTCTGATTGGCCACTGGACATCTGATTGACTATGCAGATTTTTTTAAATTAGCAACAGCTACCACCACAGCAAAAGGATCTTCACTGGGTGACTGAAAGTAGGCTATGTGTATACAAGAAACTATTTTAAAAGAATATCTTTATTTGAAAAGTTATCCTGTTATACAAAGCTTCTGCCTGAAATGTTGAAGAGTTACTATTAGAGTTAAGCATCACCTGACTCCTTGACATTTTTGATTGGCTCCACTTCTTGTGGGAGCCATTTTGTGGTTGGCTCCACCTATTGTGTCCACAAGAGCAAAAAAGTGTCTTCAGGCTCCCAAACATTGGGCACCACGTCCTAGGTTATGTGTTACAGGGAACCACAAAAAATCATCATACCAAGATAATGTGTGTGTTAAGTGCCGTCAAGTCGCCTCCGACCCATGGCGACCCCATGAACGAAAGTCCTCCAAAATGTCCTATCTTTGATAGCCTTGCTCAGCTCTTGCAAACTGAAGGCTGTGCCTTCCTTTATTGAGTCAATCCATCTCTTGTTGGGTCTTCCTCTTTTCCTGCTGCCCTCAACTTTTCCTAGCATGACTGTCTTTTCCTCTGGACGTGACCAAAATACGATAGCCTCAGTTTAGTTTGATACCAAGATAATACACAGTAAAAAGAGCAAGAGTCCAGTAGCACCTTAAAAACTAACAAGATATCTTGGCAGGGTATCAGCTTTCATGAGCCACCGCTCACTGTATCTGAAGAAGTGAGCTGTGGCTCACGAAGGCTCATACCCTGGCAGAAATTTTGTTAGTCTTTAAGGTGCTACTGGACTCTTGCTCTTTGCTACTGCTATTGACAGACTAACATTGCTATCTGTCTCCAAGATACACAGGTTATATAGAATCCTGAAGGCATATCATAATTAACTGAAAAGGTTATCTCTGAAAATAAGCACTTAGAGCTATTTTGTTTTTCAACAATCACTTTTGCCAAGTGGGGCCCCGTTTGTGCTATCAGAGGTCTATAATGTATATGGCAAAATAATATGAATCCTAGTCCACATGCTACATTCCTGCCCCATCTGCCTGCCTGTCTCAGTTTTTGTGATCCCACTGATACTGAACTCCTAGATGGGAAAGAACCTTTGGCACAAGCCCCAGGACTGGATGTATGATCTACATTACAAAGTCCGAGGAGATGACACTGGGAAAACTCAAGGCACATTGCTCTCAAGCAGCAGAAGATCTACCAGGGCTCCCTCCTCCAGAATCTCAACTTTTAAGAACAAGCAAGTGCCCTAGCCAAGATGAACTTTGAAGATATCTTGCAGGAGGCTGGGAGCTTTGGCAAATTTCAGATCTTCACATTGCTTCTGCTCTGTCTTCCGAGATTCATCCTCCCCCTCCATTTCTTACTGCACAATTTTCTCGCTGCTATCCCACCCCATCGCTGTGCTATTCCACATCAGGATCAATTTGCCAACCTCACTGAGGAAGAGGTTCTACTCATCAACGTTCCAAGAGATTTTGAAGGAGCCTTCAGTTCCTGTGAGATGTTCTCTGAGCCTCAGTTTCACCTATTGCTGAACTCCACTGAAGTGCCATCCAATACCTCATCTGTCCGGAGCTGCCAGCATGGATGGGTATATGATCAGTCACAGTTCACTTCCACTATAGCTACCCAGGTAATCCTCCCTACTTCCCTTCAGCCTCAGAACTACCTGAAAATGCAAAGCAATAGGTTAAGGAACTGAGCACTGATCTCTATTTGTTTACATCTGTACCATCTAAAGAGTTTTGGTAGCTTATTTATGCTTTTGGGGTGGTTTCTCAATTTGCTCAGGACCAAACTGCTTGAGTTCAGCAGTAGAACCCACCTTTCCTGCATGGCCTTTGATTTATCCCTTTAATCCTCATCCAAACTGCCTGCTACCAAATTTTAGGAATGAGTATGTTTGCTCCCTACTCTAGTTTCTCCCTCCCTCCTCTGGTTTTCCCTATTGTTAGTTAACTCCCTGTGGGAAGGCACCTGTTAATTTTGCTGAGATAATTCCATAAGACGCCATCAACAGTGATGGTGCTGAATAAATATTATTAAAAACTGCATCTTGTGCTTCCAGATCCTTCTCTGCTTAAACCAATGGGATCTGTATGGGAACAGCCTCTCTAGATTTTCCTCCCAGATGGAAAACCTGCTGAGCAGAAAAGTAAAGGGGTAAAATAGTATACACCTACATGTCTTTGAACGACTTGAGAGAGGGGACATTAATAATGCGTAAATATTCACACTGTTTATCTTCACCTGTGGTTTGTCTTCATATTCACTATGAATGCAGGCACTGGCTTGATTTTCAAAGTTTCCCCCAGAGCCCTGAAATACAGATTTGGAGAGGAGGCTGAGAATGCTTTGTTGAATATCTCTAGCTCATGTCAAGGTTTCATCATTGACAGCTGTGGCAGTTAAACAGTTACCTTTTTTTGCTGGGGAAAACATACTTATTACCTAAATGGTGGCTTTTGAAATGTAGCCATTGAAACTAGACCCTGGATGTTGAAATACTTCTGTTAGCCAAATATGTATAAATAAGCAAGGGACCTGCAAGGACTTGTGATGGGGGGAGGGGTCATCCCATATCCCCTCCCCACTATTTCCTCATTCCTTTTCCTGAAAGCCCCCATAGCCTCTATTCTTTTCCCCAGAAAGCCAGCTGAGCAGTGGTGGGGGGTTCCCACTGGAGGCAGGAAATCCCCTGCCCCCAGCATAGGCCTAGCAACCCTGATTAGGTTTGAAAATGCAAGTTTCAAATTCAAAAACCTTTGTCGAAGGCTTTCACGGTCAGAGTTCATTGGTTCTTGTAGGTTATCCGGGCTGTGTAACCGTGGTCTTGGAATTTTCTTTCCTGACGTTTCGCCAGCAACTGTGGCAGGCATCTTCAGAGTAGTAACACTGAAGGAGAGACACTGTCCTTCAGTGTTACTACTCTGAAGATGCCTGCCACAGTTGCTGGCGAAACGTCAGGAAAGAAAATTCCAAGACCACGGTTACACAGCCCGGATAACCTACAAGAATCAAAAACCTTTGTTCAGCCAAGATGTTCACTGGTGTTCATGGGCAACTTTGCAGGGATTGCCATGAGCAGAAAGTGATACATACATTTTAACATACATTTTAAGCAGAGGCTAGACAGCCACCTGACAGCAATGCTGGTTCTGTGAACTTAGTCAGATCATGAGAGGGAGGGCAGGAAGGGATAAGTCAGTGCTTGGCTCTCATGGCCCTTTCTTACATGGCCAGGGTAATGCTGATCACTAGGGTTGCCAACCTCCAGGTATTAACTAGAGATCTCCTGCTACTACAACTGATCTCCAGCCGACAGAGATCAGTTCACCTGAAGAAAATGGCCACTTTGGCAATTGGACTCTATGGCATTGAAGTCCCTCCCCAAACCCTGCCCTCCTCAGGCTCTGCCCCCCCAAATCTCCCACTGGTGGCAAAGAGGGACCTGGCAACCCTACTGATCACCACTTTCGGGTCAGGAAGGAATTTTCCTCCAGGCCAGATTGGCCTGGGATCCTCTGGGTCACTGAGGGAGTGAGGGGGAAGTAATTAAGGAATTCCTATGTAGGGAGTTGGACTAGATGACCCTTGAGGTATCTTTCATCTCTATGTTTCTGACCCATCCTTAGTTTTTAAGACAGTATGGGGAACTTGCTAAAGAGTAAGGCTAAGGCAAACCCCAGCCCAAAACAGAACCGTAGCTTCTTGGAATCCTGTCTTATGATAATCAGAAGGATCACTTGCATTAACTCTTTGGAAATATCTATGATTGAATGGCAATGTCACTCTAGGATGACCTGGGGATGTTCCGAGGTCAAACTAAATCTTGTAAAATATATAGAAAGAGGTCACTCTAGGATCTGCACATCTATAGATAGACTGCAGAAATAATTTATTCTGGAGTATCTCAAAATTTTTAGAGGTGGAATCCACTGGCTCACCAATTCCTATAAATATGAAGCATTTTTTCTGAGCCAAACTTTATTTTCACCACTTCATTCAGTAGTCATTCTTCTAGCATCTCCAGGAGGATTCTTTACTCAGTAGCTTTTCCAGAACAACCAGCTCTATTAACACCACCAAAAGCTAATAGTTAGATGTGGTCTCTATCCCATGCCTGAGGATATGGCCTATCCATCAGTCATTACAAAATCTTTCACTCCTCAACTCACTTTTCGTTCTATGTCACACCAAGCTGTCTGAGAGTTAATTTCCTGGCAAACAGTCTAGAGAACAAGGAGGCATGGGGCAAATGGAATAACAAATAAAAAATGTTGTATGGTTGTAATAATAATCATGGTTAAAATATATTTTGTATTCTGCCTAGGGTTGCCAGGTCCCTCTTTGCCACTGGCAGGAGGTTTTTGTGGTGGAGCCTGAGGAGGGCAGAGTATGGGGAGGGAAGGACTTCGATGCCATAGAGTCCAATTGCCAAAGCAGCCATTTTATCCAGGTGAGCTGATCTCTATTGGCTGGAGATCAGTTGTAATAGCAAGAGATCTCCTGCCACCACCTGGAGGTTAGCAACCCTAATTCTGCCCTTCCCTCATGGAAGAATAAGGTTTTTATACCCCACTTTTCTCTACCTTTAAGGAGTCTCAAAGCAGCTTACAATCACCTTCCCTTCCCCTCCCCACAACAGACACCTTGTGAGGTAGGTGGGGCTGAGAGAGTTCTGAGAGAACTGTGACTAGCCCAAGGTCACCCAGCAGGCTTCATGTGGAGGAGTGGGGAATCAAACCCAGTTCTCCAGATTAAAGTCTGCCACTCTTAACCACTATACCATGCTGGCTCTCTCAGAGTGGAGTTACAGGGTTCAGAATGAAGTTACGGGCTTCAGCCCTAAGGATACTTTCCTGGTAGTAAGCCTTTCTTCAGAGTAGACCTTCTTAGGCTTGCTCCATTACCAACAATAAAAGAAATCAATAAAAGAAATCTGTTAGTAGCCAGCCCAGCCCAAAGCCATTCTATCAGCTCAGTTGCACCAACAGATTGTGGGGAATATGCATTTTTATTGCACTCCCTGGTATCATGTAAAGAATGGCACCTTCCTGAGAAGTAGGTTGATTATAAACTTCACACTGTTAAATTAAGTTAGAGGAAGAGAAGAACATTAACTAAATGAAGTGATTGCCACCTTTGTGTGGAAGGGCACCTAAACCTCTAAATGAAAGGCAGAAATACCTTTTCCTGACATGGAAATTCATTTATTCCTATTCACAAAGATCTCTCTTTTTCTCTGTTTACTGCCACTGGGAACAACCACAAACATTTTAAGTGAAGTTATAAAAATGTTGTTTTGCCTTGACATTTTTTTCACAAAACATTCTTTTCACATTTTACTTCCACAAAACTGAAAGTAAACATTATCCACAATAGAAAACCTGTTGTGTTACATATGCTTGATTTTATTGTCAAACATTCATTAAAATAAGAAAGATCAAGTTTGCAGCTAAGAATAAAATTAATGCAGTGGACAACTACGGTAAGTTGTTCCAGGTCTGACTTATTCCTTAGGTGTAAGCAAAGTAGCCTGAATATTGTCGAAGGCTTTCACGGTCAGAGTTCATTGGTTCTTGTAGGTTATCCGGGCTGTGTAACCGTGGTCTTGGAATTTTCTTTCCTGACGTTTCGCCAGCAACTGTGGCAGGCATCTTCAGAGTAGTAACACTGAAGGACAGTGAAGGAGACACTGTCCTTCAGTGTTACTACTCTGAAGATGCCTGCCACAGTTGCTGGCGAAACGTCAGGAAAGAAAATTCCAAGACCACGGTTACACAGCCCGGATAACCTACAAGAACCAAAGTAGCCTGAATTTGTTCAGATTTCCTTCACAGATTAGCTGGAACACTCATGATGCAGCTCAGTAGACAGACAAATTATACATCTCATAATCTAAAGAACGTTGAAAACTAGCATACATTAGGGTTGCCAACCTCCAGGTGGCCCTGCTATTGCAGTAGCTTTCCAGATGACCAAGATCAGTTCCCCTGGATAAAATACAGGGTTACCAACCTCCAAGAAGTAGCTGGAGATCTCCCACTATTACAACTGATCTTCAGCCGATAGAGATCAATTCACCTGGAGAAAATGGCTGCTTTGCCAATTGGACGTTATGGCATTGAAGTCCCTCCCCTCTCCAAACCCTGCCCGCCTCAGGCTCCACCCCCAAAATCTGCAGGTATTTCCCAACCCGGAGTTGGCAACCCTATACCCTGCTGAGGTCCCTCCCCTCCCCAAACCCCACCTTCCAAACCTGCATGTGCAATAGTGTTTTGCCATCTAATGGTAGTGCGCATCAGCACTAGAGTGCAAGCGCAAAAACACAAAAAAATTAGGGGGCGGTGGGGGGAATGTCCAGCACGATCATTACCGACGTCACAAATGACGTGGTGCCGCCCACCAGAAAACATCGGTTTTTGGAAAAGCAGTGCAGACAGGATTAAACTGATTTCAGAAGGGGGGAGTTGCAAAAGGAGGTGTGCAAAAAAAACGTGGAATGCAATTCCAAGTCTCACAGAAAAATCTGGGGTAAGCGATACATGTGGGAAAGGCCTGTGTTTCAAAGTGTGTTATTTTTATCTTCATAAAAATACTCTCTGTCTTTAACATACAATTTTATTTGAATAATCTATTTGTACAGCTCTCCCAGCCTGGGCCTGCTCTCTGTCTGCCCAGGCCCAGTTTAGGAGAAACAAAGGGCGAAAACGCACGGTCGCTTTAGCCTCCTTTATTCACTGTTTCAGCCAGGATTTAGCCAGGACCGAACACATGTTCAGCGAAATGCATGCATTCGATCCTGGCTGAATCTTGGCTGAAACAGGGAATAAAGGAGGCTAAAGCAACCATGCGTTTTTGCCCAAAGTGGGTGTTGCTCAATTAAAAAATCAACCTTTTTGCTGTGTGCCTTTTAGAAATTGGAGGTGGCGACCATGGCAGCTGGATGGTGGGAGTGGCAGCTCCAAAAACCAGTCTAATCATGTGAATAAGCAGGGTCATTGTGTAAAACAGATGCATCCACATGTGCTCAGACTCTTCCAAACAGCTTGCCGAACAGTCAGCTCCCTGTTTCTATCTAACAAGCAGCACATCAGCTGAACTGGCAAGTGATCGCGCATAACTGGAAAGTACAAGAGAATAAAAAAGTTGCCCCAGTGGTGAACCAAAGAAAAGGACAAGGGAAAGCTTAAGATAAAGTACAGCTCACATTGTAGCATGCAATCAAATTTTTATGCACAAATTAGTATGCCCAAGCAGTTCAAAAGCGTCTACAGGATACTGTTAGAGATATGTTATAATCAGTGACAGGCTAAACTCAAAAACAATGTCAGGCTATTTAACAGACTGAAAGAAAAAGAAGGGGGAGAAACCTCTGATAGGAAAAAGAGAAAAAAATGTGCAAATCACCAGAGGTTACAAGGCATTTATCTAATGACTTGTAGCTGTTCCAGAGTTATACAAAATAGTAGTAACAACGGTTCAATTAAATTGCAAAACATATTACAGTATACAAATAATGAGCAAACGCAACAAGCAAAAGTGTTGATAATATAAAACCACAACAGTGACAGGTTTGCCGGCTAGTGTCTCGTTTCAATCTCCTTCTTCAGACTGTAACCTTGAAATTCAAAACAAAGAGAAGTATAACTAGTACAAATATCACACAATAATTACTTTTAACTTATTTACAACAGGTTACATGGGACTTACTGTAGCTATAATCAGAAATGATCCTTTATGACATCTTAATAATGAGTCCAGAGTGGCCAAGAGTACACAGAGACTATACATAAAATACAATTCAGTTATTAGAGACAATCCAAGACACAAATAAAGATAAATAAATCAAAATGACATCTCAAACAAGGTTGGAACAATCCTTATTAATCTCTGCTACATAGAATTAGAATCACCATTATCCATTCACCCTTACAGAAGTTATCAAACCTTACAAAATCTCATAAAAGGATATAGCAGCGATAATTTAATATAATCAAGTCAATTAAATTAATTACTATACTCATCTTGTCAACTGCGAACATATCCCAAGGTCTTAATCTTTTAAAACAGTTAAAAAATACCAAATGTTAAAGACTACATTTAAGACATTCTCCTAGTCAAAACATCCTTATTTGAGTGTACTGCCAAACTGTCAGTAAAATGCCCAGAGGGAACAAGATATCTAAGCAATTCACAATTAATAAATGACTAGCAAATACTGACATAACAATGTCCCATTTGAGTCTAAAGAGTGACCTAATAACCTTTTATTCTATGAAGGATATACTCAATAACAAGCCTCACAAAATCTGCAGAAAAATAGAAGCTTATCAAATAAGTCATGGGGATGCCAGCCTCCAGGTGGGACCTGAGGATCCCCTGGAATTACAGCTCATCTCCAGGCTGCAGAGATCAGTTTCCCTGGAGAAAATGGATGCTTTGGAGAAAATGGATGCTTTGGAGGGTGAACTCTATGTCATTGTACCCCACTGAGGTCCCTGCCCTCCCCAGATTCCATCCCCAAATCTCCAGGAGTTTCCCAACCTGCATCTGGCATTCCTACCTCCCCCCATCCTGGCCACTCCAGCAGTGCATTTTCTTCAATGCTATAAGAAAAAGCAATACAAATCTTATGCCAAGATCAGGATATGAAATGTGGTTGGTTGGGATGGATTCAGGACAGAATCTAGATCACCAGGGCTGGAATCAGGACACAACCAAGTTCTATAGAAATGTGGTCAGAATCTGGATTTTTACACCTTTTCAGATTGCAATACTGGCTTCCTAATAGTATACAACTTTAAGGGATGGTCCAGTAAAACCATGGCAGATTTTCAGTCCTACCAGCTGCTGCTGTAGGTTTGTTGTAGTGGGTGTTCTGCACCCAATGAGAACTTTATATGACTGTAATGTAGGTCAACGAGAAGACATGGAAAACGTCTCCTTTTGAATTGTGCCTTTGGTGCAATAGATAAAAAACAGATTTAAAAAAGCTTCTTTGTGGAGCTTGGCCACAAAGAAAGGTGGGAACCCTGAGTCAGAGATCAGCAAGTAAGCCTGTGCCAGTCAAAAGAAAGAAAAAAGTTGTCTGCAAATATCTGAAAAGCAGAAGAGTATTTCAGTGTTGTTCTGACTCTTGTATTCCAGTGGGATCTGGTTTGTGAGCAAAGAAGCCTGAACCAAGCAACTGCCACCTTTTTCTTCATTGGTGTCACCCTTGGGGCTGTGATATTTGGCTACCTGTCGGACAGGTAATCCCCATATTCCTTCATTTTAGTCTTTTGTTATTATCATCATGACAGGAAATTTTCTTTCCCCCCCTTCTGTAGCAGACTACTACAACAGTCACTAGAGTTTCCCACAAGTGAGACTAAGGAATGCTGGCATATTATTGGGGCTGTTGTCTATTGGTAAAGCAACAATTTTTAATTTGGCCTAAGAAGGCTGTTTACTAAAATGAGGGGGAGAGGTGTAGTTTGTAGGAGGCATAGTGGTTAGGTTGTTGGACTGAGACCTGGAAGACCTAGGTTCACATCCCTGCTTGTCATGCAACCCAGTTGGTGACTTTGGACCAACCTGACATCAGCAATATCACTACGTTACTTCTGGGTACCATCTGGAAATGACAATGGGGAGCTCTAGGAATTGCTGGAAAATATATGATAAAGCCATAGAGTTTCTGGCAATTCCTAGAGCTATCTGTTGTCACTTCTAGGTTGAACCAAGGTGTGACATACCAACTCAGAGGCTGGCAGCAATTTTTAAATTTTTCTCTCACTGCCATGCTGAGCATCAGCAGGCAATGAGGCAACTGGTACGAGGCCTCCTTTATGGTATTATTACCCTGCTGAAATCCCTCATTTCCCCAAACCCTGCCTTCCCCCCAGGCTCCACCCTCCAAATTTCCAGGAATTTCTCAACCTGAAGTTGGCAGCCCTACTGCAGAATCAGGCAGAAGATTTCTGAGGTGCTAGATTGGATGATACCATTACAGAGTATAGATAAGGAATTGTGTTTACAGATGTTCCCTATGTAAAAAAAAAACCCTCACCACATGGAAAAACTAGCATGGTCTTTATAACACTGTTCTCCTCCCTGTCATACTTGCCCTTAACTTGAAGGAAATCTTTGACATGAATGAACAAAAATAGCAAACCCCACCTGAAGTGGCACTGTCTGTTTTACCACCACATACTGATGCATATATAATCAGGGTTGCCAACTCAGGCTTGGGAATTTCCTGGAGATTTGGGGATGGAACCTTGGGAGGGTGAGGTTTGGGAAAGGAAGCAACCTCAGCAGGGTATAATGCCATAGAGTCCACCTTCCAAAGCATCCATTTTCTCCCAGGGGAACTGACCTCTGTAGTCTGGAGATCAGTTCTAATTCTGGGAGATCTTCAGGTCCCACCTGGAGATTGACAAACCAGGACAGGATACTCAGTTTTCTTATGAAGACAAAACAACTGCCCCTTTGCCACTAGCATGAATGTGCCAAATTACAATGCCACTCTGTATTCATAGGAACTCAGGATATGGGCCTCCCTCAGCTTTTCCAAAGTTCCCCTGAAAATTCTGCTTAGCAAAAGATCCCACTAAGCAATTGTCAGATGTTTGTAATCTCCTGCTTTCTGGAATGATTTATTCATTATATTTTATCCTACCTTTCCTTAAAGGAGCTCAGGATGAATGAGGGATTATCTCATATTATCCTTGTATTAACTCTGTAAAATACATTAGGCTGAGAGATAGCAACCACACTGAGATTAGCCAGCAGCTTCATGGCTGAACATGGGATTTTAATTGGGGTCTCCTAGGTGTTACTATAGATAGCCCTCCTATACAACAGGGGAAGCTGCTTCAAAGACCTTATCTGACTTGTACAAGAAAATGGAAATGCTGTTCAAGGTCAGATAGCTAAAGGATGAGTCTGAACAAGAGCCCAAGTTTTCTGAAGCTTCAGTAATAAAGTCATTAAAGCTAGGCCACTATGCTCTTTGAATAATCTAAACTCTATTAAAATACTCAGTGAGTTTAACATTCTGACTGCTGCATTAGCTCTCTACACCAGGCAAATGTTGCCATGCAGGCGCATTCATTGTGATGGTTTATCTCTATGTTGTGGAAAGCTTCACAAGATGATTTCTACAACTCAAGCTGCTGTTAAAGGCATAAGAATAGACCAAGAATAGACTTGGTCAGTTGTCAGTCCTATTTCATCATTCTTTCTGAAAGCCTTAAGATACATAGCAGTTTTATCACATTTTCCAGCAGTGTGCATTACACCATCTTATACAGTTATACAGTTTTGCAGCTGTAAGTGAGCAGCATAATAAACACCAGTATCAGTAGTCAATTGTTATTGGTTTCATTGTCTGGCAACTAGCAGGAGGGTTGTGTGTGTGGGGGAGAGGATTTTTTTAATGCAGCTTCATGTACATACTGGACGTTCTTACTGGAAGTGACAAAGTGACTCCAGAAATGACAAAGCGTAGTTCTAGTAATTGCCAGAAACTTTATGGTAAAACCACAGAGTTTCTGTCAGTTCCTAGAGCTACCCTTTGTCACTTCTAGTAAGACCTTCTGGTAAATATCCGAGGCTGCAATTTTATTTTATTTTCTCCTACTGCCACTCCAAACAGCCATGGGCAATAGTACCTGGAGGCAGAAAATACCCCAACCCCATCGAGGGCTTAGCAGCCCTATCAGGGGCTCAGGAGTAAGCTAGGCCCAAAGACAAATTGAGGAAATAGGTATTTTGTAAAATGTTATAGCACCTGTCTAAGTTTTCCCTTCAATGGCCCAAATGTTTCTTGTAAATTATTGCTTTCTAGTTCAGCACAGAATTGGCTCAGATTGTTTGTCCTATTTGCACAACATAGTAAGGATGGAGATATCTCAACTTGATGAGCAACTTCTGCTCCCCTGCTGCATCCTCTGTGCTTGCTTGATAGAGCAGCAGGAGAAAAAAAGGGTGGGTGGGTAATGGTATGGGTTCCATAATGTCACTTTTAGGTGATCATCTGGAAGTGGGGTCACATTGTCCATGGTGTTCTAGGAACTTCCTCTAATATCTATGGTCTTTACCAAAGAGATTGGATGAATTCCTAGAGTGTCACAGACCCATCATGGCATCAGTGCCACTCCCCACCCTCAGGCTCTGTCACCCAACTCTCCTGGCAATTGCCGGCACATAGCTGGCAACTCCAGATGGAAAACAGGTACACACATTCCTATTACATGCTTTTAGTTACAAAATGTATACATTACTCACAGATTGAAAGCTGTTTGGGAAAGCTCATACCCCCCAAAATCACGATGGTCTCTAAGGTACCACTGAACTGGAATCTAGCTATTCTACTGCAGACCAGCACAGTCTACCCTCTGAAAATATATCATTTAGCCTCTATTATCAGGACAGGGCATATTTCTCCTTGCCAGTTAACAACTCTAGGTGTTCCACCACAGATATTACAAAACAGGACTGTAGTAAGTACTCCCACATAATCTTTCCTGTAGTATCTTTCTTTTCTATGTGGAGGAATCCTCTGTAGAATCATAGAGTTGGAAGGGACCACCAGGGTCATCTAGTCCAACACACTGCACAATGCAGGGAACTCACAACTACCTCCCCCCTACACCCCCAGTGACACCCACTCCATGTCCAGAAGATGGCCAAGATGCCCTCCCTCTCATCATCTGCCTAAGATAATAGAATCAGCATTGCTGACAGATGGCCATCCAACCTCTTCTTAAAAACCTCCAGAGAAGGAAAGCTTACCACCTCCCGAGGAAGCCTGTGCCACTGAGGAACCACTCTAACGGTTATAAAATTCTTCCTAATGCCTAGATGGAAACTCTTTTGATTTAATTTCAACCCATTGGTTCTGGTCCGACCTTCTGGGGCAACAGAAAACAACTCAGCACCCTCCTCTATATGACAGCCCTTCAAGTACTTGAAGATGGTTATCATATCCCCTCTCAGCCTTCTCCTCTTCAGGCTAAACATACCCAGCTCCTTCAACCTTTCCTCATAGGACTTGGTCTCCAGACCCCTTACCATCTTTGTTGCCCTCCTCTGGACACATTCCAGCCCTCTGAAAATGTTGCTTTCCTATCTGGTGTTGCTTCTACTCATCCAGATACTCTACATTTCTTTGTGGGGGAAAGTTCAACATGGAAAAGATTCTGAAAGGGTCAACTTCAGGTTAGCAGTATCTCACAACCATACCTATTGTCACCAAGATAACAGTTTCTCCATTGTACGGCAGGTTTGGCCGGAAGACTATGCTCCTGGTATCATTTGTGTGCACTCTGGTATTTGGGCTGGTAAGTTCTGCCTCAGTTACGTACAGCATGCTGGCCGTCACACGAACCCTTACTGGGATAGCTATCTGTGGGCTCTCTCTCATCGTTGCACCTCTGGGTAAGTACAGCAGATTCTAAAGATCTGAGAGGCTGCAGCACAAAGGCCCCAAGGCAGAATCCTTTGTAGAAAGTACAGCACCAAGTCCCTGATTTCACCAAGGAAGTTGCTGGAATCTGATATCTAGCAAAGATTTCAACATCCTAAGAAACTCTACCTTTTTTTGCTTAAAAAAGAGACCAAAATTTCTAGTCCTTATGGTTGCTGAAAAAAAGTCTTGAAATGTATGAGGGCTGCTCAGGACTTCCAGAAGCCAGTAAGAGCTCTGAATGCTGTAGAAAGTGCTTAGATAAAAGTTTGTAAATAATGCAAATGTCATTAGACTACCAGGGGGCCCAGGGTTCAAGTTCTCACAGAGGCAGTGATGTATGTGGATTCTTGCTCACTGTTTATATTCCAGGCATGGAATGGGTAGACATACAGCATCGTTCTTGGTCTGGGATCATGACCAGTCTCTTCTGGAGTTTCGGAAACATGTTTCTTGCTCTGATTGCTTACCTGGTGCGGGACTGGCGCTGGCTGCTCCTCGCGGTCACTCTGCCTTGTGTACTGGGCATTATCTCCATGTGGTGAGTGGATGTGAACACACTATACATTTGTATGTGCATGTATTACTGAGGGAATCTTTGCATTACCAAGAGGCTGAGGCATATGTGAGTAAAAAAGTCAGCACATGCTGATTTCTGCCTGTATCAGCCTATAAAGCGCTGGAGAATTCATGGCGTATGCAGTGATTAGGATGCACTAAGAGAACCTGGTAGCATACACGGGATTTCCCATGGTTTGCTTAGGAGTCTTTGACGGCTAGGGTTGCCAGGTCCCTTTTCACCAGCAGCAGGAGGTTTTTGGGGATGAGCCTGAGGAGGGCGGGATTTGGGGAGGAAAAGGGCTTCAGTGCCATAGAGTCCAATTGCCAAAGCAGCCATTTTCTCCAGGTGAACTGATCTCTATCGGCTGGAGATCAGTTGTAATAGCAGGAGATCTCCAGCTAGTACCTGGAGGTTGGCAACCCTATTGAAGTTACATGATTGCCACTATCCCTGTGTTGCTCCATTTATGAAGGAATAGATGGCACACTAACACTCATGATTTCCAGGATGGGCAAAGATCTATTAGCCAACAGAGTCTGTGCAGAGGCAGCCAAGGAAGAAACCTCACCTTAAGTAACCTCTCCTGCTGCTTGCAGCTTGCTTCCTGGAGAAGACAGGGGACCCAGTACACATTAAAAGAAAGGTGTTAATCTGTATCCAGCCCATTTGAAATAAAAAGAAATTAGAAATACAACAGCTTGGACTAAATGTGATCAGGGTCTTGAATAAATGATACACACCAATGGTTCACGAAACTGTTCTTTTGCCAAAGAGCGTAAATGTCAGGTTAAACTAGAACCTGAAGTGGGAAGGAAGAAAATATAGTTACTTAACTGCAGTGAAAAGGCTACAAGAAATGTGTTGTTGCTGGAACTTGGAAATCCACATCTGCTTTCTGTGTAGGGTTGCCAGATCCCTCTTCGCCACCGGTGGGAGGTTTTTGGGGCGGAGCCTGAAGAGGGCGGGGTTTGGGGAGGGGAGGAATTTCAAGGCCATAGAGTCCAATTGCCAAAGCGGCCATTTTCTCCAGGTGAACTGATTTCTATTGGCTGGAGATCAGTTGTAATAGCAGAAGATATCAAGCTAATCCCTGGAGGTTGGCAACCCTATTTCTGTGAAATATAAATTTTTAACTCTGTTCTGCCTTTTTAACAAGCACAAGGTTGAGAATGTTTTAGAGGTTTGAGATTTGACTAACTTTCTCCTGACAATTTGGAGGCTAAGATTCTGAACCCAGATTTTCTCATCAAAACGTCAGGCAAAAACACATGTCTGAATGTAATGAATAATTTGGCCGCCTCATATAGGAGTCTTTGTCAGCGAGCCTTTTAGGCTCAAAGTTTTTTCACATGCTGTGGCAAAGCACAAACACATCTACCTGCATTATAGGACACTTCCCTCAAGGCCTTATGTCCTTTAGATGCAACTGATTGCCTGATGTACATGAATTGATAGACCTACCATTTTATTAAAATGTGGGCAGGTGACTGCATGGTTTTTCAGATTAAGCCGGAGAACATGGGCAATATATAGGGTTTCAAGGTCCCTCTTCACCACTGATGAGAGATTTTTGGGGCAGGCCCTGAGGAGGGTGGGATTTGGGGAGGGGAGGGGCTCCAATGCCATAGAGTCCAATTGGCAAAGTGGCCATTTTCTCCAGGTGAACTTTCTGTCAGCTGAAGATCAATTGAAATAGCAGGAGATCTCCTGCTACTACCTGGAGGTTGGCAACCCTATCAATATAGGAGAACTCCAAATTCTTTTTTCCCTTTAACAGGTGGCTTTCAGAATCTGCCCGGTGGTTGCTGGCCAAAGGCAAGCTAAAGCAAGCTCACAAAAATCTGCAGCAGTGTGCCAAGATGAATGGACAAAAAGACTTTGGTGCCAAAATAAATCTGGAGGTGAGACAAGGCATCAGAACAATGAAATAAGAAGAACAATGAAATAGGCCTGTTCTGAATAACGTTTAACTCCTGCTGGCAGGAGATTGCTGGCTGGAGATTGAGCACTGAAAGGTAGGGTTGCCAGGTCCCTCTTTGCCACTGGCGGGAGGTTTTTGGGGTGGAGCCTGAGGAAGCGGGGTTTGGGGACTCCACCACCCTCCGAGGCAGCACATTCCACCGTCGAACAGCCCTCACGGTCAGAAAATTCTTCCTAATGTTTAGGTGGAATCGCTTTTCTATTAGTTTAAATCCATTACTCCGTGTCCTAGTCTCTGGAGCAACAGAGAACAAGCTGGTTCCCTCATCAACATGACATCCCTTCAGATATTTAAACATGGCTATCATGTCTCCCCTCAACCTTCTCTTCTCCAAACTAAAAAAACCCAACTCCCTAAGTCTCTCCTCATAGGGCATGGATTCCAGACCTTTGACCATTCTGGTCGCCCTCCTCTGGCCACACTCCAACTTGTCAACACCCTTCTTAAATTGTGGAGCCCAAAACTGGACACAGTTTAAAACCATCAGAGGTCACCTTGCTCTCCCTGGGTGTTTCTGTGCATTTTGCCTAGATTTTCTGGATGCTGGCTAAACACAAATCCAGAAAACGTGGGCAAAACGCACAGAAACACCCAGGGAGAGCGAGATGAGCTCTGACAGTTGGGAAATGCACGCATAGTCAAAGCAAAGCCCCAAAGTAGTTGGCGAGATGACCGCAAGGAAACAGCCATGCATAAATGGCCTTGGAGAGGTTTGATGTCAACAGACATCCATGAAATAACGCTATTGTAGTGTGTTTTTTTTTAATTAAGTCAGGAATTTTTAGTGCATCACCAACAGGCAATTTGGAGGAAGGGAGGGGAGGGGGGAGTGTGGATGCAGGGGGCAGGGTCTTGTCAAACAACAATGACAGGCATTTGTGGGAAGGGGGGTGGAGTGTCAGCATGACATTGTGGTGATGCTCAGAAATGGGCAGGACAAAGTAACCATGGATTTACCACACTAAAAATCAAGCAAGTGGAAATTGACTAAAAAACCCACAAACGTCTAGTGTAAAAAGCATATACAGAAAAAAGTGGGGAATCCCTCCACTTTCCCTGAACTTGCAGCAAAAGCAGGCAGAATGAGTCTGGCTACCCAAAGAAAGTTCAAAGATTTAAAGGGTTGGATTCGCAGAAAATACTGTGTGTGGAAACAGTCCCTGTGACCAAAACCAGCGCTGCATATGTATGGAGAAGATTGAGGGATGCATGCAAAGAAAGCATACAAAATCTGAATAGTGTCCTTTGTTTGAATTGTATATTCTGACTGCAGAATGTGGGTTTACTGATCAGCTTTTCCGTTTTTATGTTGCAATATCAAATTTCTGTGGCAAGATGGCATTCACTATTTATTGACATGGGCTTTGCTAGGCAAGAGACGTGCAGCATTTAAACCCAGCATCTCTTCCTCAGATCCTGAGCAAAACAGCAGCTGCAGCAGCAGCAGTGGAGAGGTCAGGTGGAGACTCCTCCTACATTAGCCTGTTCCGAACACTGATGCTGAGAAGGATCTCCGTGTGCTTGGGGGTCTTGTGGTGAGGGACATTTTTCCCCACTCAGGGATTTTCTGTATGTTGTGGGCCCGAGTCTGTGTTCCCTTTGCACATCCCTTTATCTCTCCCCCATTCAGGTTTGGGGTGGCCTTTTCCTACTACGGCATGAGCATGAACATCACAGGCTTTGGCTTGGGAATGTACATGACCCAGTTTGTCTTTGGGGTCATTGAGATTCCCACTAAGCTCACTGTGCTTGTCCTGGTGAACCGAGTGGGCCGAAAGCAGTGCCAAGCTTGGGCACTTATACTAACTGGGCTGTGCATAGGAGCCAACACGGTCATCCCGACATGTAAGTAGGGCTCCGTTTAAAATTATGTTATTTTGTTTCTGTTTAAAATATTTATAAGCTTGCCTGTCTCACAGAAATCTGTGACCCAAGATGAGTAATGAAATAGAGTTATAACCATGAAAATACGATCAAGAGCTGAGCCGCAAGCCAACCACAGAATTCATAAACAGTGTCTTCTAAAAATGTGTACTGTTAACCTTCTATGAGGCGTCAGATGCCCTTCTAAAGTTCATCCCTAGAGCTTCTCCTAAAAAAGGCCTCTCTCTTGTAGTTAGGGTGCCATCTGCCTGGAGAAAAATGCCCTTGAATAAAGCCTTAATGGGATGTTATTTACCAGGTGACATTATGCCTCCATGCTATTTTTTTGTTTGGCCGTCAAGTCACAGCTGACTTATGGTAACCCTGTAAAGGTTCAAGGCAAGTATAGTTCGGAGGTGGTTTCCCATTGCCTGCCTCCGTGTCATGACCCTGGTATTCCTTGGAGGTCTGCCATCTAAATACTAGCCAGGGTCAGGGCTGAGAATGTGTGACTGGCCCAAGGTCACCCCGCAAGCTTCCATGGCGCAAGTGGGGATTTGAACCTGGGCTTCCCAGGTCCTAGTCCGACACCTTAACCACTATACCATGCTGGTTCTCCATGCTATGAAAAGCTTCAACTGCCCATTTCTGCCCATTAAGCCTCTGTTAAAGGGACAGGAATATTTTCTCCAGGCTTGTTGGCAACCCTAGCTGTATTCAGGAAAGCTGCTTCATACTGGGCAAATCCATTGAAAATGGCTGCAACTGAGTTGCATCTGACTACATTCTGTTGTAAGAGGTGACAAAGAGAAACATCTGATGTGATAACAGGCACTGTTTTTTAATTGTGTAATCTGCTGTGAGACCTAGAGAGAAGGGGGGAATATAAAGGAAGTAAGCACTGCATGTTCAAACATCGACTATAAGGTGCCAATACTGAAATCAAATATCAGTTAATGTCCACCACAGATCCCAAATATTTAGTGAACTTTCTGCAAATATAAATTTAACATCAGATTGTACAGAAGAGAATTTTGGGAGCATATTCACTTCAGCTAGTCAAATTACTCAGATTAGTAATCGTTATTTTAAATAAGAATTACAATGAATGCAACTATAACAAAATATTAAAGTGATGTGTCAGTAATTATTCAAATTCAGTTATCACCAAGCCTGAACACAGGCAACTATTCAGACTGATGGCCATTTTTAGCTGCCACCTATATTATATTTCTTTTTTCCAGCACTGGGGATTTTACGCTCTGTGGTAGCCATCACAGGCAAAGGGTTCTCTGAAGCAGCTTTCACTATGGTCTTCCTGTACACACCAGAACTGTATCCCACTCTTCTCAGGTAAGAAGAGAAAGACCTTTGTATTCATAAGTAACTCAGCTGATTTGTCCCAGTATCCTCTAGATTCTAGTCTCTGTGCAAACCAGGTTAATAAACACCTCAGTGTCTCCTGTCAATTAATTCCTATTGAGGAATCCTCTATATCCAATAAGCGGTGCTAATATTCTTTTGTTCAAGTCCTGACTCCCAATGGGCACTGCTACAGGCCAACCTGTAATGATATACAATCACAGCAATCTGACTGCACACCCACAAGAATTAGGTTTGCCAACCTCCAGGTACTAAGCAAAATTACAGCACAGATACCAAAGGCAGCCAAAAGGGCGCATGGAAGAGAAAGATTGTGATTGTATAAGCTTTAAGAGATTTGAAGGAGCAACAGTTTGAGGCCACTGGCTGACGAAGCTGTCTTCGGACAGCGAAAGCGTTTAAATCATCCGGCAAACGCTCCAGCAGAGGCGTGCCTCCCCCATTTCCAGGCTCCATTATTGCTTTCTGTTAAAAGAAGAAAGTTTTCAACAAGTCATTGTACTTTGTAAATAATACGTCTTCTTCTGGTAGCTTTCAGCTACACATTGTCATTGTGTTAAGTGTTTGTATATGCTCATGTCATTTTTGGCACTTTGCACTTGTAAATAATAGATCACATTTTGCATAATATTTATGAGCTTGATACCTTTGTTCTCCCACAACCTTCAGGTACTAGCTGGAGAGCTCCTGGAGAAAATGGCTGCTTTGGCAATTGGACTCTATGGCATTGAAGTTCCTTCCCTCCCCAAACCCCTCCCTCCTCAGGCTCCACCCCAAAAACCTCCCATTGGTGGTGAAGAGGGACCTGGCAACCCTAACAAGAATAGATATCTCAAAGAATGGGATTTCCTACAACACATTCATCTTATTCCTTGAAGCCACCTTTGAATGCGTCTTTGCTTTTCTTCTAGGCAGAAGGGGCTGGGATATTGTTCCTTCTTAGCACGTCTGGGAGCGTCTGTGGCTCCTCTCATCTTCCTGCTGGACACCGTGTGGAAGCTTCTGCCCCAAGTGACATACTGTGTCATGGCGGTGCTGTGTGGCTCAGCAGCCTTCCTCCTTCCTGAGACCTTAAACGTCCGACTGCCAGAGACCATAGAAGACACTGAAGAGAAATGGTGAGCACAGATGAAATTAAGCTGTTTATAGTATTGGCAGCATGAACAAAGAAATCCTGACAATTGTCAGCCAGTAGGGGATGGTGTGAGACAGGAAGGGGAAGGCTTTATGCTTATGGAAGCTACTTAATTTTTTCCCAGGAGCCTTAAGAGCTACCAGTCACAAAATGGAAGCTTGGTGGGTAGAGCCAGTCACAACGTGCTGGCTTCTACAAAATTTACAGCATTTCAGAGTAGTTCTGCAAGGTTCAGTTAAGGAAACCTTATCCAAATTACTCTACTGATTCGGAAATAAAATACGAATACAATTTTATTGGAATATGAACCTGTTGCACATTTTTTGGTGGCAGCAAAGATGTAACCCAACAAGCTCGCAAACGTTAGTGCTGTGGTCACAGCTTTGTGTTGTCCTTGACACAGCCTTGTACTTCTCCAGTCTTGGGTCTGAACTTTCTAACCTCACGAGGTTGATTCTGCAGTTTGGAGGCAGATCTACCCACTACTGCCACAGTGTCTAATTCACAGACACCATTATCTACTACGTTTCACCTTCCGCAGACCCAACCAGTGCTCTTGGTTAATCTCCATGATCTTGAGTACTTATTATTTTTGTTGCTGCTGCATACTTCCAATGCTGCCTGCACACCCCTAACATACATACAATGGAGCAGCCAAAGAAGATGGTTTCAGAGAGTAGCCATTTTGATCTGCAGTAGAACAGCTAGATTTGAGTCCCGCAGCACTTTAGGGACAGGATGAAGACAGACATTGTGGCATAAGTGCTTTGAACACCCATTCGTACCGTTCTGACACATGAACACATGAAGCTGCTTATACTGAATCAGACCCTTGGCCCATCAAAGTCAGTATTGTCTACTCTGACCGGCAGCGGCTGTCCAGGGCCTCAGGCAGAGGTCTTTCCCATCACCTACTTGCCTAGTCCTTTTAACTGGAGATGCTGGGGATTGAACCTGGGACTTTCTGCATGCCAAGCAGATGCTGTACCACTAAGCCACAGCCCCGCCCCATTTATTACCAGGGCAGAGAATGTGTCTCTATTTCCAAACCATTTAGAATGTCTGTCTTTGCCCTTCCTTAGTTGTGGCAATGGGGCATAATTTCAAGTACCTTTACCTGGACTGAAGACCGTGTTATAAACTATATTAAAAAGAACAGACTAACTGCACATTCTTTGGTTCACTGGTCCCCTTGACAACTGGCCCCTTAAACCCTCTTAGAAATTAGAGCTCTGTCTTTTCAGAGCAGCAACAATCAGTTGAAATTAAGGTGGTGTAGTGGTTAAGAGTGGCGGACTCTAATCTGGAAAACTGGGTTCGATCCCCTACTCCAGTAGTATCTTAGGGAACAAAGATGTTTGGTGTGTGAGCATTCAAGAGTCAGAGGTCCCTTCATCAGACCTGTGGCGAAGGGAGCTTTGACTCTTAAAAACTCATACCCCCTAAAATCTTGTTGGTCTCTAAGGGGCTACTGTACTGGAATCTAGCTGTTTTACAGCAGGCATCAGATATAAGTAGGAATAGAGATCCCCTAGTCCTTACATTCCAGTCAAAAGGTGGGAGAGGTGTTGCAAAAAAAAAAAAAAAAAAAAAAAAAAGGAGTCAGGCTGAAAAGGACTAAAAGAAACAGCCCCAAGGGATTCTCTGACTCCCCTGTCAGGTGACTTATGCGGAGAGAAAAAAATGGTGGAAATCCACCCTTGTTTAATTTTTAGTAAACCTCCTTAGCAGGAAGGGTCCACATTATCAGCAAACAGCACCAGCCTTTTCCTCTGCTCTTTAATTGCAGCTCGAAAGGGAAGAAACAGCTGCCTGGAGATGTATTCGAAGTCATGCCTCTGCATTCATTACAGAAATGATCTACCAAGAGTTTCATGCTGCTAGCAATGGGACAGCGGGGGCTGTAGAAGAGATGATCGAGGACCATGCCGAGTGCAGGCTCAGGTTTTTTAAAAATAGCAATAAACTGCTGCAACCTCATGTCGTGTCATTCCTCAGCAATGGAGTGAGAAGTAAGTGAAGATTATGGATCTCAGGATATAGTGCTTTGTCATATAAACTATTAATGGTTCAACAGGAGTGCCAGAAATTACAAGCAATGCTCTGTAGGGTATTCCCTAACAGATGGTTGGCGTGTTCATTCACACAATTAAAAAGTATAGCATATAATTTATTGTACAGTGCATGGCACTTGGGATTCTAGATGCAGCAAGCAAAACCTCTGTAACATTTCCTTCCTTTTACATTTTTACACATCACATTTGAAAGTACAACAAAAGGTTAGATTTGTCCCATGCAATATAAACATTATTATATTCACTCCCCCATTCACACACTTTATCATCACAACAACCTAGTTAAATTCTGGAACAATTTGTGGAACCAAATTGTGGACCAAATTGTGGAACAATTTAACAGCATAGTTAAATTGTGGAACTCCCTGCCCCAGGATGTGGTGATGGCTGCCAGCTTCGAAGGCTTTAAGAGGGGAGTGGACATGTTCATGGAGGAGAGGGTTATTCATGGCTACTAGTTAAAATGGATACTAGTCATGATGCATACCTATTCTCTCCAGGATCAGAGGAGCATGCCTATTATATTAGGTGCTGTGTAACACAAAGAAACCAAATGAATCTATGCAATACAGTTGAGCAAAATGAAAGTTACAGAATGGAAAAACACAAAACAGCAAATAAAACACAAAAACCTTTCCCTAGAGAACCTGCCTGCCTACAAGGGGGAATGAAGCTGTAAAAGAAAAGGAGACATGGGAGCCTGAAAATGGGAGAAGGGGGGTCCTCAGCAGTGAAGATGCTGCTTTGGGAACTGAAACTGACCAGGCAGGGGAGGGAGGCACAGCGGCAGGTCTGTAGACAGGAGAGTTGAGAACAAAAAGATCAGGGGACAGTAGCAAGGTTGGGGTAACAGGTAAGTCCAAATCCGGCTATGAACGTTGGGGCTGAGGGGTAAGTTTTTATAATTTTTTGCCTGGGATGAGAAAGGGGTATTGGCATTGCAATGTGGGGGCAATAAAAATGCAATCTTTCCAAGATGAGCATGCCTGAAAAGAAATCCTTTATCTAGATGGTGGAAGTAGGGTTGCCAACCTCCAGATACTAGCTGGAGATCTCCTGCTATCACAACTGATCTCCGGCCAATAGAGATCAGCTCACCTGGAGAAAATGACTGCTTTGGCAATTGGACTCTAGGGCATTGAATTCCCTCCCCTCACCAAACCCGGCTCTCCTCGGATTCTACCCCAAAAATCTCCAGGTATTTCCCAACCTGGAGCTGTCAACCCTAGGTGGAAGGGAGTTTTCTCCTTCTGCATGGAGATAGGCTAAAAATTTCCCTGGAGAGATTTGGAAGTTAGATATGACAAGGTACTTGCCATGATTGGGGAAGGACAGGAATCTTCTTGTCTGGTCATTTAGATACTGAAAATTGCTGGAATTGGCCCTTTGCTTATTGTTTTGGTAATCTAGGTCATTAGTTAGGATCAAATTATCTGAGAGGAGGCTCCAAGGTCCTTGGGGGAAAACGGCCCTTGAATGAATCCCTCTTAGGGTAGGTTTTTGCATAATTGCTAGAGGAGCTGCCCTATATTCCCTTTCTTCCTTTGACATGATTTACTGCCGTTGTTATCACTTTAATTCAGGCCCCTTCTATCAATTCTAGGCCCACACTCAGATGTACATGTGTACAAAAGGGGAAACAAGCTGTAACAAAATGAGGGTCCCAAAGACTGAGGGTCTTGGGGCATCAAGCATCCAGGGAGCCACCATGGTGTAGTGGTTAAGAGCAGTGGTTTGGAGCTGTGGACTCTGATTTGGAGAACCGGGTTTGATTCCCCACTTCTCCACATGAGTGGCGGACGCTAATCTGGTGAACTGGATTTGTTTCCCCACTCCTACACAAGAAGCCAGCTGGGTGACCTTGGGCTAGTCACAGCTCTCTTAGAGTTCTCTGAACCACACCTACCTCACAGGGTGTCTGTTGTGGGGAGGGGAAGGGAAGGTGCTTGTAAGCTGGTTTGATTCTTCCTTAAGTGGTGGAGAAAGTCAGCATATAAAAACCAACTCTTCTCCTTCTTCTTCTCCTCTTTACAACTGAGCAGGGATTTGAATATAGATGCAAAGAAGTTGTGGGTGGTGCAGCGCAGAAACAGGTCTGTTACATCAGGACCAGTCTAGATGTGATAGCAGCATTTCCGTATGTTTCATATGTTGGCCCATTCTCATAGAAAGTAGAGGGGAAGAGCCAATTCTAAAAGCAAATGAGAAGGGCAACAAGCACCCACTAATTGTTTACCTCCCCACAGCCTCTCTCACTCAGCCCTTTTCTCTAGGGTTGCTAGCTCTATATTGGGAAATTCCTGGAGATTTGGTGGTGGAATCCGGAGAGGGTGGGGTTTGGGGTGGGACCTCAGCCAGGTATAATGCCATAGAGTCCATCCTCCAAAGCAGTTATTTTCTTCCCGGGGAATTGAGCTCTGTAGGCTGGAGATCAGTGGTAATTCCAGGAAATCTCCAGGCCCCAACCTACAAAGTTATTATTTAAAGTTGTTTGTAGTACAAGGACCATACTTAAATCTTGTAGACGCATTGGGAGCAATCCTAAACAGGTCTACTTAGAAGTAGGGTTGCCAAGTCCCTCTTCACCACTGGCGGGAGGTTTTTGGGGCGGAGCCTGAGGAGGGCAGGGTTTTGGGAAGGGAGGGACTTCAATGTCATAGAGTCCAATTGCCAAAGCGGCCATTTTCTCCAGGTGAACTGATCTCTATCAGCTGAAGATCAGTTGTAATAGCAGGAGATCTCCAGCTAGTACCTGGAGGTTGGCAACCCTAATTTAGAAGTAAATCCCATTTTGTCCAATGGGGCTTAATCCCAAGAGCATGTTTTTAGGATTGCAGCATTTATCATTGGAACTATTACTCTCTTACAAGCAATCCCTAAATAGATGGCTGAGGCTAGCTGTTTGGCTTCTTATTATTGCCAATTAGAGTAGCCACACTCATTTATAAAAAGGGTTGTGACTCAGCTACTGTGGTGATTGAACAATAGCTGGTAATTTCAAAGGGGTGAGGATTAAGAGGCAAGGCTGGCTAACCTGCTCTGCCATCCGATTAACATTTTAAGTGCTGGATAAAGCTACCTTGCAATTTATTTGATTAAACTATTCAGTGATGGGCAGGCTACTCAGTAATTTGATTAGATCTCTGCTCTGACTATATTAGTATGACCAAACATCTGCAATATGATCTTAGTTGCAAGTTCTATGTTGTTTTGAAAAATATGCTACCCTTTGTGATAGCCAAACTTGCTGTCACTACACAAAACATGAAATAGCCATGAAAAGGAGAATATGATGCAGCGTCTCCAAGACATATATGATTTAATTGCTTCTTTCACTGAACTGAGTTGTGAACTTCTTTTTATTATGCTAGTGGAATAAGCATTGGTTAAACATACCAATAAACTCAGAATGTGCCCTCTGTCTTTGGTATTCTCTCCTCCAAAAGAAAATGCTCTTGCAAGAGGCACCTTGGACTTCTCCACTCAGGGTCACCATGGGGGAGGGAATCAATATTTTAGAACTTCATTAAATTTGTAACAGGCATTATCCACTCTACTTATACAGGGGCCTTTATTCTTCTGCAAGCCCTCATTACAAAATAATACTATTAGCTGAGCTATATATCGTCGGACGAAAATTAATGTGATTGCAAATATTACTTAAGGATCTTCTAGCTATCCTTCAGCTCCATGTCCTTTCCTTTAAATTAAACCAAGACTGAGTGCCAACACAGCTTAGTTCAACTGAATGCCAACAAAACTTATTGTTTTTCTGATGTGAGATAGATGATGGTGCATCACAGGACATTATCTCCACTTTCATTAAACATTAGGACATTAGGAGAGAGTAACTCACTGAGTAACTTTCGAAGATAGGGAGACAGAAAAGATGCAAGAGGACAGTTGTTTTGAGCCTAGGGATGAGCATGTGGATATTTCTGGACTGAATATATACCTGAAAAATACTTTATTGGTATTTTGGGGTATATTTGGGTACCTAGGTTGACATTCAGGATTTTTGAGAAAGCCAGTATCAGGGTCCCAATATTTCTGGAAATAGGAATATCTGAGGCTGGCATTTCAAGCTCCCAGGCCTTTATGACACTGTTTAACTGGTTTCCCAAGCATAGGAAGGAGGCAGCTGTCCCAGGCAATGGGTTTGCATGTTACGAGGAGCCCTAGAGCTATCTGCCCAGTCACAATGATTCTCTCATAACTCGGGTTGCCAACCTCCATGTGGTGGCTGGAGATCTCCTGGGATTACAACTGATCTCCCAGCGACAGAGATCAGTTCACCTGGAGAAAATGGCCACTTTAGAAGGTGGCCTCTATGGCATTATACACCATTGAAATCCCTCCCCTCCTCAAACCCCACCCTCCTTGGATTATCCCCCTCCCCCCAAAAAAAACAACTCCAGGTATTTCCCAACCCGGAGCTGGAAACGCATAACCCATAGCTTTCTGAGCATGGGCAAAAAGGATAAAAAGCAGACCTGACTGCAACTTGACTCCATTTCAGGGAGATATTTTTTGGAGTTTTAGTGTCCCCCTGGCTGCTCTGATCTGTCTGTGCCTAGGATTTATTCTACTGCCTGCCTGGGAAGACCTTTGTTGTTCTTTGTCAGGAAGTGCCAGGATGGGTTTGCCCTTTGTTTTAAAATATTATTTCAAGTTTTTCCTGTGCTTTTAATTTTTTTCCAGGGATAATTGTAGTGAGGGCTGACCCTGCTTAGCTTCTGAGATCTGATGAGATCAGGCTAGCCTGGGCCATCCAGGTCTGGGCGTAGACTCTGTATTATACACTTTATTATAGCCTGGGCTGTAATTAACAAGCAATTCTGTTATTTGTAAGGCTGATTAATAACTGCTTTCCATGGGAATTTTACTAAGAGTGCACAGCAGAGGGCAGCAAAAATCTACCTTTGAATTAAACACATTTTCTAAACCAAAGTATACATTATTGTAGAGGGGTGGTGGTGGTGTCTCCCTTTTTTCCAGTGATATCATTGTGTGTGTGTGTGTGTGTGTGTGTGTGTGTGTTTAAGCTTGATGTGATCTGAACTTTTTGGTTAACCCTAAAAAACCTCATTTCAATGGGCTAAGACCAAGGTAATACTGTGTAGGATTGCCCTGTTAGAAACTGAGTCCCATCTGTGGAGTCTTAATGCTATTAAGCAAGAAAAGCATGATGTGGGAAGTACTAGGAAGGATAATGGTTCAGTGGTCACACCAGCCTCTTAATCCTCTCATACAAGGAGATTTTCCTAGTGCAATATCCATTAACTGATTATCCACTCACTTCAGAACATTAGAGCACATTTTATTAAAAGAGAGAGAGAAAGAGAAAGAGAAAGAGAGAGAGAGAGAGAGAGAGAGAGAGAGAGAGAGAGAGAGAGAGAGAGAGAGAGAGAGAGAGAGAGAGAGAGAGAGAGAGAGAGAGAGAGAGAGAGAGAGAGGATACTGTTAATGTTCAGACTCAAGCCTTTAAATACATGCAGCGCCTTTCTCCAGCTGATGCCAAGGATTTGTTGGCTCTTGTTTCCGTGTACTTCCATTTGTACCTCTTTCTCTCCCACCCCTCCACATGCTACCCAGATCTACAGCTCTTTTCCTGGCTCAGTGATAAGGGCGATTGAATTGGTTTTTGTTGTCCTTGTGGCTTGTCAGTTTGAATTATTGTTCCATGGCTGTAAGCCAATCAAGTGATTTTGGAGCTCCTTCCTCTCACTTACCAATGTAATTCTTAGGGCATTTCCAGACACTGATGCAGTCCACTCAGTGCTCATGAGCCATTAAGGGGAACTGGGCTTGTCCAAAGATAGGGTTGCCAACTCTGGAAGAAGAAGAAGAGGAGGAGGAGGAGGAGGAGATGGTTTTTATATCCTGATTTTCTCAATCTTTAAGGAGTCTCAAACTGGCTTACAATCTCCTTCCTTTCATCTCCCCACCACAAAACCTTGTGGGTAGGTGGGGCTGAGAGAGTTCTGAGAGAACTGTGACTAGCCCAAGGTCATACAGCAGGCTACATCTCCAGATTAGAGTCCACCTCTCTTAACAACTACACCATGCTGGCTCAGAGGAAATGCTTCTGTCGCTCCCTAGTTCTCTAGTAACAAGTTTGCCTTTAAACAGACACCTGGTTACACTGCAGATAAATGGCTGTTCATAGCCTTTAGATGCTGCAGTAATAACAAACAGTAAATAACAATGAGGGCCATCAGCAAATTGCAAGCTCTGTAGTCTGGGTGCCAAGGACTGTCAGAGCCAACTCTTAAAAATAAATAAATACCCACATCCATTCTCTAATCATCTACTCAGATTTCCCCCCTTTAGATTAATGTAAAATGGATTTGATTTTGACTTTTAAAAATCTGACTAGTTTGTCTGATTGACATGGGGAATATGAAATGCTTTTGAATACCTGGAGATTTGGTTTCATGGAAGGTGTATTTATATGGAAGTATATGGACATTGTGTGGCATATAATGAATTCATAAACCTAGGGGTGATTATACATTTCCCTCCTTCTTTGTTTCACAAATACACTACTTCTTAACCTCACCTGTACTGCTTCTCTACCTGCATTTATTGTCTTCCTCCTTATAATTAATGCAGAAATCAAACAGAATATCAGAAGCTACAAATCACCTATAACAGATTTACCTTTATGAGAATGCATGCTTCGTCTGCCTTTATCAGTACGGCTGAGGCAGATGTCCTGCTTGTATCCCACTGCTGAACCATTGGCTCGCAACAAACATACTTTAAACTGCATCAAGAAAAAAATAAACAATTGACTACTAGCAAATAAAGCAGCAACAAATTATGAGCAAGATTAAGGCATTCAAAATGATTACAAGCCCAGGAAAATAAATCTGTCTCCAACTGGTATCTAAAAGCCATCAGTTCAGGCATCAGACAAACATCTTATGGGAAGGAGTTCCACAACTGAGGCACCACCACAGAAAAGGCCATGTCTATGGGAGTCATCCAACCTTCCTCCAAAAGTAGAGGCGCCTACAGACAGGCGTACAAGGATGATCCTAAAGATAGGGCAGGTGTGTATAGGAACAGGAGGCCTTTTTAAATATCCTGGTCCCAAACCATTTAAAGCTTTATAGATCTCAGCCAATACATTGTATCATGCTTAGAGACAAAGTGGTAGCCAGAGTGAAATCCTTAAAGGCGTGATATACTCACCCTTAATTGGTCCTCTCTCTTTTTTTGTATAGAGACTGATCTGTTTGTCCTATGTATACACAGGAGGGCATTATTGACAGATGATCATGCTGGAGGATGGGTATGATTGTTTCTTTACATCTTTTGTGAAGGACTATTAAAAGCAGGTTCCATGATGGAGCACTAACTATACTTGGCTGGAATTCAGCCCTGCAGATGAACTCATACATCAAAATTTAAGAGAAATCTATATAGGTTCCAGCCTCCCAAATAACACTGTGTCGATACCAACATTAGCCCTTTGCCCAGAACAGAACCTCAGACTTATGTTGAAATAAAGCCAATAAATCAGAACTGCTATTTAAACATTTATGCATGCAGATCACAGCCCAATATTATAATCTAAACATAATCTAAACATAAAGACACCGTACTCTAAGACAAAGTATGGGACTGCACATCCTAATTCTGATCAGATTTACTTAGAAATATGAACACGTGAAGCTGCCTTATACTGAATCAGAACATTGGTCCATCAAAGTCAGTATTGTCCACTCAAAAGGGTAACAACCCTCCAGGGTCTCAGGCAGAGGTCTTTCCCATCACCTACTGCCTGGGCCTTTTAACAGGAGATGCCAAGGATTGAACCTGGGACCTTCTGCATGCAAAGCAGAGGCTCTTCCACTGAGCCACAGCCCCTCAATGGGCTTGCTTTCAAGTGTAGTGTGCAAAAGGACTCCAAACTAAGGAATAAGTAAGTCCCACTGAACACAGAGGAAAACACTTGCAAGTAATTATCCATAGAACCTGGCTATTAGTCATCTTACAGTTACTTCTTATTGACATAGACCCCTGTATTAAAGTACAGTAAAAGCTTCACAGTTACTGGGCACAGGCACTGGGGCAAGATTATCATGTTAAATATAACGAGGGATATAAAATTAAAGTGTGGAATATCTCTATCTTACACTTTTTGAAAAATAGTCCTCTCTCTGAGCAAAACAACCACCTACTGTGTCTTGGTTAAAATTTGATCAGGCCCCCGGGGATCAGATACAATTACCTTGAGAGCTGGATCGTGGCCACCAATTGGATGTCTGGGCTCTGTGTAACCTGCTGGTGACCACTAATAGTGCTTCAGAGCCAAAGAGTTCAATAAACGCAAAGTCTTCCTAAATAGCTGCTGCAGGGTCTCAGTCCCCACCAGTTTCCCCTGGAAGGTACGAATGCTGCCTGCACCAGATTTGGCTGCAATAAGCCATTTGAAACCTCTGGAAAGCAGCACTGTGATGACAAAGTAATTAATGACATTACTTTTAATAGATCCTTCGAAAAGTGCTAAGTCAGTGACATCTGCGGCAGGGTGGTGATGATATCTTCAGAGAGATTATTTTTAACACAGTGATACCTCAAAAGGCAGCCTGAAGACAGGCTGAAAATGGGCACACCGGGAAGGAGCAGCTTACTGAGTTTCCTGAGCTCTCAGCCAAAAATGTCTCAATTCCCCCAATTTACTGGTGGGTATGTATAATTTGAAAGTGCAGAAGAAAATTGATGTGTGGGCCGTCTAGCTAATAATATTGTCAAAGAGTTTGCCGTCTGCTTCTGTGACAGTGGTCAAACGAGACAAAATACTGGAAGATCTGTGGATCAGATTCTCCCGGTGTTTTAAAAATGCTACCAGAAGCTCAAGTTGGAGGGGTTTTTACTCTTCCTTTCCAACATAGTTATGCCAATTGAAACCAACAGCCCCCCTGTGCTATTACGGTATTAGCTTTCAAAGGGGAAAGGATAGGGGGAAAAAGAGCCTATCTGTCTTTTTTTCCTTTTAGGGCTGACAAATGCTGTAGATTTCATTTAGTGAAACCACATGGGAGAGAAGAGAAACCCTGTCTCCCCCTCCCAATGCAGCCTCAATCTGAATCAGGGTCCTCTATGGCTCCCATTACAATTTTGAAAATATTGGGAGGTTCTGGTCAGGAATCTCCCAGTTCTCCTCTGTTTTGATCATCAGTACATCCCTATTTTTAACATAAGTGCCACCTGTTTAGAGTCCTGGATTTAGGGTTGCCAACCTCCAGGTACTAGCTGGCGATCTTCTGCTATTAAAACTGATCTCCAACTGATATAGATCAGTTCACCTGGAGAAAATGGCCACTTTGCCAGTTGGACTCTATGGCATTGAAGTCCCTGCCCTCCCCGAACCCAGCCCTCCTCAGGCTCCGCCCAAAAATCCTCCCACTGGTGGCAAAGAGGGACCTGGCAACCCTATCTGGGTTTGACAAAAGAACCTCAACAGTCATGAATGGTCCTCTGAATGAGCAGTTCACCTGCAGGATTAGGCTAGAAAACTGGACCTAATGTGTTTTGTGTAAGCAACAGTAGTGGGCAAATTTGAAACTGAGGACAGTGAGAGCTATGGGTTGGTGACAGCAGAAGCATAGATAGTGGTTACAGTTGGGAAAGTGCAGGGTAAAAATCAAATAAATAAGTGTCATCCAAGGATCCAAACCAACATCTGTTTTCAGTGCACAAGTTCACCCCTGGAACATATGCACCCACACATCTTCTGCATGTAGACCTACTTCTCTGGATTGGGAACTGTGGGTATAAATCAGCTGTGTATCTGAGCCTACATTAAAGTCCACATCCACATGCTGTCCTTCTGCACACTTTACTTTCTGTGGGATGCACATCCACATGCAAATGCCCATCTACACTGGCACAACTAGTCAGTGGTGGTGAAATATGAATAGATCAAAAAGGACCTCCGAGAGAATGCAAAATGTGTTTCCTTGCAGATACTGCAGGGAGTCCCCCATGAAATCAAAGATTATGGAGAAAGGTTTCCTGGGTTGGGTTTACAAGCAGATTTTATCCTGGCATCTCTTTGAGGAGAAATGAAACAACTCAAATGGTGCTGCAGTATACTGACTCAGATCATTGGTCTATCGGTCAGTATTGTCTGCCCAGACTGGCAGCAGGTCTCCAAGGTCTCTGGCTGAGGTCTTTCACATCACCTCCTACCAGATCTTTTTAACTTGAGATGCCAGGGATTGAACCTGGGACCTTTCTGCATTCAGATCACAGGCTCTACCACAGAACCAAGGCCCCCTCACATAAACAAATGCTTTAGATTCTTTAACTGGTAATGTCAGTCTGATTCCTGGACTTTCTACATGCTATGTGTTCTACCACTGACCAATGGTCCCTCTGAATTGTAGCCTCTTTTTCTGGATTTGTTTTTGTGCTTTTAACAGGGGATCTGTTGCAAAGAAATTAAACAGGAGAAGATATTTCCACCGCTTCATCTCCATGCTAGGAAAAGCTTTACTTCCTTAATTTTTGTGTGTATTTCAGGCTGCTGATAAAAGCACATGAGCTTGGTAAGGAAAAATAAAAAAGGTGGCAACACTAAATGCATTTGTGGCCTTTGTCATCTCCTCTCTATAGGATTAAAACAGCCAGCTTGGTGCCTAAAGCTTTCCAGGGTTCCTATGCAAATGTGTGTGTGTTTAATTTCACCCATTAGCAGCCCAGCCCCAGTGGTGTGATGCTGCCTTCTCTGAGAACTGGCTACGCAAAATTCATGAGTCAAAAGCTGGACAAATTGAATAGCCGAGAGTTCATTTCGACAGAGAGGATCTCATTATCTGGCTGGCTAGTCATCTCTTGAGATGGATAGATCATTGCTGGCAGCTGCGGCCCTCCAAATGAATCCATCTACATATTAGGAAGAAATGGAACCTTTTAAAAAAATTATCCATTTTTCCACATTTATGCGCTCTCAGTCAGTCATCAGAAGGATCATGAAGGGACTGGATGGAGGTCTAGGTTCATCATGCTGGGGAGATTGCCTTTAATGACACTGAACATGACATGATGTGCATAGTTCCTTAAACTCCTCAGACTCAAAGCAGGAGGGTGCTTACCGTATTTTTTGCTCCATAACACACTTTTTTCCTCCTCAAAAGTGAGGGGAAATGTCTGTGTGTGTTATGGAGCGAATGTGCGCACAGAGCCGGTTGGGCGCGCTGGAATGACGTGAGCCGGCTCTGTGCGCCCCGTTCCAACACGCCCAGACGGCTCTGTGCTCTGTGCGCCCCGGGATGCACAGAGCAGGCTGGGCACGCTGAAACAGCGAGCCGGCTTTCCCTGCCCCAATGGCCAGCTGTGTGTGTGGGGGGGCGTGTTATGGTCAGGTGCGTGCTATGGAGCGAAAAATATGGTAAGTGCCCGTCCTTTCACGGGCACCACTCCTTTGCTTAAGCAAGCGGCACAGACTCCAAGGGCAACAGGCCTGTTCCTGGCAGAGACAAGTATGAATGTGACAGGAGACTTGCATCAGGGGGAGGAATTTCCAAACAGTTTATTCTGTACTCCCTTCCTCATATGCAATTTCTCACTAAAGGTAATGTATTCTTCCATTTTATTTTGCTTTGAGAACTTTTAAAGGTTTGTTTAACCTTGCACCCTTGGAAATTTCCCTGTTAGAATTCAAAAACCACAAGAGAGGCAGTTGTTGCTTGCCGTTGCTTCAAATGGGCACTTAATAATTAACACCTAATAATTACAACATTTCTTTCGGCCCTCTAGGCATTTGGAGGTGCCTTGGTTTCTCCGAAGATATTATTTCATAGTCTCCTATAAGCCCAAGACATCTGTTTACTATAACATGGTGGAGTGGTTAAGAGCAGCGGACTCTAATCTAGAGAACCAAGTTTGATTCCCCACTCCTCCACATGAAGCCTGCTGGGTGATGTTGGGCTAGTCACAGTTCTCTCAGAACTCTCTCAGCCCCACCTACCTCACAAGGTGCCTGCTGTGGAGAGAGGAAGGGAAGACAATTGTAAGCCTCTTTGAGACTCCTTAAAGGTACAAAAAACCCAACTTTTCTTCTATTTAAAATATTTGATATAAACAGTTGATGTAAACTCTACCTACATATGTTTGATAACAGCATTGCTCACAGTTTCAGTAGCAAATAGAAAACTAGTTCTCAGGCAGATGGTTCTAGAGTATCCTTTTCCCTGGCATGCTAAATTTGCAAGGGCAGGGAATAGCTTACATAAGAAACTATTCAAACATGTGATCTCCCATCTTCTTTCTGAAGAAATACAATTCAAGAAGAGTTCTATAATCTCGGCTACTGTTTTGTGCAGACTAAGGCTGCTGTTTGTCTGCCCCTAGGGTTGCCACCTCCAAGTTGGGAAATACCTGGAGATTTTGGGGGTGGAGCCTGAGGAGGATGGGATTTGGTGAGGGGAGGGACCTCAGATGGGTATAATGCCATGGATTCCCACTTCCAAAGGGGCCATTTTCTCCAGGTGAATTGGTCTTTGTCATCTGGAGAACAGGTGTAATAGTGGGAGATTTCCAGCCACCACCTGGAGGTTGGCAACCCTAGCCCTTACCCCAGACATTAACCTGGTCTACATCTTTTACTGGTCTTTTTTTCAAGACCTGGTATTCCCTCCCCCCAAAGCCTCACAAAAGCCTTCAAATTCTTCTGTTAAATAAATGCACACGAGTTAAAACAAAAATTGACTCAGCCTTTAACTACAGTGGTGTAGTCATGGCACTATAATAATGCCTGCATTTATTATTATTACCCGTACATATAAGCAGGAATCAGAAAATTAAGAAGGAGGATTAAGGCCGGCAGCAAAGGCAGGTCCTAAAGCTGTAATAATTTCAGGATGAGTCAGAGAACTCAGCGGGCCCCGCGTCTCTGCCTGTAATTTTCATCTTATCACACAATATGATTAAAAAGGCCGAATTACCAAGTGAAACAAACGCAGGCGCAGAGAATAACTCTGAAAGCTGAAGCAAAACTTTAAATTTAGTAACTCGGTGACAGCTAATTTGCTGTTCCGCAGATCCAGACAAAAGTAGAAGTAGAAAAGAGGCACCAAGAAGGACAAGTCACCCCCTCGATGTCATTCCGTTTCAACTTCTGTGGATGTCTGGGAATGATTCATTTGGCCTGCTGATTTCAAGGTCTCCCGTGGATGACAGTAAGTGCTAGTGATCCCAAGGGCAAATTGCACACTGAAGAGAGATTCCACAAGTTGAGTCTAATAATTGGCTTCCTTCAACAGTGCTTGGCACCTTCGTACAGTGAGCCTGAAAAGCAGCAAAAATTAAACCACCTAGTGACACCCTGCTCTTTTAGTCTTTGTGGCTTTATACAGAAAATAATTTTTAAAAAAATTTTCATTTAAAAAAACGTTCAAGCTGTCTTATACAGAGAGGGTTGCCAACCTCCAGGTATCTCTTACCCTTCGTGGGAAGCGGTATGTAACCTACATCTTGTGAATATATAAGAAGAATAATGTCAATTGAAGGACTGATGAAGAATTAATATTTAAGAATTTGAAATGGCCGTATCCTCGTTTGGGAACTTTACTTCTTCTATACAAGATCATAAAGAAAAAAAGAAAAATTGCCTGATAACTACACTTGTACTCTATCAGAGACTTTTAAAGACATTTTCCTTGTTTTTGTTCACCTGTTTGGTGATTCTTATGTCATATTGTAGGTTTCACTTGTTGTTTGTTTGTCATTGTTATATATAGTTGTGATTAGATAGTAGCCTTTAGATAAAATTGTATGCACATGGTTACTTCTTTCGCTCCTGTACTGATTTCCTAATCTCCCTGATACTAGTACAGTGGTGTCTAATTTTCCTTCCAACCTCCAGGTAGTAGCTGGAGATCTCTTGCTATTACAACTGATCTCCAGCCGATAGAGATCAGTTCACCTGGAGAAAATGGCCACTTTGGCAATGAAGTCCCTCCCCTCCCCAAACTCCGCCCTCCTCAGGCTCCACCCCAAAAACCTCCCGCCGGTGGCGAAGAGGGGCCTGGCAACCCTATATACAGAGTCAGGCCATTCATTGTACTCTGACTGACACTTGGTTTTCGAGGTCTCTCTTTACTTTATTATTATGATGGTTACTGACCAGAAAATCGAGGTCTCTCAGGGCAACACCTGCAACTTGAGGTCCTGTAGCTGATGGTGCTGAGCATTGAACCCGAGATGTTCAGCATGCAAAAGATGGCTCTAGCCCCAGAACTATGGCTTCTCCCAAAAAAGCAACCTGCTTACCCTTGTTCTCAGTCTCACTTATTATTTATTTCACACCTACTGCTATTCTAGGTTTTATAACATTTTTTGGGTGAAGACCACAACAATAGGAAAGACTTAAAACAATTTTAACATATAGAGCAACAAAGACACCTATGGTCTTACATTTCAGTGCAACTCCCCCGCCCCCATTTTATTTTGAACAAATTGAACCCCCAAGTCTTCATTTGCATGTCATTTTTGTTTTGTTTCCTTGCACGTGTCCCCCCCATCCCAATTATACTTATGTATTTTAAGGCTATTTTTTGCATCATTGGCATATAAATGGTGTATAAATTGCATAAAGCAAATGAATTGAGAATGATGAACAATGGGCAAAATTAGGCTGCTACTTGCTGGCTCTTCCTCCACTTGAAGTGGTCCACTTAGCATTGATCTGAACCCAGACCTTTTTTATTGCTGCTTCCTGAAGAGGAAAGGGGGGTCTCCTTGTTGGTGGGGCTGCCAAGCTCCCATAGCTGGTGGCTGCTTGGAACAGTGGTGGGAGAATGTTTTTCAAAAGGCAGCGTCAAAGGTGGTGCTATGTCACTTCCAATAAACCCCCAAACACTACATAGAGTTGCTCTAGGAATCAACAGAAACTCTATGATAAAAGCATAGAGATTCCAGTGATTCCTACCACTACCCTATTGTCCTGCTTCTTACAGTCACGTTGCCTTTGCAGGAATATTGAACTCTTGGCCCTGCGGCTGCCTGAGCTTGGAGGCCTGGGGAGCTGGAGACACAAGGCTTGTGCCTACTGGGCCAGTTGAGCCAGCAAGACAGTTCTCCCAGGTCTCAGCTTAAGTTGGCTGGGAGGTAATTGGGCCCATTGGCACTGATGGTAGGTGATGGAAGCTCTGATGCTGTGCTGAAATCTGCCCAGGATCCTGTGAGGAAGTATTAGTCACAGAGCAGTGTTCTAGATCCACAGTATGTAAGGTTGCCAACCTCCAGGTCATGTATTAATATTCGTTGGACCTTATGATCCTTATTATAGAACAAGCGAATGAGGAAATAATCCTAATCAAAGAGGATGTTAAGAAGCAGATGGAAAAGGTCAAGGATGAGTTCGATGCCTCTGGCTTTGCTATCAAATTTAAGCAGTTTGAGGAGGAGCTTAAGAGTTATAAAGAGAATATCAGAGGGAATAAATTAAATAAACTTGCAAGGGACACCACTGATTATAAAAACAATCAGGTTTATCCGTGGGTAAATAATATCAAGAGAAACATTCCCCACTTGCCTGGGAGACGCAGACCCCAGTACAGAATGGGGCAATCAACTCGCTCTGATAGTGACTCGTCAAGTCTGTCTAGTAGAACCTCGCATAGATCATATGACTTGAGATCGCACAACCAGGAAGGAAGATCTTATGTTCAGTATTTTCCCCAGTGTCGTCCCCGTCGCAATCAGTACAATTAGTTATAAACATTTCAGATAAACAGTTAACTAGGGATGAGATACGGATTCTAAATTTGGGACTAGGCTTTGTTCCAAAGCCTAGATATTCATCATTTCAAACACGGATTGAAATTTATAAATTAATCAGACTCATAAAATTGAAAGAATTTTTTGGAGATGCCACTTATGAACAGTCTTTACCCTCTTTTAAAATAAAATCCACATTCATGCCTCCTAATCCAAACCATTTGATTACAACCTTTCAAACTGTGATCCTTAAAGAAATAGAAAAGGCAGAGAAAAATTATAGGGGCTCTATGGAACCTAATTTTACAGTTAAGGATTGGAAAATAGTACATGATCTGGCTAATGATCCTAATTTAGTCATTAAACAAGCTGACAAAGGAGGAGGGACAGTGATTATGAACAGAACAACATATTTGGATGAGGTTCAAAGGTTATTAAGTGATAAGGATTCATACAAAAAACTAGAAGGAGATCCTACCACAGAAATTATGCGAGTAATTCGCACTGTGGTTCAGAATGCATTAGCACAGGATATCATCACAAAAAAATTAGCAGATCACCTCATTAATAAATTTCCCCGTGTTCCTGTTTTTTATTGTTTACCGAAAGTGCATAAAAATGTTTTTCCTCCACCAGGACGACCAATTGTGTCTGGTTCAGTATCAGCACTAGAACCATTAGCCCAATATCTAGAAAGTTTTTTGCATGGATTTTCTATTCAAACATATTCATATGTACAGGATACTAAACATTTCATATACAAAATAGAGGGACTACAGGTTCCCAAAGGCTACATGCTGGCATCTATTGATGTCAATGCTTTGTATACAAGCATACCTTTGGAAGAGGTATGTGCAGTGATTGCAGAATTACTGTCAACAAGGATAATACAGGAACCACCCACTCATTTACTTATGGATTTTTTGGATTTGGTTTTTGAAAAGAATTATTTCAGATTTGATCAACAATATTATTTACAAATCAGAGGCGTTTCCATGGGCTCCTCTTGTGCCCCCTCAGTGGCTAATATTTTTATGATTTATTTTGAAAAAAAGTTTATTTACAATAATGCGTTAAATATACAAAAAGTACACACATTTTTCAGATACATAGATGATATTTTTATTGTTATTAAGGATCAGGAATCATACACAAAATTATTAGAGCATTTGAATACATGTCATGATACAATTAAATTTACAGGCACTATTTCCTCAAACATGGTTTCATTTTTAGATACAGAAGTATTTATTAATACAGAATTGAAATTGGCAGTACGTCCTTTTAAAAAATCTACAGATAAAAATTCACTTTTACATTATGGTTCCTTTCATCCTTCTCACCTAAGAAACAGTCTTCCTTATGGCCAATTCATACGCTTGAAAAGAAATTCTACGCATGAACAAGACTTTATAATAGCTGCAAATGAATTGAAAACATCTTTAGTAGACAGAGGTTATCCTAATTACATAGTGGATAAAGCACTGGACAGAGCTAGAAATATTAATAGGAACAAACTATTGCAAAATAATATAAAAAAAGATCAGAAATCCCTATGTTTTGCTTTAACACACACACATTTAGCCCCCATTATTAAAAACATTATTTATAAAAATTGGAACATTGTTAGTGAGATACCTGGCTGTGGATATTTACCTAAAATTGGTCTTAAAAAAACACAGACAATCAAAGATAATTTAATTAGAACTGACATTAATAGGAGAAGAGTAATACAACCCATAGTAAAGGGCCATTTTGCGTGTGGACATTGTATCCAGTGCCCTTTGTCACTACCTGTAAAGGAATTTGTATGTCAACAGTCAGGTATTCGATTTGAGTTAAAATCATTTACCAATTGTGAATCTAGGGGAATAATTTATATCATTAAATGTGTTTGTAATTTAATTTATGTTGGTAAAACCTTAAGATCTTTAAAATATAGGGTGGGTGAGCACCGTTCCAGAATAAGGAATAAAGTTTTGGACGCTCCCATGGTTCTCCACTTTCAAGAAAAGGGACATAGGGACACTGATTTACAGTTTTTTGCAATCTGGCAGTTGCAAAAAGGTCCCTATATTAATGCAGAAAGAATACTCTGCCAGCAAGAGGCAAGATTCATCTACTTGCTGCACTCTGTTCATCCTCATGGTTTAAATTCGGCTCTAGATTTATCCAGCTTTTTATAAAGGACACCAAAGGATTTTTTATGGTTTTTATACACTGTACATAACATAACTCAATCTATTTGTTTTATTAAATTATGTGGTGATGCCCTTTCTTAAAATATAGCTACCAGCATAGTTTACATGATATATTTATATATTTATATACCTTGTATTTATATAATTATGTATATTTATAATCATAACTGTATGTACATCTAGTGGGAATCATGTTCCTTAGTAGGGCATTGAATTGAATACAATAGTAATGGTTAAAAATTTAACTGTAAGTGATTGCTATGGAGTAGCACCTCCAAGTTAACACAGGATACTTACCTTGAAGAGTGATGGACCTTGCTTGTATTATGAACACCTGTAAAGAAAGAAAAAAATGTATATTTAGAAATGAGATGTTGCTAAATTTTAACATAGAGCCTATGACTAGGAGTCATTCCTTTGAACTGCAAGGGTGCAGTCAGGTAAGAAATATATTTTCCACAGGAAATATTTTTCACAGGTTTTATTAAGGGGGAGGTGCTGCATGTAATAAGATATAGGACGTTATGGTGTTAATTAATTTTCTAGAATATTAATACATGGTCTGAAGAAGCTAATTATACACAACGCGAAACAAGAGGCAACCGGGATCTTGTTACATCTTTGTATGCTGTATATGAATATTGAATGGATCCACATTCAAAATACACAGCTTTTTACAGCCAAAAGAGAAACACCGGCAGGAACGAGATTCCATCATTGTGATTGGACCAGTCCACATCACCTGACCGCGGAAGTGGTGCGGAGTACAGCGTTCCTCACAACATTGTCTTTATATTGCTTACTTGCGAGTAAGGATTTAGCTGCCGGCATTTCATTGTTCCCGAGGAGTACTCATTTATGTTAAAGATTCTGAGAAGGTATTAAGTGTAATAAAGTAATTGTATAGTGAAGTTAAACTGTATTGGAACTTATAACCTTGTTGTTGTATAAATTGTTAAGACAAGTTAAGAAACTTTGGAAAGAAAAGAAAAAGAGAGAGAAATATATTTGAAAGGAAAGTTGTGGCAGTGTACTGAGATTTTTTTCTTAGGATTGCACAATTTTATATCAGTACACCTATTTATATAGTTAACCTCCAGGTCATAGCTAGAGATCTCCTGCTATTACAACTGATCTCCAGCAGACAGAGATCAGTTCACCTGGACAAAATTGCTGCTTTGGCGATTGGACTCTATGGCATTGAAGTCCCTCCCCAAACCCCGCCCTTCTCAGGCTCTGCCCCAAAAACCTCCCGCTGGTGGCGAAGAGGGACCTGGCAACCCTAAACCCTACAAGTGGCCCTCCTGCCCACTCCTGTGATAGGCCCTGTAAAAGAGCAACAACAAACGGGACACAATGTAAAAGTAGTAGCAAGAAAGCAGAAGCTCCTCTTTTCCCTTGTCTTTTAGAAGAACTATGATCCTTATGGAAAGAGCTACAAAGTTTGTAATCAAATAGGCAGGGAAAAGCTAAAACAATATTTGTGTAACCAGAGTATTATATCTTGCTCTGCAATTGAACATAGAAGGTACATATTATGTTGTCAGAAAGACTGTACCTTCTTTCTCCTAAGTGCCACCTGAGCCAGCACCAGGTCAGTTCAAAGACAGAAAGAATTGTGTGCATGTATACAACGTAATCCGAACTTCCTTCTTAAGAGCCAGGGGGAAAACCCACAGTAAAAAATGAGCACAGTTTTACTCTGTTTCCCCCCAATAAATATAGTGGATGGTCAGGAATACTCATGTACCAGCACAGAATGGAGCACAAACGGGTTAGAGAGTTTGTCCCTATGGAGGTGTGTGGAGCACTGCAATGGTACCGTAATGGAACTCCTGAGGGATTACATCTCCCAGCAGCCCCTGACTTTTTTGACCCACCTAAAAAACTGTTGCCTTTCCCCTGTGGTGAAGAGGAAGAGGGGAGAGAAATAGAGGGAAAAGAGAAACAAGAGGTCTGAGAAATAAGCCAGGAACAGGTCTGTGAGCATTGGGACGATACCTGTGGAGATTGCAGAACTTTCTTCTGACTGTTTATTCCAGCCTTACGAAACAAAATAATTAAATATTTGACAGTTCCTGAGAGCCCCAAAGCACTATTCACAAAAAAGCTGCTGCTCTGCCTCTGTGTGAATCACAGCTGTGAGAATATCTCCTTTTAGTCAGCATCCCATTGACGTGCATACTATTCTGTTGTGGGAACAGCAGACACAATCTGAGACATCTCAGAATTTACAAGAATTTACAAAATTACCTGAGCAAAACTTACATTTGTCTTGTTCCAGTTTATCTTAAGGCATGGCTCTTCCAGGTTCGCTTAGATGAACATCAGCAACTGGCTACTGTCTGAGAGCAGTGTTGCCAGATCAGTGCTGGAACAGTAAAGCTGCCATAAAACACTATGTTGAGAAATAAAAACACAATAGTCACACAGAGGTTGAGGGAAGCCAGAAGGAGATGGCGGTGAGAAATCTTCTAGCAGTGGCAGCAACAATACTGCACCACCTCAGCATGGGACAGACCTGCATAATTTGTGACCACCAACACTGGAAAGTCAGCATGCTGTAGTGGTTAGAGTTTTGGACTAGGACATGGCAGAACTCCTCACTCTTTCATGAATGCTCACTGGGTGACCTTGAACAAGCCACTCTCTTGCAGCCTGAACAACCTCACATGGAAGTTGTGAGGATAAAATGTGGGGAGAATAGGGCTGTTGGAAAAAAATTCGGTAAAATTCGGATTTGGCCAAATTCGGCCCGTTTTTATTCAGGAAATGTTGAAGTCCAAACTCCCCCTATTCAGATTTGTGGAATTCGGCATAAAATTCGGCATTCCCGAATAAATTCGGCCTAATAAAACCATTTAAAGCACATTCGCGGCTTTCTGTGGCTCCAGGGGGGCATTTTTGGAGGTAGAGGTCCCAAGCTTTCAGGGTAGCTTGGAGGGACCCTTCTTGCAAGAACCCCAAAGTTTAGTGAAGATTGGGTCAGGGGGTCCCGAGTTATGGGGTCTGGAAGGGGTCCCCCCATCCACCCATTGGAATGAATGGGAGCAGGCAATCCTTAATGTGCATCTAGAGAGCGGCAAATCCAAGGCAAAACCTCCCATTGATTCTCGTTGGCTATTTATGCATGGGAAGTTTTGCTTTGGATTTGCTGCTCTCTAGATGCACATTTCCCCCATCTGAATTCTCAAAACTCTGCAGCGGGGCTTATTGTTGAGATTTGGAAATTTGGATGGGGGAAATGTGCATCTAGAGAGCGGCAAATCCAAGGCAAAACCTCCCATTGTTGAGGACTGATAAAAGGCGGCGTTGTTTACAATTCGCTCCACTTTACCTTGGGAGCAAAGCCCCACCGCAGCTCTTACTTCTGAGTAAGCAGGCTGGAGGATCAGGAGTGCCCGCCCTTTCCTCTACATTTCGCTTCCTCCTGTCACCGCTTCCTCAGCCCCGGGGGCACCCAAAAACAACGACGACGTGGGGGAGTTGAGGGAGGAGGCAACATGGCTGAGCTGTCACTGTCAGGGGAAAGGAGAAATCCTGAGCAGGGACACCCACGGGGGGCCGAGGAGGGGGGAATAAGCAGGATGCTGCATTGTACGGCACACGACACCACTGGAGCATACACACATGCATGCTCGCTACACGCCATTCCCTCCCCCCCCATCATGCAAAAGAAGGCAAAAGCTCGGATTCTACGGACACGGCCCACAGAGACAATCGACCCCCCCAAGCAGAACAGCCCCCCCCTCAACAAGAAGATACAAATTCCAAATGAAGGAGAACAATGGGGCAGCCAGAGAGAGAGACTCACCGACCCACACTGACCTCCAGGCGAAGGTGGCAACCAGTGAAAACAGCAAAAAAAAAACCACTAGTGCAGAGGCAGTCAACCCTCCCAAGCAGAACAGCCCCCCCCACGACAAGAAGACGCAAATTCCAAATGAAGGAGAACAACGGGGCAGCCAGAGAGAGAGACTCACCTACCCACACTGACCTCCAGGCGAAGGTGGCAACCAGTGAAAACAGCAAAAAAAACACTAGCGCAGAGGCAATCAACCCCCCCAGCAGAACAGCCCCTCCTTTGGCTTCCCCACACACACACAGAATCTCCTCCCCCCCACATACACACACACAGGAAAAAAGTTATAGAGAAAAGCCCCCCAAAGGGTCAAACTGTGGATGTCTTCTCTTCCAGCAGAAGCAGGGGTCAGGAGGAGTAATCCAATCTGATTCCAGCAAGCAGCAGCAGGTCAGATCAGCTCAGGATCTCTCACGATCAGCACAGGATCAGCTCAGGAGCAGCAGCAATGGAAGGAATACAGAGTCACACACACAGACTCTCTGGCCATTTATGCACGGGAGGTTTTGCTTTGGATTTGCTGCTCTCTAGATGCACATTTTCGCCGTCCAGATTCTCAAAACTCTGCATGGGAGCTTATTGTTGAGTTTTGAGAATTTGGATGGGGAAAATGTGCATCTAGAGAGCGGCAAATCCAAAGCAAAACCTCCCATGCATAAATGGCCTCTCTCTCCCCCCCCCCCCCGCTGGGCTTTGCAGCAACCCGGGACAATGCACACGCACCCCTCCCCCACGGGGATCTCTCTCTCACACACACAGTCACTCTCTATTTCTCTCCCCGGGCCGCACAGTGGCCGGGCTCACACACTCATCCGCGACTGATTGGCCAGAAGAAGACCCAGCTTGGCCACCTATTGGCCGCAGGAGAATGCTGATTCGGGGGAGCCGAATTTGTACGAATTTATCCCGCATCCACCCTAACTCACCAAGTTCGGCTCGTCATTTTCCCACCCTTTTTGACTTCGGTTCTATCCAAACTAGAAACCGCTGAATCAGGGGAAATTCTGCTGTTTTTCAGTTCGGATGGAACCGAATCGACAGCCCTAGGGGAGAACAATGTCTTAAGGTGCTTTGGTTCCCCAGTGGGGAGAAAAATAAGAATAAACAAAAACACAGCCAATCAACCTCATATTGCAGCCTAGCTAGGGTTTTGACTACTAGGTTTTTTGTTTTTTTTGTTATTTTCACCGGCTCTATTCCTATGCCTTTAACAGCAGCCTGACCCTGATAGTCAAAGGGACCAATCCTAAGTAGGTCTACTCAGAAGTAAGTCCCATGTTATTAAATGGGGTTTAGTCCCAGGAAATTGTCTTTAGGATTTCACCCCAAAACTAAGCATGGTTATATTTTTTGGCCACATGATCTATTTCTCTATGCAAACGTGACCACAGGTATTATTAACAGCAGTCTGATTTGATTCGGTAAATATCTTGTAGAGATCAACCAGGTTCAGAGTGAGATGGTGCTTTTACTGATGATTTCCCATGCATTTCCGTTAGTGGTACACTTTTTCCTCCTTCTTCCCCTGGTCTTGATGCAGTGAGGCAAAATAATGAATACATCTAGATAAATATGAATGACAAAAAATAAAATATTAATTGAATTCTGGTTTTGTTCAGGTTTGACGTACTTCCACCAATTAGCATGACGTACTTCCACCAATTAGCATGCTTGTTCTATCTTTATCTACTTTCCCCATATTGCTCTTTTAGCTTTAGTTAATAGTCTGCTTTGTTAAGACAGGCAGGGAGAATACAGCAGTCTTCATGAACATCTGATTGGTGATTCTTGTAATCAGGGATGTTTTATACAGTAGAGTCACAAAAGAAAAGAGGAGCACATAGTTATGTGCTGAAAGCTGCCATTTGAAAGCTGCCATTTGGGTGGCACAAACATGACTCAAGTAGTGGGAGCTGCTCTACCCTCACAACTCTTTGGTGTACATCCTAGTTGCTTGGTGAACAGGACTCTGGGAGAACTACACAGCTGGTCAGAGAGGAGGCAGATGGGAATGAGGCAGACAGGCCATGTTTCTGCTGCCCGAAGAAGTTTAAAAGAAGTTGTTGAGCAGAGCATCTACATGGATGTACTGCCTGGCCAACTTGCACTTTCTTCCTTGATTTGGAGCAAAGGAGGATTTTCTTTGCTCCAGCTCAAAGGGAAAAGCCATGGAAACCCCATGAGTCATGGTCTTGGAAGGAGCATGACATCACATGGAAGTTCCCAAAAATGCAAGGGCATGATGCATTCCATGCAAGAAAAATCCCTCTGTGGAAGCTAGGAGGGATGGGGGGAGTAGTATTGCCAGATCCAAGTTGGGAAACTCCTGGAGATTTGTGGATTGAGCCTGGGAAGGACAGGGACCTCAGTGGGGTACAATGTCACAGAGTCCACCCTCCATAGCGTCCATTTTCTCCAGGGGAACTGATCTCTGTAGAGTGGAGATGAGCTGTAATTCTGGGGTATCCTCTTTACAGCCCCTTTGGGTAGCACATACTGTAATGAGGCACTAGTCCCAACATGGTCCCTGTCAAAAGATGGTTGCTGGCTGTGTTGCCATTAAGTACCACATGAACTTGTATTTTCTAGTGGGTCTTGAAGCAACATTTATACTTTTATTTTTCTATATTATTTCTAGTAATTCTGTGGAGACAGTTTTTGCCTAGAGTGAAATGCATGATGTTTGGGTAAACCAGTAGTCTGTAATTTTGTTTGAAGAGCTCCCCCTCCCCAAACTAGCTTCATAGTTATTTTCTTTAATTTTACCCTTGAATGTTTTTATTTTAATAAACCCTCTTATTACATACTCAAATACAGTACCAAATTGAACATTATATATACAATCAGTTGTGCTATCTTAAGCTTGATGAATGGTTTGGAACAGTGGGTAGAAGAAGCAAAACGGAGACTCAAGATACCAAGGGTTTGATTCCTCACTGCTGTTGTATAATGTGGAATAAATTATTTCACTGTTATGTTTTTGGATTATGAACAATCCATGCAGCCACTGTGTTTCTACAGTATGTAAAGTGAAAGTATCTAGAGCAAGGTTGCCTTTTGGCTGAATTACTGCAATATACTTAGGGTTGCCAATTTAGGGTCGGGAAATTCCTGGAGATATAGGGATGGAGCCTTGGGAAAGGCAGTGCTTGAGGAGGGTAGGGAACTTTCCATCGAGTTCACCCTCCAAAAGCAGCCATTTTCTCGAGGGAAACCGATCTCTGTTGTCTCCAGACCCCACCTGGAGGTTGGCAAGCCTATGGGACTGCCTTTGAAAAGGGTCTGGAAACTTTTAGAGGGACCATTTGGAGGGCCTGCATTACAACTTTATTTTAGAGCTCATTTTAGGATGCTGCTGTTCACTTTTAAACCCATAAATGGCTTGGGCCCAAGTCATCTGAAGGAATGACTCCTCCTGTTCTACTTCATACCCTAAGGATGTTCCTTGTTAGACCTAAAAATCATCAGAGAAGGCACTGCTTGGTGCCTGTTTCCTTCAGGAAGCAGTGCATGTTTGAGGGTAACAAGACTTCAGACATACTCTCTAGCAGGACCCAGCTTCTAGAGCTTTCTTCTAAGGAAGGCGTATGTGGCCAGTTTTCATCAGTCATTTAGAAAGATGATGTTTAGAAGAGCTTTTAGGAAGAAATAAGGTCTGTTGTGGTTGCTGTTTGTATATCTGTGCTTGTATTGAGAACCTTTTTTTAAAAAATATTTTTGTATATATGAGATATTATATTGTAAACTTAATCAGATGCTTAGCCCCTTTTGAGTGCAGCAAATACAAAAAAGAGTCTTGTAGTGCTTCGAGACTGATTTATTGAAGCATCAGCTTTTGTGAGCTAGAGCTCATTCTAGCAAGAAATTGCTGAATTAGAATTTATTGATAGCTTTAATTGTATTAACCAGGCCTTAAACTGAGCTGACACCTTTCTTAGCCAGGCATTAAATTGCTTAACATAACTGGGTAGATAACAGTGTTATCACTAATTACTGCATCTGTGACACTGTGTTTGTCTCAGATACTGAATTTTCCATATAAATGCCATGCATTCATAGTTCTTTGGCCCTTTATGTCCTTTTCAGTTTTCAGGATTGTTCCCCATTTAGTGTGTGATATATATTTCTATCGTTGTAATTCTGAATGCCACCGAAAATCCACAGAATGAGGCTATGTGTAGATAAGGAATATAGGACTACAAACTTGGGGCAACCCACAAATTTTCAGTCAAATCTTATACTTTAAAAAAGGGGATAAAATAAAACAAATTTTTTTTTTTAATGCTGTGACCTCGTAAGGTTACCTAGAGATCTTGGCAGCCATTCTGCCTAGGCATGATGTTGTCTATACTTGTCTAGATAATTCAAAATGCTTGCCACAGTTTCATTTAGGAACTTGAAGTGAGTAGAGGGGAAGACTGGGCAGGCAGGAAGGACAAGAAGAAAAATATGAAAGGGAAGTGAAGCTGGAGTTGAGGGAGGAAAGAAAAATGGAGCAAAGGGAGAGGGAAATGGGTGCTGAGGGGTGGGGAAGGAAGCAAGCAAATGGGAGAAGCCACAGGGATTGAAAGCAGGAACGATGGATGGAAAGAAGAAATAGTTTGGGAAGGAATATCAGTGGGTGGAGGAGAAATCCTTGAGGGTCCCCCACTTGTGTGACTGGGAGTTCACTTCACACTTACTACCTTACCCTCCTTCAGTTGCCGGGAGGACCTTACATAGGACAACTTTTTATTTTTGTGGTCTGTTAATGGGCTAACATTCAGTAAATTCCAGTTCCTCATTTCATGTCCAGTGGTTATCACTATATTATGCATTTTTTATATACGTAGAGGTAAACCATAGCATAAAAGGCCACCTACCACCAAAAAAGCTGCAGAGGCTGAAAGAAAGGATTATGGGCTGGAGGAGAGGGTTGCATTATATCCTTTGGTACCAGGGAGGGAACAGGAACTAGAATATCTTATTGCTAGTGTACATGCATAGAAAACGTTTGTGGCATAGAAAGCCAGCGTGGTGTGGTGACTAATGCGTTATACTAGGACAGTGATGGAGAACCTTTTAGAGACCGAGTGCCCAAACTGCAACCCAAAACCCACTTATTTATCGCAAAGTGCCAACACGGCAATTTAACCTGAATACTGAGGTTTTAGTTTAGAAAAAAGCTAGTAACCCATGATGGACTTTTCCTCCAGAAATTTGTCCAATCCCCTTTTAAAGGCATGTAGGCTAGGTGCCATCACCACATCCTGTGGCAAGGAGTTCCACAGGTTAATTACATGCTGGGTAAGTGGGTGTTCCTCTTTTAGTAGGGGATTTCACTGAAAGGTGGGAGGCGCTGCAAATCCTGCGCTGTGACCCGAGCGCTCTGCTCCCCTCCAGCTGTGCCACGCTGTGAGCTATGCTCCCCTCCAACCTAGCTCCTCTCCAACCCCACCACGGGAATCACCTTCGCCACAGACTCAACAGGCTGCCATCCATGCCGCACCCTCACGCCGCATGTGAGCTGCCCGACATGTGAGCCGCCCTGCCGCATGTGACAGGGGAGGGAGGAAGCGCTCCCATTGGGCTGCTGGGCAGAGGGGCGGGTGATGTGAGAAATGCCCTCAGGCGTGCGTGGAGAGGGGGAGGGTAGCAGCCTGGCCCCGCGTCCCTCTGGCTTTCTAGTAACGAACTCAGGTGAACTCTGTGCTGGGTCCCACAGAGAGGGCTCTGAGTGCCCCCTCTGGCACACGTGCCATAGGTTCGCCACCACTGTGCTAGGATCTGGGAGACCCAGGTGGAAATCCCCACTGAACTACCGAGGCTTGCTAGGTAAACATAGGCCAGTCACTCGTTCAGCCTAACCTACCTCACAGGGTTGTTGTTGTGAGGCTAAAATGGAGGAAAGGGGAGAATGATGTAGCTGCTTTGAGTCCCTATTGGGGAGAACATAAGAACATAAGAAAGGCCCTGCTGGATCAGAACAAGGCCCATGAAGTCCAGCAGTCTGTTCACACAGTGGCCGACCGGGTGCCTCTAGAAAGCCCACAAACAAGACGACTGCAGCAGCACCTCCTGTAGGGTAATAAATATCTAAATAATGCAGGGTATAAATATCTAAATAAATTCACATAAGCATTACTCGCCCTAGGATTGCCAGGTCCCTCTTCGCCACCAGCGGAAAGTTTTTGGGACAGAGCCTGAGGAGGATAGGGTTTGGGGAAGGACTTCAATGCCATAGAGTCCAATTGCCAAAGCGGCCATTTTTCTCCAGGTGAACTGATCTCTGTCAGCTGGAGATCAGTTGTACTAGCAGGAGATCTCCACCTAGTACCGGGAGGTTTGCAACCCTAACTCCCCCCATGTCAAAATATCCTTTCCTTCAGAAAGAAAGCATGTTGCATAAAGCATTCTAACCAAGGTTTCTAAGAGTGGGGAAACTTTTAACGTGAGGAGCATGACAACACAAACCCTTCACCTGCATTTTGAAGGGCGTAAGTCCCGCTACCACTTTGTCTGACCAAATCCCCTCCCCCAAATGCTACTTAAACTAGTCTTCGGGGGAGGAGAGCATTTAGGTAGACATGGTACTACTGTCCAGGCTTTGTGTGTGGGGGGTTGAGTTGGGTGGGGGTGGATTATGCCTGCCCAGATAGCTAAACTGTGATTCTAAAAATGACATCAATGGCATGAAGAATCTTGCATTGTTTTGAAAGCTTACATTTGCAGCAGAGGCAGCAGCCCCGTGTCCTCTGGCTGCATACTGGGCCCTGGCATATTGCCACTTTTAAGGCAATCCTGCATTACCGTCACTGCTTCTGCTTAGCTGCAGCAGCATCTGCAAGCTGATGCAGGAGGGGGGTGAAAGCACTGATGTGTTTCCAAGGGTGAACGTGTGACTAATGCAGCCAAAATGAACGAGGGGCAGCAGGGCTGGCAGCTGTTCTTCCTACCCTCGTTATAGCAGGGGTAACCTGCTCCATTTGGGGCTGCACCTGATGTAATAATAGCCTCTTTTGTCTGTCTCACTGCCATGACTGCTCCCTCGCCTTTTCCTTTGCACCCAACTTTTATTGACCTATTTCCGTTTCCCCGTGAAATGCCTGGCTTGTCAAGTCCTCCCAATAGCAGCCTATATCTCCCCCCCCCACATAAAAACATTAAAATGCCACTGGCTGCTGAAAAAGAGAAGGCTCTACATATACTAGAATGATACAGCGACAGATGCTTTAGGATGAGCACAGAGTCCCAAGAGCTCATAGCTTTGTTTTAGCTTTCATTGATTAAATCTGGTTGGTAAGGATTTCACTGTTTGGCCATAAGTCTCTGGGTAGCTTGTTTTGATGTGTTGGAAAAAACTAGGGGGCTTTAAGGTGTTGATAGGTAAGACAGAAGAAGAAGAGTTGGCTTTTATACCCCAATTTTCTCTACCTTTAAGGAGTCTCAAACCAGCTTACAATCACCTTCCCTTTCCCTCTCCACAACAGACACCTTGTGAGGTAGGTGGGGCTGAGAGAGTTCTGAGAGAACTGTGACTAGCCCAAGGTCACCCAGCTGGCTTCGTGTGTAGGAGTGGAGAAACAAATCCAGTTCACCAGATTAGCCTCTGCCACTCATGTGGAGGAGCGGGGAATCAAACCCGGTTCTCCAGATTAGAGTCCACCACTCTTAACCACCACACCATGCTAGCTCTTAAGGATAAATGGAATGTGTTCAGTATGGCAACCCTCAGCTAACCTTTTAGATCAGCTGTACATTTTTGAATGGTTCCAGAGGCAGTTCAGTCCAGATGTTCTTAAGCATGGATGATGGGGGCGAGCTCTTCTTTCCTCAGGAGAGAGTGCATGTGGCATCCTGACGAAAGGGGCTTCTGATCAATGATGCCACCTGAGCATCCATGAGAAGAGCCTTACCCATCTTAATAAAAGAGCTGTGTAGTTTTAAGCATCACCCCTTCAAAGGATCTCACTGTTTAATAATGTATCTCTTTAGTACATACCACATCCTTTCTTCATGTCGAATTCTGTTTCTGAATTCACCCCCTGCTTCCATTTTGTGCCCGTGGGGATGTGGTTTTATGTATTTATTTTTCCTCTCTCACTCTTCTTATTTACTGCAGCAATAAATAATTGCATTATTCTTTGGTATTCATTATGGTCAGCTAGTTGGGCATGGGACTGCATAGATAGGAAGCAGTACCCACTTTTAAAACTCTTATAATTCAACCCACGTTTTCTAAATTATCATTGAAGTGTTCTTATTCCATTCACTTTTCTTGGCACACTTCTAATATTTTCTTTTCTTTTCCTTCACTTACTTTCAGGCTGTGCTTTGCATGTACAGGTTAATGCAAACCTGAAGCACACACCCCACCCCCAAACAGTCAGGTGTGCATTGGTGCTATGAGATCTGCACTATGCTGCATATCCATTTTGAATCTATCTGCACTGCAGGTAATGTTAGGCATGGAGTCGGTGCAATAGAAAGCATGTTGTTGCAGGGTTGTTTCACTCAGTATCACTCCTCTTTAGCCAAGTGCTATTTATTACACTACCGTGCCACAAAGCAATAGCGCAACTCAGCTGCAAGGCTGCAATCACAGTCGCCAACTCAAAATCTCTCTCTCCTAGTTGCTTTGATCTGTGGGACAAACAATTGCTGTTCATTTCTGTCCAGCTTTCCAATTAGCTTAATCTTGTTTGTGGTGGTCTCTGCATTGCTGACCTAATGTCTTATTTGATCATATGACATTGCCGTGAACATGGTAGCAAACCAGTTGCCCCCACATGCCAGTAACCAGGGTGTAGAAGCCAAGGCCTTCTTCTTCTGATGTTCCCTAGCACTGGTAATCAGAACTTTACTGCCTCTGAATATGGAGGTTCCCTTCAGTCACCATGGCTAGTAGCTATTCATGGTATGAACCTTCGTGAGTCACAGCTCACTTCTTCAGATATCTGAAGAAGTGAACTGTGGCTCACGAAAGCTCATACCCTGCCAGAAATGTTGCTAGTCTGTAAAGTGCTACTGGACTCTTGCTCTTTTCTACTATTAGTGTTATTGTAACTGAGACAATTTGAAAAAGGAATAATAGGGAAACAGCCAGAACTCCCCATGATTCTGGCACCTGGCTGTGTGGAATTCAAGGAGGAGGGGGAGAGTGAGAAGACAGTGACTAAACAGATACTTAACTGATGGGGACATTTATTGATAAACAAAGTCACAGATCTTGCCCCTAAATTATTGTTGTTGTTGTTTGTTTATTCTTCTATCCCGCTCTCCCCTACAAAGCCAGGCTCAGAGCGGCAAACAACACATAAACTCATTAAAATCAATAAATACATTAAAATCATTTGTATAAAGTTAATAAAAATATATTGGTACATAAGTACCTAAATGGCACACCTTAGCAGTGTTTCCAGTGCGCAGGGCCAACCAAGGCTACTAAATGGCAGTAGGTGTACCCCCCCACCTAGTAATCAAACTAGAAAAAGAAAGGGGGGAAGACAGGGAGGCCAGCACTAATTGAAAAACCATAGCTGTCCTCAAACCGTAGGCCCAGTGGAATAGCTCCATCTTACAGGCCCTGCGGAACTCTTTTGGGTCCCGCATGGCCCTGATCATAGAATCATAGAATTGGAAGGGACCACCAGGGTCATCTAGTTTCCTGCACAATGCAGGAAACTAACAATTACATCCCCCCTACACCCCCAGTGACCCCCACTCTATGACCAGAAGATGGCCAAGATGCCCTCCCTCTCATCATCTGCCTAAGGTCATAGTCAGCATTGCTGACAGATGGCCATCTAGCCTCTGCTTAAAAACTTCCAGGGAAGGAACACTTACCACCTCCAGGGGTACCTGCTGATAGTCCTTTATCTAGCATTTGCCAAAGTCCTGAAGACTGCATGGGGAGCTGACTATCAGCTCACATATCTACCCACAAGGCCAATGCTCATAGAAGGGGCGCAGGAGCAAGTGTGCTGGTCCTGCCTGACCTCTGTGTCTTTGCCAAATGTCAGAATAGCAACTGCATATGTAAGAGCCATGTCTGTTTTCAGGAATGGTGCTTTTCAAACATCCCCAATCACAGTGCTGGTTTCCACATGCATACAGCTTTTATGTGTGTTGATGGTGTGGCCATGCATGGAAAATGCACATAGAGCAGGACTAGTGTGCTCAGTCACAAACAGGGCCAGGACCACGTAGCCTCTTTGTAGAGATGCATACATAAACCATGGGGCTGCTGAGTTAGACCCCTGGCCCTAACCCTATGACATTTCCCCTGACGAGCAGTAGCTCTCCAAGTTCTCAAGGATAAATCTTTTTCCTAGTCCAAAAGCCAGTCCTGGTGAACTGGGATTATTTTAACTGGTGATACCAATGACTGAAGCCAAGAACTTCTGCAGGCCAAGTATTTGCTGTTCCATGATGTTCTGCTCCCCACCACCCAATATTTGCTTTAAGACATTGCACTAGAATCATAGCATCATAGAAGGTACCACCAGGGTCATCTAGTCCACATCATAGAAGGTACCACCAGGGTCATCTAGTCCACCCCCTGCACAATGCAGGAAATTCACAACTACCTCCCCGCCTGACACCCCCAGTGACCCCTACTCCATGCTCAGAAGATAGCAAACAAACAAACAAACAAAAACCTCCAGGACCCCTTTCTTATCTGGCCTGGAGAAAAATTGTTTCCTGATCTCAAAGTGGTGACTGGCATTACCCTAGGCATGTAAGAAGGGGCCATGAGAGCCAAGCACTGACGCAACCCTTCCTGCCCTCCCTCTCACAATCTGCCTATAGAGAACCTTTTGCTCTACGCTAAGGAGCAGGAGTAGGAATTCTTTAGTATACTAGGCTTTTTAAAAATGCAATTACTTATGGCCTTTTTGATAACTAGGAGAATTCCATTACCCCAGGCAAGATGAGGTCTCTGTGGTTAAATAACAGAAAATGTTAGCAAAAACGACGCTTCAGACAGAGAACTGAGTTTCAAGAGGCCGAGGTTTTCTTCTGGGATGTTTGTTTGTCCTCTAGCTGCTGCCCTTGGTCCTGATGCAGGTCTCTCTGATTTCCCTAAGCAGGACAACGTTCCAAAAAGCCTATGAGCAATATTAATGATGCGGGCTATGAACGGCTGGGCTCTTCCTGGTCAGGATGACCTTCAATCAGTTGCAGCCTAACTTTTCAGCATAACCAGTCAGTGTTAGTAGAATCCCAGGTGAGTGGGCTGGCTTGACCACTGGGCTCCCCAGAACAAAAGTATTCTCACACCATGCATCCTGGGCAAAGGGTGTTCTACTTTGGTCTGAAAGTTCCCTTCACTCTGGTTAGGGGTTTGGGTGAATGACTTATACACGTGAACATGGGGACATCACTGTTGGAGTAAGGAATCCAAAACCGGCTTCAAGCTTTGCACAGTGGTTTCATAACATGCAACCTCTTCTACAAGTGTAAATGCATCAGCATCAATAGTCTTCAGTGGATGTCGTGACAATGTATCTGCAACGATTGGGTGAATGACTTATATACTGGCACAACTCCGGCCTACTATGGCCCCACTGTTCCCCCATATTCATCTGATATTAGCAATAAGGGGCAAGGGGCTTACTTCATCACCACGTCTCAAGGTCATAAATATGGAGTACTTGAGCATCCTTCACAGGTGCAGTTGTGATTCTTTTGCCTATTTTATACACTGTTTTCTTGGAAAATGCCCTAGTCCCAGTTCTGGTTTCACACCGGAGTGAAGGAAGTCCAGGAATTGTCACTGCTTTAGAGAAGCTCAGAGTTTGGGTCAATGTCCACAAGGCATGAACTCCAGTCTGAGTTGGGCTTGGCCCAACTTATTTATTTATTTATTTATTTATTTGGCTTGTATGATGCCCTTTCCCAACTTTCGGTCAGGCTCAGAGCAACTCACGTATATTAATACAATTTAAAAAAACAACGATTTACAATTTAAAACCATAGAATCACTTTAAAATTCTTAGGCACCTTAAAACCATATCACAAAACCCTTGTGGGGACCTTTACAGAGGGAGGAACAGCGAAACAATAAACAAGTTCAAAAGGGAGGGGTGAGAACTACAAAAATAGAATAAATAAATAAAAGGGAAGGGAAGGGAAGACAGGGGGAAAGGGAGGGGGGACAGAAACCAGGAAGATGGAAGTTTTCACTGTCCTCAGCCATGGGCCTGGCAAAACATCTCAGTCTTACAGGCCCTGTGGAATAGTTTCAGATCCTGCGGGGCCCAGGTCTCATCTGACAATGTGTTCCACCAGGCAGGGGCCAGAGCCGAAAAGGTCCTGGCTCTGGTCGAGGTTGAATCCAGCTGAGCATAATGCTCTTTGGGGGGCCCATCAGGAGAGGCAGTCCTACAGGTACTTTGGGCAGTGTTTCCTGCTCACTGTCTTCATTCAGCCCTTCTCAGAGACAGAAAAGATGGGTCCCACCCTTCCTCCAATCTCCTCACCAGTGCCTCCCCCTTGTGGGAAAAAGGTAGTATTAGTGGGGTGTTCTTGCTAGTACTGTTTCCCTTCCAGTTCTTCTGCACTAATGTCTGGTTAGCCTCCTCAGCCAGCACCAACTTCTGAACACCTGTCCCTATCACAATATGTAATTTTAAATCATTGCAGGGTAGCAGGAATTCATTTTGCTTATGAGGCTGTTCTCCCTGCCTATTCCAGGGGCAGGTTCATGACTCAGTCGTAGAGCACCTGCTTTGCATGAAAAAGGACTCATGTTCAATCCCTGGCATTGCCAGTCAAAAGGACCATGCTGTAGGTGGTGTGACCTGGTAGAGCTGTTGCCAGTTAGAATAGACATTACTGACCTTGACAGATCAATGGTTTGACTCAGGATAAGGCAGCTGCATGTGTTCTTGTTGTGCTCCTCTGCTGGGGGAAACTGAGTGTGGTTCTCAGCTTAGGCTTTGTTCATCTTGATAGTGCTAGAGCCAGCATGGTGGAGTGGTTAAGAGTGGTGGACACTAATCTGGAGAACCAGGTTTCATTCCTCACTGCTCTACATGAGCGGCAGACTCTAATCTGGTGAACCGGGTTGGTTTCCCCACTCCTACACATGAAGCCATTTGGGTGACCTTGGGCTAGCCACAGTTCTCTCAGAACTCTCTCAGCCTCACCTACCTCACAGGGTGTCTATTGTGGGGAGGGGAAGGGAAGGCCACTTACATGTAAGCCGCTTTGGGACTCCTTAAAGGTTGAGAAAAGCAGGGTATAAAAACCAACTCTTCTTCTTCTAGCTATGAGATATAGAGTGCACTGGAATTGGCCTCCCAGAAGCTGGAACTCCTTGATTTGATGCTGATGAGGCATATCTCAAAGGAGAATCGAGCCATTATCTGTAACTGAGGAAGATGTCCAGTAGAAGAGGCAAGCACTAAAGGGAATGACAGCCAAGGTCAGGAGTAGCCAAGATTGCAGCCAGATACAGAGTGTATACACATCAATTAGTATCAGAATAAGATCTAGAGTAAAGGAGAGCCATCTGGTAGCCTCTCCAAAGAAGCACAAGATTGAGCAAGAAGGCATAGAACAAAAATGAGTTCAGTGTCAGAGGAAGTGTTTCTGTGGCAAAAACCCTGTCACCCTCACCTACTTCCCAAGGTGCCTGTTGTGGAGAGAGGAAGGGAAGGAGATTGTAAGCTGGTTTGCTTATAAAAACCAACTCCTCCTCCTCTTCTTCCTCTTCAGGGCAGTTTGCAGATGTGAAAACAGCAGGGGGAGAGGCTATAGTGTCTTCTCCCGGCCTCCTTTGGCTGCAAACAGAAAAGAGCCAGTGTGTGTCTGGGAGGCACAAAAATTGCATGTGTGATGCAAAGTCCTCTCGTTGTTTCTCCAACAAACACGAGGACTTTGAAATGTGTAGATGGAGCCCTGTTCCCTGCCTCCTGTTCGAGCAACAGCTGTACTCTCAGGGAGCTCTCCTAGGTCCTGAAGACACAGCCTCTCTGACTACCTGCAAGGGTTTAACTTTACAATGCTCTTTGCTGCCCCCAGGTTATTGTTCTGGGGCTTGAAACAGCTGGAGTGGTTCGAGGCTTTGGGGGGTGTCAGCCACCGTGACAAAAAGGTTCTGTAGCTAGGGATGAGTATCCTGTCTGCTACTTTTGAACTCTGCTGCTGGGTTTCTACATGCTCTTCATGCTTTCCAGTGGCTCCGGTGAATCAGCCTTGACGGGACCACAGACCTAGTGAATGGCAATCATGAGTGAATGTTTCTGCAATACTCTGAACAGTCAAAACTGTTCTATTTATGAGCGTTCCCCTCCTACTCCTAGCGAGAAACAAATGGTGGCAAATGAGAAAAAGGAAAGTTGTTTTCCATTGGCAGAAAATGGTATTTATATTTGACCACAGAATTAGGGTATGAACAAAGAATTCTCTCTGTGTGCAGCAGATACCATTTCTGATTAGCATTAGGAATGAGGTCATGCAGTCAAAAGTGCACTTCCAGCTGTTTGATAATCCACACCTCGGGAGATACAATGTACAGTAAAACTAGTATTTCACTGTGATCTGCATAGCTCTACCCTTCAAGGAGTCTAGGAGAAACAGACATTGCAAAAGGTCTTAATCAAAGGGAATAATTCTCAGCAGGAAAAAAAGAGACATGCTTTCATCATGTCCGTTTGATTGGGAAAAGCTTTTTGCATGGCAGTGAAAAGGGAGCTGAAATGTTATGACAATTAATGGCAACAAAAGATTGAACCGCAATATCAAGCAGTACGGGGGGCGGGGGGAGGAAGCTGTTTCCACCCAGCAAAGTTTCCTCTGCCAGCCTCTCCTCTCCAGGCATTTGCATGCAGCTATTTCTGACAGCCCTCTCTCTCTCCCCCCCCCCTTTGCAGTTTAAATCTAGAAAGAGAGCCTTTCCCACCCTGCTTGCTGCATTGCACCACCGAGTTAGTGAAGACATCACCCTCATCAGAATGCTCTCCTAATCCACCTCTCGGATCTGCTTGTCTTTCCCTTCCAGCAATGAAGCTTAAATACACTGCTGCAGAAACACTCCCCTCACCCTCCTTCCCAGGTTCTTTTGGCTTTTGAATTGACAAATAACGTTAGCCAAAAAATTATTTTTATTAGGCCATTTGTCGAGGGGTCAGACCACAATTTTTTAGCAATTGCCTCTTGATTTGTGACATCGCTGTGAATTGTTAACATGTATGTATACCCCTTAGCTATCATGCCAGCACTCCAAATCAAGTGGAAATTCTGTCTAGGTAGGAATAGTGTCTACAGCCTTGTGTTGTTGCCAGCAGGTGATAATACACATTGACTTAAAAAGGACCTTGATTTCTTGTTTACCCCTCCCCTGCTTCCCTTTTTCCAATTACCAAGGGTCAAAGAATACAGAGGCAATGCTCTCTCTCCCCCTTCCCTCCTCTACACTGCCCCCATCACTGTCCTTTATTTAAAAAAAAAATCAGTAAGGTGTTTGTGAACAAAAATTGCATAGTAAATTCTGTCTCCATAGGAGACACTTGAACTATATGGGTGGTAAAGTAGAGAATGGCAGAGGTGATCATTGTAAAACTAAGCTTGAACAGCAACTCCCTAAGAAAGGACCCTTTAGCCCAAATTAACATGTACACATTTTAATTCACTTTTACCTGGGATCAGGCCTGGCACTGCATAGAGACAGCCCTTGTGGCCTTCATTTGGGTTAAGTTCTGTCTAGAGAATGATACGTCCAGAGATGCTATTGATCATGCAGCAATGAGGTTTGGCAGGCATGTCTGAAGCTTCTCTTGAGTGGATCTGGGGATTCTTAAGAGAAGTCCCAAGTGATGGCCAACTGCATGTAATTCCCCCACCTACAGAGATTCCTTGTACAGATATAACAGTATGGCTCTGGATTGCTTAGCTATATTATACTCTATGTTAAAGAATTATAGTTTCCTAGCCTGGCCTGAAGCCAGAGTTTGCCTCTTGGGAAGGACTTTCAGAATGCTGAATTTAAAGTTGCTGTCAAAAATGCAAAGATGATTGTCTACAACCCAAGATTATGGAAGAAGCTGTTTACTGAAGAGATATTGTTCTGGTTTTCTTTCAGAAGCCATTGTTGCAAAGAAATCAAGAGCTTTTCTTAGATCATGCACTGATTAAAGGTGTTTCTTGAAAAAGAACAATTCCTCCTACTAGCCTTTTAGATTGTTAAGGAGTAGAGGACTTTTCCACTACCTCTTAAAGTTACTGTGTGAAGAAACTGGTCAGCAGAAAGCATTATTCAGGCTTTGTGCTCAAGTATGTGTTTTGATTTTGGTCACATTATGAGAAGGCAAGAGTCACTAGAAAAGACAGTCATGCTAGGAAAAGTTGAGGGCAGCAGGAAAAGAGGAAGACCCAACAAGAGATCGATTGACTCAATAAAGGAAGCCACAGCCCTCAATTTGCAAGGCCTGAGCAAGGCTGTCAAAGATAGGACATTTTGGAGGACGTTGATTCATAGGGTCGCCATGAGTCGGAAGCGACTTGACGGCACTTAACCACCCCCCCACACACACATATGCATCTTACTTGTTATTTGTTCCTTTCTATAAGCTCAGGTATATCATATTACTATATTGTCTGAAAGCTTGCATATGTTGTGATATTGTGGGGTATATTTTTTCCACAACAAATGGCTGGTCATCCCCTTTCTGTTCTCTGGGTGAAGGTCTTTGAATAAACTCACCACATTTATTTCTGCCAACAAAGTGCATGTGACTTTTTAAACATATTTGCACATGAACACTTTCATAAGGATGGAAGCCTGGGGCTATGCTGGCCAGCCTGAGGAACACTGGATCATAGGAAAATATACCCCTAGATGCCTTCTTGTTCATTTGGCAGCTCAAAGAAGGAATCTTCTTCTTGGGGATGCCAGCACAGTCATGACTGTATGTCCTTTGTGGAAGCAGGTTTCAATGTTGTTATTCAAGCAGGCACTTCTAATTTACTCTCCTGGTATTTGATTCTTAATCTACCCTTTCTTCAAGAAGCTTCAGCAATGAGGTGGCACACATGATTTGCCCTCTTGATTTAGTTCTGTAAAGGCAAGAAAGGCTGAAAAAATCATAGGCTAGGTGATTGTACTGCCTCAGTGAAAATCTGAACCCAGGTCTGCCTGATCCGAGTTCGACATACTACCTACTGTATTGGACTGGTTTCCAACTGGCATGCTGAATCTGTAGGTAGAGTTGTTGAATGTTTTTCTCTGCAGCTGAGTCTTGTTTCAAGATTTTAAAAAGCTATTCCTAGATTTTACTTTATTTTATTTTTGTATGGAGTTTTTATTGGTTTCTAGTTCCTCTGATTTCAGTTCCCAGCTGGAACAAAAAGAGGGAGAGGAAGTTTGCAAATATGCACATAAATATGATCCTGAAAAAACACCCATTGTAGTAGCCAACAGCTGAACATAACCATTAGAACAAGATTACAGAGAAAGACTAAGCCCGTAACTCTCACTTAATGATGGACACCTGAACAAAGTGCCATTCACAAAAAAACTTATGCTAAAAGAAAAATGCAGTTAGTCTTGGAGGTGCCACATAACTCTGGTTTGTTTTCTTGCAGTGACGTTGGCTCTTTCTAGATCTAGACCTTTTCTCGGGGTTTGAACTAAATATTTCATGGAAAGAATGATGTACTCCTTTGTCTACCCAAAAATTGCTCATGAACAGCTCGTAATGTTCTCCGATGTATTCATTATTATGGCAATAATTTCAGAGAACAATCCTCCTTGGGCTTGTGTACGGGCTGCACATGTTGAATATTGAGTATCTGAAATATGAACTGGCCATAGTCGCCAGATGGCTTCCTTTCTTTCTCCATTTATTTACAAAAGTTCTACTCTCAGCCTAGAAGGTGCTGGAGGCGGCTCTGTTACATAGCTAAAACAGAATAAAACCCAGACAACAATATCAAATACAATCACCCCTCAAAGCATCACTTAGAAAACAATCTCACTGTATTGAACCACTCAGGGAAGAGGGAGTAAAGCACTACTGAGGATCTTAGTTAGGACCAGATGACCTTCAGGTTCCCCAGAACTATAGTTTTAGGATGATGTGTGCAACTTTACATACATAGGAGTATCTACTAGTGATGAAGGGGGAAATTACACATCTCTGTCTAGTACATTTTTACCACACCTTTCCTCCAAGGAGCTCAGGACAGCATACATTGTTTTTCCTTTCCCAATTTACCCTCACACCAACCCTATGAGGTTGGCTAAGGGAGGATGACTGGCCCACGATCACCCTGCAACTTTCAAAGCAAACCGGGGGTTTGAATTCAGGTCTTCCAGATCCTAGTCTGACACTCTAACCACCACACCACACAGCACTAACAACTTTCCTTTCAAAATTTACATACTCACAAATGCAAAAATTGATTATAATCAAGGATTTAGACCAAGAGTTGGGTTATTTAAATGTCATGATTTCAATGACCCTTCTTGAGATCTGTCTTAGGGTAAACCATCACCACTGCTGCAGAAGAGATGTTACTGATGACAGAGTTTCATAATATCACTCCAAAAATACACCACAAATTTCCTTGTGGCAGCTGGACTTTGTGAGGTGAAAGTGTGGGCTGCTGCAATCTGCTTGTGTATCTGCTGCTCAGAAGAGATCCACTCTCACACCTCTACCATTCTATGCTCGCAAGTGACAGAAAAAGAAGCTCAGTTCGCTTGTATCTGAGAAAGACAGGTCAGATCCTCCACCACTGTAGACCAGTGCATCTCTTTGTTGAAAAGGGGTTTATGCTGATTTGAGGCAGTGGCTGAGTTCCCCTCCTAAAAACTGTTTTGTCAAGGGGGATTTTTTTTTTAAATAAAAAACCCCAAACCAGAACTGAACCTTATGAACTGCTCTGCTGGTAACTTTTGCACTTCCCTTGCACTTAACAGTGCCTGTTTCCATCCTCAGACTCTTGCTAGTCCAATAAGTTATCAGTCAACAATTAATTTAAAATTAGAATAAAAATGATATGAGAGAACAGAATTCTTACAGCAGCTTTGGACTTTACAGAGAAGCACCTCCAGATGAGCGTGCAGTCATTTGCACAGCTATCAGTACTTCTGGAGGAAAATGCACACGGAGCATGCATGCATATCTTCTTTCTTGTCTCTGCCTCACTGTGCCCATAGTAGGAAGTGGTGGCAGCAGTTAGGAACTGTCGGAAAGTGCGCAATGGACTTACCAGAAAGCTCACAAAGAAGGTTGTGGGTGGAATCCCACAGAGGATTTATGCTGATGGAAGGCTGCAATCTAGGGGTCGAAATCCTTTTGTCAGCAGATATTTTCCAAGGGATCCAACATACTTCGGCTTAATATCTATCTTCCACATGCACCCATCATGGCAAATACACTGGAAGTTCTCATGATTTAGATGACTTTATACACATGAAAGGTGGGGATGCTCTCACTGTATGCTATGAATCCCTCTTAAGTCAAGATAATAGTTTGAGCTTTGCCAGGCTTACATTCTGAGGGATGTACTCTGATCACACAGTGGGAGGTACTGATTGCCAGTGTACCATCCTTTCCCCCCTCTTCCTGCTCTCATTCTCTGGAGGTACATATTTAAGTTTGTGAAGTCCCCCTAATATTGACTACAGCATCCAGATAAGAATTTGTGAGAGCAAGCTCACTATGTCCTCATTTTTCAGTGAACTGATTCACCCACAAACCTCTGTGAGTATAAAATACATTAACTGCCTGCATAAGCTCATAAGAGGATAGATGTTGTCAATAGGTTCTCATATGAACCTACCTGACCACTGCAGTCATCTTCAGGGGTCCTTGCTTGGAGCCCCTCAATGTCTGTGTCAAGATGGGTGGCACTGGCAACCCAAGAAACTTTTTATAATAAGTATTTTAAAAGCTTGTTTTAATGGTTTGATGTATGCTGCTTTGGGGACCCTTGGATGGGTGGGTGGGAAGGCAGCGTAAAAATGTTTTCAATAAATAATTAAAATAGAGGCAACTGTTGATTGCTTCTCTCTGCATTTCCACTACCATACACAGTTCTGGGTCAGGAGCTTTCTTTAATTGCATTATCTAAGACTACCCCTCAACACTTCAACTGCTGCTTCCTCCAGCTGCATTGGTATGGACACAGGAAGACTTCACAATCAACTATTCCTTGCTTTAGCCTCTGAGGGAATGGAGGAGGCCTGTTGAAAACAAGAGGCTGGACATGGACAAAAAGCTTACACATAACAGCACTATAAGCACCCAGGGTCTTGAGATGGCAGTAAAACTGGAAAATTATTAAAACACTGAACAGACTAAGAGCAGTTCAGACTGAGGTCAAGGAAAGAAGGGAGGAGGTTTGAGAGAAGGTTTGAATATGTGTTTGGAGCCAAAAGTGTACAGGATGAGCTCACATAGAAATTGGATGCAGTAGAGAAGGAAGGTTGAAGATAACGGTTAATTGGGAAACCCAGAGCATAACACCTTCAAAAAGAAAAGCTGATTAATGTTAGTTAAGCACTAACCCACACATGTAAATGAAGGCTCCAAACAGAATTGTTTTGGACCAATGAAATGGCCTGAAATATAATATAACTGAACCAATGGGAACTAAGTAAAATGTTATATGAACCAATAGTTAAAAGGTATATGTTGTATAACCAATAGAAAATAGAATTGTAGAATGAATAGATAATGCATCCTTCATTATGAATAATGAATAATAATGGACCCACTGAAAGTAGATAAAATAACACCTGTTTGCCTTTGAAAGTCACTCAGCTCTTTTTTTATGCTTACTGAAAGCAGGGTTGAGTCTACAGCTGTAATAAACTGTTATTCTCGAACTTAGGTCTCTGGGTCTCTTTGTTCCAGCCCCTATTTTTGCTGTAACAGTCTTATTGGAAGAATATTGGATTTCTTGCATGTATGATGTAAGCTGGCATAGAACAGCCTACAAACAGGGCCATCCCCAGTGTTGCCTCTGAATACCATTGCTAGGAAGCAACATCAGGGGGAGGCCTTGGCTACTTGCCCTGTTTGTTGGCTGACCAAGGCAATGTTGGCCACTGTGTGAAATATAGGGTTACCAGCCTCCAGGTACTAGCTGGAGATCTCCTGCTATTATGACTGATCTCCAGCCGATAGTGATCAGTTCACCTGGAGAAAATGATCGCTTTGGCCATTGGACTCTATGGCATTGAAGTCCCTTCCCTCCTCAAACCCTGCCCTCCTCAGGCTCTGTCCCAAAAATAGGATGCTGGAATCAAGGCACCATTGGTTGATCCAGTGGGACATCTCTTATGTGACAGCTGAGGGAGTGGCTTAAACATGATGTCCAGGTAAGTTTTTGTGCTTGACCAGAATAGTTTTGATTACATTTTGAGTTACAATTATGTATGATGTTTCATTGCACTGTTTAAAGTGGCTTACAAGCTTAAAAACACCAAATAGTAACAACAATAAAGCAATAAAAATTAAAATAAGGCCTTGCACATGCAGGCAATATATTCTAGAAAACTTTTAAAGGTGATGGTACATTCGTCAGCCATTTCCCCCAGAAAGGGGTTTACACCAAATATAATTACTTACAGGAAACCATTTGATGAGAAAAGCACAATGGAACAAGAAGGTCAGAATTTCCAACTTGTATTCCCAAGGTAAGATTCTCGAAGTTTAACATACCAGAGGCTTATAAATTAACCACATAATCTGGAACGTGGAAGTAGATCTAATTGACTTTCAGCTTGGCCTCTAAAGCGCAAGTGTGTAGTTTTTTTTATGCTGATCTTTAATCAATTACACTTTTAATCAGCTCTCCTGCAGATAAATCTTACAGTGCATTAGGTATACTGATAATTTCCACAATCAAGAACACATATATGCCCACATCATTATTAAAGAATTTAGTTGGTTTTTGGGGGGCGGGGGGCGTTTATGCACAAATGATCACATCATCCACCTTGGTCAAGCAAAATCCATGAGCAAGAAATTGCTTTCTATATCAGAGATTAACTCAGAAAATTTATTAATGATAGGTCACAATTTCAGAAAGCAGATTTTAGAAACTCTGGCATTTAGCTTATTTGTTTATATACGTTATTTATAGTCTACCACCACATCATTTTATGTAGGGATTTTTTTAAAGTAACGTAAGATAACTGCCTCTTTGAGGGCCTGAGGGAAGGTGCTGTGAGTTAAAGGTAAAGGTCCCCTGTGCAAGCACGGGGTCATTCCTGACCCATGGGGTGACATCACATCCCGACGTTTCCTGGACAGACTATGTTTATGGTGTGGTTTGCCAGTGCCTTCCCCAGTCATCTTCCCTTTACCCCCAGCAAGCTGGGTACTCATTTTACCAACCTCAGAAGGATGGAAGGCTGAGTCAACCTTGAGCCGGCTACCTGAAACCGACTTCCATCGGGATCAAACTCCGGTCGTGAGCAGAGCTTGGACTGCAGTACTGCAGCTTACCACTCTGCGCCACGGGGCTCCTGCTATGAGTTAGCGACTGGTTTATAATAAATACTAAGGGTTGGTTGATGTGGTCCTTACATTATTTTAGCGGGCAAGGATGGGCAAGGATGCAGAATACAAGTAGTGGCCTTCACCGACCCCAGGATCTTGTTGACATCTCGGGCACTGAAACACTAACATGTAACATTTATACAGCACTTCTGATAGCACTTTCAAAGCACAAAGAGTGAACTTTAGCTATAGCATTTTTTGTTATGTATCATTTTCTTTTCTAGTTGGAGAAGTAACATGGCTGAGGCCTCAGAACAAGTGTCAGTATCTGTAAATAAACTTTGAGCCTTGTTGGGATTTAGGGTGCTATTCATGAAGAAAGGGTTGCCCCCCCCCTCCATTTTTAGAATTTTTATACTTTACTGCTTCCTATTTTTTGGAGTGTCACATACAATTCTGATTTTCTTTTCACGCTATCTTTACTGCAGGATTATACCTTTGGAATAACAATCAGAAGCTTTGGTTATGCCTACCGGGCTTCTAGCCCTGTAATATAAGATATCTTTGGCTGTCTTATAAAATCATTGAACAGTCACCTTTGGGCAGACTATAAGAGTTAAAGTGCTTAATTCTTAGGTGTCTTCAGCTCCTCATCTGAAAACTAATGTGGTGGCAGTATATATATCTATATATATATATAAAGTTCCCTTAGTTGGGCCCAGGACAGAGTGACAGCCTGCCTGGAAGTGCAGGAATTTGCAGCCAGAAAGTATTCTGCATCTTCCAGAGATAGGGACTGCCATTGCACATACATTACTTCACAAGGCAAGGTAGGACAATACTATTATTATTCTTATCTTACAGATGGGAGCTGCAGATGAGAGCCAGTGGCTTGATTAAGGCAGTCTACTGAGTTTCTGGCTGAGGTAACACTGAACCTAAATTTTCTTGATCCATGTGTATTTTTCTGAAAATAAGAGAAGGATTGCTCCAACCACATTTGCAATGCTCCTGATGCTCCTGATTTTCTCTTGCCACTACCCAAACATGCTTCTTTGTTGATGTTTGGCATCATCATCGGAATGGCCTGCCAAAGGAAATCAGGAAGGCTCCTACACTCCAGTCATTCTGCAGACTGTATAAAACAGTAATGTCCCACTGTTTTATATAAAGGGCATTTTTATGAAGAGATTAAAATTGTTTCTGAATGGAACAGTCCAGGAGGGCATCTTTCTTATGGAATAGGGTTGTAGTCTACTGCAATGATTATTCCAGGCATTATCGGGCTTTTACTTTATTATCTTCCAGCTTTGTAATTCCACTTACTACACTGTCTGTGGCATACCTTGCCTAAGGAGCCTTTTTGTTTGCATTGTCTTGTAATTCTGCACTGTTGCATTGTTCATTGGATGTCTTCTATTGGATGAGGATATTGTTTTTATTCGGTAACCCACCTTGAGTCTCAGCCAGCAGGCGTGACTAGTCCACTAAGCAACCCTAGGAGATTGCCAAGGGCGCCAGTTGTGAAGGCAAGCTGACCAGCCCTGTCGCCCCCCTCCACCTTGGCCACATCTCATCTGGCCCCGGCATCAAAATCTGTCTCAGGAGGTGCCCTGGGCACCAGTGGACGGCTGGTGGGGAGCCTGCTCCCTTCCCTTTGTTGGGGCATGGGGCTGGGGTGGGGCAACTTCCTGCTGGAGTGCAGCAGGCAAGGATGGTGGGACTCCCATGCTTCATGTCCCTCTGCTGCCATGAGGGGATGGAGAGGGCAGTTGCCATCTTCCTACCTCCTCACAGCCCAGTGAAGGATGAGGGTGGGTGCCACCTTGCCCTACTGCCTCACTGAGCTGCTGTGGCTTCCTGCTGCAGTGCAGGGAAGAGGAGGGAGGGCACGATCTTCCCGCCTCCATGTGGCACAGCAAGGGGGGGAGAGGGAGGGCAGATGCCATCTTTCCACCTCCTCCTGGTGCAGGAAGGGGATTTGACCACCCTAGCCTAAGGCACCTAGACTCTTTGAACTGGCTCTGTCAGTGAGAAAGGTAAGCTATAAATAAATAAATCCCATGATTCCTTGCAGTTTGGAGCATACCGCTTTCCTCCTTGAAAATATGGATTATTTTTGGCATTAAAGATGGCCACAAGATGGCGTCAATAATAATGTCTGGTTGTGTGTTTCGAATGGAATCCTTCAGTACCGATTCTGAAATTAAAAAATAAAAAACACCTTTGTTTGTATTTCTGAATATTCCAAGGAACAATTGTGTGTAGGTTCACTTGTTCTCAGGTTTGCACATGCACTTATGCGGTGCCCCTCAAAACTGACAATACTCCCAGCTGTCACTCTACATTACATTAACTTGCGAAGAACTCATGTTCCATATGTCCAACAATAGGAATCCTTGCTCAAGTGAGGAAAATAAGGGCATGTCTCTACTATATACGCAATCTCATTCTTAAACAGCTGTAATTTGTCATATAGAATTCTCTGCCAAGAGCAGACTGTTAGTCACTGTACTGGCAAATTTCTGGAAGGGGTAACATTTATTTAAAGGTGGAGTTTGGGGTTTTGATCACTGCATAATTCTGTTTTGTGGTTTGGAATGGCGCTTTAAAAAATCTGATTTCATGCTATTTTAGATTGTACACTTTATGAAACAACACACATTGTAAAATTACTGTGTAGCTTAGTTGTTGTTTTGTAAAAGGACAACCACATTACAGTCTGTTTAAAGACTGTTAGGAAGAGTATACACATGAGAACTGCATACTTAAGAACAAGAATCAAAATACAAGGGAGAAGTGCCAAGAAGCAGAAGACAACAATCTTATCATCACCTCCCCCAAATGTAAAGATTAATTTCATAGAATCATAGAGTTGGAAGGGACCACCAGGGTCATCAAGTCCAACCCCCTGCACAATGCAGGAAATTCACAACTACCTCCCCCACCCCACCCCCAGTGAACAGAAGATGGCCAAGATGCCCTCCCTCTCATTATCTGCCTAAGGTCACAGAATCAGCATTGCTGACAGATGGCCATCTAACCTCTTCTTAAAAACCTTCATGGAAGGAGAGCTTACTACCTCCTGAGGAAGCCTGTTCCACTGAGGAACTGCTCTAACTGTTCAAAAATTCTTCCTAATGTCTAGATGGAAACTCTTTTGATTTAATTTCAACCAGTTGGTTCTGGTCCGACCTTCTTGGGCAACAGAAAACAACTTGGCACCATCCTCTATATGACAACCCCTCAAGTACTTGAACATGGTTATCATATCCCCTCTCAGTCTTCTCCTCTTCAGGCTAAACATACCCAGCTCTATTAGTCTACAGATTTTGTTGATACTATAAAGTGCCCATAATGCTTTCAGTCAGATATGAAAATTAGGATTATGGATGGCCAGGCAGATGGCATGTCTCTGGTTCCATAAATCATCTGTAATTCTATGATGTCCCTGTAACCAGAAACCAAACCTATTATGTGAGTGAATGAAAGCGTCTGGGAACTCTCTGCATGTTTATGTCGCTAGTACAAATACAAGGTTTGCAACCCATTGTTCACTTACTATTCCAAGGTTTGTTTCATTTTTCAGCATCTGTGTTCCAGCATGCTGGATGCTCTCCCATCACTACCATGGCTGCCACTCATACTTGGTCTAATTGGCCCTTATTATCTTTTCTATGTTTGGGCAAAATGGGTCAGAAGCAGAACAAAAGAGAGACTGTGGCATGCTTGTGACAGCTTCTGTCCCCTGTATCTTTACATTCCTTTTGAGAATGTATCCTGTCCCAGATTTTAAAATAAGTAAGTCTGCTGGATACAGGTAAAAAGAGGTTACCGAGGTGTAGTATGTGTCAGTGTAGTTTTTATATCTCTTATCATTTCATAACCTATCAGACCTGGCTCATATATCATTGACGGAAACTGTGCTCACTGGTCCATCTCTAAATATGCCAGCACTGCTGTACTAGGCTTTCAGTACCATTGTAAGCAGAGTTGTACCCTTTTAAGCCCATTGAAGTCAATGGGCCTAGAAAGGTGTAACTCTGTTTAGGATTACTTTGTACGTCTCCTTGTGCAATAAATAAATGAGATGGTAGAGTTGGTAGGTGGTAAAACTGACAACATTGTGCATATGCCAATAAAGGTTAAAAAAAAAAGGTAAAGGTCCCCTGTGCAAGCACCGGGTCATTCCTGACCCATGGGGTGATGTCACATCCTGGAGTTTCCAAGGCAGACTTTGTTTACGGGGTGGTTTGCCAGTGCCTTCCCCAGTCATCTACACTTTACCCCCAGCAAGTTGACTACTCATTTTAACGACCTTGGAAGGATGGAAGGCTGAGTCAACCTTGAGCTGGCTACCTGAAACCGACTTCCGTTGGGATCGAACTCAGGTTGCGAGCAGAGCTTGGACTGCAGAACTACAGCTTACCACGAGGCTCATATGCCAATATGGGAGCAATATTCACCCCTATGTTAAAAGAACTGTTTACAAGAGAAAACTAGCATACAGGTAGTCAGCTGGGCTTTCTTCCTGATATGCTCATATTTTTTCTTTTGTGTGCATAATGTTTTTTTTAAAGCTAGGGAGTATTCCCCCACTTACAATGCACTCTGCCACCTCGAGATTCTATCACTTCATTTTCTTGTATTTGTAAACCAGGCCTCACAGAATACCTGCAACTGTGCTGCTGGGGGTTGGGGAAAATCATTTTCAAAGAAACCATACGGTGTATTACAGTGACGTGGCCCCTATACCTTGCTTCCACTTGCATTTCTTCATGGTCCTCTGCTGTGAAGAACATGTTTTTTCTGGCACTAGGCACTTCTGCTCACGCAAGACCAATATCTTTCAAGGAGCGAGGAAGTGTCTAGTGCAAGAGGTGCTCCAAAAGGAGTGCAAACGGAAACAAGGTATCCGACCAAGCCATATTGATCCATTTCAATGGAGCTTTTGATCAATTGTGCTAACAGTCATTTGGTGTTGGGGAACATTGCAGATACAGAACTGTCATAGGATGCTGTTGCTGAATAAGTGCAGATATCTATATGTAGCACAAAACATGAAAACAAGAGCACACCAGAAAACTTTAAAAAATCAAAAGGAAAAAAAATAGAGAAAGTGCACTGGGGAAACTATGCATGATGTTGGCAGATTGGCTTCAATCATGTATATAACTCGGGAGTGACAACCTGGTTTTCCAAATAAATAAAAAACATTGGAGTGGACAGGGAATTCTACATCTTTAAGAATATAAGAGATGCCCCATTGGATCAGACCAGTGGTTCACCTAGTCCATCATCTTGTTTCACAGAGCAGCCAATTGCCCTGCAGGACCAACAAATAGGGGACAGAGGCCGAGGCCTCTTAGCCTCTTAGCACTGGTATTCAGAAGTTTACTGCCTTTGAATGTGAAGGTTCCCTTTAGTCATTGTGGCTAGTAGCCATTGCAAGAGGACCAATCCTCCATGAATAACCTTGTAAAGCCATCTATGCTTGTGGTCATCATTACATCCACTGGCAATGCATTCCACAGTTTTAATTACTCCTTGACTGAAGATATATTTGCTTTTGTTCATTCTGAATCTATTGCCCATCAACTTCATTAGTTGCCCTTGAGTTCTAGTAATATGGGAAAGGTGGGGGAGAGTTCTACTTGTCCAATCCTCCCCGTATCCTCTTTCTTGAAGTGAGCCCAGCTGGGGGAAGAGGACCTTGGGGAAGACACTACGAGGAGGTCAGCAGCATGGGGAGTGGTTTAGCGTCCCTCAGCCTTGTGCCTCTTTTCTTCTAACACCTCCCCCCCACCGTCCCAAACAAACTGGCCTTCTACTGTCTAAGCCTAAACCTTTTCTTGTGACTGTGAAATCCTCATGCTGGCTCCCTAATGCTTTATGAAAGGGAATATATTTTTAAACAGTTTCATATTTGTGTTTTGAGGCTGATCAGAAAATTTAAATCTATTTATGGAAATTCACTTCCATGCATGGATTGCAGGCTAAGGAGCTGAGTTATTGTAAAATCTGTTTGCAAGACTTGGCTAGCAGTTCAGGTTTAAGACAGTTTATTTGAAGTTGGGAACAGCATTGATGTGGCCACTAATTTTTGTAACGAATGAGCCTGTAGCAGGTCTTCTTGCAAATCATTCCTTTTTATCTAGGAACTCAGCTTTAGGAAAGCTTACCTAAATTCCATTGTTAAATAACTTGCTTCATGAACCTTCAGTTAAAGCGAATGGACCAGAACAAAGGCCCAATCAAGCCCAGTTTCAGAGGGAGAGGTAAGGGATTAATTATGAAGTCTGGACGCTATTCTCAAAGTACAAGAGCTCTTTTAGATGGGACTCTTGATCAGTTGCTTTGTGTCTAAATGAAAATCATCCGGCTCTCTATCCTCTACATGAGGGACTTCATATCTAACATAATTTTCAATCCCTCCTTGATTCAGTACACAAATCATATTAAGGAAAAATGACCATTTTAGATGTCACACAGTACCTATCTTAACAGAACAGAATTGTACAAGAGCCTCAGAGCTGAAAGGACGTATTACCCATGGCAGAAAAGTGGAACTTTGCCTGGATTGTGCAGAATGATGCAAGCAAGTAAATCATGGGTGTATATATGTATATATAGAAATAGATACGTAATGACCTGGCTGAAAATGTTACATTAGATTCATTGGTAGACTTGAAGGAAATGCTTGTGTGAAAAGAGCAGGTTCAGGTTTTAGCCAAAGAGATATTATTTATATGTTTCATTTACATAGACAGTTTATCTGGTGGTGCCTCTCCATACAAATGTCCGTGGCAGCTCTTGACAAGTTTCATAAATGCATAAAAACAATTAAACAAATTTGTAAACCCACACAGGCTGAAAAGCAGCAAAAATATATTACAAAAAGAATAGCAGTTAGAATATGAAGTGCAAATGGGGGGGGGGAACCCTTTAAAATAACAATCAACAGAGCCAAACTAATAGTGCAATCCTAAACACAGTTACATCATTCTATACTCACTGACATCAACAGACTTAGAGGGATGTAACTCTGTTTAGGACCAGTTATCAATAATGAAAGTATCATCAGTATTATGGCAAGATTTGATAGCGTAGACTAATTATTACATACAGTTATGAACATCTTCTATAGATCATCCAACACAGAAAATTAAAAAGGTTGTGGGGGGGGGGGATGTCTTCACATGGCACTTAAGTGATTACAGACAAGGTGCCAGATGATTCTGTATGTGTATGGAGGGGGATAGCCCATTAACTGAAGAATCACCACTGGAAAATCCCTGCTTCTGGTTGATAGCCACCTCCCTTCGAAAGGTAGGAGCACACAGAACATGTCTTTGCTGTCAAGAGCAATTGGCAGTCAGCTGGTATGAGATCAAAGAGTCCTTCACTTGTATATTTGTAAGAAGTGGTCACTACTCTAACGCAACACTAGCTGCACTATCAAAAGGTATTTATACTCGACTAGTTCTGCTAGACTGTGGATGGATATGTGCTTTCAAATGTCGTCCACTGAAGTGAGAACTCCATTGAAAACAATTATGTGCACAACGGATGACATTAGCACTCAAAGGGGCATGCTGAAGCACACGCGGATGCTCATCAGATTTATATCTGTTTCTGGATCAAGCAAGCAGTACATGCACAGACGCCTGCTTACTTGGGCAGATCTCTTTAGCTGGATATAATTGGTATATGTATCAATGCTGAAGTGTGAAGAAAGGGCAGCAGAGGGAATGTGGCAGTGCACAAGGCTCATTATTAGGGAACATCATTAAATGGAAAACCAGGTTTGCCAAATGATACTGCTGATAACAGAGGGAAAGAATGTCCATTTGTTACATGCCTCATCTGTATTTCTGGACAGGCAAGCTTTGTATAGCAGTTCTCAAGGGGACAATACAACAGTTGCCTACAGGAAGGGATCAGGCAGCCTCACAGTTTTTAAAAACAAGTTCTGTATGTCTGGGACTATCATTTTGCCAATATATCTGGGAATTATCTACTTCGGGATGACACTGCTCGGTTCCTAGGAAAGGGCATGTCCCGCTACAATTTGGCAAACCGGTGTTAACTATGGCAGAGTGTGGATGCCCAAGTTGCAACTGTAGTAGCTGACCCCAGGTTGTATTCTGACATCCGCAACAGGCATAACCCACAACTCATCATCATGCTGACATGCCCACCTTCTCTCCCTCCCCCACACAGAGAATGTGACCAAAAGCTTCCTGCTCTGAGAAGACTTCAGTGAGGCACCAATCAGTCAAGGCAAATAGATGTGCCCTGGCTGGCAGACTGGGTTTTTTTGGGGGAAGGGGGATTCTAAACTGGGATTAAATTGAGACTTAGAATTCTCCTGTGGGTGTGTGGGGGAATAAACCTTATTTACCGAATGATCTGCTTTTGGATGGACAGCTTCTCGGAGTTTGATTGAAATCTTTCCAACTAAGGAAATTTTCAGTCATGCTCATTCGATGAGTATCGGCAGAGGGAAGAGACAATTTAAGGGCAGTGATTGGTTTTCCCAGCAGGACAGTAGAAGGGCCCGTCTTGCTCTTTCTACAGCTGCAAAGTCATTTGCTGTTGATGAAGTCTGCTCTGAGAGGGGAGAAGCTATGGGGCAGTTGGTACTATCCACAGAAGATATCCCCTAGAGCTCAGCTCTCACACTAGGGGGCTGAGTTCTCATTTAAATGAGAGACTGTGGCACTTTCCCAGAGGATTTTGCACTTTACTCAGCGTGTCGTATAAGCAGGGGGGCTACCCATGCGAAGCTCATGCTTCCCAGTTTAAACAAGATGCAGTGCGAGTACAAAGCCCCACCGGAAAAGAGCTTCTGCCTCAGCTAGCATCAACTTAAAAACCTTTTAAATAAACACATGCTGCCGTAGGGCCCCTGATTTCAAGTAAAATAAAAAAAGTTTGAATCAGGCCTCAGCCACCCCTTCAGCTCTTTAATTAGTTTTTCCTTCCCTTGGGTCTGCTAAACCTACAAGATTAACTTCGATATGCCACAGGAAGAGGGAATAGAACTTGCAATACCTGTTCATTAGTGTTGCTCCCTGTATGCTAGTGTTCTTTGTGACTGTGTGTAAGATCTTGATTGTTCTGGAAAAGCTAGCCCCCCCCCCCCAACTGTTATTACTGACACAACACTGCCAGATGGTGCTCTAGAGCCTAACGGTAATCTCTGGCCGAGGAACTTCCATTGTAGGAACTGTGTGACATCTGGAAAGCCTAATTACTAGTAATTAATAGAGCTTTCTTTGTTATTCTAGAGCATTCTTGTCATTTTTATTTGTGTAAGTTTTCTTTTTTTAAGAGCCCATGGCCCTGAATGCATTGCTCTTAAGCGTGGATAATAATTGTGGCAATGCCTCCTACGTTGCCAGGCTGAGTAGCGGCTTGTTCATTTACATATGCTCTGAACTGGAATAATGCATTAAGCAACCCTTCCTGCGTTCCACTTTAAATGAGGAATTCTCTCTTAATAGTAATGCCATTGTGGGTCCTAGGTTACTAGGCAAATACTTTACTTCACCTTTTTTTGTCTTCAAGGCTGACTAGCCCTATCTCTGTTTCTTTTCCCCCCTAATTTCTATAGACTTTCTTTCCATGGAAAATATTTCGAATTTGAGGACAGATTTTCAAAATGTCCCAATTATTTCCTTATTGCTGTTATTTCAAATCTTCAGCTTTCCTTTCTAAATTAATTGCTTCTTGGCTCTTATGGTACATTGTAGCCATATAAAGCTCCACAAGAACAGCTTTAAAATAATCACAGGGCGAGCTATTTTTCCACAAGGGATTCAGATGTTCACCTTTATTGAAATTAGGCCATAAAGCACAAGATCTACTGAGTGTCATTAAACATCTGTTTCATCTGTCTATCATAGTATATATTTATATATGGTTGCTGTTGGAGCCCACAAAACAATGGAATTACTCTAATTGGTTTATTCTAATAATGCCAGCCACTGGGATGTGTCACAAACATCTGTACTACCTGTTGAATAGCTGTGTGACCCACATACCTGAAGGATCACCCAGTCCCGTATGAATATACCTGGCCATTGGAGTCAATTTCCAAAGTCCTGCTTCAGGTGCATCTGCCTTCTGACATCATGTGGGTGGAAACCCAAGAAAGGGCATTTTCTGCCCTTTTTCTCTCCCTAGTGATAACTGTCTGTCCTTCTCTGTCACTGTGTACTGCCAGAAGGTGTAGACCTTTTTTGTTTCATCTGGAGCTCCCTCAGTGATGCCTCCTTCCTGTCCTGTGTTTCATTTACTGTTTTATGTGCTTTAAGTAGGTATTTTAGTTTTGGTTTTAATTATTTTTTATGAATTGCTTTAACAACATGTTGTTATAATGTTTGTTTTTAACTGTTTTCTGCTTCGGTGACCCTCACTGAGCAGAAAGATGGCATGCAAATATTGTAAATACATTTATCTACTTGGTGTTGAAAATTGTATAGAATTTGGACTTCATTCTATTGCTTTGGCCTAACTCCAGTTGGCTTGGAGCTTGATTGCCATGGATAGTCAGCCTTAATGTCCAAGTCACATAACTACATTCCATCAGATTTAGGATAGGTTTTGACTGGGTATGCCAGGTACAAGTGAGGTATCTGAGTTTTATCAGATTTTATCCAGAATACCACTGCTAGTAGACTACAGAATTCCAGAGAAGTAGGTGTATGGCAGCAATAATAAACAGGAGTTTTGGGGCATCGTAAATACTAATGGGGTTTATATACATAAAATCTGATGAGGTCACCTTCCCGGTTTTATTCCACCTCTCCCAACACATACAATTACTTTTCACTGCCACCACTAGATGTGAATTATAGAGATGGCTGTCTAATTATCTGGACCAGACACTCTATTTTTGTCTTCTTCTTTTTTTAAAAGCGTCACATTCAGAACCACCTTCCTACTCCAAATCACCATGGAGGCAGGGGAAGTCTTGGAAATCTCGCTTATTAGAGTAATTCAGATCCACGCAGGCATCTTCCTACATTCTCTTTGCACCAAATTAGGTTCTTATGTGGGTGCAACCAAACTGCCATAACACCAGTTTCATAAAAATAATTTAACTTTATTTGTGATTGCAGTTGTAAGTTACAAAAAAAATATAATCATACAGTTGAACAAAAAACCCCACTGCAGGTCTACTTGGAAGTAAATCCCATGTTTTTCAGTGGCGCTTACTCCCAATAAAGTGTGCTTAGGATGAGAGGCCAAGTTTTTGTTCTTAGTGGGGGAGCTGCTATAAGCCTACCTGTTTCTGGAGAGCCAGCGTCAGGTAGTGGTTAAGAGTGGCGGATTCTAATGTGGAAAACAGGTTCAATTCCCCACTCCTCCACACAAAGCCTGCTGGGTGATCTTGGGCTAGTCACAGTTCTCTCAGAACTCTCTCAGCCCCACCTACCTCACATGGTGCCTGTTATGGGGAGAGGAAGGGATAGTGATTGTATGCCGTTTTGAGATGCCTTAAGGTCGAGAAAAGAGGGGTATAAAAACCAACTCTTCTGCTGAATGCTACCTGAGAGCAGGACTAGGCTTGCCATTTACCCACTGGGGAAGTGAGATCTCCTGGTATTTTTCAGGTTGATAGTTGGTTAATTCAATCCCGAACACACACCCAAATCGGGTTTATTCAGGATTATTTGGGGATGTTGAATAGCATCAATTAAGGGGCTCTACAGTTCCCATGGTGCAGAGTGGTAAGCTGCAGTACTGCAGTCCAAGCTCTGCTCACAACCTGAGTTCGATCCCAACGGAAGTTGGTTTCAGGTAGCCAGCTCAAGGTTGACTAAGCCTTCCATCCTTCTGAGGTCGGTAAAATGAGTACCCAGCTTGCTGGGGGTAAAGTGTAGATGACTGGGGAAGGCACTGGCAAACCACCCTGTAAAAACAGTCTGCCTAGTAAACGTTGGGATGTGACATCACCCAATGGGTCAGGAATGACCCGGTGCTTGCACAGGGGACCTTTACCTTTTCACAGTTGCTCTACACCCTTTTCCATCCTTTGGACTGTTTCCGGGGCAACAGGAGGGAGGGGGGATGAGGCATATCTCATAGGCAAGCATGCTAAGGGGACCTACACTGTTTGCCCAGTCATAGATGTTGTTTTACAAGATGTTTGGCTTCAAATGTGAAGTCCAAGAAACACCCCCCCCCCCATTAGCAGGTTTCCCAGGGAACAGGAGGGAGGGGTGAAGGAGGCAGTGGCAAATAGGATTGCACGGTAGGGGAAGTAGTGATCTTTGCCCAATCACAGGAGTTGTTTCATGGCTGGTTTTCTTTCAAATTCTTCTGAGCATGGGCAAAGAGCATAACAGCAGGCCCTGGCTACAGCTAGACTCCATTACAGGGAGAGATTTCGGGAGTACGATCTGCTAAGCTTGGGTTCAGCTGCTGCTCTTTGTCTCTGGAGGTCTGCTGCTGCAACTAGAGCTGCATTGGAACCTACCTGCCTGCCTGCTTGCCTGGAGACAATCATCATCATTTACTGGTTTGAACAAATTGGCTCATTTTAATACTATTTAAAGTATCTTAGTTCTTTAGCTTTACATTTGTTCTTTGGGCCCGTTGGTGGGTTGGGAGGGCAAAGGGCCTAGTAAGGCCCAAAGGCTTTTTATTTCCTCCTGTTTTGTTCTTTGCTGTTGTGTTCTGCAGAGAACCCCTGGCTGGATGCTGAAACTCATAATTTTTGGCATCTCCTAAGTCACTTTTCATGCAGTGTGGAGGATACTTGTCAGCTGCTTGAGAAGCAGGGGATGACAGGCACGCCAGAGCACTGTCTGATCTGCAATGTCAGCACTCGCTGGAACTCCACCTACATCATGCTTGAGCATTTGGTGGAGCGGAAGAGAACCCCGGCCACCTTGAATTCTGAGATTGAAGTTGTGCAGGATGAGAACCAGCGTGGTGTAAAGGTTAGGAACGGTGGTTTGGAGCAGTGGAGTGCAATCTGGAGAACAGGGTTTGATCCCCCACTCCTCCACATGAGCGGCGGACACTAATCTGGCAAACTGGGTCGGTTTCCCCTCTCCTACACAGGAAGCCAGCTGGGTGACCTTGGGCTAGTCAGTTCTCTCAGAACTCTCTCAGCCTCACCTACCACACAGGGTATCTGTTGTGGGAAGGGGAAGTGATTGTAAGCCGGTTTGATTCTTCCTTATGTGGTAGAGAAAGTTGGCATACAAAAACCAACTTCTTCTTGACTACCTTTCAGACTGTGGAGGTCCTTAAGCCCTTTAATGACTACATACAGTGGCTCTCATCTGACATGACAACCTTAGCTCTGGACATTCCCATGACCCAAAGGGCTCATGAGAAGATGGCCTCCTTTTCTGGAGCCAGCTGCATGATGCACAGACTTGCTTCCAGCAGTGTGTGCACTGGTGCAAAGACTGCAAGACGGCATCAAGTTTTGCCTTCAACCACTCACCCAACAGAAGGTCTATATGTTGGTGACCTTGTATGATCCCATGCATCAAGGGTAGGCGTGCTGAGCAGGGTGACCAGCTCATTTTCTGGAGAGATGAGCTCTCCCAGCACACTGAGTGCATGTAGGCCAAGAGGGACACATTGGTGAAAGCCACTACTATTCATCTACCTCCTTGGCTTGGCAGCATCCCCCCTCCCCCCGCAGCAACTTCCAAGATGACCTTGGAGATGGAGCTCATTGGGTGGGCACTGGGCAGTGGCTGCAATGGTGAGGGAGAACCTCACTGAGCCCTATGCGTTGCAGACCACCAATCCACTGAGCTACTGGGCCATGAAAGGGACAGTCTGGTCAGAACTCTCTGCTAAAGCCCAGAGGCTCCTCTTGTGCCCTCTGATGAGAATGCAGAGGGAGCGTGTTTTCTCCCATGTGGGTGACACTGTCAGCTCGCATCGCTCATGCCTGCTCCCCTGGACAGTTGAGCAGTTGGTCTTCCTCAAGGTCTTCCTCATATGCTTTTGCCAGCATCTTCTTTCAGTCTGTCTTGGGAAGTCGGGGCAAAATGCTCTTCCCAAAATTAAAATGTCACTAGAAAGAAGCAGCCTGGCAGTTCCCCAATTTGATTGGCAGAAACCACCACCCTCATCCCGTGTGCTATTCTGAATCCACCTGCACCGAAACGCCTCAACTGAACCCTAGTAGCTGGTGTAGCAAAGGGGGATGCTGGAAGTGGGGCTCGCTATGTAACCAGCCACCCCAAACCAAAATTGCATGCTGAAAATAATACAGCTGCGCCAAAACCTCTTCATCTTGTTGGAGATGAAAGGGACAGAGTAGGGACCCATGTGTCTAACAGAAAGCAGCAGAAACTACAGGAACACCATAAATAATGAAGCTAATCTGCTTGTGTGTTACAGTTTGCAGGGGTGGGAGGTGGAAAAGGAGAGCCAGTGATGAAGGGCAGCTGCAGCACCTAAGGCTCCTCCTCTGGGGCAGTGATAGTGTGCAGACTGCTGAGAGGAGGATCGGGGTGAACACAAAACCCTCTCCCTCTGGGCTTGCAAAGTGCCCCCTTGTGCTTAAGATTGTCTTGCTGGGCTTCCGTGGATTGCCCTTGGTTCTTTTTTAAAAAAAACTGTTGGGATTCTCTGGTTTGACATTGGTTCTATTGGGCTTGCACTGCCACATTGGCCCTGGGTTCTGCTGGACATCTCTGGTACACACTGGGTCTGTTGGTCTTGCAAATGTTCCCCCTGCTTGATATTGTTCTGCTGGGATTCTGTAGCTTGATTAGTTCTGTTGGGCTTGCCGCACTGGCTTATGGTTCTGCTGAGGAAGTCAGTCAAGGAAGCAGGGGTGCAGGCAATTGTACACTGACAGTGCACAATTTAAAGTTTTTAGGCATGCAGATAAGGAAGCTTGTCCTGCCACTGTTCTTAAGTTTTGTATGTGAATGACTCCATTCCCAAAGGCGATACAGGAGAATTCAGATTAAATAATGGGTGTTTAAAAATTCTGTTCTAGTTCCTGAAGGCCTGCATCATCAGAGACTCCAAATGCCCTCTTACTTTTCTTCTTCAAGGGATAGGATTATTCACACATCTGAGAGATCAAAAAATCTGCAGGAAAGTGAGGAAATTGAATTTTGTACTTTATCAACAAGCTCTGTGTATCGACTGATTCCATTTCTCTCTTGTGCTAAAAAAAATGAAATGACTTCTAGGTGAAATGCAACAATTTAAATTTGCTTTTGCATCCATTTTTGCTTTTGCCTAACACTGCACATATTCTCTCGATCAATCAATGCACCACAGGCCTGGCAGGAGTTATCAGGGATACCCTTGCAATGGTGCAGCATTCACTAAAGATAAAACTGCATCAGGGTAACACTTATTGAGCCTTTTTAAAAGAACTCCATTTGAGGCTGTCTACACATTCCCACCCACCCCCAGATTTGCCTCTCTTCTGGCTCAGTGTCTATTGTTCAGCCTTAGGAGTTCCTGTTCCAACACCTTTTCCCATGTTGGAAAAGGAGAGCATCAAAATTTACAGCCTGGTAGATTTTGGCGACCCAGACCAGGATGGCGCAAGCTAGCCCAATTTCATTAAATCTCAGAAGGTAAGCAGGGTTGGCTGTGGTTAATACTTAGATGGGAGACCACCAAGGAAGTCCACGGTGGCTACATAGAGGCAGACAATGGCTAACCACCTCCGTTTGTCTCTTGCCTTGAAACCCCTATGGGGTTGCCATAATTCGGCTGTGACTTAACAGCACTTTGTACCACCAGATTTTGACCCTTTGTGATTAACAATGTGTGCAGATTACTCAAGCTTCTAGTTGAGCATCAGAAGTGTGTGCCAGGGAGAAAAAATGAATAAAGCAGCAAAGTTTTAAAAGGTTAGCCAGAACAGCTGATTCAGGAATGTAGTCACTTCTTTTTGAGTCCAGTGAGATTAGCCAAATATGATGACAGACAGGCTGCTCCAACTTCACAATGTATTGCAAAGTAATTATGTAGGTTGTTCAATTAAAGTGGCTAGGTTAAGGGGTTTTATTTAATGCATGGATTGCACAATTGTTATTTAGCTCTTACATGAGGTCCAGATGCCCTTCTTCAAAGCAAAGCTCCTCTTGGTATGACATACATTTGGAAACAGCCACCTCCATCAAAGGAGGAAGCTTGTGCCATCTCTTGTTGAACCTCCCGGATTCATATGAGACCCTTCTACATAGGGACCACCATAGTTGATAACCCCTAAAGATCCTCTAGCTAGACTGCAAGAGGATCCACCTTGATATTGAATAGGGGCCCCCTGAAATTGCCAGGAATCCCCCTGGACAATCTATAAAGGGAATAGCCCACCTGCTGGAATGCTCTATGGAACAACCTGTTAAAAGGCCTTTTGTCTCAAGCCTTCGGCGCTCCCTCACACCCTGGCTATGAATAATTGACTGAAGCTTGCTGGACAATAGCTGAAGATCTTGGCTTTGCCAAAAACTGTCTACTCTCCAATTTCATTCAATCATGCTCTTGGGCAAAACTTCCAGCCCTGCCCCAGTCATTGTCAGCCTGAGGACATCTGACTGACACATCCCAGCTTCATTTTATAACTCAATCACTAGTCTCATCGACCAAATTCCCACTGAGGAGCAACTTTAGCAGTTTTTTTTCTTCAAATTCTCCAGTAAGATTTTGAGTTTCTACCCTAATTCCAATCCCAGTGAAGCCACTGCCATCCTGTTGATATAATTTTAAACTGTATGTGTTCTATTGTTAGCCACCCTGAGCCTGATTCCGGTTGGGAAAGGGCGGGGTAAAAATCAAATAAATAACAAAATAATAATAATTAAAGGTGTATAAAAATCACTCTACAGACATCCTATAGTTGGTTTCTGCTTTCTCAACCTTATGGTTGATTCACTTTTTAGACTTCTACTCTTGGGCTGAAACTTCATCCACAGACACGCTTTTCATCACCCAGCCCCGGACTGGGCTCTTGCCCATCTTTTCTCTTCAAGCTTGCATGTTTTCTTTCTCCTCTTTATTCCACCAAAGCATGCCCCCCCAGGCTGCCTTACTGCCGAAGCAAAGGTGTTGTATTTGTTATTGTATACAGTTTTGCTATTCTTGCCACTTTATTTTCTATTTTGTATGTTGCTAGGGCAATAAAGGTGTTTTCCCCCCCTCATTTAAGAGCTATTTTCTCCCTCATTCTTTTGGAGTACTACCCTGAACTGGGACACACAGGCAGAAGACCTCAAACTTTACTGCTCAAGTGACATGAATACTTTGCATGCTACAGCCTCTGTACAGCAACCTAGGTACTCCATCATTTCATGACTCTCTAAATTCCAAAAGTGACCACAAGTTCAACAAGATTGAATCCTTACTATAACCACTTGACATCTTCAGTTGCCAGCCACTGATGAAGTTCCGGCCCTCAGGCACTGTTCTGGCAGAACCTGGTGGCCACCTGCACAGGAACAGCAGCAATGAATGACACCACATAACCATAGCAACAACAGACTGCTCCTCTGGTACTCTCAGGGCAAGGACTCTGTGGCAGGACAGGCTTGGTTGCTATGGCAGAAGGGATTTTTTGCCATTCTATCATGGACCTGGCAACCTTGCAAGATTTCAGAAGGAGGTAAGAAACATATCTGGCCTGGAGGTCACATATAAAGATGACTGCTTTACTAGGTTGATACCTGCACACATAGCATATGAGAGATATTTACTAACCAGTATTACAACTAGAACCTATTATACCAGATGTTTGAGTAATTGAGAATAGATGTTACAACATATACACATGCCTGGTTGGGTTTGAACTGTTTGTATTTATTAATGTATTTCTGTAAATGTGTGCAGGCTTAACAAGGGTTTTAATTAACCACGGATGAAAGCCCCTTAGGCCAAAATGCGTTTGGTATGTGGTTACAGTTATCAACCTCAGGAAATGCCATTGTGCTACTTTAATGCTTTTAAATAATTTTAACTTTTACATAGCGCTTCCAATAAATTATATGTTCAGTATTTATACATAGACTTATATATTTTTTTTCTTTTCACCCAACCTTGGGTACCCAGCACATATAAAGATGGGCACGGAAGAAACCCCAGAACTCCTGAAGGAACTAAGAAGAAGAGGGAATGATGTGAAACCCCTTCCCCTCCATCTCAGGCTGTATCTTCCATCATGGGCTGAGCCCAGGGTAAGGGCCATGTGCTAGTCCTTCTGCTGGAACCTTCAAGAAATTTTATCTTCTTTTGAAAATGTCCTTTACAGCCTGAACATTCTATTACTCAAATGCAAGAGTAAAACCTACGTAAAGCAATAAATCCCACCAAGTATACCCAACCTTAATGCAGCAGTTGCCCACCATTTCATGCATGCTCTGTATCACTCCTAACAATACAGCTCACATTGCCAATAATTTAAAATAGGAAAACATAAGTACAGCTATTCCCATTCCATTAGGTGAGAACCACATCATGTTACTTATGCTGCACTGGAGCTAAAACAAATTTGTGTAAAAGGGAAAAATCTAGAAATGCTCTGTCACGACTGCACTGTAAAGACGACTTTAATTACTATGTTGCGTATTTATGGAAATGTATATCCGTTGGCTCATATAACAATTAAAATGTATGTATATAACTCAATAGTACTTTATAGTATTCAGGTGCCATTCAGATTATACCATTCAGAAAACACCAATGAAACTTAGGATAGCTGTTTTGTCCTGTCTATTTGCACATAGCCCTGACCTGGAAGACCCAGGCTAGCCTGATCTCGTCAGATCTCAGAAGCTAAGCAGGGTCAGCCCTGGTTAGTATTTGGATGGGAGACCACCAAGGAATACCAGGGCTGCTGCACAGAGGAAGGCACTGGCAAACCACCTCTGTTAGTCTGTTGCCATGAAAACCCCAAAAAGGGGTCGCCATAAGTCGGCTGCGACTTGACGGCACTTTACACACACACCCACAATTTACACTTAAGGATACCAAACAATATCACTTATTTGAATTTTTAAGTGCCCAGAATTTTCCAGAAGCAAAGACAGAACAGTGTTTCTCTCTATGATGTGGAAAGTGAATGTCCGTCCATACTAGTTAATTGACAGAGTCTAAATTCTCATGATTTCAACAACAATGTAAGGTCCCATTAACATCTATAACTTTTGACCTCATCACTTCTTTTGCGGCACATTCGTTCTTCTATGAAGAAAAGCAGCCATCTCTACATAAAGTATATTTGATATTTGAAAAACCCAAAAGGGGTTGCCATAAGTCGGCTGCGACTTGAAGGCACTTTACACACACACACACATAAATGTACTGCAGATTTTAAGATGGTTTTGTATTATATTGAGATATTTTATAAGGGTCATTAATATAGCTGAGTGTTTTTAAGAGGAGATGTTAAAATAAAAATTCTAGCGATTAAATAAATAAATATCTATCTATATCTATCTATCTATATCTATCTATAATCTTTCTTACTTTCACATCTAACCAGTCAACTCCTATAAGTCCACATCAAGACATAGGTTATAAACACAACCGTTGCCCCCATCACTATTACTTTATTCAGAGCCATCAACGTTATACTCAGATATTGTACCCTGGACCCAAATCCAATTATAGTTTAATTTCTCTAAAATAAAAATAGGCTGTACCCTCTTCTCTGCCTCTCTTGTATTCCCCTCCCCCACAACATAACCTGACAGATAATTTTAAAAGATAAGTTTCCCCAAGCCACGTCTCCAGAACGCAGCCTTTAATCTTCACCCCATAAATATTCTTCAGCTGTTGCCCATGAGTAATAATTAAACTATAAGCCTTCCAACCGAAACCACACTACTTGTATTCCTCCACCTGAATTAGATTTAAAGACCTGTGACCAACATCTAAACATTTTTGAGCTGCCCTGAAAACCAGCATCATCTTCTCAGGTGGCTTTCCCCGTCTGAGCTGTAAAATCAATTGCCTTGCCCAGGAAGACAAGACCACGTCCCTGCCGCGCAAGCAGAGAGCATCACTCAGTTCCCTCCTTCCCTGTACCACACCTTTTCACCAGTGCTTTCCATAGGGGAAGGCTCTCGAACGCTTTGAGCCACACACCCCCACCCCATCCCTCCTGATGCACAGGGTGAGCACATGAAACCTCACATTGAGCCACAACGGAGCTGCATCTTCCCAAGCTTGCCTCGCCACTCTATACACACACATGACCCCAGCAGCCCTGTTCCCTCCTGCCCCACCCCCATTGCTCCAAAGCATGTGACCCTCCACATTTCCCACATCGGACACGTACTTCACGTGCCCTAACCTCTGACATTTGTGATGAGGCAAGGGAGAAGAAAGTACGCAGGGCTCTTCCGAAACACCCGAGAACGTGGCGCTGCCCGCTTCCAGAAGCAAATTCCCCTTCAAAGGCATGCTGGACTGCAGACTAATTCCATCCTTTTCACTAACCAAAACTAGAAAAGAGCAAGAGTCCAGTAGCACCTTCAAGGCTAACAAAAATATTTTCTGGCAGGGTATGAGCTTTCGTGAGCCACAGCTCACTTCTTCAGATACAGCTAGAACGTGAATCCATCTGTCTTTAAGTAGAGGAGAGTGAATTCAGACAAGCATTAGTATGTAAATGTTAACAGTATGTACATGTGAATAGCAGGCGTGATGGGATGAGGTGTGGTATGCAGAAGAGTCTGTGATGTCCAGGGCAGAGATGGGTGTGGAGAAATCAGCATTGGTAATGAGCCATGAATGTAGGTCTTTCTTCAGCCCAGGTAAATGCATTGCCTTTACTAACCAAAACTGTTTGCCCCTCCCCACTTCACCCGGCCCTCCAAGCGACTTCTTTTTGGTTTGTGTATCAGCCTCAGCCATTAACCCCCCCCCCACACACACACACACAAATTATGCCCCTATATCAAGAACCAGGGTATCTACCTCTTAACTTTGTAGAACATTTGAGTTCTTCAAAGCTTCTAGGTGAGGCTCTTCAGCCCACCTCTCCAGTCTACATCACCTGCCCGCTCACTCTTAGTAGGTGAACGTGCCCCGTTTTAACAGCCTTCAGACGCTAATTCGCTATGGGGATTGCACGATTACTCCTCCGCTGCTCAATTCCTAGTTTGTCTTCGCGATATTTCTTAGGCTCCCTAGTTTTCGTACTAGCTGATTTCCCTCGCCGCATGGGCCCTCCTCAGTCCTGCCCAGTAGGCTTTCCTTGCATCTTCCTCATCCGTAACTGCGGCCGAGGAACTTTGCAGAGGAAGCTCCAAACGCGCCGTCCTGCCAGCCGCTGGGCGCTCGCTGCGCCACCCCCCCCCCTCCGCCTCCCGGGACGCTTCTGCCCGCTGGCCGGCCCGGCTCCCAGACTGCTCAGCAGGGGGCGCATCACTCCCAGCTCAGACTGTGCGTGCCCAAGTGACGCATTGCAGGTACGAAGCCACCAATCAGCGGAGTTCGTTAGTTGTTCGTTCACTCACACGTCGCCCTTCCTCAATCTTCTTCCGCTAAACGAAACAGTTCTTTTCTAGGAAAAAAAATAACGGTTACGCCACTTCCCGAGTTACGAGTTTTTAAAGTTTTCTTCTTCTTCTTCTTTTAGCCTGTTTTTAAGACTGTTCCCCCTAGTGAGAATATAAATGAAATTCAAGGCGGAGGAGGGAGGTGTACAGAAGGGTCAGAACGGTCGGTTCAGTAACCGAGAGTAGGTAGCCGGATCTCGTTTTGCCTTGCGTTCTCTGTCGCGGCTACTGGGAAGGGGAGATAGCGGAGGGATTCAGAAGGGCGGTGAGGTGGTTTATGAGGCGCTGCCGGGAGGCGCGTTGCGCTCAGTGCGAGGCGAGGCGCTGAGCGGGCTGGAAGCAGGAGCAGAGAGTCCGACGGCGCGCCACTCCCGCCTTTTGTGCCCACCAGGCTGTACCTGTCTTGCGCGTTAGCTACAGTTACCGCCGCCAGGCTCGGCTCAAGCCACTATGGTCAGCAAACTCTAGGGGATTTGGGGGGTTTGAGGTACTGGTGTTTCCGGTGTGGCTGGAGGGGTGGTGGAACTGCGCGGATCTGGCGTTTATGCCGTTAGCGGGGGGCCGGGGGAGAGAGCGCCTGTCTTCAGGAGGTGGCTCGAGAGCAGGTGGGACGGAGGCGTGGGAGGCCGGCTTTGCGCGCGCGCCGTTTTTCTGTGCCAGAATTCAAACTGACGCTAACGGTTCTCGCCGACCCGGATATTCCCCCCCCTCCCGCCTCTGCGCGAGGGAGAGGTGGTAACGGTTTCCTTGTCGGGCGCGTTTAGAAGGCCGTTGGGGTTGTGTTGGGGGGGGAGAAGGTGGTGTTGCTATAGCAACCGAGTCGCCGCCGCCGCCCCTTTCACTGCAGCGTTCGGGTTCTACAGGGGAGTTGCCAGGGTCTCGAGGGCTCTGCTTCCGTGGCGCATCAAGCGATGGGGTGGAAAATTCCTTGCGCCAGAAACTATCAAGAGTAAATAGGGAAGGGCGACGGGCGGTGCCGGGTGATGCCGCCGCGAATGAAGCACGCCCTGCTGTTCAGGGTTGACCGGGCGCGCGGAGCTACCGGCGCCTTGACGGAGGAGGCTGGTCTCAACTGACTGAGAAGGGGAGGTGTAGCAGCTTTGGCGTGGGAAAAGGATCAGCGAGCAATCCTCAAGCGGCACCTTCAGTGTTCGTATTAAGGGGAGGGGGAGAGAGAGGAAGGCGAGGCAGATGGTGCGGTAGCTGCTCTTGGCATCCCAAGGACTGCTGAGAGGACTTCTAGAGCTGAACGTTGGGATGTCGCTAATAATGATGAAACCATCTGTCATCTTTGTTCATCCCTGTAAAGTTTTCCTGTAGCGTGTGACTGTGTTGAGCTGCTGTAAAGTACTCTTGAGGGATTGTAAGGCTGAGAGAGAAAAAAACAACCGGTGCCAGAAGAGCTACAACTTCCCCACCGAGGAATATTATGAAGCTGGCATGCTGAGAAGGGATATCTTTAAGGTGTTACCAAGCTGTTGACATGTCCTGCGATAAGGAGACAACTGACAATTGTAGGGGTATCCCTAAACTCCGATAGCATAATGCAGAGTCACTGCAGTTCTTTCTCTAGGATTGAACCTTCCAATAATGAGGATGGTGCTTCCTTGATCAATGATAACCTTCTGTCTCCCAGCTGGGAAGAATCCTCTTTAGCAGTATAATGCTTCTTGCACTTAATGGTTCTTGAAAGGAAAAGTTTTATGTCCATGTTTAGGAAGGAGCAAGTTGAAATGAGATCCTCAAGACATGGTGAGGAAATACTGGAGCTGGGCAAGAGCGGGACACTCAATACCCCTTCTAATCTGAGTTTGGTTGTAAAACTGATGCAAAGTTGTACTGCCTATGAAGGAGATGACTGCAACTTTAGCAATCAGGCCTTCATCTTAAATTTCCAAAATTAGTTTGGTTAATGTTTCTTTTATTCAAATAGGTTTGAATAATACTTTTATGCAATGACAGCTAAGGGGAATGAGCTTGTCAGTGGCCCTATAAATAAAAGGTAGCAGCAAAGGATAAATCTAGAAATGTGTAGTTAAGTGATCTATATCTGACACAAATCTGACAAGTGATCTATATCTGACCTCTCTTTTCTCTCACAGTTTCTAAACAACACTTTAGAGTCACATTCCTTCATAAGATAAACTTTCATGCATTTTGTTCCCCTCTCCCCTCCATAACTCATTATCCTAGGTCTTCATGTACCATGTCTTGGCAAATTTCCTTTGGCTTTAGGAATCAGCCTATTAATTTAGGCACAAGACTCATTTTTCAGTCTTAAGAATTTTGTATTTTAATGACCATATTTTCCAAATATACTTGGTACAAAACTTAATCCTAAACTCCTCAGCTTCTCATGTTTTTGCGAACTATGACAAAAGTGTTGTAGTAGTATTATAAATAAATATTGAATAACCTTGGTTGTTATTACAACAAAAATTTCTCTCCAACCCTAAATCTAAATTCAGTTACCCATAATTTCATTATTGCTTTAAAAATTCCATTATTTGAATATTGGAGTCAGCGTAGAAAGCTGCTAGTTAAGAAAAGAATTTATCTACCACTATGGAATAATGTAAAGGTAACATAACAAACATGGAGTGCGAAAGATGAGCAAGGAGCAGCTTTGCTGACACTGCTTGGAACGAGGGTGGGATTACCCCTACAATGGCAAGCCCATTGGGTAGCATCTTGAGGTTCTTGCGCTTAACTGTGGTGCTAAAGGTTCTAATAATTGCTGTGTGCTGTTAAACACAAAATGTTTGCATAAGTAATGGAAAGAACTTGAGGCACATGTATTTTATGCCACCCAGCAAAACATATTCTGGTGAGAAATGATAAGTAAGCTTTGTACTCTTATTGAGGATTGCTAAGACATGCTTCAGTGAAATTTTAAAGCACCATGGCGACCTGCTGCCTGGATACACCAAGCCCTGTCATGTTCAAAACTTGACCTGTGCTATGATGCCACTGGCTTAGCATCACCCTGTACTAAGACATACAGACTTCCTCAGAGGTACATTTGTGTATTAGTAGCATATTAACATGGCAATACTACTTCTTCAGTTTCAGCATTACTACTATACATGGCTTAATTTGATCATGGTGAGCTCTGGAGCATGGGAAGAATGTCTGTGTCATGTGCAGAACATTGCTCAACCAGTTAATAACTTGGAACCCACCAAGCCCCACAGGGGAAAATTATAAAACCTCACATAAGGTGTCATGTAAATGGAAGTGCATGAGGGGAAAGAGACCCATTCACTCAACCTCCCCCCAAGAAGCCCTGCTTACCAATTTTCTTCTGCTCAATAAGACAAGTGAGGAATGAACCTTTCACCACCCCTCATATATCCATTGAATACTTTTATTCCTGCTTCTTAGAGCCTCAGCATAGTCCATGTAGAATACATTCTTGGGAAAGGGCTTGGAGGGAAGAGAAGCAGCAACTGCAGTGGTTAGGGAGGCTAATCTAAATATTGGTTGCAGTCCTGCTGCCCTAGTTCTACCCAGTAACTGCCCTTAATGGACTCAGTTAATGGGAATAACCTGCAAGTTCATAGATTCCTGCAGAATCTTCTCTAGCCAGTGATTAAGGGATCCTTCTGCAAGTGCATTCACTTGAAGCCATGACAGCACTAGCCAGTGATGGCAATTAAGGTAGGGTGAGATTGTAAAATATCCGCGCGCCCCCCCCCCCCCCATTCCCCAGTTTCCTATAATGTGCAGGGCAGGAGATCATGCGCAGGTCACAAGTGCCTAGCAGGAGGGCAGAGTATATCATAGATTAACTGCATTCAGTATAGTAGGCCTGGGTGGACACTAAGCTGATCTCCTCCTTCTGTGTACAAACCTTTCATTTTCCTTCCTTTTGCTCATATGTTCATTTTCTGTATTGGTTCCACAGTTAGGATGAGGATCTTGCTTTAAAACTTAAAAAGAACTGCAGTAGTATAGCTTCTGTGAATAACCTTGATTTTTGTGGTGATCTAGTAGCGAATTGCTTCCCTTTGCAGTTTACCAGTCCACCTACCATGTGATGGTTTACCAGGGGATTGACAAACCTATATATTTCAGTTGTATTTTGTCTGTCTTGCTTAGGTAGCTGTGAATTCTTGAGCCGAATTTGGGTAGGAGGGCAGTTGAAGCCCTTCTCATTTTGGTACATAGGTTTAATTTGGTATTTCTTGATACTATAGCAGTTTGTCATTGTATTGGATTATGTTGATTCTTTAAGGAATTTACCTGTTACGCTGAAGAATGCAGAGTTTCCTGTGTGCAGTTCTAAGAGTGAAATGTTTTTTATGCTATATTAAGTATAGATTCTGAAAGACAGGGTTTCACTTCTAAATGGGTCATATTGGCAGCAGTAGATTTCTCCAGTTAACTTAGATAACTTGTGACCCTAAGTTGAAGCAAGTGTTCCAGCCGTGTATTGTTGCTTGCTGGGTGCTGCTTAACCTCTCTGTCCTCCAGTCCCTGGCAAATGGCTTATTAAGACTGATGGGTCACAAGTTGTGGAAGCTTAGGAACTATGTTGTTAAAAACCTTCAAGACCTAGCTGAAGGTCTTCTTATGTAGTATGAATTGTCCACTGGAAGAGAACCTTAGGACAGTCCGCAAAAGTTATAACGTCTGTGTAGCACAAGATCAAGAACCTTGTGCCATGTAATTAATTGCATGTGTGTGTTTAAGGTTTATTTCAACCACTGAAATCGTAGGGGAATACCTAACAGTGAAGTACGTCAAGAAAAATAGTAAAGATGGGCAAATGTGTCTGAGCCTCACTATTAACTTATGAAGGACATTGTTAGGCCATTAATGCATGGGAGCTTTCTCCCTCTTTTCTCCCAGGAATGCAGTGAATTGGCGAGGTCCCCACGCACGTTCTTTCCACAAGCGCGCGTTGACCCCTCTGTCTTTCGCTACATTCCCGGGAGAACTAATTCCTCTGTTATTGCGACTTAAATGAAAGTCGCGCAACAGAGGAAGGAGCTCGCCCATGCGTGCCGGGCACCCGGATGGACTCCCCACCGGGAGACTTCTGGGCCCTGGCAGCGGCAGCGGTGGCTCCTTTCCCTTCCGGGAGGAAGGCACTTCCCGGCCCCAGCAGGGAAAGCAGCAGCGGCGGCACCTGTTCCTCCCCCCTCCTCTCTCTCCCCCTCTCCCCACGTTCTCTCTCCCCCCCTCCCCACGTCTGAAGCTCGGTGGAGGTTTGTGGCGGCAGGAAGTGTGCAGACCTGGCCCGCCAGAAGAGGCTGCTGCCGCTTCCCCTCTGATGGGGATCCAGGCAGCAGGCTGCTTGGAGGTGAGCTTCAAACACTGGGCGGGGGGGGGGGAAGAGAGGGGGGGGAGGAAAAGGTGCCACCGCTGCTTTCCTGGCCAGGGCCGGGCAGTGACTTCTGCCTGGCGGAGAATTATGGCCCCCTGCATTCAATTTTTTGAATACGGGAACATAAAACGTGAGATACACCAGGTACAAACAAATTCGATTATGGCCATGCGTTAATGGCCTTAGTAAAATGCATATACCATATTTATAGTTGCATGAAGATATCCACTTGGCGACATGCAGTTATGTTTAGTGTATTTTAATTGTGCTTTTCTCCCCAGTGGGGACTCAAAATCACTTTAAAAAGACAGTGCAGTTTAAGCAGATTTAAGTAAAACACAACATAACAAAGTACACAGGCAGCCCTTTCCCACCTCCTCAGCGGCTTTGTGGTTGCCTTGGAGCTAAAAAACCTTTTTTTTAAGTTAAAAAAGGGGGTAAATGTCCCATAACAAAAAGCAGGGCCACACCACCAAAAGGTGGCGTAGCCATGCCACCACTCAAGGGGGGTTCCTGGGTTGAAAGGGGCTAGGAAGCTGACTAATGTCAGCTCCACCCTTTGGAATGCCTCAGGGGCCAGCAGAGCTCTGCCGCTCCCCAGATGCCGGTGTGTTTGCCCCCACACCAGTGTAGGTGCCACCTTATTCCGTGATAAGGTGGCACCTATGCTGGTAAGGGTTTGGAGCTTTTCTCCTCCCAGGAATATGCTCAACATTCTTAACTCATGTCCACTGGGTTAGTGCATCGAGGCCATGGGCTAAGAAGCCCTTGGGCCTGTGCTCCCAACCATACCCAGGCTTTAAATACCTGCAGCAGGATCTTACAGGCTTGCAGCTTTCTTCCCACAGTTCTCTCCTAGTGAACAGCTGCAAGGAAATGGTCACACTTGGACTGGCCCGGCCGTCTTATTCTATTCTTTTATTGCATCACAGAAGGCTTTTTATGCTCACCCTCTTTCCAGTATCAGTATTAAAGCCATATAAACACTCTGGGGAATCCCCATTTCACTTTTAACAGAATCCCTGCATATTGTAATAAATGGAGATGTATTCTGGGACACTGAACTTCAGACTTTCCAGACCCAGTACTTGCTGAGCATAAGACCTTCTGAGTTGGAAGTATATGACAGGAAGTCATGAGACTCCAGTTACATGGTCAGAAGAGGGGAAGGCAGTGTTATGTCCTCATAAGTGTGAAGACTAGGGATGGGGACAGCAGATAAAAGTTAAGGATGGGAAACACAGGCTGGAACAGCTGTAAGCTACAGCCACGAAATGACATTCCTTCCCTGCTGGTCCTCTAGCCATGCATGTAAAGAGGTAGGGTAGTTACCTGCTCTCTATCCATGCAAACAAGGTCCTTTCAGAAGGTAACAAAAACAATGGTTTTTTAGGGCCATAATACAGCAGGTGAGATTCTAGAACCCACCTGAGGGTCCTGACCCACTATTTTAGGATCCTGTTCAGGCCCATGTCAGACCCACTTATCGCCCCATCTAACCTAGAGCTGGTCAAAGAGTTCCCAATGTTCTGCTGTGATTTCCAAAAGTTGAACTTGATAATAGCTGACAAGCTTGTCTGCCTATGAAAGAACTGATATCCTGGAATTCTTAAAACTTTAAGAACACACTGAAAACAGCTGTTAAAGCATACTCATAATGGATCTTCCTTTAATGAATCTCCCAGGCAAAATCTGCCAGGCAAAATCATAGAGATGGGCAGTTCACTATCCTAGGAAGGATCACTGTGATAGGCTCCCAGACACAGAGACTTGCTGGTTCTATACTAACTAAAATGTGGTAAAATTACATCTTTGAAAGAATGTTAACTTATGCTTTGAGTGGTTATATAATGTCTCTGAAAATAACATTTTAATATACATAACTGGCTTCTGAGGCTGAAACAGTTTAAGCAAACATTTCATACTTGGGCATGTCAATTTCAGTAGGCAGTCTGGTGACCAATCTGTATGTGTCTCTTGCTTGATGAACTCACGTTCCAAAATGTGGGACTGTTCTAATTAATAGGGCAATGCAGATCTTAACGATGAATGCACATTTTAATGCTCTAGTTGAAGTACAATGGTATAGAACTCATCTGACCAGCATTTTGTGATGGTTTTGGAAAGTTTTTAGAGTTAAAACTTTGTTCGCTATGATCTTTAAGTCTTCACATACCGTTTCATGGAAGAATTACAGAACACTCACTAGTCATAATATTGTTGAAGGCTTTCACGGTCAGAGTTCATTGGTTCTTGTAGGTTATCCGGGCTGTGTGACTCACTAGTCATGTTGCCATGCTTTCTTCTGTAAAACATACGTAAACATACCTTGTGAATCAGTTGCCTATGTTTTAACAGTGATGTATTTCTAAGTTGGTATATCATATGCACCATAATACTGTATGTAATTCAGTGCAGAATGCAGATCAAAAAATCTACATGCTTGGGCCAGCAGAGAGATGTCCACAATCCTTGGAGAACTTGTTTGCATAAAAATCCAAAACTAGTATGGAATTACCCCCCTCCCAACAGTAGAAGTGATCACAACTTTAAAAACCAACTGATATCACATGAGAGCAGTCAGCATTATGGACTAGATGGGAGAATATAAAAGGTGGCAGTTGGAGAGTGAGGGTAAAGAAGTGGGACCCAGCAAGGGAGATGGCATTTCTCCTCCCACGTAAGTCTTTGTGGATCCCCTTCTTGTTAGGCTTTAATTTCCAACATTAGTCATTCACTATAGAAATACAGTTATCACACTTTTCAAAAAATTTCAGTTGAAAAATAGTAAGGGACAAGTGAGGACACAACAGAGGACATTATGTGGCTAGAGCATTTTATAGTCTGAACTTGGTTATTGTTCCCTGTGCATTAGGAGTAATCCTGTTGACTTGTGCCACCACCTATTAAAAGTGGTTGTTTCTAGTTATTTGTTATAAATATAGAGTCTCCTCTGTTGCATAATTTCATGCAATAAACTGCCTGCATTTACTGAAAAACCAAAGATTTATAATTCAAGGAATTTTATGATGCTTTTTAAAGATTCAGTCAACACTATCTACAAATAAATTCAGATGATTATCTCTGTGAAACAAGGAAAACTATGCCTGTAAAAATATGGATTTCTTCAGGCTACAAAATACTTTTTTGGGGTTTTTTTGTAATTTAAAAAGATGTTTTTAATTTCATAGCATGGAAAACTGTTAGGGAATACCCTGCACTATTGCCTTGTCAAGCCATTCATACATACAACATTATGGTGGACTGGCTAAGCTTTATGTTCAGATAGTTTAAAGTTTGATGGCAGCTATCCAGAGTGCAGCTTTTTCGTCTAGTAGTTTAATGACATACTTTGGAATATACCATTTGCAATAACTGATCTCCTGAAACAAGTTGAACAGATTTCTGCTATTATTTATTGATGTATTTTACAAATTTTCTATCTTGCCTTTCTACCGTCATGATGCATTATTGGTGCTTTTCTGAATAACCTGTAACACTAAACCATTTAAACCATCCATATTAATGCTATACTTCTTATTCATTTATTTGTTGATCATGGCGCCAGTATAATATTCACTGGAATGAATGGTTTAAAAGGCTCCAGTTCATCTGTCAATGCATGTAAAGAGATGGCTATTCATCAGAAGCTAGTAAGAGAAGTTCTGCACGACCCTCTTAACTTTTGGGCAGAGGCCCCTCCATTGCACAGAATCTGCTTTGGCAGCAGAAAGCAAAGATTTCAAGAAAAACAGCCTTTTTTCAAGGAAAGTACTTCTGCCTCTCAAGAGGATTAAAAGCTGTTGTGAACTTGCATTCCTTTCCAAAACGCCATTACTTGGAAAGATAAGCTTGTTCCCAGCTGAATTTAAATGTCTGTCAAAACTCACCTCAGATTTCTAGCATCCTCTATCTGCTTTTTCTTTTGTGCTTATCTTCAGTCTGAAAGATTATGAGCCTGAGGACAGGGCTTGATTTATGTACGTACATCGCAAGTTATTGTAGGCAATCTAGAATAATTCGGCATTTTTTTTGAGCCAGTGACTCTCTTGATGCTTATTTCCAAGGTACTAACTTGACTTTTTTGATATTTTGTAGGCTGATCAACTGACAGAGGAACAGATCGCTGGTAAGATTATAGACTTGTGTGAGATTATCTTGATGTGTAATTGATGTAATTGCATCATTGAAGTAACCTGTAATTAGAACACTTTGGGTTCATACTTGGCTACCATGTTATTTCAGTAATGCAGTAATGTAGCTAAGATTGAACTGTAATAGACTTGCCATTACAGTCTTAACAGTTGCTTCTTATTGTGTGCTTACTGAGCATTTATTCCATAATGCTTATTTGCCTGTAATATAGTAAAATACTTGTGTGTAATTTTTAGAGATTGTAAAATAATGAAAATACTAGAAGTTTTTTTTTCTTGTGCATCATCTTGATGTGGCCAGCGAGTTCAGACATTTGGAGCCATAGTAACTCATCAAAGATGGCGACCAAACAATGCAGTCTTGTGCTTGTCACCCTTAGTCAAATATAAGATTTTAAAGGAAATTGTTGTATTTAAAATTGCACTTATAACATTAGTTTCTCATGGGAGATTGTAATAAGCAGGAACAGGTTGCTAACCTGACTGAAATACTCTAAATGTTCATGAACGTTACACAGTATGCTGGCTTAATTTTGATTCTAGTTGCCGTATTGGTTGTGCTCAACCAACAATTGCATTCTAGCTCAAGGAAAAGGAAATAATTATGTGCTACTATTCTTTAAGGAACAAACTTATTCAAAGCTCTATTATAATGAATGTTGGCTTTCTACAGTATTCAAGAATATATATAAAAGCTTAAGTTTCACTATATTAGCTACAGTGGTACTGCTAATGTATTTTTTTTTTTTACTAGCTGTGTCCTGGATAGTATCCAGTGTCCTCAAACTGGGTACACTTTGTTAAGTCTCTTTAATTAAAGAGTGATTGACATATCAGTGGAAAGGAGCCCAACAGTTAAGGGCCTGCATTTTCTGAGGAGAAGCAAGATAAAGATTCCATGGAGTCAAGCGTTTAAATTAATCCAGTGGCAAATGACTTAACACTTTCTGCTCTACCAATGGAAAGTTGTTATTGCACAATAAACAATTATACACAAAAAGTATGGGAAGCTTCTGTGAGCCTTCTAGTAGTCCTGGGGGGCAAACATTCATTGTTGTGGAGGCACTGAAGTTGTCTTTGAGAGGGGCATTATAGTATTTGGGACTGGCAATAAGACTTTCTGTCTTTTTTGAAGAAGAGAGCCATGCTGGCTCATCTTCTACCCCTTTCAGGCTAAAATAACAAGTGGTTCACAAAGTTGGTCAATTCAAATAGTGTTGGTCTCAGGGCACTGAATGTAGAAGAGACCACAAATGTCTCTTAAGATTCAAGGACAGCACCTGAGGTGTAATAGGAACCAGTGCGGTGTAGTGGTTAAGAGTGCCGGACTAGTATCTGGAAGACCTGGTTCATATTCGTATTTGTGCCATGGAAGCTCTCTAGGTGACCTTGGGCCAGTCATACTTTCAACCTAACCTACGTCACAGCGTTGTGAGGATAGAATGGAGGAGAGAAGAATGATGTAAACTGCTTTGGGTCCCTGTTGGGCAGAAAGGCAGGGTGGAAATGAATTAAAAATGATGGGTTTAATCCAGTATACCCACCGGACAATCTGAATTTATCCATTCCCTTCCTTTAAGAAACCAGAAGAAGTGCTGTTGGATGGAAGGAATTCAAGCACTGAGTGAAGTCTTCCTTTATAGTTTGCTCCTTTCCCCCCACTCCCCGATTCTGCAATTACACAATATTGATTACAAATGGAGTATACATTAATCCTGGGTAGCAACAATAAAGGAGCATATTCTGAATAGGTTAAAGATGATTTAGGGAAACCTTTTCATTCTTCTGTTTTCCTTATTTTAGGTGGAAGGAAAGCATATGAGAGTAGGCGTTTTTTAAAGGAAAGGAGGCTATATTAATAAATAAGTCTCTTCTGCCCGAATAATGTTGCTTGATATTTATAGTATGAGATCTTTTCAGGCAAGAATGTTTGGCGGATTGCAGCTATTTGTTGGTTGAAATATGCATGCTGCAAATTATCAAAGTGACTTCTTGCAGGTTCCAGGACTGACCCTGCTCTAAGCGATGCTGAGTTCAGAAGTTTTGCCACACACAGTTGTGCAGCTAAGGAAGCTTAAATATTTTAGTCAGGAGTGGTGCAAAGCCATTAGAAAAAACTGTGAAGGACAAGTTTAGTGCATAAAAATATATTCATGCAACAAGCTTTCATTCATGTGAACTATAACATGTCTACAATATGTATATAAAACTGGAAGACTATGAAACTAGAAACCGGACTAGGAAAACAATTATGCTTGTATGTTAGCTCTAGATAGAACCTGGCAACCTGCCAAACTAGGGGAAAGTGCTAGAATAAGAATGTCTGGTGTTAGAAAATATAGTAATGGTATAAGAATTCTAGTGGTGATCGAGTGGCTGTAGTTATCTCTGGATATATAGCCTATTTTAAGGAAAGGAATAAACTACATGTAGTAGTGATGCTGTATGTCAAAACTTTGAGTCATGTTAAACATAACATTTGTGACCATGTTGCTGCTAACAACTGAGAAGAAATACTAGATGAAAGTAATAGCCTGTAGCAGGATAGATTTGATTTAAATCACTAGTCAGTAAGATTATATTTAAATCATGGTTTTCTACATAAGCAGTATTTCTCATGTTTCATTCAGGCCACCAAGCCTTGCATTTCTTTGTTGCAGTGTTGCATTTTGCACACATGCCTGCCTTACCCATATGTAGAGGAACTTCATTAAAATATTCCCAAACTGGGTCTCTTTTACAGCCTGCTGCCATCACAGGTTTTCTCCTCCAGGGAGAGAATAATACGATAAACTTCAGGCTATACACACAAAGATCCCAAGACTTGTGGAGCTCCAAAGGTTTCACTATCATTTTTACTGCTTGCCCCTCCCTCCTCACACTTAGCTCCTTATGCAGATCTGTTCCATTCCAATCAATCTTCTATTCATTGGACTTCTTGAAATTTAGCAATTAAGAGGTAAGGGGTTGATTCTGTGTACATAGATTTGCAAAGGAAGAAAAGTTGGTTTTTATATGCTGACTTTCTCTGCCACTTAAGGAAGAATCAAACCAATTTACAATCACCTTCCCCTCCCCACAACAGGCACCATGGGAGGTAGGTGGGGCTGAGAGAGTGTGACTAGCCCAAGGTCACCCAGCTGGCTTCCTGTGTAGGAGTGGGGAAACCGACCCAGTTCACCAGATTAGCATCCGCCGCTTATGTGAAGGAGTGGGGAATCAAACCTGGTTCTTTAGATTAGAATCCACTGGGATTAAGGTCTTTTTCTCAGTTATGTTTATTTTATAACATTTTTGCCGTGAAGAAGCATGTTATCTCTGTAAACACAAATTCACAGTTTTGAGAACTGCAGAACCAAGCATCTGTGTTAATGTCTTCTAGATAGAAAAATTGCCCAAAATAATCTTACAGAAACCTCTGGAAGAGTGTGACATTATGAATGGATTAATGGAATTCATTTACCAAAAAATGTAAACATTGCATCAATATACAGCCTCATGCTGCATAATTAAAAACAAATTCTTATTTCATGATGAATAACGTTTGGACTATAATGGCCGGGGGAGGGCTAGAAGTATGAAAAATAAATAAAATAGAGAATGATATTAAGATGGATTTTTAAATAAAATGCTTCTTGAAGAAAAATTGATTTAAATTAAAAAATTGATTTAAAAAATCATTGATTTTTATCCACTTTGTCCTGTAGTCATTTCCCCCTGCTGCATCTATCAGATGATTTTTTTTATCTCCATCAAGGCAGCCAAAAGAAGATTCTAAAGGGTAGCTAGGTTAGTCAGTTACAACCAAGAACAGCTACATATTATGGCACCTTGAATTAAATGTTTTATTGTGGCATAAGATCATGCGTGCTAGATAAATTCATGTGTAGATGAATTCAGTGTCCTTGTTTACCAGTGTTCTGTGTCTATATACAGAAAAAAGTACACTACAAATGAGAGCAGAAGAGTTAATATATAATGAAGCATCACTCATTAATACGTGCTTTGGTTCAATAATTGGACTGCCATCTTAAAGTACATATGACTTTGAAACAGCCAATGAAACAGATGGTTAGAACAAGTATTCCCGAGTGGCTTTACAGTAATGGTCAAAGCACTGTCAAACTCAATATGTAGGACTTGAAAGCAGTTGTATTTAATTTCAGAGGAAGGATTTCTCAATACAGGCTAAAACATTGAAGGGAAGAATTAGAATAAAATCCAATCATGACATTTGGAGGCTCTTTAAAACCTGTAGAGTGTAGATAAAATATATACAATAACCTAGGTAGGTTAGAAAGAATGCCACAGTCCAAAAGGAAGCCAGCATGGTTAAGCACTTTGAAGTAAACAAAAAACCTTCCTCCTTAAACGTGGAGATTTTGTTCATAGGAGGAAACTAAGAGTAGAAACTCTTAACAAAACAAATATAAACAAGTTTGAGCAAACTGCTAAAAGTACAGAACCCACTAACAAATTTCTTTAAATACCTTGGGAAATGAAGCCAGCTGGGAGGGAGCTGGACCTTTGGATGAAAGGGTTCTGTGCAGTTCTTAAGCAAGTGAAAATCTTTCCTAAAGAAACCCACATCTCTGAACCATTACTTTCTGGGAGGTTATCTAAGGAGCCATGCACTAACTGACAGCTGATACTGCCAATATACAAGTTCCAAAGTAATATAGTACTTGGGCTCAGTTGTATAAACAGGAGTACTTAAAGAATGTTATCAGCTGGAAAGTAGCAAGTATAAAATGTAATTTGTAGATCCCCTGGAACTTCCTGTAAATCTTGCCAGTGTAGCTTCTGACTCAGGTAAACTGAATGTTAAAACAAGAATGGCAAATATAAGAGCAAACCTTATCAAGGAACTTCTGTAAGGGGAAATACTGCTTTACTGACCTTTTTTGGAGTTGAAGTGTCATCAAGCATGTGGATGGGTGTTGGGCTAAGGATAGAACATTATTTTGGTATAAAGTGCACCCTGCTGACACAAGAGGCTTGTTCCTCTTCTGGAACATGCTACCCTTACCTAAGTGTGTGAGGGTATGACCCATAATGCACTTGGACTTTGAAAAAGTGTTTGTTCCTTGCCAAAGGCAGAGCTCCTATGACATAAAAGGACAGGTTGTCTTGTGAGTCAGTAACTGGATAAGAAGAAGAAGAAGAGTTGGTTTTAATATGCCGATTTTCTCTACCTTTTAAGGAGTCTGAGTAGCTAACAATCACCTTCCCTTCCTCTCCCCACAACAGACACCTTGTGAGGTAGGTGGGGCAGAGAGAGTTCAGAGAGAACTGTGACTAGACCAAGGTCACCCAGCTGGCTTTATGAGTAGGAGTGGAGAAACCAACCTGGTTCACCAGATTAGTTCACCGCTCTTAACCACTACACCACAGAAGAGACAGTACTTCTTTCCATTTTGGATCTGTGAGGGTCCTGTATTGGTCCATATGGGCACTGGTGCTAGAAATCTATCTGTGAAACACTCTGGTGGATCCAAGCCAACACCTGTATGTATGATAATGGATGATTTGGATAAGTGTGGTTTTTAGTGTTCAGTTCATGTTGTCTCATTCAGATTGATAGGATGGAGCCAATCGTTTTCCAGGGACCCTGCTTTCAATCTAAGGGGCTCTTCCTTCAATTGAGCCACTTTAAGTTGGAGGAAGTCTCCAAACTTGAGTCAATGGGAAAGGTGGGGTATAACTACTTTAATAAACTTTGCTCTGTATAGTGATAGAATCGGGGTAAGAGCCACCAAATACCAATACTGGGGAAAAATACAGAAGAGAGCAACAAACCAACATGCTTGTCTTCTCTGTGAAATATCTGACATGTTTGGCCCTTTTTACTTTATGGGTGGGAGGTTTATGAAATCAGGGTTGTTATAGAGGAAAGGGGGACTTTTTTCCTTCCCCTCAGTGCTGGAACTGCAGGTTACTGAAAACTGGCAGTTTGTTAGTGCATATCTAGCATATGGAGTTCACGGCTACACTGTCACTGGCTTAAATTACATTAGAAACATAGGAAAGTAAAATAATAAATTCATAAGCAGCTGTTAGCTCTGGCTTAAAAGACTTCTATGTTCAGAAGCAGCATATCAACTGAAAAAGGTGTTGGGGGATATTAACTTTCATTCCCCCTACTGGAGGCTTCCTGAAGGTAGTTGGCTGGCCACTGTTGGGAATAGAATGTTGGACTGGGCTCTCTTCAGTTTCAACCAGGAGGACGGCTACATTCTTGGAAGTTGCTTTTTGTCCAAACTAATATCGAGATCAGATCTGAAATTAACTTAATTCTTTCTTTGTTGGTAAGAAATACTATAAAGGGCAGTCAGTAGACAGAGGTACCCCAAATTGTATTAAAATCAGTGGCTTGTATGCTCTAAATGTAAATAGTTATGTATGTATATAGTTGCAAAAGTAACTTGTGCAAACATTTTCAACTTGAGCTACTTATAATCTTTCTGTTCTACAGAATTCAAAGAAGCCTTTTCGCTATTTGACAAGGATGGAGATGGTACTATAACAACAAAAGAACTGGGGACAGTGATGAGGTCACTTGGGCAAAATCCAACAGAAGCGGAATTGCAGGACATGATCAATGAAGTAGATGCTGATGGTAAGCTTTAGCTAAAGCAGTTCAGACGCTACCATTCAAAGTGATTTCTGTTAACAGCTTCTATTTTACAGGCAACGGGACAATCGACTTTCCGGAGTTTTTGACAATGATGGCAAGAAAAATGAAGGATACAGACAGTGAAGAGGAAATTAGAGAAGCATTCCGTGTATTTGATAAGGTATTCAGTTAGTTGTGTGTGTGTTGGGGTGGGGAGGCGTTACCAAAGGACAGTTGGTTGAGTCCCCAAAGAACAAAAGGTTTGGTCCACCAAACCATGAATGACATTTGTTTATTTAATTCATTTATATCCCACATTTCTCCCCAGTTGGGACCCAGAGTGGCTTACATCATTCTTCTCTCCTCCATTTTATCCTTACAGCAACCCTGCAAGGAAGGTTAGGCTGAGAGAGAGTGAGTGGCTCAAGGCCACCCAACAAGCTTCTGCGGCATGAGTGGGGTTTTGAATCTGGGTCTTTCAGATACTAGTCTAACACCACTGCACCACACTGGCTTTCTAAGTGTATGGAATAGTTCTGTCCCCCTTGGGATGTGGCTCAGGGACTGTAGTGAGAAGGGGGAATGGCAGAAATCTCTCTCATGTAAGGTCTTGCTCCACTTGTAAGTGTGTTGATGCAAGAGTGGTTGGCAGTGACTTCTGACTCCCCTGGAGGTGCAGCCTATGCCCCATCCCACTCTGTTCCTAAGTTAGGGAACTGCATATGCACCTTAAAATTCAGGCATTGACCCTTCTACTCTAAAGGAGAAAGTTAGGTTTCATACGTAACCACCTTATCTGATGTAACTGGCATAGTTTTGTACTAGGGTGCCTATGCTAGTATACAAAAAATCATGCATTGGAGACCCTTAGATGGGGCAGTTGTTGTAAACTCCTCATTGGGGAGAGATGTGATGTAGAAATAAAGCGAGTAAAGATAGCAAAAAATGATAGGGAAAGAAATGGCTACAAGATGCAATGGATAAACCAGAAAAAATTCTGCAAAGCATATGGTAACATCAAACTTTGAAAATGACTGCACAGAATACTGTCTTGGATCCCACCAAAACTTACAGCAGGCAGTAGGATTTCTCTCCAGAAAGCACAATTTGTTTGCTTTTCTCCTTCCTTCTGCAGCCCAAAATGCCTCCTGAAATGCTGCTGTTGAGGGATTCCCAGGAACGTTTTGGGCAGAGTTGAAGGGTTGCTGGAGGGAACTGCAAAAAATACCTCCTTCCCCCATCGTGTGCATAGGTCTCCCTAGGATCCAACTCATTGTCATGCTTGGTAGATCTATGAAAATATTTCAGTTTAACTTAATTTTTTTTTAAAAAAAACTAAGTGATACAAAGAGGCTAAAATGCATCTCTCCTGTAGTTTTAATACAGCTTGTTCACTGTAAAACTTTAATTTCTAAAGCTTTTGTGTAACTGCAGTAACTAACTAGAAATGTTATTATCCGTTTCTGTATAAAGAATATTCTTGTGGCATTCTCTGCCGTAAATAGGGCTCAGTGCAGCACACAATTGAAAACCAGCTGAGGATAACAGAATATCGAATGTAACAATATAATACTGTATAGCCAGGTGCTTCATAGGGCCGTCCATTCATAGCTGCCACAAATATTAGATTTGGTTTCAAGTTCCGAATGAGACTTGAGCCCATACTTGCAGCTAGGGAACTGTCTAGTCTTACAAGCTCTTAATAGCCTTGTGTTTGGGCTAGCCATCAACTGCATCGTATTACTGACACAGGTTATAGGCAGCTCTGCTAGCTGGTCCATTAAAAGTCCAAAACCACTGAATACCTTTTTTTAAAGACCAAGCCAACATTAAAATGACAAGTTGCTTACTGACTGGTCTTAAGGTATTGTGCTACTGAAATACTTAGATCATATTAGTTTGTGGAGCTTAGATTGCATCTGATTTAGAAAGCATTTATAAGAAACTTACGTATCGTTTACATTTGGTTAAATGCTGCAAAACTAAATTCTAGAAATGAGCAGCCCAGTCCTAATGTGGGGGGGGGGGGAGGGGATTGGAGCCGGGGTGACTGCAGTCCCGGCATTCGTGCCACTTGCTCTGGCTAAACTGGCACAAACGCCAGCGCTGGAGAGCCTTGTGGCAGTACAAGCCTTGGGTGCCAGTGCAGCCTCGCTGGCAGCATTTTTCTGGAGCAGAGGCTTGCGCTGGTGTCAAAGGGGGCAGTCCCAGGGGTGGAACTGGTGTTAGTCAGCTCCCAAAGCCCTTTCAGCCTGGGTATACCAATTTTTGCAAGTGCCGAGTTACACCTGCGAAGAGTCAGGTGTAGTCCTGTGGAACTCATAGAATCATAGAGTTGGAAGGGGCCATACAGGCCATCTAGTCCAACCCCCTGCTTAATATAGGATCAGCCTCGACCATCCTCTGACAAGTACATGGCAGCAAGCTGCTCAGAAGGCGGTGCGACTGTACCGTCTCCAGGCCCAGGGTCAGTCTTCCCCTTAGGATTGCACTCTAAGAGTAGTATTTGCTTTTCTATTACCTAGTAGCTAGGTTTAGAGGTGGAAGTAATGCAACTGAAGCTTCTGATAAATGTAGCTGTTCATTTGGCTGTCTTTTGCATGTACAGCTGATGTAACTGACCATAGTCCTTGTTACACCCTTTTAGAAATATGGGGTAATACATCTTGTTCAAATCTGAATGTAGCAAGTCTATTTACACTGTTAACAAAGTGACTTTAAACCTGTATTCCAGGATGGTAATGGCTATATTAGTGCTGCAGAACTTCGCCATGTCATGACAAATCTTGGAGAGAAGTTAACAGATGAAGAAGTTGATGAGATGATTAGAGAAGCAGATATTGATGGTGATGGTCAAGTAAACTATGAAGGTAAATTTCACTGTCTTAACTGTGTGTATGTATATGTATATATATGCACACTTCCCTAAACCTACTAATTAGGTTGCAGAACTGCAGCTGTTTTCATATGTGCAGCAAGACCTTCAGGCTTTCCCTCTGACTATAGGTGCCCACACCTCTGCAAATAGTGATCCTTGAGGGTTCTGTTACCTTCCCATACTATAGTCCATGACTATTTTTCTGTCAAATTTAGTTGGTGGTTGGCCTAATCACAAGTTCTGTTGCAGTGCAGTTTGGCCACCTACACAGTTGTAAACTTGCCAAGCTTCTGACTGGGTCCAGAACGTTTGACTGAGCAACAAAACTAATAAAATTGTCTGAAGTCCTAACACTTAAAATCTGTTTTACCTTGGATGGCTAGTAGGTAGATCTTAGAAATCTTTAATCTAGGTGCACCTGAGTACTGGGACTATGGTCAACAATGGATGAGTCTTCTAAATTGTCATTGCTTTTCTTTCTTTCGCTTTATATGAAAGAATAGCTAGAAGAGCAAAAATGCTAGAAAATAAAACCACTGTAGGCATGCATGCATTGTCCATAGAGCTGGCAATGAGGATGGTCTTGCCATCCCGGCTGGCACTGATCACCTAGTAAGGCAGGTTTTATAGCTCTTAATTGGAACACGTTGCAGATATTTCTGAATAAAACTTATTCTTTTTCTCTTTCCAGAGTTTGTACAAATGATGACAGCAAAGTGAAGACACTGTACAGAATGTGTTAAATTTCTTGTACAAATTGTTTATTTGCCTTTTTCTCTGTTTGTAACTTATCTGTAAAAGGTTTTCCCCTACTGTCAAGAGAATATGCATGTATAGTAACAAACTCATTCCTCCATGTTTTCCCCTTTATCTGTCATTCTGATATTTTGGGAAAATGATCTAAGTAACAAATGTTTGCATGTGGCTTACTCTGGATATTTAAGCCCTTCAGCACTTCTACAGCTAGATGGTGTTGGTTAAATGAGGGAACATCTAGGTTATGCCTGTTTAAAATTAGTTATTTTAGGAAACTTAGCATGTTGTTGAAATGTAGTCTTAACTCTGTGTGGACTATGGACAGTCAACAATATGGAACTTAAAAGTTTGCACTATTGCAAAACGGGTGTATTATCCAGGTACTCGTACACTATTTTTTGTACTGCTGGTCCTGTACCAGAAGACATTTTCTTCTATGGTTACTATGCTTTTAACTCTTTTGTTCAGCCACTTATTTTCAAAGAATCTGCTTATGGCACAACTTGCCTCAAAACCATTCCAAGTTGTATATTTGTTTTCCAATAAAATATTACAATTAACCCATATTGTTTCTGTGCACTTTTGAATTTATACGTATCTGCTTTTAAGGTGTTACACATTGCAAATGTTAATTGAAATGAGGGAGGAAATGGTCCATTGGGACCCTTATTCAATTTCATTCCTTTCCACTGACACCTGTGATACTCATAATTTAAAGGAAAGCATTTCTGTTGTCTGGCTTAGGTGCACCTGTGTGTGTGTGTGTTAAGTGCCGTCAAGTAGCTTCCGACTCATGGCAACCCTATGAATCAGTGTCCTCCAAAATGTCCTAGTTCCTTCTAAATTGCATTAAGTGTTAATAAATCTGCATCTGTATTGCCTGATACTTCAGTGACTTGAAAGGTGTGACTGATTTCAGTGAGCAGCTCTCTAATGATTTGCAGGGCCAGATCTACATTTTTAAGGGGGGGGGGAGTATAAAATGATGCCCCTGTATATTATATACATGTTTTTCTTTATATATATATATATATATGTCTATAATCAACAATTTTAAATGATAGAATAAATTATGTTGTCCTCTCTGAACTGCTAATGAATAATTAATGTTTGAATATTCCCTTAACCCCTCTGCACACAAAAACCCAACCCAAAGAGAAAGTTTTTCAGCCTAGCCTTTTCCTGGACATGACATTTTTTTAAATACAGCATAGTTTTGACATGGGAAACACCAAACACATCACATACTCCCTTGCAGCCTGATAAAGTACAGCCCAAGCTAAAATGACTACACTGAAATATTGTAGTCACTGGAAAAGACTCAATGGAAAAGTCAATAATGCTAGGAAACGTTGAAGACAGTAGGAAAAGAGCAATACCCACTATGGGTTGGATTGACTCAATAAAGGAAGCCATGGCCTTCAGTTTGCATTACTTGAGAACAGCTGTTAATGAGAGGACGTTTTGGAGGTCAATGATTCATAAGTCAGAAGTGACTTGATGGCACATAATGCATGTGAACAGGCCCTTGGCTCTTGTCCCCCTGCTTCCCAAGGTGTGAAATGAGGCTCTTTGGGGAAGGCCAAGCCTATCAGATGAGAGATCAGGTTGTCTTGTCTTTGTCAAAGCCAAGCATAACACAACTCCCAGTTTGAAAGCGGGGGGTGGGTGGGTGGGGAGTCAGCCTGTCCTCTTCCCCTCTGCTCCATTTGACTCCAGGCTGCTCCAGGGTTTGCAGCGCCTCATCATAGCACAAGGCAGGGGCGCATCAGGCATTCTAAACTGTTAATGGTCACTGGCCCAAAAACTCTTGTCCCCTATGAATGTTTAGAATGTGCCCTAAGCTCCCCTCCCAAGAAGTATCCCTTGCCCAAAGCCTACCTCAGCCACTGTCAACATGCGGTCCTTGAAAGGGAGGCGGGAAGACAAGGAATTGGAGGGTCCTGCAGGTGGAAGAGTGGAGGGTACCTCAGACAGGGGAAGGAGGGAGTTTAGTGAGGCCAAGGAAGGTTACCTGGGGAGTCTGTCTTCCACTGCATAGAACTTGACATTTTGAGTATCTCCTCAGGAACCTTTAGCTCCTCTTCCTCTTCACTCGCCATAGTCTCGCTCGACTAACAGGTGCTGCTTCTACCTTGCCAAGGGCTGCGACTCCCCTCTGAGGTCCAGTGTCTCCCTCTCCCTTGACCACCCCCCACCTAGCACCAGGCTAATGGGGGAAATGGCACACGTGCTGCAGAATGAGCCGTCTTCTGTGAAATTGAGCCTCCCCCACCTCTCAGCAGGAGCCTAATTGGAATGGGGCACACATGCAGCAGGATGAGCCATCTCTGCTGAGCAACTGAGCCTCCCCCACTTCCTGCTGCTGCCCCTCTCTGCCTGCCGCCCGGGGCATCTGCCCCCTGCCTGCTGATCTGGCCCTGATGATTTGTGAGGACTGATACCCCGCATACAACTTTTCACTGTGAAGAAGCCACTCTTGAAATCAGTAGCAACTGATGATTACCTTTCACAAGGTGAACCTTGAGTTGTGTTTACCAACTGCTGTGGTAGATTTCAGTTTTGCCTCATTCAGGTGCTAGGAAATTTTGGCATATTTAAGAGCACGCTTCTATGCCCTGCCTGAACTGAGAATGTACCTCACAATCCTTTGCAATAAACATTTCTTAAACATTGAAAGGGTGTATATAAACAAGTAGGGTGTATATAAACGGCTGTCATAGTGAGGAGCAGAAATCAAGGCAATGCAAAGAAGCAAAGGTTATACCAGGGTTCCTCAACATGGTGCCCACCACTTCCGGGTCGGAGAGAAACGGTGGCGGGATGCGCGAGAATCTTGCTCCGGCGAAGGGCTGCGGGGGGGGGGGGAGACCATCCCCCCCACGCTAAGCAGCACCCCTTGGTGAAAGGGGGTGCAGAGAAGGCGTAGGCAAGCGTTCCTCAACATGGTGCCCACCAGTACTTCTCTTAGTGTTGAGTGAGCTTTTCTGAAAGTGGGTGGGGCCATTAAAAGACAGGGCTTGTTATTGGCTGCCCTTATTCAAATGCAAAGGTGGTCCACTGGAGCATCGAGACTGGTAAGCGCCTTGGCTTTCCTTATTTTGTGGTTCCATTCCCTCTTCTGGCTTTCCTTCCCAAGAGGCATGAGGAGGGAGGTATTCCATTTGGCTCCACCTCCTGGAGAAGCCATTTTTGGTTTGGCTCTACCTCCTGTGGAAGCTGATTTTGAGATAGCAATCACCATCTCCTCTCAAAATTCCAAATGTGCCATCGGCTCAAAGTTTTGGGATCCCTGGGTTATCCTATAAAGCAGAGGTGTCAAACATAAGGCCCGCAGGCCAGATCCAGCCCCTTGAGCTCTCTTATCCAGCCCACAAGCCAGCCGAGGCAGCCACACACATCCATTCTCAATGTGGGCTGGCAAGGCATGGGCCGGTCCAATCAAGTGGCATTTATGTCATATCCGGCCCTTGTAACAACTGAATTCGACACCCCTGCTATAAAGGGTAGAATGTGGGCTGTATCGGCAGTAGATAATTGTTACAGGAAGAGATATTCCTGCTTAATGCTATTGTACTCAAAGCTAGGCCCTCTGGTAGGAAGTTGGTCATTTGCATCATAATGGTAAAATTATAGCAGTTGTTAGGCTTAAGTAATCCCATCAGACCTCTGTCTCGCAGCATAGGGATGAAGTAGGTACAGTCTATTGCTGGTGCTAGAAATGAAGACTGGCAACACCTGTATAAATCAGGGAAAACTTGCCTACGAAGAGAACTTTCACCTACTTTTGGCCCTAGCAGCAGCATAGCAACCAACCACAAGAAGTCCTAACACAAAACAAAAATGCTTGGCCGCCGTTTGCATTCAATACCAAGTGAGTCCTCGTCATCTGAATCTATAGAAAAGGTATGAATATTGCAGCTTGTTTCCATTAGGGTTGGGGCAGTCCTCTAACAAATTACTCATGCTTGGACCTAAACTGTGACACGTGAATGATTTAGAAACTGGCTCAATGGCTGAAAATTGGTATGTATGTAATCCAAAATGCACTTGTTACTATTAAACTCTAAACCATACTTCCATTGGAAAGTAGTCTTCTCCCTTCACACATTTCAGATTTCCTTAGACTAGGGCAGAGATTTGAAGCAGCAGCTACTAATGTATCATAGATGCAACCCAATGGGAGGTGAGATTTCTGACAAACTGACTATCTTTCCTTGGGAAAGTGGAATGAGAAGGTTTCCAGTGGCAATTAGGGACAAAATCTCTACTTGCAAATTGCAGTTGTATTTACAAAATCTAAGAAGTTGAGGAAAAAAGCACTTGGAAGAACATGTTGTGGTATGTTATCTGGCTCAGAAAAGTAGGGGCTTGCTCAATCCATTTCATGATGCTTCCATTCTCCACAGTCTTGTCACATGTATCATCTCCCTATCTCTACACTGCTGATTTCATGGGGGGGGGGAGTGGAGAATTAATCTTCATACTTGCTTCTCCCTTCTGTAGAATCAAAGCTAGGAGGGACATTTGAGCCAACTAACTTGCTACAACAGCAGAATTATGTAATTACTGATATTGTGGCTGTTTGGTTACCTCCAATGTTCATTTGCAGTTAATATACTGCCAGATTACTTTTTTGAAGACAGCTTCTGTTTGTTGTGTGGATATGTTCTTTTAGCACATCTGCAATAACTAGGGTTGCCAACCTCCAGGTAGTGTAAATCTAATAAATTGCTACTTATGCTGAAACAACAATAGTTTAGTAAAATCACAGCACAGGCTCAGATTCAAAGAGAAATAAATTTAAATTTACTAAGACTATTGTAAACTCAACAGAATTAAATCTTAACCAACATAAATAAATCCACCAAGGGAACACAAATATTACAAAGGTTGCTTCACCAAAATAATCAGGAAACCGGTTGCCGCACCGGAAGTTTCAGTCACTGATCCGTCCCTGGAGTAGGACAATAAAGGATATAGTTTCCACAGTTCTAAATCCAAAATTATTATACCAAAACATGGTATGTTGTTTATGAATCCGAAAAAGATTTTCCAACAAAACTTGTCATGAAATTATTCAGCGCTCGTAGATAGCGTGCACCGTATTGGAGGGCAAAATCCAAGGGTTCCCAGCAGAATGGTTCCAATCAACAAAACGACACTTCCGGATCTGTGTTCGTTTCGCAGGTAAGCTTCATCAGTTGTTAATGAAATGCCATTAGCTTCATACAATTTTTACAGGGTTCACAGACCTCTAAAAAGACAGTCAAAAATATTACAGCCCAATACTAGAAGATGCAAATCATAATATAGTTTACATTTCATAAACATAATCCATGTGCACTTACCCCAAAAGACCAGCAGACCTGACACGTGTCTTACATACTCTGAAGGCTGGTACAGAGAATACAGAGGGTGAAGCTTAAATCACAATCCTCATATCATGGGTGCTTGACAGCTGAGTCAAATTACCATCCCTTAAAGGAAACTAGACATGTCAAACTCATTATTCAGTCCTGCAGGGGATAATGTTTTGAACAAATATATGTACCTTAATTCCTGTTGGTGGAGAATTTTAATTATATCCTCCTGATGATATAGTCGTTGTTTATACTGCCAATTTCCAAAAAATAAGATGTCATTATCAGAATGTCCTTGCTCCAGGTAATGATTAGTGAGGGGTGCTTCGAGGACTTTAGCGCGTACTCTTGCTCTATGCTCACTATTTCGGATCCTAAAGGGGCGTGTCGTTGACCCAATGTACATTTTTAAACACGGGCAAATAATTGCATAAATAATATTTTTAGAAGAACAATTGGTAAAACTTTGTAATGTGTATTTAAAGTTAGAACTTGAGGCGCTCACCTCTTTGATGGGTAAACTGAAGCGGCATACTGCGCAAGGAGTTAACATCTGGGGACATTACAAGTGTGGCTCACAGCATCAGCTACCTTACAAGTTTGTTGTGGGGGGAAATTCAGGAGGTGACATTAGCTTCCCAATGTGTTTCCTGGCATCTACTTGTTTCTTCCCTGGAGTAAGTGGTTCTTCAGTAGGGCATAGAAGGTGGGATCCAGATTAAATTTCCCATCAGCAGAGTGGACCTTTCCTGCCTCTCCCCTTCCCATTGATCTCTGTGAAATGCTTCCTCTGAGGGATAGGGGACCCTGAGGAATATGAGAGGGCTCTTCAGAAGAATGGGGGAATTGGCGGAAATTGCCAATGTAGGCCATATCCAACCCCTCTGTATCTCTTTCCATTTGGAAACAGCAGCCTCCATTATAGGATGATATTTGGCCTGGAGTCTCCTAACGTTTTGTAGAACCAAAAGATAAAAATAGGGACAAAATAGGGATGGCGATTTACGAGGGACTGGTAACCAAAAACAAGGACCAGCTCTGCTTAAATAGGCTGAATTGGAGCAGATCCTTTCAATGGTGGTATATAGACATATTCCTTTTATCCTCCTGTTGCCTCCAGTCAAGCGAGTCATGCAGGCTTTCTGCGAACCTGCTCATGGAGGCAAAAAAGGGATATGTTTATATGCCACGTGCAGCAGTCTTTCTTCCAAACCACTTTCAATACTGTAAGCTGATGTCTTTGATTGCCATACCATTCTCCCTTCTCTATGGAAGAACACTGCATTGTGATGTCACCGCTGCTGTTGTGGTGCTGCGGTCATCTGACAGAAGCACTCAGTTCCTTAAAACAGGAGAACATGGCATCCAGCAGTGAGGGGACAAGTAGCAGACAATCTGATGTAAATGTAAATGTAAAATGCTTATCTTTCATTGGGCTGTGTGTGTGTGTGTGGGGGAGGGGGTAACAATCTCTTGTAAAATGAATTCATTCCAAATTAGGAAGCATCATTAAGTCCACCATAGAGCGGATTTTCAGAGACACTTAAAGGAGTTTATTAGGTGCTTATCACCCACTGAAAGTCAAATCTCCCTGGAAAGGAAAGCCCGTGCCTGCGTGGGAGGAGGGGGACATTCCTGAAGGAGGAGCTGCACCACCTTTTTTGATGGTGCAGCCCCGTTGGAGCCAATGTAGGATTTCTCCCTTTTTTATTTTTTAAACTTTTGTTTTTGCCTCTGCAGTGGCAGGGAAGCCTCTGAGGAGGCCGTGGAGCTGCCCCTCACCCCCCGGATTGGGCTGCCCATCTCATTGTCCTTAGCCATACAGCCTGACTCCTTCAAATCAACTTCTAAAAAATAAATTTTGAAAGTGGTGCACTTTCCCCTGTCAAACCAAGGACTGTTCCAGTAGCTTTTAGTTGTACAATTATACATTGGTTCACAATGGGTAGCTGTGTTAGTCTGTCAATAGCAGTAGAAAAGAGCAAGAGTCCAGTAGCACCTTGAACAATAACAAAATTTCTGACAGGGTATGAGCTTTCTGAAGAAGTCAGCTGTGGCTCACGAAAGCTATTCTTTAAGGTGCTACTGGACTCTTGCTCTTTTCTGATTATATGTTAGGGTGTGCATCTTCTGAATGTGGAGTTTTAAGGCCTATCTTGATATGCAAGTTTGATCTGGGGATGCATTCAGGCTAGAGTTGATACCAGTGATGGTCAGGTGGCAGCATGAGGACCATGTTTGGTCCACAAAGCGATTGAAGGGAGGTCCCCTGGCAGCCTTTGATCAAGATGTAATAAAAACTTTTTAGCCCAATTTTAAGACATTCAGAGACCAATATGCTTCGATCTGACACCTTACTTTGAGTATTATATAAGTTTGAAGGCTATGCTCCAAAAGGGGTATCCTACTACTCCAGAAAACTACTCTGGCACCTTGAATTACTTCAGTAATGTATTTTTAATGGGATGGCTATCTGCTGAGAAAGATCTAGGAGACTAGCTTCTAGAGAGCAGGCCCATCTAAGAGTGGTCCAGCAGGGAAAGGCGGGGGAAAGGTGTTGTGTTGTTCAGAGTGCCGTGTTACACCACTCCAAGCAGATGACAAATCAACATAACTTTGTTGAACAAGCTGCACAGCCTGGAATCCCAGCTTGCAATTTACTATTGTAGTTTGCAGTTTTCATTTATTAAAGTGACGAACACACTTCCTCTAGCATCTCTCTCTGTAGAACAGTGTGACGTTCTGCTCACACCTTTGAGGCTTGAAATGAGCAGGGCGCAGGAAATCTGTGCACCCAACAAATCCCTGCTTGCATCAGGGTGTGTATGCATTTATGCTGCACTGATAAAATGAAGGCTTGTATTGGCAGAGATATATGCCTATGTGTATGTGTAAAAGGCATTAATTTGTATTCACTCCAAGTGGACAGTTCCACAAAGCTAGGTATGCCAAACATAAAATTTGTGTTTCTTTGCGTTTAATAAGGAGAAAGAAATACCTGACTCAAGGGGAAGAGAGTCATGGTGGAGGACATCCCTCAGGGTAAGTATGACAGCCATTTAATTATTCATAGAAAGATGGAAACATAGATGTTATGTAACCATCAATGAGGGAAAGTGCTTACAAATCTCAGCTAACTGAAACACAATGTAATTAGTAGAAAAGAGCAAGGGTCTAGTAGCACCTTAAATACTAACAAAATTTCTGACAGGGTATGAGCTTTTGTGAGTCCCAGCTCACTTCTTCAGTTAGAATGTGAGCCCATCTAGCCTTAAGTAAAGAAGAGTGAATTCGGACACCCAATGGCTATTGCACATTAATGTCAATACCAGGCAAATGACATTAACAGGCTCGACTGGATCAGGTGTGATATGCAGAGGATTAGTAGGTGTGGAGAAATCAGCATTGGTAATGAGACAGGAATCTCAGGTCCTATTCAATCCAGGAGAATGCATTGTCTTGAGCTTCATTATTAGTTGGTATTTAGCAGTCTCTCTTTCTAATCTCCCTTTGAAATCCATTTGTAAGAGAACTGCTACTCTCAGGTCGGCAATTGAATGTCCTGGAAGGTTAAAATGTTTACCTACTGGTTTTTCAATGCTGTGGCTTCTAATGTCAGACTTATGCCCATGTAATCTTTGTTGCAGGGACTTACCTGTTTGTCCAATGTAGAGGGTGGAAGGGCATTGCTGGCATGTGATGGCATAAATCACATTAGAAGATGAGCAGGAGAATGAACCTGAGATGATGTTGCTGGGCCCAGTGATGGTGTTGCTAGGTTCTATATGAGAGCAAAGTTGGCACCTTGGCATTATAGTTCCAGATGGATCAATGGATCTTGAAAAGCAACCTGCCTGATGAAAACTGCATGGTTTCCATTAACAGTGCACAATAGCAATGCTTCAAGAGAATTACATTTGCTAGCAAACTAATATGGTTCAGTCTACTCCAGCTTCCAGCTACCTGGAGAAAATATTGGACAGAGATCCACGATAAAAATGCAAACGAGTTTAAAAATTTAATTTCTGATGGACTCCAAAAGTATGTTATTAAATATATTACCAAGTAATATCCTGAAAATGTATAATGAACTATTCAAATATATGATGACAGCTGCTAGAATAATATTTGCAGCAAAATGGAAAGAAGATAAATGCTCAAGTCGAATAGAATGGAAGAACAAATTAGCTGAATATGCTGTCAAGGCAAAACTAACATCTTAAATACATAAAAGACAATATCAGAATTTCAGAAAAAATATGGCTGAAAACTTAGGTGAGAATTAAAGCAAAAAGAAAAAGTTTTAAGAGAGAAATGTTTTATAAGAAACTCTTCTGTTAACCAAAAGTAGAGGAAATCATGATGAAGATGTCCTGTGAAAGTAACACAATGTAACTTAGTATAGAAGTAAATCATTAGAAATGTAAGTAATAAGTTCTATATATAGATGTTACTCCTTTGGAATGTGGTGTTGGAGGAGAGTGTTACAGATACCATGGATTAGAAGTTAAAATGACTAAACTGAGGCTATCGTATTTTGGTTACATTATGAGAAGGCAAGAGTCACTAGAGAAGACAGTCATGCTAGGAAAAGTTGAGGGCAGCAGGAAAAGAGGAAGAGCCAACAAGAGATGGATTGACTCAATAAAGGAAGTCACAGCCCTCAATGTGCAAGACCTGAGCAAGGCTGTCAAAGATAGGACATTTTGGAGGACATTGATTCATAGGGTCGCCATGAGTCGGAAGCAACTTGACAGCACTTAACACACACATACATAGATGTTACTAATTGTTATCTGTATGTTGCACTATTAATAAATTTCTTTTACATTAAAATAAATAAATATTTGAAACCAGTGCCACCTAAGCTAGCTGTGTTGAATTCTGTATGTTAATTACTATTTTGTATACATGCGATGTTTGGTTGGAACCAGACAGCTGGAATCCATGTGCATAATGATGTTTAGATTTTATGTCTCTTTCTACTAGCCGACACCAGTCCCTGGGACTTATTCAGTACGGGACTTTCTTGAAGATGCTAAGCTGAACCCAGTGAAAGCAACATATAATTTTAAAAGTGAAGGCAGAAAAAGGTTCTCCCTCTTCCAGCAGATGCCTGATCTGACACTACCAGATACCTTCAAATTCATCCCTCCGTCATTTGTGGAGCTAGCACAGAAAAGGCCAGCAACATATTCTTTTAAGAACACTCCAAGGGAAAGTCCTACCAGTACGTGGTATAAAGATAAGGTAAAAGTAAATGAACAGTGTGGGCACTTCCATAGTAATATGTAAACTGTAAAGCAGTACTGCATAGCAGCAACATGTGTTTGGGGCTCCACCAGTAGTATTCAACATGGGTTTTCATGACTGTGTACTTACGAGAACTAGAGAAACTGCCTTGTTGGATTAGACCTAGAAACCATCTTAGTCAATGTTATACCTTCAATAGCAGACAGGCAGATGCAGGGCATGAAACATTTGATCAGTATGCGATCATTAGAGGTATACTGCTCTTGTACATGGAGGAATAAATGGACAGTTCTTGCAATGGAATTATGTAAGTCGTGGGGTCCCAAAAGGATCAGCACTGAGATTGGTACTATTTAATTTGTTCATAAATGATCTAGAACTGGGAAGTCCACAATGGAGTGGTCAAGTTTGCAGATGATACCAAATTGTGCAGGATGGGTAAAAATAAGAGGATTATGGATTTATCTATTTATTTCCTTTCTTTATACCTACCTTTCTCCTCAATGGGCCCCCAAAGTTCCTACATCATTCTGCTCTCCTCCATTTTATTTTCACAACAACCCTGTGAGGTAGGTTAGACTGAGAGACTGTGACTGGCCCAAGGTCATCCAGGGACCTTCCACGACAGAGTGAGGTTTCATACCTCCCAGATCCTAGTTCAACACTCTAATCTCTAAAGGAACAATAAAAGAGCATATGCTCAGAAAGTATTTCTTTCCTTTACTGCTGAGAAATCCAAAACCCCATAATCTGAAATTAGGGGAGCTAAACTTGATCCTGGACATCACTATTTGCAAAAATTATGGCTGCCATTCTGAAGGTTGTTAGGTTGTTTAGCTCCCCTTGACTTCAGCGGGGTTTAAATAGTCTGTGTTGCAATGTCGGTGACTAGCTAGAATTGCAATAAGAACTGTTGATTTCCCCCTGAAGCACCAAGTTCCTGTATTTGTAGTGGATGATGCATAGGAGGCAGAAGAACTTGGCCTCCCCACCCCCCTTTATAGTGTTGCAGTACCCAACCATCCCCAAACGCTCCTTTCAGCAAAACTGCTTAGGATCCATATGTACTTTTCATTTTTGTATTTATTAAAAACGTGTATTCCCCACTTTTCTGCCTAATATAGCTGCCATGCTGTGAATTTACAACCCAAATTAAAAATGATATATTGCATTAAATAACAATCTGTTACAATAATTGAGAGCCAACATTCAACGAGCCCTCAAAACTGAGCAGATGCCACTACAGACCTGAGCGAATAAATCTGATTTTGATTGATGCCTAAAGGAGAACTCGACTGGGGAATGTATTCTGAGCCTTGTATTCAGTAGTCATGAGGAGCGGGGGACACACAGCCTTTCCAGAAGATTTTAAGGCATGGCAAGGATCACAGGGAAGCAGGTGGTTCACCAGGTAGCCCAGTCTTGTATTCTGAATTTTAAAAGTGAGAGGTGTCACATTCTGTGCTCAGAAACAAACAGGCAATGAAGTTCTTTAAGCACCAGCAAGATATTAACCGATTTGCAGTCCCCTGTTATGAATACACCAGTGGCTGTGTTTAGAACTGGTGGAAGCTTCTGAACATGTAGGGTTGCCAACCTCCAGGTACTAGCTGGAGATCTCCTGCTATTACAACTGATCTCTAGCCAACAGAGATTTGTTCACCTAGAGAAAATTATCTGCTTCAGAGATAGGCTTGGAACCTGTCTGGTCCTCGATATTTTTCTCCTGCTATGGTTTTGTAAGTATTTACATTGCGCATTGGGCTGACCAAGCCAAAAGCGAAACGTGTCAAATTGATCGGGATAGCACGTCCTGAAGATCTTCCCATTATCAATCCTGGACTCAAGCCTTCACTGCTTTCTTGGAACAGCTTTTTGCCCATTTGAACTTACCAAAGGCTCTTGCCTTATGCACTGTCCTTATATTGCTTGGTGACTTGTTGTGTTGAGATTTATACCAGGTTTTGATACTTTGGTCTTTGGTGTAATGTACATATATTTGTGTATGTTTGTCTTTATTTTGTCATATCACTCGTAATATAGCATTACTTGTTTGCAATTTGTCTTTGGGTGCTGTTTTTCTTCTTTAGTTATTATCTTTACAGTACCTAGCCTTTTTTGCAGTTTGAACCTCCAGGTACTAGCTGGAGATCTCCTGCTATTACAACTGATCTCTAGCCAATAGAGATTTGTTCACCTGGAGAAAATGGCTGCTTTGGCCATTGGACTCTATGGCATTGAAGTCCCTCCCCTCCCAAACCCCGCCCTCCTCAGGCTCCACTCCGAAAAGCTCCTACCGGTGGAGAAGGGGGACCTGGCAACCCTATGAATATGCTTCATAGGAGTCGCTACACTGCAAATGTCTAACTGAACCCCCTGAGGGACCAAACTAACAACAAGATGTTAGTCAAGGTGTGTGTGATTCCATTTATCTGATAAGATGGGAATTCAGAGACCTTCCATTTTGACATGTCTAACTCCTGTCTTCAGTTCACAGACCCACAGCCTCAGGATCAGCCTGCTGCTTCATGACCCCCTAACAAAACCATCTCATTTTGCTGCTTTTTGGAAGGACCTGCAGACCTGCTGCTAGTGTGCATGGAGAGCAAGGGTGGCATGCCCCCTACATCTGCCTGCATTAGGCTTGCCAGGCCCCGTAGCTCCACCGGCGGGAGCTTTCTGGGGCATGGCTGTAGCGGGCCGAACGTGCACGCGCCCCACGCAATGCTTCCACGACACTTCCGGGTTTACCCGGAAGCGACGTGGACACTCTAGCGATCTCGGGCAAAACTCTATGGTTTCCATAGAGTTTTCTTTGCAATTCCCAGAGTGTTTGTGTCACTTTCGGGTTTACCTGAAAGTGACGTGTGCCCGCAGTGCCCTCCAGCCATCAGCTGGCCAGTGGGCAGCCCGGTGGATTGGCGGGATTTTACCCGCCACCACTGGGCACTTGGCAAGCCTAGCCTGCATGCTTGCCGAGAGGGGCAGAAAGATAGTGAGGTTGGGGGCATAGTGGACAGGATTTGTGTGCGCCTGGAGACTGGCAAGATCAAAGTAGAGGCTAGGGCATGTCTTGCATTGATCTATCTCTGGCTTAAGTTAAACCTAAAACCTCAAGGTCTAACTCCCTTGATTCTTTTAGATAATTACCAGTCTACATTGCTGAAGGCAGTCAGAGGCAAGTTGGCTGAAATGGGCTTTCCCCCTCAATCAGCCCTGGAAATGGGATATGATCAGGTGAGGCAAGCTATAAAACAAAGGATACTGGATATGGAGCGCCAAAAAGATCTAGAGAAGGCACCAACTTTCCTGTCAGCAGAACAGTCCAGATATGTAGCCTCTCCTGCCGCCTACCTCTCCCAATTAGAGATCTTTAGATATGGGAAAGCATTCACCCTTGCCAGATTCCAAGCTCTCCCCTCGCAGGTTGTGGATGGGAGATACAGAAAGGTTCCCTTGAAGGATAGAGTATGTCCCTGTGCTTTAAAGGAAATTGAAACAACAGAGCACGATCTACTGTGCTGTCCATTATATCAAGAGGTTTGTTCTAAGTTTATCTCCCCCTGGCTTAGTCGGCATTCCAGCCATTCAGGTCAGGAGCATACTAAAATGTTGCTTATAGATGAAAACCCACAGGTTACATTAGGAACGGCTAGATTTTGTGCAGCGGCCTGTAGAATTAGTCAGACGCTGTTGAGAACACCGGCATGTCAATAATTTTAATGGGTAGTTTATATAATTTGCAAAGAGTACAAACAACTGTTTTACTATTTGTATTAACCTGTGGGTAGAGCGTAACACGAAAGGTTTTAATGGTAAATTATGAAGCGCTGTGCTGGTCTATGACTGTTTTTAATAAAGATTGATTGATTGACAGGATTTGTGGTTTTAGTACTGCTAAAACTGCTTTATCAAATAGCAGTGCCAAGCTAGAGAAGGAAGATGTCTACAGTTCCTTGCAGCTGGGGTACTCTGATTTTCTACCCAAACCAGGTAATGTAGATGTAGCTTAAATAAAATGAGTGACTTACCATTGTCTTGTGTGTTTTCCACTCACAGAATATAATCACTGACCCTGGACAGTATGATCTTTTCCCTCCTCCAGTTCCCACTTTTCCATCCAAGTAAGTCAGCAAATCTTCTAATCTTTTTTGTCCAAATCCTTTTTGGCCTGCTTAAAAAAAAAAAAAAAAAAAAGCCTCCATCCTGCCTCATTTCAAAGGAGCAACAAATTCTGTGCTGAAGAACAAACGGCATCGAGCCTAACTGCTGATGCTGAGGAGCATGAAAGCCTCCTTCCTTTTCAAGAAAGCACCATGCTGTAGCAGTTTGGCCAGTTGTGCTACTTGCGCCAGGAGTATGGTGCAAAGGACCAGGCGCTGGAGCACATGCCGCCAGCAGCACAAGGCAGCCCACTCCCTTGTTCTCATGCTGTGTGCTCCAAACCAGCTCTGGCGCTAGTGCCCTTCCATTGCCCTTTCCACCTTCTCAAGCTGTCGAGCCGTGCTCATCAGCAGCTCCAAACCCAGCTGCTTCTGGCTGCTGTGGCCCAGTGAGAGGTCTCCGATGCGCTGGCCTGATCCAGTAAGCATGGGGTGGGTGGGTCAGGGCCACCCTGGACAGATAGGTCTATTAACCTCTGAATACCAGTACCTGGAGGCAACACTGGGAGAAGGCCTTGGCCTCTGGGCCCTGTTTGTTGGCCAGGGCAGCTAGTTGGCATCTTTGCAAAACAGGATGCTAGACTAGATGGACCACTGATCTGATCCAGCAAAGCACCTTTTATGTGGATTTGAATGGTAGATGAGCTGACTTTGATTCCATTTAATGGCTGCTTCCCATGTGCTGAACTTCTGCATGGGCCATTGATCCAATATTCTCTACATGGCCAATGCAGAGTTAGTTGACCACAAAATCCAGTGAAGCCAGTGAGATGCATTTGTAAAGAAGAAGATGAGGATCTGTTGCTAATGCTGCTAATAGCTTAAATACTTTTTTCTTCCTCCCTAAATATAGGAATTATATGTTTCGATCAGCAGTCCAAAGGTTTCCTACTTTCCCCCCAGTAAGTACCATACTTAGGGTTGCCAGCTCTGGGTTGGGAATTACTGGGAGATTTTGGGGGTGAGCTTGAGGAGGGCAGGGTTTGGAAAGGGGAGGGACTTCAATGCCATAGAGTCCAGTGGCCAGAGTGGCAATTTTCTCCAGGGGAACTGATCTCTATCACCTGGAGATCAGTTGTAATAGCAGGAGATCACCAGTCACCACCTGGAGTTTATAGAGAACACACAGCAAGAGGTTCGATTATGGAAAACAATATCATCAAAAATGATAGCTTATTTTAAATATATAATCACAACTAGTACGTCGGCATTACATTCATGCCAATAAACTGTAAATCCTAACTGGAAAGAACACTAACCTAAGCAAAAAAGCTAAACAAGAGAGCGATCCTAAACAAAGGAGCGTATGCTATACAGTAGAAGATGCACAAAAAAGATGCACAAAGTTCCAAGCGTTAAAGAAGTTCAAAATGCAGTACTCTGCGCTGTATAGTATGACACTCCACTACTTGCAACTTGAGTAGTTTCTCACACACTTATTGACCAGGAAAATATTGAGTGGCTCATGGAACAACGATGTAAGGAGGCAAGGACGTGGGGTCGATCCTGCGCACGTTTCAAATCTGTTCTTTCTTCAGTTTGCCATCTGTTTATCTCCCAAAGGGGAATGCCACCTGATTTTCAAAGGTTACATTCCAATCTATAATTCACAGCATCTCTGCTACAGATAACGTCGGTGGCTTCTTCCGGCGGGTTGTTGAAATTAAAACCTACTTAGAATCCGTTCAATCCCTCTTCTATCTCCTCACCATTGGTGGGACATTCTCAACTTAAAGAGTTGTCCCCAAACATAGCTAATGATGTGATAATCAAAATTTAAAGCTAATTGAATTAAGATGGAATTTGTTACATTCTCTCCCACGTAGTTTCCAGTATTTTTCCTGTAATTCTGTATATTTGCAATATTTTTAAAATCATACACATTCATAAGTGCCACAGTGGATCACAAGGTCCACATCATAAACACCACATAACTTAGGGCCAAACTACATAGTCAGATTTTTAATGAGTTAGGTCTGGGTTCCCTGGATCCAGCTTGGGTTCCACAAACCAGGTGTGGGCATTGGCTTTTTAAAAATAAAGGAGAACCCAGGTAGGCTCAGAATGTTGCCTCTGTGGGGAGGAAAGGCTCCTGCCTCCCCCCACCAGCTATTTTCCCACACGGAAACTGTGCTGAGGGAAGTTATTTCCCATTTTTGCTATTCTACATGGCGTGTTCTATGCATGTGGTGAAGCAAAAACAGGACAATAACTCCTCCCAGTGCTGTTTCCAAGTGGGAAAATGTCTTGAAGGGGGAAGGCACGAGCATCCCCCCCCCCAACCATAGTGGCATTCAGAGCCCAGTTTTCATAAACAGCTTGGAAATTCTCGTTGTAAGATATATAGCTAGGGTCATGGCTCTTCTACTTGATGGATATGTTGATTGTGAGTGTCCAGATACAGACAGAAGCAGCAAGCTGGATGACATTATTGATGGGTCTGCATCTCCAGTTAATAATATCTAGAATTCAGGAGCAGAGACTATAAGGAAGTATCAAGATCTTGTCATCAATATTAAGCAAGTGTATCAGCTGGGGAGCGTATGAGTCATCCCTATCATAATCTTGATAAATGGCTTGATCCTGAAAATACTGAAAAGAGAGCTTAGACCATATGAATCTCCCCCAAAGACAAATCAGTCATGTCCCCAACGCTGTCATTTTAGCACAGTGAGAATTATCTGGAAGACCTTGAATAGCACCTGGTGCTATAAGGGGCTGTGTGAGCTTTGCACACTTATATAGGTGTGCGCACACAGTTTTGCACCAAGGAGACATATATTCTATGATATGAATGTAGCGTTCCAGTTAGTGATATTTGCAAATATTTGCTTGGGTTAATACTGCTTTCCCATCACAGATTCTAGTTTTCAGAGAAATCAGAAAGGTTTTCCTTTGTTTGGGAAGGATATGGAAGTTGGGGCAAAGCAGGCTGTAGGGGTAGAAGTTGAGGGAGGAGAAGAGGAAAGGGCCAAAGAAGGGGGCAAAAGTGTCTGGTTCATTGTTATTACTAATAAAATTTCACAGCATTAGTAAACAAGAGAGTTCCCTGCCCTGAGGAAAGGGAACTCTAAGCTTTGCCAGTAGGACTGGGGGAGGCAAGAGCAATAAGAGATAAGCATGACCAAAATGCAGTTATACTTATGGAGGTCAGCTCCAATGCCAACTTTTTCCAGATGCTTGTACCAGATGTCTGATGTGCTGAATCAGAGCACAGAAGACTTGCAAGCCATATGTTTAGCAATGAAAGGGAGAAATCCTCATTCTGATTTATGCACATTCACAGAGCATGATTTGGCATGAGGTAGGGGTTGTCCTTGTGCTAAACAGATACAGGGATCATTTATGTATGGGTACTTTCACTTATGTTCACCCCCAGTCAGTCTCGGTTGTTCCTTGGAGTTAGGCAAAGTGCGGGGCACACAAGCTTGGTTTCTCTCACAGTTACAAAGGAGCATGTCCAGAGGCAGGGATTGAAATACTTCCTGCTTCCTCGGAGCTCTTTCTGAGCAGAAGAAAATATTTTTAAAACCAAGGTTTGGATTTCTCCCCCCCCCCTTTCAGATTGCTTCGTTTTTTATGTTGTTCTTAAAATATTTTTTATGTGGCAATTGGGTTTGGAGGTGATTTCTCTCACAGTAAGCACTACAAGTAAGCCAATTACAAAGCAGCATTTAAAGGGGTGGGACTTGATTTGAGCTTAGAGACTACTGGTGCATAGATTCCCAACAGGAAAGTGTGGGTCCAGCGAGCAACGCACCTCAGGTAAAACTCCCATGCATAAATAACCAGTAGCTCAAAGCTCCCGCTTCAAGAAGCACCTCCTCAATGTATTACTTTCGGGGGTTGGGGTTGGGGAGGTGCCCTCCTGCTACCAGGAGGTTGTATCCAAACCCCCTGTTTACCTTAGGGAGGTGTGTTCCATCAATGCAAAATGCATCCAACCAATACTAGGGGCTCCTCTGACAGTGGGCTGTGCCTTGCACTGGCAGAACACACCAACCGTAGGTGAACAAGATGGGTGGCTACGACCCACTTCTCCTAGCAACAGATAGGAAGTGTCCTTAAACCAGCACCTGGAGCCAGTTTTGGGATGGATGTGGGCTAATAAACTGAAGCTTAATCTTGATAAGATGGAAGTGCTGTTGGTGAGTGGAAGGCCTGACCCAAGATTCAGGGAATCCCATGTTTTGGTTGTGGCTGCACTCCTCTTGAAGGAAAAGGTGGCAGCTGCAGCTAGGGGAGCTTTTTACCAGCTTTGACTGGTTAGCCACTGATGGCTTTTCCAGGAAAGAAAAGATCTGGCCATTGTGGGCCATGCCCTGGTAACATCTAGGTTAGATTACTGCAATGCATTTGATGTGAAACTGCCCTTGAAAAGTGCTTAAAAACTCCAATTGGTACCGAATGCTTCAGCCGGGGTGTTGGAGTGGGTTGTAGGGACCTAGGGATGCCAGCACTGGCCTGGCAACTTCTGGGAGCTTTATAGGAGCAAGGACATGTAAATAGGCATCGCTCCAACATCACAACATTGCTTCTGGCGTGAACCCGGAAGTGATGTCATTATGTCAGAGTGACACTCTAGGATTCCCCCAAACGCTGTGGTCCTACAGTGACTCCAATTTCCTTCCCACTAGATTCCCTGCCACTCTACCAAGCGGTAGCAGGGAGCAGAGGCTGCAGATGGGACCACGCTGTACAGACTATCAGTCCAGTCTCAGCCCATCTACACTGGCTCCCAGTTTGTTTCTGAGCCCAATTCAAGGTGCTGTATGGCTTAGTCATCCCTGCTTCAGGGCCCCTGACTTCTGAGATTAAGCAGGTGGCAATACAAAAGAGGGCCTTCTAAGCTGTGGCACCAAAACTACGGCACTCTGTCCCCAGGGATCGTTGTACCTCCTTGTCTCTGTATTCTGCCAGCCTTTTGTTTTTGGTCTGGTGTTCCCTCGATGATCGTTCTTTCCTGCCCTATGTTTTAATTATTATTTTATGTGCTTTTGAGATGTAGTTTTGGTTTTAATTGTGTTTATGAACTGTCTTAACTATATGCTTTTATACAGTTTTATTTTAGCTGTTTTCTGCCTTGGGGTCCCTCACTGAGCAAAAAGTCAGCGTACAAATCTTATAAACAAACAAATAAATAAAGCTTGCTTGTGGCTAGGGATGAAAGAGAAAACTACTGAGAGGAACTTGCACTGGAACACTTACTAAAGTTGACTCCACACAACGGCAAGTTGCTAGATCAATGGAAGTGGATTTAGATATGCAGAAATCTATCATGGTGACAGCAGGAAAAGCACATCTGCAGGGCTGCAGTGTACCAAATGGCCTCAAATCCATCCTTGTTATGCAGCCTCCTCATTAGCAGATGCCTGTCGTTGATTCTCTGGTGTGAAGCAACTATCGCATCATCACTCCTATTTTTTTTCTGTAGAAGTAGTTCACCCAAGTAGAACACCCTGTACTACAAAAGACAGAGGAGGAAAGTGTTATGGTTTCTGAGCATCTAGCTAGCACACATTGGTGAACAGAGGTGACAGGCTTTCGGGTGGTGATTCATGCATGTGTTACACAAGCGGAACAGAAAAAGCATTTTGCCCAAATTAACCACCAAATCTGCATATGGCAAAAAGAGCAAAGTTGGCCTGTTGGCAAGGAATCCAGGCAGGTTGGTGAAAACAAGGAAATAAGCCACGAGGGGGAAGACAGTCATGCCTGCTTTTATTGTCCTCCACATTATGTGAAAATTGTGCAGATCCAGAGGTTAATATGATTTATTGAAGTTAACAGTATTTTACTTAGGGGATGCAAGATTTATTTTCATTGGAGCTGGATTTGGATTTGCCTAGCACAGTATATTTTATTTATTCATTTATTTATTCATAGACCTCCTTTCCCACTGAGACTCAAGGTGGATTACAAAATATTTTTTAAAAAACCCAGTGCAATCAGACATCATGAGACATCCAATGAATGATGCAACACTGAGAAAAATGTTGGGTTATTAAGAGATGCAGAAAACCTTGTTACGGTACAGGTGTGCCAAATATTTGGCAGTGGTTATAACACAGCATGTTTAAAGAGCCACCTGTCTGGTCTTTTACCTGACAGTGTGCTCCATGACAGTGGTAGAAGGAACAGTAATTGGACTGGATTGGAGTGATGCAATAGGATTAGGAGTAGAGAATTAGAGAACAAAAACAAACCTGCCTAAGGCATGAAATTCCTTAAAGAGGGATCTCCAGTATGGTGCTCATGGGTGCCAAGATGCCCGCTGACACCTTTCCTGGTGCCTACCAAGTGTTTTTAGAAAGTGGGTGGGTCCAGGTGAGGATTTTGCCCAGCAGGGCTTCTAATTGGCCATTGGAGAGCTGAAAGTTGCTTCAGTGGCAGCTGCCACCAAAGCACAAGGTCCTTCACCGCATTACTCTGAATGTGTGCAAGAAAATATTTTTAAAGAATATGTTCACTTTAAAAGACATCCTGCTAAACAGAGCTTCTGACTCAAATGTTGAAGAGTTACTGTTAGAGTTATGCATAACTTAACTCCCTGACAGTTTGTGTTTGGCTTTGCCTCCTGAGGTTGTGCCCATCAACCTATGTCAGAATGCCAAAAGTGCCTCCAGGTTCAAAGCAGTTGAGGAACCCTGCCATTAATAGGGTTGCCAGGCCCCTCTTCGCCACTAGTGGGAGGTTTTTGGGGAGGAGCCTGAGGAGGGCAGGGTTTGGGGAGGGGAGGGACTTCAATGCCATAGAGTCCAATTGCCAAAGCAGCCATTTTCTCCAGGTGAACTGATCTCTGTCAGCTGGAGATCAGTTGTAATAGCAGGAGCTCTCCAGCTAGTACCTGGAGGTTGGCAACCCTAGCCATTAACCATGCAGAAAGTGGATTACAAAGACAGAAGACAATGTAATAAAAGCAAGTTGATACATACAATGATTATTACAATAGACTATACAGTCCTCATCCAGGTTCTACTTAAGGCCACATCAATATGACACATTTTCATACTTTGGGCTTTCATGTCTTACAGTCTGATCCTAACCCTGTTTACTTGGATACAAGTCCCAGTGATTCAAATTGCCCTTGAACTAGGTACCATTAATAGCATTGCTCAGAGTACTGAAGGCAGTTTGAAAGTGGTGTGTATACCCATCCCCCTTTTGTCCTCTAGTAAACAGATATGGCAGGTTTTGTATTGTTTCAAAAACTTGCAAAACCTGGTTGACCAGAAGCAGTAAACTTGCTTCAGGTTGCAGTCTTAGTGCTCATGAGGATAACTGGTTCCTTCTGAGTTTATGTTGACTGAGTTAGTGGCTTCAAACCAGAGGGTTGTTTGATTTCTCTTGCTGCTTTTTTCAGATGTTTAAAAATACCAGTGAGCAGACATGATCCTATTTCTTTTCTGCCCTTTTGACTTTTAGACTTTCGTGGTTACATGGCTATTTAAAAAACAAAAAAAACCTCAGGCATCTGTTCTTTTGTTTGGGATTAAATTGTCTCTAGTCCCTTTGACTTCCTTGTTAATTTTCAGATGTCAGCCATGTCAAATCCGCAGTCAAACAGAGAGGGGGAATTCGGACTTAAAGAGCACCCTTCCCTTTCTTACTGTTTAGGTTGGCACTTATGAAGAGTTAAAGTGGAGGTCAGAGGGAGAAAAAAAAATCCCCTCGACTGTTGCTCAGCATGTATTTTGAAAGAATAGCGAAGATTTGTATGTAGCACCAATTCTCCAAGGATGTTCTTTGGCTTTTAAATAGATGTTAACCTTTTATTTGAAAATCCTGGAGGATCTCATTAATGTCCTTGTGCCAGGTGGCCTTCGGTGATAGAAGAGCCGTTCCGTGTAAACAACGGCTCCTTAAATGAGTTATTGATACCTCTGCCAGCCAATATTTTGCAACAAATGAGCCGTAACTGACATCTTAACGTTTTCCTGCTTCCAATCAGCAGCAGCCCAAAGGTGCGTCTTTTGCACTGAAGGCCGAGATTGGTTGGCTGTTGTTGCTCTGAAAATACCTCTGCGCTTCTTGTTTCTTTTATCATTAACAAAATGCCTTTCATTAGGCGTCTGCGGGACGGGTTGTTTGAAGGGAAGGCCTGCACAATGCAGGGCGCTTTTGAGAGTTATGAGTGAAACGGGTATCTGTTGGGAGATGCGATTCTAAGAGATAAGAGTGAAATGCGTTCCTGTAAACGATGCCCCCAAATGGCCAGCCCCTCAAAGATTTTGTAAGCACAAAGATACATGCCAGTTAAGTCCATTTATCCATATGAACCTGCCCACAAGTTAACATCTGTCTAAAATGCACTTCTCCACGTGCCACCATCTTTAGCGTTTGGGCAGGTAGTACCACAGAGAGGGGTTTTTTCCCCCCCTGTAGCAGTGCCCCAGTTGTTGAACTCCCTCTCCAGTCAAATTTGCCTGCTTCTGTTTGGTACTTCTCTGAACTGAAATTTTATTTGTTTTTAATTAGTGTGACCCGCATTGAATCCCATTCATTTGGAGAAAAGCAGGATATAAAATATTTTAAATAAATTATCTTTTACATGCAAGATAAAGTCCACCCTGTTTTCCTTGTACCTTTAATTACATTTAAACTGAAGTAATCTCTGTTTTGTTCATTTATTTATTGCTTTTTTACTGCTGGTTCTGTTTTTATTATTTAATATTTTAATGTTCTAATTTTGTAAGATTCCCTGGATACTATTGTTTAGTAGAAAGATGCGGTAACCTCCCTAAATTGAACCAACATCTGAACTATACATCATATTACTATGGGTTTGGCCTAAGGGGAGTGGAGTAAGGTCCTAATGCAAAAGAATGTTAATGTTCCTTGAATACTATAGATGTTTCCTCAGTGGGGGATAATTACTTGAAGAGGTCCACTTAAGCATGTGTTGAAACTCTCCTTAGAGCTTGAAGAGGTGACCCTCCCAGCCAAAGAAAGGGGGGAAATGTGTCTGTTTGTGGGGTGGGGGCAAAAGATTGAGAAAAAAACAGAAAAGAACCAGATATGCTGTGGGTTGGCTGAAGTGTGTTGGAAGTGCAGTACCTGTCTCTTTCTCTTTCTCTGGGGATCTGATGTGGGGTAGTGGGTGTTCTACCCTTTTGGACCCTTTGAGTCCACCTGTGTATTTCTTGTATATTTGAAGATAAAACTAGTATTACACCATCAACCTCCAGTGTTCTCTACTCCAAAGGGAACCAACCCAGGTAAGTGCTGACCTCGGAACTCAGTACTTAGTGAAGATAGCAATATATATCAAGCCAGCTCTTCCAAGAAGTTTGCAGTTACATTTGCAAGTTGTTATGTGTTCTAGACAAGAAACATAAAACCCACGTTTCCCCCTGCAAGGGAAGGGGTGGGGGTCAGTTAAAGAGCACATTGTTAGGGTTGCCACATTGCTTGGATTGGCTGGCAATTGCCTACAAGGGAAGGGGTGGGGGTCAGTTAAAGAGCACATTGTTAGGGTTGCCACATTGCTTGGATTGGCTGGCAATTGCCTGCCAATCCATTGGCCGGCTCGGAGCGGGGATCACAAGCGTGCGGCTGTACATGACGTGATTACGTCACTTCCGGGTTTGCCCTCGGAAGTACCACATCATGACGGGATGCTAGTATTTTGGGGGTTTGAGTGCTAAAGTGTCCCGTCACAATGTGGTGCTTCCAGGATAAACCTGGCAGTGTACTTGGCAGGCCATAGTACATGGCTGGTGTGTTGCATTCAGCTTGATAGGTCACAAGTTGTGCAAGACTGCCATAAATCTATTGCTGCTTACATTTCTGGATCCAGTTGATAATTAAGCAAGCCAGGAAGGCTTTGAAGGAAGAAGCACTATGCAGTGGTAGAACAGTGCCCTGCTTGCTGAATGACTCAGATTTGATCCTCAGCATCTCTGGATCAAAACAGGGAAAGGCCTCAGCATGAGACCTGGGGGAGCCACTACCAGTTAGAGTACATATTATTGGATCCCACAGCATGAGGCAGCTTTATGTATTCAACTATTTTTGCATGTATGATTTACTTTTATATTTCATATGACTGTTTCCTGTTTCACTGTTTTATATTTTTATAGGCCAATATGGGCCTCCATAGTCATGTGGGTTTTTTTTGGTTTTTTTACTGTATATCTCTTGTGACATTTTGGCTGAAATAAAGCTTATGTGGGTTGTGAAAAGACCCTAAATCTTCTACAGGCTGTCACTGAGCATTTTCTTAACAACCCCTATTCCTTTCAGCAAGTTGCTTTCTAACGTCAATGTGTTATGGCCAGAGATCAGTGCTAGCCTCCAACCTCTTAAACCTTTCCTTTAAACAAAACAAAATTGACTTGCCACATGGAACACAAACACACACACACACACAAAACCCCAAGAGATGTCACAATTTCAAATGTGTTAAAAACGTCATTTTTATGCTCGAAGGAACATGACAGATGCTAACACATGAACACGGGAAAAAATAGACAGACGTTAACCTACCTACTGGATATAAATAGATGTATTTTTCTTGGCTGTATAACAATAACATAATAGCATTTCTTGACGAGTTGGTGCCACTTGTGTCTGAGAGTGATTGAAAACAAATGGACTGGTGTAAATGATTTTGTTCCAAAGCAATGTGATGGCTCATGTTCTTTGTCAGTAGCTCATACATTAAAAGATGTGTTTGTTTCCCTTTGCAAGGTAAAGCTGATATATAGGGTTGCCAGCTCTGGGTTAAGAAATACCTGGAGATTTTGGGGGCAGAGCCTGAAGAGGGAGGGGTTTGGGGGGGAAGGACTTCAATGCCGTAGAATCCAATTGCCAAAGCGACCATTTTCTCCAGGGAAATGGATCTCTGTCGGCTGGAGATCAGTTGTAATAACAAGAGATCTCCAGTTGGAACCAGGAGGTTGACAACCCTACTGATATATCCTCTAATTACTTCAGGGGCATGGAAATCTGTCAGAATTTATGCAAGTCATTCAGATCTTCTGTGACTAAAGGATATATTATTTCTGCCTTTGTGGAACACAATGAAAGAAGTAGAACTGTTTGTCTACACCAACGGGTTTCAAACCTGGCTTTAGAATATCTTTGGGTTCCATGGTTGCTTATCAGGTCTTCCTCAACAAGATCAGGAATGGTGGGCAAACATCCTTGAAAGACAACTGCAGGGAAGAGCTGAATGTATTCGAGGGCTGTGGTCTTCAACATTTTCAGACCCATGACCTACCTTTCACCCCAGCCTGCTATATGCAACTTGCTTTTAATCTTTTTGATTCTCCTCTGTCTCCTCTTCTAAGGGTGACACATACAAAGGAGGATGGAGCTCATATACATTTTGTAGTGGTGTAGGAATTCTGGCAGGTGCACCTCTTCTCATCTCTCCATGTCGAGCTGTGTATGCTCCTTCTGCTCAACTACAAAAAAATCAAAGAACTCTGTCTTCTTTGGTCTCTCTACAAAAATAAATGTTTGATGCGAAATGATGCAATAGACCAGGATGCAACACATTTATGAGTTCCCCCCTATTCAAAATGAAGACTAGAGATACACACTCAGTTCACAGAGTGTTTGAATTGTTGCTGATGTTGTTAGGTTATCTATAGAATTCAGAAGGCATCCTAGAATGTTCCCCAGAATCATCCACCTTTCTCCACAATTGGAACCCAAAGCAGCTTAAATCATTCTCCTCTCCTCTGTTTTATCCCCACAACAATCCTTTGAGGATTTTTAGGCTAATCCTCAGCGGAAAAATCCTCACAGGATGGTTGTGGGGATAAAATGGAGTAGAGGAGAATGTTGTAAACTGCTTTGGCTTCCAATTGTGGAGAAAGGTGGGGTATAAATAGGGTTGCCAGGTCCCTCTTCCCCACTGGCGGAAGGTTTTTTGGGGCAGAGCCTGAGAAGGGCAGGCTTTGAGGAGGGGAGGGACTTCAATGCCATAGAGTCCAATTGCCAAAGTGGCCATTTTCTCCAGGTGAACTGATCTCCATCGGCTGGAGATCAGTTGTAATAGCAGGAGATCTCCAGCTAGTACCTGGAGGTTGGCAACCCTAGGTATAAATTAAATAACTAATTTAGAAATATAGCTGAAGATGGGTGGCAGATAAAAGGCAGGTTAGATAGTGGATGGGAAGGAGAGAATGAAACAGGGAAAGGTGAGGATGTATGGGTTGCCAAAAGGAGGTAAAGACAAAATAGCATGGGGAAAACTGTACCCCTCTCAAGTCCTTGTGGACAATGCAACTGGAACTGGCTCAATGGCCGGCACTGCACAACTGGGCCATAGCTTTCCCAGGTAAAGGGTGCTGGGGGAGGGAATGAAGGAAAGCTGAAGACAGGATGGGTAGATAGAGGTATGTTGGCTAGTGGGAAGGAAGAAAAGAAGCAAATGGGAAAAGGGGAGACCCTATGGGGGCTTTTCAGGTAAGGGAAAGAGGAAGTATTAAGGGAGGGGGAAATGCAATACCCCCTGCAAGTCCTTGAGGTCCCCTGCTTGTAAGTCACCTAATTTGCTTCTCCTCAACTGGCTTTTCCTCTAGAGCATTGCTGTTTACACTCACCATGTGGTAGTAATCAAGCAGTCTGCCTGAAGGGATCTAAGATGATGGACAGTATCGACGAAGGCCTTTGGTCAGCCAAGCTAGACTTTCACAGCTTCCGTGATGAGACATGAGGATCTTTTTATGGCATTAACATGGTACATAGAGATGTGTACCAATTTTACACACTCTGATTAATTGAATCCGTCATCTCCAGTGAGTCAACTAAAACAATTATTAGTGTTGCCAACCTCCAGGTGGGGCCTGGAGATCTCCCAGAATCACAGCTGATCTCCAGATTAAAGAGATCAGTTCTCCTGGTAAAAATGGCTGCTTTGGAGGGTGGACTGTATGGCATTATACCCCACTGAGGTCCCTCCCCTCCTCATCCTCCCCAAGCTCCACCCCAAAATCTTCAGGAATTTCCAAACACAGTTGGCAATCCTAATAATAACTGAGATATCAGGGGAGGCTAACAACCCTAAGTGCAAATCATGTACTCTGCTAAGGAGCTAAAAGGAGCAAGACCCAAAGAGCTGCAAGCAGAATTTCTCCCTGTGCACTGAAAATCCACAGCACTTCAGCTTTTTGCACGCTCTAAAAATGGTTCTGGTTATCTGTTAGCTTGAATCCTGACTCTTGACAGCCAATAAAGTAGCATCAATGCAACGAACATGTGGACGAGAATAACAATTTAATAGTAAAATGTGTGTGCTGTGCAGATGCTAGCAAATGTATGTAAACTTTATTGTATTGTAGAAAGACGGTCCAGGCCCAGGTGACTATGAAATAAAGGAAAGGCTGCCTCTACCTATCCAGTCATGCTTTGTCTCAAAAGTATCACGGCTGATACCAGCCCATACTGTGAGTATAACATGAAATATGATTATGAGCTAATTTAGTGGGTATTCTAGTTTGCTCGAATTACAGGGCTTGGCTGTAGCCTCAGAGGGGCCTGTGAGATCAGATTCTACATCCTTCAGTGGCTTCAACTGCCATTCAGTAAGGAAGTCTCTTGCCCTTTTACTTGTGGAGATAAAAGGAAAAGTGTGCTGGCCGAATTCTACCCAAGTATTCATTCCTGTCATCCAGGGCTGTGCCCAATGGAAGCGAAAGAATAATGATAGAGTTCTTCCACAAAGGAATTTGGGGTAGAACATCTAGATGGGTGCTCCCGGGAAGCACCATGGAGGGAGAATGGAGCCAAGTTCCATCTTCAAAATGGTGGGGCTAAGCTTCATATCCCCCCTCCCCTTTCCTTGATGAGGTGTGCTGTACTGTGACAATGCGGCTCAGGAAAGGGATGGGGAAGGGGGAGGTTTCTGGGCCACAGGGGAAGGGGGTGAGTGTCCCTGCAAAATTACTGTCATGCCTGAGTATGATTGCCAACCTCCAGGTGGTGGCTGGTGATCTCCTGGGATTACAATTTATCTCCAATCAGTTCCCCTGGAGAAAACATCTGGAAGGTGGACTCTATGGCATTATATCCTAATGAAGTCCCTCCCCTCCCCAAGCCCCGCCCTCCTCAGTCTCCACCCCCAAAATCTCCAGGTATTGCCTACCCCGGAGCTGGCAACCTGATGTCTGTGCTTTTGGGCAAGAGTGATGGGGGAAATGGAAAGGAATGGGGAGGGGGGACAGTGGCGGCTGAGAGGGGCTCAGGACCAGGGGATGCCATCCCCATGCATCTTACTACTGTGGTTGCCATGGCAGGGGTACATTTTCACACCTCCATGTAGACGTAATCATAATTGAGAAGCACTAGACACTTAACTCATAAACGTTCTACAGTTACATTTTATTAATATTTTAGTTAATTATTATTATAATTTATTAATTTTAATTTGGCCATTTTGCTTGGATTTCTATGTATCCCTTGTGTGTTTCCTGACTGATGGATTAACTGGGGTTATTTATTCCAACCAGTGCCCATAAAAACATGCCCCAAATGGCTGGCAGCAAGAGCATGTACAACATTAAATACATTACAAAACCAGTAAAATCAGTAATTGAGGACAAACTTGTGATGGTTCAGAGAAAGAGGGAGAGCGAACAGCGAGAGAGGTTCAAAGACAGACCAGTGGTGGTGCAGAAGAGGGAAAAGAGTGCATTGTAGGACACAGCAAGGGGGAAAATGACAAAAAATGGATTGGGGGGAAAGCACTGAATGAAAATGGTAACAAAAATGTTTTTCCCCACAGTTAACATAGCGACACAGCTCTTTGAGTTAAAAAAAATTAGAAGTCCTGAGAGTTATTTGAGTTTTGCGGCTCCCTGAACTGCCTTGCCATTAGGGTTGCCAGGTCCCTCTTGGCAACCGGCGGGAGGTTTTTGGGTGGAGCCTGAGGAGGGCAGGGTTTGGGGAGGGGAGGGACTTCAATGCCATCGTGTCCAATTGCCAAAGCGGCCATTTTCTCCAGGTGAATTGATCTCTATCGGCTGGAGATCAGTTGTAATAGCAGGAGATCTTCTGCTACTACCTGGAGAACTACCTGGCAACCCTACTTGCTATGTGTCATGCATACTTTACTTAATCTGGTTATTTTGTTTCTTTTAGAGAGTACCTGGTCCAGGAACTTACTGGCCTACAAGGCAGTCTCCAAAACAACCTAGAACAATTGCCAGCCTGGGTCGGGAGCACACTATCTTCTTCAGTAATATCCATGAGATTTAGAATAGAGATTGTTGCCAGCATTCTACAGTCAAGGAGCAATGACTCTGATTTCCTGTACCCTAGAGTTGTCATACCTCCCTACACGAAGACAGATCTTCCAGCTTTTATTCCTGTGCTTTGAAATGGGTTAGGATGCTCCTACGTCATGTCAGTGCCATTTCGTTTACTTAGTTCTGATTTCTGGGCCTTTTCTGATAACCTGGATTCGTCATTGCTGTTGTCATTAACTATAGTTCCTTGCATGTATCAGCCACTGCCTTTGCTCAGTTAAGCAAGGAATAGGAGATAATGCTGCTGCTATCATTTGTTGGCGGTTGGGTTGGGGTCATGACCCAGTTCAAGTTTTCATCGTCTTTTATATGAAGTTGATACGATGCACCTGAAATATCTCCGAAGAGATTTGAGAACAACATTGGTTAGATACAAGATCTGGATAGGAAGACGAAAGAAAACAGATTGCTAACTAATGTGAAAGATCAGCTTTCACATCCTACTTCTGTTCTGAGGTAGGACAACATATTGCTATTTTTCCCCTATCATATCATTTTCCATCCTCAATCTAACCCTTCCAGTCAGTCAAAACATTCTCTATGATGCAGAACAAGCTTTTCAAGAGTAGTGCCACAGAAATCAATGGGGGCTTTAGTACGTGGTTTCTCTTAGTAGAATTTTCAACCTTTTAATATACATTGATTAAAAGCAAAAACATTTTATAACCATTCAAAGGAATGCATCTTGCAGGCCAGGGACACAGTGTAGAATGCTGGAAATGTCTAAGGTTTTTATTAAAATAATTGTTACTTAAAAAGACGAGCTGTTCCCTTTATGGAACTGATCATTACTATAAACATGAAAGACTGCCTGTATTGCTAATGTTTCATTTACCAAGTTATCTTTTTGATTATTGTTTTGCTCTCCACTTTATAATTTCAGTTAAATTAATGTGAGATGCTAAAATATCACAAAATCACACAAGGTTGTGTCCAACCCCCTGCCATGCACACCTCTCGAGATGACAAGTCTGGTCGACAAACTTTACCCTCAACCCCTCTCAGTAGGGAATCCCCAATAACCAACACTTGCCTACTTCTACAATGGGGAGCAGAGGTTTGAGTCCTGTCATCCACAGGGTCCTGAGAGACCAGACAGGACTGGGTGCTTAACCTTTGTTCCAATGGTGCAGACTCCGCATCTATGGGGAGGTTTTCAAACTGATTGCTAAGCAGCAGAGGAACAGAATGTCTCCTGGCTTTCCTATTCCTGTGGGTAACATTCTTCCACGTGTTCTCTTGTTCTGCTGGGGGGCCCCCCCCCGCTAGCCTCTGCGGGAGTGTGCGTTCTGCCTTTTTTGCCCGTTGGAAGAGACCACAAGGGCCATCCAGTCCAACAGGCAACCACCCCTCAAACCAGTATGGCTCAGCTCAACCCTAAACAAACGAACCAAGGAGATGATGCTACTAAGTATGATACCGGACACCATTCTGATTCATAGAACTTTTTTGATATATGCCACCACAGCTGCACGGTTGATATATGCAGCAAAATGGAAGACTGATGAGATACCGGGGAAAAAGGACTGGCTACACAAGATGTTGGAATTGATGGAGATGGTGAAACTTACTGCTTATATTAATCAGACCGACAATGTACAATTTTTGGGGGAGTGGGAGGTGTGGAGAATTTATTGTGAGAAATATTTTTCAATGGGTCATTTTAAAAGATACTCTTTGATTTAATCCCTCTTATTTATTTGGTATAGTGAGAATATTAGGATGATTACAGGTATATTAATTAGATAAAAGGATACTTATAAAGCAACTGAGTAGGGGGATTATATTGTTAGCAAAAGTATATACAATCTAATTATGGACAGAAGAGAGTGAAGGGGAAGTCAATTATGTTTTGCTATTTTTTAGTTTAGAATTGTTTATAGATTCAATTTTATATTGTTAAGTATTACTGGAAAATGATTATGATGTATAAAATGAGAAAACAATAAAAACTTTATAAAAAAACAAAAAAAAACCCGAACCAAGGAGGAGGAGCGGGTGCCAAACGGAGGGAGACTCACGCCGCACCGCTGCACCAACTCAATTCCAGGCGAGGGTGGCAACGGGCAGAAAAAGGCAGAATGCACACTCCTGCAGAGGCGAGCGAGCACCCCCCCCGGCAGAACAGGCAACAGCCCCCCTTTGGCTCCCCCCCAACCACAGAAACTGTTTCCCCACACACACACAAACACACACACACAGAATCTGCTCCCCCCCACACAGACAGGAGAAAAGGTATAGAGAAAAACCCCAAAAATCAAACTGTGTGGATGTCTTCCAGAGGGAGCAGAGAGGAGAAGTAAATCCAATCCTATTCCAGTAAGCAGTAAGCAGCTCAGCTCAGGATCTCTCAGGAGCAGCACCACCAAAATGGAAGGAAATGAACTCGGGACGGGACGGGATGGGAGGGACTTGGAAGTTTTTATACTCTTCTCCTGGCCAATTCAAAAGGGAGAATCCCTGCTCTGATTGGCCAGAAGAAGACCCAGCTTGGGCCACCATTGGCCGCAGGAGAATGCTGATTCGGGGGCACCGAAGTTGTACGAATTTATCCGGCATCCGCCTGAACTCGCTGAGTTCGGTTTGTTGTTTCCCCGCCTTTTTTTACTTCGGCTCTATCCGAACTGGAAACTGCCGAATCGGGGAAAATTAGGCTGTTTTCCATGTCGGATGGAACCGAATCGACAGCCCTACCAAGGTGTACATGGGTACCATGGTACCCACCAGTGTGTGTCCTGACATCCATTTGCTTCTTCAACAAAGCATCACTTACCTAAAGCAATCCTGGCTTTCTTCAACCTCCTTGGAGCAAGAGGTGCTTCAGAAGACCCCCACAGGGCATCACCTTTGGCTCTGCAGGCAACATTCATTCAGAAACAGCAGCCCCCATCATAGGTGCCACACAATGGAAGCCATTTTGTGGTAGTGCCCACTCTATGTTCTCAAAATCCCAGTGGTGCCCACAGGCTCAAAAATGTTTGAGGACCCCTGCTTTAGATGCAGGCCCATAAAACTGAGTTGAAAGTCCAATATATAGTCAGCTGGCCTGGTGGTGGGGACTTCTCAGAGCAGAGCAAAGCAGCTGGACTGGAAGTGAGAGGTTTTTATTTCATTTAGTGTGGCTTCTAGCGGGAGAGGCTTTTAGTTTCATTTTAAAGTTTCATGTTTCATTTTAAAGTGTGTTTCTGGCTGCTTCTTTTCCCTTTTCCCTGGGTTCTAGGTGATTGCAGCTAATTGCCCTAGGGGAGTAACTGTTACTGAGTGGGGGGGGGCTTGTTTGCCTGGGCCTGGTTCAGCCTTTTGCGGAGTCACCCTTGCACTGTGAGGAAATGATTCTAGGTATTTGGGACCATCTTTTTAGAAGACATAGAGAAAAAGCTGCAATGGAAAGGTGAGAGTGGGGAAAAATGAAGGCAGCAAAGATGGGGTTCTTGCAGACCCTGTTTCCACCCAATTTGATTCCAAACAATCTGAGAGACTGGATTTTTTAAATCTCTGTTTGGTGTTTCATGGTCTGCTTCTGGTGTGGGGGCTGTTTTATCCACATCACTCTGGGCTTCCTGAGGTGTTTTATGCTGCTTTTATGCCCTGACTTGTTCTTTTAATACTTTGTTAATGGCTTTGACTTGTGTTTTAATGGCTTGTTTCAATGGCTTTGTCCTGTTTTTAGTGCCTTGTTTTAATAGCTTTGCTGTCTTTTGTGTCCAACTTTTCCCCACTAATCGAGAACTTCAGTCAGCAAAGAAATCTAGCAGGATGCACATAACTAACTGGTAATTGAACTTGAAGTCTCCCAGGATACTTGATCATTATCCCAGGGAATCTTAAGAATAGCCCTTTAAAATAAAGATGCAGCCATTTCTTACTCCTTATAACTATTTTATTGCCAGTCTATTTAATCTCAACTGTGTCCAGAAGTGCTGTTACATTTCATTAACTTGAAAGCAGGCATCAAAGTTCAGCAAGTCACTGCCGATTGAGAACATCAGCACTTCTGTGGTGTTAATGTCAAGTGATAATGTGTGCATGCAAGGGTGGGGCGAGGTGAGTTGCTTATTGGCTACCTAAGAAGCTGCTGATGGCCCTTTAGGAACGTGACAGAATTTTTGAAATCAACAGTTATGGGTGGGGCAGAACCCGCTCTCTTATGAGAACAGCACAAACAGATGCTCCTGTGCTTAGGTGGAAATGATTTATTTGCAAAAATCTCGGAATGTGCAAAGAAATAACAAAACACTTCTCTGTTTCCTGTTTTGCCACTGAGCCCAACTCACTCCTGAGTCCCTGAGACCATACAGCAACTGGCTACTGACTGAAAAGCAGCATGTCTCCTACTGAATCATAATGCTGCAAAACTGCTGTAAAGCAGCTATAAATCATACTACTGGAAAAACCAGGAAGACTCAATATTGGCCAGTCTGAATTTTTGTTTTGTTTTGTTTTGCTTTGTAGTCCATATATGCAGAGGCCTGATTCACGCAAGTCTTCCTCTTCAACAGTGACAAATATAACACAAATTGGGCTTAGGCATTTACTGATGTCAGTGCCTGGTGCTCATGTCACACATAATATTAGCTGTGTGTGGACTGTCTGCTGTGTGGAGGGGCTGCCGTAGATATGAGGCTGCTGTCAATCTACATCTCAGCCCACGTTTCCTTCATGGCCACTATGAAGACACAACACACAATTATATTTCAGTCTCCTTGCCCCCACTGCACTTCACTGGTTATGCTTGTGGGGAGTAGAAAAACCCTGAGTGTAATGACATCACAAAGTATCATCTTTTGGTAGACATTACCAGAGACATAGGGGTTAACAGTAGCCAAGGCTTTCCATAATGCCTAATTGCCCTGTAAACTCAAAGAGAATATGTGAGGAATTGTTAAATCTCTTTCAACTCATTTCACCCTCTGTTTTACTCTTTGGAGAAAAATCAGATGTTTCAGTCAGTGACCTAAGGGTATGATACTCCATGATGGCATAACCCTCTCACTTCCTCCCTACTTAATGAGCTCTTGTTTGGCACACTTCACTGGGCAAGAAGAAGAGTTGGTTTTTATATGCCAACTTTCTCTACCTTTTAAGGAGAATCAAACCGGCTTACGATATCCCTCCCTTCCTCTCCCCACAACAGACACCTTGTGAAGTAGGTGAGGCTGAGAGAGTTCGGAGAGAACTGTGACTGGCCCAAGGTCACCCAGCTGGCTTCATGTGAAGGATTGGGGAAACCAACCCAGTTCACCAGATTAGAGTCTGCTGCTCATGTGGAGGGGTGGGGAATCAAACCCAGGTCTCCAGATAAGAGTCCACCACTCTTAACCACTACACCACGCTGGCAGGACAGAAGTCAAAAGCAAACTCCACGCCACTACCATGCTGACCTGTGCTACTCTTGAAACATACATAAAGTCCCTTTAAGACATGCTAGAAGAAACGCCAGCTAGAGACAGAAGAAAGGAGGATGGCCAGTCCCAGAACAGCAAGAGGCAAAACTGGCAAATACACCAAATGGTGTCACAGTCTGTAGGTCAAGGTGCAGCGTTTGGTGTTTTTGAGTCAAACATTGTGTGTTTTCTATCAAGTGAACAAGGAGCACAGAGTCATGACCCATGCAATACTATTTCTATTGAGTCTGTTGGCAAGCCCTGGCAACGACATTTTGAAATGCTGACTCCAAATACATTTCTTTAAAGTCAGGACGGTGTTCTCATAAATCACAGTATTTCCATTGTCATGCATCTCATATCCTGAATACTAGAATGCTAGAAAAATACTAGAATACTAGAAATACTAGAATACTAGGGGAGGGGGGAAGCACCCAACTTTTCAGCAGTGAGTGTTAGGAAACAGGTACAATTTTAGTCCTGCAGATTGCACTTTCCTTCCTAGAAGTCAGTAACATTTTAAGAAATATTTTGGTGGTCCTCTAGGGGAAGAAGATGGGCAGCCACTGGTATGATGGAATGTCAGTTTATGCCAAGTTAGCCTGGTCATGCAGAACTGCTGAGACCTAAATTGCTCTCTAACCGCTTTGCTGCACTCCTGTCAGGCTGACTGGCTGTTTATAGAATGATGGCCCCCACAGATGTGGCCTGGGTAAAAAAGGGAGCCAAAGTAACATTTCTTGACATTGCAGTGAAATGCTTGCACAGCAATCGTTTTTATCCAGGCTGGGGAAAGTTTACAATCATCACTAAGGCTGAATATTCTGAGGCAGAATACTCTAGAAAATAAGACAATGGAACCATAGGTAGACAAAGAATTAATGGACTTCGAAGACCACAGTTGTCTTGTGATTTTCCTCTACCTTTACTTCAGTATTTTAATGTGAGCTCTTTGCATGGCAGGTAAAATAACAGAAACAGTATCCGGCTAAAGGGAATTCTTCAGAAACATTCAGCAATGAAAACAGATTACATACATGCTTTCCCACAATTCCTATATTGTTATATTGGTACTTTGAGCTTGGTGATTAAAGTGCATGAAAACAGAAATGTTTTACTGCCATCCTGTCCCATGTCTGATCTTGCCATCTCTCACCACTGAGTGAGTAATGTCAGGTAGAATCAGGGCTGGGGCATGTGGCCAAATTGGTTGACTATCTCCATGAATACAGTTTTGCTGGGCAGCACAAGCCACCCAATGAGGACTGATGACACCCTCAGTTTGCAAGGCTTGAGCAAGATTGTTAACAACAGGACATTTTGAAGGTCATTAATTCATGGGGTCACCATAAGTTGGAAGCAACTTGACAGCATAACACACATTCTGCATCTTGTGTGTGTTCTTCAGAATGCAAGTAAGGCCTCAGAGGGAGTATTTGTCTGGGGGACTGCCTTGGCAGCCCTGGCAACAATACTGAATCTTCGGTTTGGGTCCATCTCATCGAGAATGGGATTTGTCATGGTTTGAGAAGGAAAATGGCTGTCACAAGGGCAGCCAGGGGTATCTCCCTTACTTCACTGTCCAAGAAAATGCTTTGGATCTTGTTCTTGTTCTGTGGTTTGACTACTGTGAACTGGGGTATTTGCCACAAGTGAATAATATTAGGGTTGCCAGCTCCAGGTCTGGAAATACCTGGAGATTTGGGGGGTGGAGCCTGAGGAGGGCAGGGTTTGGGGAATGGAGGGACTTCACTGGGGTATGCTGCCATAGAGTTCACCTTCCAAAGTGGCCACTTTCTCCTGGTGAACTGATCTCTATCTCCTGGAGATCACTTGTAATCCCATGACATCTCCAGCTGCCACCTGGAGATTGGCAACATTAGAAAAATATGCCTCTCATGTTCTTCTTTGGGTACTGTGAGGTGTGCTTCATTTAAGAATATATAATACAGGAGCAAGTGAGAAGGAGATAATATCCCCATCATTTGCTCAACTTCAATCACTTGCAATTTCTCAAGGTAATAATCTCTTGGCACTGTACTCCTACTAGCCAAGTATCTTGGTCTTGTTTGGTTCGAAAAGGCATATGCCGCCTATCCAGAGACCTGTTCAAAATGGCTCACAGATTGTAATACACACCCTCTCCAAAAAGCAATGAAAAAAGACTGCCTAAAGCTGCATAGCCACTACCTGCTCAAGCATGTTGCCCAAGAATGAAATGTTGGCCACTGAGCCATTTGGGACCAGGGATAGGGTCTTGTACAACTACTTCAAAGTGATTGGGTAACTGCACCCTCCCACAAAGTGCATTTCCTATCTCCCAGACCCTCTTGACTAACTTAACCCAAAGGGCAAGGTTTGGTCCACTTCAACAGGTCTTATCAACAAATTCATCCAAACAGCTAGGCATCTAGGCCAATGGCATCTAGGCCAATGGCATCTTGAGACTGACCCAAACCCTATGGGCCAATTGAAATGTGATAGTCCATGGAGCTCTTGTCCCCCCGCCCGCTCTTTTTCAAGAGCTTAAACAGTTGGGTTGGGTGGAGAGGGCTGGAAGACATGAGGGGGGACCAAAACATCATGCTTCAGGCCTGAACAGGATTGGGCCCTCTCAGCCTTTAAAATGACAGTGGCCTCCGCATGGCAGCCACGAGGACGCCATCACTCCCAGTTTGATCCCAAATCATAGTCCTCCCCCACTAATCCAGAGAAGTTCTGATGGATGGCATTGTGTCATCATCGCCACAGAACAGGAACTATAAGGCTTTCTCACTCACATCCAATCATACTCACTTCAAGTTGCTCCCTACTTGTGTTCTAAATATCTGCCCAACTATCTCAAAACCCCAGACTCCTTCGTAAACCAAGGGCCATTCTGGACTCTACAAGAGTGGAGAGGAATCTCTGGAAAAATCATGTCTACTGCCTGAGTCTTCAGAGACTTCAATGCCATAGAGTCCAATTGCCGAAGCGGCCATTGTCTCCAGGTGAACTGATCTCTATTGGCTGGAGATCAGTTGTAATAGCAGGTGATCTCCAGCTAGTACCTGGAGGTTGGCAACCCGACACTGCTGCCTCTTGTTCTGTCTCCACTGTCCATTCCTCTTACACTTGTGTATCGTGCAGCCCCCACCCCCAGTTCCACATTAAAACCGTGTAAAGGATTATTTCTTTTTTTAGTAAAGAAATGGGGGGAGACCTTTTAAGGGCTGAAAACAGTCAGAAAATGTGAAGCGTACTCTGTTATTTTGAATAAGGTGCTTAGCTCTTCCCCCTCTCCCCATGCTGGCTTTGGGGGAGAATCCAGAGGAATGTTCCACCTGCAGACTGTTTCCCCTTTTGCTTAGGAGAAAATCATTTTTATTTTTCCTCCCAAGCAAAAGGAAAAAATGGGAGCCAGACAAATTGTGCCCAGATTGGGCATGGTGTTGTCTGAACGCTCCCCTTTACAGCAGGGGCTACCTGCTGTCCCTGTATGGAAGCAGCCCCTTAAAAGAATTTAGCCTAGGATACTAATTTTAGTTTGGCAGTGCAGAAATCAAGGTACAAAGAGCTTTCCCCTTTGATTTCATTAACTTATAAATCTCCAAAACTGCAAGACGCACCAAAGCCCCAATAATCCAGAATTTCGCTAAGTTCCTGAGGAAAACAACTGCTTGCATGCTAGTGGGCTTGCATAATGGCAGGGTGCAGGACAGATTAGTGTGAGCCAATGTTTGTGGCAGTAATTGACACAAAAGTATTTATTGTTTAAACACGGGAAACTGCAGCAGTACTTTGACACACTCGAGGATCCCCTCCAACGGAGGGCTTTTATGCTCGCCAGACTTAATGCCCTCCCCTCGGAGGTATTAAAGGGTAGATTTAATATCCCTTTTGAGAAAAGATTATGTTTATGCAGTTTGAGTCAACATGATACACTTCAGCATATAATCATAAATTGTCTTCTGCATGATGGCCCTCGTAAGAAAACAATTTTACCCTTGATTGATAAAATGAAACCTAGCCAAGAAACTTCCGTATGCCAGTTTTTAATGAATGACTCTATCCCTGAAGTCACATTAAAGGTGGTGGAATTTTTGACGGAAGTTGTCAAGACTAGGATCAAGATTTAAATTATATTTATATGGGAAATGTATGGATTGAAGCTTCTTGTGTACCGTCTATGCTATACTTCCGAGAATATGCCAATAATGGTCAATTGATTGATTGTATTTATTGTTAATTTTGGGTTGCCAGACACTGTCCAACTGGATGATAAAACCATGAGAAATAAACCTTTTTTTTCTATAATGCTTTAGTAACCATTTGGGCAAATGATTGCGCAGATAGAACAGCAGAAAAGAGATTCAGAGCCTTTTGTTAAAAGCATGTCAGGATTCTTCACCTGTGTACACAGCAAGATTGTCAATATTTGGCAACAGAGGCGGGGTGCACATGGTATTCATTACGTTCATTCATAACCAGCTTTCATTCCCTCAAAACTCACGCCCTGTGACAGCTGGGGAACTGAACTCTTACAATGCTTTGCTTCTCTGTCCTGTATGTACTCTGGGAAATGCTCAAGAGTAAAGTGCGATTCCAGAAGGTTGGAGTTCTTGGTTGGGTTTGCCCACCGCTTAACCCTTTCATCCCCTTTGCTCGCACCGAAACTCGGTTGCCAGCAATTAGAAAAGGGACGTTTTATGACTGTTGGCTCTGGAGGCGTGTTGTTGACAGAGGAACTGGTGCCCTCGATTAAAGTCTCCTTATTGGAGATAAAGCATGCAAGTCTCAGAGGACTTGGAACTTTTCAGGAGGTTGTGTGGAAGGAAGAGCTGCAGCCACAGACCCTGCAATAATTCTGGTTGAACTAAGATTTGGCAGGTTTGTTCAAGGGAGCATTTAAATTGGACATTACCATTTGCCCCATGGTCTCTCGGCCTTCCTATCCTTGGCCCCCTCCCCAGTCGCCTTGCCTGTTCCTTCCTGCCATCTAAAAGCTGCTACTCCTTCTCTTACTTATATTGTAATCCTAAACAGAGTTATACTGAGTTCATTGACATCAATGAACTTAAAAGGATCTGATGCTGTTTAGGATTGTGCTGCTGGTCCTGTGTGAGGGTTTACACATACTCCCTTTTCCCTTAGGCCATTTATGTATGGGAGGCTTTGCCTTGGATTTGCCACTCTCTAGATGCACATTTTCCCCATCCAAATTCTCAAAACTCAACAATAAGCCCCCATCCTTACCCTGAGTGGGACGAGGTTGGCTTTGTACTCTTTGTGGGACTATTGAAGTTACCTACATTATGTTAATGGAATATGTAGAAAGTTATGCAGGAGATTGAATGAAGGACTGAAGAAGAATTGCGTTATGAGCTAAGAATATGAAACGGCCGTATCCTCCACAAACTGATGATCTCTAACTCACTACCTGATATTTGCCTTCAATTAGAAGATTTTGTACTCATTATTGAGACAACTTTGTTAAACAACTTTTGTACAAATGTATATATAGAACTTTGTGGGTTTTGATGTACATTTTGTCTTGCGTTGTCTTGAACTATATATGGTAGCTTATAAAGATTTTTGCACTTTGTTTAAATTGGTTTCGCTCCTGTACTGACTACCTGGCAGTTGGATACCCTACTGCCATCCTTTCTTTGTATCGGCCAACATTTCAGAGATGAAAACAGGGACATCCAGGTAAAATATAGGGACATCTTATTCTTATACTAAGCCTGACTGAGCAGCCCCACACACTGCTGAAGACTCTGCTTTACCAACTGTATGTTGTATTGTATCCATTTATACAGCAATAGCTTGCCCTGTCCTGAATTAAAAGCTAAACACAAGGATGTATGTTGTCAAAGATATACCAGAAAAACCTAATTGTTCTGTATTATGTCAACAGTTCAAAGTATATCTCAGCAACTGCACTGTGTGAAATGACAGTGCCATAGGAAGCAATCCTAAACAGGTCTACTCAGTCTCGTGTCATTCAGTGGACATTCAGGAAAAGGTCCTTAGGATCGCAGCCCTAGTGACAGTGTTTGTATATGGATGCCTATATGCATGTGCATATGAGACAAGACACATCCATCGCCCCCTCACAAATTTAGCCCTGGAGAGGGGCATTAATCCATAGGATTAATCCATAGGATTGAGCGTGTCCCACTAATAAAATTTTAACAAAAGGCAAAAACAGGAATAAAATAGGGATGGTGATTTAACAGGGGTACACCACAGAAAACAGACTACCCCTGCTAAATGCAGCTTTTAAGGTCTGGGCTATGATCCCATTGGCTTGCTTTTGTACCCCTCTTTATTGCTGCCCCCGTTCCTTCTTTCTTACTATAGCTTCCCAAGTGGCAGTCTCCCAGCTTTCCTAATATCTCTATTTATTCTATTTCTACCAATAGCATATGCCTTATTTTGGTCTATGCCCTGTGTAAAAATGTCTTACAATGTAAATAAAAATTATTTGCAAAAAATTGATCATTTATCTAGTTGATGCCTTCATCCTGAGCAGGTGGAAAGTTCATGGACATTATATAACATTATAATTGTTCAGTTAATTACCAGTAAAGAAGGCACCTACGGAAGAAATGGTGGGAAAGTCCCACTTTGGAACATTAAAGGTAAAGGTAGTCCCCTGTGCAAGCACTGGGTCATTACTGACCCATGAGGTGATGTCACATCACAACATTTACTAGGGTTGGTTTGCCATTGCCTTCCCCAATCATCTACACTTTACCCCCAGCAAGCTGGGTACTCGTTTAACCTACGTCAGAAGGATGGAAGGCTGAGTCAACCTTGAGCCAGCTCCCTGAAACCAAGTTCCATCACAATCGAACACAGGTTGTGAGCAGAGCTTACCAATCTACACCTGTCCTAATTTTCTCATTTGTTCTGCTGGTAGAGCACTATTAGTCTCACTGGTGGGCAAATGCAAGTGGAATCTTTTCATTCATTTCTTATGCATGCAATACAGAAATTAATCATACAATCCTATGCAGAGTTACTCCATTCTAAGCCTGCTGAAATCAATGCACGTTGACTGGAGCAACTCTGCATAGGACACACTATCAATATATCCATTTCTAAACATGGCCCCATCTGTGGATACTTAAATACAGAAAATGGAGCCAGGGACACGAAGACAACTCTTTTTACAAACCTGAAAAATTCCCAGGTTTGCAAAAACTCCTGAAATATTTTTTTTTTAAAAAAATCACAGCATCTCTGCTACAGATAACGTTGGTGGCTTCTACTGGCATGATGTATAGATTGGAATGTAACCTTTGAAAATCATGTGGCAATCCCCTTTGGGAGACAAACAGACGGCAAGCTGAAGAAGGAACAGATTTGAAACGTGCACAGGATCGACCCCACATCCTTGCCTTCTTACATCGCTATTCCACGAGCCACTCTGTATTTTCCCGGTCAATAAGTGTGTGGGAAACTACTCAAGTTGCAAGTAGTGGCATGTCACATTATACAGTGCAGAGTACTGCGTTTTGAACTTCTTTAATGCTTGGAACTTTGTGCATCTTTTTTGTGCATTTTTTACTGATTAGCATACGGTCATTTGTTTAGGATCGCTCTCCTGTTTAGCTTTTTTGCTTAGGTTAGTTTTCTTTCCAGTTAGGAAGTGCTGGATTGGTTTGCCTGCCACCACCTGGCACTTGGCAACCCTGGTTGGCAACCCTACCTGGCTTAGAGGTAGGGTTGCCAGGTCCCTTTTCGCCACCGGTGGGAGGTTTTTGATGTAGAGCCTGAGGAGGGCAGGGTTTGGGGAGCGGAGGGACTTCAATGCCATAGAGTCTAATAGTCAAAGCGGCCATTTTCTCCAGGCAAACTGATCTCTATTGGCTGAAGATCAGTTGTAATAGCAGGAGATCTCCTGCCACTACCTGGAGGTTATGGTCATCATGGCAGATATCATGGCTATGATTTAGAGTTACTCTTTGTAATGTGGTTGTCCAGATGGCTGAGATCCATGAGCTCCCATTGCTCATGCTCACATATATTGTTCACATAAGTACATTACTTGTTTCTTTCCACCAGTTTCAGCTCCCATTATAAACATATTCCCTTTGTAGAAGAGGTGAGGTAAACGTACTTGTAATGGTTGTGCTTTCCTTATTTCAAGGACCAGGCTCAGATCCTAGGTGCCTTCGAGGGCAATTTTTCTAATTGAATTCTTGTCTATAAAAGACTGACCCTCCAACCTTACAAGGGTATTTTGATACATACTGGTACTGAATTCTCAGGCTTACACTTCATTCAGTAATTTGAATGGCTTACAGAAGATGCTTTCTACTAGGTCAGATTATTGGTCATTTTGGCTCAATATCATCTACTCCAACTCACAAAGGGTTTCCAGGTTTAAACAGGAGTAAGATCTTTTCCAGCACTTGCTACCTTTCTCCGAACTGGAGACACCAAGGACTGAACCTGGGATTTTTGGTAAACACATATTGTCTGAGTTAGGTTTTTGAAGAACAGGTCTATGATAGATAAATTGAACCTCCATTTCCAGAATCAATATATTTCCAGTTCCCAGATGCTGAGGGAAAGCAAGAGAAGCTTATCACCATCATGCCTTGCTTGAGAGGTCTTAGAAGTATCCAGCTGGCAATAATTGGAGGTAAAGTGAAGAGACAGATGAATCCTTAATATGAATCCAGCAATGCAAAATTCCTGTTTTAACAATTTGCCCCATGAAATTTACAAAGACAGGAGAGATCCATTATGTTTTACAGATGCATGGAGTATAAAAATAAGGAATACCCACTGTGTTCAGTTAGGACCATCCTACTAAAATAAGAAATGAATTTCGTTAAAATCTTAGGAGACTGCAACTTAGTCTAAGTAAATTTCTCTCATAATGAGTTCATGACAGAAAAGAGGTGTAATATCTGCAAACTGAAAAAAGTATTATGTTGAGTATTACCTGTTATTAATTACACCTACAAGATCCAGCAATGCTGTTTTGTGCAAATGTACAGCATGAGTAAACATGCTCAGATGATGACTGAGCTCTCTTGGGAATATGCAAAAGACCAGCTGGCTAAAATACAGAGACAGAAACAAGTTGCACATAGTTTGGAAATTTTTTGGGGGGGGGGCATCTAGAGAGAGAAAGTGTATACTTGATTTTGGAGGGAGATTTTGTAAGGCCTTCCTCAGAGGTACTTAAGAAAAGCAGAAAAGTCAGTGCCAAAGGGAAATGTAGTTCCAGTCTACCAAAACTCTGGTTGTGAGCATATGTGTAAAATGTTTGGAAAATTGTATGTTGTATACAAATATTAAATAGTGATGTGAGACTATTGGTAGTAGAAGCAATCAATGCAGAATCATGAAGAGATAAGTGACATTCTTCCTAAAAAAAAAAGGTAAAGGTCCCCTGTGCAAGAACCGGGTCATTCCTGACCCATGGGATGATGTCACATCCCGACGTTTACTAGGCAGACTATATTTATGGGGTGGTTTGCCAGTGCCTTCCCCAGTCATCTTCCCTTTACCCCCAGCAAGCTGGGTACTCATTTGATCGACCTTGGAAGGATGGAAGGCTGAGTCAACCTTGAGCCGGCTACCTGAAACCGACTTCCGTCGGGATCGAACTCAGGTCGTGAGCAGAGCTTGGACTGCAGTACTGCAGATTACCACTCTGCGCCACGGGGCTCCTACTCATTCTTCTATATAAGGTTTAATTCTTTGTGATATTTAAATGATTGTTTCTGCCATTAGATAGTGTTGTCCATAAGAAACTGAAGCTGTTATGTGATCATCACATCTTGCAGTTTGAAGCTTGCCCCCTTTTTGCTTTTGTGGTTGATAAACTTTGAGTGTTACTTGAACACCCTCCTTCCATTCCCGCCATCCTAAAGCACATAAAATGGATCATTCTGACCCAGTAAAATGTATCTAATTCGTAATCAGGGGTTATTTTTTGTGTATCTGATAGATGCTTCTTGGAAAGCTTTTGTTTAGTGTTTAAACAGCCCTTCAAACTATTTTGGATTCCTTCCTTGGCAAGAGATACAATTTTCTGTCTATCATCCCATAAATTTGGAAATTATGCTGGGCCTGCCTTAGCCAGCAATGATGCAAATTAAGTTACTGCCTTGCCTATCATAATGCATTAGCATAATGCCTCCCTGTCTATCTGATCTTGAATTCTTTTCTCCCTCATTATCAATAGCTGGCAAGATGCATTGTGCAGAATGTCTAATGGGTTATGTAAGGATAGTAAAAAAGGCTATCCATCTCATCAACTCTAATTTTTTTTAAAAAAAAATCTCTCTCTGCCTGGATTCGTCTTTGTAGCCTGACAATCCATCAGGGATCTGAAACACAACAAACTCTTGACTTGAACTGACATGCTTGAAATTCCAGCTATCACCTGTCTTCTAGACACAGTTATCACAAAAGGGAAACGGGGTCATCGTGAATGACATCACAGCAGGGAAGTAACACCAAAGCAATATTACTTAGAAAACATTCCACATGCAGGAATTCCAGGCTGGTGGTTGCCCAAGCAGCTTGAATTCTGTCCCTCAAAATTACACACACAATAACTTCAAAATATTACCACTGTATATTTCTTTGAATACCGTATATACCCATGTATAAGCCGACCCGCGTATAAGCCGAGGTGCCTAATTTCTCCCCAAAAATGGGGAAAAATTTGGCACCCGTGTATAAGCCGAGGGTCGGCTTATAACCCCTCCCCCCACCCGCAGGCTTACCTGACAGGGCTCCCGGCGAAGGTGGTGGTGGCGGCGGCGGGCCCCCCGCAGGAGTCTTCCCCCGGCCCTTCCAGGGCGGGGGGAGCCGGGTGCGCCCGGCGGCGGCGGTCACGCGGCCTTTTAGTGGCCGCAGGAGGCCCTCACAGGGCGCTCCTGGCCGGGGGAAGCCGCATGGGCCCGGCAGCGGTGGCGGCGGCGATGGCTGTGGCGGTAAGTTGCCCCCTCCCTCCTCCCTCCCTCCCCTCCCCTACCTTATTGACCCGCGTATAAGCCGAGGCCGGCTTTTTCAGCCCTTTTTTGGGGCTGAAAAACTCGGCTTATACGCGAGTATATACGGTAAGTCACCAGAAACAGCAGTCTCTGTTCGGGGCCAGTGCCTAGATGCGGTGGTCATGTAGCTGAGGCATGACAAGTGAAAGCTGAATCCAGACAAGTTGCACACAATTCTGGTTGGTAAAGCAAAAGTTTTTGAGGGAATAGCCTTGTCCGTGGGTGGTGCTTATGGTGCTTACATTAACAAATACAGTGAAGAGCTTGGGAATTTTACTAGATCCCATGTCTTGGGGGACCAGGTTAATGATGCTGTGAGAAGTGTGTTTTTTTAGCTGCACTGTGAGGAAATAGACTCCCTACCTCTACTCTGCCAAGTTGGCCATGCTGATCCATGCCTCCATAACATCCTGTCAGGAGTCTTGCAATGTGTTATAAGTGGGGCTATTCTTGAAGGCAATCCAGAAGTTTTGGCTGATACAGAATGCAGCTGCTCACTTGCTAACTACAGCTCAGGGGTGTGCCAATATCACCTTAATTTTATGCAGTCGACATTGGCTTCCTGTTTGCTTCTGTGTCTTACCTATAATGCCCTACATTGCCTGGCATCCACATGCCTGAAGGACTTTCCTTCCTGTTGTGAACCCATTCATGCACTTAGATTTCCCAGAACTTTCTCTTGAATGTTATGCCCATGAAGTCCATTAGCTTTGCCATAGCTTGAGCATATTCCTTTTTGGCCGTTACAGCTGCTCTTCAGAACAGCCTTCCAGAGGGGGCCAGGAGGATACCTCTTTGGCACAGGTTCTTGAGAACTTTTGTTCAAAGAAGAGCTTTTGAGGGCAATTTAACCAAACTGAAACAATGTTTGTGCTGCCAAGTGTGTGCTGTCGAGATGGGTTTAGGGCTGTTTGCTGTCCTTTTTTGGTATTTGTAATATTTTAATATATTTGTACAGTATCGTTTATACCTGCATCTCTATGCTGCCTTGAGCCATTGTTTGATATCTATATAAAAATGGAATGTGGATCATTACATGTGCAGGGGCCCTTTGCATGCATATGAGACCCATTATCTATATACGAAAGAGAGAAGCAGAGATGTGTGTGTATCCAGACAATTTGAATACATCTTTTCTCCCTTCCCCTCTAGTGAGTTGGTGTAGTTTGTCTCTGAGGACCGAGCCGCATATCACTTGATGTTGCTGTAGCACTGTTTTATTTCCTGTCAGTTTTGAAGTGTGGGGGCTTCTTTTCTCCTCCTTTCTCGGCATTCTAAAGTAACATTCAGTGTGGGCTTTTTTTCTCTTTTTGTTTTCAAAAGATATTATGGTAAGAATTGTTTTAGCAAACAGCTCCATCTTGGGAGCATCAAAACACCAAGATTTGAAGCAGCTATTGCAAAAGCTGTGAAGTAGGTTCACCGTCATATATAATAACTAGTAAGAATAGAGAATAATTCTTTGGCCTCTTCAACTGCTGCTTACTCCTATAAGTTTCTTCATTATTATGGAGATAGGAAAAGCTCAAATAGGAACCAAGATTTTCAAATCCAGCTGGTATAATATTTAAGGGCAGGACAATCAAGTATTACTTGACTGCCAGTGTGGCATAGTGGTTAAGAGCAGTGGACAATAATCTGAAGAACCGGGTTTGATTCCCCACTCCACCATATGAAGTCTGCTGGGTGACCTAGGACTAGTCACAGTTCTCTCTGAACTCTCTCTTAGCCCGACCTACCTCACAAGGTGTGTGTTGTGGGGAGAGGAAGGGATGATGATTGTAAGCCAGTTTGAGACTCCTTAAAAGGTAAAGAAAATCAGGGTATAAAAAATAACTCTTCTTCTTCTTCTTCCTATTATTATTGTTGTTGTTGTTACCTGGACCAGTGCTGGACCATCAACTATGGAGAGGAGGTCTAATCTATCCTCAGCCTCCAAGGAAACTCCAGTAGGGCAAATCTGCAATAACTTCATCCCACCAGCTATGCAGACCATTATACCTGTGAAAATTCTTTTCCAGGGATTTATGATCAAATCTACTTTTTTCCCAGGTTATTGTTCTAATTTTATTTTAGAAAAGTTCTCCAGTGTTCCACCAAGACAAAGGTATGAAAAAACAAAAACTGGAGGGATGCTTATTTGACAGAAAGTACAATTTAGGCATACTCTTGGTTAGGGGGCCTGCGAGAAAAACGGTCCTGTCCCATTAATAGAGGTTTATCAGATGACTGGATTTACCTCCATGCCATGAAAAGGTTCACCTGTCCATTTCCAAATATTAAGCCTCTATTAAAGGGGATAGGAATTTTTTTCCCTCCAGGTTATTGGCAATCCTCAACTGAAGGTCAAACGTAGTCAACTAATATCCTCTTCTGAAGCACTGGAGCCAGCGTGGTATAGTGGTCAGGAATGGTGGTCTCTAATATGGAGAACTGGGTTTGATTCCTCACTCCTACATGTGAAGCCAGCTGGGTGACCTTGGGCCAGTCACAGTTCTCTGAACTCTCTCAGCCCACCCACCCCCCACCTCACAAGGTGTCTGTACTGGGGATAGGAAGGGAACGAGATTGTAAGCTGGTTTGAATCTCCTTTAAAAAGGTAGAGAAAGTCAGCATATGAAAACCAACTCTTCTTCTTCTTCTCATTTTTGGAATGCCTTTCTCTATCAGGCTTGCCAGGCACCCACATTCCTTCTCACTCAGGCTTTCAACTAAAGATTTTTTATCTCTTTTAGTTGATATATGGTCCGCTTCTTGCCCGAGGACTGTTTTATCAATTTCATTTTAGGCTGATGAATGTTTTCTTCATGCTGTTTTAATACCCTGTCTTGTTTTTAATGGTTTTGGCTTGGTATTAGTGTCTTTGTTTTGTTTTTAATGGGTGTGTTTTAACAGTTTTGTTGTACTGTTTTAGTTGTAAGCCATCTCAAGCTGGTCTCTGGAGAGGACAGCACATACATTTCCCAAACAAACAAGGCATAAGAGATCCATGATTATGATTTCTGACTTTACAAAATTAATTATCAGCCCAAGATATCCTTCAGTGCTGTTCCCCCATTTTAAACCATCCCCAAACTTTCAATTAATATTGCAGTATGTCTACGTGTGTGTGTGTGTGTGTGTGTGTGTGTGTGTGTGTGTGTGTGTGAGAGAGAGAGAGAGAGAGAGAGAGAGAGAGAGAGAGAGAGATGTTGATCTAATTGCAGCATCAAGTGAAGGGTGGGTTTATGTCAAGGAAATGACATGGGAGTGGAGAGTTAAACACAGGGTTGCCAGGTCCCTCTTTGCCATTGGCAGGAGGTTTTTGAGGTGGAGCCTGAAGAGGGCGGGTTTTGGGGAGGGGAGGGACTTCAATGCCATAAGAGTCCAATTGCCAAAGCGCCCATTTGCTCAAGGTGAACTGATCTGTATCAGCTGGAAATCAGTTGTAATAGGAGGAGATCTCCAGCTACTACCTGGTGGTTGGCAACCCTAGTTAAACCCAACAACCCTTCCCCACTTTTTAACGATAGATCTCCTATAATAGGCCTGCGCATTTTGGCAAGCCGCTATCTCTCAGCTTAACCTTCAGCGCAGCTCTAGGTGGAAATGTTTCAGATCTCCTGATGTTTATTCCTGTCCCACATAATGTTTTTTCCTCCATTCCATTTCTGACACCTTCATCTCCCATTCCCGTGTCCTCTCCAGGATATACTGGTCCTCAGCTGCTTTATCTTCCCATGCAGTACAGATGATTTCTGATTTCTAGGTCTTGAGTAAGTTTTTCCTTCCAAATCAATTGATTTTTTGCTTTTCTTTGAACCAGGTGTGCTGATTTTCACAATTCCGCTATTAGGTCATACTATAAGTAATTAGGATGTTCATGAACATTCTATGGCATCACAGCACTCAGCCAATGGCTGGGGACACAAAGTCACAGATAACAGTTTTCTTATCATATTCATTAAACAGCAGTCTTAACCCTCTTGTATGCATTGGTTTAATAGCCCTATTGCTACAATTATGCAGCATCCTGATAACCTAAAGAGAGGACTAACTTGATGTGAACTCATCAACCCTGAGTAGACCTTTCTGTGTGTTCTATTAGAGGTAGTGCTGAGCTGCAACATGGAAAGGTGATTTCCGCAATATATACCTCTAATTATTTTTCCTATCCCTTCATCACCCATTGCATTGCAAGCTGCCTAGAATAACAGCTGCCACCCCTACCATGTAACCGAGAAGGAGCTGTGACACTATTGTATCTGGTTTCTTATCCCTTACTGAGAGGATCCAAGTATCCACTGTGCAGACGTATCCATCAAATATGAATGAGGCAGATAGAGTGGCTGTTTACACATCTGAAATCTATTTTGGTTACACTGAAAATACACACAAAGCCAGGGGGCTGGTTCAACTTGGTGGCAGACAGAGAACAACCGAAAGGGAGTTTTTCACTGTTGTTTTTTTAATGTGATGTGAGCAATGGGTGGTTGGGCAAACACTCTGGTTCTACACACTGACTGACAAGAGTTATAAATGGGCTTATGTACCTGCTAAATGCACAAACACTTTGCTTCACAAAAAGATGTGTATGTGTGTGCACATGGGGAGGGGGGGAATGAGTGTCTCCTGGGTAGATAAAACTGACATAGCATAACAAAATAATGGTAGGCCCACTGCAAGAAGAGAAAAGTGGGATTTCAACAGGGATGAAGAGAGGGCAGAAGTGCTCAATTCCTACTTTGCCTTTGGTTTCTCTTGCAAGGGAAACAGTGCTCAACCTGGCAAAAAGATAACACATGATGAAGGAAGGAAGTTGCAACCTAGGATAGGCCCAGGGGTGGTACATAAACACCCAGCTCCTTTAAATAAAACCAAGTCCTCAGGGGCAGATGAATTGCATTCAAGGGTACTAAGGCAACTTGCTGATGTAATTTTGGAGCCTATGTCAATCATTTTTTAGAATACTTGGAGAACAGGTGAGGTACCAGAGACTGGGGGTGGGCAAATGTTGTTCTCATCTTCAAGAAGGGGAAAAAGGAGAATCCAGGTAACTACTGACCCATCAGCTTGACATCCATACCTGGTAAGGTTTTACAACAAATCATCAAACAGTCCTTGAGCATTTAGCTGTGAATTTCCTGCCTTGTGCAGGGAGTTGGACTAGATGCTTCTGGGGGTTCCTTCCAGCTCTATGTTTCTGTGTTTCTAATGTGGTATAATTATTAATTGCCAACCCCCCAACCCCCGTTATAATGTGTTCACTTCAACCCACAAGAGAGATTTGTGTCTGTTTGTGTGTGAAGGATTTTCTGCATTGGTTTCTCACGTTGGAAATTCTTCTGGATATACAGCCCCATCCTCACTGTGATCCGAGGTTGGTCTGATTTATGTGTGAAGCAGAATGAGGTGGTAGAATTCTGAGGTGGTAGAATGGCACCACTTCCGACTGCAGCTGGAAGAACTCCTATTTTTAAAATATGCTTTAGAAATCAATACCTCAGGGAGAAAAAGTCTAACTCAGTGCTTTGCATGCTGTGCTATTGTTCCACTTGCAAGGATTTATTAATGCAGGGGAATGTTGAGAAATGTTATCCCTCTGGGCCAGCGTGGTGTAGTGGTTAAGAGTGGTAGTTTGGAGTGGTGGACTCTAATCTGGATAACTGGGTTTGATTCCCCACTCCTCCACATGAGCGGTGGATGCTAATCTGGTGAATCAGGTAGGGCTGTTGAATTTTTAAAAATTCGGTATAGTTCGGATTCGGCCGAATTCAGCCCGTTTAGATTCGGGATGTGCTGAAGTCTGAACTCCCCCACTTCGGATCTGTTCAATTCGGCGGGAATTCAAAGTTCGGAAAAAAAATTCGGCCGAATAAAGCCATTAAAAACACAATCGCGCCTTTCCGCGGCTCTGGGGGGGCATTTTTGGGGTTAGAGGTCCCAAACTTTCAGCAGAGCTTCAAAGGACGTTTATTGAAAGACTCCCCAAGTTTTGTAAAGATTGGGTCAGGGGGGGCTGAGATATGGGCCCTGAAAGGGGTCCCCCCCACCCTTAATGTGCATCTCTCAGCAGAGCTTGCCACCCACGCACAAAGCTCCCAGCCCCGACAACAGTTTGCAAAGCAACTCAACCTTGTAAAACAACACCTTTGCAACAGGGAAAAGCCAGAAGACACACAACTGAAACCTCCCCCCTCAAACCAGGGAGCGAGAGACTCGAGGGGGAACACACACCCCAGGCAGAACCGACGACAGCCCCCTTTGGCTTCCCCCCCACCCACAGAAACTGCTCCCTCCCCACACACACACAGACTCTGCTTCCCCCCCCCCCCCCACACACACATACAGGAGAAAAGTTATAGATTAAAGCCTCCAAAGGGGTCTTACTGTGGCTGTCTTCTGTTCCATCAGGACGGGCTGGGGAGGACTTGTAATCCAAGATGATTCCAATTAGGCACGGGACGTTTTGCTCTGGAGAAGATGCACACGGGATCGGCTCGCTGATCCATTCATCCCAATAGGGAAAAGGGGAAAGGGGAAAGGGGAAAGGGGAAAGCCCATATCTCAGGACCCCCTGACCCAATGTTCACAAAACTTGGGTGGTCTCTTAAGAACACTGGTCTGAAACTCTGCTCAAAGTTTGGGATCTGCACCCCAAAAAATGCGCCCCCTGCAGCCACAGAAAGAGAAAAGGGGGGGAGGCGATATTTCTGCCCCCACTGAACCCATCTTTACAAAACTTGGGTGGTATCTTAAGAATAACTGTCTGAAGCTATGCTAAAGGTTTGGGGGCTATATCCCCAAAAAAGCACCCCCTGCAGCCACATAAATGGAAAAAGGGGGAGGGAAAAGGGGGAGAGCCCATATCTCGAGACCCCCTGACCCAATGTTTACAAAACTTGGGGGGTATCTTAAGAAGCTTCATCTGAAGCGCCACTAAAAGTTTGGGGTTTGTACCCCCCAAAATGCGCCCCCTGCAGCCATGGAAAGAAAAAGGGGGGGAGCCCATATCTCGGGACCCCTGACCCAATGTTTACAAAACTTGGGGGGGTATCTTAAGAAGCTTCATCTGAAGCTCCACTAAAAGTTTTGTGTCTGTACCCCCCAAAATACGCCCCCTGCAGCCACAGAAAGGAGCAAATGTGCACAAGCACCCCCCCACACACACACACAAGGATTTCGCTCTCTCTCTCTCCCTGGCCGGGCCGCACATCAGCTGATTCCTCCAGTACTCAATCCTGACTGATTGGCCAGAAGAACACCCAGCTTGGCCACCGATTGGCCGGGGGAGGAGAATGCTGCTTACTGACGGTTATGCTGCTTACTGACGGCCGAATTTGCCGAATTTATTCGCGAACTCCCGAACTCGCTGAATTCGGCCCCCCTGGTTGCCCGCCAGTTTTGAGTTCGGTTCCTCCCGAACTAAAAACCACCGAATCAGGGGAAATTCGGCTGATTTTCAGTTCGGGCCGAACCGAATTGACAGCCCTAGAATCAGGTTGGTTTCCCCACTCCTACACATAAGGCCAGCTGGGGGACCTTGGGCTAGTCACAGCTCTCTCAGCCCCACCTACCTCACAGGGTGTCTGTTGTGGGGAGGGGAAGAGAAGGTGATTGTAAGCCGGTTTGATTCTCCCTTAAGTGGTAGAGAAAGTCGGCATATAAAAATCATTTCTCCTTCTTCTGCTGTCTGAAGTGGTACAGTCCATTCTGCCTAGTTGGACAGCTATGGGCATGGAATGGTGAGAGCATTGGACTAAAGAGACCTGGGGGTCAAATCTTTCTTCTGCTCTGATGCTCACTGGGTAACCTTGGACCTTTTCACATAGCCTTCCTCACAGAGTTGTTTTGAAAATAAAATGAACATATAAAGCTGCCTTATTCCAAGCCAAAAGTTTGGTCCATCTAGTCTGACTGACAGCAGCTCTCTAGGGTAGCAAGACCTCCCAGCCTCTTTCTTCATCGCCAGAAAGTCAGAAATGCTGGCATCATGCCAATGGTGCTACGTCACTTCCAGTAAATACCTGGCTTTATCATAGACATTTGTCCAACTCCTAGAGCATCACATCAGCAAAGTGACATCCCTTTCAGATATTTGCTGGAAGGGAAATTGCACTGCTGGCATGATGTGGTGTAGTGGTTAAGATGTGGTGTAGTGGTTAAGAGTGGTGGATTCTAAACTGGAGAACTGAGTTTGATTCCCCACTCCTCCACATGAACGGTGGACTCTAATCTGGTGAACCAGTTGGTTTCCCCACTCTTCCACCTGAAGCCTGCTGGGTGACCTTGGGCTAATCACAGTTCTCTTAGAGCTCTCTCAGCTTCACCAACCTCACAAGGTGTCTGTTGTGGGGAGAGGAAGGGAAGGAGATTGTAAGCCAGTTTGCTTCTCCTTAAAAGGTAGAGAAAATCAGCATATAAACTCCAACTCTTCTTCATTCCTTCCATCGCCACCTCCTCCCTCTCCTGCTGGTTTCCGGCTGATGACTGGCTACCCTAGTCTAGGGTCATAGGCAGAAAAAACCTTTCCCCAACCCTGAGATCCTTCAGTTGGAGTTTATTTTAAACTGTCTTTACCCTTCCTTTCTCTGCAGAGCAGGACCTGAGGCAGCTTACAAGAACTCTAAACAGATAACAGCACAATAAGCTGCACTAAAAATCGCCATGACATAGATCAAGTGGGACAGGTTGTGATCCTTCCCACCAGACTAAAGTTCCTTCAGGGCCTCAGGCAGGGCTGAGCAGCTGGTTCCTTTCAGCCCCGGCTGGAACTCTCTGTCCTCTGGCAAGATGGTTTGTAGGCAGAACATCTGGGGAGAAGAAAAACCAGCTTGCTGATTTCCCATAGGAGCACAGGGCATCATGATATTTTGCACAGTTTTATTCCTGGCAGCCTATGGTAGGGCAGGGAATCACAAAAAAATCACAGTGTCAGGCTTCAGGAGTAAGTGTAGTGACCATTTACAGAAGAGGAAGGGAAGAATTCATCTCAGAAGTGCCATAATAACATTTATTTATATAATACATAAAAGTGAATTGTCTTCTAACGCCACTCTTACAAGCACTTGAGTATGCCAAGAATATTAACACCTCAGTTTGGGGTCTATTGCTATTAAAATTATCCTTTTACAAAAGCCGTGAATACACATTTAGTCTCCCTGTTTACATAAATTTATGACACTACAAAATACATTTCAAACAGAAGTTCCTAGCCATTGAAGCAAAGCAAGCGGAGCCACACAGACTGAGTTGATTACTGCATACACTGCATGGAATCCAGTGGGAGAGGAAGCTGCTAAATGCTGAAGAAAAATAATTGCTGTCATCCTCAAGAGGGATTTACTCCCTAAGTGTTCCTGTTATTAAAGGCAGAGGCAGAGTTAAAAATTTAAGAGCTGGTCTGGTGCTAGAAATTTTAAGCTGTTTAGCTTAGAAAGAAGGTGGTTAAGGGGAGACATGACAGAGGTCTATAAAATTATACATGGAATGGAGAGAGTAGACAGGGAGAAGATTTTCTCCCTCTCTCATAGTACTAGAACTAAAAATACTAGAAGGAAGGGGTCATCGGCTGAAGCTGGAGGGTGAGAGATTCAAAACTGATAAAAGGAAGTATTTCTTCACACAACGCATAGTTAAACTGTGGAACTCCCTGCCCCAGGAAGTGGTGACGGCTGCCAACTTGGAAGTCTTTAAGAGGGGAGTGACATGCTCATGGAGTAGAAGGTTATTCATGGCTACTAGTAAAAATTGATACTATTCATGATGCATACCTATTCTCTCCAGGATCAGAGGAGTATGCCTATTATATGAGGTGCTGTGGAACACAGGCAGGATGGTGCTGCTGCAGTCTCTTGTTTGTGGACTTCCTAGAGGCACCTGGTTTGCCACTGTGTGAACAGACTGCTGGACTTGATGGACGTTGGTCTGAACCAGCATGGCCTTCCTTATGTTCTTATGTTCTTAACAGAGATTATGTACTCAGTATCATGAGATATGAAGGTCTTGGGATGTTCACCAAAGTGCCATTTTGGATTTCAGCAGGAGGAGGCAAAGGCCTGTTTTTAATTATAATTTTTTAAAAGGGACCCTGATCAAACAGTAATCGCGGCAAACAGTCATACATAACAGCAAGAACCTCCCGCCAGTGGTGAAGAGGGACCTGGCAACCCGACGTCCGGCCCCGCTGCACCCCTGCCTGGCCATGCCCGCCACCCAGCTGCCTCCCATGGCATTGGAGGACTTCCTCAGGATGTGCCCCTAGCCGCTGTGGCAGCTGGCAAGGATTCTGACCTGTTCCTACTTAACTCAGCTGTGTTGCACTTCACCATAGTGGGTCCTTGCTGCACTTTTACATTGCTTTAAAATGGTGGTAGTGTCCACATGGATGCCATAGCATCTAGTTTGGCCCTGAAATGTGATTGTGGGTGACGGTAAAGAGTTGCACTTGCTTGCTTGGTTTGTGTTGATGTTTATATATCACCACCTTTCAGTTCTGAAGGAAAATGGGGGGATTGGGTGAGGTGGGGCAGCCACACAGCAACAATGGGCCAGAGCAAGTTAGGCATAGGATTGCCAGGTCCCTCTTTGCCACCGGTGGGAGGTTTTGGGAGCAGATCCTGAGGAGGGCGGGGTTTGGAGAGGGGAGGGACTTCAATGCCATAGAGTCCAATTGCCAAAGCGACCATTTTGTCCAGGTGAACTGATCTCTATCGGCTGGAGATCAGTTGTAATAACAGGAGATCTCCAGCTAGTACCTGGAGGTTGGCAACCCTAGTTAGGCAATATATCTTGATCCCAACCAGACTTCTTGAGCACCCAAAGCTGCCTTATAATGGGTCAGACCACTGGTTTATCAAGGTCAATATTGTCTACTCTGACTAAGCAGCTTTCCAGGGTCTCTCGGAGAGTTTTTTTACATCACCAGTTACCTAATGCTTTTAACTGGAGATGCCAAGGATTGAACCTGGGACCTTCTGCATGTGAAGCAGATGTTCTGCTGCTGAGCCACTGCTCCTTCCTTGTTGCTGCAAGAACTATTACTTGGAACTAGATTTTGCCTTGCTTCTCTTTGTGTTAGCTACAAATTGCAGAATTGTCAGACCCAGTTCAGGTCAAACATAACTTGGGTGTGAGAATTAGGAGACTTATCTTTAATAAGTCTTATCTGTAACAAGATGGTATTTATTTTGGTTCACATCAATGTAGGTATAAATGAATGCAAATGAATGTAGGTTCTCAGGTAGGGTACACATTGCTGAGACTGTTTGGGAACCATAGTTCTGTGATGAACTCTTTAATGGAATGAACGATTCCCACTAAATTTGTTTTTTGCCTCCTTTACTCACAAGTATATATGTTGTGAAGTAATCAGCAGATAATACTGTGGTATGCCCGATATGAGAATTAACAAAACACATGACTTGCTGAATATTAATAAAGTAATTTAAACATAATTAAAAACTAAAAACCACAGCGTGGCTAGATAAAGCTACTCATTCATCGCCATCTTGTCCCATCTCAACAGAGTAATTAGCAAAAGGAAATAACTTCCATTTGAAAAAAAAATATGTAGGAGCTGGGCAAAGTGATTGTTGACTGAAAATAATCCTTACTCTCAATTGCAAAACTGCCCCAAAGCATAATTATTAACAGACAATAGAGAGCAAGACAGTCAAGAAGTCATCAAGTAACAGAAATCATGTTCATTCAGGAGGCTGGATGGAGTTGCAAAATATTTATGGAATCGAATGGACTAGAATTTGAAGCACTGGAGAACATTTTGTGTTTTTTCTTTTGCCTTTCTGCAAACAGCAAAGATTTGGTTCACAATGATTTGGCAAAAGCTTTAATGATTGCCAAAGAGAAACCACACAGGCAAGTGTCAACAGAATCTCAAAACAGCAACTGGAGTGTGCCAGGCAAAGCTTACAAGATCAAGTTAAAGTTTCTATCAAGGGTGCAGACTCATTTCTTTGGCTTTGCCCTGAGGAGGCTGAAGTTGGTTCCCAGTTCGTTCCCAGTTCCTTATTTGCATTTCCTCCTCCCCTGGCAATCTTTCTGGCTGCTGGTCTTTTTTTGGGTGTGTGTGTGTGTGTGTTTACAGATATTAAATATTTGGAGCTCAATAAAGGATTAGAATCAGGGGTGTCTTTTCAAATGTTCTCGGAGTTCTGGGAGAACTCCAGCCCTAACCTAGAAGTTGGCAAGCCTACATGTCAGAATTTCGGCCTACACCATTTCCCAGAGCCAGCGGGGTTTAATGGCTAAGAGTGGTGGACTCTAATTTGGAGAACCGGGTTTGATTCCTCACTCCTCCACATGAGCTGCGGAGGCTAATCTGGTGAACTGGGTTGGTTTCCCCACTACTCCTCCACACGAAGCCAGCTGGCTGACCTTGGGCTAGTCACAGTTCTCTGAGAACTCTCTCAGCCCCACCTACCTCACAAGGTGTCCATTGTGGGGAGAGTAAAGGAAGGCGATTCTAAGCCGGGTTGAGACGCCTTAAAGGTAGAGAAAACCGGGGTATAAAAACCAACTCTTCTTCCTGCTCTGAAATGGTCTCAGGGAGCTGCAGTTAGCCCTGCTGGGGAAATTCCCCCTTGCCTGCACACATAAGTTTTCACAGTAGGGCAAACAGCATTCCCAAGGCCATTTCAGGTTGTGAAAAGGTGTCTGTGTGTATGTGGAGGGAGGTTGTCCAACCCCACTCCCCTTGTGGTCCCAATCCACACACTTGATCATTTTTTTAAAAGGGGAGCTGTGGAAATGGGCACATCTGATTTGGCCCTCTGAGGGGCTAGAACGTTGAAGTGGTCGGATGGATTACACCACTGCAAACTGCACTATTAAAAATGATAAGGGAGCTTTTACATTCTGACCAGAGTAGTAGAACAATCTACAAAAGACAGCACAAATAGGAAATCAGTTAAATCCCTCAGTCTCTATGGGCTGCCATTTCATGATAAAAGGATTCAGCCATTTAGAGCAGTTCTGGATCAACAGAGTCCCCTCTCCTCAGGGCAATGTAAACATTTTGTTCATTGCTGGAGGTTACAGTAAGCTAGCCCTCCAAAGCAAGCTACATGGTTAGATTTCTCAAGAGCAATATAAAGTGGGCTGAACTGCTGAAATGTACAGTTGCAAAAATCCCCATTCCCACAGATGTAATTTGGAAAAACAAATTGAAGGAGGCTCTTTTATTTCAGCTGGAGAGTCACAGTAAGCTCTAGAGCAGGTGTGTCGGACTCAATTGTTACAAGGGCTGGACATGACACAAATGCCACTAGGTTGGGCTGGGCCATGACTCTGCAGCCCAGATGAAGAGCGGGGGGGGGGGGAGTGGCTGCCTTGGCTGGCTCACGGGCCGGATAAGAACTCTCAAGGGGCCGGATGCGGCCTGCGGGCCTTATGTTTGACACCCCTGCTCTAGAGTCTGTTTGGGAGAAAGAAAAATATAGAACGTATTTGAACATAGACACATGACTATGTTGGAAACTCACCATTTTTTGGGAGAACCTGCTCTCACAACCACACAAGCCCACGGCAGCTGCAGGAAAGGTTTGCCTTGGGAGGCTGCAGCCTGTGGCTAGCTGGGTAGAAAGGAACGTATGGAGGGAGAAAGGCAAAGGGCTACCCTTGAAGAGTGTTCAGAAGCTTCAGCTAATGCAGAATGATGTGGATAGACTGCTGGTCGGAGAAGAGTTGCCAGGTACCTCCTAGCAACCAGCGGGGGGAGGGGGGGACTTACCAGTGGCAAACTGAGGCCTGGCTGCAATAGCAGAGCGTCCCCACATCATTGGTGACAAGATGACATCACTTCCAGTGGTTGCCAGAAGTGACGTTGACTTGTCGCCGAAGATATGGGAGCTAGGGCTCAGTTCACTGCTGGTAAGACCCCCGCTGGCCAGCTGAATGGCCTCAGGTGGAGGGGGCCCATACCCTTCACCCCTGGGGGTATGGCAACACTAGGTTGGAGCCAGCTATTGGGAGCATACGTCCCCAGTACTACAGCAATTACATTGGCTCCTGATCTGCTCCTGAGCCCAATTCAAGGTGTTGGTTTTGTCCATTAAAGCTCTATATGGCTTCGGTCTGGGGTATCTGAAGGACGGTTTTCTTCCATACTTTCCTGCCTGGGAATTAAGATCGCAGGGAGATGCCCTCCTGACTGTCCCACCAATTAAAGATGCTCATTTGGTGGGTACACGAGAGGGGGCCTTCTCTGTGGTAGCCCCATAATTATGGAACAACCTCCCCAGGGAGGTGCGCCTGGCCCCCTCATGGTCGATCTTCAGGAGGCAGTTGAAGACCATTTTATTTAGAACTGCATTTGATTGATTTAGCTTTTATCACTGGCAGTCCTAATTGAAAATTTTAAATTGTGATTTTTTAATGGCTTTTACAATGATTGTATGTATTGTTTTTTATAACGTTTTGTTTATATTTTAAGCTGGCTTGAGTTCCGCAAGAGAGAAAGAGGGCTAACATAGTTTAAATAAATAAATAAACAAAGAAAAAAATGGGGATACATTTATTTTTGTTCCCCTCTCTGACCCGCCCTGGTGTCTGACACCACCATGCTTGTCTATATCCTGTTTCTGAACTCCTTCATTCTGCATGCTGATAACTGAGAACAGGAATCGGGGAGGGGGCTCTTGTAGAAGTTGGGTCAGACTGACCCTCCTAACAGCCCCATCCTAAGCCCTAACTTTAAATTGTTTAGGATCATGCCTGAGCATTACACTGACATATCTCAGAGTTACTCTGGTAAATCTTGGAGTTATGCCAGCATGTCCAGAGATACACTTATGTATTTTTTGTTTACTTCATTGATACCCCACTCTCAGATCCTAGTCCATCATACTGATGGCCTGCCCTGCCATTGCCACACTGGTGCCATGCTGGCATGGTCTGTGCCACGTGTGTTGGGGCCTTAGAATGGGGTTGACCCTGTCCATAAATCCTTCCTAATATGGATAGGCCCAAATATTGCACATGCTTGAGGAGTGTTTTGCTAGCCCTTGATCTGCCAGGGAGTTGGGATGACAGGAAGGGCATGGCCTGCTATATCTTTTCCCTGAATGAAAGTCACTAAACCCCATTGAAGGTGTGAGAGTAGGGATTGCCAACTCCAGGTTGGGAAATACCTGGATATTTGGGGTGGAGCTTGAGGAGGGCGGGATTTGGGGAGGGGAGTGACTTCAACAAGGTATAACACCATAGAGTCCACCTTCCAAAACAGCCATTTCCTCCAGGTGAACTGATCTCTGTCACCTGGAGATCAGTTATAATAGTGGGAGATCTCCGGAGGCTGGCAGCCTTATCTGAGAGGCCCATGATGCTGTAATATTATTGTAGCCAAGCAAGTATCACACTGGTCAGTGTCTGAATGGGAAACTGGCCTGGCATTCCATGTAAGCTGAACTGAGCTCTCGGAAACAAGAACAAGATGTAATTGCAATAAATAAATAATAAGAACAATATAAAAACTGATGCTGGACTGGTCCAAAGCTTACTGGGCAGGTGTAAGCTGCCTTGCAGGCCCTTCAATGAAAAACTAGGGTATAAATAGATGAATAAACAGGCCCGCTTCACACACGGTTAAATCCTTTATGCTGTGAATGGCACATAGGAATCATTGAGGAATAATGTGATTATTTATGTGACTCTAGCCACTAAACATGAACCTCAGCTGCATGTAACATGAATTGCTGCTAGACAGTATGGTTGCCTCTGGTCAAATACTACCTTTCTCATGCTGTCACATCCATGGGACGTTTGGTATATAAGATCTGATAATGCCTGAATCGGGCCCTTTATATTAACATAACTGGTATAAGAGTTGAACCTAGCCCTGCTTGGGATCAAACTCCAATAACAGTCTGGACACCAGATATTTCATGGGGGGGTCTTCACGCATATGGCCCTGCATGTTAAGTTTTTAAGGTCTGTTAGTATGGCCCTGATCTTGATTCTGTTCTCTCATCAGGCAAAATTATCATTTGCCAGGGACTGGCCTTTCTCTATTGTGACCCCAGAACTTCGGACTGTTCTCCCTCGAGAAATTTGTCTCCCTTCTCAGGTTCTTTTCAGAAATAAATTAAGATGTACGAATTCCAGCAGGTATTTGGAAATGGAGATTATTATTTTGACATGTTTCTTTTAATTGGTGTTTTTTAAATAAGCTCCATTTTGAAATTATTAGGTGCATACAAACACATGAATCTGCCCTATACTGAATCACACTATTGATTCATCAAGATCAGTATTGTCTACTTAGATGGGCAGCACCTCTCCAGGGTCTAGGGTTGCCAACCTCCAGGTACTGGCAGCACGAGAGCTCAGAAGCAATAAGCAAAAATGGTATACTAACCAATTAAATATGAAAAGAACATACAATGATGGATATCATGCTGTATTTATAAAGCATTAAATTCATGCCAAATAAGGACTAACAAATATAATATATACAGAGTCCATACAACAGGTGAATACAATAAACATGAAAACACAAACTCTTCTCCTGCTATTAAAACTGATCTCCAGCCAACACAGATCAGTTCACCTGGAGAAAATGGCCGCTTTGGCAATTGGACTCTATGGCAATGAAGTCCCTCCCCTCCCCAAACCCCATCCACCTCAGGTTCTGCCTCAAAAACCTCCTGCTGGTGGTGAAGAAGGACCTGGCAAGCAACCCTACCAGGGTCTCAGGTAGAGATATTTTTCACATCACCTACTACCTGATCCTTTTAGCAGGAGATGCTGGGGATTGAATCTCAGGCGTTCCTGCATGCCAAACAGATGCTCCGTAGCTGCGCTGCAACCCTTCCCCACCACCTAATAGTGTATACCACCCAATAATGCAGTTAACACACACATACACAAGATGTATCCAGAGTTCTCACCATTTTTTTAAAAATACCAGGAATCAGCAGAAATTCTGTTCTTTGCCTCTGAAGTTTGGGGGACAGTTTCTAAAACTACGGTGGGTGAGGGGTGGAACTTACTGCCTCAGTATTAGGGTCGCCAGTTCTGGGCTGAGAAATACCTGGAGATTGGGGGTGTGTGGAGCCTGAGGAGGGCAGGGTTTGCGGAGGGGAAGGACTTCAGTGCCATAGAGTCCAATTGCCAACGCGGCCATTTTCTCCAGGGGAAATGATCTCTATTGGCTGGAGATCAGTTGTAGTAGCAGGAGATCTCCAGCAAGTACCTGGAGGTTGGCAACCCTATTCAGTATAGGCATATGAATGAAAGCAAGGGTGGGACAGCTTTAGAAACTCAGGATCCTGAAAAATAATTTGGTAGGTTCCAACTAATGTTGGGGTCAGAACTACTGCAATTCACCCATTCCTGTACCATAATTTCCCTATAAAAGATGTACCATGATTTTCCTATAAAAGATTAAATAAATAAACCACATGGAAGAGGTGTAATTTTTTTTTTTTAAAAAACCCTATCTTCAGACGTAATTACTAGAGCCAGAGTTACTGACTTTGCACATGGAAAATGAATTTTTAGCTGTCTGCATAGAGCAGGTTTCTGTTCCAGAAACCCAAGCTTGTAATCTGAGGCCATATGTATGTTGTCTACCCAGGAGGAGGGGATTTGCAGCTTTGGCTCCTCTTGCATGGACACATTCATTTGCTAATTACCTCACCCAGACAATGACTTCTTGTAGGCTGATCGTGGAATCACCTTTGACCTACAATGACCAGACTATCCTTAACCCCTTGAACTCACCTTTTCCTGAAATAGTACACGTCATTGTGAACCCAGCAGCAACTTGCCTCTCATATGACAATCATGTGCAGGAACCTTCTCATTACTAACTAATTTATAAAGAAGGCAGCCTCCAGACCCTTCTAATTATGGCAGCAGGGGACAGAAATGGGAGTGACATTGTGGGCACTCATCATCCAAAGCGACTCAACAACTCTATTTCTCAAAAGGGCAAGGTTGTCCTCTGAATGCCAGGGGGAAAGTGCAGGCAGGCTGGCGATTCAAAGGAGAGGGGCAAGTCTCCAGAGCATCGTATTGCACATTTATCTGCTGCTGAAATCAGAAAGGGAAAGCACATGTGTGTTTTTTTTGGGGGGGGGGGCAGAAGATGAACAGCCCTGCGTCTCCTGTGACTTGCTTCCTTTCCCCATCTCACACTGCAAACTTTCCATGAACCATATAGAAATCCCAGGCCTATTTTATCGATGACTACTAAAAGCTGCGAACATTGTAGCATGGATCCATTTCTGGCTGCCACTGCAAAACCTCTTTTCTCAGTCTTCAATTGGCTAAAGTGCCTAAAATAAGAACATCTACATCCACCTTCTCTGACTACTGTCATATTCCTATTTCACTTCAGGTCTTTGGTCCCTGTGAGAGCTTCATGACCCTTAAAGAGGGTCCTTTGAAAGACCCTTTGAAGGTATGATGGTTTATTGGACGCTGCAGGCTTTGTCCCAAGAGCTGAACACCAGTGTTTTGTGTCCAGACTTTTCTAATAATTGGGATATCTTGAAATATTTGTATAGCAAATTTCAGCTTTCTAATTGTTATAGAAGTACCTTAGCAATGCTAAAGACCTCCATCAATGAATGGTGCTCAGGTGCACGCACACACACAGGATTCCCAAGGATATATTTATTCTATTCCAGGTGTTCTATGTCCCCAAGACCCTCAGTCCTTGCCCCCCCCCAATTTTGTTACAGCTTGTTCCCCCTTCTTGTACATGTGTACATCTGAGTGTGGGCCTAGAACTGATAAAAGGAGCCTCAATTAAACTGATATCAAAGGGCAGTGAGTTATGCTAAAGGAGGAAAGGAATGCAGAGTAGCTCCTCTATCAGTCACTCATGCAAAAACCCACCCTAAGAGGGGTTCAGTCGAGGACAAAGGGCCCCAGAGCCTCCTTCCATATAACTTGATCTCAACTAATGACCCAGATTTCCAAAATAATAAGCAGTGTGCCGATTGCAGCATTTTATTCTGCTATCTAAATGATTGGACAGGAAATTTTCCAGCCCTTCCTCTATCATGTCGATTACCCGGCCATAGATCTCCCCAAGAGAACATTTTTTATACTTCCTGAGCACTAAAGGAAAACTCTCCTCTACCACCTAGTCGAAGGAATTCTTTCCTGCCTGGCTCATCCTCAAAACATCAGTTGATTGTTCCCACGTTCCAATGCCAACACTCCTTCTTCACCTCCTCATTCCAGGCAAAGAAGTATAAAAGGTTCCCCTTTCAGCCCACTTTTGTAGCTTTTGGGGGGCTTATCCTGTTATCTGAGCTTTACAGTTGGCCTTTAATCTCTCTGATCTCAACTCTTCACTCCATGGATCTGCTGCTGCCCTTCTCTCCCCCACATGGTCAGTTTCAGCTCCAAAGCAGCTTCTTTGCTGTCTACGACAACCCCCCCCCCTCCGCAATCTCGTCTTCAGGAACAGGCTTGTATGCCTCTCTCTTTTTCACAGGTTCATTCCCCCTTGTAGGCAGGCAGGTTCTCTAGTGAAAGGTTTTTGCGCTTTATTTACTGTTTTTCATTTTTTCTCCATTCTGTGATTTTCACTTTGATCTACTGTACTGCGTAAATTAATTAGGTTTCTTTTCTGTTTATACAATAAAAATCCCTTCTGTTTAAGATTCTTTCCCCTTTCATTTTCCCGTTTTAATGAGAAGCAGAATGTTGTGTGTAATTTGAGAATCTTAACATCTTCTGGATTTTATTAGTTTTATAATTTTTAACTCGTAATAATGTTTTAGATTTTAAAGGCCTATGGCCATGTACCATAAACCTACTACTACTAATACTACTACTCTCATTTTCCCAAGTGTTGATACACAGGCTGAAAATCCCAAGTACTGAAGTACCCAAAATACATGTGCTTGTTCCAAGCTAGCAAGGGGACGCCTTTGTATATTATGGCCATTACATGTGTAGACCTATTTGGGTGTGTCTGTCTTTGACTCTATCTAGTAGATAGGTATATGTATTTATAAGTCCATATTCTAGCTCGGATTCTATTATTATTTACTATCACTGATATGATTTAAAATAGAGGATGCTATCATAATTGTGAACCCTGAACTCAATTTAACAATTTCTAGTGTTATGTGTTGTATTCATATTTCGCCCATCTCTGTCTAGCCAGTCACCCTCCCAACAGGTTGAAAACCCAATCTATCAGAAAGAGATGATGCAATTGAACTAGAGAATCTGATTGATTCAATTTAATTCATGTCATGCTCATGAGAAAAATGGCAAAAGTCTATTATCCTCAAAGATCCCCTATCGCTTTTCATATGAATGACTGGACATGTATTAAATTGTCTTTTGCACCTAGAGGAATCTCCCAGGATTGGATTCCCGAAGCCTTGAAATATTTGTAGCATGAATATTTTGCAAAGAATGAAAAGCAGCGGGAAATGACTGCACGCTTGCAACACTTGTTTCACCCTGGGATTTGTTTATTCAGCTGCTGAAAGCAATTTGAAATTTAGCATTATTATGTCTCATGTGAAAAAGAACAAAAAAATCTCAAAGGCATCACAAACCAACTTGCTAATGGAACAAAACATCATGCAGAGCTTTGCTTCAGCATGCTATATTTGAGAATCATGAATGCAAAGAGAGAAAAGGATAAATTGCTTTGGGTTCTTCTTGAAGCAGTTATAATTTATAGATACCTAATGAAATCAGGATCTGTGTACAACTGTCAGAGGCTCCTAAATTTAAATAATGTATTTATTTTGCATGATTTGTAAATTGTTGCTGACATAACCTAGCAAAATTATTTGCTACTGAAGTCCCATTTAACTCAATGTGACCAATTAGTCAGGACTAGGTCTCATTTCATTGCTTTCAGTGGGACTTTTCTGTGATTAGATTTTGGGAATACCAGCCCCCATGGAAGGACAACTAACAAATGTAATAAATATTAATAAAGCCATTCTCCCTAAATAGCTACCTATTACACAAAATTGGTTCCTAGTACCTATAATAATGCCAGGCTGTTCTATTGGTGAAGTTTCAGGCTGTAAGGATGGTTCATTTTTGGGCTGGCTATGATTCTATGACTGTGAACCTCACTCTAGTCCTAGCTACTGAGAAGTTCTCCTGCTTAAGCCCTACTGAAGTGAGTGAGAGTTCACTGTGCCCTCCCTTTGAGAAGGCCTATGAAAGCCAATGGGGTTATTGGCCTGGAAAAACTGCATGGAAGGTTGTAGTTACAGGAACTCAAACAGTATCACGAACTAGGCAATGCAGATCAAACTCTGAAAGAATAAGCAAAATAAAATCCATGGTTTTCAAAGGAGTACAGTAAATAGGGTTGCCAGGTTCCTTCTACGCCGCTGGTGGTTTTTGGGGCAGAGCCTGAGGAGGGCAGAGTTTGGGGAGGGGAGGGACTTCAATGCCATAGAGTCCAATTGCCAAAGCCGCCATTTTCTCCAGGGGAACTGATCTCTATTGGCTGGAGATCAGTTGTAATAGCAGGAGATCTCCAGCCATACATGGAGGTTGGCAACCCTAACAGTAAACATGCAGATTTACCTTTGCTTAGTTGTTATGGAGCCTGATCCTAGTTCTGCACATGTAGCCGTTTTTTTTTTTTTTTTTTTAAAAAGCTGGAAACTTGACTATCAGCTTTGGGAGGGATGTTAAAGGGGATTAGCCCCTCCCACTCCTCATCTGAACAGCCGACTTCTTCTTTTTACAAAGAGGATGTGTGCACAGCCTCTGCTAAGGAACTGGCCACACAGCAGCCATTTCTGCTGGTGATTCCTCGTCAAGCTGAGGATATTGTGCATATAGTTCCAGATGGACCAAGGCAATTGAATAACTGGCAGTGCAGTTCTAAACAGAGCTTTACCCTTCTAAGTCTGCTGAACTCTGTTTAGGATTGTGGTATAAATTTATTTTCTGTTCTTCATGAATCTGGGGGGGGGGGGGAGCAGCAAGAAATATGCCACCCCTCTGCTTTTGCTACAAAAACAATAACTGTGACAAAATATGTTTTTCATATATGAAAGAAGGGAGGGTGATAGATAAATAAAACTTACTTAAAGCTGAAAGTTGCATGATCCTTTTGCAAAGCCCCCCCCCCCCACAGGCTCAGCACATACAGACGGTCATCATTTCCCCCATAACTTTGTTGTACACTGACTTTGCACTAATGCACAACTGGCCCCCCAAAGATCCCAACGGTGGCTCTGAGAAGCAGCTGAGCCAGAGGTTCAAAATAGCAGCTTGTTCCAGTTGCATCCGTGGAGGGTCCCTTGCCTTCAGGGGCACAGGCAGCACCCCGTTATGTCATCACATTCTTGAAATCTGCACAAACATTGTCTAAATGTCACATATAAACTTCCTACTACCCCGATGAAGGAAATTTGACATATTTCCACTTTCTTAGGTTAGGACATGCTGAGTTACACCAGGAGGTGAGATTAAGTGATCCAATGGAACCCCTTCCCAAGCAGTATATATGACTTTATGAAACTGCCTTCTAGTGCATCAGGCAACTGGTCCTGCCTGTTCCAGGTGGCAATGTCTCAACATCTATGCAGAGAATCTTTCCCAGACATGATACAGGAGATCCTTTGACTTGGAGATGTCAGGAACTGAATCCAGGGCTCTAGCATATGCAAACCAAACCCTCTACCATTGAGCAACAGTCTCTCCAGATAATTACAATACTGAAACACATGATTGCACTATGGTTAATGTATATGGCATAAAACAGACTCCAGTGTCCCCTTATTCTTGGGCGGTGAATGCCTAGTCTATGATGGAGATGATACTAGTCCCTGAGAATAACAGAAATGAAATGTGCAAGATGATCTTCGTGGAGGGTGTGTGACCTTGAAAAATGCAATGAGAGACTTAAAAGTGTACTTGTACTTTCTCATCCATTAACCCAATTATTATTAAGTGATCTTTCTGGGAACAGGATGGTATTTGGTTCAGGTGAATAGATGAGGCAAACTGGAATGGTCACGACAGAATGATCAAGAGTAAATGATAAAGCTAGTGAAAAACTACCCCAGAAGATCCCTGAAATATAAAGGGCCTGAATAGGAAGGTACAAGCTTAAGAGGCAAAAGGAATAATTTACATCGAATGGTCCCTTGTACCCCACCGATGCGACATTGCAGGAACATTGCAAAGGACTGGGTGAAATGAATAATTTCAGACCTGATGCTATACTTAGCTACATATGGCCACATACTGCAAAATGAAGAGTGCCTTGGTGCAAGTCCATTTAAATACACACTGCTCATCAGTTACAGACTATTTAAAGGGCCTGCACTACCACAGAGATGTTCTACATTTTGTTTCTATTCTTCTTTGAAAAGGGTGTTGTTTTGGGCAGCTTTCCCTAGATCATGCCAAACTAGATTTGTGGCAATGTTTCTACAGTGGGGTCAGAAGTCAGGAAATCTCGACTCATAGGTTACAGGTGACCTTTCATGTTGCCCAGCATGCATCCCTCCAACACCATCCCACAGATCTGTCGTCTAAAGATCCCAGGAGTGAACAGAAATCTCCTCCAATTTTCCTCCTTACTATAGCCCCATCCAACAAGGCTTTTGTACATGAAGATCCCATATTCCCAGCATAATATTTTTGGGTGGATGAAGGGGAACCTTCCCTTTTTTACCACCAGAGGAACAGGTTGGATCCAACCCACCGTCCACTGGGCCGAATGAATGGTTCTGCTGCAATTTGAGAGCTCTGACAAGCTGAGTTGCCTCACACCTGCCTCGTTACAGCGAAGCTCTGCCCATGCCCCAGGGCTACATGTATTTCCATGTTATGTCAGAAGAAGTAAGTACAACATGAATGGCAATAATAATTCTGGTAATATAAATTCTTAGCTAGGTATAGCACTTTTCATGAGTAAACACGTTTACCAACCTATACCTTTACAAAACAATCAACATAATCCAGGTAGATTTAGGTACTTTTGATTTCAACAGGAGAGATTTAAGCACATGCTGAACTCTTGCATTGAAGTCAATGCAATTTCAAAGGAATTAACTCTGGCTACCTTGTGCTGGTCTGTAAAGAAAGATGTATAAAGCTAAAGCAAAATGCAGGAAGCTCTCTCTCTCTCTCTCTCTCCTCTCTCTCTCTCTCTCTCTCTCTCTCTCTCTCTCTCTCTCTCTCTCTCTCTCTCTCTCTCTCTCTCTCTCTCTCTCTCTCTCTCTCTCTCTCTCTCTCTCATGTACATCAAAGGCTATTTGAATTCTAATCACTAACAATGAAATTCTGTCAACTTATATTAGTAAATTTTCCTTGCAATAAATAACTAAAGAATAACAATGGGGAAAAATTAGCTGATGAAGTCTTCAATTTTGCTATTCAAACCTCAGTCTCTAGCTATAATGCCAGCATGGAGGAGGCAAGCTGTATGCTACAAAGTATAATCCACAACACAGTTACTCTTGAGTAACACTACCAAAGTGGGAATGTGTCAGAGAAGATAGGCAACAGACTGTGACCTGGTTGGGCTGTTGTATTTGCCTTCCAATGTTTATGTAAGATGGTGTAATTTCAGTTTGAAATCTTTACGATAAAAAAGTTGGGGAATTATCCCTCCCTCCTCTCATAAGAGCACAAAAGCATGCCCTGGGGCACATGTTCCAGAGGGAGCATGGCTCACCGGCATCTGTTTTGCTTGCAGAAGTTCCCAGCTTCAATCCTTGGAAGCTTTAGAGAAAAGGATCAGGTAATTAGTGATGTGAAAAGACCTCCACCGGAGACCCTACACAGCTGCTACCAGCCACAGTAGACAATGCTGACCTTGATAGACCACTGGTCTGATTCTGTACAAATGCAGCTTTGTGCCTTTTATGCCTTATGACTTAATTAGAAATTAGGGAGTGACATGGAGAGGTGACCACTTCCTAGAAAATACTTAGGCTGGTAAAACACAACATGTGACATCATTGTGCTGTGTGTTGCTCCGCCTCTGCTTTACACGACTGCATGTTGATTGTGGGGGCAGGGTACTCCAATGTTATGATGTTAAACCAAACATTGTGGCATTAGAAGAAAGAGGGGGACAAAGAAACATACAGAGGTGGCTGTTCTGCATCTCTTGCACTACTTCATTGTGTTCTAATTTCCACTGATTTTGGTGGGAGAAATTTAAGCATGTGCTTAACTATCTCATTTAAATGACTGAAATTCGCATCTTCGTGCCTCATTCTTATATTATAGCCATCACCACTGTAATAACAACAGTGGTGATTTGATCTTAAAGAGTTGGTGTATTAGCAGGCAAGAGCTCAGGGTAGGGTGGACCAAATGCACTATTGCAGTATTACAGTGGAAGATATTCCACCGCTGTTGCAGGGCTATTGTGCTTATGAGAAGCCTGATTTCCACAACACAATTGTTTAGAATTGGATTGTTACAGCTCAATCCTATGCAGAGTTATTCCAGTCTAAACCCACTGAAATGAATGGGCTTAGACTGGAGTAACCATCCTTAGGATTGCATTTTGTCTTAAAGCAGGGTGTATAGTCAGAGCTTGCACCAAGAGCATGAAATGCGGAAATTAAGACGGGCAGTTTTTCCAAACAGGTAAATAACACAACTGGAAAAGCTTCATTTGCTTAATATATGTGTGTTTGGTTGCAGTTAGGCACAGCAAAAAGGGCTAGTAAGAAGTTGGAAACCCTAAGTGTTCACTGAAACTGTTTAACTGTGTTATCTTGCATATAGGGGACTTTTGTCTGTGTAGAATTTAGCTCAGGATTCTATAAGGAAAGTTGGAAAGCAGAATATTTTTGATGTCATGAATTTTTGATGCTATGACATCATGCAGTATCAAGTTAAGATGCTCTTTGGCAGTAAGTGTAATTAAAGTGTCAAAGCAAAGTCATAAGATGGGTGCCAATGGAGACCCAGATATGGGTTTCCCCACCCACACACACCTTGCCTGTATAGGAGTCAGTTTTAGATCCTACGCAAGCCCCCTTTTTGCAGGCTGAGCACTGCTGGCATGATGACTACGTGACACAGGCACAGGGGGAGAAGTTTTGTGTCACTCGTCATCAGGAAAGTCACAGGCACTAACCAAGAGGTGAAAGTGACATGCACACAACCCCTCTCTGGACCAGGCTTGCACTATTAGTGACGGTCCAAACTGAACACAGACAGCCAGACATGTCTGGGGATCAGCCAGGATTTTGGGAGCCTCCATGTTTTTGCACTCTCATGCAGGCACAACAGGACGTGAACTAAGGGCTGAGCTCCAGATCGAGTGATGCGCAGTTACTGTGGTGGGTTACAAGCTGTGCAGGCTTATTCCGAGCAACCCTGTGAATTGCAACAGCCCCACTAGCTAGAAAAAGAATGGCGTTTTCCAGCAACAATATATTGTGATAACGAGTGCTGGACAAGTGTGATATCCCTGAAATAGCAGCACTTCCCTGAGGAAAGATGTCTAAATTCGGGGCAACAAATGATCAATGTCTCTCTATTTGTTGCACTGTAAACTGGTTCAGAGAACTCCTAGGTGTGTTATTAGACCTCCTCCACCTGAATGCATGTGCATGGTATGAAACCCTCAGAGTTCCCTAGGAATAACTGTAAACGGGACTACGGGGCTGCTGGATTCGAGATCTAGAGCTGTCAGGAAGCATTCCACGGCGGCCTCATTTTTGCCCTGAGCATGAAGAACTTCTCCAAGGCTGTTCCAGGCTTTGTGGCTGGTGCTCTGTACCCGGACAGCATCCTGCAGCACCTTCTGAGCCAGGCTTCTTCGCCCAAACCTATTCAGTAGGGGCCCCTGCAAAGAAAATGCAACTCAGTGTTAGCGCACAAACTCAAAGTGCTCAGTAGCATGCCTGACCCTAGTGCCAAATTGACCAAGGCAATCTGTGGTGGAAGTGGATATTCAGGATGATTTGTTTGAGGACAAGTGACTTTCCTACCAGAAAAAAACCCAACCCTTCCGATTTCTTAATGGATTACAGTTCCCCAGCCGTGCATTCCAGCTTTCCATGGGAACACTGTTGATAAAAACCACTATAAATGACCAATAAATAACCAGATGTGTTTCGGCCTGTTTGGCCTTCTTCAGTAGTCATATATACAATTACAATTATTATAGAGACACATCCAGAAATACATGATTAATTGATTGACCTGTATATAAGGCCCAGTGTTTTTACTTCTGTGTACACTGTATAATAAATACTATTATTTTGTTATAACTTTCAGCTCAACTTTCAGGTTCTTTGTTTTTTTATCTTCTCCAACTCTACAATATCTTGCTTGAGAAGGAATTTCTACAGTGCCTTCTAAATATAGGGTCATGGACCTCTGCACCAGGTGCTGGGGGATCCGACTTTAGACAGAGGTCAGCACATCAGCAAATGAAAAGGAGCAGCCCCAGGGGGAGATTGACCATTTGGCCAAGTTTGGCCAGGCACACCAACGGAAGGATGGGGATGGTTAGCGTTCATGGCAGCAGTCAAGGGTGAGGGCATCTCATTAGGCTTAAGGCATGGGTCTGACTGAGGGCCAAGGGGGCTGAACCCTAATCAGAGGAGACTGGCTCAGTTATTGGGCCACACCCTTAAGGCAGTGGTCTGGTAGAGCTGGGGCTATGGGGGCTTTCAGGAAAGAGCAAGAGAAAATAGTGCAGGAAGGGAAAAAGATGCCCTCCAGAAGCTGCAGCCCCCCCAGTGGTAGACATATAATGGCATTATGATCCTTGCTGTTTTGCTTTCTCATGTAAGGGATGGCATGTGTCCGCGCACTCACACATGCTCACACACACCTTTTGATAGTTTAAAATAAAAATAATAAATTAAAAATAATAAAATAAAAATAATAAAATAAGCTTTGGTAGTTTAAAATAAAAATAATAAACAAAAAGCCATCATTCTCTTTAAAATGGAGTGAACTGATTTTTGCAAACCCCTGGCATTCTCTCCAAAAGCACACCTTTTTGTTTGGCACTGTTTCAAGCGGCCATGCAAGATGTTCATGGGGATAAGAGGGAAGGAAAGAGAAGGTTTACATCCTGCAGCGATGGCAGCTAATCAGATTTGGCTACATAACGAAGTTACCGAGGGCAAACGAAGCTCTTGCTTTTCCTCACTGTGGATGTGGGGGAAATCAGGAACTCATCAGCTCTATTGCGCCGGGCATCAAGGCATTCACATGCAAAGGTCATGCCCAAGCGAGACATGATGACAGCAGACCCATCTGCTGAAAGTTTGCCTCATTCATACCTTAATACAAAATACCTTAATATGCTGACCAATGGGTAATATAACACACACAAAAAAAAGCAGCACACAGGCTCAAATTCAAATCGAAGATATACTAGAATGAAGAAATACACTAAACAACTGAGAAATAACATCACACATAGAACACACATGACTAAAGTACCTAGAGGCAACAACACAGCGAAAAACATACACAAGTGGCCCTAAGGCAGTGGTCGGCAAACCGCGGCTCCTGAGCCGCATGCGGCTCTTTGGCCCATTGAGTGCGGCTCCCTGCCTCCCCACCCCCCATCTGTCGGCTGATGCGGCTCCTCTGCATCCCTGCGCCCAGCCAGGCAGAGGCGCCAGGCTCCCGCCGGGCTCCAGCGTGCCCCAGGCGGAAGGAGCTAACAGGCGAGCGGGAGGCGGCACCCCCTCCCCCGGCCTCCCTTCCTCTCTCTCTCTCTCTCTCTCTCTTCGGCGGGGAGGGATCAGAGGCGGCGGGGAGAGGTGGCGGCTGGCCCCCCAGGCTGCTGCTGCAAGGGGGGGGGAGAGGCAAGCTTCGCCTCGCGCTGGGCCGTCTCGAGGCTGGCGGGGCTCCGCCTGCCCAGCTGTTAGGCGGGGTGCGCCGGGCTGTTTCCCTGCCCCGCCTCCTGCTTCCCCAGCTGCCTGCGCCTCTTTCCTGGCCGGCTGTCCCACTGGGAGCCCGCCCCCCTCCCTCAGCTCCCCTCATTGTCTGTGAGGGGTGGAAGAGTCATCGGAGTCGTCAGTTTGTCGTCCCGCGTCGGCCGGTAAGTCTGCCGACTCAGGACAAAATCCTCATCCCTGGCTGAGTGTGGGTGGACGTTTGGCTGACCAGGGGGGAGGGGAGAGATAGCGGAGCCAGCTTCTTGGGAGAGGCCGTGGCTCGGGGTAGGCGCGGACAGGCGAGACCTTTGCCCTGCCAGTGAATGGGAGGTTTTGCCTTGGATTTGCCACTCAGATGCACATTTTCCCCATCCACCTCGAGGGACTGTGTGGAATTAAGGTGAGAGAGAACTGTTCAGTATCAGTTGGATTTCTAAATCACACCGGGAGTGGACAGGGAAGGAAAAATGCCCCTGGAAAAATGCCCCTCCCCAAAGGAGTAAGGGAGGAAGAGGCAATCTGTCTGCCTAAGGGAATAGGTGCCACCTTTCCTGCCTGGGGTAACTCCCTTTGCCAGGCAAGGTGAGCGAGGGACTGGCAGGGTTGGGCAAGGGTTAATCAGCACTGCCTCCTCTTCCTACGCGAGTGCTGCATGAGGGCCAGGCAGGCGCCCGTCTCCCCTTCACTGCACGTGCCCTGCGAAGGTTGGGCAGGTACTGCCTCCCAGATGAGGGCCAGGTGGCTGCTACCTCCCCCTCGCCACATGAAGACTGTGGGCAGCCCTTCTGCCTCTGGTCTGGCTTGGCCTGGCCCTTGCAGGGGGTGGCCATCGGTCTACCAGGAAATGTCCTGATAGACATATGGCCAGCACTTAGGTAGGGGTGGGAGATCCCCCCCTCTTATCTCCTGCTCTGCTGTCAAATTCCACCTTCCCAAATGCAGGCATTCTAATCTGCATATTATGCAAATTGTTTGCTCATCTGCACACTAATTCTTGCATTGTCCACCAGATGCTTTGTGACCTGCACCACAAATACTGAGGAAGGATTACAGGAAGCATCTTGGTAGCGTGACCATTTACTCTCACCAGCACCCCCCCACCCCCATTGATTTCTTAGATGACAGCAAAGCTTGTTGGGAAGAGATGTAGTAAGCATGTAAATAATAGCTAGGATGTAGCTTGTCTCAAAAATAGAAAGGCGGGAGGAGGCTTATTTCTCAGAAAACGACTGAGCAGAACGTTGCCTACATGTTTTGCTTTGTGTGTCTCTAGATTTACCAGGACATGAGACTCACTTTTCTTTCAAAATGAAAGCAAGGAATGTGGCTAGGGTTGCCAACCTCCAGATACTAGCTGGAGATCTCCTGCTACTACAACTGATCTCCAGCTGATAGAAATCAGTTCACCTGGAGAAAATGGCCTCTTTGGCAATTGGACTCTATGGCATTGAAGTCCCTGCCCTCTTTAGGTTCCGCCCCAAAAACCTCCCGCCGGTGGCAAAGAGGGACCTGGCAACCCTAAATATGCCCCACCTAACAGCTCAAACAGGGTGGCTGCCAGGAATCCTGATGAAACCAGGACAGCCGAGCCACGTGGCAATCCTAGCCTGCCCATTCTCCCTCTGTTGCAGAGGGTGGGGAAGAGGGGAGGGAGGCTACTGTGCAGCCCCCTCTCCTGCCACTCATTTTTTTCAGGGCTGTGTGGGATAGGAGGGCAGCTCCACAGACATCAACAACCTCATGCACCACAGTACTGGGATGAAAAATCAGAGCCTCGAGGAGCATTTTTTTCAGCTACGTATTTTTGACTCCCTGAAGCTGGCATGACATATAGAACTGAACACCTTGTTTCCCTGAAGAATCCCCTCTTGAGAGCTGCTGCTCTCTGGCAGAATTTTATAAATCCCCACAGAGTCTGGCAAGCAGTAAACAATGCCTGCATGTTGTTGCCATGTACAGTCCAGCTGGGATCTGCCCACGATGCAGAATGAAGGGGGGGGGGGGAGGAGGAAGGAAAAGTATATCCACATATCCTGCAAAAGGGCAATATACATTTTTAGCTGGGCACTTTTATAGGTTTCCTAATGAAAGTTCAGTTTCTCAGTTACCATAGAAACTCTTCTTGTTGAGGAGTATGAATAATTTCATAAAAAATCAGCAGAGATCTAAAGTAGATCAGCAATTAGTATACTTTTTAAAATGCAAATAATTAACAGGATCACTCTATCCTGATGTTCCACACAAAGTAGGGCTCCTTTTTGACTTGGCTTTTGTTTTATTTCCCCCCCTCAAATTGGTGCTCAGGTCCCTGGATGGCACAGTCTCAGGTTGTCTATTACGAGTCTTTTGAATACCCCAGGACCTCTTGAGGAGTCCTCTGCTGTTTACAAGCAATCAACATGTCCCAGCTTGGGAAAGAATTCTGCTCTGTTCAGATTGGCTAGTCCCCTTCATTTCTTTGCTTGGGGGTTCTAAAAGCTTCTGGGCCACAGGCTGGAACTACACAGTATATGGGCCAACAAGGTTCTCAAACATGTGACTGCCTAGTAATAAAAAGGCAGGGGCAAGGGGCCATTTGCAGGGGAGAGCTGGCAGCAAGAAAGGGAGGAATTTAACTTTTCCTTGTATTGTTTTCTTTGCAAATGCTGTTACCTAGCTCCCTGGCCCATATTAAGATCAGTTATGTGTAGATTTCAAAGATCCTTTAGCTTACATAGGCGAGAGACATGGGATAAAGCACCCCCCCCCCCAAAAAAAAATCTCCTGACTGTAAGATACCAGGAGTGTGGGATCAAAATACGCCCAAAACATTTGGGCTTTATGTGTCAGATATGAAGGGAAATGCATCTCTTTCACATTGAAAGGAAGGACTGTTGATCAAAACAAATAACTGATAAGAATGGGAACAGCATAACATCCTGTATACAGCAGAAATGCATGATCCAGGTTTTTCCAAGAAGTATTCAAAACTATTGAAATTTCCTTTGCAAATGCAGTTCTGGGATGATACAACAGTCAACCCAGGAAGGACAATTTGATCATCTTCCAGATACTATCAGCATATTCGGTTCAATCTTGACACCTATTCCAGGTGCATTTCCTAGTACTGTACTCCCTCTCCTGTAGGTTGCCTGTCATAGCCCTGTCATTATTCTGTCATAGCCCAAAACCTTAATTTGCACAAATAGGGTCTCAGATCCAAAGGTACACTAATCAGAACACAGTCAAAACCCACTTATGACAATTATGTTCCAAAGCTCTGGTCCAATGACAGAAAAGATCCAAATTCTACATTAAATTGGGCCAATAGCAACTCTTTCTCATAGGCACCAAGGCACCAAGTGCCTAAAAAGGGCCCTCTGTTCTTTGTTGATGGCTCCCATCCAGAACCACCTTTCAATCACCACAAACATGACAACTATGGACACTTCCTCTTCAGGACAGGCAGAATATGATTTTTTTCTCTCTCCCATTTTGCTTCCCTTCCCAAATCTAACCTTTCATATCTTTTCCCCCATTCACCTTCTTAGTTCTTCCACTTCCTGTTATGGGGAAGCTTGTCCTACCATCACTGGCCGTTCCCCATTGCATCCTGATTAGGGACTCCCTTTCCTGCATCCTCCATTCTGTTTATCCTGTTGCACCTTCTGGTTCCAGTTTGGGCAACCTCTGATCTATCTCTTCTCTCTGGATTGGCTCTGGACTAGCCAAGCAGGAAGAACATAAATTGGATTAAAAGTAACTTTGACTGGGTATCTAGCTTAAAGTAACAGAACTACACATTAGGTCTGGCAAAGTGACTAGCTTTATTTGGTTTTTGCAATACAACAGCTTACTATCTTAGTTTTCCATACTGATTCCTTATTTCTGTTCTGTATCTTGTTAGGCTAATATAAGTTCTTGCTGGTTAAGGTGCTTTGCTTCTCCTACTGTGTCAAAACTAGGAGTTGTGTTTACATCAGAGTGAACAATTCCAGTTTTGCCTCTTATGTTTATGTTTGGACTGTACACACAGTCTTATGTTTTCACTGTACACATAGAGGAGATGTTCTTATGTGTTGGGCCTAGCACAGGGACTGGATTGGGTAACAGTGCCTCTCCCAAGTGTTTTCTCCTGCACATAGGCTTCTAGCCTTGGAGCCCATTTGGGAGGAAAAAGTTGTATGGGGAGGTACATTTGCAGGAAATGGACAGGGGATGACTAAGCACCTCTCTCCCACCTTCCCTGTGAATGTACCCTACTCTGTATTTTGAGACAAACTTGAATTGGGAACCTATAGATTGAATCTAACCATCTTTTCCTCTCAATCGCACTTGATTCCCCTCCTTACTATAACCCATGTCCCACATTCCTTTTGTTCTTGCAGGTTCCATGATCCACAGTATAGCCTTTTTGGTAGTCAAAGGAGACCACCTTCCCTTTGTTACCAGTAGAAACAATTGTTGGATGAAACCTTGTATTGGCTTCACAGTCTATCGTTTGAGCTGAGCTACAAAGGAAGATGCCCTTACTTAAAATCTTGCCTCCAGGGATGGCTGAATCAAAGAGGTGGATTCGATAGCTGTCTGATAGCTAACTGATAGCTGAGGAACTGTAGCTCCATGGCAGAGGAACTGCTTTGTAAGAAGAAGGTCCGTGCCATCTTTACCTACAGAAATGTAGGTGCAGTTGCTGGGGATGCTCCCCCTCTGGCCCAAAGTATGACTTAGTATAAGACTGCAGCTTCTTGTGCTCTGGTGCTCCAATCCCTTGAGCATTTTGGTTGTCCTTTCGGAAACGAGGTGACCAGAAACATGCTTATTATTCCTAAATGTGGCTGTGCCATGGATCTAAAAACGCATTACAATATTGCTCATTTTATTCTAATAATCCCTATCCTGAAATGTATACAATGAGTTGATGATTTCATTTAACTATCCACCAAAGCTCCAAGATCTTTTTCCTGGTCAAACATTGCCAGTTCAGACCCCATCAATGTATATATGTTAGGATATGTTTACCCCAGTGTGCATAACTTTAAGCTTATGAAAAACCCCATTTGCCAGGCTGTTGTCCATTTACCTGGTTACGAAAGATTCTCTTAGAGATCTTTATAGTTTGGTTTGGTTATTGCTATCCTGAATAATTGGTTCTACCTTCAAACTTTGCCACTTCACTGCTTACCCCTGATTCCAGTTCCTTTCTGACTAAGTTAAATAGTTCCAGTCCTAATAAAAACACTTCTATCTTTTCTTCATGCATTACAGAAAAATGCCCCATGACTGGAGCATCTTTTTTGCTCTGCATGCACTTCAGAGCTCCTGTATACCATCATTAGATCAGATCAATGACCTCCAAGTGGACCATTGTATCCAGCATACAAATGAGAGAGGGACACTCTTCAGAGAGTCTAGCTCTGTAAAAGAAAATTTACCCACAGAATAAAGGTTGCAGATTTAATAGCAATATCCTTTCAGGCACATCCTAAACTAATGGTGAATGCTCTCAAATAATGAGTGGACTGTGCTTAACATCTTTTCCAGATGTGGTGTTATAATGGTGACTATGAATCTGAGTAACATTCACCCATAAACCACATGTTCAAGGAATACCTTTTTATGCTGATCACCACTAGCCCAGATGGACAATTTATTTATTTAAAAATATTCATCTTTCCAAAAAGCCTCAAGATAGAATCATAGAGTTGGAAGGGGCCACCAGGGTCATCTAGTCCAACCCCCTGAACAATGCAGGAAATTCACAACTATCTCCCAAACACTCACCCAGTGACCCCTACTCCATGCCCAGAAGAAGGCCAAGATGCCCTCCTTCTCATCATCTGCTTAAGATGGCCATCTAACCTCTTCTTATAAACCTCCAGTGAAGGAGAGCTCACCACCTCCTGAGGAAGCCTGTTCCACTGAGGAACCGCTCTAATTGTTAGAAAAATCTTCCTAATGTCTAGACAAAAACTCTTTTAGATTTAATTTCAACCCTTTGGTTCTGGTCCGACCTTCTGGGGCAACATGACAAGCTGGACCAGTGAAAGTGACACAGCTACTATTGTGCCAAAACAGTGATGGCAATTCTAAATCACAGAGCTGTTAATATAGTCAGAGCGCAATCCTGAAGGGGTGGGTAGATCCACGGCATCTGAGAGCAGCGGAGCTGCACCGCCTCCTCCAAGGCATCCCTGCTACCGCAGAGACAAAAAAGAGAGGTTTTAAAAATAAAAATGCTGAAAAGGGAGAAATGACCCATTGAACAAAGCAATGCTGCGCCACCAAAAAGGGTGACGCAGCCCCACCGCAGCTCAAGGGGGTGTTCCTGGGGCGAACAGGGTTAGGAAACTCCCCGAAGGCAGCCCCACTTCTGGGAACGCCTAAGGAGCTTCAGCCCCGCCCTTCAGGAATGGGCTACCCATGTGGCAAGAATGTCAGACTAGGGCAGTGGGGGCGAACCTATGGCACACGTGCCAGAGGGGGCACTCAGAGCCCTCTCTGTGGGCACGGGCGCCGTCGCCCCACACAGAGTTCGCTTGAATTGGTTACTAGAAAGCCAGAGGGATGCGGGGCTGGGCTGCTCCCCTCTCCACGCACGCCTGAAGGCATTTCTCACATCACCCGCCCATCTGCCCATTGGCCATTAAACCAACAAAAATTAGAAAACTCAGGAAAAACACTTCTCCCATAGGAAAGTTATTCTTGCCATTTATTAAAGGAGTCACTGATAGGATGGAGAAACTTTTGAAAAAACATAACCTACAAACAGTGTTTAAACCCACCAAGAAAATACAACAGATGCTACGATCAGCAAAAGAGAAGAGAGACCCCTCTCCTCTGCAGGAGTATATCGTATACCTTGCAGTTGTGGACAAGTTTACATCGGGCCCACACAACGCAGCATACAAACAAGGATAAAATAACATGAAAGATACTGCAGACTTGGCCAACCTGAGACTTGGCCAACCTGAGCAGTGGCTGAACATGGACTGACCCAAACAGGACACAGGGTCTTACTCCAAGACACTGATAGACTGGACAATTCTACCAGCTATTTTGTCAGATTGCACAGAGAAGCCATTGAAATTCATAAACATCAGCACAACTTTAACAGAAGAGAGTTTAAGAATGAATAAGGCTTGGCTTCCTGTCCTGAAAACCTCCAGAATAACAAAGACTACAGTCCACAATAGCTATGCAGATTAGTTTTGGATTCCACGTTAACAGATCACTTCAGGATACAATGTTCCACATTAACATACCACACCCTCATTAGCACATTATCTTGATACTTACAGGACAATGATTAGCACATTACCTTTAATACTTTGCAGACAATGACTCAGCTCAAACCCAATCCCTTTCTGACTATACATTACTCTTCCTACACTCTTGACACTGAGAGACACTGTCCTTCAGTGTTACTCCTCTGAAGATGCCTGCCACAGCTGTGGGCGAAACGTCAGGAAAGAAAATACCAAGACCACGGTCACACAACCCGGATAACCTACTAGAAACTCTGTTATTGTGTTTTTCTTTTAAGACAAAAGATGTTAATGTATGAGGTTTTTTTTCTAAACTAAAACCTCAGTATTCAGGCTAAACTGCCGTGTTGGCACTGTGCGATAAATAAGTGGGTTTTGGGTTGCAGTTTGGGCACTCGGTCTCTAAAAGGTTCGCCATCACTGGACTAGGCTCTAAGTACTTCAGGTTCACTCATGAACACATATGAAGCTAACTTATACTGAATCAGATCATTGGTCCATCAAAGTCAATCCAGCCAATCCAGTCTACTCAGACTGGCAGTAGCTCTACAGGTTTGTACGTCTTTCACATCATTGACCATCTGATCTGATCCTTTTTACTGGAAATGCTAGGGGTTGATGTTGGGATTTTCTGCATGCCAGGCAGATGCTCTACCACTGAGCCATGGCCCCTCCCCAAATACAAAGACCTCAGGCTCTTTTCTTTAATACACTAATTTAAATAGTCTAGCTAGCACCAGGATACTGTAAGGGCTACCTTCATCCAAAAATCAACTTGGTCATTTATCCCCTCTATGGAGGTCCTGCTTCACATTCCCCTTCTATCTGATATGTGGTGGATGGCTGTGGAGATAGGAGCTCCTTAGCATGTTGGGCCTCAGTTTTGGAATTCCCTCCTCAGGAAGGCTCACTTGGCTTTCCTATTAACAAGTTAAGCCCTTACTGTTTCATGAACACATGAAAACTCCAACATCTCAAGCAGATGTGGATCACCTAATGCCTGATCCTTTAACTGGAAATGCCAGGGATTGAATGCCTGCCAAGCAGATGCTCTACCACTGAGCCACAGGATTGTAAATCCTTAGCAGAGGTTTTCATGCCCTCTGCCAGGCCTGACCTGGCAATCACTGGGAGATGGGGGGGGGGGGCAAGAGGGCAGCTATCAGCAAGGCATGACATCAGTTCTAAGAAAAACTGGTGTGACATCACCATCCAGCAATTCCTACAGAGAACTGAGAGTTTTTCAGTTGTCATTTTCCCAAGAGCCATTAAATCCCCCCCTCCTGCTGCCGCTCTAAGTGGTGGTGGGGAATGAGAGGTGGGGGACTGGCAACCGTGGCCCCAGTGTCTGATTGCCACTGAGGCTACAACTGCATTGTTTTATTATGCTTTTATGCTTTCCTTCTCTACTGACATTAAGCCAATTTACAGATCCTTTTGGATAGACAGAATATGTGATAGGATATACATGTTTTAAATACATAAAATAAACCCCAGCCAGGTATATTATTGTGGATTGGTTTGCCTTTTGTTATTTGTTTCTCTTGTATTAGTTCCTTCTTCCTCAAAAGGCCATGACATATAAAAATGAGAGGAGGTGGGATTTCTGGAGCAACGGCAGGAAGCTGGAATTCACTATCAGTGAGGAAGTGATCGCCATGAGCATATAATAAGGCTTTAAAAGATGGTTAGACAGATTTATGGACGGCAGCTCCATCAAAGGCTACTAGCCAGGGTGGGTAAAGGGAGACTACATAGACAGTAAAGAGGCAGTAAACCTCTGAAACCCAGTACCAGGAGGCAACATCAAGGAAGGCCTTGGCTTCTGAGCCCTGTTCCCTGGCCCTCCAGGGCCACAGGTTGGTGGCTGTGTGAGACAGAATGCTGGACTAGAGGGACCACTGGTGATCCAGCAGGGCTCTCCTTGTGTTTTTATGTTGTTCAGCAAGAGCCACCTCAGCCCCCAGCAGCTTTTAATATGTCAGTTATTTAATCTTGCAGTCTCCTCTCTATTCAGGGCAGGTTGTGTGACACTCTCTACATGAAGGCCTATTATAAAAAATACATGAAACAATAAAACATAAAGCGTGCTGTCTGCCAGAGTACTCAGCAGGTACCTGCCAAGTGCAATGAATCAGGCTGTGCACAACTTAATGTGTTACTCTGGAATGATGGGAGCTGAAGTCCTATTGGAAGGCTTCATTATTCAATGCTGTCTTAAGTTGGGAAATTTGTCAGTCATTTGTGTGTGTGTGTGTGGGGGGGATGCAAAAAATATCTCAGACCTGCTCCACATCATACACATCAGCAAACCATACTCAGAAGAGAGCTGTGGCCATTCTTGACTCCTCGATAAGTGTATCAGAGTTATTGGGGTACCTAAAAGGACAGGAGACACTATTACTCTCCCCCATTCTATATTTCAGACCACATGTGATTCTCATCACTCAAGATTGTCTATATTTCTGGGCAACTCATAGCTGCTACATTTTTAAGTAAAGCCTGTATTGCATTGGGCCTGTGTTCTGTGTTTGTGTCAAAGGCACAACTCCTTTAAATTAAAAAATGGTGATGCTGACCTATGTAGATAATACTGCTTTCATTCTTATAAGGCGCCCAAAGGTTGCCACAACAAATGCTCTTAATATATACTTCCTTCTCAAGAACGAGGGATGGGAAATGGAAGGATGGGAACCTACAGAAAGGGAAAGAACAGAACAAAGCAGCACCCCCCCCCAATTCCTAACAATAGCCTTGAAAGATGATACTCAAGGAACAGGTATGAAATTAGACTACATCATGTCATACTTGAGAGAGCCACACCTTGCCACAGAGCAAAGTGACCATCTCTCTAGGTTTTTGCATAGCTTGACAGCTAAAACTGGATGCTTCCTGGGCACTGATGGCCAACTAATGTTTGGATTTCCTCCTTCTCTCCCGATTTTGCAACCATTTCATTGGAGGTTAGTACATCAGTTCCAGTGCTTTTGTTTAGTCTAACTCCAAGTAATGTTAGTCCATCTACTCCTGACATTGCTGAGCCTGCTGTGAACTATCTGCTCTGTCGGGACCTCAAGCTTGAATCCAAGCTTGACTTGGATTTTGGAGTACCCTTGGACTTGCCCCTGTGAGGTTTGAAACTGTTCGGTGTATGTGTGCTGGGGGCACCACGACAGCTAGCCATTTATTTATGTAGGCATTTCTATCCCACTTTTCTCCTGTATCTGGGGTTCAAAGTGGCTTACAAAATAAATGCTAAAAATGCAACTGAAACGAACAAACAAAAACATATGCGATATGACGTTTCTGGGCGGGTGCTAGTTTCAACAGTTTGGCTCTTTCAGGGCCACAGATGACAAACCATGGGCTAAGAGCCAAAGGGCCAGGAGCCCTTTGGCTCTTACTCCTGGCCATGCCCAGGCTAAATTACCCATAACAGAGGAGAAATGGCTCAGTTCAAATCTAATTCAACCGTCCTCCTCTGGGTATCCCCTAACTTCTACAATTACATTCCTACAAGCCAGGAGACTTTCCAATGCAAATATATGTATAGTAGCTGGGAAATAATGGTGGTGAAACATTAGAAGATCAAAAAAGAGTGAAAGGATGAGGAAAAAGAGGGAAAGGGAAACAAAGTAGAAAGCAAAGAAGGAAAAGGCAGAATAGAGAGCCTGCTTTCTCTCGCACCTCCCTCCTTTCTCCAATACAATTTCTCAGACAGCTCCTCAGGAATCAAAACCCAAATCTTCCCCAGAACCCATCCTGAGAATCAAAGAAAACCTCCTCTCTGTTGTACAAAGGCAACGGAAAAGAAACCCTCCATTTCCCCCGTCCCTGCTCTCTTTTGCTTTCTTTCATTTCACCAAATGTTAACAGACCCACAGCTAAAGTGTTTGAAGCTTAAATAAGATAAGAACATTTATTGGCATAAAAGCCAGGCCCTTAGGCAGCCTTTCAGAAAGCAGGAGGCTCTGATCTCTTCCCAGGGAGCCCTGAGATAAGCTTGAGAGTGGAAAGAAGGAGGAGGGAGGGGATAAAAAGAGGGATGTGGTTTTTTTTTTTGCCTGCCCGGATGGATTTCTTCAAACCAGAACAGAGGGCTGCGCGTGGAAACCTTTGCAAACGGCCCTGCTTTCTCCAAGACCTAAATGGAAAAGAAGCAGCGAGCAGCAGAACAGAATAGGATGCCTTGTCCCCTGGTTTAAAATAGACCAGGCATAATGCTCCATTTGTTTTTTCCTCCCAGGGCGAGGCTGGTGCTCTCAAGGGCCAAAATTCTCAGAAGCAAGGGGGGGATGTTGCCATAGTGCAGCAACACCAAGGAGAGCAGCGACGGGTGTCTCCGGCACAAATAACGGCCTCCCTCCATTCCTCGACCTGCCCCTGGCCTTCCACAGTTCCCTTTGCCCGGCCAAGCTTTTCTCATACATATTCAGTGAAACCAAGGGGACTCCGCAGGACGTTGCGGTGCTGGGAGAAATGAGACTAAACAGATCCCGAGAGAGCTGGCAGCAGGCAGGCATGGTGACAGCGTCACTTTCTAAATGTCTGCGCTTTCTCTCGCTCTTTGCTTCTGGCGTTTTTTTCCCCCCTCGTTCCACCGCTCACCCAGGCAACTGAGCCCTCTTCCTTTGTCCTTTTCTTTCCACTTGTTCCATCATCCTTTGCACTGTAGGAAATGTTGGTGGGTAAGGAGCAGGAACAGTAGGTCATGGTGCTTCATTCACCCTTCCTGGAGTATGCAAAAATGGGCTTAGCAATTCTACAGTCTGCTATCTCATCTTTTCCTCTTCTTTTTTTCTTATGCCATTTGTCATTGTCATCCCCCAATTTGTAAAAAAAAAAAAAAAAAAAACCCGTAAGATTATTAGGCTGTAACACTACTGATTTATTTTTTATTACGTATGTATCCGGCTCTTTTTCCAAGGAAGTCCAGTTGAAGGACACATGATACAGCAATCTGGTTGAAGCCTACCATGTTTGGGTCTGGTTAGGGCCTGGATGGGAGATCTCCCAGAAAGCTCATGTACCACCCTGAGTTCCATGATGAAAGACAGGTGGAGTATAAATATAACTTGCCTTATGAGAAAGAGCAGTATAAAATGATTTTTAAAAATAAGTTGCCTTGGACAGTCTTTAGATTATAAAGGCAAAAACCACTACTTTGAATTGTGCCCAGGAATAAATAGACAGCTAGACTAGTTTTTTCGACACAGGTGAGATATGTTTCCTTAATAGACTATGAGTACCACATAAGGGAACTCTGGCCTAACCAAACAGGCAGTTTGACAAGTGTGTGGCAAATCCTCTCTGTCAGCACTGTTTCAGAAAGCAGGTGAAAGAACTGCAGGTCTGAATGCTCTCCCACATCAAAAACATCTTCCACATGTAAAGTCAAAATGTCTTAAAGAAAGTTAAGACAAAAGCTTTCCTATGACATTTTCCTCTAGCATTTTCCACAGGCAGAAGAAAAACATCAAACATGCAGAAAGCCAGTGTTGTATAGTGATTAGCATGAGAGTGGGGCTGAAGAGCACCGGGCTAAACTCCCCACTGTGCAAGGGAATTCACTGGGTTTGGGTCAGGCACTGTTTTCCCCTCTCAGCCTAGCCTCCCTCACAGGGTTGTGCTGAGAAAAAAGTGCAAGAAAGTAAAATCATGTATACTGTCCTGAGCTCCATGCAGGATAAAAATGCAATGGTGATAGTCTGCAACTATAGCATAAATGGTAGTCACAATATTTCTTCACTCTTGAACCAGTTGCTCCTCACACAACTACACTAGACTTCCATGTAACTGTCTCCAGCTTTATAGCTGTATTATAAAAGTGAAAGTAGTTGTGTATGTGTGTTAGGGTTTCCAGGTCCCTCTTCGCCACCAGCGGGAGGTTTTGGGGGCAGAGCCTGAGGAGGGCGGGGAGAGGCTTCAATGGCATGGAGTCCAATTGCCAAAGCGGCCATTTTCCCCAGGTGTGAACTGATCTCTATCGGCTGGAGATCAGTTGTAATAGCAGATCATCTCCAGCTAGTACCTGGAGGCTGGCAACCCTAATGTGTGTGTATGTATCTGACAGATTAGGAATAGAGCAATCTAGGCTATGGGCTAGATTATGCTTGGCCTTTAAAGTGTAGGCTGATTCATGCCCACATGAGCTGCAGCTTCTTCACCCAACAACAGTTGTCGAAATATACAACAACAAATCCCTGCCCCTCATAATTACTGGCTTCAAAACCCACAGTGATCTGCCCTCCTTTTTTCTTTTCATCCCCAAATGTTGCTCCTTGATCCCTCTTTTCCATTATGAGCTCGCCAAATTCTTTGTTGTCTTCAGCGGGCTTGCTTATCAACTGGAAAGAGCAAATTCTAATGAAGGCTGAGCCAGCCCAAGGCATTTACAAGTACATGAAGAAAAAGAGGATGATTTTGCACAATGAATGTTTTTTTTAAAAAAAAATCACCACCCATCAGAGCAGGCAAGAGAAAAACGAGCTGTATAAAATAGGATACACACAGCTTTAACGGTATGCCAGGCCAGTCTGGTGTTCAGGGCTTGGGTTTAGACCACCATTATGGGTTTAGACCACCATTCCATGTGGCCCTTGTACTGTGGTCTAGTTCACTCCATTGTAACAGCAGCAAAAAAAGCCAAGCTGCCTGTGTGAATGAGCCACCACAAACTGAAACACCTCCTATCACATCACTTCCCTTTGCCTCAGACATCACACTTTCAGTGGATTCCTCTTGAACATTCAAGCTGTTTGAAGTATCACCTGATTTTTTGTGTGCTGTACTTAAGGCTGGTTCCCTGTTGAAGCAACCCCAGCAGTTGCTTGGGGTGCCCAACTGGCCGGGGGGGGGGCGCATTGAGGAGGTGGTGACAGGTGTGGATTGTGCCTGTCACTTTCTTCCAGACCAGGTTCAACGCAAGCGGCAGAGCCCATTTCCAGTCTGTACTGGAACAGCTTCCCATTTGTGCCACTGCATCCCGATTCCAAAGACTTGCCACAGCCCCTTGGAACCAGAGCAGCACCAGTGAGGAGGGAGCATGCACTCATTCCCTGCTCTTTCTGCTGCTGGCTGGCTCCAAAAGGCTGCAGACAGATCCTCTGTTTTCTGCCTTGGAGATGATGGGAGTGTACAGGAAGAGGCACCCCCCCCCCACACACACACACACACACTTGGGTTAGAAAAGGAGTCCAGCTGGTACTTTCTGTACTTTCTGGCTTGTCTGCCCATGATCCCAGTCTCCAGATTTAAGTATCCACAGATGGAGCCATGTTGAGAATTAGACATATTGATATTTTGAGCCAATTTAGTACCCAGAGCTATAGTTTCAGCACAGGTTGCCTTCATTCTCTTCATACCAGAGATTCCTTTGCAGTTGGTTCTTGTTCCCATGGAGCAATCAAGCCTCTTTCATGCCTCCAGGCCTTCCCTTCCTTCTTCAACTGGAGGAGTGGCAGGCATAAGGTTGCCAATCTCCAATTGTGGCCTGGAAATCTCCTGGAATTATAGGTGATCTCCAGAAGACTGAGATCAGTTCCCCTGGAGAAAATGGCTGCTATGGAAAGAGGACTGTAAGGCTTTTTACCCTCCTGAGCTTCCACCGCTCTCCAACCTTCAGCCTCCCCAGGCTCTATCCCAAATCTCCAGGAATTTCCCCAGTTCAGAGTTGGTAGCTCTAACGGGGTCACGTCATCCCCCTCCCTTTTAAGTCTGGACCCATGTCTCGTTCCCACATCAAGAAAGTTTACACGTGTTGCTCCGAGTACATTTGCTCTGTGTACTCTTCGGCAACACCCAATCTCTCAGCAATCCAATCACACACATCTCATGTAACATGTACGGAGCCCTGAGCGAAAGTCATCTGAGCAGCATATTGGTAACACACATTATTACTGACAACCTCTGTGTAATTACAGTCAGTCAGGTCCTCAATTCAGACCACTCTGCTGTACCAACTACTGGAGAATGCAAAAAGATGTAAGCAAGAACACATCAGCCCTAGTTCAGCTATGTCTCTAAAACCCTGGGGACTGCTTCCTTGTCTTTCTTTAACTGGAAACATTTCATAAATCCTAACTCCTTATGCATCAGAAGATATGACTGAATTATATACAGTTGTGTATTTTCTATTACATGCTTAAAAGAGAAAGTGTAAGAGGAATGGGGTGGAGGAGGAGAAGTCACCATGAAGATAAAGCATTAAAATTTTCCTATAAAAATTACATGTACTTTGATGGGATAGAAGCCTAACTACTCACAATATACCAAAATTATAGAGTTGCATTATATTTTTACAGTCCAGTGATCATGGGGGTGGATTAATTCTCTTTCCCCATACTTTTATGTGTTTCACTCAATTATGTTTGATGATTTACCAAGTGAAAATTTTAGTCGTGTCTGCTCATTTGTTTACAATGTTGATAGTGCTCCCCCACTAGTCCGGATCTTAATTAATAACTTAGAATGTTGTATATTTTATTATGTTTTATTTTGTAAGCTGCCTCCGGCAGGTTACCTGGAGAGGTAACATAGAATTTTTCTAAATAAATTAAGAAATAATACTTTTAAAAACAGCAAATAATTGCTGCCATAATACCTGTATCCTCATCACCTGATGACTACAAGATCAAGGAAATAACCTAGAAATCTTGTTAGTCTCTAAGGCGCTGTTGGACCCAAATCTTGCTCTTCTACTGTAGATCAACGTGGCTACCCACCTGAAACTACAAGAACAAGGGATGACTTTCACCTGTGAAAAAGCCATTGGATGATACTCAGCTCTATCTTGTGCTTCCAGCTGATCCCAGGGAGGCTGTAGAAACTCCAGCTCAGTGCCTGGAGGCAGAGAGCCAGCGTGGTGTAGTGGTTAAGAGCGGTGGTTTGGAGCGGTGGACTCTGATCTGGAGAACCAGGTTTGATTCCCCACTCCTCTATATGAGCGGCAGAGGCTAATCTGGTGAACGGGATTTGTTTCCCCACTCCTACACATGAAGCCAGCTGGGTGACCTTGGGCTAGTCGCACTCTCTCAGCTGCAGCTAGGATGCTGACTGAAGTGGATCATAGGGACCAAATCATCCCAGTACTGGCCCATCTACACTGGCTCCCAATTTGTTTCTGGACATAATTCAAGGTGCTGGTCTTGACCTTCAAAGCCCTATATGGTTTGGGACCAACATACCCGAAAGACTCCTATTCCCTTACAAACCCCCCTGACTACTACAGTCCTCTTTGGAGACCCTGCTTCAGGTGCCCCACCTTCTGAGATTAGGTGGGTGGCAACCTGGGAGACAGCCTTTGTGGGTCATGGCACCAAAGCTGTGGAATTGTCTTTCCAGGGAGATTCATCTATCCCCTTCTGGTGCCATCTTCCGTTAGTGGGTGAAGCCTTTTTTCCATTTGGTATTCCAGAGAGCCAGCGTGGTGTAGTGGTTAAGAGCAGTGGTTTGGAGCACCGGATGCTAATCCGATGAACTGGGTTGGTTTCCAAACTCCTACATACATGAAGCCAGCTGGTTACCTTGGGTTAGTCAGCTCTCTTAGAGCTCTCTCAGCCCCACTTACCCCACAGGGTGTCTGTTGTGGGGAAGGGAAGGTGATTGTAAGCCGGCTTGATTCTTCCTTAAGTGGTAGAGAAAGCTGGCATATAAAAACCAACTCTTCTTCTTACCTCAATGATCCCTCCTTCCTGATCATTGTTTTAATTGCTGTTTTTATTTCTCTGTATGCATTTTAACACTGTTTTGATTTGTTTTAACGATATGTATTGGGGAGGGGGATTGATTTGAATGTTTTTAAAATGTGATTTTGTCATGTATGTTTTAAATAGCTGCCTTGGTAGCCCTTATGAAAGAAGAAAGGTGGGAGATAGATTTTGTAAATAATTAAATGTTGCCATGAATGCATGTACAACCTTCATGTACATGTGTACATTTGTTTGTAACAAAGAGCAAACGTGGGAAGCTCTATTTGGCTAAATGCTAGAAGAAGGGATTGATAGGCTTGCTAGTTAATGGAGTGTAGGTAACTGCAAATGAATAGAGAATTGTCAGCAGGTAACAAGAGAGGGAAATGGTATCAGAACTAACAGTCAGTAACAATACAATCAAAACCTTTGTGCAGAGGGACATCAAAAAGAAATTGCAGGTTATTCAAGTCAAATTATGTTGATGGGAGACATGTAAGAAACTACAGGAAACTACTTCTCTCCTACTTACAGTACTGAGATAGTAACACTTACTCACCTTAGGAAGAACAGGTTTGAAAGAAACTTTAAAACTTAGTGTCTGATGTTTTAGATGCATTTTCTTATATATTTTTGTAGTTAGAAGGAGCTTCAAATGTTGCAGGTGGGAGAGGATATGCTTAAATAAATAGAGATTGCATATATGTGTGTGTGTGCATGCACAGTATTTTAAATGCTTTAAAGCGCTTGTGTTATATTAGCATTATTATTGTCCTACATGAACACTTCCTGTCTTCCAGAGGTTTACAGATGTTTAAAACAATAATTCCAGCTTTCCTAACAATTACAGCTTTCATAGATAGTCAACACTTTAATCACCGAACTAGGAATATTTATGTTTATGACATGCTAAGATTTTCAGCTTTATTTTAGTTGCAAACTTTGGTCTTCAATAGTGGAGGTAGTGTCTACTGAACTTTCAGATATCAAAACAAAGACTTGAACAAGTCTACGATGAGCGGAGCTAGAGGACTTTGTATCTGTTGCAGGGTTAAGAGATGTAGGATGACTAAATGTGGGAGTATGAATGAGCAAATGTTCCCTTTTTTAGTTTCTACTTATATTTGTTTATATGTCTATCAATGGTTTCAATTCCCTGTTTTTATTGCTGGCTTTGTTGATTTTTTAAAAAACGGTGTAAGTAAGTGGTTATTGATATAGAAATGTTGAAAAAAGTGGGAACATTGTGGTGAGGGGAAACAAAACATGGTGTGAAAATAACAACTGATTCCATTTGCTCAAGGGAAAAGTGAAATTGAAGCAGGGATTTTCAGGTCAGAGGCAAGAAATTCAAAATTGCTGCTCTGGCTCTCTTCAATCTCTGGTCCCAGCTAACAAGCCTTTCACATGTCCTTCCTGGCCACACACAAGCCTTTTCCAACAAGCCGATGCCGCTCATATTCTAGGAAGCAGAGGAGAGCATGTGACAGCATCCTGACTGGCCCCTCTCTCTCTCTGTGTGCCCTGATGATTTCTGCTTTTACATATGTTGTGCGCCTGCAGCAGAAAAGGAAGGAGCAGGTGAAGCACCGAGAATTCAGTCAGGAAGCACGGTCAGATGGTGCAGTGACTCAGGGGAGAAAATTCGTTGCTGAAAACGGCCTGATGAACATGGAGTGGGAATATACTGCTGTCTATGGGGTCATATGCAAATGAGCTGGGAAAGGATGCGTGAATTGGAGAATCGTGTGGCTTTTTCCAGTTTTATGATGACAAGCGCTGTAGGAAGAATAAACACCTCAATACTGAGATTGGTACGAATGTTACCAAAACAACTCATAGCTGGTGGTTGGGTGAAACTCCCTAAACAGGGGAGGCCAGCCTTTTCTTTATTGTGAGCTACTGAGTAATTAAAAATATCCCAAGCTACCCCCACCCCAGAGTGTTACCAAGTTTTGCTCTGTCCTCAAAAAACAACATGGAGGCTCAAGGGTAGTTACTCCTTAATGCTAATTAATCAACCCACTGTGCTTCCTATCAGGCAGGTAGGGGTTTCCTACCCTTTCAGGACTGAACACATCTCATCATAGTCACAGGGCTGTTGCTCAGCATGGTAGCATTGTGGGAAAGAACTCCTCCTCTCCGAAGAAGGTAGTACATAAGAAAAGCCATGCTGGATCAGACCAAGGCCCATCAAATCCAGTAGTCTGTTCACACAGTGGCCAACCAGGTCCCTCTAGGAAGTCCACAAACAAGACGACTACAGCAGCATCGTGTCTGTGTTCCACAGCACCTAATATAATTGGCATGCTCCTCTGATACTGTAGCGAATAGGTCACGACTAGTATTCATTTTGACTAGTAGCCATTGATAGCCTGATCCTCCATGAACATGTCCACTCTCCTCTTAAAGCCTTCCAAGTTGGCAGCCATCACCACATCCTGGGGCAGGGAGTTCCATAGTTTAACTATGTGTTGTGTGAAGAAACACTTCCTTTTATCTCTCACTCGCCACCTTCAGCTGATGGCCCCACATTTTAGTATTATGAAGGAGAAAAGCTTCTCCCTGTCCACTCTCTCCATACCATACATAATTTTATAGATCTCTATCATGTCTCCCTTTAACTGTCTTCTTTCCAAGCTAAATAGCCCTAAGCATTTTAATTGCTCCTCATAGGGGCAGTTGTTCTAGCCACCTGATCATTTTAGTTGCTCTTTTCTGCACCTTCTCAAGCTCTGCAATATCCTTTTTTAGGTGTGGTGACCAGAACTGTACACTGTATTCCAAGTGTGGTCTCACCATAGATTTGTACAAGGGCAGTATGATAGCCGCAGTTTTATTCTCTATTCCTTGTCTAATTATGGCCAGCATGGAATTTGCCTGACATGCGACTTGATTATACATTTCCTCATCTCCACATCACTGGATACCACTGACAAGGATGAGGAAACACACAATCCAGTGTTATCAGGATATAGCTAAGCCATGTTACATATTGCAAAGGTCAAAAATTCATCATGAGGTTACCATTTATGTTTTTATCATAACATATAGTTCTGCCTTTGGTATTATACATGAACGGAGGACTTAAATCTGTGTTAGTAATCATGAACAGAAAAACAGAAAAGTGGAAATTATTCTGGATTAATGAAAGCTGTGGACCTGTGTCCGTGGCATCTGCCTGCTAAAATGAAAACCCTGTTTTAAAACAAAAGCATCTTAATCTGGAGATATTTGCTCCCATTTCCAGCTGTTGTAGCTTCCAATTCCCTTCCAGGGCCTTTTCTCCCATCAAGCCTCCCAAGCAGCTGCATAAGGCGGAAGAAACAGGGAGCACTGTTGTTGTGCGGGTAGTAACTTACTATTAAAGTGCAGTTCTGTCCTTGTTGGCATGATCCAGCTAAATCGCAGAAGACTCCACTCTACGGCACACTGTGCTTGGCTGCCATTCAAAAGGCTAAATTGATTTACTGTGCATTGGGTTATCTACAGCTGGGTTTTAAAGGTCTGCTCCTCCAAACAGTTAATGGGTCGAAATGGTCCCCTCTGTATTCTTCAAACCACACTGGGGCAAAAAGGCTGTTGAGAAATGTAGCGAGGAAGCATGTCCTTGAACTAAGCATAGCCAGAGCAATTTATAATTACAGTAGTTTATAACGTTATCATGTATGCAGTCGAGAGCACAAAACTAGATTAAAACGAACCGTGCCGAAACTCTGCAAAGCTGTTTGTTAGGATGTTGTCAGAATGCCAAACAAGTCAGAAAAAAATCCTAAACTGCTGTCTCTTGTGTTATTAATTTCCCCCTCCCCATTCCGCAGAACAGCACGAAAGGGAGAGATTCCGTAGTTTTAGGTATCTTTCCCTCTGTACCTCCCAACATGGTTTCGTGCTAGGATAATTGTAATTCTAGCTGCTAGTCTATGTAATCAAAGCAAAATATCTCAGCGTAATATTTACACACATTAAAAAACCCCACAGAAAAGGAAATACGTGTTAAAATGTAGGCATGTGAGAGTGTTTTGTTACTACCACTGTAACAAAATGAAACAAAGGAAAACTATTAGCAAAAGATATGGCTTGCAGATGGTCAGGCACTGTGCTCCTTTCAATATCTGCAGCCGAGGCATACACCATTTTGAAGACCTATCCTGCTACTGCTCATGGGCTTCCATTGTTGCTCACAGCCATGATGTTGTCCAACCACAAATTCTGTTGCACTGCTGATGACCACTGTGAATGATCAGTGACTTGGCTACCAGTCTCACCAGGCCATCATTGTGTACCTCACTGAAAGCAGGCAATGATATGTATAAGCTCCCAAACCCCTGCAAAAAAGGGCATCTGTCACAAGAAGGGGGAGAGATTCAAAGCAGATAAAAGGAAGTATTTCTTCACACAATGCAGTTAAATTGTCAAACTCCCGGCCCCAGGATGTGGTGATGGCTGCCAACTTGGAAGGCTTTAAGAGGGCATGTTCATGGAAGAGAGGGCTCCATGGCTACTAGTAAAAATGGATACTAGTCATGATGCATATCTATTCTCTACAGTATCAGAGGAGCCTGCCTATTATACTATATTAGCAGGATGCTGCTGCAGCCGTCTTGTTTGTGGGTTTCCTAGAGGCAGTGGCGGATCTACTATGAAACTAATGAAGCTTAAGCTTCAGGGCCCCTAATCCCGGAGGGGCCCTGAAGCAACTTTTTTTTAATGAGTAAATTTTTCAACAAAATCAGTGGAGTTTTTTTAAGTGTTTGTTATTAAAATAAGGCTATTTTAGTGAAAGAATCAAAAGGCAATGGGTTGAAGTACTTAATATTGACCTTAGAATGAATCAATACATCTGCCATAGAACAACCACACTGAAGAAGATAACAGCGGTCACCCAGACCTTGTTGCTGGTTGCGAAGGGGTACCCATAACAGTGCAAGCTTCAGAGTCCCAAAAATGTAGGTCGGCCACTACCTAGAGGCACCTGGTTGGCCACTGTGTGATCAGACCAGTTTAGCTATCATGACTTTCTACAGACCACCCTGGGAACTAAGGTTGAAATAGTGACAATTAAAACAAAACAAAATAGAGTCCTAGAAGTATCACAGTATTATACTTTCAAGGGGATCTATGACTTTCCAACAAGACTGGTGGGCTTAAATTTGTATTGTAAACTTGTGCTGCAGTTTTATCAACACTTTCTCAAAAATAAAAGCAACAGTTTTCAAGATTCTGTTCAACAGCGAATCCAGCAGTGGAATACATGGCCAGATCAAAGTCATCCAAAATTTCCAGAGCTATGCGGGGACGGTGTTCCTACATTCAATTTGCTATCCGTTTTTCTATCAAAACTGTTGGTAAGGAAGTCTCAGCAAGGGATCTCTTTCTCTTCATTTGATACTCTCTGGGGGAGGCTATAAGCCTTTGCTATTTAAGGAGGCCTTGGATTAATTCGTTTATTTACTTTCACTGCCACTGCAGCAGGGAGCTTGTCAGGCACGCAGTGCTGAGCACTGTATCGATCCAATCATCAAGACGTCTCAATCAGCTTTGCCATTAGTGGCAGCAAGACTACTAAGCCGTCATTCTATCACTGAATGCTTTGAGCTGCCCTGAGCCCGGCTCGCCGGGGGAGGGCGGGATAGAAATAAAAGTTTATTATAATTATAATTATTACAGGTGCTTGGTCTGCAAACCTAAGAACCCCTTTCCTGGGAGTAAGAAAATGGGACTCACTTTTGAGAGGATTCATTTAGTATTGCTCCCTTTGGTGCTAACCTTCTACTGAAGCAGATCTGGGTGGATATGCTATAAGCATACAAAAAGGGATGGAAAAACTTAACCTTTGCTCATCCTTAACAAGAGCATACCCCCTAAACCACACACACACACCCTGCACATCGTGAAGCTAAACAACCATGAAATGCAAGAGGTACAGTCTGTGACATTTCCATGGGGATAACACTTCATGCATCTGATTAAATGTTCACAAAAGATTAGTCCACAGTAAGACTGAACTCACATGGGCACCGTAAAGTGCAAAAAGGATGAAATGTGATTGCCAAGCAACCTTCTTGTTATCCGGAAACCTGATATGAGCGCATTTAAAATTACCTTTGTGCTTTTTAGACATGTATACCAACAGTGAAAGGGGAGGGGCTGAAAAGCATTTTAAAGGGCACATGGGAATGTTGTCTACATCTGCTATCCTTTGAAGTGCTATAAATCTGCTCTTTTCACTGCAGCAGATTAACACAGCAACCCCTTTGCACACTGAACTAGGACAGGAGAGATCTGGGTTCCAACTGCCGCTCAGCCAAGGATTCATTGAAGAGAGAAATCTTCACCCTCTAAAGATCTCAGATTAACATTTATTTGTCCTGTAAAGATCTCAAGGTAGCAAACATAAGGCTTTATTATTACATATCTACCTTATCCTTCCTTCAGGGAGCTCAGGAGAGTATGCATCATATACCTCCATTTGATCAACACAACCACCCTGTGAGGTAGGCTAGGCTGAGAGAAACTGGCCTAAATTCACACAATACTGAGTGGGAACTTGAACCTGGGTCTCCCCAATCTCAGCCAGGCACCCTGGCCACTATACAACACAGGCTCTGGTTATCCCATTTTTCTGTGAAGGTAGGGGGGTTACCGCACTTTGTATTCCCAGCGATGTATTAAGAGTTTGAAAATGTTATTAAAAAACATCGCTTTAAAAGGGTTTTTGGATACCACGGCTAAAAAATGGTTGGAAGACGTCTTCACAGCTAAAGGGGCCAAGCAAAGTGCGAACAGTATTTTTTATAACAGTTTCAAACTCTTAATACATCGCTGGGAATACATTGAAAGTGCGAACAGAATATTTTATAACATTTCCAAACTCTTGATACATCACTGGGAATACCTAGTGCGGTAACAGCCTAGGTTAGGATAAAAGACCCAGTGAGATTCATGGATGAGCAAGGACCAGTCCTACATTCTGCCTGTTACACCTAAGCGGCTCTCTCAGTGCTGGCACACAACACTTTCTGGAATGATTGTTAGAATATCACTGTTTTCAATTGAAATACAGTGCTGCCATGCAGTGGCGGACCTACATTTTTGGGGCCCCAAAGCTTGAACTGTTACGAGGGCCCCTTCGCAACCAGCAACAGTAGGGCAACATCCAACAAGGTCCAAAGGGCCTTGCTGCCCTTGCAAGGACCTCGAGGCCCAAATGGCGGAGAACAGGGTGGTGGGGTGGAGTCCTTGAAAATGGGCCATACAGTGACAAAATAAAACCGCAGAACTATTAAGCTGTGCACCAACGAAGGATATGAGGATCCAGCTGCCCAAATGATTCTGGCGAGCTCAGTCAGCCCTTACAGCTGGGGGTTCGAGCGCTGCAAACTCCCGAGATAATTTTGAAATTTGACCAATTACAGGGACATTTTCAGGCCATATGAAATGGGTATTAGAGCATATTCTAAAGTCAATATTAAGTACTTCCACCCATTGGCTTATGATTCTATCACTAAAAAAACATCGATTTTGTTGAGAAATTAACTCATTAAAAAAAATTGCCTCAGGGGGCCCCTCCGGGATAAGGGGCCCTGAAGCTTAAGCTTCATTAGTTTCACAGTAGATCCGCCTCTGCTGCCATGCTATGTAAGCACGTTGCTTGTCCAAGTCCATTTTGAAAGAACAAGATGACATGCCAGCCATCCTGATTGCCAGGGCTTGGCCTTCGAGCGGGGGGCGGGGAGGAGAGATAACATTAAAGAATAGAGTGCTCTGTGCATTTGCAGAGTGCTTCTCTCTTCCTCTCTGCATGAAAAGCTGCTTCTGCTAAGGTATCCTCTTCTTCATGTTCCTGTAAATGGTACAGGAACCCTGCCTTCCTTTACAGCTAGCTTCTCTAGCTATTTATATCAAGGGTGTAGAACTCAATTGTTATGAGGGCCAGATATTACATAAATGTCACTTGGTTGGGCTGGGCTTGCCTCGCCAGCCCAGATTGAGAGGGGTGGTGGTGGCTGCCTCGGATGGCTTGCAGGCTGTATAAGTGCTCTCAAGGGGCTGGATCTGGCCCGTGGGCCTTAAGTTTGTCACCCCTGGTTTATATGTTTCAATTTTTTAAAAAAATTATATAGTGACTTTATTTAGCCCTGCAGGAGCCCCTCAAGATAGCACATTTAAAAATGTATACTAAAATCATTTTTTAAACCACACAAACAGCAATACCTTATAGAGCTAAAGAAGCCTGATTGTGGATGAACCCCACAAAGAGAAAGGGGGGGGGGAAATGCAAGCCAAACTGCATGCTGCAGCAAGTAAAACAAGCAAGAGTTCTTGTAGGAGACAGCTTGCTACAGGACCCAATGCTGGGCTATGAGGCTGTGACAAAAGGGTAGCTGTAGGCTAAAGAAACAAGCCCTTTTCCAGAGCTATTTGCAATCGGAGCGGCTGCTGCATTGCCTTTCCAGCTGAACCACCATCACAGTGTTGGAGAAAACAGTGGATGCTCTTTCCAGCTTTCTGAGCTTCTTTGCATGCCTAAAGGAATAATTGCTTTATCAAGATTTTGACTCATATGAAGCTGCCTTATATTGAGCCAGAGCACTGCTCCCACCACTGTATTTTCCAACTAGAAGCAGCTCTGAAGGGTCTCATACAGAGATCTTCTTCAACCATCCTAGATGAAATCCTCGAACTGAGCCTGGGAGCTTCTGCATGCATGCAGAACACATGCTTTGCCCCTGAGCTCTGACCCTCCCCATCAAGCGAACCAAGGGCTTTACAATCTCTCTTAAACACAGAGCTGTGCAGGAAAAGGAATCCAAAATGTTCTGTATTCTCTCTCTCACACACACACACAAACACAAAAGAACTCATTTAGTTCCTCTCCAGGCTAAAATACAATACTATCACCACACTGGCACAATTTCAGCCATGTGGTTTCAAAGGATTTTTAAGGGGAAAGATAAGAAATAGTCCCATATGATTAGAACTATCAGCTGAAGAATTCTGTCCAAAGGTGTGTGACATTTGACATATGCTGCACTTGTGGTCTTGTAGAATATGCTGCAGTTCCTTTGAAACTGTTGTTACTACCTAGCTCCTCTGCATAATGAGGTCAGTGCTCCCCAGGGGCAAGATGGTTCACTCCTCTCAGGAATAAAGATGCACAGGCTTGAATTTTAATGATGTAGGGATTCATGCACCGATGTGCTCTGGGAGCATCTGTAGAAGCTCTGGCGTGCTGCACCATCTTTTCTCGAGTGTTCTGTCTCAGTGTGCATTAATTGAAGGGCTAACTAATCCCATTCTTGCTGATGCTGCTGTTCTGCCCTTATGCACAGCCAAACATTGATTCATTTCTCAAGAGAGAAAAAAAATCCAACGTGGTCCCATTCTATTTTCTTCTTTTACAATTTGTCCTTTAAGGATGGGCTGGCTAATTGCTCTGTTCTTGGGACTAATCTATTCTCTAGACAGTAGTCTAGGGACAGGGACAATCTGACTCCCTCACAGATGGTGGGGCTCTCTAATACGGTTGGTATCCAGGTGGTAGGAGGTCATTAGGAATGAATATGCTTCATGAATGATCCCCTCAAGAAACAGATCACCAAGTACAGTTATATTACCATGTTGACACACGTCTGCATACTGCATCAGCATCAGGGAAAATATTAACTTGGAGGAACTGCCCTAAATGGTTGATTTTTACAATAACAGAGAGTATCAGCACTTTATGCGTTCATGTTTCTTTATCATGGGAACACCTTGCAAAGAAGACAAATTGAAGATACAACATGAAAAAGATGTAGCCTGATTTGCTCTGACTTGACATTTGATCTGATCAGCTGTGGCAACCACATGATTTTGTTTATACTCATCTATGATCTCACTATGGTAGGGGGCAGGATTATGGCATAGATAAAATCAAGTGATTTACCATCGTAAATCAGATGTGAGCAAATGAAGCGGAGAGCAGTTAAGCTAAAGAACAAAAAAAGCAGTGGAGGGAAAAAAAACATCCAAACAATGAATATGTTTGCAACAAATGTTACAAAAAAAGAAAGAATAAAAGACCCTTTTTGAAAGTAACAAAACTGAACAGAAACTGGGCAAGTAGTTCTCCCTGGAGGGAATGGGATGACCAATCCCACAAGTTTCTTGCAAAATATTACACACACACACACATAACATATAGCCCTTCCCCACATTGTAGAGAGGCCTTGAGATTGATTTAGATTTGCAGGGTAGATAAAAGGATGGAGGGGACAAAGCGAAGGGAGGGGGGAGGATTGTGGGTGAAGGAAAGGAAGGGACTAAAGGTGGCTGGATAGGGGGATAGACCCCTGGCAGGTTCTCTCCAGGGAAAGTGGCTGGTTTGACAGCAGGAATCTGAGGGTGGGAATATATGCCCATCCACTGCCACATGGGAGGAGAGCATGCAGTGGGGTCCCCAGTCCTGGGATCTGTGCTAGCATGCATGGCATGGCATGTAATGTTTTAGAAATGATGCAGACTCACAGGGCTGAGTCTACAGAGGTCAGCAAATTACCCAGGATGGCAAAGCCCTGAGCAGAGACCAAACACCTCCAATGGGACAAAATGAAATTCTTCAGAAATGGAAAATGATGCCTTAGGAGCCAAAACTCCATTTTGATGTTATTGTAAATGTTTATGTCTGTATGAGAGACATAGAAATTCCTGCAGTTTTGAACAAATGAAAGCAAGCCTTTTTCCTCCCCTTCTCTTTCTGTTGGCTCTGGGTAGGATTTACAAATGTCCACCACCACCCCGGTCCCACAATCTGTGCAAGTGTTTCTCTTCCCTCTGCCCTACGCTCCACCTTCTCTTTCTATCTGGGATTACATACAAGAGGGAATCGGATGGGGGCAACCCTATTCACCTCCCCTCCTGGGTTTCTGGGCTAAGGTTCTGTTCATCCCATCACCATCCACCCAAATTACAGTACAACTGACAGATTCAGCAACATTTTGTTGTGGATCCCCACTCGTATTTTACATTCACGTACAAAATAGTGGCAAGAATGCAAACCAACCGAACAGACATATCAATAAATAATCTGGAAAAGCCACCAAACACAGAAGACAAGAACAGCAAAAGTAACTCTTATGTTATGTAAATTTGAATATCTCCTGCTTTTTGACAATGTTAAAGCCAACTAGTAGTTAGATGGTGATTTTCATAAGGTGAAAATGGATATTCTTTGGGTTTTCTAACGGAATCAAGTTAAGTTCAGATGGCCATGGCTATGCTGTAATAAGGCTGAGATGTAAGTACTGCAAAAGAAGTTTGATAACGTGAGATGATTTGACAAAGCTGCCCAATCGCATGGAAGTGATGCAAGAAGGGGCACAAGTGAATTGTATTTCCTGTGTCCATGTTTCTGGTTTTCTGTGTGAACAGGGAAGCAAGAGTAAGTTGCATGCCCTCTTCCCACTCTTCTACAACAAAGTATCAGGGGGCAATTTGCACAATTTCCTTGTGGGAAATGCAGGGGGCACACAAGAAAGAAAGGACCTGTGAACTTCCTATGGGAGTGATACACAACTCTTCTCTTTGCACATTATTGTAGGAATGGGGTAGAAATGTGACTTAGTTGTGCCACTGATATCAGCACTTCTAAATAATTCCTGAAGCTGCCCATAGATAAGTTTTCTGAACAGACAAACAAAGCTCCTATGACTATAGTGAGGCTTACCAAATGATAATAGTGCTCAATAACTAATAATGGTTTTATGAATCCACAAGAAATGTTCACAGGTCTTGTCTATACAAAAATACTGCTAGCCAGTAAGACACCAGGCTAGGTTACCCATCAGGCAATTTGGCACCATCTTGGTGGTGGTAATTGTCGCCAAGCTGCAGCTGACTTATGGCAACCCCATAGGGTTTTCAAGGTAAGAGAACTTCAGAGGTGGCTTACCATTGCCCAAAGGTTAAGGTAGTCCCCTGTGCAAGCACCGGGTCAGTAATGACCCATGGGGTGACATCACATCACAGCGTTTACTAGGCAGACTATGTTTATGGAGTGGTTTGCCATTGCCTTCCTCAGTCATCTACACTTTACCCCCAGCAAGCTGGGTACTTTTGCTGCCTCTGCATAATGACCCTGTCCCAAATACTGACCAGGCTAGCCCGATATCAACAGATCCCGGAAGTTAAGCAGGGTTGACCCTGGCAACATCTTAATAAATGGTAAATCCAAATGGGAGAAATTACTCTAAACCGAGAGAAGTAATCCTGTATTCAGATAATATTTGAGTTATGTGATTGTTATTCTTCATAAAACTAATAGGTTTGATGTCACAAGTGGTGGCAGCACTAGCATAGATAACTTTAAGAGTCTTATAAACATTGTAAGATAAGTCTATCAACAGTTATCAGTTATGATAGCTGAATGGAGCTGCATTGTTCAGAAGTATTATGCTTCTGTATACAGGTTGCTGGAGGATATTTGCTAACAGTGGTCCTGATACAGGACCTTTATGCTTGCCCCACTGGGGGCAAATAATAGCTATATGGCCACTTCAGGTCAGGAGAATGGTGTGTGTGGGAAAAGCTTAACCTCCCCTGTACCAAAGTACTGATTCAAACAGGGATGATTCGTGCCTACTTTTTTAATTAGGAAAAGAAAGACTTGGGAATGCTATACATGGCACTTCCAGCATCTTACCTGGTTTGGTCCTAAGCATACAGAAGACCAGATCACTGGCTCAAAGGTATACACTCAATTTGTTTCAAATGCATGCTCACAAAATGTAGCGAATGAGTGTGTACAACACATATACAATGCAGACACACTTTACTGAAGAGCTGAGATTAGTGTTGCCAGCTCCCGGTTGGGAAATACCTGGAGGAGGGTGGGGTTTGGGGAGGGGAGGGACTTCAGTGCCATAGAGTCTAATTGCCAAAGCGGCCATTTTCTTCAGGGGAACTGATCTCTATTGGCTGGAAATCAGTTGTAATAGCAGGAGACCTCCAGCTACTACCTGGAAGTTGGCAACCCTAGCTGAGATTGGCAGAGACTGCCTAGTAAATATATACTTAGTGGCATCTGCAGGTTTGTCTTCACGTAATGCAAGAAAAGCCCTCAGTCCTAATCTGCCATTCAGTTTGACTCTGTTGCAAAATAAACTTCTCTGCAACACCACTTACTTGTGTCAAGAATGATAATGTGGCCTTTAACAATGTGGTGGCGTTTTGAAGACAGTGTGGATGCCCACATCACAGCTTCTACTCTACAGTCTCCTTTCCATTGCAGATAGTTTCAGAGGGTAGCCGTGTTGGTCTGCAATAGAGCAGTTAGGTTCAAGTCCAGCAGCATCTTTAGGGTTGCCAGGTACCCCCTCATTTTCAATGGCAGGTTTTAGGGGGCGGGGCTGGGGCGGCTGTGCGCACACGATGACATTACGCCCGGTTTTACTTCCGGAAGCGCCACATCACCGCAGCCGATTTAACACTCAAACCCCCAAACACATGATCACTGCTCCAGAGTGGCTGGGTGGATTGGTGGGCAATTGCCTGCCAAAACCACCCAGCTGGCAACCCTAAGCATCTTACAGATCAACAGATTTTCAGGGTATAAGCTTTTGAGACTCAAAGCTCCCTTTGTCAGATACAAAGGGAGCTTTGACTTGGTCGCTAAGGTGCCACTGGACTCAAATCTAGCTCTTTCCATTGCGGTAACTGCTCATTGTTATTCCCGGGAACATTTGAAAGAAACAGGAAACAAAACTCATTGTGCTTTTCTGAAATGTTTTTAAGTACCAGTGAGAGTGTAAATGCCTTTTCACCCACCAAACAGTATTTCTTCAGTTCTCAGCTGAATCACAATTATGTCTTTTAAAGATCAAGGCCAAACTACATACGATGTCAGTAGACTCAGACTCCTGTTCAAACACAGAGAGTAGGGTGTGATCTAAAAGGCCAAATAGGCGAATGGGTGTGGAGTCCTGCATCCTGTCCTAACCCATCGCTTTCACCTCCTCCAGATGCTTTTTACTTAGCTGGGCTCCCTTCTGGGATCAGAGCCTGGCTAGTAGAGAAGTCCTGGTGGGGCTGATTGCAAGGGAAGGAGCGACGAGTGAGTGGAGGGTTCAACCCCTGCCCACATGCCATTTTAAAATGCACCTCTGTCCTCCCGCTTTACCTTGGAATGGGGCAGACTTCCCATAAAGTCCTGAATCTTCCTCAAACAGATATTGTATTTCCCACAATGCTTTGTAAATTTTTCTGGTGCATGGAAAAATTAATTTTGTCCTCTGACACTATGAGGTAGCAAAATTCACTGCCATCATAACTTGAAAGCGATTGTACCAGCGTGGTGCAGTGGTTAAGAGCATCGTAATCTAATCTGGTGAACTGGGTTTGTTTCCTCGCTCCTCCACTTGGAGCTTGCTGGGTGACCTTGGGCCAGACACAGTTCTCTTCAAACTCTCTCAGCCCGACCTATCTCACAAGGTGCCTGTTGTGGGAGGGGAAGGGAAGGCGATTGTAAGCCGCTTTGAGGCTCCTTAGAGAAAAGCGAGGTATAAAGACCAACTCTTCTTTTTATTCTACCCTGACCCCCATTTTTACTAAGGAGGAGGGGGGGAATCTATTTTTTCTTCCCATCTTTTTGTGCCCTATTACCCAGAATAAAAGAGCACTGCTGTAAATGCCTTAGAATTTACATCTGCTTCTGCTTTCCCTTTCTTTCACAGCACTGCAGAGACAATTTATCAGCATGATGGATGGCTGAAAGGCAGGCAGGACACTGCAGTCAAGCTTCTGTAGATTGCTGTGAAAAAAAATCCTAAAAGAAATTCACGTGAGCCTATTTTCACTTACAGATGATGTTCTTCTACTTCATAGGTAAACTCAATCATTATGATTTGTTGATTCATCTGTATTGGCTCCATCCTCCAAGGAGCTTTCCTCCCACTGAAGTGGCTCTTCTGTTGGAGGAAGAGCCACTTAAATTGAACAAAATCTCCTTAGGCTGGAGGAAGGCTTCAAACTTTGCTCAGTAGAGTGGGAGGATCCACCCTGCTCTGTCCTATTCAAGTACCAGGCAGAGAGAGGCAAAGAAGTCCATGGATTCGGGGAGCTAAATCCACTTGTACCTTCCCTTGATGTACTTAGCTGTTTCAAGCTATTTATTTCTTCCTCTGCCCAACTCCCTTGCTGTGTTGGACAAAAGTGTTTCAAAGCAGTGGGGTACTGCACGGTAAAGTAGTGGGAAAAGGATTAACTTCCATTCCCTTCACTGCCTTTTAAATGTGAAAAATGGACCCTCTTGTTTCATATGTGAATGAGGTGGGCATATGGCTGCCCCATGTGGGACCGCTTCTCTCCATATGCTCCGCCATGACAACTTCGCTCAAACGTCAGCACGGGCTTCTGCAGGTGCCAACCTGCAAATGGGCAAAATCAGCAGCTGCCCATACATGTGCTTTCTCCATTGTGGCTCCTGCCTTGTGGAATGGCCTGCCCGGGGAGATCAGGAAAGCTCCTAGTCTCCTGGCCTTCCGCAAACTATGCAAAACTGAACTATTCAAGAGGGCTTTTCTGCGCAGGTAATATGGTTGCACTGTACAGAATGGTTTTACAAACTTGCTTGGATAAATGATTAGGGTCTTTACCGCTGTGTATAGCTTGTTGTAAGTAGAACCCTATTGATATAGTTTTTGTACCGTTTAATGGGTCATGTGAATACATATGCTATGGTTCAGCTCTTTTGGTGGTTCAAGACTTCTAAAACGCTAATGCATCGGTTACTGAATGTCCCATTTTGTTCACTGTACCGATTCACTATGTGTAATCCGCCTTGAGTCCCTGTGAGAAAGGCGGACTATAAATGACATAAATACAATTAAATGAAAAATAAAAAATAAAAGAGCGGGCTTATGTATGATTTGTTACCCACCAAGCAGCCCTTTGTTGTGGTGTGTTATACCAGGGACTACAGAAGGCAGGCATGTAAATCTGAATGACGGCACCCCTGGTGGACCAACACAAATGACGGGCTATATTCAGCTCCAGAGATCTGGTGTTGTGCAGGGGTGTACTGCTGCGCTTGGGAGTGTCTGCAGGAATTACTCTTCAAGAACTGTATTTCTTTCTGACCTCAAGGCCTGACTGGACAGTTTGAGCATGTCCCTTCTCTCACCATTACGATCTATGAGCCAGAAACTGTCATCAAGGCCAGGTCCCCAGGACTGCTTCCAGGTTTCAAAAAATGCCACCAGATGAGCCCTCTGTCAGGTTGACCCCTCTCTGCCTTTCCCCCCTTCTCCAAAGGGCAGGTGCCAACTGCCAGAACAATAATCTGTCTTCAAGTGGGCCGGCTAGCAGTGCTGCTACTGCTCCTGACTGCTATTGCCAACCTACCGTGGCTTACCACATAGCAATGGCCCTTAGGAGTAGTTACAGCTTGCCCATCCACCCAATCATCTGGCTGAAATTGAGGACGGTGGTAGCAGTGACTCCTTCCTGACAGAGCCAGTTGGGTTCCAATGGTGGCAAACAGCTACTGCTTCCTTGCTCAGCTCTCTGGAACAGATGCCATATGTGTCTCTGGTGCACATATGCACACACACATAGATACGGTAAGGGAAGAAGGAGGGTCTTTGGCAGGGCCCTTTGATAAGGGAAGAAGGAGGCCCTTTGGCAGACTGACCCAACAACTAATACTGGTACCCAGAGAAAGATGGCAAGTGTTAGGGCTTGTTCTGTGATGGGGGTGAGTGTGTCAGGGGTTGACACTGGGCCCGGCTGAGTTGGCAGTGAGCCATTCTGGGACCTCAGGGCCCCAACAGTTGCTCAACCATGGCCCTGCCTGCTGTTCATAGGATCTCTGAAGAAAGGTTCAGAAGTACTGGGCAAGTAAATTGAATGGATTTCTGAAACTTTCCTTGGAGACTGCTTTTCTGGATCTGTTTCAGAAAACCCACAGGTGGGAAATCCAAATGATTAAAAATGATTTTAAATAATGAAACAAACACCATGCTATGGTTTTCAACATTCCAAGCAATTAAGTTGGTTCCAACATAACAATAATGAAAAAGAGCTAAAACACAGTAACACATGTCTTGAAGAAAAGACTTATTTTGAAAGAAATGTCACTAATATACCACTGCTCCAAGTATGCATATTTTAAGTACTTAACTTCATTGTAAAACACATCCTTACTGCCATCGTTGAGAAAATTATGTTCTGAACCTCATTGGAATCCCAACAGTATATTCCTTGGGTGTCATCGCTTTAGAATTTGCTAAAATTATAAAGAAGACTCAAAGATATGCCCAGACACATAGGTACTTTCTTATAGACAGAAACTAGGTACTGAGTATCTATAATAAATGGCATAGTGAATATTATTATAATTATAGGGTAATTCTTATTTTTATTCATATTGTTTACTCATCTTAGTAATGTATAGAAAACCTATGTAGAACTGTTTGCTTTAGAATCCATCCTGCACCAAGGCTGGGCCATTGGAAAAAAAATAACCTGCAGACATGCATCCTTGGCACCTTTCCATTGGGGAGTTACAGCCAGATATGATATTTAGCAAGGGCTGGAGTCGCAGTCCTCCTCCCATTTCAGGTTATTCTTCAAAAAACATTTCTGTTTTGCTGAAAAAGCGTTCAATAGGGTTGAACACTGTTATTTGAAGGAAACAATAGCTAGCTTTGGTTTCGGGGGGAAATTCCAGAAATTGATTAATATTCTATATAACAAGTGTCAAGATAAAATAAGAATTACCGGTGAAAGAACAGAAAGTTTTGATATCATGCGGAGCGTTAGGCAAGGCTGCCCTTTGTCAGCTCTCCTATATGCTCTCTCTCTAGAACCCCTGGCAATTTCAATACGAGATAATAATAAAATCAAAGGTATAAAGATTAAAGACAAGGAATTTAAATTAAGCCTATAAGCGGATGATATAGCGCTCTTCCTAACTGAAGCAGATAAATCTGGATCAGAGGTTAGAAAAGTGATCGCAGAATTCAGTAATATATCTGGATACAAGTTAAATGCAAATAAATCTGAAGCTCTTTTTTTCACATCGATAACAAAAAGGAGAAACATTTATGGGCAGAAGATCTAAGAGAAGCTGATAATGTTAAATATTTAGGAATATGGTTAAGTAAAAATAGAACTAAATGTTTAGATTTAAACTGCAGAAAAATAGCGAAAGAACTGAAGGATTGTTTTCAGAAATGGCTCCCTTTGAATTTTTCTCTCTTAGGCCGAGTCAACCTAATTAAAATGATAATCTTGCCAAAATTGAATTTTATTTTTAATAACTTATTTGTAGACATACCGGAAAAAATGATTGAAGAATGGCAAAAGATCTGTAATAGAGTCATCTGGCAAAATAAAAAGAATAGATTTAGAAACAATAACCTATATGAGATTAAACGCAAAGGAGGGATAGGTATGCCAAATTTATTAACTTATTATCAGGTGGCTAGGATAAAGTGGTTAAAATCATGGATAGTAAATGATGAAAAGGAACCATATATCATAATTGAGCAGGACTTTGTTAAATTCCCGCTAAATAGATGGCTTTGGGTTAAAAAAACTTATAGGAAAAATTTCTACAACAAAGATAATAATTGCATTAATACCATTCTAAAGCAATGGGATGCGCTAAGAGAGAAACTAGCTCCAGATATTTCCTCAATGTCTTCCTTTTTATGGAATATCTTAGCTGAGAACCCAGAATTCTAATTACCACATAGAATAAAGATAGATAAACAGAATGAACGTAATTATTGGATTAGAAATAATAATTTAGAACCTTTATGTAAAATTATGGATAAAAAAGAAATTAATATTACATTTTTAGAATATTTACAAATAAAAAAATATTGGAATAACCTAAAAGAAAATGACATATCCAAAATTAAAGATAAATCAGAGTTTGAGAAGCTGATGTTACAAGACAAAACTCCAACTTCAAAAATATATACAATTATACTTAAAGATAAATTAAATCAAACAACGAGATATCAGGATAAATGGAACACTTACTTAGACAGAGCGTTAAGTGACCAAGAATGGGAACACATTTTCCCAAAGGGATTAGATTTTACAGTCAGTATGCAAATGAGAGAAAATCTAATAAAGATGGTATATAGGTGGTATATAACCCCACTTAGACTAAGTAAAATCCATAGATCAGAAAACAACAGCTGTTGGTACTGTGATAGAAAACAAGATTTTATATACATGTGGTGGAAATGTGAGAGAGCTATATCATTTTGGTCTGAAATAATGAAATGTCTAACTGTTGGAATGGAGGTTGATATTCCATGTAAACCCGAGATATTCTTGTTAAATCTGGTACCTAATCTAGCTAAAGATCAACTTTGTATGGTGTTACATATGATAACTGTGGCTAGAACCTTTGCCAGTCACTGGAAACAAAAATCAACTCCAAAGATAGAGGAATGGCTGGTTAAAGTTAAAGAAATATATGTTTTAATTAAGCTAACAGCATATCAGAAAATTCACAGTGGGTAGCCGTGTTAGTCTGTTTGTAGTAGTCAAAAAGGGCAAGAGTCCAGTAGCACCTTAAAGACTAACAAAAATATTTTCTGGTAGGGTATGAGCTTTCGTGAGCCACAGCTCACTTAGCTCATACCCTACCAGAAAATATTTTTGTTAGTCTTTAAGGTGCTACTGGACTCTTGCCCTTTTTGACTACTAGCATATCAGAAAAACAGAGATACAATAAGATTGGATGCGGTATGGTCACATACAATAAGTAAAATAGAGAATTTCATAAATAAGGGTGGGAAAGAGGAATGTGTTGAGCTCAGTCATTACGTAATGATGAATATGAAGACATAGAAATAAGCTATAGCATGGGAGACTTGATCTTATTTTATTATGAAGTGATGCATTTGAAAGCAAGTTTGCACGCACAATATTATGAACAACCAAACGCAGAAACATCTAAAGCAGATAAGCATTCTGTTGGTTTTGCCATTTTAGGACTGCTTCCTTGCGCCCTGGGAGAATTTTAGAGGTTATTATTTATGGCCTTAGTTTTTCACCTGACATATTAGCTTTCCTCACAGAGACCAATTTTGGAAGACGAGTATTGCCAAATAACTGACTCTTTTCATGATACAGAAAATTGTATTGTAGATTTACTTTTGAGAGCAGAACCACTTGACATGGGACAGCTACTAAACACAGCACCCCTGATTGAATCCCCCTCCCAATATAGGCTCATATATTGAACCCACAGTGCAAGGGTATCACAGTGTGCATTTCCACACTCTTGCTCCAATTTTTTTGTGGCTTCTGGTAGGGGGAGGGGAAGCACACAATGTGATGACTTATCTAATTGGTGATCGGCAGCTAAAATAATAGCAAGAGATATGGCTATAGGCCCCCAGCTCTGTCATCTGAGGAGTAGTACGCAGCAGTGAAGGCAGAAGGAAAATGGCCTTGTGTGTGTGTGTGTGTGTGCCCGGAAAACAATTAGTCACAGCCACTGTTTTGATTGTAATCAAACCATTAGTTGCTTAATCACACTAATTATTCTATTAATTTTGTTAAGACCTATTGTTAAGCATTTGAACTACAGCTATACAGATGTTGCCTGACTAGATCCTAAGCTTGTAACTGTAGTTACATCCCCAGCAGATGAAGGCTTTTCCTAACCCATTGTGTTGCATGTTTTATTACTTTCTCCCCAAGAAATAGATGCAGTATCTATCAAAGCTCAAGGGATTTTATTTATTTATGGAATTTATATCCTGCCTTTTGGCATTCAGTCCTCAAGGTGGCTCTTGTTGCCCCGTATGTATGTCCATCTCTCTGTTGGGCTGCAGTTACTATCACAGAAGCCCTGCTAAAAAGGTGAAAGCCTCATAAACCACATTGACATACAAAGCATCAGTACTTACTGCTAAAGCTAAAAATAATGCATTCTTCTTTGCTGATGCTGGGACGGGTGTTGCAAAAACTGCAGCTGTTCTGAGAGCTCAATTCATGGAGCCAAGCTTAGGGAGGCCCACTGCAACCCTTCTATTCAAGTTGGAATCTTCTTGTCTTCTACAGGTGGCCTGCAGAGGCACCATCTATTTGCCCTGACTCTTTTCTGTCATCACTTGCATCCTTCATGGACTGCTACACCACACTGCATAAGACTGCAGGGATCAGGGGGTGGGGTATTGGCTTACTGGTATGTGGGTATGAATGGTCTACTAGTCTACTACCTCCCAACAGGATACAAAACACAGTCCCTCCACCCCCAAAACAGGTCTCCAATTATTTATCAATAAATGCAACTGAACAGAATTACAAATGTGTTTGGTAAGACTTCCCTTTGTTTTTGTCTCTGACGGGGGGGGGGGAAGAGCAGCAGACGAATCAATAAACTCAAAGAGGTTGTTTGTCACTAGATTGGTGTCCTTTACTTAAAATCTGCTGCAGAGTTTGAAGTTGGTTTTTTCTAAATAAAGGCATTACAGCCTACAGGGAGATGGATGAGTCCTGCACTAATTACTGCCAGTTCACCAGGGACAAACAGGCCCCTCTACAGGAGGGAATTTGCTTTGGAAACTGATTGGATCAGTCAGATGGCAGCTATAACATTCCAAGCCCAAAAATAGGATTCCAGTACCCAAGCAGAAATTATTCTTTCTAACTCTCTTTACAACAACAATAGCTCACTGGAAACACAATGCCATTTTAAAAAATCCAACTTCATCACAAGTAATCCTTCCAATAGCACTGTAGGGTGGGTAAATAACTTGATACCTCAAATAGGGGCCCCAAGGGTCTACATACGTGCTCACATGGATCACAGCATTCACAAAACATTAATCACCAAAAAAAGCATGCACCGTGTCCCAGGTTAGAAGGCTGGGATTTCTGAGAAAGGAATATCCGTTCTCTTTCCACGGGCATTGCTTTTCAGAATGCAACTGCTGAGAATGTGTCTGCCTGACATGGCCACAGAGCAAGCCGCAACCGACTGTCGCTGGACCCTTGCACACTCACCAGGCAGTTCATGATTTCCACTCCATTTGGATTCACTGTTAGTGCTTCATCATACAATTGCTTAGCCTCCTCCAAGCTGCCGTTCATCTCCGCGAGCCTCCCACGCATGTACAGCACAGTGTGAGATGTGGGAAAGAGACTGGCTGCCTCCTGGATACAGAAGCCCGCTTCTTTGAGATGCTGTTGTTCCATGAACAGTTCAGCTATCGGGGGAGAAAAAAAAAAGCAATTTATTTTAATGTGTTCCTAATCTTTATTCTGGCAACTGCAACTCAGAAACGCTGAGAATGTTGTAGCTTAAGAATGCAATGTTGTGCCACAAGTAAAACATACCTGTTTGTGATATAGCCATTTGAAAATGTGCTTTCTGGATTGTTAGGAATTGTATATTTTAAGGGCTTCTAAAGTGGATTATTTATTGGCCATACAATAAATCTGTTGTTTGCTTTACCTAATATAAGGATAGAGGAGCTCCTCCTTTGTCCTAGTGTTATTTAGAGGGGCAAGCAATTCCCCTCATGAGTATGAGGGAAAACAAGCCAGTGAGAGCCCCCCTACTATCCCTGGCCTGGTGGTTGCCCCATTTTTTCTATTCCCTCACAGAGCTTCCCATCCAGCTCTCTTCCCTGCTTTGCTGTCACTTTCTCTCTGCTCTACATAGAAAGCACCCTGCAGGCATTATCCTTGACCTCTGCTGCTTACACTTTAAATGCTTTCCTGCCTCACATGGGATCATAAGTAGGGTTGCCATCCTCCAGGTGGGGCCTAGAGTTCTCTCAGAATTACAAATGATCTCTGGACTGCAGAGATCAGTTCATCTGGAGGAAATGGTAGTTGCGGAGGGCAGACACTATGGAATCACATCCCTGCTGAGCTCCCTCCTTTCCCCAAACTCCAGTTTCCCCAACGTCTACCCCCAAATCTCTAGGAATTTCTCAAGCCAGAGGTGGCAACCCTTGTCACAGGGCTTTGTGTTTATGGCCCAGCAACAGGGCGGGGCCACCTGGGTGGCATTTCTGGAGCACCTGTTCCTGCTACTCCCCATTGTTTGGGTTAAAGCAGGGGTGGGGAACCTTTTTTCTGCCAAGGGCCATTTGGATATTTATATCATCATTCATGGGCCATGCAAAATTATAAACTTAAAATTAGCCTGCTATATTCGGTCAAACATTTAGCCAAGAGGCACGACCAAGAGATGGCTCCGAGTGGCTGCCACGTAGTTTCTCCATGGCCCTGGTGGGAAAGGGTTAACACAGTTTCTTGGGCAGTCCTAGCAGCTCCATAGCTAACGACTCTTCTGCAAGGGGAGGAAAAGGGTTCCTTTTCTCGGCAAAAAAACCTCACATACGCCTTGAATAGAGGCTGTTCCTGTCCGCGGGAGGGGGCGGATCGCCAGTCTTAGATCCTTCTGAGCTAGAGATATGCCAGGACCCACGAAGGGCCCGACCAAATGATTTTGCAGGCCTTATACGGCCCCCAAACTGACGTTCCCCACAAGACACCCAGCCGTTCCTCACAACCTTCCAGGTGATTCCAGTGTTAAACAAATCAAATGATGACTGGTTCCATGCATGGCCAGGGCTCCTCATTCCCTATGGCTACTTCTCCCACTGCCTATGTACCGTGACTGGAAAGTAAGCCATCTGGAGATCCCAGGCAGAAGCTTACGTCCATTTTTTATCTAGAATAGCAGTAGTCTCCAAATTCTGAAAATTTAAGCAGATAATGAGAGGGAGGGCAGGAAGGGATGAGTCAGCACTCAGCTCTCGTGGCCTTTTCTTACATGCCGATCACCACTTTGGAGTCAGGATGAAATTTTCCTCCAGGTCAGAGTGGCCCAGGGATCCTGGAGATTTTTTTGCCTTCCTCTGGACATTGAGAGCAGTCATTGGTGGAGGGGAGGGGGAGATAGTGGTGAATTTCCTGCTTTGTGCAGGGGGTTGGACTAGATGAGCCTTGAGGTCTCTTCCAGCTTTATGTAAGGTCTTAGGAAGGGGTCCCTGGTGTCTGAGATCCTTCCCCTTTTTACTGATAGGGATTGAACATAGAAATGCATGCACGCGAAGCATTTAGCCTATTACTTCAAGATATGAGCTCTCTGCTTCGCTTGTACTGGGACGGAAAAGGCTGCAATATATGTTTAGCAACAAAAATACCTCAAATGCAGAATTAAGATGGAAACACTTCTCTCACACAATGTTACGTAGCATTATGAAGAACAAAACAAGTCGACTCTGCAAAATGGGACACACTGTTAACATTTAGCACTTTCCCTAAGTTCTTCAAATGCTTTACTGACATTAGCTCCGTAATCCTCGCAATCCTGTAAAATAGGTCATTGTCAGGGCTGGCAGTCTGGAGGCAAGCTGACACCAAGCAGGCTGTTGAGCCAGGAAGCAGGCAGACAGTCAAGAGCAGTTCTGGCAGTATCTACAACAAGTTGTACAGACCCAGAAACCAGGCACAAATCCAAAGCTTTGCTGTGCCAGGTGGAACTCTATTGCTTCCTGTGTGTCAAGTGACCCCTGTTGAGCCAGTAGCTGCAATACTACATTATCACCATGAGCAGTGGTGGTGGTGGTGGAAAGTGCCATCAAGTCGCAGCCAACCTATGGAGACCCCGCAGGGTTTTCAAGGCAAGAGACCAACAGGGTGGTTAGCCACCGCCTGCCTCTGAATAGCACCCTAGACTTCCTTGGTGGTCTCCCATCCAAGCACTAACCAGGGCTGACTCTGCTTAGCTTCTGAGATTTGATAAGAGCAGACTAGCCTGAACTATCCAGGTCAGGCCACCATGTGCTGTGGTAGTGCTGAAATTCCACAGGACACCAGCTTACTCCTCTGGCAAACTACAATGATGGAACAGGCAGTAGGGTTAAGATCATAAGAAAAACTCTGAGGAATCAGACCAGTGTTCCATCCAGTTCAGCATCCTATTTCACACAGTGGTCAACCATTTGTCCCTGAAGGACAACAGACCAGGCATGGAGGTAAAAGGCCTCCTCTTCTGGTATCCAGAGGTTTACTGCCTCTGTATGTGGAGATTTCCTTTCATCACCCTGGCAGCAGCCCCTGATGGACCTCTCTTCCAGATTCCTGAATTTTTCTGCCAACGTTGAAGGTTTGAGACTCCTAGTCCCTCATCCCATATAATCCCATATTCCTCCATCATCTCCTCATGTACACAGCATGAATGAAGTCTTACTGATTTCAGAAGTCTGTATGCAAGTGCCTAGGCAAGTTGAAGTTAATTTCCTCCTCACAAGAACTGTGGACAGGACACAAATTCCAGTTTGTCCAGGTGCCTGCATTTGGACATGACACATGATATATGGCAACAAGATGAGTTCATGCCTGTCATGAACAAACAGGTTTGTTTGTGATGTCTGAATGCAGCCTGTGAAGGTTACTGGTCAGGACTCAGAACTGCAGCTGCAGAGAAGAATGAAGAAGCATGCTGCTGTGTGACCCTGAAGTACTTGTAGTTTGGGCTATTTCTACACGGCAACGATTCTCTGTGTAACTCTTGTTACTGCTGTGAATGCAAAGGCATTTTCAGCAGCAGTGGAACATCCACATGGCAATTTCCCCTGCACTTTTCTTGCCTCAGCCTACTGTGGCCACTATTTTCCTGCCGCCCCACCCCACCATAGGACTATTTGGGGGCTTAAAAATGGTATTTGCTCAATCACTATAACATTATAATGATTTACTGCCATGACCTGTTAGTTCCTGGAAACAAACCAACAAAACAAAAAAATAAAGCTGGGAATTCAGAGGAGCCAGTAGATCATGGGAACATAATGCCATAACATTATACTCATCTAGCAATTACTGATTTTTTTAAAGCCCCAAAGTAGCCTGATGGTAGCCCAGTGAAGAATTTTAAATAATGCACACCTTCCATCCAGACTTCCTGATGATACACTTCCACTGCCCTCGTCCTCCAATGATTGGAGGGAAGTTAGTTTGAGAAAGACCATGCCCCTAGGACAGGGAAAGTATGGTTGGGACAATATTATACCCCAATGTTGTGTTGGGAGCTAATGTAGAATTAAACCTCAACGGTGAAGCAGCCCCCCGTCAGATTGAGTCAATGGGCTGCCTCTCTGTGTGTGGAGATATCCTGGGCCCTGGTAGAGCAACACTGCCCCATTCTTTCTCAGTTCTAGAGCTTTGGATGGTTTAATGTAGGAGGCTCCAGTGAACAAACAGATATACACCCAGGTTTGATCCTTAGAATTCTCCAAGTGGGGACCTGTGATACAGGGGGACCCCTTCCCGCTCTTAGCCACGGCTTCTGCCTTCCCCAACATGGCCTCTGCTGCTGGCGAGCCCAGTGAAGCTATTGTCCCCATCGATGCTGCCACCAGCAAGTCCTCCACAGCTCCAGCCCCCACCATCTCCTCCTCCACTGACAACCCCAGCGTAGTCTGCGATGATTCCCGCCTCCCTCCAGTATAATCACCTTTGCCACCCACAAGCCCGGTACAGCTTTTGGGCTTCATTGCTGGACCTGCTGCAGCTCCCAGCCACCTCACTACCACAGTCGCTGCAAGGTACAGTGTGGCTCCCTGCTTCCCCTCCATCTCCAGACCCGTCGCACGTGCAGACAATTTTGTTTTGGGGGGATTTAACTCCCCAATGTATTTTTAAATGTTTTTAGATATGCAAACCTGGGGAGTCCCCCAGATTTTCAGAACTATCTGGATTTAATTTGTGTGGGCCCGATCCATGGATTTAAGTATTAAAGATTTAAGTACTCACACTTCACTATTAGATTATAAGACGTAAGCTGCAATTTTTTCTGAGCTCTGTTTAATGAGATTTTGCATAACTGAATACTTACAAAATCTTCATATCAGAGATGAAATTGTGTGTGTTAACACACAGCCACAGTATATAACAGGTAGATCAATATTTTTTAGAAGAAAAAAGGAACTAATAAAATGGGGTTGCTCCCCTATTTACTTTGTTCAACACAAAGTAATTGTTCTACAGCTTTTTACAGGGAGAAATATCGAACAAGAATACTAATGAAGCTACTGACGCTATCAATTCAAATTTCTTTGCTAATGCAAAGCTAAGATTTATTATGCATGACATGCAACTGTTATTAAGTCGTCACAAAACCTTCAGAAGAATAAGTTTCATTTTTATTGAACCATTTGTTTAAAACTGAAATATCTGACATTGGAAGAAATGTGGTAGTTCCTCTTTATGGCTATGGGGGAAATATATATAATGAATATATATAATTTCATGGCCTGGAAATCCACCTTTGGTGAGCAGCTGACTCCATTATAAATTGCTGTTTCATTTGTAACAACAAGTAGGATTGGAAAAATACTTTTGAATTCCCACATGCCAGCTTTAATGGGGGTGGGTGGGATTGTTCATGGTGCATATGAATTGCTGTGTATTGGGTTGTAAATTAAGAATGCACTTTGAAGGGTATTCTGGATGTGGTATGCGGTATTGTAATAGAGAATGAAAAAAGAAAATAGCCAAGGAAAATATTTAAAAACGCCCTTTTCTACTAACAGTGATTGGTAGGTTTTGTTTACTAAACTGTAAGTGATTTCAAGTTAATATCTTCACGAAGAATTTGGAAACAATTTCCCTCTCCCCTACTATTCCTGCTGTTTCTTCCTTGAGAACCCTCATAGCCTCTCCCCTTTTCCGGTTTCCTTCTCTCCTTCCCTCCTCCTCCCCCAGTCTTCAACTTTCCCACCTTCCCTCTTCCTGGCAGCATCTACCCAGGAGAACCAGTTGCGTGGTGCCAGCCACCATGTCAGGCCCAGTTACAAGGAGGGGAACCTGCAAGGACTTGTGTAGGGCAACTCATTCCCCACACTGTTTCCTCTTTCCCCTTGCCCTGTCAACCCCATATCCTTACCTTTCCCTGAATCCTTCTCTTATACCCACCCAGTGACCAACCTATCCTTTATCTATCCAACATCTTCAGTATATTTATTATTTATTTACTTCCTTTATATGCCCCCTTTCTCCACAACAGGAGCCCCGTGGCACAGAGTGTTAAGCTGCAGTACTGCAGTCAAAAGCTCTGCTCACGACCTGAGTTCGATCCCTACGGAAGTCGGTTTCAGGTAGTCGGCTCAAGGTTGACTCAGCCTTCCATCCTTCCGAGGTCAGTAAAATGAGTACCCAGCTTGCTGGGGGTAAAGGGAAGATGACTGGGGAAGGCACTGGCAAACCACCCAGTAAACAAAGTCTGCCTCGTAAACGTTGGGATGTGATGTCACCCCATGGGTCAGGAATGACCTGGAGCTTGCACAGGGGATCTTTACTTTTTTCCCCTCCACAATAGGGAGCCACAGCAGCCTTCACCATTCTCCTTTCTTACATGTTATCCTCACAACAACCTTGTGTGGTAGGTTAGGCTGAGTGCATGAAACTGGGCCAAGGCAGAGCGGGGATTCAAACCTGGGTCTCCCAGATCCTGGTCTGAAAATCTAACTACTACACCCCACTGGCATTTATGAGGTGGCTGCTGTTGTACAATAACAGCCTTATTGCTACATTGGTGTTGGTCACTATAATTTCCTCACACGCAAGCCATTTTCCTGGTTACTTTTGTAGAAACCAATAATGTTAGCTGGTGGTGACTTGTAATCCCCATAGTGACATTAGCCCTTTTTGTGGGGTGGGGAAGCACTGCTATTGTTGCCTTAATTTCAGCTCTAACTGTCAGGTTTGTAGAAAGATCTGTTTTCTCTGTTCATGGCTCCAATCTCTAGATTTAAGTATCCACAGATGGAGCCATGCTGAGAATTAAATATATTCATGGCTTGGATACACAGGACATTTCTGTAGATGGAAAAGATTTCTACTACTTTATCACCTTGCCTCCTCCTGCTGCAGCCCAAAATGGTCCTCTGGGGTTTCTGGGGGACTGGGGACTTTCAGGAACAGCTTTATGAGGGATTTGGAGGTCTGTAGCAGGAAGGGGGAATTGGCTAAAATAGCCTCTCCCTCCACCTGTGCAGATCTTCCATGGGATCCAAGCCATTATATTATTTATTATCACATGGCCCCCTCTGCTACGTTGTTTAAAAATAACTTTCGCTGCAAATGCTTTTCTAGTTTTAGAGTTTGACGTTTATTCATTTTAAACAATTTCAGTCTTTAATGGTTGCAGTACTGCAGTCCAAGCTCTGCTCACGACCTGAGTTTGATCCCAACGGAAGTTGGTTTCAAGTAGCTGGCTCAAGGCTGACTCAGCCTTCCATCTTTCCGAGGTCGGTAAAATGAGTACCCAGCTTGCTAGGGGTAAAGGGAAGATGACTGGGGAAGGCGCTCGCAAACCACCCCGTAAACAAAGTCTGCCTTGGAAACGTCGGGATGTGACATCACCCCATGGGTCAGGAATGACCCAGTGCTTGCACAGGGGACCTTGACCTTTATGTATTTTATTCCTGTACACCACCTGCGTCAAGAGCCTTATTGCTGTGTTGGTGGTGATCACTGTCCCCAGCATCCCCAGGGGGACTGAAAATCCATGCAGCATGGGCTACTGCAAGGAGGAGTGGAAATGGGCAAAATCCACTTCCGTGTTCCTGGTTACTTTTGTAGCAACTGGTAATGTTAGCTGCTGGTGGTTTGTAATCCCCATGGTAATGTTAGCCTCTTTTAAGGTTTTTTTGGGAAGCACTGCTATTGTTGCCTTAATTTCAGCTCTAACCCTCTGCCTCTTGTCAGTAGCGCAGTGCTGAAGTCAGCCATCTGAGTGTTATTAACTACTGTCAAAGATTACCAGAAGTGTTTACATGAAATGCACATCACAACAATCGCTAGAGGCAGAAATATTATTAAAGCTTTAAATCTCAGCCTGCTTGTTCTTTTTCTCTAGGTTCTTGGTGTGTGTGGGGGGGTACAGCTAAACTAAACTGTACTTCTTGTGACAGGCGATGGTGTTTTACCCAAAAAATATATATGAATATTTCCACTTAGTTTTGCTTGGGAACACGATGGACACAACTTTTGGTGATGTGAAAAATGACCACACGTTTTCAGCTGCTATTACCCACTGATGGAAAAGATATGTTTGGAAGCATGAGATTAACCAATTAAGAGTTAGCCTTCTGTTAGGATTGCCAACTTTTGGAAGGCACAAATCTGGCCAATCAAGGGTAGGGTTGCCTACTCCAGGATGGCAATTTCCTGGAGATTTGGGGGTAGAGCCTTGGGTAGGACTGGGTTTGGGAGTAAAGGGACCTCAGCAGGGCAGAATGCCATAGAATGATTTCCTCCAAGGCAGAATGCCTTCCTCCAAGGAATCCAGAGCAACTGATCCCTGTAGTCTGGAGATTAGTCTTCATTCTGGGAGATCCCCATCCCCTACCTGGAGGATGGCAACCTTATAGGGGCAGAGTCTGACCTAAGGCCCACCCAACCAAGGATGACATCAGAGGTTTCAAAAAGCTAAGCTCAGTTGTGTCAATGGGCAATGTGTGCGTTTGGCCAGGGACAGAGCTGAGGGGCACAGAGTGGAGTGAAATGTTCAAGGGGAAGAGCCAAGATAAATCACACAATTCTCTTCTTCTGTTTCTCTTTACGACCACCCCTCTCTCTGGTTTAGGGAATATCAAAAAGGAAAGGGAAGCAGAAAAGGCAGCTAAAGATCATCGTTCAGGGAAGCTGCTTTCGAGGCATATAAAAGCCTCATCTGGAAATGAAAGTTAAAATTGGCTGAAAGCCTATGCTACAAGCAAATGAGTTAAAAGTGCAGCACAGAATGTTGCCTAAGAAGGCACTAAACAGTTAAAACCCAGCTTATTTCCTCCATTACAATGGCAAACCACCTCCAAATGTCTCTTGCCTTGAAAACCCTACAGGGTCGCCATAAGTCAGCTGTGACTTGACAGCAGAAAAAGAAGAAAAAACGGAAGGGGACAAACCTGGAAAATTGGCCAACTGGCAACCCTACAAGTTCTGCATGTACTGACTAGTGAAAGCCAGTTAGGTGAAACCCACATCCATTACTGGTTAGGATTATCAGTGACTCACTTATCAATTGCAGATTCTAGAATGTGTTATTCCCTGTTTGGAGAAGTTCATTAAGAGATGTATTCCACAGCAACATGCCTATTTATGATGGCCTGTTTTCAGTCTATCGCAGTGATATTATGGAGTTGAAGACAACAGTGCTCAGCTCTCAGAACCACCTTAAGGCATGGATGTGTGCTTCATTAGCCACTATGATTGACTGGCAGTTTGAAACCTGTGGACTGGCTATTCCTAATACAAATGTTAAGCGCCTTCTCTTGCCTAGTCAAAGCAGCAGTATTTCATACTTGCAGCACTTTAGGCTATAAGCTCTAACTTTAGTTCCAGCTTTGGCAAATGTCTTTAGGGACTGGGCTGGAGAAGACACCCTGTTCTGTCACAACATTGCATGGTCCGCTGTATCAAAGGCCACAGAAAGATCCAACATTATCTCTGGGATATGATTTTCCTTATCAGTTTCAAGGTGTGGAGTGTTGATCAAAGCCACAAGCAGGGGCTCCATACTATACCCAGTCAGAGTGCAGTGAAATCTGCAATTATGCATGAGCATGGGAAAAGCACTAAATTAGGCAGAGGAAGCAGAATTCAACATCCTAAGGATAATACCTTCTAGGACTGACTTAGGGCACAAGATGGTTATGTATCAAGGAATGTACTAAGCTGCTTTATGTTAGACCAATGGCCTGTCTGGCCTGGGATTATTTACTCCTACTGACAGCAGCTCCCCAAAGTCTCAGGCAGAGGTGAGCCTGCTTGAGTTACAGAATAGCTAAAATAGAGAGAGTCAGGGCAGCTGATGCCCTGACCTGGATGGCCCAGGCTAGCCTGATCTCCTCAGATCTCAGAAGCTAAGCAAGGTCAGCCCTGGCTAGTAACTAGATGGGAGACCACCAAGGAACACCAGGGTTGCTATGCAGAGGAAGGCAATGGGAAACCACCTCTGTGGGCCTCTTGCCTTGAAACCCTACAGGGTTGCCATAAGTAGGTTGCAACTTGACAGCACTTTACACACACACACAGGGCAGCTGACAGCCAACATGGGCCCCAGACAAAGATTCCCTGTGGTCCCCATCAAATTCAGAAGAACACATACAAAGCACTTGCCCAATAGCGTTAGCAATAGCAAATTGATTTAGCCTACTTGGGCCCCAAGGGTGACCAGGGCTCCCATAAGTTTGTCCTCTTAGCCCCCTCTCTTACCAGCGGCTCTAGGCAGTATTCTTTCAAAATGAAATATGGATGCAAATGAAGTTCAGGCACAGTCCTAAATCTGAGTTTTGTTTTTCCTCCTTTTCAGAGAGGTACTTAAACTTGCAGTGAACACTGAGCATGAAATCAGCAGGCTTATTCGCATGCATTAAAAAGAGACAGACGCATAAAATATCTTGCTGAGTTGGGAGCTAAATGAGGATAGCACGCAGAATATTGCATAAGATTATTACCATATTCGTCAATCTGTTAGCAACCAACAATTCCACTTACAATGGGGGGGGGGGAGAAGTTGGGTACAGATACGTGTACCTCTCACAAACGAGAGCTGAAGAGCACTTTCCACCCTTTCAACTACTGCGCAATTGTGAGGGCCTGTAAATCCTCTTCAGTTGCAACCACTAAATATATAAAAACACTTAAACAATAAGAGCAACAATAGTGGATCTAAATGAGACAACAAAGCATATTCACAACAGTGGGACTTATTTAAACCCTATCCCATTTATTTTCAAGCACAGATATAATCAATAAAAGATGGTGTGGGCGACTTAATTTGCACAGCATTCAATTAAAAAAAACTTTAAAAGCAGCTCTACAACTTATTTTTCTTTTACATATGCTGATGGAGTCAGCATTTTCCTGACAGAAGGAGAAGAAAAGCAGCTGAATGACTAGAAAACAAGAGGAAAGGATGAGTACATAGCCAACTGAGAAGAAAAATGGTATGACAAAGGGAGATTATTTAGGCTTACAATAAACAAGTGTTCCAAGAAATTTAATTTTATGCTCCTGTTAGTCATTCATTCTGCATACTGTTGAACCAGAAACACAGCTAATCTATAAAACCTATAGTGGGTGCAGCAGAAATCAGACAGGAAGAATGAAGAATAGTTTGAATCAGGTCTATAAATCCCTCCATATCTGGTTACCCAGCACAGAGCAAAAATCACCTCCAGGCGAGCAGTCAGAGACAATTGGATACATTACAGCCCATTCCTGAAGGGGGGAGCAGTTAGGCAGCGGCCGGGAGTGGCGCAGCCACACCACCTCCACAGAGGCTTCCCGGTCACAGAAAAGAACTTTAAAACAATTTTAAAATAAACTTAAATGCCCCCATTGACTGCAGTGAGGCTGCACCACCAAAAAAGGTGCCATAGCAATGCCGCAGTGCAAGGGGGCGTTCCCAGGGCGAAAGGGGTTAGAAAGCTGCCTAAAGGCAGCTCCAACCCCAGGAATGCCCCGCATGCCGGTACAAGCTTTCCCTTCCGGGAACTCCCTGCCGGTGCGACTATGCTGGCGGTGGGGGCCAGTGCAGCTCCCTGACACCAGAGTGTTTGCCCCAAGGATGGAGTAAGTGCCCCTTATCCCAGGTTACAGGGGCACTTATGCTGGCATGGGGTTGTGCCGGCTGCTAAGGAGCTTCACATTGCATGCTCAGAAGAGAATCCGTTTTCTTTCTCTTTCTGGCCATATGCCCCAAATGGGCTAGTAACTTTTTGTGAACTTATTAGCTGTTTTGAATTCATTTATTTTAAAGTATTTATAGTCTGTCTTTCTCAAGAAGAGTCAAGGTGGATTCTTTAACCTCCGGTCCTCCTCTGATGACAGCTATTCTAATGATTGCATCCAGCCAGGATCATTTGGCCAGAAAGTCTCATTGCTATTGAAACAGCTAAATTTTCAGCTTGAGAAGCAACTTTTCTGTGACTACACATAATGTTTTCATTGTGATTTCTGTCAAACAGACCACCAACCTCCCAAGGGTTTCCCACTTGAAGAAAGCATGTGGCTCAAATTTTAAACCATTCAAGAATGCCACACAGCTCAATTGCAAGCCAGAGCACTGGGCCTTTAAATAACTTGCAACGCCCTGAGAGGGAGGGACTCTGACAGACTTGCTTTGGGATAAGGATTCATTTGAGTGTTGGAATGTGTCAGATGGACTCCTACTGAACCTGGGAGCTCTCCCTGGTCCTGCAGTATCTCATTCTGACCAGCTGCCTGGAGTTGGCTATTTTTTTTTATTTGCTCTCTGCTGCCACAGCCTGCGTCCTGAAGTTGATTAATCTCTGCCCTAGGTCAGTTGGCTATTTTTTTTTTATTTGCTCTCTGCTGCCACAGCCTGCGTCCTGAAGTTGATTAATTTCTGCCCTAGGTCAGTTCCTCCTAGAATTTACCTAGTACCCCCTGTGCTCTCAACCCAGCTGGAACAGGAGAATGCTAAATTAAACACCTGATTCCCAGGGTCAGCAAGATTCTGATCTGTGGCATTTGTATCCTGCCTTTTAAACCACTGCTTCATGTCCATTTCCTCCAGAACAGCAGCAAAGATGCCCCAAACTGCAGTATGCAAAGTGCAGGCCAAGTTCTTGCTTGACTAGTGTGACTTCACATCAGCCTTTTTATCAGTGGACAAGCCACATCTCCACTGATGTACAATCAAAAGAAGCACAGTCTAGTGCTGGCTCATGTTAAATGCTGATCAATTGGCAGCTCTGGATGCTTTCCAAAAAGATATCAAGAATCTTTTTCTTCTCATCACTATGAAGACAAGAACAATTGGATTTCTGCCCCTAAAAGTCAAATGGCTTTTAAAAGTGGATTTCTGCAGTGTGAACCACCAGGCATAAAAAAAAAAAAATCAGGTCACTGATAGCTACTGCAGGTATTGTTAGTTTGAAGGATTTGCAGCTGATGATGCGGAAATAAGTCTGTGTATTGTACTACCTGGGTAGATCGAGTGCTATGGCCCAGTGGTTACTTCATCCCCAAGTCTCAAGACTTCCACATGTTTTCCCACATGTAGCTTAAGAATTGCTTCTTGCTTCTAAAATCCCTCACCATAACCACAAAGTTGTTCTGTCCCTAGGCACCCACTGAGAAATATTTTCTGTGTTCCCTGGTTGTCTGAACTTGACATACAGCCCATGTGGGTATTCTCAAGGCTTTTTCAAGAGACTGCCTGTTCCCCAAAATCTCACTGCAGGAGAGTGATACGCAAAAGGCAATGTGGTCAGGGCTAAGGTTATTTATGCCACAGCAACTACTTGGCCATGACACAGCTTGTATAGAAATCTTAATAAGGAAAAAGAAAATCACAGCCGCAAGTGAAAGTATTTGGCAGGTTGAAGGGAAGCATGAATATTTGTAAGGGAGAGCGAGACCCAACAGTGATCTATGACCACTTTTCCCTGGAGAAACAGCAGATTCCGCTGATGATGCTATATGGAACCTGGCAAATTGCAGGCAAAGATTCCAGTCCTTGACCCTGCAATTTTTTTGGGACTGTCCCTAAATACCCCACCCTTTTTCTTATTTGACAATTTGGTTTCCCAGGAATTCACCCTTCACAAAAAAAATAAATTTATTTACAATGTTATGTGATGGGAAAAAAGTTCCTACTGTGCACATAACTCAAGAGAACAGATGTTTTCCATTAGCTCATTGTCCTGTGCTGCCTTCCATCCCAGGGCACTGCACATCGATGGTGTACTCATTCCAATGTTTCTTTAAGGGTAAATGCCTAACATGCTCCTTGGGGAAGGAAAAAAACAGGACCCTTCCTGAAAGTTTTGGCAGGAGAATTTAGAGAGCCTCGATATTTTAACAATCGCTCTGCATATATACTTTGGAACATGATTTAACAGTCTACCTGTTAACGTCTGCAGACTTCATGCAGTGGGCATTGAGCCAATCCAGGATTAAATCACCAGAGCAACTCTTCTGTGAGTGGCCATATTTGGTAAAGCAAGGGGTTAGTTAAGAGCAACAGTAATGGCAAGCAGAGCAAGGCATTGCAGTCAAATAAAGAGGCTTAAAATAATACAGCATCACAAACAGACATGGATGACTTGTGGGGTAAAACAACAACAACTTCAGCATGATGGAATAATAGCTAGTAAGCCAACAGCCAATGAAATGCCAAACAGAAACTGCATGGGGGGGGGGGTAAAGTATCTCCCTATTCCTGACAACAAAGCTTAGATTCTCAAACTATGGGACAAGCCTCTTTGAACAGGTAAGGGGGAAATGTGGGACATTATGGGGAGCAATCCTAAGTAGATCTATTCAGATGTAAGGTCCATTTTATTCAGTAGGACTTATTCCCAGGAAAGTGTTCTTTGGATTGCAACGTTGAAAGGCAGTACAAAGATCTTTTTCTGACCTGTATGGCCCAGGCTAGACTGATTTCATCAGATCGTGGCTGCTAAGAAGGGTTAGTATTTGGATGGGAGACCACAAAGGAATTCCAGGGTTGCTATGCAGAGGAAGCCAATGGCAAACCACCTCTGAACATCTCTTGCCTTGAAAACCCTACAGGATTTCCATGTCAGCTGTGACTTGAGAGCACTACACACACACACACACAAAGATCTGGGAAAGGAGGGGGAATCCTGAGGTAAATGAAGGGTGAAGACAGGTGCCTGTGACCTGCAATAGGTGCAGGGTTTGGGCTGCAGGATGAGGTATGATTCTGTTCCTATAAAGACACATATACTACCCATAAATCAACTCCTTATAACCTCTTTCTATTCACTTCTCCTCCTACATTTCACATGGGGCATCTGCCTTTTTCCCTTTAAGTTCCTAGCATATTTGTTTTAAATTTTTCTTTTCATTTTTTAAATGCTGGTTTTTAAATATGTTGAAATCTGTTCAGAGAACGCAGGGAGTTGGTGTTTTAATCAGCACAAGAGCTGATCAGTCATTGTTGTGCAACTCCATTTTGTACTGAAAATAAGAACAGGTCTCCCCTGAACCATACCTGATGCGAAGGCTGTACGTGTGATTCAACAGTGTTCAGTTCACTTTCAAAATGGGCTCACTGCTGAAGCTACATCTGTCTATCATCAAGCTGAGGTTTCCTTCCAACCAGCTAAGCCCTAGCACAGTTGTAGCCAGTTAGTAGAGCACAAGCTTTGCTTTCAGAAAACCCTAGGCTTAATCCCTGGCATCTCCAGTTACAGATCTCAGGTAACAGAAGTTGGGAAAAATTCTCTGCCTCAGTCTCTAGAAAGCTGCTGTCAGCCAGAGTACACAACACTGACCTAGATGGAACAATGTTCTGGCTCAGTATAAGGCACTGATATGTTCATTGCAACCACCACTGATTCCTCAAAGAAAGAGACAAGAAAGCCTAGGGTGGGGTGGAGGAATGAAATTCCAGAGAGAGAGACAAGAGCCGGTGGTTTTAATAGCCCAGCACAGTGGTGGATTGTGCACCTTGTTTTCTCCATTCTCATTTCAAAATACATGTTCTTACATGAAGGAGGACTATAAAAGTCCCTAAGAATTAAACAATGTTGGGTTGGTGGGAAGGGGCTTTTTAAGAAGAGATGGGTTGAAAGAGTGCTATGCAAATTAACAGCTAGTGTTGGCCCTCCTGGGTTATTTACTTCTGATCTTTTACAATTCTCTCTTAGCAATCTTGATGAGCCAAGTCAGCCACAAGGAACAAGTAGATCCTACTTCTTGCTGAGGTTATCAGCTGAGATTTGCTAAACACAGCTGCAAAACTGAAGGGAGTTTAGTGTGCAGAAATGCCTGAGTTTTGAATTTGACTGGCCCAATCCTACATTTACATCTGGAGATGAGTTATCATTACAGACCTGCAGTTTCCAGGCTCCTTCCCAGGTCATGGAAGGTCAACCTGTGTATGGTCACAAAACTACAATGAGCCTCCTGGGATTCTTCACTTGGACCTCTAGCCCTCTAAAGCATTTATATGGTTTAAGGAGCCAACAGAGCCATTTTTTTGGGCCACACACAACAGGAGGCTCATATCGATGGTTACAAGCTCAACTGGAAAACTATACTGAAAGCTACATGAAAATACATGAGGCCTTGAGCTGCAAAACAGATCACTGGAACAGAATAGAATCTTCAATAGGACTTGGAGAAAAATGTCACATTCCTTAAACAGCTTAATGTGTGGAAATGGGCAGGTAAAGCTTTTCTTGACATGGTAGTACACAACACCACCCGGTAAATAACATCACAGTGAGCTTTTATTAAAGAGGAAGGACACGGTTTATCCAGGCATTTGGCAGAATTTGGAATCTGCAATTGAGAATGACAGCAAACATCTGGCACATCATAAAAAGAATATCCAAAAGGCTTACCAGCCTGCAACCAAATCTGTTCAAGAGTTGTCCACAGTTGCATAGGCCCTTGCTTCAAAGTAGTACTGTGCATGGTTACTTCAGACATGGCCTGCTCCAGCCGTGATGCTGCGATAGAAGAAGCTCGTTGGGAGCCTGAAATAGATTGGTACACAAAACTTATGTTACCACTCTAATCACACCACGGTCCTTAAGCCAACTGAAAATAGTGGGCTTGTTTCTCCATCCCCTTGGCAACCAGTAAGGGGCAAACTATAGATTATTGTGAAGAGTTCAGCAGTTTCACATTTGGGTTCTTTATATGAATTTTAGTCTATGGAAGGTTATGTTAGAATAAAAACTTATTTGTTTCTCTCAAGTGCCACAAGACTCCTGTTTATTTTTGCTATGACAGACTAACATGGCTACCCCTTAGGACTCATTAATTAAGAAATAAATTATCATAATCAGAAAGAAAACCAGATCACTCATGGGCTGCTGCTCAGATACTAAATCCAATGATAAATTATGTCATGTACCAGGAATCCATTAAAAATAGTCCACTTAGCATCCATCAAGGAGTCAGTCTGCTCACAGAGAGTTAGAATTCTCCACTCACATATAAGACTGTTTATTTAACATGGCTTTTAGTAGTAGAGAGGCTTCTTGTATTTGTTTCTGCTACACCCTTTTCACTGCTGTTGCTTTTATTTGTTCTGCTTTTATCCAATAACTTAAAAAAAGTCTCAATTTAATTTTTATTATAAACCGATTTGTTGTTTATCCAGTGAGCCAACTTGAAGATTCAATAATGGAGCAGTCACAGGATCCTGGCACAGATTTTGTATTACAATGATGCAGAACTTTGACTTGTGCAGTTCAGTCAATAGCATGCATAGCCCAGCACACATGAGATAAGTGTTGTTCACATTACTGGACACAGAGATTATCTGAGTTTCTAAGAAGTGACCTGTCCATAGTATTAAACAGCAGGCCAAGAGCAAAGGTAATGCTTTCTTCTCAACAACTGAATAACATACAACCTCATACCAGTTTATTTATTTGTGTTATTTATAGTCCATCTTTTTCACTGAGGTGGATTACATAATGTAAATCAGTGCAATCAATAGGATGAGGAGACACATGGAAACATGAAGCTGCCTTCTACTGAATCAGACCCTTGGTCCCTCAAAGTCAGTATTGTCTGCTCAGACCGGCAGCGGCTCTCCAGGGTCTCAGGCAGAGGTCTTTCACATCACCTACTTGCCTAGTCCCTTTAACTGGAGTTGTGGGGATTGAACCTGGGACCTTCTGCATGCTAAGCAGATGCTCTACCATTGAGCCACATCCCCTCCCATCTAATAAACAATGTAATAGGACTAGAATTACAGTAATCTGAAATGAGGCATAAGTATTAAGCATATGGAATTACCAAAGTAGAAATATGTGATCACATAAGCCTAAGGCAGTTTTTCCCAAATGTTTGACACTCAAGGCACTTCCCCCCCCCCCAAATTATAATTGGAAGCATGCTTTACACTTAAAACCCAAAAGGATGACTTTTAAAGCATATGCAAGAGTAAACGGCTCTCCTTTATCTCTCTACATGATTCACTATGCTAGGCATACTTCCAATAGGAAGGAAAAAAGCCTAGAGCCATGACTTCTATAGAGACACAGTCAGCAACCTCCTCTGAATTTCTGCCACTATTTTGGGAGTGACTGAACGATCTAATAAAACTTGATGCAGGGGCACAGGAGAATTAGCTTCCCCCCCACCCCAGTAAAAACATGTGAACGTGGCAAAGCCTCAAAGAGAGACTCATGCAGAGATAAAGAAGGCAGCCTCTTCTGTGACATGTTATTCTGACACATAACTTTTAATTTTTTATTATTTTTAATAAAACACATACAATTCATATACATCACACACTCCTCAAACTCCATGTCTACAACAAGATCCTCCTCAAATAACCAATAAAGCGGTCCTACTACATTCTATATAATTTAATTCTATTCTTTTAATCTAAATACACACTTAATTCTTTAGTAAATCAAATGCATAAACGTTTATTCTTTAGCCTGCCTTTAATCTGACTTGTTTATCTTATTTAAGATTGCATTGACTTAAAATGTTAGTACTCCTGAACTTTTAATGTATTTCATTCATTTATTTCTCATGTCACACCACTGGGAATGAATGCCTAAGGCAAGAAACCATTTCCAGTTTTTGTGGGGGGGAGATAGTCTACCTTTCTTTGCACTAGAGTTTGGCCACAAGCAGACTTTTTTAAAAAAAATTCTCTTACCAGAGTCCGTATCGTGGGCATCAGGAAGTGTGAGATACATGCTGTTATGTTTCTTGACAGGTGGCACCTCGGTCACACTGCTTGCTTTCTCAGAATCACTGTGAGGAAACAAAAACAGCAATAATGTGATAGATGGTGGCTTACAGAAAACACAGGGCATTTGGCAGGACTACAAAATGAGCATCAATCTGATCCAATTGCCACCAGGGCTGACAGCAGAAACATCTGTGTGTGCAAGATAGTGGCTGTCAAAATATGCTGAAGGGAACAGTTCTGCTGAAGTGAAGGGAACTGTTAGTGTCACTAGCAGCACTGTTTGAGCCACGTTGAGGAAGAAAACTAGCAATGTGGGTGGTGGTAGTGGTGATGGACACATTCAGAGCAATTTGGCACATTTCAGTCAAGTACGCTTTCCACCTGCTGTAAACCTGGCTCTTTATCCCTGCTTAGTAGAGACAATCCTGTTTCTGCCTACAATCATATGAAAAACAGAAAAAGAGGCTTTTGAGTTCCAAAGGGCACATGGTGGTGTTCGTGGATCTTCCACCATCCATTTTACCCCCCACAACGACCCTGTGAGGGGTGTGTGTAATGTGCCGTCAAATCCCTTCCAACTTATGGTGACCCCAGCAAGGGCCTTTCAAGGCAAGCGAGAAGCAGAGACAGTTTGCCATTGGTTTCCCCTGCAGAGTCTTCTTTGGTGGTCACCCTTCCAAGTACCAACCCTGCTTAGCTTCCGAGATCTGACGAGATTAGTCTATATTATGGCACCTTTCCTCCCCCTGTGAGGTAGGTGAGGCTACAAGAAAGCAACTACCCTAAGGTCATCCAATGAGGTTCGTGGCTACGTGGAGATTAGGTCCTAGCCTGACACACAAACTACTACACCACACTAGCTCTCTCTTGCTGCCTTTAATCCTCATCAGAGGCTCCCCGATTTGGAATGACCATCTACTCTAGAAAAAAATGCTGACTATTATCATCACTGTGTAACAGTAATATGTCTGGCCCTACAGTGCTAAAATAAAGAAATTCACTTCCATCTAATTTGAAGCCCCTTGAATCCTGAAGAAGAGTTGGTTTTTATACCTTGATTTTCTCTACCTTTAAGGAGACACCCACAAACAGGTAAGGGTCTATTACTACTTAGAGGCCTCCTCAGGTAAGCAGTTAACATGATGTTGAAAATTCTGTCTCATCAGAAGTTAAACTGACTATAAAAGATAACAAACAGGTCATAATTGTAGAGAATAACAGACCACAGCTGCTTGTATAGGTTTGCCAACTCCAGGATGGGAAATTCCTGGAGATTTAGGGTAGAGGCTAGGGAGGAAAGTCACCTCAGTAGGTTATAATGCCACAGAGTCCACCCTCCAAAGCAGCCATTTTATCCAGGGAAACTGATCTCTGTAGTCTGGAGAGTAGTAATAATTCCGGGAGATCTCCAGGCTCTACAAGGGAGATATAAAGCCTACACTTGTAGTATGCCAAGCTTGGTATTTAGCTAGGAAAACCTGCTGCAGATCTATTCACCAAGCACACTCAAAAGAAGTCCTGGCGCTGTTACCTGGTTGCAACTTAACTAGAAAGGGGAAATTTTATCACCCAGAACTAGGCTAGGACAACTAGAAGTGGGTTTACCAGGAACTACAGCAAGCTCTTGGATAGCTTCAAGCAAGACTGGAGCAGCGCAGTCATGACCCTAGCAAGTTTGCAAATGTCTATTTGTATGATTAACTGTTTAACAGGCGCATTAACAGTGTATATCCAAATGTTTAACTGTTTAACAGTGAAGCCAGCCCCCACCCTCAGGAAAGGAAAATGGCCCAGTTTAATATTTGTCCAAGCAATTCACATACATTATCTCATAAATCTTTACAACAGCTTTGTAAGGCAGGCTTGTATTATTGACCCTATAATGCAAATGGGTAGGGGGGCACTAAATTGAATGAAAGAAAAGCTTGCCTAAAGCCACCAAGTAAGTTAATGGCAGAGTTAGAATTTGAACTGGGGACCTCCCAGATTGCCTGCCCAGTGCCCACCCTCTGAGCTACTATGAGACAGCAGTTCTACATTAAAGCAGGGATCATATCCTATTTGGAAAAATAAAAAAAAGCATTAACAAGCTCAGAATGGTTTGATAAGATCTGGAAAATAATTTTAATGGTTAAATTGACATATAACGCCTGAGCACACAGAATGGTGAATTCTGGAGCAAATAATTTCTGGGAACGCTGGTCTGTATTTCTAATGTACTGAAATTCTAAATTCTAGGATGGAATCTGCACCCATGAATCCTTTGGTATGCTATAACAGATGATGCGAAACCAGCTTGTAAAACAGATTTGATTATGAGAATATATTATTTAATAGAGAATACCTGCATCTAAAATCAGGGATCGCTCCCCATTCTCATACAAATGTTTATTCATCTTGTAAAAATATCAATCAGCACCTGTTTTTATCATTGGCTGTTCTATTCACCATACATTGGCTTTATACCTCCCAGATATGACCTAGGCCCTTCCTTGCCAGCTGCGCAAGCACCCAGCAGTGTTTATCGTTGTGATCCTCACAACCAAAAGCAATAGTGTCTTGCAAGATGGCAAGGGCAAGAAATTTGTCCTACATTCTCCTCTGGAAAGCTGCCTTCTCACTGCATATCAAGAGCCACAGTGATCCTGAGGCTGAGGTTGATTTTGACATACACTTGCCACTTAGGTTCTTACTTTAAAGATATACAAGAAGCATGAGGAAAGAATTCAGCTTTTTGTGCATTCTTCCCTTGTCTCTGTCGACCAATAGCCTACTGACTATAGTTTGATTTATTTTACGTTACCATCATTTTTAGGAGGTAATATGTTTACCTTTCCATTCATCATTTTTCCCTTTGTTATCCACCTCAGGAGTCATGTGGCTGAGACAATTTGTTCATATGCAGGACCCTTCTTGAATCATACAGACATCATCAGTGTTAATGTGCTGTTTGAGTGGATAGCTTTTCACACAAACATGCTGATTAAGTATACAATACAGTCACAGTATTATGGCTAAATATGATACAACTGTATTTCTCATCTAGCATAAGGGAGGGTATGTATAAAGAATGGGTGTGTGTGTGTGTGTGTGTGTGTTCGCCATCAAGTCACAGCTGACTTATGATGACCCCGTAGGGTTTTCAAGGCAAGAGATGTTCAGAGGCGGTTTGCCATTGCCTGCCTCCCTGTCAGGACCCTGGTATTCCTTGGAGGTCACCCATCCAAATACTAACCAGGGCCAATCCTGCTTAGCTTCTGAGATCTGATGAGATCAGGTTAGCCTGGGGCTATCCAGGTCAGGGCATAAAGAATGGTTACCAAGCAATTAAATATTTTCAATTAATGGTCTGCTTCTAACTAATCAACATATTAATTGATTAAATTGACACATAACAAAAATTCAGTGAAGGTGCCTTCTGAAGACCTTGAAGGAAGGAGTTTCCTCTTCAGCATGTGATTGCTCACAATTTAATAAACAAACCTGCTACTTATTCTGAGAAGGACAGGCCATCACTCACATTTTCTGTTTCATCAGATGCGCAAATATGAATTATTCTCCATTATGGCAATATTTCAGAATTTCTGTATAAAGAAGTTCAAGGCCTATCTTGTATTGTTGAAGATCCAGGCTTACAAGCAATATTTAAGTGGGGCACTAATTCATTAGCCTGTACAGTAGTGATTAGAGAAAGAAATGAAGACATACTTGGAGAAAGGGTTGAATAAAGAAAGAAAATCTTTGAATCCTATAATTTTTTGCAATCATTTGACTAATTAACAGTGCTATCTTAAGAACACATTCCTCGAAGTAAGCCCCTCTGAATAAAGATGAGTAGGATTCAGAATAGGCCTGTTTAGGATTGCTTTCCTAAGAATATCTATTTAGAAATAAGTCTAATGTTATTCAATGGGGATTATTGCCAGGAAAGTGCCCTTAGGATTGCAGTCTTATGGTGTGTTTGTGTTTGAGAACCAGGCAAGAGTTCTTGTCTGGACATACCTTTATATTTATGCATGCCAGTTAAGGGTGACTTCAGATCAGCTCCAACTGGCCCTACCGCCTTGATCTGCAATCCCATAACAAGGAGAGGGTTGCTTTGAAAAGCAATCATTAACAACAATTAGTCTGTGGGTTGGGTGCTGATGGAAGGGTGCTGCAGCCTCTCTGCTGGGAATTGTACCAGAAGGCCTGATGGTCCCTTTCAGTTCTATGATTCTTCAAGTGAGGCTTGACTGCAGCTAGTATTATTTCCCGGGCTCTAGTTCCTATAAAGCTGGCTGGTTATATGACACTGTCTCCTCCTAGTTTCCAGCTGGTATAAAGTAACATTGCTTCATTTGCTCAGTAGTTTCTGCAAATTTCAGGTCTCTTGCTCATGCACCTATATATAGATTTAGGCAGGAATCCTGGACCCACTTACATGATCATAAATCTCCCTGACCTCTGTAGGATTTACAAACATTTAAGTGAGTATAGAATTGCAACTTTGCATGCTTAACATTTTTTCATCCCTTAAAAAAATGACCAAAGATCTTTAACCTCAATGTACTACTCTTGTTCAAGCAGCATTGCAAGTGAGTCTGCAACAGTTACAAGGTTGCCAACCTCCAGGTGGTGTCTGGAGATCTCCTGGGATCACAACTGATCTCTAGGCAACTGATCTCCAGGCAATCAGTTCACTTGGAGAAAATGGCCAGTTTGAAAGGTAGACTCTGTGGCATTGTTTTTTATGTTATTTTTATTTTATTCAATCTATACCCCGCCCTTTCCCAACCAAGTTGGGCTCAGAGCGGTTTCCAACAATCAATATACACAATACAATATATAAATTAAAACTATTTTACTAATCAGATTAAAACTGGGCAGTCTAATTTAAGATCTACTATATAATACTAAAAATAATAATATTTTTTCCCCTGACAGTGAGATGGGTTCATAGACAGTAGTAGGCAGAAGACCGACAGTAATCTAGATGTAACAAGTCCTCAAGGAATTGAGACAAGAAGAGATCCAGGAAAAGGAAAAGGACCAGCAGAGGGGGATGAAAGGATAAAGACAGAAGAAAAAGAGAAGAAGGGAGGGAAGGGGAAGGGAGGCCAGTTGATCTACTAAACCGTTGCTGCCTCAACTGTATGCCTGGCAGAACATCTCCTTCTTACAGGCCCTGCGGAATCGAGCTAAGTCCTGCAAGGCCCGGGTCTCTTTAGGCAGAGAGTTCCACCAGGCTGGGGCCAGAGCCAAAAAGGCCCTAGCCCTGGTTGAGGACAGCCAGATAATCTTGGGGCCAGGGACCACTACTAATTTATTTCCTGAGGACCACTACTAATTTATTTCCTCTCTGGGGGGTATATCATAGAAGGCAGTCCAGTAGATACAAAGGTCCCAGACCATTTAGGGCTTTAAAGGTAAGCACCAAAACCTTGAACATGATCTGGTACCCCATCTGGAGACAGTACAGCTGGCAGAGCACAGGATGAATATACTCAAAGAAAAACCTACCTGTGCTGTGAAACACTATATAGTGTCTGCCACAGGTGCAACATATGCCTGCATGTCACTAAAGCCTCTTCTGGTCCTTTATCCACCAACTCCAGCTTCACCTTGGTGAAGAGTAAGCTGTAAAATTAAAAAACAAACAAACACATAGCTATCATCATGGTCATGATATTTCCATCTGCTGAATGTAAGCCATTGAAATCTAGGCTTACTGCCATTCCAGGTGTCACACCTTCCTGTGGCCTCAAACCAGGTCACCTTCTTCACAACCTAGGAAAGGTTCCCCTGGGTTCTTCCTTGGCTTGGAAAGTGGTTCTTTCCCCTTTTAGTCCTTGTTTCCTTTTCAGCTCCTAGTTTCCTGTGTATCCTTCACACCTCCATGCCTTCTACACCCCCAAGACTCCAGGTGCAGTCTAGGGTTGCCAGCCTCCAGGTGGGGCCTGGAGATTATCCAGAATGACAAGTGGCCTCCAGATGACACAGATCAGTTCTGGTGGAGAAAATGTCTGCTTTAGACAGTGGGCTCTGGCATTATACCCTGCTGAGGTCGAGGTCCCTCCCATCCCTAAACCTAGCCTTCCCAGGCTCCATCACCCAGATCTCCAGGAATTTCCCAACCTAGTAACTCAAGGTACAACTTATCTACCTGGTAAGAATCCTTTTCTTGGGATGGCCTCACTCTTGGGCCAGCCCCTCGCCACTCCTTTTGCCTGGGGTTGGGGGGGGGGGGTCCCTGGGCCTTTCAAGCCTGCCCTGCACCTTCAAAAGCTCACCAGGCTCGGCAAACCCATGGGTCTTTCAGAGGCTGAACTGGGCTCTACCACCCCACCTGCCCTTGGGCTGTTCCCCCACCCTCACCTCTGGCAGCTCCCATCAATCTACCTCCTTCCAGAACTTCTCCTGGGCTGCTCCAGGCCTGTCGCGTCCAGGATGTCCCTTTGCCCGGGACCCTGGCAGTTCTGACAGTGCTGCCTCCTCTCTCCCAGGCTGCCCTGCATGAGGTCACCTCCATGCTCCTCTTCCCTCCACTGCCTGGAGCCTTCTTAAGCCCCCACAACTCGCTTTCCAGACTCTCCCTTGCCAGTCCATTGCTGGCTTTTGAAGGCCCCAGCGGCCAGGGCAGGCCCTGCTCCACTGTTAGTGGCACATGACTTCCAGCCAAGCCATTAGGTGCTTCAAACAACAGGCCAGATCCTGCAGGACCTCCCAGGCAGCCACACCAGGTTTAACCCCCAAGACTCCAGGGTTTCTGTTGAAATGATATTGGAAAAATATTCTGAAATGTTGGAGAGCACAGAAATTCTTCAAGGATTTGGCCCAACCTAGGAGCCTGTCAAGCATATTACTCCTGCAACATGGAGGTTAGGCCTTTGTCTGACTTCACCACTGACCTTTCCTATCCTTTACTTTGAAAATATGCATAAACCAAGCAACAAACCAGTATGTAAAAGATGAGCATCTCGCTCCATATAAACCTTCCATTTTCTGACATGCACACAGCTCAACTGCAGGGTTGTCAGCTCCGCGTTGGGAAATACCTGGAGATTTTTGGGGTGAAGCCTGAGGAGGATGGGGTTTGGGGAGGGACTTGAATGCCATAGAGTCCATTTGTCAAAGTGGCCATTTTCTCCAGGTGAACTGATCTCTATTGGCTGGAGATCAATTATAACAGCAGATCTCCAGCTAGGTTTTTTTTTTTTTTTTTTTTTTTTTTTTAAGATTTCAGATTTTTCTGCAAACCTGAGGCTTTTCTCAGGTTTGTAGAAAGATCGGTCTTGTCAAACAATGACCCCAATCTCTGAATTTAAATATCCACAGATGGGGCCTATTCTAAACAGGTCAATGCGTGCAAGTTCTTTGCTTCTCATTATAGTGAAAATGTGTTTATATTCACCATGGGAAAGCTTTGTTATGCGAACATGCCATGTTCAAAGATACTAACCTGGGGTAATTCTCTTTCAAGAGGCCAGCATAATTTACTGCAAATCCAGTGCCTAAATTTAGCATCCACATAAGGAAGGTACAAATTAGCAAAAAGAAATGGAAGCATTGATATCCAATGCTTTAAGGGCCGCTTCCAGCATCACATTTTACTAGGTCCATGGGGTATTAAGCTCCATGTGCATTGGTGCAGTTTTTGAATGGAAGACTCCGTGTCTATTTCAGTGATGAGGCATCAATGTGGAAAACTGTTTCCCTCACAATATGTGGCACAGTGATGCAGCTGATACATAACAATTTTCATTTATTGAGGATTTTAAAACAAATAATACACATTAGATGAATATACAACTTATTGAAATTTCTAGTAAATAATTTGTATTAAATAATTTCTTTAATTAATTTATCTAAAATAATTTCCTCTTGCACCTGATGAAGTGAGTGCTAACTCACAAAAGCTTATGTTGAAATAAACCTTGTTACTCTTTAAGGTGCTCCTGTTTTATTTTACTATAGCAGAGTAATATGGCTGCCACTCTTGAATTAGTGAGAACAAGTGAGGGCCTGAAAGGACTTGCGAGAGGCATCTAATTCCTCCCCCCACTCTTTCTTCTTTCCATTTCCTGAAAGCCCCCATAGCCTCTCCCCTTTTCCTGCTTCCTTCTCTCCTTCTAGGATTGCCAACCTCCAGGTGAGGTCTGGAGATCTCCTGGAATCACAACAGATCTCCCAACTATAGATATCTGTTTCCCCTTAGGGCTGCCAGCAATAGGTTGGGAAATTCATGGATATTTGGAGGTGGAGCATTGGGAGGGCAAGGTTTGCAGAAGAAAGTGACTTCAGCAGGGAATAGTGCCATAGAGTCCGCCCTCCAAAGCAGCCATTTTCTCCAGGGGGACTGATCTCTGTCATCTGGACAGCAGTTGTAATTCTAGGTTGATCTCCAGCCTGCACCTGGAGGTTGGCAACCCGAGTTCCCATGGAGGAAATGGCTGCTTTGGAGGGTGGGTCTATAGCATTATACCCCTCTGAGGTCTCACCCCTCCTCAAACCTAACCCCCTTGTTCGTATTTGCTCACATTCTCCTGCTTCTTAAACAAGAACAGTATATGATGGAGCATATTGCCTATGGACATTTTCGGTGGCAACCAGATGTCATTACTTATCTTGGAATACTGATTCCTAGAGATATTACGCAAATGATTATGCTAAATTCAAACAATCTAATTGCAGATATATCTTTGGATTTGGACAGATGGACAACTTTAAACTTGTTTCTATGGGGGAAAGTAAATACACTCAAAACGAATACTATACCTAGGATCATTTATATTTTACAGGCAATTCCTTTCTATACATCTTGCAGATATATTTATTAAATTAATACTTTGTTTTGGAAGTTTATGTGGGGTTCCTTACTGCCTCTGATTTCTTTAAAGAGGAAGCAACTTTTAGTCAACGAAGGAGGATTTGTTTTCCTGATGTTTGTTTATATTATCAGGTATACTTGTTAACTTGTACTAATTATTGGGATCACTCCTTGCAGTTGGATTATCCATCTTGGGCTCTTTTGGAGATCTTTTGTTGGGTGCCCCTCTCTAAGTTGAACGCATTAGGGTCTGCTTATGCTAGAATGGGTCCCATCCCTCTTGCAATTTCTGCAACAAGAGAACTATGGTGTATAATGACACGACAATATCAATTTGATCCATTTTCACATGCAAAGTTATCATTATGGGCCAATCCAGATCTAAAAACTGGAAAGAAATCTTTTTTATGAAAGGCTTGGACTGATAGGGGGATTTTTTTTACTTTGGACCAATTGTTTGGCACAATTTATTCTACAATTTGTAGTCATTTATTTTCATTTCAACATAACAAAAGGAAAGGAGAAAAAGGATCTGCCAATAGATTACATGTACATGGCATATGTAAATGCATATAATGATGCTCAAATGTTTTTGGTTTTAACGAAAAGCAAAAATACACTGCCTTGAAATCCTAGGAGGATGGTTCAGAGGACTATGAAATAGTGTTAAGAGCCTTTTTAGGAGGGTTGGATTTTTTTTGCATTTAATGTGAATAACTGTTATTTCTGTTAGCAGCAATATTTTGGCTTTAAAAATGTTTTTTATCATGTTCTTGTATTTTATCATCCTGTCATTACCTATAAGGACTCGTCTTTTTATTAACTATACATATACCAGCCATCTTCCCAGACGCACTCAGTGTTTGTGGAACTTGAAATCATATTAGAGAATCAGAAAAGCTTCCAATTTCTCTTTCTTGCCTTCTTGGTTTATATTGAGTCCTTTATTTTTAAAGACAGGCAGCATAAACCATTTATTCTAGGTAAATATAAACCGTCTCTTTCATTTTCATATTGCTTTGGCATTACTTTTCTAGTAAGTATATTGCTTTGGCATTACTCTTCTAGTAAGTATAAAAACTTCCCCCAATGCCAACATGAAAATAGGCAGTAAATGCTGTATAAACAAATTCTTCTTCTCATGGAAGGCATCATGAAAGCAGCAGACATTTCCCTCAGAATATTCCCTTTCTCTGAGGATCTCAAAAAATTCTTCTGCAAGTGCTTCCCCCCTCCCAACCTGGGCACAGTTCTTTGCATTGTACTGGAACCCGTTTCCTGAGTTGTAGGAGTATCTTGCTGAGTGATGTAAGGAACCAGTCACTGAGTTCCCCACACAAGGCAGAGTCACTTCAGGAATCCATGATAACACTGAAAGACATTCATTGCATTCCTGGGGGAGCTAAACTCCTTTGGAGGTGGTGTAACCCATACACTAGAATCCGTGCCACTTGCACCATGCAAACTGGCACTGACGCCAGTGCGGGGCCACTTATGCTGGCGCTATGGACAGCGGCGGCAGCGCGGCAGTTGGGCGCCAGCATGGCCTCCCACCAGCATTCTCCCGGTGCAAGTCCCGCCAGCATCCCAGGAGGCGTTTCTGGGGCATTCTAGGGAGCGGAGCTGCTGTTAGGCACCTTCCTAACCCCTTTCACGCTGGGAACACCCTGTAATGCCATGGCGTTGCTGCAACACCATTTTTGGTGGCGCAGCATCGTTGTTTGCAATGGGGCCTTTTCTCCCATATTTGGGTTAAAAAACACACCTTTTTTTCCACCACGGAGGCCATGAAACCTCACTGGAGGTGCCATGGTGAGGCCAAGGCCACACCATCCCCAGCCGCTGCGGCTCTCAGGAATGGGCTGATTGTGACATTGTGCTCCACTGTTGCTTGTGCAGATAGGCTGCTTGTGCCAAAGTGGTCCAATTGCATTGTATCATCTTGCTGGCATTGTGCCTACACAGTACAAAGAAGCTGTCCAAAACCAGCCAAGGACACAACAGATTACAGTGAAAAACTCTGGAATTGTGCCTGCAGTGGGGACCAGCCCATGGTGGGGTGGGGAGGGGAATGACACAGACGAATTGGCCTCAACTTAATTGATTACAAGTTACTCAGGTCTTGGTGCGGCATAAGCTAGGGACAACAGGTGTAGCTCACAGTTCAACTGTGTGTCTATCATTCACACCTTTTGCTGTGAGTAGCACCAAAGTCTTACCAATGATGATTATGTTTGCTAACTAAAGCACAAAGCCACTCTTAAAGCACACTTTGTACAGCATACACTACTACAGCAGCTTCAGTGGTGTCTCCGGCAACAACCAGAAAGAGTCTGAGTAATATCTATGTGTCCTTGAACACATATACAGAAGGAGAAGAGTTGGTTTTTATACCCTGCTTTTTCTCTACCTTTAAGGAGTCTCAAAGTGGCTTACAATCACATTCCCTTCCTGTCCCCGTAATAGGCAACTCGTGAGGTAGGTGGGGCTGAGAGAGTTCTCAGAGAACTGTGACTAGCCCAAGGTCACTCAGCGGGCTTCATGAGGAGGAGAGGGGAATCAAACCCAGTTCTCCAGATTAGAGTCTGTCACTCTGAACCACTACACCACGCTGGCAGGGGAGTCATATTCTAGTCAGAGCTCCTAGACGTGTTAAACATTTGCAATTCACAGTTTAGTGCTGTGGGAATGTGATTGGGTGTAAAGCACAGAACGACTTGGTAATAAGCCCTTTTCAGGACATCAGACCCTTTCTTTGTTAGTGTGTTATTTACAGCACCCACAGCAAGACAAATCGCTATCCTCACATAAAGGAAAGAAGCAAACCCATCCTTGCTAGCAGGGAATAGTTTCTTCTCCAACAACTGGGACATGTGCACAAGCACTGGACTGAAGGAACACAGAATCTCCAAGAAAAGGGGGGAAAGGCAAGAAGAAAGGAAGGGAAATAAAGGGTATACAAAATGGTAGGGGGGCATCCATTTGGTTCCCCTAACTAGTGTATCTGGCATCCTCACAGCAAAACACTGATGAAGGGATAAAACTACATCAGGCTATACACTGATAGGCCTTGCAAGCACTGCAAAACCCCAGAGTATTCGCTTCTGCACTTCTGTATTTGCTTCTTATCAGCCTCACCAATTAACTGAAGGCCAAATTTTAATCTGTGATTGGAGGTTTGGATTATTAAATAACCCAGGTTAATTGATCAATGATTACAATACTGATGACGGCCTTTCATGTTGCTTCTTGACCTAGCTTTTACAACTAACGATTAAGTAACAATGTCAGGTAGGGTAGAAAGGAAGGAGTCATGGTTCTTACAGCTGCTGTGCTAACTGATGACTTCTATTTATCTCAGTGGTGCATTGTCAGAGATAAAGGCAGCATTATGTCCTAGAAGCAGCCAAATCAGATAGCTTATGTAGGAGAATACTGGCAAAGCAAAATATTTCCGTTCAGGAGTAATGCCATCTCATATGTGTTCTCAAAAACAAGTGGAGTGGAAGGTAGACTGGAATCCTAAGGCATATGGCCAAACCAGTATGCACAAATTAAGGCTGTGGCAAAATGACAGGTATCCTGAGAAGTCATAATGTCCTTACGGTATATTTGTATTCATTATGCAAGGAGAAGTAGCAACAATAAAAACCCTCTGGCACAGTAATATAAAATTCTTAATAGGTAGCCTGACACATTTATGTAGCTTGTACATTAGTAAACATGCCACTAACAATAATCCACTGACATTGTCTACTTTCTCACTACATCTGCACATTAAAAATACACTAGACTGATATCTGCCAAAAAAAATCTATTTCATTTAACGTACATAATACAGAGCATTAAAGCCACCTGAAATATTCATAGTCATCTATCCTTTTTATGTTGGGGTTTCAGTTGTTTTTTTATAACTAGGGCTACCAGTGAGATTAATCATTCTAAAACCATATATAAACATATGAATTTGTAATCAATTAACTGATTGATTAAAACACAATCAGTTAACCAACTAAGATTTCTTTAAGGAAGTGGTAGACCTGGTTATTACTATTACACTTGATATCTTCCTGTTTAGGAAGAATAGACTCAGTATGCATGCTACACTACTCAATCCCAGAAAGTACATAGGGGCTTACTTGATTTGGGGAGAGACTATATCTCAAGGTAGAGTACATGCTTTCCTTGACTCATGTGCCAACATGTCAAAATCTAAGCATTTCAGACTATAGGCTGGGTATGATCTCTGCCTACAACTATGGACAACCACCACCAGTATGAGTGAACTACATGGATCAATTGCGTGTTACTCAATGGAAGGTATCTTAATTTGATGATCACTTAAATCTCTACTTCTGAAATTATTGTGATTTCTTGAAAAGAGTTGGTAAGGTACAAAGGCTTAGATGGAGGCAGCATCTAGTAAATACTAGGCATCTTATATTTGTAACCCTCAAGATCCCATGTGGACAGAACCTGTAAAATGAGGTAGATGTAGAAGATTGGTGAAAACCTCGACATACGACAGGGACCCTTATAACCTTGCAGAAGAATAGTAAGGGCCTGATCATACCCCACCCCCCACCCCCAAGAAAACACAGTGGTGAGAGGGTGATAATTATATGTTTCCCTCCAGGCACTAGGGATTTGTAGTGTTTTGCTAAAAATATGGATAGCTGTGAAACTTGAACATCTTACTCCTCCATCCAGATATGGTCCTGCAATGGAAAAACATGGAACTAACTATACATTCGGTGACCTGCATGGATCATAACATACATAGCTAATCTTCATGCTCTGTGAGAACAATAATCTTCCTTCTTCAGCTCATTTTGAGGATAAATGAGTTAAGGATTGTACAGCATTTTGTTCTTTAAATATTCAAATTATATATACACATGCACAAGTGGGACTTGTCAGACTTATGGTGGTAATTTCCCTTCCCCATTTCTAGCGGTGGTGCTGGGGGACTGCTGCTTAGTCCCTTGGCCTGTGGGGTCCTGCAGGTTTCCATTTTATCCCCTATGCTGTTTAATATCTACATTCAACTGCTGGGTGAGGTCATCTGGAGATTTGGGCTGGGTTGTCACCTATATGTGGATGATACTCCGCTATATCTCTTGTTTCTGGCTGATCCAAGAGGGGCTGTAGAAACTCTACCAGACAGCAGTGGACATCTTTGGAGGTCCTTCTTCAGGTACTCCTACTGTCTGAGATTAGGCGGGTTTCATGGCACCAAAATTTTGGAACTTTCTTACCAGGGAGACTCATCTGTCCTCTTCTGCTGTTTGTTTGTTTGGCGTCCCCTCCCTTCTGCCAATGTTTAAATTGTTATAGTTATATTTCTGTATGTATTTTAGCTCTGGTTTTGTTTTAATGGTATATTTTCTGTTGGTCTTAATATTTTTTAAGATGGCATTTATTATGTTTTAATTTGTTAGCTGCCTTGATGGTCCGTATGAGGGCAGAAAGGTGGGATATAAATTTTTTAAAATAAATAAATGACCACCGAAATCTTACAAGACCATCTCACAAGCTCTTGACAACCATTTTACATTGCTTAATTAGTCCAAAATGGCTGCTGAGGTAGTTGTGAGAGACCTCAGGACAAACTATTTTATATTTATTATTTCTTCCCCCAATCTGTTCTTGGCCTCTTGGAATAGATGTGTGTGTATAATTAAGAATAACTGGGCACCGGGTATCTGTGTTACTATGTAACGCTTATGCATTTTATAAGACAGAAGTGGGAAGAACCATGTTTACCACTCTAAGCTTCTTTGATGTAGAGCAGGACAAAAATGTGATAATTTTAAAAAATTGACAATAGCGATCTCTTTTGTTTAATCAGCTGGAGCTGACTGTGTGAATTGTGAAAGTGTCCTTAAGTTGTACTTGCCTGCTGTAGTCTTCCCATTACCTCCAACACATAAAATGTGTGAGAGAGCGCTCCTTTCGTTGTACTAAGAAAATAGCATAGCTTTTTATAGAACCACAGAAGTGCATAGGTAAGAAGCCATTTTGCACTGGAATCAGGCTTATTAGCTTTAACATTTTCAAAATGCAGTATTTTAAGAAGCGGTGGGGGGGGGGGACCTAATGTCCTGAAATGTCATTTCAGTAAAAAGTACAAATATTATTTAGCTATCAGGTAGAAGCAGCAGGGTCTTCTGTATGTCCGTACCATCTATCACATTTTTATATCCAGCCCTTCCCCCCAGGAGCTCAGGATAGCACATATTGTTCTCACTGCCTCTGTTGCATCCTCACCAGCCCTGTGATGTAATTTATTTATTTACATTATGTCACCTCATGTCAGGCCCTGACCTGGATGGCCCAGGCTAGCCTGATCTTGTCAAGGAATACCAGGGTTGATATGCAGAGGAAGGCACTGGCAAACCACCTCTGTTAGTCTCTTGCCATGAAAATCCCAAAAAAGGGGTCGCCATAAGTCGGCTACGACTTGACGGCACTTTACACACACACACCTCATGTCAGGCTCAGAGAGGGTAACTGACCCAATGTCACTTAATGAGTTTCATGGCTGAGTGAGGATTTGAACTTTTCAAGTCCATCTCAGAGGATAGCCGTGGTGGTCTGGAGTAGAATAGACAGACTCTTTGGCTCTTGAGAGCTTATACCCTGAAAATCTTGTTGATCTCCAGGGTGCTACTGGACTCAACTCTAGCAAGTCTTAGTCTAACACTAGAACTATTATATCCCACTGCAGTGAAATGCAGCCTATTACTCAAATAGGCTTCCCAGAGTTACATTTCATGTCCTCACTGAAAAGTGAGTATTTTATTATAAGGAATGAGCACGTAGAGCTTTTCTATTGGCCAACGTAAATGCCTTTCCATCTAAGATGCTCTCTGGTAGATATTCCCAGATTCCAAGGCACAAACGTCTATGCTCTTGCAACTCTAACTCTATTGACACCATTGATCATATAATTTTAGAATGTCCTCTTTATGAATGTCTGCGGGAAAGATTGCTATCTACTTTATTAGCTACCAAAAGATTTTTGAATAATGATCTTAAATGTCAGTTTCCTTTGAACAATTCGATCCCTGAAATAACTAAGACGACGGCCCAATATCTCGCAGAAGTGCTTAAGATTAAAACTGCTTTTAATTAGTATATTTTATAATATCTTAGTTTATATGGAATTTTATTGTATCCGTCCAATCTATATTATGCTTTAAGTATTTTATATGAATTTATGATTATGGCATCGTAATTATGCCAATAAAGGTTTGTGTTTGTATAAGGAACGAGCCAACTCATGGTATTACACTGTCTTACCTATATTTATTTTTTATCTCACATTCCTCATGGTAGCATACAATAGAAACCAGAGGAATACTAAAAATGTCAGTGCTCATGAAAAACCATAAAATCCATCCCAGTCATAACCATCCACTAGTATTTACATAAAAAACAAATAACTGAAAAAGAAAACTGTTACCACAAAAACACTGTTAGATGGTATCCTGAAGTTTAGCTGAGGATCGTAACTTCCATGCACATTACAGCTTCTTTTGCACCAATCCAGTTAGTGTCAAGGACCACCAGAAGATGCATGGGCCGCTTTCCACATAATATGAAGGATCCAAGTGGAAAGCTCACAGTGGATAAGCTGACACAGAGAACAGGTTTTCAATGGCATCAACGGAATATGGGACATAATGAGTGGATCTGCCCTAAAAAAGCAGTGTTGCACTTAAAATGATAGAATCATAGAATTAGAAGGGACCACCAGGGTCATCTAGTCCAACCCCCAGCACAATGCAGGAAATTCACAACTACCTCCCCCCACACCCCCAGTGACCCATACTCCATGCCCAGAAGATGGCCAAGATGCCCTCCCACTCATGATCTGCCCAAGGTAATAGAGTCAGCATTTCTGACAGATGGCCATCTAGCCTCTTCTTAAAAGCCTTCTTCTTAAAAGTCTGTTCCACTGAGGAACTGCTCTGTTAGAAAATTCTTCCTAATGTCTAGATGGCAACTCTTTTGATTTAATTTCAACCCGTTGGTTCTGGTCCAAGCTTCTGGGTCAACAGAAAACAACTTGGCACCATCCTCTATTTGACAGCCCTTCAAGTACTTGAAGATGGTTATCATATCACCTCTCAGTCTTCTCCTCTTCAGGCTAAGCTCCTTCAACCTTTCCTCATAGGACTTGGTCTCCAGACCCCTCACCATCTTTGTTGCCCTCCTTTGTTGTAGACAAGTTAGAACGTGTCCACAGGAGGACAACAAAGATGGTGAGGGGTCTGGAGACCAAGGTGGTAAGCTCTCCTTCCCTGGAGGTTTTTAAGCAGAGGCTAGATGGCCATCTGTCAGCAATGCTGATTCTATGACCATAGGCAGATCATGAGAGGGAGGGCATCTTGGTCATCTTCTGGGCATGGAGTAGGGGGTCACTGGGGGTATGGGGGGGAGGTAGTTGTGAATTTCTTGCATTGTGCAGGGGGTTGGACTAGATGAGCCTGGTAGTCCCTTCTAACTCTATGATTCTAAAGAAGAGAAGATACAGGATGCACAAGGTAAACAGGATGCACAAGGTAAACAAGGTAAACATTCACCTTCTTTTCCATATTACAAAGCTTTGTTGTTCTTTGTTGGCTTTTGCATTAGGAAGCCCTCTGCTTCATTCCTAAAGGGAAGATTGTTCTTACCGGCTCCATAGTCCTGCAGCAGATCTGCAAGGTGTCCAAGGTCAAAGCTTGCAGTTCAAAATCTTATCCAAGAAGGGAGATGGAATGAAGTTGGCCCTGGCTCCTCCACACCGCAGCTTCTGCTGATGTGACATAGTGCAACCCTCATCTTTATTCTATTTCCTATGCCCCATTAGTCACGTAGAGAGATTACTCAGACAATAATAGTGCCTCAGAGCAGGCCATACCCAAAGAGTGCAGAAAAGTATTTTAATCCCTGATTTGTGGTCTGCCAGCCACAATTTCTGATTTCCCAGTAAGGTTTAATTATAGGGAAACAGCAGACACAGTTGAAACACTGTCACGTGTTGAAAAAGATAGCCTTTGTCAAAAAAATCTAGAAAATGTACATCATTCCTTGCCAGTAATTGTCAGGCTTGCCCCATCCTACATAATGGAAGCACACACATTACTGTGTTTGTGTATTATCTGTCTATGTGTGTGCATGTGCTGAACATATTACACAGACTGTTTTATCCATTCTTGTCTACTCAGACTAACAGTGGCTCTCCAAGGGCTCAAGACAGTAGAAGTTATTTCTGACATTGCTGACATCAAACAGTCCTTGAGCATTTAGAAGAGGCAGCTGTGATTACTAAGAGGAAGCACAGGTTCCTCAAGAACAAGTCATGTCAAACTAACCTTATCTCCTGTTCTGAGTTACTACTTATTTCAGTAAGGCTTTTGTAAGGTTCCATGTGATATTTGTGTTGACAAGTTGGTAAAATGTGGCTGACAGATCACACCCAAAGAGTGCTTGTTAATGGTTCCACATTCTCTTGGAGAGGAGTGACAAGTAGAGTGCCTCAGGGATCTGTCCTGGGCCCTATGTTGCTCAACATCTTTATAAATGACTTGGATGAAGGAATAGAGAGGATGCTCATTAAATCTGCAGATGATACTAAATAGAGTAGAAGATTCAGGATGATCTTGACAGGCTGGAAAACGACTAAAATTAACAAAATGAATTTCAATAGAGCGTTCTACATTTAGGTAGGAAAAATCAAATGCATAATGACAGGATGCGGGAGACCTGTCTTGGTATGCACACGAGGAAATGATCTAGGGGTCTTAGTAGATCATACACTGAACATGAGTCAGCAGTGCGATGTATCAGCTAAAAAGGCAAATGTGATTTAGAGCTACATCAACAGAAATATAATGCCCAAATCACACAAAGTGATAGTATCACTTTACTCTGCTCTAGTTAAACATCATTTGGAGTACTGTGTTTAGTTTTGGGCACCAGAGTTTAAGAAGGATTTTGATAAACTGGAACATTCCCAGAGAAGGGCAACAAAGACAGTGATGGGTCTGGAGACCTAGTCCTGTGAGGAAAGGTTGAAGAAGCTGGGTATGTATAGCCTGGAGAGGAGACAATTGAGAGGTGATATGATAGCCATCTTCAAGTATTTGTAGGGCTGTCATATACAGGATGGAGTAGAGTTGTTGCCCCAGAAGGTCGGACTATAACCAACAAGTTAAAATTAAATCAAAAGAGTTTTTGACTAGGAAGAAGTTACTGACAGTTAGGGCACTTCCTCAGTAGAACAGGCTTCCTTGGGAGCTGGTGGGCTCTCCTGCTTTGGAGATTTTTAAGCAGAAGCTAGATGGCTATTTGACAGCAATACCGATTCTGTGACTCACTATAGGCAGATAGTCAGAAGGAGGGCAGGAAGGGGTGAGCCAGTGCTCGACTCTTGAGGCCCTTTATTATATGCCCAGGGTAATACTGATCATCACTTTGGGGTCAGGAAGAAATTTTCCTCCATACCAGATTGGCCCAGGGATCTTGGAGGTTTTTTGCCTTCCTCTGGGAATGGGGCAGGGTTCACTGGTTGAGCCGGGGGGGGGGGGCGTGGAGGGTTAGAATAATAGGATCATAGAGTTGTAAGGGACCACCAGGGTCATCTAGTCCAACCCCCTGCACAGCGCAGGAAACTCACAACTACCTCCCCACCCCCACCCCCACCCCCAGTGACCCCCACTCCATGCCCAGAAGACGACCAAGATGCGTTTTCAGACACAGGGGTGCACAGAATGTAGCAAAGAAAACACGTTTGCTGTGATACAACATGTGAAGCTGCATCCTCAGCTGCATTCCACCTCCCTGTTCCCTCCCAGCAGAGGCATAATAATGTTGCATGGATTAGATAGTGTTTGTCAAGCCCTTTGAACATTACTCAAAAATGCTAAGGTGCTATTATTGTGCACAAGAACCAAACCCATCTCAGAAGCAAAGAAGTCTTTTTCTTTAAAGCAGCTTGCAAAATGCAGCAGCATATATGTTCACTGAAATATGAACACGGCAGATATGGATGCCTACTTCAGGTGCTGGCTCCGTTCTCTTCATTGGAACGATCCCTTCATTAGCTGCAAACTTTGTTGTGTTGCTATAGCTACTTTCATTACGAGTGGCCTTGACTAAGCCATGAGGCATTTGTTATATATAAAACATAACTGTACACAGTTTCAACAGCAAAGAGTTAAACAATATGCAGAAGAGAACGAAACAGCCAGCTGCAAGTAGCGTATGCGCAGTACGTGCTCCTCTTCAGTGGGCAGCAGCATACTACCTTTAATAGTGTTTTAAAAAAACACTGTAATTCTCCAGCTCTTTATCAGTGCAAGTGGGCCAGAGAAACCTGATATTTAAGATCCCATTATACCTAGATTTTGGGTGCCATAAATCAGTTATATATATTTAGAATCCATTTTTCTCTCTTTGCAATTTAGATGCTAATCTTTACTGAAGGAGGAGCTATTAAATGGAATCAGTTTTGCAAGCCATGATGAAGAAATACACTGTTTATGGCTGACTTCGAACAAAGTGTTTCAGTGGGATGGTGCCAGGGAGTAGCGAGTTATTTAATTCACTGCAGTAATGAAGCTATCAACATCAGTGCTATATATCTAGACTTTACAACAACAAAAGCCGATAGAAGACTGAAATGCTATTTTTTATGTTCAGTTCTCTTTACCGCTGTAATTTTCAACAGTGCCATGGAGCGATTAATGCAATTTATTGCGCTTAGAGCAGCGCCCTTGGAAAAACCAGTGTGATGAACTAGATAGTGTTGGATTTAAACCATGGAGAACTTGGTTCAAATCCCCAATAAGCATGAAATTCACTGGGCACAAACCAGCCACTTTGGCATACTTCACATGCAATAACAAACGTTGTTTGCTATTACTTCCAACCACAAACTATGATTGTTTCTTTCTGCTCAAAGAAGAAAAGAAGGGGACAACAAATGGTGCAGATGGAAACAAATTCTTTAATAATTTTTGCAACCCCTATGCGTTTTGCATGCAGTTTCGTCAGGGGGATTCCAATAAAATGAAAAAATTAAGACGAAATAATAATATAAATATTAGTGATACGTGATTAAAAACATTTTTAAAAATATTTAGAAAATTATACATAGGACAATTCCTCTGGAAGAAGAAGAAGAAGAGTTGGTTTTTATATGTCGACTTTCTCTACCACTTGAGGGAGACCCAAACCAGCTTACAATCACCTTCCTTTTCCCTCCTCACAACAGACACCCTGTAAGGTAGGTGAGGCTGAGAGAGCACTAACAGAGCTGTAACTTGCCCAAGGTAACCCAGCTGGCTTCATGTGTAGGAGTGGGGAAACAAATCCAGTTCTCCAGATTAGCCTCCACCGCTCGTGTGGAGGAGTGGGGAAACAAACCCAGATCAGAGTCCACTGCTCCAAACCACCACTCTTAACCACTACACTACGCTGAGGATACTTCTGAATACATATGCATAAGATTGAGCTGTTGGTAAAACTGTGCATGTTGCAGGAAAGACAACATTTCAGACAACTAGACTTCAGCATATTATGTTTCGTAAGGCATGCCTGCATTATCTATCTGAATAACAGTGATAACACTGCAGTAAGTATTTGAGATTTTACTGGCAGCATTTTTCACATGCTGATAGTTGGGTGAGAACTGCAGCCTGTTGTTTCACACTCAGATATGCTTAAGACATTCTTATCTCTAGGTCAAAAGAGGTTGAAGGGATTCAGAAAAGCAAAAATTGCTAAGAACAAGGTGTTAGCATCCCTCTGTTGCACATACATATATGATCATAGGGGGCGGGATCCAGCCAGCTTTTTAATATAATTTCATCCATCCAATTCCCATCTCTGCTACAGACTCCATCCTGCATGGCTTTTGTATATACAGGTCTCATGATCCCCAGCATAGCTTTTTGGGGGTGGTCAAAGAGGATTCCCCCCTTCTGTTATCACTGGCCAAAAAGCTGGTTTAATCTGACCCCATTTTTCCCCCTGAAAACTTCCTAAAGACTTTAGTCTTTAAGAGTCTACCAGACTCTTGCTCTTTTCTACTGCTAGATCAGTAATACAAAGCCAGTTATGTAATAGGGCTGTCAATTCGGTTCGTCCTGAACCGAGAAACAGCCGAATTTCACCTGATTCGGCGGTTTTAGGTTCGGAACGAACCGAATTCAAAAAAAGGCGGGAAAACCACAAGCCAAATTTGGCGAGTTCGGGCAATCACCAAATAAATGCGGCAGGTTCGGCATTCCCGAACCTGCCTTTTCCCGGGTGGGGGGGTGTTAAACTGCACTGCGCTGCCTGCCCAGGCAGCGCGGAGCCCTTTAAGGACCCCCCGCCTGGCTTCCAGGGACTCCCTGGAACCAAAGATCCAATGAAGAGTTTAAACAAACCAAAGATCCAATGAAGAGTTTAAACAAAATAGAAGTTATAGTATGAATATGTGTAATAAACTGGGTAAAACTGGAAATGAAAATGTTTTAATACTATAATAGAAAAATATATAATAGAATTTACTGAACATATATAAGTCTATCTAAGTTGTTAGAATGATTTAATAGGGGTTAACTCTTTGATGCAAGTTTAAAGTTCTTTTATCATGAGAGAGAAAGACTGATTAAAAAGCAGTTGGTTTAATGTTACACAATAATAGATTTAATATTTTAAAGTAATAATAGTTTGTATAAGGAAGATAGCAAGAGAGAAACTAAGAAATGTTTTTATGTCCACTCAGCTAAAGTTTATTTTATTAGACTCTGTACATGTATTGTTGGTGTACGTAATGTATTGCAAATGCATTGTGAATGTATTGTATGTGTGTATTTTGTTATATTTGTTTCCATGTTTGAATACTTATATGAAATAAAAATATTTGCAAAAAAAAAGTAATACAAAGCCATACATCTAACATTTAACAAAATTAGGTCATGCTATTAAGAAATTAAACGTAATATGCTCAGAGAAATCTGGGGATGCAGACAGGTGGAAGGAGGTAAATATGCTAATCTGTAATGTTTGAGAAGCAGCAGGTGCTTGTGTAATTAAAGGCAGGGCTGTAATGCACACTCATATGGGAGCAAGGCTCAGGTTGCCCACCCAAGAGTGGTGCAGTCCGGTTCACTGACATCACCGGCTATAAAAGTGTTAAGAGAAACCAATGGCCAATAGGAGTCTCACTTAGAAATTCCGCTAGTGTGCCAACCAGGGGCTGTGAGCAGCACCCAAGTACTCCCATCCTCTCCCTAGGTTGGGTCACAGGGTTATCTCGCACCATCATTTTTTATTGGGATACATTCCTATGAGGGAGGTATTTTCTGCAACACAATTTCACCATTCGCTGAATCGTCTTAACCTACATCGTAAGATTACAAGTGACCCTGTACTTTTAATAATTAGGAAATTGTTCCTATATTGAAAGAAGTAACTGTCAGGGTTAACCCTTCCTCAGCAACAAAGCCCAGCCCTTTTCTGATACTTCTTTACATTATGTTATTATGTTGCTTGCCGGCTGTGTGTCTCTCCTCTCCACTAGCGGAGGTGTACAACTCCCACCCACCCCTTTTTTCTTTTAGGAAGGAGACAAACACCAATATAAATAGCCTCCCTAGGTTTGGAAATAGGTCCAGGTTTGGAAATACCTGGAGATTCTGGGGGTGGAGCCTGAGAAAGACGGGGTTTGGAGAGGGGAGGGGCTTCAATGCCATACAGTCCAATTGCCAAAGCGGCCATTTTCTCCAGGTGAACTGATCTCTATCGCCTGGAGATCAGTTGTAACAGCAGGAGATCTCCAGCTAGTACATGGAGGTTGGTAGCCCTAAGCCTCCTTACGCTATACAATGGCATCTTAGACATAGATCCATAAACCAGCCATTTATGGTAGCTAATCAAGAGCTTGTGGGGAGGGAAACTATTTTTGTTTTGTTTTTTGTCTTAGCCTGAAAAAGCTGGGGAGTTGTCAAACGCCTCAGGCTGGCAAGCCACAGACTCTGTCTGGAGGGCTGTTTTTGGTTTGAGGGTATGCAGGCCTAGTCTGGCCTATGACTCTGAATCTAGCCTGTCGAACAAAGCTAATAAATGAATTCCTCATCCAAATGCTGAGGGGATCATTAAGGATGCTGCTGCATCTTTCTGAGGACTTCATTTAGGATATGCATGGCACATTGCCCTGTCTCAAAACATGATGCTCATACTGAGACCAGCTTACAAAAAGATAGGTATGAAAATCCTCATGAGATCTTAGAAGTTCTTTCAAAATAGAACTCTGATTAATTATTACAATGAAATATTAATTAGGGTTATGAATTTTTAATTCTTTTGTTTTACCACGCAATCGCATTCCATGTGATAGTCACTGAGGTGTAGCTTCCATTTCCTAGCACAGGTTTAGACAATGCTTTCTGTGAGAGTCACCATTACAATGGAATTCTGAAGCACATTTTGAGAAATGTTCATACACTGCTCCATAATCTCCACTTCAAACCTGCTTATTTTGTGGTGGCAATTCATTCTGAGTAATTTCGAGCTATTGTTTTCCTTCAAGTTTGAGAAATATATGGTGAAATATTTGATTTACAGCAAAGGTAGGGCCCAAGATTTAGTGTTAGTAATTATGCCCTTATACAAATATAGCCAGAGTTCTCAGAGCCTCTGTGGGGGTGGAGGGGACTTTTCTGCTTTGGTTTCTGAAATTTATCCTTTTCTATGGTATTTGTTTGCACATTTTCTTTTCTTGCTCCGTTTTACACATGTATATTGCCTCTTGTTCCCACACTTGCAATTTATTCCAGACTCCAAATCATTTCCCCACCACTTTCAAATGCTAACGATATACCGATATACGTAAGAACACCCTGACATCAATGCTTAAGAAAGAAGTTGGGGGAGGTAGATAAGGAAACACCATAGGAGAGGAAGGGTGCTAGTTTAAGCCTTTCCCTGATCACAGTTTCTTTGCTTCACATTTCTTTCCCTAAGTTACTTGCCTGACCCTCTAGGCTCAAAAAATATGTTTTCCCTCACAAACATGCATTTTGAATGCAATGGGCAGAAGAACAGCTTAGGGGAGGAATGACTTGGAGCACATAAGTTACTGAATGATTTGGAGCTGAAGTTACTGAAAAGGCAAGATTTAGATGACCCACTCCTCCCACACTGCTTATTTACCCCAAAGCTTCCCCCCTTCCTAAAGCTGCTTTTCCTTAAGGAAAATGGCACCGGGGCTATACTACACATGTTTGCAGTGTGGAGTAAGCCTTCCACTTTCAGTACACTTTTTTCCTGACCCTCCTAAAGGTCTCTTCGAACATTACTTAATGAAGAAAAATCTTTACTTGGTAAGGGTCTTGGGCTTTTCGATACCCTCGCGAGTGGCAGGAAGTCTCATCGGATCCAAGGTGATGTAGTGTGTTGTATTTGTTTTGTTTTGTTTTTTTAAATTTGTCCTGTGTTCTCTCAATACCCTGGTAGGCTTACAGCCATTCAAACATGTACACAAAGCACCGTTACAATCTCTACCCATCTTGTTTATCATCTAAAGATATACTTTATACAACGGTTCACCTCAAGAGAGCAAGGGTGAAGTCAGACAGAACAGCTTCACAGTGGTCAGGGAGGTCCTTCACCTGCAATGTGACCCCAGCTTTTGCGACTTGCATTACAGGCCTACATTCCACCAAGTCTAGTGGTAGATCAGCTCTCAATTTTGCCCTTCCTATGACACTTCTGGGAAGCTGTCCACATTTGTAAATATCTATCTATCTATCTATCTATCTATCTATCTATCTATCTATCTATCTATCTATCTATTAATCTAATCTAATCTAATCTAATCTAATCTAATCTAAATCAGGACATATGTATTTTGATATTCATAAGTTGATCCATTATCTTATTAAAAATATTTACAAAACAGTTCCAGGATTGCTCCAGCAATTGCAGAGGAGGGGTAAGACACTAATGTTACAGGTTTTAACCAGCACAAACCCTTCACAGGTAGCTTTTTGTTGGTTCAAACTGACCTATGCCCAAAACCTGTAAAAGAGATTTTTCCAAGCTAACTCTGGGACAGAAAAGGGTATGTTTGTACTGGATGCACTGAGGGCATGTTCAAAATGGCCCTAGTATCACAGTCATTGTCACCCAGCTGAGTCCCACAAATTCTCTCACAAAATATCTCACTAAGAGTCAAACTGGATAATGACAGCGGCAGCCACGCTCATTGTTTGCATGACCCATTCATTATAAAACAAGGAATGGGGGGGAGAGAATCCAATTATAACTAGTGGTACTTCTGAAGAACTTATTTCGTGAGCTCAGAACATGAGCTCGGGCACCTCATAATACTTGCCTGGGTTCTCCTCTGGCTCAGATGCTATATTTGAGACAAAGAACTCTTCCTTGACTCCCTCCTTCTCATCTACTCCCCAAACCCAAGTTACATTTCTTCAAGCAGCTGCTGCTCTGGCAAGCTGCTGCTGATGGCGGTGGCCAGATGGCCAGTCAGCTGACAGATGGGCAGGCAGGAAGAGAACCTATCTTTCCTTGCCTCTACCTCCTCCCCTCAAGGTGCTTCAAAGGTATGCCCTGGAGTACATGACATGTTAATGCATTTATATCCACTCAGCAGAGACCTACTCAAACCAGCTCAAAAAATGAAAACAAATGCATTAGGATAATAAAAAATAAAATATTAATAATAAACATTATTTATATTTTAATTAAAATATTAAAATACAAATAGGGTTGGGGTTTGATCAGATTAGCATTCCAAGTAATCGTTAGACTTGGGGGGGGGGAATGAGGTATTTGCAAATTTTTCAGTAAACAGTTCAGTGTGTGTGTGGGAGCCCGTCTCTAATTTTAACAACACAAAGTCTACACCTATGAAAAGTTTTATTTTGGCCTATGGCTGTAAGAATAAACATCTCTCTCTCTCTCTACCTATGAAAAGAGCTGAACCCTCCCGTCCACCTACTTTCCTTCAGTCTGCTGCTTAAACTTTATCTTGCATCTAGTTCTGTTACTAAAAGTGAGCTGCATGAGAAGAAAATTGCCTCTGGTGTCAGGTCCCCCAATCCCACACCCCCTTAGGATATTAAAATTAGGCTCGGTTTACCAAGAATTGTGTCCTGTCCCCAGTTGTCCTTCCTGGTTCTCAATGCCAAAAAAGGTGCCTACCCCTGCTTCAGACATATGATTTAGATCTTTGAAATGAGGGACATATTTCTAATATTGCTTACCTAAAGGTTTCTGGATACTCGGAAAGGGCCATGTTGATGACATCCAAAGCAGGCTGATAGTGTTTTTGGGCTGAAAAGAGGAGGGCTAGCAGGTGAAGGGAATTCATATTGTCCTTGCACAGTTTCACTGCTTCTTGGAGGTGTTCTATTGCATCACAAATCTGGAAAATAAAAATGGTTTCTCTCAATCCTATGTTCAGTTCAGATCAGATATATTTATTTGAGCCACTGGCCATAAATAAAAAACAATAACAAAAACATCATCATCATCATCCCAAGCTAACAAAAAGACAGATTCAACAAAAGCATTAGGATCACAAATGACAGGTATATACATTATAACTCCTGATAAAGTATATCAATTATCTGGGTTATATTCAATTAATATTCAGCAACAGGTGTCCATATCACAATCTACTGTGCATGCAGAATAATAATAGTGTTGCTGTCACTTCATAGCCACCAAGGCTAAGATAGTCACAAATTGAATAATCTCTTTAATAAACTTTCTGAGTACTCTTTGAGTAACTGCATTTTCTACTAATTAGACCAGAATTCACAATCTTTCAATAACAGTGGCAGAGGGACCTATGCTATGTGTGAATTTTAAAAAAACATCTCGGAGAAAAGGAAAAACACACTGTGACATTTTGAAGGTAAGAGGAGCCCATGAGGACCAGTCCAGAGATGTATCTTGTCCACTATTCTGTTTCCAACATTGATCAACCAAATTCTTCTGGGACTTGTATGGAGGCCATGAAGGTAACAGTCTCCACGAAGCAGTCCAAATCATGATGTTGCTCAATGCAACAAACACCCCAACATACACAAAAGGAATAAATTGTGCGTTATACCCACACTTTTGATTTCCCCAGGCTGCTGCTGTGTGAGATTCAAGATGCTGTGTTCCAAAGGATTCATTGCTATGCTGCTGAGAATGCTGAAGTGCAAGTCTCAGATTGCGCACTGCTGCACATATGCTTAGCCCAAATATTACTGCCCCAAGCAAATGCTCTTTATTGGTTGTGCAGTCAGGTTGGCACTGTAAATAAATAAGAGGCAGGGAGACAAACTGCTGAACCTGGCAGGGGCACAGTCTACAGCATCTCCTGCTGTCATGTTCCACTGTGATTGCCCGTTGCTCAAACACAAAGTAGGGGACAAGAGTTCTGGGGTGCATGATCACAACTTGGAATGATGATACTATCCTACTGAGTCAAGGTTCTATATATAAATAACATATAAACACATATCATAGTATTAAGGAATTAAGAATTTCACATTAAATATTTAGACATTCTGGAGAAGAAATCATACATTTACAGAAAAGAAGTGCTGAGTCTGAGAGTCTCTAGTTGAAAAGACAGTGAATCCATGGCAGAGAACCCAGATCAGATCTCAAGAAAATGAGCTAAAAGGGGAAAAATCCCACCACTGCCAGTAGAAAACCGGCCAGTTCCCAACCCTACTTCTCACAGACTTGGCAACCTGTTCCACAAAGTGGAAGCCACACTAATCTCATGAGTAGACAGCCGAGGTTAGGGTTGCCAACTTCCAGGTACTAGCTGGAGATCTCCTGCTATTACAGCTCCAGCTGATAGAGAGCAGTTCACCTGGAGAAAATGGTTACTTTGGCAATTGGACTTCGGCAAATGGCATTGAAGTCCCTCCCCTCCCCAACCCTCCTCCTCAGGCTCCGCCCCCAAACCTCCCACCGGTAGCGAAGAGAGACCTGGCAACTCTAGCCAAGGTACACAATATTTTTAGTCTTTTTTGACTCTTGAGACTTCATGTGTATGTTAGAAAGGGAAGGGGTTGCCCATGTTACTAGTTTCTACCAGGCCCTGAGGAATGTTGCTTTTGAGTTCTGGCTTTGTTACCTACAAAGCAACAAGTAGCCCTAAGAACTCTCTGTGGCAGAATGTCTTTAGAATAAAGTTTTCAGACAAGTGGACCCTTGGCATCTATAATGAATACAAATTCTCTTTCTCCTGTCGTGGTTTGACATTCTATCTTTCTGCTGTCTAAAGGAAATTCTCCGAGGAAATCTTCCTCCTTTGTTATTGATAGCAGATCTTTACAAATGGCTTGAGTCACCTTAAAAATGATCCTCCTGGAGGACATGAGGACCTTTATTTGCTCAAAGGAACATGACGGGGAAATGGTAGAGAGCAAAGCTATTTACGTTAAAGAACTTATGGCTTCAGATTGGACATTTAGAAGGGATAGGCTCTTTTTCCTACATAGAAGTATTTTTCTTGTTGGAGAAGGTTAACATATGAAATGGCCCTTAATATGATAAGACCCATGAAAGTGTAAATAGGAGATACAGATGCTATAGTCTTGCTTTTTGTCACCATGAAGGCTACAAATTCACTTAGAACATAAGGACTTACCCTGATGGATCAGATCATAGTCTGTTTTAGATTTTAGATGCCTTTGGGATAGAGGCGCCATTTGCCTGCTTTAGGCAGGCAATTCCCCCCCCCCCAAAGCACCCCCGTTCCCTGCTGGTATTAAATGGACCAGTGGGAGAAAATGGGGGAACGGCATCTGGCAACACCATTTCCATCTGCATAACTGTAAGTGATGTCAAAATGTTACCATAGTTAGGGGAAATGCTAGAGCGGCCCATGATATGGCAATGTCACTTCCAGTTATGCAGCAAGAAATGGCGTTGCTATGTTGTAGGATGCCATCCAGGTTTGTTTGTTTTTTAAATAATTTTCATTATTTTTCTGAAACAAGTTAACATATAAAGATAAAGAGAAAAAATATATAAATATAACAAGATTTCCCCTACATCTTCCTCCATCCATTAATAAACCTGTATACTCTTTGGTATCTACAATTCTAATCCTAATATTTCTAATTACATTCATTAAACTAAATCTCGTGTGTGTGTGTGTGTGTGTGTGTGTGTGTGTGTGTGTGTGTGTGTGTGAAGTGCCGTCAAGTCGCAGCCGACTTATGGTGACCCCTTTTGGGGTTTTCATGGCAAGAGACTAACAGAGGTGGTTTGCCTGTGCCTTCCTCTGCACAGCAACCCTGGTATTCCTTGGTGATCTCCCATCCAAATACTAACCAGGGCTGACCCTGCTTAGCTTCTGAGATCTGACGAGATCAGGCTAGCCTACAGTTTTAAAAATATAACATTGAATATAATCATTAAGAAGTGATTAATATTAACTCAGAAAAAAGGAAGGTTAATAAATCACTAATAAAAAATGGATTAGATCAATAAAAATTATCAACTCCTTTATAAAACAATTCCTCCATAAACCCTCCATGTCTCCCTACACCTATTCATTGTAAATTGTCTTTATAATGTATTAATATAGTAAATTCTACCATTATTGCCAAAATCAAGCCTTTTAACCAGTTCCTTGTCTATTTCCAAAAAACATAACTAGACTGTTTTAGCCAGTCCCTTTGTCCGGAATTTCCAGCGTCTTCCACTTTTCTTCATTAACTCCAAACACTGAAGAGCATCCTTGGATATTGTTGGTAAAATTCCCTTTGCAAGCATAGAGTTCTCATAGTACACCTGCATTGTAGTTTCTTCAATTCCAAGATCATAAAAAGAAATTCCGGTAGCTCCAGCCTTTCCACCCTGCAAGTCCTCCAAGCTAGTATCAAAGAATTCTTCAGGCAATTTATAAAGACAAAAGTCAAAGTCTCTCACGTTCATATCCTTCGTAAGCAGCTGGTCTGTTGCAGTTTCCTGTTGAAAGGATGTACCGTCTTGTTGTTTATCCTGGCTCTCCTTTTCCTTTATGGGAATTTCCTGATCTTGAGCCGTCTTCTCAATTGGAGCATTCACTACTGTCAAATCTGACTTCGTTGTATTAGCTTGGTCCTTTATGTCTTTAATTACATCCAAAATAGAGTCCAGTTTTCGGTTGATAGACTGATATAGGGTGTTTGTCATGGCAATTAGTTGATCCATCTGTTTAATTGCACGTTCCATGCTTGCTGCTTTTAAGAATTTTGTTAGAACTTAGTTGGTAAAGTCCGGACAAACAAACAAACAAACAAACAAAAAAAAATGTAGGTAATTCAACAGGATTCCTGTATTGTGGGTAGTAATTTGATGTTAAAATACCATCAAGTTGAAAACATTCTAGTATAGACTGCTGCAGAGAACAGGATATACCCAAAAGGATGCAGAACCGTGGACCTTTCGTTACCTCCTCTTGTTCAGGAACTTGGGAGTAATTTGCCAGTTGCACAAGGGAGCCACACTTCCGGTCTCACGATGTCACAGTCTGTTACAGTCTCGCGATGGCATTAAACAATGAAAGCGGAAAGACGACAGCTAGGGAGGGGGGATTCTTCCTCCCTCCCCTTTCAACGTCGAAGTATCTGATTGGTGGTTGTAACGTCTTTCAGAAGATCCTGTTTGTTATGTCTACCCACTGATCGAATTGATAGGATTCTTGCTGGCTTATCTGATTTTTTTTGTTTTATAAGAGTCATTTATACATCAGGTGGGGAGGCACGGATTTGATAGATGTATTTGCCAATTCTTCAGATCCTCCAAATCCAGGTAAAACAAAAGAGTTCTTATAACTTACTCAGATTTTAGAAGAGTAGGTATTCTTGCTTCCATGTAGTTGCTTAGGTGGTAATAGGTACAGGAGGTCTGAGCCTAATTCCAAAGAGACATTCGGGGCATTGTATTTTCCCCTCAATGCCAGCGGGACCTCGCCCAGTTCCCCGAGAGTCGTCCTCTCTCAGAAAAATGGGGGTCAGACCGCTCTTCAAGGCTGCAGGAGAGTTCCTGTTCCCCGGACCACTATTTAGGAACCGGGTGGGGGTGCAGAATGCATCCCAAATTTGAACGTTTCTTGGGTTCTTCGGGAGCCCCCGAAGAACATGGCGCTCAGACCAGCGTCTCTAGTGGAAGTCCGGATGCCATCCAGGTTTGTTCCTCCCCCCCACCCCGCCCTGGACTGCTGGTTGAGGGCTGGCAACCCTACTTTGAGAAGCTCAAAAATTGGCATGAAGATAAATGGCTTCTCCTGGTGTTTGTGCCCAAGAGTGTGTGTGTATCCCTGCAACACAAAGTCACTCAGCAGCTGAAAATTATACATTTTAAGGCAAAGTCTGGAAAAGCCTCTTACAGTTTCCCTCTGCTCATTCCCAGCAGCAAATTCAACTAATGTAATCCATTCTCCAGACTTCATAGGTTACCTATCAGTCACTGGGTTCGATTCAAGGGACTGGTTAGCACATGTCCTTCAACCCTCATATCTGCAGGACCACTTCTCCTGTTATGCTCCACAAGGACAGCTCACTCATCTGAGCAAAGCTTTCTCAAGGTACCATACTACAAGTGGGTAAGATTGATACCTGTTGCTGTCAGTACATGTTCATTCTCTGTTGTGGCTCCCACTATGTGGAGTAGCAAGCCTGGGGTAATCAGGAAGGCTCCCACACCTGTTATTCCACTACAGCATAACAGAACAGGTAATAAAGGGAATCAGGATAGTCGATGCCATTACTTATAGTATATATTATCTGTTTATTGTATGTGCTCTCCTGATTTTATTATGTCATTTTCCACTTCTGTAATTCCATGTTCTGCTTTGTTTGACATTTCATGTCTGATACTTGCATTGAATCTCAGTGAGAAAGGCAGGCTATAACTAAAGCAAATAGACACTAACCAAAGTTTCAAGACTTGCAGCTTGGTGGAGAAGAACTGGAAGAAGCTGCTGTATATCTGTACATCTGGAGCTGGCTTTGGCAGACCACTGGTCCATCTGTCTCAATACCATCTACTGGCAGCAGATCTCAGGCAGAGAGGGGTTTTTCTCAACATCTGTCATCTGACACTCTCAGCAGGAGAGGCAAGGGCAAGCCCTCCCTAGAACTGCCCAATCTTGTGACAGATCATTCATATTTAGGGTTTCCAGCTCCGGATTAGGAAATACCTAGAGATTTTAGGGGGGGGGAGCCTGAGGAGGGGGGTTTGGGGAGGGGAGGGATTTCAACGGGGTATAATGTCATAGAGTTCACCTTCCAAAGCGGCCATTTTCTCCAGGTGAACTGATCACTTTTGCCTGGAGAATAGTTGCAACAGCGGGAGATGTCCAGGCCACCCCCTGGAGGTTGGTAACCCTATTCACACATGCAAGCCATCAGCTGATGCCACAATTAGGAAGTGATGAACACACATGCGTATGTTAGCCCTGAGCAGCTAGAAGACTGCCATGGAAAAAGCCCCTCAATTTCTTTTAGATGTTTCATGAAACATCTAGAATATTGTTCTATGCAGTTTTACCTTGAAAATATGATACAAAAGAACGAGAGCAGCTGAGCACCCCCTCCCCCCCTCGCTGTTGCTGTTCACAGAAATATGAAAACTTAAAAGCCATTTCACAGCAGCAGAACAGCTGTATCCTTGTAATGATTTGGATGAGTTAATTAACATAGCCTCCAACTGTACCTAATTTAAAAGAAATAACGGCTGTCTTTTCCAGCGTGTGCCCTGGATAGGAAGGTGCTGAAGCTCAATGAGAGAATGTTCCCACATTCAATCCCAGGCATCTTTGGTTAAAAGTGTAGCAGGGATGGGAAACTCAACCCTTCCTCATCTTCTTTTCACCCTCCATTACTGGCTTCAACTACCTGAACAGCAACCCTGATGTCACCACAGCCCTCTGCCAGTCACCTTTCTTGTATACAATCACCTAGAATTTCTGCCAATATGAGTCCAGTGTAATCTTTTAGCAGTCTAGCACTAGTTCCTTCAGCTTGCTATTATCTGCTCCTTTTTCTTTTGGCAGAGTCATAAAATCATACAATCATAGAGTTGGAAGGGACCACCAGGGTCATCTAGTCCAACACCCTGCACAATGCAGGAAACTCACAACTTCCTCCCACACACACACCCAGTGACCCCTACTCCATGCCCAGAAGATGGCCAGGACATCTTTCAAAAAACAACCTGGTAGAAGATGGCCAGGACATCTTTCAAAAAACAACCTGGTAGATTGGCTGGTGGGCGGGAAGAAGAGAAGGAAGCAGAAGTAGGAGTGAGTCTTATGGTGAGGGAGCTGGCAGGGAATGGAAAGAAGAAATAGTAGGTATGGAGATACAGAGAAAAATGACACACACACACCCCGCATTCTTTGCTGGTCCCCTCTTGTTATGTAGTCTTTTACTGCTCCTTAGATGTGAGAGAGCACTGGTCTCAGCAATTCACTTGGTAATGCACTCTTAGTCCACACAGATGATGGCCAGTGTGCTGGGTAAACTGACCATGCACCATGAGACATGCTTCCAGAATCTTCCACAATACACAGCAGTCCTGTGGTAGTCACACAGTGATTTCTTGGCAAATAGAACAAGGTAGGAAGAATTTCTCTGAGGTTAAAAATTTGAATGCCTACCTGCCTCACAAGGGCCAGCTGCAATGAGAGGTAGAGAATGATCTGGTGATCTTCTGGTGCCAACTGATGTGCTCTGTAAAACACACACACAAACATTATTGGGAAAGAGAGCATGGTTCCATTTCATTTTATCTTTGGGGGACATCACACATTATGCTCTTGAAAATCACCATTCTCCAATGAAACTCCTTCGAAGGGATTCCAACGTGACATTGCTGAATTGGGATTCATTAAGAGGCTTCACACTATCCCCCCTCTCTGGCTTGAACAGAGTCTTAGGATGTCTTACTCACTAGAAATTTTAACTATCTTAGCAAAACCTGGGACTTTCCACCCATTACTTGTGTAAAACTAAATAAATATAATTATATTGGAATTATATCAACTGTTTCCTTAAAGAAGAGGCATGACAGAAAATGGGCGGAGTTGGTGACAAATAAGCAGATAAAAGGGGGAAAGGGTGGAGTTGTAAGACCAAGAGTATCTGAAAGAGATGTTGTTTTTCTTGTACCTGTGGCCCTCCAATATTTGTGAAGAAAAGTTTCTTCACCGGAGCTCTGGCCAATGTAAATACAAGACAGTACTCAAAACCCTTAGGCAGCAATGGGGCAAAACCCTTTCCTTTAATCTGCAGTGGGGAAAAGATAATTCATTGCAATCGTCACTGATTATGCGCTTGTGGCGTCCCTGGAGGCCACAGGCAGGTCAGGAGAAGCAGGGTTAAAGCAACAACCTCTGAGCTGGACAAAGACCAGGGCAAAAATGAGCGACCAGTGGGTAGGGTGTGGCCTAGGACGCTAATCGCTGGGAATGGCTGGTTGAACCACATAGAAGCTGTGCAGGGAGAAGGCATCCCATCAGGACTGGGGTCAGATTGAAATCAGGTGGTCAGAGGGCGAAGTGTTAAGGAGGCAGGGTGGGGCCAGATATTGGACCAGGCTCTTAAGATGGTGGTGCTGCAGAGTTGAGAGGTGACCTCAAAGTGAGCAGGAATGGAGAGCTGAAGGGTGGGCTCCGGGAGCACTGTAAACTCCCAGAGGAGATTTGTTAAGTAACTGTAACTCAACCAAGCCAATCAAGCTGCCTACTGAAGCTGCAAGCATTGCCTCATCATTGTGTCATGGAATCCAGGCCTTTGCCCAGTCTGTTGAGAGCTTTGTCTCTACAGGTTCCTTGCTTGACCGTGCCCACTGTAAACCCCAGAACAGCAAAACCTCTCACTTCTATTTCAAACAAGCCCAAAGATGTATGAAACTGCACAAGGAAACAAGCAAGGGTGAGGCTGAACTGGCTTGACAAACCTAAGCAACCTGTAAACAAAAACAATTCCAACACTCCACATTTTATAGCACCAGATGCAAAACTCAGCCCATTTGTAATATGACATTTTGACACTGTGGGGCAGGTGAGTAATTACCAGGTGTTCAGATATTTGTGTGTGTGTTAAGTGCCGTCAAGTCGCTTCTGACTCATGGCGACCCTATGAATGAAAGTCCTCCAAAATGTCCTATCTTTGACAGCCTTGCTCAGATCTTGCAAATTGAAGGCTGTGGCTTCCTTTATTGAGTCGATCCAAGGGGGCTGTGCCATTCAGTAGCTTCACATTCACAGTCTTGTGTCCTCAGTGACGTTGTTAACTAATTTAGGCCAAGCACATCAGCAGTCTTGACTCTCTTCTACTGGCACCAGACAAATGCTCTCATTTCTTGGTTCTAAAAATTCCAGTAATGTGAAGAAGAGCCAGTTCTAAAAGTGGCAAAAGTGGATGTCCACTTTTGCCCCTTTTATTCAATCTTGCACTAGAGGTGCTATCAAACATGATCAGACAAGTATTCTAAAATTAAAGGAATTGAAAGTTGATAGAGAAGAATTCAAAATGAAAAGCTGTGCTGATGATGTGGTTTTGACCATTTCAAACCCTCAGTGGTCGATGCAGTATATATTAGAGCAAAGTGAGGAATCTGGATCTTGCTTGGGATATAAAATCAACAGAAAAAAGAAGAATTTTAGTTTTTTTTAACAAGGTTGATAACAGAAGAGATTGATAACAGAAAGATTACAGGATGTACCATGACACCAGACTCAATTAAATACTTGGGAATAAACCTGACTGGACAAAACAATATACTATTTAAAGTAGCATGGGAGAAGATAGAAAAAGACTTGCAGAGATGGTCCAAGTTAAGAATCTCATGGCTAGAAAGAATATCTATGTATTACCAAACCTTTTATTTCAGATGTTACCAATTTAAGTACAGGGAAAAACACTGAAAGAATGGCAGAAACAGAGAAACAAGTTTATATGGAATGGCAAGAAACAAAGAATTAAATTCAAAGTTTTATAAGATGAGGTGGACTAGCAGTACCAAATATTCAACCATATTACCAAGCAGCTGGTCTCATCTGGATTGCAGACTGAATCAAAAACCCAGAGCAAAGAGCAATAAAATTAGAAAAGGCTGATTTGAAAGAAGGTATACACAAATACTTATGGATTTAAAAACCTGTGGGGGAAAAAACAATACAGAATGAGGACATTTAGAATTTGGAAGTCTACCCAAAGAAGACTGACAGAGCATTCCCGAGCTGCTGGTGGCCAGGGATGGCAGGGAGGAGGCGCTGCTGCAGCACCTCCTAAGCTGTTCCACGGCCGCCAGCAGCTTGAAAAAAGCATTTGAAAGGCTTTTTTCTCTTAAAATGGGGCTTTTCTCCCTATTGAGAAAAGCAGGTACAGCCTCGCTCTTCATGCCACCGGCATACCCAGGGCAAAAGGGACAGGAAGCTCCTCCCCCCAGCCCACCCCGGGAACACCTCCCGGGACACCCCCTGGAATGCCGGCACAGGCCATTATGCCGGTGGGACGCCGGCGGAAGGCCCCGTCGGCATACTGGGGTAGCACTACCATGGCAGCACCCAGAGACCAGCATCCGGGCATCCCTGCCAGCTTTGGGGCCACTAACGCTGGTGTAACTACCCCGGATGCCGGTGCAGGGGCCCCCAATGCCAGCACGGCCCCTTCCCAACCTTCTAAGGGCTTTTGCCCTCGAAGGTCAGGAATGCACTTTAAGCCCCTCGGTATCATTATTAATGTCTCCAATAGAAGCAAAATGGGGGGAAATTAGGCACCCACGTATAAGCCGAGGGGGGAATGCACCCCCTACCCCCCCCCGCAGGCTTACCTGACCGGGCTCCAGGCACGCAGGCAGGCGGTGGCGACGGCCCCCTTCCTGCACGCAGGAGCCCCCGCAGGGTCAGCTGGCAAGTAGGAGGACCAGCCCGGGTGAGGTTGGGGGGGGAGAAACCGCCGCCGCCAGCAGAAGGCGGGGTGGGGTGGTGAAGAAACCGCCGCCGCCACGCAGAAGGCGCGATCGAGCAAAAGGCGCGATCGGGTGGGGTGGGGGTGGGAAGAAGTTGCCGCCGCGCAGAAGGCGCGATCGGGTGGGGTGGGGGGAGAAGGCGGGACAGCCCACCCATCAGCTGGCCAGCGGGAGCGCGCTGGGAGAGGGCCCGGCAGGCGAATTACCGTATTGACCCGAGTATAAGCCAAGGTGAGTTTTTTAAGCCAAAAATCAGGGCTAAAAAACTCGGCTTATACTCGAGTATATACGGTATGTGAAGAAAAACCATGACTATATAACTTATCAAGAGATGATCAGTGCTCAAGAAGAAATTAAATTGTGGCAAATGATTAAGGATGAAGGTAAAAATATACAATGGCCATTGCATTTTCAACTAGTTTTAAAAAAGACAATTACATGACAGGGGGAGGAATAAGGGAACCGACTGAATTTGAAAAAATTACAAACTGAATTTGAAAAAATTACAATTACAATTGGGAAGAATTTATAATTTATGCTTCAATTTGATACAGAAACATTTTGATACAGTTAAGACATGCATGGTGAGTAGGACACAGAATTTTGAGAAAGAAATACTGTTCAAATAGTGGAAACTTTGTGGACAAAAGACATAAAATTTACAGCTAGTCAAGCATTAAGAGAAAGCTGGTATAAGATGTTATACTGGTATAAGATGTTATACTCCCTAAAGGATATTGAAAAGATGAACAAAGATTACAAAGAAAAATGCTGGAAATATAAGAAGATAGATGGAACCTTTTATCATATGTGGTGGACTTGTAATAAAACCAAGAAATAACTGGAAAGAGATACATGCTGAAATGCAGAAAAAATTAAAAATTAAATTTCCAATGGAAGCAAAGAGTATGTTACTGGGCATCTTGCCAAAAAAACATCAGAAGAACTGTTTAAATATATGATTACAGCAGCTAGGGTAACATTTGCAACAAAATGGAAGCTAGAAAAGTGCCCAGACACAAAAGGATTGGAAGAGCAAATTAGGAGATTATGCAGTAATGGCAAAAGTGACAAACTATGTGAACAAAAGACCAAGCAAAGAGTTCTATGATAAATGGAAAGCATATTACTATGATAAATTGAAAGCATATTACAACTGTTTTCCCCATGTTTTGCAATACACAGAAGGCAGTTAAAAGAGAAGACTAGGTAGTTTTAGTTATAAAATGCCGCATGTGAATTATTTCATATAAATATTTTTGAGTTCACAAGTGGGGATTTATTTATCTTTGGTGTCACATCCAGATTATTTTAAATTTGGCACAATCTTTCCCTTACCAGCTTGTTAGTTAAGCTCACATTCCTGCTCACTGCTAAAGAACATTGTCATTTTCTCTGAAGACTGATCTACATTCTACAGGTCTTTTTGAATCAAAGGAAACCTTCACAGAAATAAGTGAAGGGTGAGCCACTAGCAGTGTGAACCACATTCTTGAACTAATATATAACATGATGGGACATCTGAATGTGACCAGAAGAACACACAGCTCAGGACCTTTGTGGTGCTTGAGATGGAAAGTCCAAAAAGTGGTGGAAGTACAATAATAAATTAAATATTTGACATTTTTGGCCCCTTAACACTAATCCCGAATCTCAAAATAAGGTTTATTTTCATCAGTTATTACAAAAACAAAACAAAAACCCAGAAAAAAACAAGAAATACAGATACAGCAATAAAAGCAAAGCAATCTTCTTTTCTTCTTTTCTTGCTGCCCTCAATTTTTCCTAGCATTATTGTTCTTTTGAGTAACTCTGGTCTTCTCAAAATGTGACCAAAGTACAATAGCCTCAGTTTCGTCATTTTAGCTTCTAAGGACAGTTCAGGTTTGATTTGATCTAGAACCCACTTTTTGGTGGTGCGCGGTATTTGTAAAACACTTGTCCAACACATTTCAAATGAATCTACTTTCTGTCAGCTTTCCAGCTTCATTGTCCAGCATTCACACCCATACAGAGTACTGGGGAGCATGAATTGATCTTGGTCTCCAGCGACACATCCTTACACTTAAGAATCTTTTCTAGCTCTTTCATGGCTGCTCCTCCCAGCCTCAGCCTCCTTCAGATTTCTTGGTTGCAGTCTCCTTTTTGGTTGATGATGGAGACAAAGATCAGAAAATCTTAAACAATTTCAATTTCTTCATATTCATCCTTAAAGTTGTGTAATTCCCCAGTAGTCATTACTTTTGACTTCTTGATGTTCAGCTGTAATCCTCCTTTGGCACTTCCTGCTTTAACCTTCACCAGTAGTTGTTTCAAGTCTTCACTATTTTCTATTAGTAATGTGGTGACATCTGCGTATCTCAAATTGTTAATGTTACTTCCACCAATTTTCACTCCTCCTTCATGTAAATCTAATCTAGTTTTCCTTATTGTATGTTCTGCATAAAGACTGAAGAGATAAGGAGATAAAATACATCCTTGTCTGACACCTTTGCCAATTGGAAGCCATTGTGTTGTCTGGACTACAGGTGCACATCAAAACAATCAGGTGCTGTGGCACACCCATTTCTTATAAACCCAACCGTAGCTTTTCATGATCCACACAGTCAAAGGTTTTGCTGTAATCTATGAAACACAAATCGATTTTCTTCTGAAATTCTCTCATATGCTTCAGTAACCAACGTAAATTTGCAATATGATCTCTAGTATCTATTCTTTTTCTGGCATTTTTCGTTCCATACATGGTAACAGTCTTTGTAGTAAGATTTTGAGCATCACTGTAGTCACGTGAGAAATTAATACGATGGTCCAATAGTTGCTGCAGTCTGACCCTAAAAGAGGAGATGATATACCAGTATGATGGGATTCTAAACACAAGTTCTCTGTAAGTTGTACAAAGAGCCACAGCAATGAATCTCAAACTTCTGACTATTCCTAATACATCAATGGGAAGTCTAGGTTTGTGCCTCAATGCATCATTCACCTTGTCTTGACAACATGATCCATGGTTGAGATCAAAATGTTTGTGTCAGCTTGAATGCTCCATGCTCATGTCAGCAGATTTTCAAAATAAGTTTGCTTACCTGACACTTCTGCTAGTAACTTCATTTCTTAGTTTAAGAAACTGTGGATCTGGAAGAACTGAGCGATCAGGATCTCTTCTGATCATGCTTTATTCTCTAGTTTTGAGTAAGTCTTAGTATCTCCACTGGCAACATTAAATGTTGTTCTTTTGCCAAGGACCTGAATAGTTCTTTTATCAAACTTCAGACTAAGCATATGGTAAAACCTGTAGCAGTTCTGGGTATCCAATTTGTTTCTCCCAGGGTCCCAAAGATGCAAGTTGCATTAAAATCTCCTTAGGACTTTCAATCCTAGGGGAAAACAGGCTCTAAAGAAAGGGTGAACAATATCAGGGGCAGGGAGTTAGGGAAAAGAGGTTCTCTAAAGTCAGCAGCTCCCTTCCAAGCGAGGGGTCTTGCTCCATCCAAGGAAGCTCTTCACTGCATCCAGGAATCCAACCCTGTGATTGAAAGTGTAACAGGTACAAACTACTGCTGTAATATTTAAACAAAGGCAGTCAACACATGAACACATGAAGCTGCCTTATACTGAATCAGACGATCAGTCCATCAAGGTCAGTATGGTATACTCAGACTGGAACTAAAGAAGGAAGTTGACATGCAGAGAGACCCTCATCATATCCCTTGTCCCACTATCAATGTAACCCTGTCAACCAAGAATGCAGCACGAACAAAAATATCTTTTAGCACTTCTTAGTCCGACATCTGCGAAACTCTGGAGGATAAGAATTCCACAGGCATGGAGCAATGGCTGAGAACAGCTCTATGTGAGCTCTTTTTGAATGGATTAACCATATGGAGAATTGCACACACTCACTTGATCCTCTGTCTCATCATAGGTTATATTACCTTGGGGAGCTGTACACACACTGGAAGGAAGGAATGGGGTTCAGAGGAGAGTTGCATTTGATTGTTCTTTGTATTTGAGTTCAGGAAGAAGTTTTCCCCACATATCAAAATAGCAAGTGACCCCTGTGGTGATCCACCCCCATCCTTTTATCCCTACTCACTTTCTCACCTGCAAGTCCCTGAGAGGCAGTGGGAATCAGTGTGTGTTTATGAAAGGGTTTGAACCTATTTTATGGAGTAGAAATGGTTATTGCTGTCCTGCCTGTTTGTCTCCATAAATTCTCTCTCTACCTGTAACCCAAGGATCTTATAGCTTGGCTCCCAGTGAATGTGTGGTTTATCTGGCCCCATAGCCTCTTCTGTGTTAATCAGGACATCCTGCATTTCTTCATTCCAACCCCCCTTCCTCACCAAATTTATTTATTTATTTATACAATGTGTATCCCACCTTTCTGCCCTTCAAAGGCTACTAAGGCGGCTAACAATTTTAAACATACATGATAAAATCACATTTTAAAAACATTAAACTCAACCCCCAACACACATAATTAATAGAGCAAAAATACATACAAGACATGAAACAGCAATTAAAACATTGGTTAGGAAGGGGGGATCACAGAGAGAATGCCAAACAAAACACAAAGGTTTTCACCCACTGGAGGAAGATGGCAACAGAAGGGGAAAGAGTTCCAGAACTTTGCTTATAGTGCTACTTGCCTAAGAAAACTTATTTTTTCAGGCATATGACACTGTTTCATTGCTTGCTTTTTTTTTTGTAATCTGCCTTGAGTCTGTGAGAAAAGTCAACTACAGGTAAAATAAATACAAAAATGTGCAAAATAAAAAAATCTATTCTCCAGAGACTAAAGAAATGTATGTGAATATGTGTGTGTGTGTGTGTGTCCCAGACAACAATGCGTACTCCTTTCCGTCTTCAGCTCCCTTAAAAATTACTGTCTTTCTCCAAGATCCTGTCTTAACTGTTAGTACAATACTGTGCAGGTCAGCCCTGGCTAATACTTGGAAGGGAGACCACCAAGGAAGTCCAGGGTCGGTACACAGAGGCAAACTACCTTTGAATGTCCCTCACCTTGAAAACCCAATGGCGTTTCCTAAGTCGGCTGTGACTTGATGGCACTTTCCACCATGCACCATACATGCATATATGGAAATTCAGGACATAAGGACTGGACTCTTGCAACAACCCCTGTTGGCTTACAGTATCAGTGAAGTCTGATCAGTGATCTATCCACTTCCAAGTTGGAGTGAAGATATCAGGGAAACAAGCCACAGCCAGTGGGGAAAGGTCAAAGGGCTAAAAATAAATGTGGTTATAGAGCAATATAGGACAGCAATAACATCAAAATAGCATAGTAACGGAGATGTTACATCTGAGTCTAGGAATGTGTGCCACTTAAAGCCCACTGCCCCTCTGAGAAGGGGCACTGTCAAAATGACACCTTCTTATACTCTAGAACAGTGCAGAGAAAAGTAGCAAGAGCATTGCTTTGGCTGGCTACAATGGCTACGATATGCTTTTATCATTTATTCCTTGGTAGCAGTAAAAAATGTGTGGGGATGGTGGCGGCAGTGGAAATCCTTAAAAGCTCAAACATATTGATAAGCCTAGGGAAGATTTCAGATTACAACATAAAACAACCATCTGTCAACTGAGAATTCTCACCTTTCCAGAGTCTGAAGTGCTTTCCGGTGCAAGTCATCTTGTGTGCTTTTCAGGGTAGCTGTGACAGAAGACACAAACATGCAGTCTTGAAACCACTGCCAATAGCTGGACCTTACAGCACAGTATTACATTTTTAGAAGGTATTTTAGGGGGAAATCATACTTTGCAAAAACTAGGGTTTTCCTAATGACTTCTATCAGCAAAGCTTTTTTAAAAAATCTTTTCCCCCTACCTTATTACTAGGGTCTGTACTCACCAGATTTAAAAAGGGATTTGACAGATTAATGTGCTAGAAGGCAACATCAGGGGAAGGCACTGGACTCTATGCCTTGTTTGCTAGCCTTCCAGGTCAACTGGATGGCCACTGTGTGAAACAGGATGCTGGATTAAATGGACCATTGGTGTGATCCAGCAATGCTCTTCTTATATTCCACGAGGCCAGACACTGAACCTACTCCTTTCCTGGAGACAACATACAATTAACTCTGGTCTATAAATACAATATCAGTGGGCCTTAAATATTCTGTCTATCACATTGTTATCCTGTCCTTCATCCAAGGTGTTCCATTTTACCCTACAGCACCTCTGCGAGGTTGGTTGAGCTGAGAGAGAATGTCTGACCCAAGGTTAACCAGTGAGCTTCATGGCCAAAGTAGGATTTAAATCTAGGTCTCCCCGGTATTAGTCCAACACTCTGACAGCTTCACTACACTAGCTCTCAGTGGAGAATGGTCCTCCCTTAAGAACCTACTTGAATTTTGAGCTCTTCAGATGGACCCTTGAGCTTTGTCAAACTAGACTGACATCTAACAAGAACAGGGCCTTCTCTGTTATAAGAAAAGCCCTGCTGGATCTGATCAGAAGTCCATCTGGCATCCTAGCATCCTGGTTCTCACAGTGGCACAGATGCCTCTGGGAAGTCCAAAAGCATGCCACAATAGTAGAAAATTTGTCCTTTAGTACCATGTATTCAATTGCATGCTGCCTCTGACTTGAAGATTTTGTTTAGTTATTGTGGTGAAACAACTATTGATAGACCCAGCCTACATAATAATGCATCGGCCATTGCAGAATGCTCTCTCTCTCTCACGAAAGCTCATACCCTGCCAGAAAATATTTTTATTAATTTAAGTCTTTAAGGTGCTACTGGACTCTTGCTCTTTTCTACTACTGCAGACAGACTAACACGGCTACCCACTGTGAAAAAGCCTGTGGGACTATTTTTAGAAAACAATGCAAGCTTTAAAAAAAAATAGAACTTTATGCAGTTCCCCCCCCCCCTTTAGTTCTGGTGTTGAGACCTGCTTGCCCCCTGATGTGCATTAGACTTAGGTCAAGTGGTGCAAGAAACATCTGGCCTGTAAAGGAGAAAGGCTAATATTGAAGGAAAGAAAGCAACCACACAATTCAATCATGCCAGCTGGATGAGAAAAGCCTGACGAAGCATGAGACAATGCCTCACCCAAAAAACTGGCAATGAGATGATCACACCACAGCGAAGGAACTCCAGTAACTACATCAGTCTACATTTTGTACCCCCAACCCAGCCCACAGAACTCCCTTACTTATCACTGTTGGCATGTCCTTTTATCTTCCTGCTGAAAATATGGCCAACCAACAACGTACTATATCATTGGGATCTTGCCCAAAGAACCTGTCCTGTTTTGCCCATCCTCTATAATTAAATTCTCTGTAATTAATGTAAACTAATTCCTAGCCCACTTTGTTCCCAAGCTCAGAAAGAAAATAATTTTTCCCCCGGTCCCAAGATAAGCCATTTCTAGAGAACTGCAACAACTGTTTATTTGGTGCATGGCATGCAGTTCTGCTTTCCTCTGGAATTTATTAGATGCCCAGGTGCCTGGAACTTATTAATTTACTTCATTTAAACCCTGCCTTTCTCCCTAATGGGGGCTCCTCCATTTTAACACCACAACAACCCTATGAGGTAGATTAAGCTGAGAGTATGTGTCTGATCCAAGGTCACCTAGCAAGCTTCCAAATCTGGGTCCCCCCATTCTAGTCTGACTATTACAACACGCTGGCTTATACCCCACTAGTGTTGGACTGTCCTCCACATCTCGGGATCGGTGGCTATTCTCTATTTCTCTCTGTCTCAGTTTCTCTCACTTCTTCCCAGCACTTCCATCTGAGCTGGGTAACTCTCAATGCTTGGAATCACTCTCTCCTCCACATTTGCCTTGATGCTCTGTATGATTTTGGTTTCCTAAACCTCTTTTCTTATTTTAATTATTTGGGCTCTGTGTATATGTTTATCCTTTTTCTCATCAGAGTTGGAAGCTAAGCAGGGTCAGCCCTTAGTACTTGAACGGGAGACCACCAAGGAAGACCAGGGTTGTATTGCAAAGGAAGGCAATGGCAAACCATTACGGCTCATTTCTTGCCTTTAAAACCTCTTGAGGGATTGCCATAAGTTTGTTGCAACTTGTTGGCACTTTATTATTATTCAAGCTTTGTACTAGTACTTCATCACCCAGTCAAGGATAATTTTATAGATGGTGTGTTGATCACTGCTTTAAACTAAAGTTTTCAGGGCTACTGGATCCTCAGATATGCTTAAGGGCATTGCTCCTAGTAATAATAACTTGAACCTCTGACAGAATTAACATCCAAGCTAGAGTCTCTGTGGGTACAGAATGAGAGGCTGCAGAGAACTAATTTCCATAAGAGAACTAATAGTCCATAAGACTATTTTTGTGGGGATGGGCTCAGTTTAAGGAATATAGGGCCATATTTATGCAGACACATATCTAGAGAACACAGGTACTCTATCACATATGGTAACAATAGCATCATTTTTCTCTCTCTGCTACTACAGAAGTCAACTTCTGAATTAGTGGTTTATTATTTAAACAGTTGTTATTATTTAATTGCTGCAATCTATTGAGGACTCTTTGGGTAGAAAAACAGAATGATACTGGGATCAATTATTATATTTATTTTTCTTTTTTGTTCTGAATACCTATGTTTTAATAGGTACTGGGTAACTCAGAAACAAGCTGCCAGTATTTTGAAAATTACATGGCCCCAAAACCTGCATTACTGGCAACTTACTTGCTCTGGGTTTTCCCCACATTTCCGGCCTCTGGCTCTCTGGAAAACTGTCCACATACGTACGTAGTGGGTAAACATTTCAGAGACAGATTTCAGAGCTGCTTTCTGAGCCCTGGCAGTTCGGCGTGGTCATCTGTGCAGAGCAGCTGGAAGTCTGCCCAAGACAGACAGCTTAGGTGGTGCACCTGCTGTCTCCTCTATGGAGAAGACGTGTCGGGAGCCTGCTGGCTTGGGAAAGAGGGGACAAAACTCTGCCAGAGGTTCAGCCAGCACGAATGTCCTCAGGAGATACTGAAACTCTTCTGGGGTAGGCTTTTGGCTCCTGACCAGAGTACAAATTAGAAATGACAGATGATGGCTTAGTCTGTGGCACCTTCTCTTGCCCTCTGCTCTTCAGGAGACCCAGCCCAACAGGCCCTGGTTTTTACAAGTGAATGTTGCCCCCACGCACATACACAGCAAAAAAGTGCAACAAATGAGCACCATAAAGCCAATTGTACCTCTTAGTACAACAGAGAAGCTGATGGCCTTCTACAGATAGCTAAAGGAAGCAAGAGCTTGCTGTGATCCCTGGAAGAGATGAGGAATGGCCTGTCATTCCCCAAGATGCAGTTTGTTACTCTCATTTAGAAAAGATAGATGTACGGGGATTTGCTGGATCTCTTCTATGAGTGCTGGGACTGCTAGCTTTTTGTGGGGAGGGCTGGCCCCGCTCCTCTCATTTTATAACATCAGCTTGATTCACAGAAATAAAAGAAGTAAAGCTTTTACAGTCATTTTTATCCCCATGCCAGGGGAAAACCTGCTAAAGTTTGGTCTTTGATTATTAAAGACACAAAAGGTGAAGAGGTAAAAAAAAAAAAAAAGGTGGCGGCAGTCATTGCTGGAAGACGTAGGCCATGTGCAGATGTAACATTACCCAGTATTAAAGGATTGGCACCAGACAGGGGACCTCCTCTTCTTTTGACCAAATCACTTTCTCAACCTTAGTTCAGTGTTCGGTCTGGCCAGTATTAACCTAAGCAGGGTTGCTCCTTAACTCTCTTGAAGAGTGATAACTTACTGTTGGTAAACAATGATAGTTATGTTGCTTACTGCTCACTCGGGGAGTTTATGTTAAGAGCTCCATGGAAGTGACCTTAAGTAAGCACTTGTTGGCTTCAGCTGATGTAAATACTTCCCACCCAGAAATTGGTGGCAATATTTTAATAAACAAAATTTGCCTCTTATTTAGGCCATCTTTTAATATTTTATTTTGTTAAAAAGTATATTACTGCAACACACCAAAACCAAAATAGTCTACAAAACAAGCCAATGAACTCGTAGCCCCATCAGTTAAAACTGGCCACTACAATTCTATCGGCTACATTTTAGGCTGCACTGTTCCTTGGGAGTGAGCTCTCTTGAGCTCAGTGAATTTACTTCCAAATAAACATGCATAGCTTCTAGTCCTTGGACATTTTCCCCCAATATTTAATCTAAAATATTTTGTTGTTGTAAAAATACTATTTTATTAAACTTGCACGTGCTGCAATGAATGCTGTGCAGAAGAACTTTGTGGCCACAAATCAGCTATGGCCCATCCCTTGGAACAGGATTGGCTCATGGACGTAATGATGCCAGAACTGTAAGTCCATTACTGACAGTAGGTGGTGGGAAGAATTGCAAAATCCTGCTAGGTTGGCAAGTGATTGTAAAAAACTTTACAAATGTTCTAAGCATTACATAAATAAGAAACCTCTGGGACTAAGCCTGTCCCTGTATATAGGCAGTGTCTCAGTTAAAAGCACCTACTCAATCCAAAGCAACCAGCAATGGACTAGCCAACAGAGATCCAGATAGTTCCTCCAACAAATCTTGTCCAACTCTGTCCCCATACTTACTTGAGCAACCCTGTCACTACAACCTTTAAGTTTGTTATTGAATATCTAGGGAAACCTTACACTGGTTTCTGAGTGTTTCAATTTTTAATGTCTGATTTGTGATTCTCTTGCAAAGAGAATTTCTAGTTTGGCCAATGTAAATAGCAGAAAGGCACTGCTGACTAGGTGTGTGCATATCAATAAACCCGAACCAAAAATAAACCCAAAATTAGCCATTTCGGTAAATTTGCAGTTCAGGTTTACTGAATTCACAAATCTGGGGAGAAAGCTGAAGCCGAATAGTCATTTCAGGTCCTGGAGGGATCATTTTTCAAGGAAAAGCCCTCAAATTCACAGAGTAGCTTGAAGGGACTGTTCTTGCACAAACCCCAAAGTTTGGTGAAGATTGGATCAGGGGGTCTGATTTTATGGGGTTTGGAAGGGGTCGCCACCCTCTTCCATAGACAACCATTGCAAAACTTTGCAATGGCTGTCTATGGAGGAGGGGGCAGCCCCTTCTGGACCCCATAAAATCAGACCCCCTGACTCAATCTTCACCAAACTTCAGGGGTCGTGCAAGGAGAGTCCCTTCAAGCTACGCTGTGAATTTGGGGGCTCTACCTCCAAAAATGTCCCCCAGGAGAATTTTAAATGTACTGACCTTTTTAGAGCTGATGTCAGTAATGGCTGCCGTCTGCTTCCTTCCTCCTTCATGGGCGATTGCAACGTTGCTGTGAATTATGGGAAATTGAGATTTCCCACACTTGTAATGGCCGCTTCCTTCCTTTCTTAAGAACTCAATTTCCCATAATTTTCCCACTAAATTTCCCACTTCCCCACTAAATCATGTCACAGTGAGATCCTATTCTTAGACTTGGCTTTGATCAGTATCAAGGTCAAACTGTGGGGAGGGATTCTTTTTTTCCCATGTCTATTGGGATGGATAGGAGATTGGCCAACTGGCAAGCCCTCTCATGTTTCCCCAACTGTCTCCACAAACTAACACTTCTCATACTGCCATGCCATCCTGTGCTACCTCAATATGATGGGGCTCCAAATCATAGCTCATAACAGATATCAACCAATTGATTATCAGCCCCCCCAAAATCAGTAACTCCCTAGCCCAGCACCATAACCCTCACCTCAGAAAAAGTCTCAGAACATAACAACCCACCTTGCTAATGAATAGCATAGATAACTGAAGTCAAAGTTCCATGCCAGAGGTATGAAACACTCTGGTATTACCATCCAGTGCCATCTGAGTGGCAATACTCTCAAAAAGGAATTGGGCTACTGAAGGCATGGCTGGTGCTAAATCCTGGGCTACAAAACAGTGGGTCTCTACCTCCCTGTTCCTGCATATATATTCCTTATGTATATACTCCTTTTTAAAAAATCAATTTTTAAATCTTTAAGCTATCATGAAACTCTTTGTTGTTTTAGCTACAGCATTCTAACACAGCTATCTCTCTGGAATAAAGAGTTATATTGTCCCCAACAGATGATAAAGAAGGGGGGAAATTCCAAAAAGTAATAAAACTCATCCACTTTCTGTCCAGGAGCAGCAGCTCATTTCAAGCATGCTCTCTGTTGAGTTAAGCCCAAGGGAGTGTTTCTCACCTTCTCAAAGCCTTTGCTTGTCTTGTATGAATTCTGCATGAGATAAGGGAAGCCGGATTGTCACTGGAGCCAGCGACAGAACAGAAATTGCAAGAGGTGCTTTGTGAACAGTCCACTGGGAACGTCAGAAAAGAGACTTTTAGACAGAAAAAAATATATGTAACAGAGAAGAAATCTGTGTTGTGCTCGATTTGATCTCGATTTGAGTGTGTGTGTGTGTGTGGGGGGGGAATAAAGCATCCTCTGTGAAACACAGTTCCAGCTCATTCAGTGAGATGTAAATTTAGCAAGACTTGCACTTATGTCTCTTGACAAGAGGCCTGTCTTACAAAGACACATCACACATAATGTAGCAGCAAACATGTTTACCACTGTATGTATACACTGTAGACAGCCATACCCTCACCTAGCTCCCTGGCATAAGTAGCCCTATCATACTTATAGGGGAAAACTTGTGTTTTTTAATGTACACATTAAAAATATGTGAAGCATAACCTGTGGCCTCTGGGGCCCCACAAGGTTCCATCTTGTCCCCCATGCTTTTTATTATCTTTCTGAAGCCACTGGAAAAAGTCATCTAGAAATTGGGGCTTAATTGCCTCCAATACGCAGATGACACTCAGCTTCATCTTGCACTTCCAGCAGATCCCAGGGAAGATGTGGATACCGTGAACAGGTGCCTGCAGACAGTTTTGGGATGAATTAGGGCTAACAAAATGAAACTTAACCCCAGCAGAACCGAGGTGCTATTGGTGAGGGGGAAGATTTGATCTGGGACCAGGGTATCTCCTGCTCTGGGGTTGCACTCCCCCTAAAGGAGCAGGTTTGTAGCTTGGGGTGGTGCTGGGCCTGGGTCTCTTGTAGGATAAACAGGTGACAACGGTGGCTAGGGGTTCTTTTCATCAGCTTTGGCTGGTAAGCCACCTATGAGTTTCCTGGGGGGAAATATTGCCACTGGGGTACATGCCCTAGTAACATCCAGAGTAGATTACTACAATATGCTCTACATGGGGCTGCCCCTGAAGACTGTCTGGAAGCTACAGTTGGTACAGAATGCTGCAGCCAGAATGGTGACTAAGGAGGATGGGGAGACCCCTTTGTGAGCCCCTAAGATTGGTTCCCCTGTCCCAAAGTTCATCAAACTTTGGTGACCATTTAAGGAGAGTCCCTTGCAAATTTGGGGACTCTACCTCCAAAAATGCCCCCATAGGAGCTTCAAAAAAATCCCCATAGACTAAAATGGATCTGAATTTTTGGGTAAACCAGGAAATAAGCCGAATTCTGATATTTACTGGTATGGGTATTCGGCTTATTCAGGGTTTACAAAAAAAATCAGGCCCAATAAACCCGAACTCGATATTTGCACAACCTAGGGCTCACCAGTCCTGTCTGGAGGGACATACCCTCCAACTAAAAGGAACTGGCTTCAACAGCTGTTCACACCACCAGGCTTCCGAAGGAGACTTTCTCACCTGTGAGGATGAGCAATCTCCTTCAGACAGCCCCCGTGGTCGAGACTTCGGCTTTCTCTAATATCACCACCACCACCCCCGAAAACCTGTTTTCAAACTGAAGGTCACCCCTGAGTAGAGGCTTTGTTTCCCCGCACCGTGTCCATCTCTTGAAATCAGTTTTCTGATGACCATAATAAAGGACTGTTCACAGGATAAGGATATCATTTGCCACCAAAAGAAATGTTTTCCGTGCCTTATTTCTCTTGCATTTAAGCCTTTTCCCTCAGTTTAAAAGCTAATTTGCATGGACATCATGCTATGCACCCCAGATACGAACAGAGCCCCCAGACTTTGAGGCACCAGCCTCCCAAACAGCTTTTTCCACCAGTCCTCGGCAACGCTGAACTTCTGAACCTGAAAGCCGATGGACTCAGCTCACAAATGCCTGGAGGGTGGGGGGGTGACCCCTTGGAGGCCCAGAAGATTGGACTCCCTGTCCCAAAGTTCACCAAACTTCGGTGACCATCTAAGGAGAGTGCCTTGCAGCCACAATGCAAATTTGGGGACTCTACCTCCAATAATGCCCCCACAGGAGCTTTTAAAAAATATCCCCACAGACTATAATGGGCCCGAATTTTTTCAGTAAACCTGGAAATAAGCCGAATACTGATATTTATTGGTATGGGCATTCAGCTTATTCCGGGTTTACCGAAAAAATCACATCCAATAAACTCGAAGATGAAATTTACCGATTTTTTTTGTACAACCCTAATCACATGTGATGACTCGAACAAATTACCATCAGTTGCTTGAAGACTGTATGTCAGGCCCAAGGCCAGGTAACCCTTTGCTAGAAGCTCCCCAGCATCTTCTCCCAGATCTATCACCATTTTGGCAAAACGTTCTCCTTCCTCCAGCTGCAAAGATGAGTAAATAAATGAGATAAACATTAATGAAAAGCCCTTGCAATCAGAAGCATTTTTAGTAATCCCAGCAGGACGTATAATCCCTCTGAGACAAGCAAACTGTGATCAGTACTTCGTTTCTGTAGAAGGGTATATGACAAGCCTTTTTTCCCTACTGAGGGGAAGCACACAGCCTCCTAAGATTTTTGGGATCTAGGTTTGTTTTGACCTATAAACCTTCCCCTCAGTTACTAGGTGTTCTAAAGGTAGAGAGTGTACAGGTTTTGGGTTCGCTGCCATGATGTAAGTTTTGTGGTGCACAAGGAGTTTATAGAGATCACTGAGGCAGAATTTGAATATAAACAACAAAGAAGATTTATTTGTTTACAGGTTAGTCTCAAGGAATAGATCAGCAGCACAGGTCTCCAGGAAGACAAAGGAGAAACCTGGCTGAGACACGTACATTTAAACTAGTTATGGCTTTAGATAGTACTTAAGAATTTTCTTTTAATGCTTTCAGGTACAAATAGGCTTTTACTGACTAGCCACTAGGTTGGATCCTCTCACACACACTCAGGAGTCCACCCACACCAGCCTGGTCTTTCCCAAGAGTCAGATTAAATTTTACAAGATCTCCTCATCCCCAGATACTGGTCTAACAATAGGGTACTCTATTCTCTCCAGGAGAAAGAGTTAAACCACTCTGCCATACTACCAGGGAGAGCTGCCATTGCTCTCTTCCTGAAGCAGATCCCCTCCAACATTCCATCCCCCTTTTCACAGGTTATTGGATACTGAAGCAGCACTCCTACGAGCTTATCTGAGTGGCTGTTTTCCCCTTCAAGAGCAGGACAGCCTCCAGTCCGTCACAGGGTGTTGGGGGATCAAACTTGCTTTGAAACTCTATCTAGATATGTGGCAGTATGCCTCAACTTCCAAAGGTGAGAAATGTGCATTTTGATCAAGTTCACTTTGTTGTATCTTCAACCACTCCTAGGACACTCAGGCCCTGGCCTGGCCAGAATTCATCTAGTTTCAGTGATTTAGAACAATCGAAAGCTATAGATACCTAACTGAGCAAGAGAATACACTATGCTCAAGAGCTGAACCCTGGCCCTTGAAAGAGGTCCAAGGCTCAGTCAGACAGCCAATGCCACAAGCTCTCTACTATCTTCCAAGCACAGCTTTTCTTCTCAGGATCTTTTCCCTTTGCAGGTTGCAATACACCAGGGTAGCATGTTTGTGGTAGGACAGAGATTCTGGACATAGAGAATACACTGCCACAACTGGTATGGTTCAGCTTGGAGTTTCACAAGTTGTGCCAGTACACTTTATCTCCATGCCTGCTTCATTTCTGCATGTCTGGTGTTGTTAGGCAAAGGCACAGAGCTTCGTTTATCTTTAAAAACAATGGCATCCTGCAAAATTAGAATTTTGAGACCTCAGAGTAGGGTTGCCAGCTCTGGGTTGGAAAATACCTGGAGATTTTGGGGGTGGAGACTGAGGAGGAGCGGGTTGGAGAGGGGAGGGGCTTCAATGCCATAGAGCCCAATTGCCAAAGCAGCCATTTTCTCCAAAGGGTACTGATCTCTGTCGCCTAGAGATCAGTTGTAATAGCAGGATATCTCCTGCCACAACCTGGAGGTTGGCAACCCTGCCTCTGAGTTAATTTACAAGCAAAAAGGACACAAGCTGAACAAAGCACATCAGTAAGTGTTCTGAAGTTAGAGGAGATTCTAGAGGTGGAAGAAGCAGGCCATGCTTGAGAGTTTCCAACAACATGCTTCATTAGCTCACAGGATAGATGGCAGGGCCTGTCAGCAATAGCCAACAATGTCAGCTCAGAGTTAACAGCCAGACAGCACAATACAGCATTAGGACTCCTGCTTTATGAAACTGCTTAGGGAATAAACCTTTCTTTGAAGGTTTCATCTGAAACTGAAGTAATTATTTAAGGACCTGACGGAAAGGCGTTCTTGATGCCCAGACTTGTCAATATCTTTTGTCATCTCCCACATCCTATAAAGGTTAAAAATAATTCCTCATCATAGCATCTGAAGAAGCATCTGACTCATAGAAGTTCATGCTGGAACAAATGTTGTCAATCTTCAAGGTGCCACTAGGATTCTGTTTTTTTTTGTGTGTGAAGTACTGTCAAGTCGCTTCCGACTCATGGCGACCCTATGAATCAAAGTACTCCAAAATGTCCTATCTTTGACAGCCTTGCTCAGATCTTGCAAATTGAGGCCTGTGGCTTCCTTTATTGAGTCAATCCATCTCTTGTTGGGTCTTCCTCTTTTCCTGCTGCCCTCAACTTTTCCTAGCATGACTGTCTTTTCCAGTGTCTCTTGTCTTTTCATAATGTGACCAAAGTACATTTTAGTCGTTTTAGCTTCTAGGCTCAGCTCAGGTTTGATTTGATCTATAACCCACTGATTTATTTTTGGGGGGGCAGTCCATGGTATCCGTAACGCTCTCCTCCAGCACCACATTTCAAAGGAACCTACTTTCTTCATTGTCCAGCTTTCACACCCATACACAGTAATAGGAAACACGGTGGCATGAATTAACTTGATCTTGGTTGACAGTGACACGTCCTTACACTTCAGAATCTTTTCTAGCTCCTTCATGGCTGCCCTTCCCAGACTCAATCTCCTTCTGATTTCTTGGCTGCAGTCTCCCTTTTGGTTGATGATGGAGCCAAAGAATAGAAAGTCTTCAACAATTTCAATTTCCTCATTGTCAACCTTAAAGTTGTGTAATTCTTCTAAGTCATTACTTTTGTCTTCTTGATGTTCAGCTGTAGTCCTGCTTTGGCACTTTCTCTTTTAACTTTCAGCAGTAGTCATTTCAAATCTTCACTATTTTTTGCCAGTAATGTCATATCATCCGCATATCTCAAATTGCTCATCCACGTGGATGAAGAAATCTCCTTTGGAAGCCTGGTGGTCTGCAGCTGTCTGGCTCTTTTTAGTTGGGGGGGGGGGTATATCCCTCCGGACAGGACTGGGTGAGCCCTGTCTTTTAAATAACCCTATCTCAAAAGGGCCTCAACTATGGGGCCCTAACAAAACCAGTCAAAAAAAAAGGAAGAAAAGGGGGAGAAAGCACAGAGCCATGCCTCTGAGCAAAGGCAAATAGCCAAACCCAAAAAGCTGAATATATATTCAGCTTTTTCAGGAATCACCTATTTGGCTTTGGCTTTATCTCCAGGTTTTGGTGTTTGGTAAAACCAAAACCTGAAATTTACCAAAATGGCTAATTTCAGGTTTATTTTCGATTCGGGTTTATCACTATGCACAACCCTATTGGGAAACAATGAAATTAACTTTAAAAATGGAATTAGCCAATTTAGTCTGGATCTAACCCCTTCCTGGAAAAGGCAATAATGATAGGAAAAGTTGAAGGCAGCAGAGGTAGACTGACTCAATAAAAGGAAGCCACAGCCCTCAGTTTGCAAGACCTGAGCAACGCTGATAATGGTAGGATGTTTTTAGAGGTCATTAATTCCTACAGTCACCATAAACTGGAAGTGACTTGATAGCACTTAACACATACACAACCCCTTCCTAACTATTAATATTATAATGCAATAAAAAGTCAAACTGAAACTTACACTGGCAATCTTGGCCTCAGGGGATATATGACTTTATGATTTAATAACAGATTGTTAATTGATCACATTTGATCAAATTGGTGTGCCAATTTTAGGGGATAATAGTAGCTTATCTTTCAGGGTTGTTGAAAAGGTTGCTAAGGGGAATTTTCTACAATCAGCAAGGTGACCTTGGACTAGTCACACTCTGTTTTTCTTTCTCAGGTTAACCTTTCTCATTGAGCTGTTGTAATGTTAAAATGGGGGAGGGGAAAACCATGAACACCACACAGAATTCCTTGGAGACAGGGCATGCACGATAAAAATGTAATAGATTGCTTATGTTCCTCAGGGGTTTCAGGTCCTTGTTTCTGCTCTCAAAACTGTAGGTGGTGATATTAACAGAACATGATAACTGACAGAAGGAATGATTTCCATGTTTTTAGGCCCTGCAAGGGTGACAAGGAAACCACAGACTACTTTAAGACATCTGCTAAATCCGAGGCTTCCTCAGCTGTCATAGAGAGCAAGGACAAGTTGCCAGGCCTCTCATGAGTATGATGTCCCCCCAAATAACATTCAGCAAGATATGCCAACAAACTGCATTCAGTCACTGAGAAATATTATAATCTGGGCTCTGTCTGCCCCTCCTCACCCTTCCACTGCTATCATCATTAGTGTAAACTGTACATTTTTCTAGCAGCCCAACTCTGGAGTGGTTTCCCTTGAAACAGAGGAACACTATTTCCAGCTAACCCTGTTATTTTACTGTGGGTTTTGGAATGCATGTTTGAGCCAAGCCCATGGGCACGCTGACAAGGGAGCAGGGAACAGCAGGTGCTATGGCCTGGCATACTGCCACCCAGCTGGTATTCATCTGGCACCTCTTGGTGTTTTTTTGTTTTGTTTTTCAGGAGACCAAAGCCATACACACTAAATCATTACCCTTTAGATTTAAAAACAAGAGCCCCTGCTACCACCAACAGCAATTTAGCATAGCTAGTGATGAATAAACTGGAGCTGAGGGGGAAAGTCTAGTGTTGTTGTGTTTTTTTTAAGCATGGAAATGCCACAGAGGACAAGACAGAAAGGAAAGGGGGGGAGCAGCAAACTTAGACCCCAGCACCCTGGCCATTGCTTGCAGAATCATGAGGATGTCTGGCTAGAAAGGATTTGAAGGCCACCTAGGCCATTCCCACTTTCCAGACTGCAGCAGGATCCTATTAGGACTGTTTCACACATTGTTCTGCAGCAAATCCAAGTTTACCACTGAATATTCATGCAATAATGAGCAGCAATCAATCCCAGTTCTCTGCCCTATACCCATATGTCAAACATTCTTGTTGTGTTCACACTACACTTGTACATGTATACTTAAAAACATCTTAGGTGTACATCTAGGCGATATTAAGCATGAAGAGGGCCTAAGCCAGAAGTATTTAATGTTTGCCAGGCCAAACAAGAGCTGCAGCCTTCCTAAGCACAACTAATATAAAAAGTGAAGCTTATTTGCTTTGTTACAATACTTTTAAAAATGAGATTTTTAAAAAAGTTCCTTAATTCAAATGACGACGACCTGCTGTGAACACATGGTGAATGACAGCTCTGCATCTTGCAGTTGCCTTTATGTGGGGTTTGCTGGGATTACAGTGATAGTCTTACTACTGAAGCATCCCACAGACAATTCTGAAACAATTTCAGCACTTTCCAAATTAGTCTCTCTGGCCACAATTCAGCTAATGAGATCTGTATGCAGAAGCTGGATTTTTATGCCTATTATTCGCACCATCCAGAGGCATATTTAAAATGTATGTTGGAATGTGTAAGCAAGGTGCTCTCTCTACATTGCATAGTTTTCATCTGCATGCACATTTAAATACACATCCCCTGTCCCATACTTAAAAAAAAAACTTAAAAACATACTTAACACTGGATCAGGGTGCATGTTTGTTGTTGCCTTATTTTTTCTGACTTATTTCCCCCCTTCTTTTTCTTCAGGATTATGAGCCCCGTGGCGCAGAGTGGTAAGCTGCAGTACTGCAGTCCAAGCTCTGCTCACAACCTAAATTAGATCCCAACGGAAGTTGGTTTCAGGTAGCCGGCTCAAGGTTGACTCAGCCTTCCATCCTTCCGAGGTCGGCAAAATGAGTACCCAGCTTGCTGGGGGTAAAGGGAAGATGACTGGGGAAGGCACTGGCAAACCACCCTATAAACAAAGTCTGCCTAGTAAACGTTGGGATTTGACGTCACCCCATGGGTCAGGAATGACCCAGTGCTTGCACAGGGGTCCTTTACCTTTTTTTCCTTCAAGGCACCATTTTAGAACACGTGAAATTTATGTTTCACATGGTGAGATCACTGTGTGGCTCTTGTCACAAATGAAAGGGTTCAATGTAGGGATGCAGCCTCCAGGTTTTCACGAACTTGATTATCCCCAAGTCATTCTTAAGACCTTGTTGAATTTTGCCTCAAATACCTATAGAAATCTCTTGTTCCCCTGCTCCACCAAAACTGGTATCCTCTGTTTCTATTTTTTGTCTAATCTCTTCCTTTATTCTGCTTTAGAACATATACACATCTGCCTTATTACAAGTCAGACCATGGGTTCGTTTATCTCAGTATTATCTGTTCTGACAGGCAACAACTCTCTGGGATCTTTGTGCATATGTGTTCAGTGCCATCAAGCTTCCTTCTTATGGCAACCCTATGAATTAATGACCTCCTTAAATGTTGTTATGGCAGCCCTATGAATTAATGACCTCCTTAAATGTCCTACCCCGGACCTTAGGCAAAGAAAAGTCTCAATGCCTACTACCTAAGATCCTTCAACTGGAGATACCTGGGGTGGTACATATTACCTTCCGGGTACAAAGCAGGTGATCTACCACTGTAGTATAACTGCTTTCCCTGGTTCTATTTATGTTTATCTTGGCCACCTAAGGCCTTTCTAGTCAAGGGGCTTAAATTGGTTTAACAGTCATTCCCCTTCCCTGGGGAATCTTGGGAACTAGAGTTTGGTGAGGCAGCAAGTGATCTTTAACACAGAATGTTTCAGTATCCTCATCAAAATAAAATCCCTAGAATTCTTTGGAGGAAGCTATGATAATTAAATTGATATCACATAGATATGCCCTTTGTGGCTCTATACCCACTCCGTTTATCGATCAGTCTTATACCAGAAAGAGAGAAAGGTTAGTTCCAAAATCATGAAGGGTAGGTCTTCTCAATAACCTTCAGCGACAATTGCTAAAAGTGGGAACTTCATATTAATAATTTAAAAAAAAAGAACCAGGATATCCCCGACTACCAGATGTTGTGGACAAGGGGCTCAGCTATACTGGACTTGATTAAGGAACAACATGGGATTAATTTCAACAAGGATAAACGTAAAGCCTTATATTTAGGTACAAAATAATCAAAGGCACAAGTATAGGATAGAGATGCGGCTCTGCAGCAGTACATGGCATTGGGGCCCCCGCACCAGTGCCCGGGCGATTTACGCTGCGCAGAGTGGCCCCAACGCTGGCGGGGAGGCCCAGATGCCGGTCTCCTGGCACTGCCACAGCAGTGCCACCCAGGGATGGCAGCTGGGCCTTCTGCCAGCTTCCCACTGGTCCATCATAGTATTGTCTACTCAGATTGGCAGCAGCTCTCAGGGTCTCAGACTGAGGTATTTCCCATTACCTGCTTCCTGTTCCTTTTAATTGGAGATGCCGGGGACTGAACCTGGGACCTTCTGCATGCCAAGCAGATGTTCTGCCACTGAGCCACAGCCTCTCCTACAGAGTATGACTCCATCATGCCGTATTTGTATAGAATAAAGAGCTGACTTGCGTTGAGTCAGCCTATACATCTATCTAATGCATTGCTGTGTACCTTGGCCAGCAGTAGCTCTCCAGTGTCTCGGGCTGAGGCTAAATAAGATCATTTATGAACAGAAGCAGCCAAAAATTGAACCAAGAACCAATAATATGCAAAGTGTCTACTGAACTACAGCTTTTCCCTAGACCTGTCTGGCTGCCCACTACAAGAAGGAAAACGTTGTTACCCACATTAGATAGTCTCCCCTTTTGGTTGGGGAATTAGCTGGGGAGACTATATTTTGCAATAGGCAGGGATAACCAGGACCTTTGTATACAGAGGTCAAATCCCAGTAGAAAACTCTTAATAAAGAGATTTGTTTTAACAATTAATTGGTTTTTATTGTAAAAATAACTTTAAAAACACACACACAGCAAAACACACACAAAACCCGATATATACAAGAACTGGAAAAATAAAAGTATGAAGGAGTGGACACAAGGATTAGAGGTTCCCAGGGGAAAATATGGGGGTTACCGCACTTTGTATTCCCAGCGATGTTTTAAGAGTTTGAAAATGTTATAAAAAACATTGCTTTAAAAGGGTTTTTGGATGCCACGGCTAAAAAATGGTTGGAAGACATCTTCACAGCTAAAGGGGCCAAAGAAAGTGTTAACAGTATTTTTTATAACAGTTTCAAACTCTTAATACATCGGTGGGAATACAAAGTGCGGTAACAGCCTTTATTTACCTTCCAGAGGAGCAAGGTCCAAAATGGCAGGTGCAAGAAGGGAAAGAGAAGAGGACCCACAAGCAAGCAAATGGGGGTGCACACAGGGTTGAACACACATACTGCCATTGAGAAAGAGCAGGTATTTATACCCAAAAGAGGAGTTGGAGGTATGGTCTCACTATACCTGGCAATGTCTGGTAATAGCCTGTCATTGTCAGTAGACAAAAGGTTTGATTGCTCTTGACAGATTAGGAGTAGGAAGGAGAATAGAACAGGCGATGAGGTAGATCAGAAACAATACTTAGGTACTTTTGGGCTATGTACCCCTGAGCATTGTCTATAGATATTGTCGAAGGCTTTCACGGTCAGAGTTCATTGGTTCTTGTAGGTTATCCGGGCTGTGTAACCGTGGTCTTGGTATTTTCTTTCCTGACATTTCGCCCACAGTTGTGGCAGGCATCTTCAGAGGAGTAACACTGAAGACACTGTCCTTCAGTGTTACTCCTCTGAAGATGCCTGCCACAGCTGCTGGCGAAACATCAGGAAAGATACCAAGACCACGGTTACACAGCCCGGATAACCTACAAGAACCAATTGTCTACAGAGTTTGAGATGAAGGCGAAGTCTGGGAAACTATCTGCCAGGGTGAGTCAGAGGGATAGGTTAGTGACTTGATGAGTTTATTTGTGTCCATCCTGATTCTCTGAATGGAGTTCTGTTGTTGATGAGTTTTAGTGTGTCTTATCTGCTGCAGAAGAGGGCTAAAGAAATGCTGGAAAAGTCTGTCTTTTGTCCTTTTGTCCCCAAGTGACACCAGATGTTCTCCCAAGGGGAAACATGGTAAACAAGCCTGGACTTGCCCAGTTGGCTTCTGCAGCATGGCACACAAGATGGAAGCCAGGAGACCCATTTTGTCTCTGGCTACACAGCAGTGATCCATCCCTGCACACTTGCTGCAGTCCTGAACACCTTGCCTAGGGTACCAGGGTAGCCTAGGGCTGCCAGGATAACACAACAATGTACTGGACTAGATGGACTACAGGAATTTCCCTACCCAGAGCTGGCAACACAATAAGAGTTTATTTTACCATATACATCCTCGGTTTATGACTGGCTTCTGTGGATAGGATTGCCCACCTCCAGGTGGCACGTGGAGATCTCCCGCTATTGCAATTGACTTTCGGATGACCAAGATCAGTTCCCCTGAAGAAAATGGCTACTTTGGAGAGTGGACTCTATGGCTGCTGAGGTCCCTCCCCTCCCCAAACCCCACCCTACGCAGGCTCCAACCCCCTAAATCTCCAGGTATTTCCTGATCCAGAGCTGGCAACCCTACTTTTGGATCACTTCACTGCACCCAATTAATGTTCTTTTCTGTGTCCAAAGAACAGCAAGATTCTGTGCAAAAAGGCTGGTAGGTAAACTAAATGATAGCCTGATTAACTAGGAGGTAAGACTTCCTATCACTGCAATTATTGAAATGATGAGTAGTCAAAGCCATAAAAAGCTAGAGCAATTAAGATTCAAGTATAGCTTTAACATGATAAACTAACCACTATCTAACATCCTAACAAGAACACACATTAGAGAGGAAAAGAACATATCGCTGGAGTTCTTTCATTTACATGTAGTGTTCTCACTCTGTTTGTCCTCTCTTTTCCCCCACTCTCTCTTTCTCTCTGTAGCTAACCGGCAATTACATTTCTAAATTTATTCCAAAACTAACATCATATTTATAGCTTGTTTGAAATATACAGAGTAAGTCACACTCTAAAAGCTTCCCCAAAATAAACCATCTTAATATTTTATAACTGAACAGTAGCTAATTTTCCATTTTGGCTGCTACACCAGATACCTAACTGTACCTAGTTGTTTACACCATGACCGATAATTTCTTCAGTTGGTCACTCAACTTTCATAGACAAGAATCTCGTTCTAATTTTATTATTGTGCCATGAGAATGCACACAATAAAAGTAATTACAGTATTTAGGAAAGAAGCTGTCCCAGGACTGAAGAACTGGGCACTGGTGATGGAATGTAGCCCTGTTACTCACCGAGAGGGCTATTTCCGCTCCGAGGTAAAAGGGGCATCTTGAAGCTTGGGTTTTCCCGCCCTTTGCTCGGGGAGGCAGGACTTAAAACTTGTCATTTCCTGTCTCCTGGGCGGGAAAGCCTCCAGCTTCCACTTTTCCAAGAAGCCGGTTGCTAGAGACAGGAATAAAAAACTAGAGAAGACAAACATTACAGCCACGACCAAAAAACTTGGCATGGGAACAATCCAACGTTTAACATCCTATCTACACAAACAAGAACAAGAATTACTTGGTGTATTAAGGAATTAACAAAAGTGAGGATAGGCTATCCTCAAGGCTAAAACAGACCTATGGACAATCAAAGGGCTGAGATTATTTAGCATGTGTTGTAGATAACCCCTCCTAGAAGGACATATTGTGAGAGAGAATGTAGTGTATGCTCTGCATTAGCTCAGGTTAACTACAAACCTGCCCCTCTAAATCAGGGTGGGGCAAGATGCCCCTTTTACCTCGGAGCGGAAAGAGCCCTCTCGGTGAGTAACAGGGCTACATTCCCGCTCCAGGCAAAAGGGGCATCTTGAAGCTTGGGATGTCCAAGAGCTTAAGTAGTATCCGGGTGGGATTTAGAGTTCCCCTTCCTCTATGACATGCTGTAAAATTCGCCTTCCGAAGGCCGCGTCTGTTGAAGCATAGGTGTTTATACGGTAATGCTTTACAAAGGTGGAATTGGAAGCCCAAGTGGCCGCCCTGCAAATTTCTTCGACTGACGCTTGCCTGTTAGCTGCTGCTGTGGTGGCGGCACTACGGACCGAATGGGCCGTGATGCCAGCAGGGATCGGAAGTTTGCTGTGACGGTAAGCTTCGGAAATGCAGCGCTTAATTGCTCGGCTTAAGGAAGGTCTGGACAATCTACGACCCTTATTTGGAGCCGAAACGGAAATGAATAGAAAATCTGTCGCCCTAAAGGAAGCTGTCCTTTTGATGTATGTTCGAAGAGCTCTACGGACGTCAAGGGTATGCCATGATTTTTCTTTTGGGTTCGAAGGATTAGGACAGAAGGAAGGAAGGTATATTTCTTGTTTCCTGTGGAAGGTAGAATTGACTTTAGGGATAAAGGTTGGATCGGGTCTAAGCACCACTTTATCCCTTTGGAATAGACACAATTCTTTCCTGATAGAGAGGGCCCCCAACTCTGAAATTCTCCTTGCAGAAGTAATCGCTGTAAGGAAGATAGTCTTCATTCCTAGATACAGAAGTGGAATCTCTCTCAACGGTTCAAATGGTGGTTTCGTAAGTGCACGAAGAACCAGACCAAGGCTCCATGAGGGAAACCTATGGATAGGAGGAGGAAGTGTTTGGGCTACTCCTTTAAGGAAGGCCTTAACCTGTGGGTGACTTGACAGGGTGTAGCCATCGAGTGAAGGAATTACCGTGGCTATGGCCGAAACCTGTTTGCGTAAGGTATTAGTCCTTAGGCCCAGTAGGACTCCATCCTGCAAAAAGGCCAGTAGTGAAGGGAGATCTATATGAAGGGGATCTGCATGTTTACGTCTGCACCACCTAACAAAAGTTCTCCAGGTGTATTCATAAACTCTCCGTGTGGAAGGGCGTCTGGCTTCTATTATGGTGTTGATCACTTCTTCGCTCAGTCGCAACTGACGTAGCCTTAGCCTTTCAATGTCCACACGCTGAGCTTGAACCAAGCTGGGTTGGGGTGTGATATGGGTCCCTGATGTAGTAAGTTTGGAAAATTTGGGAGTCGCCAAGGCCTCTGAACAGACATTGCCATCAGGTCTGCATACCACGGTCGGCGAGGCCAGTCCGGAGCAACCAGGATCACCAGAGCCTTCTCCAGTTGAATCTTCCTGAGTACTCTTGGTAGAATGGGCAGGGGAGGAAAGGCATATAGGATACCTGGTGGCCAGGGGACTAGGAGAGCGTCTATTTGCTCCGCGCTCGGATGGAAAAAGCGAGAGAAAAATCAGGGAAGTTGTCGATTTTGAATTGAAGATAATAGATCCACCTGAAGTGGTCCCGACTTCCGGTTGATCAGTTGGAATGCTTGACTGCAAAGAGCCCACTCCCCCTCGTCTAATGACCGACGGCTGAGCCAATCTGCCTGTACATTGTGTACTCCTTGAATGTGTTCTGCCTGAATGTGGAGAAGGTTCTTCTCCGCCCAACGTAGGATCTTTTCTGCTTCCTGGTGTAGCGTGGACGATCGGGACCCACCCTGTTTGTTTAGGTGAGCCTTCGTTGCTACGTTGTCCGTTCGAATGAGGACATGCTGGAATTGGATGTGGCTGTGAAAGTGAAGTAGTGCCAGGTAAACCGCTCTTAGTTCCAGGAGGTTTATGTGATGTTCTCGTTCCTCCGGGGACCACATCCCCTGAATCAATTCCTTCCCTAGGGTGGCCCCCCACCCTAGCATGGAGGCATCGGTGAATATCTGCAACGGTTCTGGCAGAATGAACAACTTGCCTTTCCGGAGATTTGAAGCCTGGCTCCACCATTTGAGACTTTTCCTTGTTAGTTGGTTTAAGGGAATGATCTTGTTGATTTTCCTGGTGATGTGAGCCTGGTGGGGTCTCAGAAGCCACTGCAGCGGTCTTGCGTGGAAGCGTGCCCAGGGCACGGCCGGGATGTATGAGATCATTAGACCTTGGAGACTTGCTAAGGTGAGGAGTCGTGAGTATTGTACCTTGGAGAGTTGCTTTGCAAGAAGAGATACCTTGGAGATCTTGTCCTCGGGAAGGCTGATGGTGTCTTTGGCTGTGTTGATGATGACACCTAGATGTAGTAAGGTCTGGGAGGGTTGAAGAAAACTCTTGTTGTAATTTACAAGGTATCCGTGATCTTCTAGGGTATGGAGGACCCTTCTGGTGTGCGACAACGACAGTTGGTGTGATGGAGCGCACACGAGTAGATCGTCTAGGTACGGATGTACCTGTATCCCCTCGCGTCGCAACTCTGCTATGAGGGTCACCAGCACCTTGGTGAACACTCTGGGGGCTGACCCCAATCCGAATGGGAGGGCCTTGAATTGAAGATGAAATCTGTGGTAGGCAAATCTTAGGTACTTTCGATGTAGAGGGTGGATCGGGATGTGAAGGTAGGCCTCGGTAAGGTCGATGGACGTCATGAATGATCCATGTTTTAGAGCCTCTATGATGGAGTGGAGGGTCTCCATCCTGAAGTGCTTTGTGGGGACAAATTTGTTTAAAAATTTTAGGTCCAGTATGGCCCTCCAGTCCCCGTTCTTCTTCGGGACAGTAAAGAAGGTTGAGTAAACCCCGGTGAACTGTTCCAGAGGGGGCACTCTTTCTATCGCACTGATGCGAAGGAGATGGTTGATTGCTTCCATAGTGCGAAGATGTTTGGTTTCCGATTGAGATTTTGGAGAGGGGATGAATCGGTCTGGAGGTGCCGAGCTGAATTCGATTTTGTAGCCCTCCCGTATCAACTGTAGCACCCAGGCATCCGTCTGGGAGCCCACCCACTGTGGGAGGAAGTGTTGGAGTCTTCCTCCTACGGGGATAGGTTGGTCGTCACTGTTTGTTGGGCTTTTGGAACTTGCCCGTCTTATCTCCTCCTCTGAACTGGGATTGCTGGAAAGGTCGGTTGTAGCGTCCTTGCCCCTGTCTGCGAAAGGGCTGGTTGTTGTGAGACCAGGGAGGTCGCCTGCTGTCCTGTCTAAATCGTTGGAGGGTATGGAAAGAACGAAAGGAGTGAGAGAAACCCTTATTTTCCTTCTTAGATGTCTTAGGCATGGTTCGCTTTTTATCTTTGGTTTCTGCCAGCATTTTGTCTAGGCGTTCACCAAAAAGCTTTCCCTCTTGGAGGGGGTAAGAGAGAGGGACAGTTTTAAACTTAGAGTCCACTTGCCAGGTTCTGAGCCATAGTGCCCTGCGGATTGCCGCATTGGAGGACATGGACCTAGCCGAGAAGGTAAGGGCATCTAGAGATGCATCCGCCAGGAAAGAGGAAGCTATGATGATCCTGTCCATGCCATCTGTGATTCTTCTATCCGCTCCTGTAAGCAGCTGAGAAATCTTTTTAGCCCAAGCTATAGAAGCTCGGGCTATGATGGCAGCAGTAGCAGTAGCTTGTATGGTGAGGGCCGTGGACTCATGTACTTTCCTGGAGAGGAACTCCATTTTGCGGTCAAACTGGTCTTTTATGGTGCCCACCCCTTCTTCAGACAGACCATCTGGGGTCTGAAGGGAAGCTACTGGTGCGTCCACCACAGGCAAGGCAAGCAATTCCATGGCTGGGGGAGTCATTTCATAAAGTCTTTTGACTGATAAAGGGAATTGTCTGTTTTGTGTGGGTTTTTCCCATTCAGCTCTAATGAGTCTAACAAAGTAGTCAGGTAGAGGGACTCTCCTGCTCTTTGGGGGCCCCTGTGGGAAGTAATCTTTAGTACCCACCGGCCAGACCTTGGGTGTAGACTCATCTGGCTTAGAAGGTGGCTGTTCAGAAAGTTCTAATGCGATTAGGGCCTTAGACAGTAAATACTGATAATCCTCAGGGGAAAAAAGCCTAGGCTGTTCTTCCCCTGGAGTGAGATCAACGTCTGTGTCGGAATTGTATTCCCCCTCCTCCCTATCTTCCTCGGAGTAGTTGGATTGAGAATCCTCAATTGGTCCCCCTAGCCCTTGAGAGACAACACTGGAGGCCTTTAGGGCAGCTTTGGTAGGCCAGGGACCAAGGGACCTGGACTGGCTGCAGCAGGGTTCGCTAGCCAGTGATCTGGAAGGAGAGGGGGCCTGATCTCTATGCTGAGGGACCTGAGGGGCCTGAAAAGGGGCATTTTGTCTGGCCTGCCTGCGGTCTAATACTCTTTCTATGACCGCCTCCATATCACTCAGGGTAAAAATATTTGCCCCCGCCTGCAGGTTCCCGGCGCCCGGTACATTACCGTCCAGCGATCCGTGGTTCCTGCCTGGGCTGGAGAGACCCGACTGCTCAGCACACCGAGAGGAGGGAGAGAAGTCGGTAGGAGCGGCCGCGTGGACACCCGAGCTGTGCTTTGGGTCCCGCGGCCGCTTGTGGCTCTTGTTACCGGAGCCGCCTGCAATCCTTGAAGAGCCTATGTGCTTGCGCTTGGCTGCCGCCTTTCCCGCCTTCTTTGAGGTGGCGGCCGGGCCGGTAGGCTCCGAGCCCTCCGAGAGTCCGCCTTGGCGGCTGACGGAGGAATCCTCGTGGGACTGCGTCCCTAGAGTCCTAAGGGACTGGTCGTAATCCTTTAAAGAAAGTAAATCGTCCTCTCTGGGGACGTTCTTTGTCGCGTCCGCCATTTTGGAACGGGTCGGGCGCGAGCAAACTAACTAACTTAACTTTTTTTTTTTTTTTTTTTTAAGACAAAAAACAGCACGAAGGACACACGGAACGAACAAGAACAACTAGGAACAACGATCAAACAATTAAACAAGCCTAAGAGCCAAGGAGCTCTGCTGAAGCGTGCTCTCCCCGCAAAGGCAGGAGAAAAAGTGGAAGCTGGAGGCTTTCCCGCCCAGGAGACAGGAAATGACAAGTTTTAAGTCCTGCCTCCCCGAGCAAAGGGCGGGAAAACCCAAGCTTCAAGATGCCCCTTTTGCCTGGAGCGGGAACAATGTAGGGCTACCAACAAATGGATAAAGACCATGCCAAATCTACTTACTAAAACTATAATGGAAGTTTCAGAGTGACAGGATTAGTTTTTGCCATGTTCTTTTCTGGGAGACGGCTGAGAGCATCAGACTCTACTTACTCTAAGCAGAATCAAAAGCCATCTTCCTAGTTCCCTCCAGATTCTAGCATGACCAAACTGCAAACATTTATGGGTCTCTCTGGATCACATACGGAGCTCAGCAATACATCCATTAAGTATAGAACAAATGGGCTACAATCTGCACCACAGCTGCAAAGTAAACAAAGCCCTGACCCTACTTCTGTTACTGGTTATGCTCATAAGCCAAACAAGTTTCCAAATACAATCCCTTACTTTCTTCTAAATTCATGAATGGCTGCCATTTATTAATAATGAGAAAAGTAAAACTATATTTGGGGTCAATGTTGTGATGGGTGGGAGAGGCACATACGCACCTTCAGCATACACACATATATTTTTTGATGATGTTCCTCTTGTAATCTGCTCCCATGGTATGCCTCCTTTATTATATAGTCTCCTGTATTTAAAAAGCAACCTGGGGCCTTCTTGCAGAATTTTAAAGTCAAACTCTTGGAAAAATAGGCCAAGGGCTCTGCCAAGATAGATATGGCAGACAAACGGAAAAAAACACCCACAAAACTGATTTCATGGTTGGTGCCTAAGACCCTGTGGATTATAACCTATTGCTCCAATAGGCAGACTTTCCCAGAAGTGGACACATTTAATTATTAAAATCAGCATATGATCAATGTTCTTATTGTGCAAAGGAATCTTTAATTAAGCTTGCATTCATTAATCACATGAATAATTAATTAATTAATGTGGAGTTAAATAGGAACTGGCTTGGTTCCACTTGAACAGGAATGCTAGAGGCACAGACTGTGTCCCTATTTCCAGATTTAAGATTCCTGTGTACTGGGCTGGGACATATGTACTAGATTCCAGGTACTTTACAAAGGAACTTGCTAGATCACTAACTCTGGGCAGGGGAGCAAGACAGCACAGCACTACAGACAAAAGTTGTCAAGCATCCCAGGCAAAGATAATGACCATTGCTGAACATATGAGATTGCCTTATACCACGTGTGAGGTGCATCCCCAGGCATGTCCTGTTTCAGACCCTCCACCCTGGCTCAAGCTGGACCTTTTACAAGCTTCAGCAGCCTCAGAATGGGCAGGAGTAGCAAAAGCAGCTCTGACCCCTGGCTGGCAAGTTCCCTGTCCCACAGAACTTCCCACAGCCCATCTCCACCTTGGCCTTAGCTCTGATCTTCATTTAAAGGGAAGCTGCTCCACCCCCTTTTACCCCTTCACCAATGGACCTACTCCTCCCATAATCCTTCTCTCCTCAGAAAAAAAACTTCCATCCCCTTGTCCAATCCCTCGCCGTGCCCTACCTTGCTGTCTGCCCTCACTCCCAGGATTCCAGGACTCCACCTTCCTCTGGAGACAATGTTCCCCTGATGCCCAATGGAGCTTCTCGTGAAGTGCTCCTGTACTCTTCCTCTGCTTTGGCTGTGGGCTACTGGCACTCTCTTGGCACTTCCTCTCTATCAGCCTTGGGGCCGCTGAGAATTCGCCTGCCAGAGGGTGGGGCGCAGCCTACCAGGGGATGATGAAGAGTTGCCTGGCGGTAAGTGCAGCAGCTTGGGGCGTGGTGGAGGCACCCTGAGGGAGGCCTGGGCTTGGGGCATCCCTGGACACCATGTCAGACCATTGGTCCCTCTAACTCAGAACTTCCTCTTATGTGCAGTGGTTCCCCAGGATCTCCGAGAAAAGTTTTTCCCAACACATGCTACTTGAGATTCTTCTCACTGGAGACTGACAGGATTGAATCTGGGACTTCAGCATGTGATCCATACATTGATCCATGCCCCCTTTTTTCATATTGGATTTCCACAGTTTAATTTTTTTTTAAGGACTGAGTTGGCAGTGCATATCAAATGACTATCCAGCACTACAAAATGTTTATTATTAACAATGAAAAATGATTCTTCTATGAATAAATAATTTGTCTGTGTTAGGTGGGAGAACATGAGGGCCGCACTGAGTATCCCCAGAGTTTTATCACCTGCATTGTGATACAGTAATATTTATTTCAACCTGTTCATTATTCAGTCAGATCAATTAAAAGCAAGACAATTAATCAACCACAAGCACTTTGCAACCGTATATTTTCTTTCCTCTGCAATCTGTCTCTTCTGATTTTACTGGATATTCTCAGCAGTACTCCACTGCTGACTGCAGGGCCACCTGGTGGAGAACACATTGATGGAAACAGCCAGCTCTCCCTTGGAGAATGTACTAAAAGCAAATAGCTAAAGCTCAGCAGATGCTTCAGCTCTTGAAGATAATCAGCATTTTGCGAGGCATACTTTCTCCCACCCACCCCTGTTGCTGTGACTGGAGGGTACATTTTAACAAGACTGAAATGGGGAAAAAACCCTTCAGCCATTGTGACATGTAGAATAAAATTAAAAAGAGCCAGCTGCTGGTTGGAGAAAAGCAAGCTTTCTGAGCAGTAGATTAGCTGCTAAATTCATTTGGGCTGCAATCCTATGCAAACAGCAGTCTACAAAGCTTACTTCTGAATACATTTGCATAGGACTGGGCTACGATCACTGTCATTAGGAGATGAAAACTAGTTGTTTGAATTCCATTTGGGGAAATTACTTCAAGAAAACAGCTCCAATTTCTAGCCAGTCTGCAGTGGGGTCTCTTTCCCCCCCTCTTTTGCTCTGAACCGTCAGAGAACAGCATTTCAGTGCCCTCCCCGCGGCAACATTTCAGAGGAGATCTATAATTTTGCAGCTGTTTCCCATTCTTCCCCTCCTCCAATGCCTCCCATTCCTCCTCTCTTTTAACTACACTCAAGGGCTGTCAATGCGGCACCTAATGCATTATGTAAGAAGCACTGCACCAGCTTGCTTACCCAGTGCAGAGGCCCAATGCAGACCTTGGCAGCCAGGAGGGGGACTGTAGGATCCTCAGGACGTAGCTTGGCACATTCTCGGAGCACTGAGACAGCATGTGCAGACTGGTCAAAGGAAAGAGGGAAAAGAGAAGCCTAGTTAAGGCAATGTATTTATAAAGCACAGGCTGGTTATTCGTCATGTCATCTCCCCAGTACTCCATAGTGCTTCACATAAGAAAGAGTGTACAGGTGCAGCATTTTCTGAAAGCGCACCCTTGCATTAGACACGGAGAACAGTGTATTGCCTAGAATGTCGGGCCAGGCCAGGTTCAAATCCCTGCTGAAGCATGAACTTTCTTGGTGATCCTGAGGCAGTCTTTATGTCTCAGCCTCATCTATCTCACAGGGTTGTTGTGAGGAGAAATGCATACACCGCCCTCCCAAGCGCCTTGTTGAAACAATAAGATAGAACATAATAAATAAATGGAAGAGAAAGAAATTCTCCACCTGCTCACTTTATTAAATTACATGTTATACAGCACATAAAATATTCCTGCCCACTCTCCAGTCTTCCTGAGCAGTGAGAAATTCTAGGAGGAGCATTTTGGGTTGCCAACCTCCAGGTGGGGTCTGGAGATCTCCTGGAATTATAGCTGATCTCTAGACTACAGGGATCATTTTCCCTGGAGGAAATAGCTACTTTAGAGGGTGGACTCTATGACATTATAACCCACTGAGGTTCTTCCCCTTCCTAAACTCCATCCTCCCCTGGCTCTACCCGCAAACATCCAGCAATATCCCAGTCTGGAATTGGCAACTTCAGTAGCACAGGAGGGTTTACGTTCCTTTTGAATGAGACAGCAGTGGAAATTTGCTTTTGTTTCCTAATCTGTACAATGGCATCAGTTCCCTGTTCCCCCCAAACACTCTCCATCACTCAGACTCCTTCCAGCCAGTGCCAGCATTCTGACTTGTGCCTCTCCTTTGTGGTTGCATTGCATTATAACTCTGCTAACAGTTTGCTCTCCCACACCCACTTATTGAAGAATAAGGTGTATTTTTTTCTTCTGTCCCACTCTGAGAGGTGTGTCCAGGATGGTATTAGCCACCAACCATCATGAGATGCTGAAGAAGCAGCTTCCTGCCATTAGTGCTCATTAAGGAAATATCAACTGAGCCTAACTAACCATTAGGAAGCAATCAAACATATAAAACGGCTGGTCACTTTATTGTCATTTCAATGCATTCTGGGCTTCGGCCCCTCAGCTCAATTTATGTCCTGGGCTGGCTGGGAAGAGTAAGTGGAAATAGGTGGACTAAATGGTAATTTCCCTGAGAATGCATGTACCCATATGGTAAATTTGGTTATCCCAGTACATTTAATAAATCAAATTAATAAAAAAAGAATTTTAATGTCCAGCAAGTACTCTTCCTGGCAAAGAAAAGGGGAAAACTTCACCAGCTGGATTTCTCCCTATCATACATGTAAGGCACTGTAAACTTGTGCAGGTAGCTCCCAATGGAAAGGGGATGAGAGTTCAGAATGTTGAAGGGATGGGAGGATGGGGGAAAAAAAGTTCAGAGAGGGCCTGAGGAACGCAGGGCAAAGGCTGTTCCCTTGATTGTTAATTATCAGTAATTTTAAAATAAAATTATGTATTATATTGTTGGTAATTATCCTATGTGATTAATAAAGTCATATACAGTTGTAAAGATACAGGACCTCAGTCCCCGTAAATGTTGGCGACCATATATTCAAATGACTTAAGAATCATGCTGGGGGGCGGGGGAAGAAAAGTGAAAACAAGGACCTCAAATTATTAGCCAATCTGCTTTACAGGAAAATAACTGAAACAATATCCTCCAACATTACTGGAATACATGCCTATTTCCTCCAACCTCGCCTTTTGTAGTGGCACTGCCTGATGCCACAGGGACTGGAGAAACCTCACAACCATTCTACAAGTGCTGTTTTTGCGTGAGTGTTACAGCTCCAGACCTCTTAATGTGCCCCACTACTTAATATGGGAACAAATGCAGCTCTTTTATGGGGGACTTTAGTCAGACAATTGGAAGTATACTATGGCTCCTCCTCACTAGGAGCTGAACCAGTCACTATCTACTCCACATGTCTACTCCACCATCTACACCCCAAGAACACCCCTTTTTACAGGTGTGAACTTGTGCCTGCAAAACACGTGGCATAGTCCCATGAAACCCAATGGAGGAGTTTCACAGGGCTTGAGGGAGAATTCATTTTTAATTCATTTCGAGTTATGCTTGAGTTTTCCGTCCATGAGAGATGACCTCGCTGCCAACCCTCACAAATCCCAGGACTTCCTGTTCCTCTATTACCCCAATTCTTCCCTCTCCCCTGAGTTCAGCCTGGGTGAAATCCCCTTGCATAAGACAAAGCATGGGACATGCAAGCTTGATTTCTCTCACAGTTAATTACAAAGCAGCATGTAAAGAGGTGGGATTCAAATGCTTCCTGCTTCCTCGGAGCTCTTTCTGAGCAGAAGAAAGGCTTTTTAAACCCGAGCTTGGATTTCTCCCCCACCCCTTTCAGATTGTTCTGTTTTTTGTTCTTAAAATGCTTTTTTATGCAGCAGTTGTTTTTTGGGGGGGGATTTTCTCTCACAGTAAGCTCTACAAAGTAAGCCAATTACAAAGCAGCATTTAAAGGGGCAGGGACTTGATTTGAGCTTGGAGACTGCTGGTGCAAAGATTCTCAACAGGAAAGTGTGGGTCAAGCAAGCAACGAACCTCAGGTAAAACTCCCATGCATAAACGACCTTGGTCTAAGGAAGTTTCACAGGAAGGAAATGCATCTTCTCCCCTTCTTTCCATAACAGGGAGAAAAGGTACATTTGTAAAGCCACTGAAATTAAGCCTAATGACCACAGTCTCTGAGATTAGATTCAGCTTCTAAATCCTCTCTATGAGTGGGTTTTTTTTGTTAAAACAAAAAACAAACATGAAGTGTTTTACTCATGTATAAGGTTGCACCAATTTCCATCAATTTCCCTTTCAGGACTTGGTGCCACTACTCAGTTGCTCTCCATCTTATACTTCTGTCTTGATTGCCCCATTTTCAGTTCTGAATTTTGGATAGGGCACACTTGCTGGACATCTTTGGGGGTCCTGCATTGGGTGCTTCTGTCTTATGAGATTAGGTGGGTGGCAACCCAGAAAAGGGCCTTCTGGGTCATGGCACCACAACTCTGGAACTCTCTCCCCAGGGATACTTGTCTGTCCCCTTCTGTTGCCATTTTCTACCAGCAGGTGAAGACTTGTTGTTTCTTTTGGCGTTCCCTCAGTGATCCTGCCCGATGTTTTAATTGCTGTTTCATTGTTTTGTATGTATTTTAGCTTCAATTTTAATTGTTTTAATGATTTTGTTGGTTTTAATGTTTTTGTAAGATGTGATTATATTATGTATGTTTTAATTTGTTAGCTGCTTTGGTGGCCCTTATAAGGGCAGAATGGTGGGGTATATATTTTGTAAAATAAAATATAAATAAATGTCTTATTTCCATCTCTATCTCTTCAACGATTTATTGTATGAAACGGGGATCCATGAAAACAAGATACGAAAAAGATCTTTTTTGCCCCAGAACCCATGTTCCAGGTTTCATGTGTTGGGGATACTCTTCATACAACAGGCCTGACACAGGGACTGAGTTAGGTAAGACATTAAACTTGATGGGAATCATTGAAGACAGCCAATTTTATCTACATAGCCACACTTTTTAATCTGTGTCATCTCCATCCTGGGCTTTATCACTTGACAAGAGTAAGATGAACCCGCCTCAGAAACTGGAATGGGCAGACAAATTATTTGACTATCACTACAGCCCAAAGTACATGGTGGTCCTTGAGGTGAGATTGTCAAAAGATTTTTAACATATCTCACTAGACTCCCCACATGTATTAATAGTAAATGTTAATGTTAACAAGGCTGTAGCATCTACCCAAATCATAAACATACATATTATATCTATATTGTATAATAAAGATGATCAGCCCTGGCCTCATCAGCTTATGGGAATATAAAACCTCTTAGAATATGTTCACACCAACAGGAAACTGAAATGTGGTACACACATGGTCAAACTTCCAAAACACCCTGATTACTACAAAAGGAAAACAGGAAAGTGAGAAAATATTCTATAAAATATTCCCTCATAACAGGGGCAGCATTTGGGCCACTGGACAAGACATGCCACATCATAAGATAGAAGTAGAGATGTGTGGTACTTCCCCTTTAAACACTTGCACAAGCCTTGGCCTGGGAAAAGGGGAATCTAAAGTGGTAGCCAGGAATACATTGATGCCCAAAGCATACATGTGAGAACAACGGAGGTGTGTGAAAGTTCCTGCTTCGCATACACTAATGACCTTTAGTTTGGGAGAAGGGGCAGCAAGAACCTGCCTGGGCTCAGGAAATTCCACCTGTGTGTATATGTAATGGATCTCTATGTGGACTTATGCAGCGTGTGCATGCATAAGAGAGAATAAATGATCATGCAGCAGCCATATTAGAGAAATGTTGATTCAGTACTGTTTGTGTGGAGTCTAAATAATTAGATAATTAAAATGTTGCTATTCTTTGGTGACACTGTGGGTGGAAAGTGCATTGTTTGCAAGGTTCACTGCAAGATAGTAATAATTAGACTTATTAGTGACGTGGCTATAGAGCATGGGAGAATTACAATACAAGTTCCACATCAGGATATAAATTCCATATTTGAATGCCGCTGATCAGTGTAGAGACATGTAACTTTAATCCAGACAGGAAGCCAATCATTCCCAGTTTTGTATTCCAGCACCTGCCATTCATCCACCACCACATCAGATCCAAACTCCTGCTTCTTAACCTGCTATAAGGACTTAAATCCCATTTGAAACAGAAACCATGCCTCTTAGAGGGTGAAATGGGGAGGCTGTTAGCAGCTGTACCATGAGAGTCAGATAAAAAATTTATCTGGTTTTCTTTATGACTAGATAGACTATCACAATCCCATGTTTTATTCTATTCTTCACAAAGAGACATGGGTTGCAAATTCCCAACTGGGAATCAGGGCATGCAGGGGTCTGATTTGGAACTACAGCATGTGGGGAGAGGGTGCTTCGGCAACCCGCCCACCCCCAGGTGCTATTTTCCTGACCTGAAATGGCTCCAGGGACCCAGTATTTGCCTGAGAAAACTTATACATAGGGTTGTCAACCTCCAGGTACTGGCTGGAGATCTCCTGCTATTACAACTGATCTCCAGCCGACAGAGATCAGTTCACCGCTTTGGCAATTAGACTCTATGACATTGAAGTCCCTCCCCAAACCCCGCCCTCCTCAGGCTCTACCCCAAAAACCTCCTGTTGGTAGTGAAGAGGGACCTGGTAACCCTATTTATACACAGTCACCAATAAATGTAAATTTACTCTATGGGGCAAACATTGGCTCCCTGGGGACATTCTAGATTGGGAAAACAGCATGGGGGGAAGGTTTAAGACACTTCTCTGCATACGCTGAAGTTCTGATCTAAACTGAGCCCCTGCATGCTTGGGAATCGAGTTCCAAGCACAGAACTTGCGAGACACATCTGACTGAAAGTCCTCATGGTGGATCTAGGGAGGATGAGAGTATAATGTAATACATAGTTAGGCCACAAATGACCCCAAATATCAAGGTTTTATGCTGGTATGGTATTTCCATCCATCATACATATTTTAGTGGGAATTTGTCCTGAAAATTTTCCACTGAAATGCTAAATTGGGAAGAGGATACTTCTCTTAAGTGAATGAACCGCAAAACATTTATCACGCCCTTATAAAGGCTCCAGTAGACTCAAAAATTGCCCTGCCAGTAAGGACTACATTATTTTTTGACAGAGTTACTTGTTCTATGTGAAACAGGAATGTGCATGTATATGTATGAACTGGCCTACCACTGAAATTTGTGAGGAAGCGCCACATGAAGGAACTCTACTTGTACATCAGAACACACATCAGACTGCATACTATGGCTGAGGCACTATGACCGAAGACAATACCTGCACATAGTCTTGAACAGCAGATCTTCCTATCTAAATCATCCCTGATTTCAAGTTTTCCATTGCATGGCTCCACATTTTCCTAACGACTGGGATGCTTCAAAGAAGCAGCTTCTTGTAGAATCAGTTTCCTCATATAGGAGACTAGAAATGTACAATATTTGTGTGACGTCACCTTATTTAGAAATGCACACACCCAGATGGAGATTCACAGGGGGAAAACCCTCCCCAGACTCAAATCAACCCCCTCAACAACACTAAAAATTTGCAGGTGCTTCCACTGAGAAATTGTTCCTTCCCACCTCAATTTTCTGTGTGTCAGTGTGTAACTAACATTCAATTTGCCCTTAAAATTCTAGGCCCCTTAGAGGGCAATGAACATGATCAGTCCTCACTAGGCCCTTTTTAAGGGGGGGGGGTCTTCTGTAATTTGCAAACTTATTTTGTGGCATACAGGGGAGTGCCCTGTGCCTTTTGAGTGGCCCTGTTTTGCTGCCCTGACAAAATTAGCAGTGTATATGGGATCAGGCAAGGAAGACAGACAGCGCTAGACTTTAAAGCATAAGATCCTCTAGAAACAAACAACATACCCTTGAAAGCTCACTGGCTGCTACAGAACACAGACTTTGGTGTCCTTTGTTGGCTACCTTCCAAATCCAAAGTAAGTACATATTCATTTAATGTTAATATGCGGGAGGGAAGGCAGCATGGTATAGCTCAATCTCTTCAGATCTCGGAAGCTAAGCAGGGTCAGTACTTGGAAGGGAGACCTCCAAAGAAGACTCTGCAGAGGACGGCAATGGCAAACCACCTCTGCTTATTCAATTGCCTTGAAAACCACACCAGGGGTTGCCATAAATTGGCTGTGACTTGACAGCACTTTATGCACACACGCATGTTGATATGTTCTGAATTTGGGGCCTCTCGATTTGGGGCACTTCTGCAGATGTATACTTGTCCCTGTGCTTGACTGATCAGAGTTGCTGCGGGCATGGGAGAAGCTGCTGTCAGTCTGTTTTATGCTCATCATTAAAGTAATTGCCTGAGATGATAGAGATTACAGAGTCTAACATAAACCTGCTCTCAATATTTAGAATGATAACTCAATTGTTCGAGCCGCTGGCTGTTATTCCAAGTACAGCTTTAGTCATCTCACTGTGGTTCTGCTGAATTTTGAGGAATCTTTGGAAATTTCCATGTGCTGCACCATTTTTCTGTATCTCCCCCCCCCACACTTGTTCCTCTCCAGCCAAAGAAATCAAACAAATGAATGTCCTCTAGATGGCTGACCTTTGTAACCAAATCTTGAACCACTGGATGTACAATGTTTTAACTTCCTTTCCCTGCTTGTGCTATTTAAGGAGCCATCTAAGGCCCTTGCATCTCCCAAGACTTCTGACTACAATCCAAAGACAAGTGTGCTTACAAAAAAGTAGTATGTTACTTAGCAACCAGGTTAAGCTTTTGCAAGGAAAGCAATAGAAGAAGCATCCCAAATCAAATCCACTCCTTGCTGCTGTGGAACTACGCATCAGATATATTTATATATTGTTCCCAAAAACTTTCTGGAGGATTTGTACCACTTTGTGCAAGAAGTAAAATTGCCAGGTCAAACACAAAGCTTGCTAAAACAATTACTTTACTGTTTTATTTTCGTTGCATGGCCGTTGCCTTTTTGGCATTTTAAAATCTAAATTCTGAGCATTTGTGTTCATGGACATCTCTTTTTTTAGTTCATTGCATTTGCATTCTGCCCTTTCTCCAAACAGCTCAGAGCATGTTGTTTTTTTCCTCCTTTTGTCCTCACATCAAGCCTAAAAGGCTTGGCTGAGATACAGTAATCGTCCAAATGCTGAGGAGGGAGACACGAACCCAGCTTTCTCTAGCCCAAGACTAATGTTCCAGCCCTTACACTATGCACTTCACTATACCACATTGGGTAGGAAGCAGCTTACAATTTAAACCACTCACACACACTAATAACAACCTAGTTGCAACCTCTGAATGCCAATGCACTCGTCACATGCCTTATTAAATTGCCCCGGAGCGCCTCGTCTCTGCGCAACGCTGACTTTTAAAGGCAAGAAGCTGAAAGTGAAATGAAATAGTGGCAACGGATTGCAAAGGAGCCTCGCTGTACATTCTCTGCCTGACGCCCTGCCAAAATTGCAGTGGAACAGCAAACATCAGCTGGGAGTCGTTTGATTCTCTTGCCCACACGGAGTAACCAAGGTGTCACTGAGAGCAGAGCAGCTATTTGCAAAGCCTCCCCCCACCCTTGGCTCCTGCTACTCAGAAAAATATTTCAAGAGTCGGTACGGGAGACAGAAGTGCTGTCTCCTTTGCTTACTTCCTGCATTCGCACACCAATCAAAATAATGTTGCCCCCCCCCAATCATGTTCTTATCTTATTACTGTGTGTTAATAAACCCAGGATTTAAACTACCATGCATTCAACTATAAAAAATACTAATGGGGACTGGAATGAAGCCCAATTTATTTGCTACAAGAGCAGCATGGTTGGTGTAACAGCCACAGTAACAGATAGGATGGTGGAAAGTGAAGAAGGAAGGGTAGCACTGGAGAAAGGTCTGCTGCCTCTCCTATCAGACTTGACACTCTGTTAGCTAGCTGATCAGCAAACAATCGTGCATTTTGAGTCACAGATGGCTCGCCATTCATCGGGGGAATCACTAGGTTCATAGTTTAAGAGAATTTCTTTTTAGAGCCTGTTTAGGGGTTTACTTATGAATATAAACACATCCTTGAATGAACTGACTTTGTATTGTGAATGTGTTGACCAGCAAGAGGAAACTGGTGTAATATAGTCTTTGAAGTCTCTGTATTTCAGGGGCAGAGCTTTGTGAAGTGCAAGTTAACCGAAGCACAGTGCCATATCGTGAACAGGAGGAAGGACATTATTAACGCAAGAGCAGGTCCTCTGGTTACACTTAAAATATATTATTATCAAAGATCTGAAGATTTATGCGGCAATAGAAGGACTTGTCAAACTGTATCCATCGTACCGCACATTTGTGAGTCACATTCCCAGTACAGCAGGTTTGAAAGTAAAACCTCAGGATGTAGGATCTCATTTCTTGTTTATGATGTCAGGAATTGGCTGTGGCCAAGAGCCAGGTGAAAAATGATCTTTGACCTAAAACCCCAACCAAGTGCACCTAATGACCCTAAGAGACCATCCTGTTTCCTCATCATCTCTCCTCGTTACTGGTCCCAGTTCTGTCTCACTGAGTTGCAAAGCATGACAAAAATTGTAGGCTACGTGTCCCCTCCCCATTAGTGAGATGATGGAATAGCAGTGGATATGACAGGAATGGTTTGGGAGTAGAAACAAAATACTGCACAGATGAAGCAGTAAAGAGGAAGGAAGTTTCTTATGCCCAGGGTCCAGGATCTTTACAGATCTGATATCAATTTGCAAACTTCTTGCTATTTCCAGAAGATTTAAGGGTATGCCATTCTTGTTTTTTTTTCAGTTCTTTAAATATATTTCTACCTGTGTGCATGTGACTTTAGATGTAATATACGTTCTACAACTGAAGGAGCATGTCAAAGAATAATCCACAGACAAGGAAATTTGTGTGTGTGTGTGTATACGCATACTTTTACTAAGTACTCAGGGCGTCTTACAATATTGAAAACATTAAAATTCAAAAACCAAACTGAAAAAGCTATAAACAGCAAATACACCGTAAGATCCCCAGCTACTATTTTGATACAATCCCCCACTCCCCATGGTAGCTACTAAGTTTAAAATCCTAAGGAGATCCAGTCACATATCTTCCTCAATCATCTCTAGTTTGGTCCTAAATCTTAGTAAGAATTACTATCTACATGTATTTACACACACACGGTATTGCAAGTCCAGCTGATATAGCTTAAAAACTAAAGAAAGCAAGGGAAAGACTACATACAGCACATTCCTGAAAGGAATGCCTGTGCCAGTCATACGAGGCAGCACGGCTGCGCTGCCTCCAAAAGAGGTTTCAGCCCCGCTGAAACCTCCCTGTGGCATAAATAATCCGTGCAACCCACCTAAAAAGGTGGCGTATCTCTCAAAAATAAAAAAGGGGCATTCCTGGCCCAAAAGGGCTTTGGAGGCCGCCTAAAGGTGGCTCCTCCCCCAGCCTGCGCCAGAACGCTCCAGGAACGCCTCCTGGGATGCCAGCACAGGCTTTGACGCTGGTGGGACGGTGGCGGAAGGCCCTGTCAGTGTGCCGGGGTGACGCTGCCATGGCAGTGACCAGCAACCAGCATCCGGGCCCTCCCGCCGGCATTCGAGCCACTAACACTGGCATAAGTTGCTCCGACACCGGCACGGGGGGGCCCGAACGCCAATGCAGCACCTTCCTGGCCTCCTAAGGACTTTCGCCCTCCAGGCTCAGGAAAGCGCTGTAAGTTCAGACTTCCCTATGTAAAGATCCTAGACTTTAAGTATAGCAACAAGAGAGAATTCCTTAACAATTTTATATCAATCTTACCACATTCTCACAGGAATTAGAACATTGTTTGGAACTGTCTCAGTACAGTGCTGGAGATATAATTAAGGACCAAGCAGATTTTAAGTATATTGTATGGCACTGTACAAAAATATAAAAATAGTGAATAAATATGACACAGTTGTGGGTTTTTGTCATCACACTCATATCATTAACTGAGTTAACTAGGTTTTAAAAATCTCTTACTGTTAGAATGCCACTCCTATGTTCGGCCAAAATTTACCCTCCAACACTCAAATTCACTAGATCTAGTCTTGCCCTCTGAAGCAACAGAGAGCAAGTCTTTGCTCTCTTTCAAATAGATATGAGAAGGTAGACCCTAAATAATTAGTTTGCTACTAGCAAAAGTGACATCCCTTTATCAGAGTAAATCATTGTTGTTACTGGCTTTGATTCACAGAGAAAAGGCAACATAATAACAATAATAACAGTAACGAGGAAGAGGAGGAGAAGGAGAACGAGAATAATTTTCTAATAGTAATTACATATAGCAACAACAATAGTTCAGATTACCCATTGTTTTGGTGTCTGGATAATGGGAATCCTTGTTTGATTTGGGCCTTACCTTGCCACAAGCTGCCATGGAAAGAGCCAGCTGATACCAGAGGTGAAATTCACCAAATGCAAGCTTCATTGCACGTTCTAAACACTACAGAGGAAAAATAGAAGGGAGGCATAAAAAGCATCATCATCAGATACATCTGCATGCAATCCTAAGAACGTGTGCCTGGGAGTGATTTCCACTTAATAAAATGGGAATGAGTACACATTTATATATATATTTTAATTTTATGCCACCTTTCCACACAAACAGGTTCCTCAAGGTGGCAAACATCAAGGCATTAAAATAGTTAAAACATTAAAACAGTGTTTGAAATTTTATGTATTTATTTATTTTGCATTATTTATAGTCCGCCTTTCTCACTGAGACTCAAGGTGGATTAGACAGAGTGAGTTGATACAATCAACAGGATGGGACATTCAATAAACACTGAAATAGGATTTGGGTTGTAGAACCAACCAGCAATCTAAAAAACAGAACTGAAGCAAAGTGTAAGTGTTAACATGACATATTAAATGATGCAAAATGACGTAACAGGATCCAACTTACAGAAACCATACACCAGGGGTCCCCAACAGGGTGCCCACCAAGTATTTTTTTAAGAAGTGGGTGGGGCCAAATAGGGCTTTTGTCCAGCAAAGCTTCTGTTGACTACTGGAGATATGATTGGCTGTGGCCCCCGCAGCACAAGGATCTACATTGTGTTACTGAATTTAAGCTGTGGCAATCATTTTGTAGCTGGCTGCACCTCCTGCAGCAGCCACCATGATGTGTTAAAATTCCAAATGTGCCTGCAGGCTCATAAACGTTGGGGACCCCTTCCATACACAGTAGTATAGGCCACAGTCCCTAATAATTTTTCTATGTAACTTTGTGAAGCATTTTGTACAGTGCTACACTATTGCTTGCATAGAAAAGCCCTCTTGTTTAATTTAGTTTTGCATAGTTTGCAGAAAGCCAGCAGATCTGAAGCCTTCCTAACCTCCTCAGGAAAGCCATTCCACAAGGTGGGAGCCACAACGGAAAAGGCATATGTAAGGGTAGTTGTTGATTTTGCCTGTTTGCAGGTTGGTACCTGAAGAAGGCCCTACTCAGATGAGCAAAGTTCAAGGCAAACACATATACACACACAACCAGGGCCAACATAAGTTTGCTGGAGGTATGCCACACAAAAGAAAAGTCTTCACACAGTGGAGGAAGACAATGACAGAGGGAGACAGAAGAATCTCCCTGGGGAAGGAGTTCCAAAGTTTTGGTGCCATGACTGAGAAGGCCCTTTCTTGGGTTGCCACTAGATAGTCTAGCCTCAGATAGTGGGGGACACCTGAAGTGAGCCTCTGAAGAGGATCAGAGTGGATGGGTAGGTATAGGATTCCACTGTAATTTTTGTAGAAAGAGGATTCAGAAACCTCAACATTAGGTAATTTTTTTTAAAAAGCTTACAACAGAAACATCTACTTGGGATGGTTCAGGTCCAAGGTACACAAGAGACATCTCATATGATCAGGTTGGCTCAATTGGAGTAGTCTGAATGTCTGCAGTTATATTGTCATTATGTTTTGGGGAGAGAATTGTCTCATTATCTTAGTGCACTGTCATTTTCTCTAACTTGGAAACCTAAATGTAGTTCATACAGGTGCATCTGAAGTGGACCAAGTTTTTCATTGACATAATCAGAATGCTGGTTTTGGTTACTTAATAATCTTGGTAATCTCTCCAGTTTAGTGCTCCCATGCAGGAGAATGAGGTGACCAAGGCCTAGGGTGGAATCTCACTTCAGAATGCAGTTAGTGGATTCCAACTTTGAATGTTCCTTTGCATAAAAAAACTGCATGTAGATAGAAAACTGGCACAGCAGGTTCTACCCCTTCTCTTTGCTTGCTGTGCTGTTGTTGTTGTTTTCATTTGCTGGAAAAAAAATTTTTTTTTAAGGGAGCATCCCAAAAATTGATTCACTACCTGCAGTCTGAAGTGGTACAGCCCAGCCGGCCAGTTAAGATCTGCCTCTCAAGCCCCACTCTCTATACCCCTAACTTCAGAGACAAGTAGGCTTGTCAGGTCCTTCTTCGCCATCAGCGAGGGGTGGGGGGAGATTTTGGGGACGGATCCTGAGGAGGGAGGGATTTAGGGAGGGGAGGGACTTCAATGCCTTAGAGTCCAATTGCCAAAGCGGCCATTTTCTCCAGGGGAACTGATCTCTATCGGCTGGAGATCAGTTGTAATAGCAGGACATCTCCAGCTAGTACCTGGAGGTTGGCAACCCTAGAGATGAGGCAGGTGGCGACTAGACACAGGGAATTTGATGTGGTGGCACCTCACCTTTGGAATGCCCTCCCCTTTGAGGAACTTGCCTGTCTTTTAGGTACCAGGCTAAAATACATCCTTGTTTCTCTTATCAGCAGTTTAATGGTCTGCTCTGTTTTATGGACAGTTTTTATGTTGCTTGTATTTTTTTAACGGCCTGTGTTTTTTCAGTGGCTTGTGTTATACTGTGGTTTTCCACCGTAAACCACCTTGAGCTGAACTCTGAAGAGGTGACATAGAAATATTCTAAATTTAATAAATACACTGTCCCTTCTGCTACCACACATCTCTGCCGCTGCCTTCCCTTGATTGTGTGGACCAAGCCTGAGCATCCTTTTTTGATCATGCTGGGTGAGAAGGGCATGTTTTTCTTAGGGAGGCAATGCTCCTATGGGAAGATGCTGCAGCTGGGGCTTCTCCCAGGCCCTGGGCTTCTCATGTTAGTGTCAAAACAAGAAGCCAGCTGCAGCAACTTCCACACTGTTGGCGGAATGTAGGAATACGGTCCTAGAATTCTAATTCTGATGGAGTCACGGATATCGCTTATGCCCCTAGGCTGAATTTGTACTCCAATAAATGTTTCAGTTGAACGTATTGCCGCTTGGACACACTTCAGCAAATATTATAAGCAAAGTGGCTTCTGTTTGAAAGAATTATGAGTGCTGTCCCGGTTAAAAAAGAAAACGTTGTGTTGGTTACCTCAGAAAGCATGACATACTGCCCTCTTCTGCCCAGTGTGATACTGAGGAGATCATAAACTGCTGACGCATCCTGCAGGCTGGCAGCTCGGTCATCTTTCTGGTCTGGGGCCCGGCTAATTACCGCTTCCTGGTTTGCCTGACAATGAATTCAAAATAAAGAGATCAGACTGAGGCAGTAACATAGAGCGTGAGCCAAGTCCACCACAGAAGGGTCTTCAATCAGACACTGTATGTCAAAGTGAGGCACTGCCATCAGCCTACACTTTCATCTGCAGGACTCTAATTCAAGAAGTCAGAATGCATTTACAGGAAGGCTGGAAGACAATTCCTGAGGATTCTCTCTCAGAATCTGCAGAATGGGAGATGACAAAGGCCTAGAGGGTCAGAGTTTTCAAAAGCCTGAGGCCACACTTAAATTGTGTGCCGAATTACTTCAGCTGACTGCAACTTTACTATGGCAACTGCATAGCCTTTAAAATGCTGTTCCAGGTTTCCCGCAGTTTGAAAATGTGGCTTACAATAAGAATCGCACTGTTTCCTTTGCAATTTTATACTATTCACTAAACTGCCTCTCACGTATCATCTTCTGAAGATCAGCTGTACTATTCTTGATGGTAACTCCACAATACCATTTTGACCATTTGCAGCATTTAGTAGCACAAAACAGTCCATACTAGGGCTGTGGCTAGCATTGCCAACCTCCAGGTGGTGGCTGGAGATCTCCCACTATTACAACAGATCTCCAGGTGATAGAAATCAGTTCCCCTGGAGAAAATGGCTGCTTTGAGAATTGGACTCTACGGCATTGAAGTCCCTCCCCTCTCCAAACCCCGCCTTCCTCAGACTCCACCCCCAAATCTCCAGGTATTTCCCAACCTGGAGCTGGCAACCCTAGCTGTGACACAATGCAACACGGCTGCAGGAAGTCCCCTACATGATTGGCTCACATTTTAATGGGGAAATGTAGATGTCTTCATAGTTAACTGCAAGTCCAGCAAATTACACAGCTCCAAAAACTGCAGCCACAATTTCAGGAGCTACCTATACCAGCATGAAGCCAGTGTGAAGTAAAGGTTAAAATGTAGAATTCTGAATGACGAGAGAGACCTGGATTAAAATCCCACTCAGTCATGAAGTTTAGCAAGTAGCTGAGTCACTCTTTTTAAGCCTAACCTACTGCACAGGCATGCTGCAGATAAAAGACCCCTCTGAGATAGGTTTCCCAATTGCCCGGTAATGGCAGGCAATCAGCCGCTGATCGGTTAGGCTGCCCACTGACACTCAGCTGGTTGGCTGGAGGAAGCAGGCGGTGGAATGGAGGGGGAATGATCGCCGTTCCCTGGGTGGTGACATCACTTCTGGTTTATGCAAGAGTGCTGGCATCGCACAGGGGGACACTCTAGCACTCCCCCCAAACTCTATGGAAACCAGAGTTTTTCATGAGTGCTAGAGCATCCCCCCAGAGTGATACTGACACTTCCGCATAAACCGGAAGCAATGTCATCACATAGGTGCTGTTGAGTGCTGCCCCTGAACCCACCTCCCTAAACCTCCCATAGGTTGCCTGGGGGGACCTGGCAACCCTACTCTGAGTCAATGTCATGTAGTAGATAGAGTATAAGACTAGGACTGGAGTGGTCAATATTCAAATCCCCACTCTCTCTGAGTGGCCTGCCTCTTAGTCTAACCTCCTTAACTGGGTTATAAGAATAAAATGAAGGGGGACCCATGTATATCACTTTGAGCTCTGTGGGGAAAGGGAAGCATAATTATCATAATTAATCACAATAACAGTATAGTACTGTGAGCTCTTTGTCAGAACAGTGGGATACAAGTGGAATTAAACAGATACAAGTGGGGGATCCACAAGGACTTGCAGGGCAATCTTATTCCCCCCCCCCATTTCTTCTTTCCCTTCCTTGAAAGCCTCCATATAGGGTTGCCAGGCCACAGCTGGTAACACCCAGGAAAAAAAGGAGAATGGTGTATGGTGCATCAGCATCATGCCAGAGCACTTGTATCACTTCTGGTAAAAACTGGAAGTCACATGATGGATGCTGTAGTATTTTGCAAAAACTCTATGGTAAACTCTATGGCAAAATGTTAGAGCAGGGGTGTCGAACTCAATTGTTACGAGGGCCAGATATGACATGTCACTTGGTCGGGCCAGGCCATGCCTCGCCAGCCCATATCGAGAGTGGGGGATGGTGGCTGCCTCGGCTGGCTCGCGGGCCGGATAAGAGCTCTCAAGGGGCCGGATCCAGCCCTCGGGCCTTATGTTTGACACCCCTGTCCATCATGTCACTGGCAGGCAACAAGATGTATCCCTATCCCCATAGCCACTCCCCTTTTTCTGCTTCCTTCTCCCACCCACCAGCCAACCTGCTTTTTTCTCCCCCCTCCCCATCTTCAGCATTCCCTGCCTTTCCTCCCCAAGCAGCCCTTCCCCAGGAAACCTCTGGCTAATTCTAACAATAACCCTGTGAAGTAGATTAGGCTGAATGTGTAACTGGCCCAAGGTCACCTCATGAGCTTCCATGGCAGAGTGGTGATTTGAACCTGGGTCTCACAAATCCTAGTCTGAAACTCTGGCCACTACACTACATGGGGTGGCTGCTGTTGAACAGTAGCAAGAAGCCAGGCCTAGGTGAATCATGCAGGTTGCATAGTATTGTCACTTGATGGTTGCTGCCAGGCCCCAGAAAGTCCTATGCCAAAGATCATCTTCTTCAAGAAGAAGAGTTGGTTTTTTATGCTGACTTTCTCTACCACTTAAGGAAGAATCAAACCAGCTTACAATCTCCTTCCTTTCCTCTCCCCACAACAGACACCATGTAAGGGCAGAGAGAGCTCTAAAACAGCTGTGACTAGCCCAAGGTCACCCAGCTGGCTTCAAGTATAGGAGTGGGGAAACCAACCCGGTTCAACAAATTAGCGTCCGCTGCTCATGCAGAGGAGTAAGGTATCAAACCAGTTCTCCAGCTTAGAGTCCACCACTCTTAACTACTATACTACGCTGGCTCTCAGCAGCCAGCACAAGGAGGAGCATTTCCAGTACTCAATGACATCCTGTGCTCAGTAAGGACAGTTTTTTGTGCGTTTTCCAAAAGACACTTACATGTGGCAATCTACTCTAGGCTGAGAAAACAAAATTGATTCAAAAGCTGATTATGGCCTATGCTCCTAATCTGGTTCTCAGAGGTATAGCTAATCTATTTTTATCCCCCTAATACAAGAAAAATGCAGAACCTATACAAAGAGTAAAAAAAATGTTTAAAGCTCATTCATGTTCAATACTCAATAACACTGCTTTGTCATGGTGCGGTCCTTTGAAATGGTGATTAAACATGCATTGGGAAGGCAGAATGTGCATAACAATCCTTATTGTCAACTAAATCTGTCCATGTTGCAAACCACTCCATTAAAAAGTTTCTGCACCAGTGCTGCGGCATTTTATTTGTGGAAAACCGAACAAGCCCCCACATATGCTGAAAGCTGGTAATCAGCATCGCATCAGAGTCAGCTATTTTGAGCATTTGTCAGTGGGCCAAACTTGGCTTTTTAAAAGTGATTTTAAAACACCCAAGGCTTTTGCTTACTGAACTGCATATAGAGATTTCTGGCACGGCAATTAGAAGGGAACTGCTGCCTATATGAGCCAAACATTTAGCAATTATATCAGCAATTTTCAGCAAAATTATATCAATTTTCAAATCCAAGGAATTTTAAAAAAATTTAGTCCTTAAGAATGCAGGTATATTCAAGCTAAAATTAAAGAATGGGGGGGGGGGGAATCCGCTTCACTACATTATTTGCAACATAATTAACAAGACCCACATATTTCCTTTTTTAATATGATGTCATCAGTGGCGCCTTATGGAAATATTCCATGAGGTTTGTAACATGGAGGAATCACTAAAATGGGCCATTGCCTGGGATCTCTGGGGTCTCATTGTCTGGGGACTGGAGCTGAGGTGCAAATTTAGACCAACCAGCAAACCAAGATGCAATATTCACCCCACCCCCACCCCCAGCAGATAATCTCCACATTAACTTCTGGCACATTAACTTCTCCACATTGGCATCTTTTCAGAGGAGTGTGTGTACATAAAATTCAGTCATTGGGGGGTTGGGGGGAAAGGAAATAAATTGTTTTAGACTGGTTTTAATGTGTTTGTATTCGTTGTTTAAACTATTATTGTTCTATCCCATTGTTTTTATATTGCTTGGAGGAAAGGCAGGTATATCAACTTTTTAAATAAATCAATACATTTTACCCTGGATTTTAAGTTGTCAGTTACTCATTGTAAATGTTTCAGAGGGTAGTTGCGTTGGTCTGCAGCAGAACAGCTAAAGTCCAGTAGCACCTTAGAGACCAACAGGATTTGGGGGGTATCAGCTTTCAAGAGTCAATCCTCCCTTCGTCAGATCTGGTCTCTAAGGTGCTACTGGGCTCAAATGCAGCTGTTCATTATAAATGGCTTTATATCCGGCTCTCTGGTATGGTTGATGAATGTGGGAAACAAAATACTGAACTAGGGGGACCTTTGGTCTAATCCAGCAGAGCTTTTCTTACAGTGCCATCCTAAGCAGAGTAGACTTCAATGGAATAGAAGGGTTTAACTCTGTTTAGGATAACACTGCCAATTAATTCTTTTTATAGTACCTCGTTTTTATTGTTTTATTAATTTAACTGATTTATGCTGTTTTAGCTGTTTTGAGCTTTGCTCTTATTTCTTTCAGATGAAAAAACAGTTCATACATGCAATAAATAAAAACCATCATATATTCTCTTTTGTGGCAGAACCAATTCTCCACAATGAACCTGGGTTACCTGAATGACCAGGAGATGCATCCATTTTCAATTCCAGCATCTCCTGTCCCTTTTTTTTCTCAGACTTTTCAAGGTAAAATCCCATCTCACCTCTTGACTCAATAAAAAGGTAGTGATTTTTATTTATTTATTTATAGTCTGCCTTTCTCACTAGGACTTATTATTTCTAATGTCTGTTGCACTGAGTACAATGTTTATTAGACTTGGCTACAGGAATCCTAGTTTCCAGTACAGCGGAGAAGAGAAAAGTTAGCCACATCTATCCAGATTATCCTACACCACTTATATTGATTCACAACATGCCAACAAGACACCGTTTCCTTGCCATTATTTTTTAAAGGCAGACAGTGAATAGGGCTTGATTTACAGGCATATGCAATGTACTTTGAGCTACCAAAACTAAGAGGGGAATAGATTTCCTAACTGTAAATAAGAGCATTTCAAAATAAACATGGGGGGGGGTGTTCCATTCCTAGGCCTGAGAAAGCTCTCTTAGTAAAATTAAGAACAACTGCAGAATAGAGAAGACTCGAGGGAAAGGTTATTAAAACAGACCCAGAGATGGACGCCTCCTTTTCTGTCCACACTAAGTGCTTTTTTTGCATCTGTAATAAGCACTGAAGTCTGGCAATTGACTGATCTTTAAATGGATTATTACTATTAATGGAGTATTATTATTGTTGTGTATCATTTATACAGTGCCATCAGTGTTCATGATGAGCTACATAGGGGGAAACAGATAAGTTCCTATCCCCCAAGGAGTCTGCAATCTAAAATAGACCATGGGGGAAAAACAAGAGGAAGGGGAGAGAGGGATGAATGCGAGCAAGAGTTGCACATACTTTAACATTTCTCCAGCACCAAAACATGACCTATATAGGATAGTACTTTTCAAAGCTATCTTTTCTTCGTGCTCAAGAGGCACTGATTTCCCTGTGTCATGGAGGACCTGTGATGCAGTAGAACTGAAGGTGGTACTATTGTGAGGGAGGACACCCGTGCTTATTTCCAGAACTCTGGCCTATCAAGTCTGCATGGCCCATCAAGCTCTTGTGTAACCTGTTTAGCAGGGCAACTGGAGAAAAGGCATACAATGAAACTCACAAACATTTCCTGTTTTCAGGTGGGTAGCCATGTTGGTCTGTAGCAGAAGAGCAAGATTTGAGTCCAGTAGCTCCTTAAAGACCAACAAGAGTTCCAGGCTATAAGTTTTCAAGAGGGAGGGGCTGTAGCTCAGTGGTAGAGCATCAGCTTGGCATGCAGAAGGTCCCAGGTTCAATCCCCGGCATCACCAGTTAAAGGGACCAGGCAAGTAGGCGATGTGAAAGACTTCTGCCTGAGACCCGGGAGAGCCGCTGTCAGTCTGAGTAGCCAATACTGACTTTGATGGACCAAGGGTCTGATTCAGTAGAAGGCAGCTTCACGTGTTCAAGAGTCAAATCTCCCTTCTGCGACAAGACCATCCACTGACTGCACCATGGAATTCTTCTCTCTGCATCCTCTTTACATTGTGTCCAGAGTTGAAAATGTTAATTTCCAAATCTCCAGTTTCCCTTCAAGTCTGTATAATGAGGTTTCAACTTGAGATTGAAGGGTCATTTGTTTGTATTTACTGCCTGCTGCTTGAGCCAGGCACTCTCCTGGCTGTTGTTTCCTTGCTGCAGATCCCCACAATGGAATACAGACGCACTGCTTGCCAAGATGTACTGCTTGTCTGGGCCTGTCCCTGTAGTCTCTGGGAGCTGGATTCCCTTGCTTGTTGACATATGCAACCACTCTCATACTGCTGGATTGGAGGAGGATGATCACCCCAGACTCTGTTTGCAAAACGGAAGCTAGGGCCAAAAGGATGGATCATTTTTATTTGTTTATTTTGTAGATTATCAGGAAACTGCCAAGAGTTAGGATTTCCATAGCTCTGTGAACTGTTTTACGGGCTTCATCCAGACACAGTGTGTAGATGAGCAGATCATCTGGATATGGGAAGATAAGAATACCTTCCTCTCTGAGGAGGGCTACCAATAACTCTAATAACTTTGTAAATGTTCTGGGACAAAAAGAGAATCTAAAATAAAAGTTAATAGCATTGCTCACTGAAGTAAAATTTGAGATACTTTTGATGCGATTGTCATGTGGGCACAATAAAAATATGGATCATTCAGGACTAAAAAGAGCCTATTACAGTGGAAAAAATGCTTCCTATGGTAAAAAAAAATCTCTTAAGACTTTGTTCAGATCAAGGATGAATCTTGCATCTTCGTCTTTCTTTCAGACCAAAACAAAATAAAAAAACACAGCAGAGTACATGCCCATTCGGTTAAGGTCTTCTGGAACTTTCTCTTTGGCTTAAGCTGCAGAAGATGACTGATCACACTGCTTATAAGATGCTTAATTTTGTGCCTTGGGTTGCTGAAAATATACAGCTGATTCTGGGTGTGCCGGCAAATTCTATCGTGTAGGCCTTAGTAACTGGCTCGAGAACCCATCTGTTCCTGGAAGAGTCCTTCCAGTTTACTGAAAACAATGCCAGTTTCCCTCCCACCAGGAACAGGGGCTGACTGTGAGTCATACTCTGTTCCTTTGAGTGTTTTGGCAGTAGCAAAGTATATAGCCCTTGCTTTCTGGTCCCTACTGGGCTGGATTCCTCTGCAGAGGTATTTCCAAGGATGTTTTCCTCCTCTTCCCTATTTTGCCAAACTTTCCTTAAATGTTTTAATAATATAAGAATATACTTTTGCAGCAGAATCCTTGTTTACCCTTGTTGTATCTGCAGTTGTTCCATTTAATAAAAATACAACCTGATTAACTCTTTGAGCATTAAAAAGGGGAGAGGTGATAACATCAGTAGTCTGGGAGTATCTAATGCTATTTGGTGCCTGGATGGGTGACCATGGGGAGCTTTAATCTTTTGATCTTTTCAAGGAAGAATACCCTACATCTTAGAGAGTGTCTTCCCATATGAACCCTGCTGTGCTTGAGATCAGTTAAGTGAGGCCCTGATTCTAGCATGACTGTGCAGCAGGGCTTCTTTGGTGGTGGCTCCAGAGCTGGGGACTGCCTTTCCCCAGATTTGCCTAAATCCTCCCTCCAACTACTTTGAAAAATAAAAAAGAAGATAAAACATTTTATTCACAATAGCCTTTTAACTGAAAGTTTTAAAGGACCTGATTATTAGTCCTTTTATAATTGCTGCTGTCATGATATCTTCAGTATTGTTTTATTATTATTTGCTTTATTCCTTATGCTATTTTGGAGGTTAGTGAAAAGCGTGCAATAAGTTTTAGTAAACTAACCAAATACATATGTTCATAATCCTGAATTAATAGTTTGCAAACATTTTACCCTTATGATAAAAGTTATTCTTTTTAAAGATCACATTAATTTTTCCCCTCTAGAAAAAGTTCAGCTTAGAATTATGACAGTGGCAAATAAGTTTCTTGAGGTAAGGGCCACCTATTGCATTGACTGAATAACAAACAGTCACCTGAACGACAACCTTCCAATTAAGAATGATCCCAATCAATTCATTCTCGCCAACCCCCCACGCTGATACATGTTTTTAGTGACTTGCAGTGCCATCCTAAGCAGAGTTACACCCTTCTAAGACCACTGACTTCAATGGCTGTAGAAGGGTGTAACTCTGCTTAGGATGGCACTGTAAAATGTACTTTCTGGAAAATCCATTGTTAATTTAATGTAAAGGGTTTATTTTTTGTTGCGCAGACAAATTCCTCAGACTGCTCAACAAATGTTTGCTTTATTGATAATCATATCAGGATGGCTCAGAAAAGTGACACCCCCCTCTACACTAAAAAACCAGCTGCTTTATTTCCACTTATATAGACAAGCTCTTGTAAACAAAAAGCCCATTTTCAATTCACACACACAAAAAAAGTCTTGCCATGCACATGTCTGGTAGAATCCCACGCTGTAATTAATTGTAATTATTATTATTATTTTTAAAAAATGTTGTTTGGCTTACCATGGACTCACTGATCAGGAGTAAGAGGAGGGCCTCTTCTACGTTGTCTTTAGGGCTATAGAGGCTGAAAGACAAACCCGGGGTAGTGGTTGTTTTTTTTCACCAAAAAGACGAAATTAAACAAAAACCAAACCCAACTAAAGACACAAATAAGCAAGATGAAGAATTAGCTCATAGGGCACTCTTGTTAACACCATCACAGGACTAGTAACTTGAAACATCTCATGCATGATTTATTTGTTATATAATAGCTTTTTTTTCAGACCTGGATGATTAAAAGCTGAGGAGTGTATTATATGAGGGAACAGGGCTCTGACACGTATGGCAGCTGATGGCACCTTGACCAGACTATCTGACCCATTTCTTCCCTTGGCAAAATGCCATTAAAAACTTTCACAGCTAGAGTGAAGTTTTAACAGTGTGAAATTTTATTTTAAAAGGGGGAGAGAAGCAAATTAGGTGGACCAACAAAGATACACATCCAAAAATCCAGCTATTATTTTGACTCTGCAACTGAAATCCAGCCTCCTGTTCAGTTATTTGGTTCCCCAGCCCCCTTATACTCTAACCTCCCCCAGCTCTCAAACCCCAACAATAACATGCAACCTTTCCTTTCCAATATGAGGGCTTTCCCCCTTTACCAAACGTGCCTAAGATGTCAAGAATTTGTGAGGGATATTGATGGTGGTAGCAGCCAACTTATGGCAACCCAGTAGGGTTTTCAAGGCAAAAGATTAAGAGAAGTGGTTTGCCACTGCATAGCAACCCTGGACATCCTCGTACTAACCAGGGCTGACCCTGCTTTGCTTCCAAGATCTGATGAGACTGAGCTAGCCTGGGACATCCAGGTCAGGGCAGGAGGGATTACTACCCTTCAGTAATTAGTTTTATTGATTCATTGTCTCTTCATGAATAACATCCAAAGCAGGGCCTTTCCTACTGATCTCAAGTATGGGGTCCATACAGGTGTAGATGCACTCTTAGATATTTTGAATTGTAAACCACCCTGGGACTGGTAGAAAAGTGCTATATAAGTGTATCAAATAAATAAATATCTGAAGATTCCATGACATCTTAGCAATTCAATCAGTGATTGAAGTGGGAAGACTTGCAGGTGACATGCAATTAATTGATGTTAGCTAGCATATATATAGTGGTAGCTTAGCTAGATTTTTTTTTTTACTCTGGGTGTTAATAGCTAAAAGAAGGAACCATACGCACTTATCTCCAGTGTGTAGCTGCAGTCTTCGCCGCAGACTAGAGCAAATATAAGAGTTATCTTCTTTGTTCATTAACTCAGGGAGAGGATCAGATAAGGGGCTCCAGTAACAATCTTCACTCAATGAATGGAGGAGAAGTTCTGCCAGTTGTTTGGCAGCTGCCTGGAAAAGAATGGGGTGGGGAGGGAGAGGAAGAAACAACACATTTACAAAACCTGGAAAGGCACTTTTACCCTCATGATTAAGAATTCCATTTGACACCATGAGTCGCCGCAATACACTGCGGATGCATTGAGTCGCTTTCTTTAATTCAATCAGGGTTTCCACATACTCCTGTTTTAACTGTTGTCACAGAACCATGTTGAGGCTTCTCTCTGGCTATGGTTCTTGTTCAAGCATCCCATGCGCAGCCCGCTATACAGGCACTACTTACTAAGGAAACAAACTAGACAAGATTTTATAGATCTATGATGGGATCTCCTGTCTCTTCACATTTCTGTTCATATTAGATAGAGGTCTTTCATGTCACCTCCTACCTGACCCCTTTAGCTAGAGATGCTGGGGGTTGACCCTGGAACCTTCAACATGCAGAGCAAAGTTCTACCACTGAGACAAAGCCTCTACGTTTATTCCTTTCTTGTAGTTTCCAGTCTCTAGCTCGATACTAGCCTTTTGAACAGATTGCAGGTGGCTCCCCAAATTGTACCATCTTTCAGAAGCCTGGCCACCTTGACCGTTTAACCGGCCATTTTACCCATAGTGCTGTCAACTGAAATGCTTTCTTCTTTTTTATAAGTTGCTTTTATAGCTTTTTTTTGTTAAGTTAAGAAGCAACTAATAAATACATACATTAGATACATCTATAATACATACATTTCCAGCATTGGAGAGGTAAAGATGTAAGTTAACAACAAATATTTAGCATTTAAGCAGAATGTTAAAGGGTATTCAAAGCAATGCACCCACATTATCAGAGGAGACTGATGGGACACTGATGAACTTTGTATATGCTCAGTCTCTGTTAGACCAGGGCTGTCATTGGCAATGTTAGCATGCCAGAGATTCAAAATCTGTGCAAGCGTTGTTGGGCAGGAATGCTAATATTGCATGAGTTTGCAAGTCTAGCTGTCTGGTATAAACAATAAGCTGCAGGGTAGTTGGGAGGACATGGATCTTGCACAGAGAAGTCAGAGAAAAACTGCACAAGAGAAATAATAATCTCCCAAGAACCTTGGCAACTGAGCTGGAAGTCAAAGAGCTTTGAAAGCAGATTCCAGCATGAAGCTGTGGAATGTGGATTTGGATTTGCACAGAAATATCTATGTGCAGACTCTACCTCCCATGTTTCATTGCCTTTTGACTCCTTTTTTCACCTCTATCCCCATATATATTAGTCAAATTAGGACACACTTCATGCATCTGACAGTGGAATCCAATCCCCAATGACTTTAAAGTGTCATAACTCCATCCGCAAACATATGTAAAGATGCAGGCGAATTTTGTTAAAACCAGTGCTGTCTGTGGTCTAGCAGATTTATAAAACAGAACAGATCTGGCTTCAGTTTAATGTTATTATACACTGTAACCTATGAGGCATGCTTTATTGTGTACCAGTTACGGTTTTATCATGCATCATTTGTTATGGATCATACAATAAAAATGGCAATGACAACTAGTTTGAAACAGAATAAGTTTATAGACTATTAGATTAGCAAGGCGTGCCCACAATTTTCTAAGTACTTGTTTTTCCTGTTCCAAATAAGATAATACTGAAACAAAACAGGAACCAAACTGTATCCTGACAAAAATATAATCACAGCTAAGGTGAACAAAAGAAACAGTTATTGTAAAGCAATGGCATACATAATGAAGACAACATATACTTTAATATGATCTCTCTCTTGCAAGAGAGAGAAAGAGAGAGGGGAAACACAGATTGACTCACTAGAACAAAAACACATGAAGCTGTTCATGTACAGCATACAGTTAATTTTTCATTATGCATGCACTGAGTTATTCTTATGCTACATTCCACATAAGTACAAATGAACATGTGATTGAAACCTCCCATTTATTGAAGTACTGATCCCTAGTTTCATTTGTAAAGCGAACACACATTGGCTCTTCATTACAAACAGATGTATGCACATACATGCAAGATGTATGTGCATTCACTGTAACATGTGAACACGGCTTCTAAGGCAGACTACTGGTCTATCCCAGTTAGTACTAGCCCTGTATACATGAACCCTCCCACCGCACACTGACTGAATGAAGAGAGAGGGAGAGACGGCATCAACATGCTGGGGCCCATATGTGACTGCCAGCTTGTGAGGACAGTTCCTATGCATGGAGAAAGTATCCGCACATACTCTCCATCCATGTGATTGACAACATTTGGAAAGCAGTGTTCCTGATCCAAGGAAGGGAATGTATATGGAGACACATCCTCTATGCATGGGCACCATGCTGATGAACCGGAGATCATGCAGAGGTGAGAAGTGGGAACAGCATGCTTGTACCTACTTTCCCTCCCTGGGCTTCTATTAACTCATCAAGGAGTCATGAGTATTGTCTCCTCTGATTGGCAGCCGCTCTCCAAAGTCTTCAGTAAAGGTCTTTCACATGAAAGACTACCTGCTCCTTTTAGCTAGAAATGTCAAAGACTGAACCCAGGACCTTCTGAGTGCAAAGCAGATGCTCAACCGCTGAGCCATGGCTCCCCAAGAAGAAATTGGAACAACTTTTTCAAAAGATAAGAGTTGGGTGTTTTTTTTCCAGTTTAGCTCAAGTTAGGACCAAACTAGATATGGCAATGATAAACGCATGAGTCTTTTCATGTGTCTACCACCCTGTTCACATATAAAGCAGGTGCAGCGAATCTTCTTTTAGCAGTAAAAGTGGTGCCCAGCACAGGTGTGCAGAACCTTTCCCCCGCTTACACCTTACCTCTCCTCAAGTCCACTGTTCCACCCACTTTTCCCTGTCCCCACCTTATTTGCACAACTGAAGATGGGAATGGAGCAAAGCAGACTCTGGCCCGTCTACCTCAATATTGCCTGTCTGACTGGCAGCAAGGGTCATTGGCAGAGAAAGATCTTCCCCATTACGTGTGGCTTGGCTGGAGGTACCAGGAACTGAACTGGAGACTTCTAATTCTGTACAAAATTCTTTATCAGGAAAAGGTGAATTCTGCAATCTGTATATGTTATGCAACTTAAGCAAATGTGCTTTTTCACTTTTCATAATTTATTCTCTGTTTTTTTACTATTTTGCACAATTTACTCAGGTTGTACAAGCCTTACTAGAAAGGGTTTGAGAAAAAGAGGGAAAGTGGGGTATGGAACCTCTAAGCCAAAACGGATCCATTTCAAATCAAACTTCAGATGAGGTTTGGGTCTGATACAAAATAGAACCAGGAGGAGGAAGAAGCACTCTGTTTTACAACCTCCCCCACCCCTTTCAGAGTCTACCTCCCCGCTATATTTATTATAATTTATTATTCTGTGGCTCTACAGAATCACAACCTACACAGAGATCTATCTATCACACTGAGACAGTCTCAAATCCAAAGAAAGCAAGTTTACATGAGGCTGAGAGGAGCCAGTAATAAATATATTTCATCTCTCAGTTTGAAAACTATTCTCATCTGAAAGACAAACTGCACATCTGGTATTCGCCTGCATCAAATTCCATTTGATTCCTTGTTAATCAGTAAGCTAATACAGAACTACAAGACAGATTTTTTTTCCTCCTCAAGACAAATAAGGCCACATTCGCAATCCATGGCAAGGATTGTGTTTTTAAAAGGACATATCTATGCCAAAAAACAAACAAAAAAGATCCAAACACAATTGTTTTCTTCCTATCACCCAAAGGAATGGCTAAGACATCTCCCAATCAATCAGTCTTACCATTCTGAAGCTCTGAGTAGCTTTTGTTTCCGTGGTCCTTAATAAATCTCGGAGGTCTCTCATTCCTTTCACGATGTTGCTAAGGGAAAGGCAAAGGCAAGATATGTAAAGGCAAGATTGATTTGATGGGGAACTCTGCATAAGGAAGGCAGGCAGGAAGAAAGGAAGGAAAAAGAAAATCTCTGACATATAAAATACCTAACCATGCTCAAAGTGGGTGAATTATAATGATGCTCTTAAGTTGGGCTAATGACAATGAAGCAAGTCAATGAGACCTTTAAAATATAGATTCTCAGGAGCTTTACTCCAGATGGTGTCCTATGAGAAGATCTCTGATGAACACAGGGGACATTTGGAAGCTTTCCACTGATCCTATTTTTACATAGACACTGTTTCATCAAATTACTGCATTGTCTCTAAGAGCCTTTGCATTTTACACCATGGACAAATGGCAAAGACATATTGAAGCAGCTTCACACATCTGTTTATTTTTCAAGTAAACACACTGTGAGAGACAGTGTTGTGTAGTGGTTATGAGTGGCAGACTCTGATCTGGAGAACTGGGTTCGATTCCCCACTCCTTCACATGAAGCCAGCTGGGTGACTTTGGGCCAGTCATAGTTTTCTCAGAACTCTCTCAGCCCTTGCGGAGGCAGGCAATGGCAAATCACCTCTGAACATCTCTGAGTGTGTGTTAAGTGCCGTCAAGTCGTTTCCGACTCATGGCGACTCTATGAATCAATGTCCTTCAAAGTGTCCTATCCTTAACAGCCTTGCTCAGATCTTGCAAACTGAGGGCTGTGGCTTCCTTTACAGAGTCAATCCATCTCTTGTTGGGTCTTCCTCTTTTCCTGCTGCCTTCAACTTTTCCTAGCATGATTGTCTTTTCCAGTGACTCTTGTCTTCTCATTATGGGTCCAAATAATATGAACATCTCTAGCCTTGAAAAATCTATGGGGTTGCCATAAGTCAGCTGTGGATTGATGGCACACAAAAAAAACAAACACACTGTATAGATGCCAAGGCAACTACTTCTTATGTTCTTATGTTCCCACATGTGAGATGTGAGCAGCCATGTCAAATGAGTGAGGAATATTCTGGCTTGCTAGCAGCAAGCTAGCAGTAACTGAGGTCCTTCTTCAAAACAGAGTTTGGTAGGCTGGGGGAGGATTTAAATGTGATGCCTTGCTAGCATCACATTTAAATCAGGCCCATGACTGCTTCTTTAACTACCTAATTTTGAACATCTACCATGTATGCTACCATGTATGCCACATGTATGCCACATGAACACTCAATTAAGGCAGACAGCATTTAGGGTGAGCAAAGCTCTCTCTCTCTCTCTCTCTCACACACACACACACACACACACACACACACACATTTCAGACCATATTTAGCTTTGTTAGGGGCAACCGTAACAATAGTTATTACAAGGTATGAAAAAGTAACCATGACAAATACTCTTAAAGCACATTGCATTTTGGAAGTTTAATCTTGAAAATGTTTAAAGCTCAGGCCTTGGAACCTTGCTGAGAGTTTGGTCTCCCCCCACCCCAGATCTTGCATCCCTCCCTCTTAAAACATTGGATTAACTCGTATGCTACAATCATTTATATGGAATCATAGAATCATAGAGTTGGAAGGGGCCATACAGGCCATCTAGTCCAATCCCATGCTTAATGCAGGATCAGCCTAGAGCACCCCTGACAAGTGCTTGTCCAGCCTCTGCTTAAAGACTGCCAGTGAGGGGGAGCTCACCACCTCCCTAGGAAGCAGATTCCACTGTCGAACAACTCTTACTGTAAAAAAAAAAAATTCTAATATCCAGCCAGTATTTTTCTGCCTACAATTTAAACCCATTAATGTGAGTTGTATCCTCTGCCGCCAACAGGAACAGCTCCCTGCCCTCCTCTAAATGACAGCCCTTCAAATACTTAAAGAGAGCAATCATGTCCCCCCTCAGCTTCCTCTTCTCCAGACTAAACATTCCCAACTCCCTTAGCATTTCCTCGTAGGGCTTGGTCTCCAGGCCCCTGATCATCCTCGTCACTCTCCTCTGCACCTGCTCGATTCTGTCCACATCCTTTTTGAAGTGGGGCCTCCAGAACTGCACACAATACTCCAGGTGTGGCCTGGCCAATGCAGTGTACAGCCGAACTATGACATCTTGCATTAAAAGCTCTCTGTGTTAAAAAGAGAGCTCAAAAGTGTTGACAGTGTTGCAGGCCTCCTTTTAGAATACATCGGTATAGAATTACAATGTGTGATCCCACATTTTTTTTGTGGATCACCTGGAAATTACATCACAGTCTGTAACAAATTCTCTTATGTTAGCAGTATATCAGCTTTAAGAATTCCACATTCCACTCTTAATACACAGAACTAACCATGTGAGTGGGAAGGGTACATTTTATCACATTCCAGAGGATCCAGGCTAAAAGCCCCATACTATGATATTGCCTATTTATACCATTTAAACACATTTTTCTGTCATGACTCACCACATTGCACATATCAATTTTACTTATTTTTAAATTTATTATATCATTTTCCCCAAAGCTCAAGGGTATTTATAAAATCCATAGTGTATTCAACAAACAATCAATAAAAATGGCAATGAAAGGTAAGACAATTCAATATATGTCGACACAGGCCTAAGAGCCAATACTGACCAAACAGAACTGTGGCAGGTTACCCAAATGCCAAATGAAAAAGAAATGTTTTTCACCTCTTATGAAAAGTCAGAAGGGTTGCAGCTAGGGTTGCCAGGTCCCCCTGGCCACTGGCGGGGGCTGGGGGGCTGGTAAAGTTGCCAGCTCCAGGTTGGGAAACTCCTGGAGATTTGGTGATGGAGTCTGGGGAGGACAGGGACCTCAATGGGATACAGTGCCATAGAGTCCATCCTCCAAAGCATCCATTTTCTCCAGGGGAACTGATTTCTGTAGTCTGGAGATGACCTATAATTCCAGGGGATCCCCAGGTCACACCTGGAGGCCAGCATCCCCAGTTGGAACTTTCCACGCCACTTCTAGAAGATAGTTCAGGGGTTGCCATAGAGAAATGGGATCGTGTATGGTTTGTGGGGAACATGAAACAAGTTTGCACTGGGCTCAGAAAAATTAAGCTTGGGTTCTCTTGAGATACACAAGAGTGAGTTCTGAATTGAAAAAGTTCCTTATATACTGATGAACATGATGAAGATCCCATCCCCATGGAACAATTTTAGGTATGTAGTTTATTAAGAGTTCTACTTCTGCCCCCTTGTGGTAGATAAAGAAAAATAGCACAAGACAGCCTATTTCTTATACACTGGCCTTTTATAAGGAAAACAAAACAAAACCAGAAGTAAAATTTACATTGGTTCAAATGAGAGAAGACTAGGGCTTCATTCCAATGCCCACAGTTGAATACAATGGGATCTTCTTCTGTGTATGCATGCATAGGATACAGCTGCACGTTATCCTGATGTGTTAGTTATATAGCCCATTGTGCCATAGATCTTGAGGATTGTTTTGATGACCTTTTTCAAAGCAAAAGACTTAGAAGCTAAGGAAACCTATGTCAACTCAATAAGCACTCTTCAATAACAAAAAAATACCCCTTCTGTTTGCGACTTTTGCTCCTCTGTCATCCAAAAGTTTCCTTTGCTGACCTCAACTATATTCTCTTGCCAAAAATCCTTCCTAGAATACTTGTGTGGTGCCACCTCTCTCTTTTTTCCTTCTCAGAACCCACTGTTTCCAAGAACCCTTTGACTTAATTCTTTATTCCTCATCCACAACTAAAAAAAAGATGAAGTATGTGCAATTGCATTCATCACCTTCACCCCTTCTTACCACACTTCTCCCTTTCCTATCCTTTCCCACTGTTGCCTCCCTCACCATTATTAAAATTTAGGGTGTAAACCAACCTAAAGTAACAACTTGTAAGTGCCACTGATTTCACCAGGACAGAGTAAAATGTGTGCTTAACTGTCCCACAAAACACTGTGGACCATAAAAGTGCTAAACCTTTAAGCTAGATAATATCTTTTTTATTGCACCCTCCTCAAGGCATGGACCTTTTTTGCTTATCTGCAAAACACAGTGTAATCTGCTGATGCTATATTGTTAAAATAACCAGAGTAACCATAAAAAAATTAATATTTGTGCTTATATAAAAACAAACCAGACACAAAGGAGAATTCAGTTACCTTAACCGGACCTAGACTATAGGATAAATAAGCAAACCAGCGGTTTTATATAAATGTGTGATGTCACAACAATTCAAAGATCCTTGAACCTGGTTTGTCTACTATTGCTTTTGCAAGCAGACCCACAAAAGTTGCAAGCCTCCACATCCATCATTTGGAATTTTCAACAAGTTGTATATCCACCTACCCCCTTTTTAAGTGAGCCACATAGGAGCTCTGCAGGGCCGCTTCCAAGAAGTAAGGAAGTTCAAAGTCCAAAGATGACACATGACCACCTTTGATGCCTCTTGAATGTGTGTTGCTGAAGCTCTAGTAGGCAGGGAAGAAAAGGAGGCATCATTGCTACAGATCAAAAGTAAAAGCAATTTGGTTAAAACTGTTTGATTTTTTTTTCTCATGAAAAGGACAGAGGAAATACCTAGTGGGTGGGAAATGGAACAAGACCAGAAAGAAATGGAAAATTGTATTGAACTATCCATTTTATTTTGCCCTGACCATTTCCCTACTTTCTTCACAGCTGCCAGTCATGGATGATGCCTGTATTTATCAGAAACATTTCTCACACTTCTGGCTACAAGCTACAGCACATCCCTGCATGATCTGTGACCCCCCCCCCAAGCCAAATATAATGGCCTACCAGAGTTTCAACTACATCCTATTTTGCTACCTTCCCACCACTGTAAAGACCAGGCTTGTTGAGTATCTGATTGGCTACAATATAGGACTTGTGTTCAGTTTGGCACATCACAAGCTGGCATGTTATATGACAGCGACACATGTTTATAAGCCCTATTTATTACCAGTTAATGCCAGTGGGAATCTGTGTAAAGTAGAGCTAAAAAGAAACTTGAGACAATTACTGAACCAGGCAAATGGAATGTGGTATGTTCACTTTTGGAACACTGAATATTTTGAGTTCTGAAATGCAGCACTGAAGGACACTTTTAGGAAACACAATTATATTGATTGCCTTAGAATGGATCGCGATTTAATTCTAAAGCATCAATATAAGAAGAAGCCAGATTCAAGGTTTTTATACTTGTCTAAAATCCCTAAATCCAGTAACCACCATAAGACAAGGGACTATTGTGCAGGTGGAGACTGATTCATGGGAGACTGAGTTTTCCCATGATTCTTTATTGAGGGGAAGCAGCCATTACAGACTATGGAAAGTGAGTACTTTTAAAATTCTCCTGGGGGTGGGGGGAGGAATTTTTCGAGGAAGAGTCACCAAATTCGCAGTGTAGCTTGCACGAATCCCAAAGTTTGGTGAAGATTGGGTCAGGGGTCGAAATTTATGGGGTCCCAAAGAGGTCAACCCCCTCCTCCATAGAAAAACATTGTAGACTTTATCATACATTTCTATGGAGGAGGGGCGACCCCTTCGGGACCCCATAAAATTGGACCTCCTGACCCAATCTTCACCAAACTTCGGGGTTCATGCAAGGAAAGTCCCTTGAAGCTACCCTGAAAATTTGGGAACTCTTCCTCCAAAAATGCTCCCATAGGAGCATTCAAACAATTCCATAGACTATAATAGACGCGATTTTTTTCGGGAAACCCAGAAATAAAGCCAAATACCCATATTTACCAGTATGGGTATTTGACTTATTTCGGGTTTACTGGAAAAAAATCAGGCCCAGTAAACCCAAGCCCAAAATTTACCAAATGTTTTCCCCACAACCCTATGCAGGACAAAAAAATTAAATGAAAGTGAAGATTGCAATGATTTTTCTCTTCAGTATCCACATTTGCAGGAACCCTGTAGTGATCCTGCCCCCTACCCCCAAACTTCAGGAAGTGCAAAGGGACATTTCAAATAAGTTTCCATTTACCTTCTCAAGTTCTTGCAAGTACACTTGAGCAATCACACATGCCTTTTCAAAGCAAGCCATGACTTCCTCCTCCCTTTCTGACAGCCGGGTCTGGGAAGCAACAGAATTGGGGGAGCGCTCCAGGGACAATCCTGTGAGAAGAGCAAGAGCAACAGATTAATGCCAAACTAAACAGAACAACAAGTTCCTTCTTAATGCATCACATTATATTACCTCCATCTACCTTTCCCATATTATATGTGTGTTTGTGTGTGCATGAATACACAATATGAATATACACACACATACCCCACGGCTTCCCAGGCTGCCCACCCAAGGTAGTATTAATTTTCCCTTCCCTATCCCCCTTTAATGAAACTTCAGATAAAGCATATTTATTTGTTTGTTTGTTTTGTTAGATTTTTAGGCCGCCCTTTCCTGACTAGGTCAGGCTCAGAGCGGCTTACAACCATTGAAAACAAATTCAAAACCAGTCCATAAATTAACAGTTCTATACATTCAATAAAAACCAGGCACTTTCAAGCCATCGCAGCAACAATTAGAATAGTAATAATAATAACAATAGGGAGGAGGAGTAGGGTTGCCAGCTCCAGGTTTGGAAATACCTGGAGATTTTGGGGGTGGTGCCTGAGGAGCAGAGGGGAGAGACGTCAATGCCATAGAGTCCACTTGCCAAAGTGGCCATTTTCTCCAGCGGAACTGATTTCTATCACCTGGAGATCAGTTGTAATAGCGAGAGAGCTCCAGCCACCACCTGGAGGTTGGCAACCCTAGAGGGGGGAAAGGAGGGGAAAGGGAGGAGGTGGGGAGGCCAGCCAGACGGAAACCTTCCCTGTCCTCAACCATATGCCTGGCAAAACAGTTCAATTTTACAGGCCTTGCAGACCTCCTTCACGTCTTGCAGGGTTTGAATCTCACTGGGCATGGCTGGGGACAGCCAGATGTTTTTTGGGCCAGGAATCACCAGCATATTTTCTCCAGCCGAGTCCTCTACCTCTAGATGAATATCATTGTAGACGTTTCTGCCCCTAACAGGAGGGGTACATGAATCCTGCTTCTGGGATCACACTACACATTATTTCTTAAACAGAAAACTGAGTTTCTAGTTCTTAAGCCTAGGAAGATAGGCTTGAAAGCATAAGGGGAACATCTGATGTCATCTCTGGAGCTAAAGGGGATCTAAGTTGGATTTCTAGTGGTCAGGCAGTGAGGATTCAGTACCCTGAAATCTTCTCCAGGATTATCAATATATGGAAAATAAAAATATATAAAAAGTTTTTTACTGTAACTTCTTTGGTATATAGATTTGTCTTTTGCACACACTGCTGTACCAAATGGGCTGTCTACTGGTGCCATTATGTGAATAACATCATTCAAGCAAGCATAATTTACCCTGGTCAGATAATTTTTTTTTTTTTGCATATTCCTGGTATATAATGTTGCAGAATGTTGATGTGTTTTTAAAAAATGCAGGACAGACACATATTCATAGTGAAGAGAAATCTTCCATCACTGCCCCATGCCTAACCAACATGCCATGCGTCTGTATGCAACAGCTCAATAAGCATCCCTTCTAGCACCTCGGCTGCATGTCTAAACCAGGCCTTAGCAATTCCTTGCCCCCACCACTTCATGCAGATCCTCAGGGAATACCTTTTCCACCTTAAGCAAGGTGCTATTTATTCCTGAGCACAGAGGATAAACAGTATCCTGAGGGCTACATCTGTCCAATGAGAGCATTTCATACGAGATACATTTTCATATGGCCCTCATTACTAGGACTCCTGACATGGAAATCAGGAGCAGCAGAAACCAAGAAACAAAACGATGGCTATGAGCTGAACCCCACTCCCTCGCCTAATGTCGTCAAGATGGGGAATGACAGAAAACAGGGGCCAACTTGAAGGAAAGAAGCAAAGCAGTCAATTTTCCCCCTCGCAGAACAAAACTGGGTCAATTACTCATGACCAAACATCTCTCCTTTTTCTTTCAGGTCAACTGGAAGATATTTAGCTGCTTATATCTACTAGAAGGGAAATGGTTTGTCCACATCCTTAGACACCTACTTTAAGGCCTTGAGAACACTATAGCTTGAATCATATAAGTAACCTCAGTTGTTTAAGGAGCCAAGCTTTCTGTAACAACTTCAAGCACCTGCGTCTCTCCCTAGAGATCAGCTATTTTCGCGTTGCTTGTTTGCTACCCTGGTCAGCTCCCCAGGGGGTGCCTCAGGGTCTAATCAGAACAGCCAACCAAGGCCAATCCAAGAAATCTGTTGTCCATGGATATAGTCCACACGTCAGTCCTGACTTACACTGATTGATCCGCTATTAAGAAAAACAAATTCAACTCCTGAACAAGTTCAAGAGGTATTAAGCCAGGTTCAGTATACATGTCAGCATAGGTTTTGTCCACACGAGACACCATTCTAGTAAAGTAGATGGGGCAATGGATCCCACAAATGTCAGGATTTGCCACTCTCTAGAACTACCCATGCTGGCAAGTTTAACATTGGCCTGCCATCTGAATACCAAGTTCATCCGTTGCTGAGCTGACCTTAGTTGGGCATAAACTGCAGATAACTTTATCTAAGCAACTTGAAACCAGCTATTTCGGCAGAAATCTAAGAATTCAGCAGCTAGGAATTTGGAATCGTTGAGTCTACTCCATTTGCAAAGGTCGCCCAGCTAAATAAATATTATTACACATTTTATGACTTATTGACCAAGAGACTGTTACATGTTTTATGATCCATTAAGCAAACAGCTGAGAAACGCAAAAGGATAACATGCAACTCTGATATATTGTGGGATATGTGTCTATGAAAACTAATACTTACTTCATCTTCCTCTTCTTCAAGATGAATAAATTAAGTATATATCTAATGTATAAAGTCTCTGCATATTTGTTCCTCAAGAAAAAGGAAAGCTACAGCCTTGTACCCTTAACCATTAACAGAATGTGCCCTTCCAACAGGGCCAGCATCAGCATACCCAGATGTAGGGCAACTGCCAAGGCCTAGGGCTTTCACTAGGGCTCACAGCAGTCCCTCCCACACACACACATATATGCACCTCTTCTACCCATTCATGCTGTCTTACCCCACTTGGTAGTTCACAAGCCCTCTATGCCTGCCCCTCTCCCAAAATGTAGAATTGGCCTTGCTATCTGAAACTAGTTACAAAGAACAGGGGAACAGTACAATATTTTTTAAGGAATTATATAAAAAGCACAGCATATTAACATTTCTTAAACTATACAAGAGTTTTTACAGAGACAGAACAAATCCCTCCATCAGACAAATTCCAGTTGGGAGACTTCAAGTAAGGCTGGAGACAGACAACATTTTTTTCCTTCTCCAGAGCATTGAAGACAGTATGATGGAAGTATGCATTACTGCCAGTAGTGTGTTCATTCATCCCTCTTGGTTTTACAGTTATTTTTAAGAGCTTCAAAAACAACAAAGCCTCCTTGATCAGAGGCAACATCTGAACAGAAGAAATGAGCACATAAATCATAGGAAACAATGGCCCTCTCCTGTGACTTCAAACTCTATTGTCTGCTGCCAGCCTGAGCTGGATCTACTCTTGCTTTGGATCTTTACTAGACACTAAGCAGAAGGGCTGGTGCTCTTATTACTTTCTGTACAATAAAGCATATATGCAAGTACACACAAGAGAATGTGGGCTCTTGTTGGGAATGGACTGGGCTAGGTGATGGCCACACCTAACTCTACTTGTGTGTGGTCTTCACACTAGATGAGGTACATAGTTAAGAGCTGGACAGTGCAATCCTAAGCAGTGTTATACCTTTCTAAGTTAGCAGGCTTCGAAGGGTGCAACTCTACCTAGGACAGAACACTATGGAACTCACAACCATAGCTGTACAGAGAATTGCAACCGCAGCTGCTCACCAGACCCCCAAGAGAGGAAACACCTTGAAAGCCAGCAGAGCAGGACAATCAAGCACATCAAAAGCGCAAAGGTATGATGGTTTGAGATGAAAACACAACAAAGTCAATGCACTAATGGCCTACTTCCAGTATTATTTGTCGATTTCAGCTTTGATCTTTACATACCAGTTGAAGGTATCTGATCATCACCGAGCTCTCAGTCACCTAATAAGCTGGTGGGCATGCTGAAAAGGAGTAGAAAAGCAGTAGATAGATAGCAATATTTTAGCAACGTCACTAAAAAGCATTGAAAGCAAACAGAAAATGAAGATTACAGGAGGCTATTTAAAAAAAATTCTCCGGCGTAGCAGCTGAACAACCCCTCTGCACATCCACCATCCAGACCTTCTCCAAAATTATATACATCGGAGAGATTATTTTTCACAAAGATGTCTGAGGTGGAAGCAAAGAAAGTATGCAAAGGAAAGAAGACTCAGATGCTTCAAGGAACTGGCTAAACGCTTCTGGAAAAGGTTAGAGGCCATAGCAGCAAACAGTGGGACAACTTGACAACAAGATGGGTGTCATTTTAAGTTGCATGAAAAAAAGCATCATTTTCAAGAATCAGGAAGCATTAGTACCACTCTTACTCCATACTTCCTGAAGCCACCCTCTATTGCCTCGAGTATTTTTCCCCCACAAGCCAGAAAGGATTTGGAACTTATGAGGGTAATGGCATCCAGTTATAAATCATAAGGAAGACAGCTGAAGAGGTTCATTACATGTGGCCTAGAGAAAAGTGTTGTGTAGAGAGCTTCAAATATTTACAAAGGATGTCCAAAGGAAGGGGAGGAGAGCAATTGTTCAACTCTGTCCACTGAGGGGGAAATAGGAGGCAATGGTTAAAATTATAGGGAAATAAATTTAGGTTAAATATTAGGTAGAACTTCCTCTCTATAACAACATTTCAGCAAGAGAATACACAGCCCTAGGGTGTTGGTGGAATTTCCTTCCTTGGAGGTTTTGAAGACTGGGTAGGATGCTTTAGGTATATGATTTGCTAGATGGGAAAGGGGTTATTAGATGACTTACTGTTTTCCATCCATATATATAGACTAGAACCTGCAGCAGCACATGAAGAGATACTACAATATAGCTCATTCTCTGGACCATTTCCTACATTTATTTTCCCCAGGAATTAATTCCTAAGTACAAAACACATATACCTAGCATCATATATGAATGGCACCGTGTATAGAGCTGACGGACCACAGGGCCTAAGAATGTGAATGGTGGGCCAGGAAGGGCCTTGATAAAATTTACCTCAGTGATTAAATCAATAGGTGGTTTTAACGAAGACACCATTCTTCTTCCCTCACCCCATAATATGGGGATAATAATAATGACTTGACATACAGAGCTGTGGCACATAATACACCTACTCACAGCCTAAGACAAAATGATGATTTAATAAGTGATCATCTGTCATAAATATAAAATTATATCTCATAACTGACAATTCTTTCCAAAGTCCAAATGGAACTTATAAAGCAACTTTCAAATTCTAACAATCAATATTTATTTTCATATCTTAACTAACAGCTGTTCCCCCCCACCACCTTCTTCAAAATCCTTTTATTTTTTACCTTGAAGTTTCACAAGCTGTGTGCCTTACTGATGGGTGCCTATGGCCTCAACCCACAAAAGGTGACCTATAATAAGGTCCCTTCAAAATTAATGGGACAAGTTAGTCACAAGTAACCTGCCCATTGATTTTGAAGGGACTTAAAGCTGGTAAACTTTATGTTAATTGGCCCTAAATCTATTATACCAAATTCTTTCATCTGCACCAATGTTTTCAAACTTCTTACAACAAACCATTTGTACAACATACAGATTAAGATTCTGTATATGTACACATAAGTATTAATAGAATTTTCAGTAGGGCTTAAAACCAAGATAGCTCCCTTTCAGTTCCATATAGAAATGCCCTTCAACTACTTAAGGGACACAGCATAGGATTAATGCGAGCTGATTTTGCAAATTGCCACTACACCATGAGACATAGAATTAAGTCCAGCAAATATGTGCAACCCCATTACCTTTGATAACAAAAGCTTCTGTTAGTATACGCAGCAGATACAAGGGCTTCTGTACCACTGAGATATCTTCAAGACCAGCTCTGGCATACATGCTGATGGCATCCCTGTAAGAGCCCTCAACGTAATAGATCTTGGCTAGGATCAGCATTGCTTCCGTCATATCTTTTGGCTGGAAAAATAAAGTTTATTTTCAGTAATAAGGCAGAGCCACAGCAAAGCAATATTACGAATTATGTTGTGAAGATTAAACAGAATCAAAGCACCTCCATCCAGATCCCTTTTCAGCTTTGATGTATACATCGAACTGTCAAAAATCCAGACTTCTCTATTCATTTGAAGCACACACACACAGACTATGGTCTTCCTCTGAAGTTAATAAGGGATAGTACTGGAGTCTACGTATCACCTCCGTTCTTAGTACAATGTCCTCTACCTTTGTAACCCCCTTTCTTCACTATGATGTGTTATACCAGACAGGCTTTGATGCCTTAGACAGTTTTTTGTTTGCATTGTTTTCCAGTTGTGTAATCCTACCCTTTCTACATTGTTTAGTGGAGGTCTCTGCCGTAAGCAGTGTCCAGACCACTCCACCTTACAAACCCTACACATTCTAAAACCTAAACCCCCAGATTCTGTGATGATAGTAAATTGTGGAAACTGGTTAGAGTTCTACATATGTACTTGCTATTTCGAATTCATTCCAATTCCAAAATGTGGTCATTTAAAATAAACAGGAGACTATAATCAAGCTGTTAATTTTTTTAAGCCAAACACACTACTTTCTGTAATGCTAGTTTATAAAGTGATGTATTTCTTTGTTAAAAGACTGTTTGGGGATATAAAAGGATGCTTAGAAGAATAAATTTAAAGATGGGCTTAAACTGATTTCTTGATATTTCATCTGTCTCCACAGAAAAGACAGAGAAGAGTGGGTGCTGGAGAGTAACAACTCAACCCTCCTCTCTACATCACTCAAGGGGCTTTTGGGTATAACCCTGCACCTGCCTTGTCTGAGGTTCAGTTTTAACATGTTGGCCAACTGCAAAACACTTATGCGTTGTAGCTCCACCATCTTGTTTAAATGCTCTTACTAGATGTACAACTTTGTACAAATGAAGCATTAGTATGCCAGTGAACTCTGGTCCAAGTAACTGCAGCTCCAGTTTGCATATTTAGAAAGAACACAAACATGCCAGTGGCTGTGCAGAATGTTTATTTGGGGGCAAAATGCTTTGCTTGTAGCCAACATCATATTTAAGTCAGCATAAGAGCATAGCTGGGCTCTGGAATGGTACAGCCTGATCTTGTCAGATCTCAGAAGCTAAGCTGGGTCAGAACTTGGAAGGGAGACCTCCAAGGAAGACTCTGCAGAGGAAGGGCATGGCAAACCACCTCTGCTTAATCACTTGCATTGAAAACCCCACCAGGGGTTACTATAAGTCAGCTGTGACTTGATGGCACTTTACACACACAAGAGCATGGCTGACTCTTTCACAGATATTTGGTTTGGTTCATCTGTGTCACACTAAAGATGCTGAAGGCACCATTGCCCAGAACTGAGATGTGCTGAAGCATGGGAGTTTACGCTAGATGGAAAACAGCCTCTTGTCTTGGGGCACATAACAACAAGCTCCATGTGATTAGAAATAAAACATTTACAGCAATAGTTTTCTTTTAAACCAGAGAAACTATAACGAGAAACTATCATCACTATGTACAATCAGATGGGTGGTAGCATTTGTGGATTTATGAACAAGGCTGGTTTTGTGCGACATTCCTCTTCATGCAGTGTGCCATCCATGCAGCCTGGTAATTCCTCATCAGTCTGCCGCATAGGTCAGCAGGGATGTGCATGGGAACTGATACAGGAGTGCTCAAAACTCCCATGTGGAAATTCCCTTGCAGTGAGCTAACAGGAGGGAAGAGGGGGAGGGGGTGCCTGACAATAAGGCCATTGCCAGACTGTTCTGGCTATAGGAGAGGATCCTACTTTAAATGCAGGGGCATGAGTCCCTCTGTTTCCTTCACTTGAAGCTAAAGCAGATTTATAGAATTATGCAGCACATTTAATATATTAAATCCCAACGAAAAGGTTTTTTTCTGAACAACGAACACTGCAGAGAAAAAACAACAACAAATGGCATATTTATTGGAGCCAAAGAAATGCAGGACTGATGCAGAAGAAGCAGCTGTGATTAAAGGGTTCCAGTAGTTTGTATCTGAGTCCTGTAATTGTGCATCATTTAGCAGCATCATAAATGGTTCATGTTTTATGTCTACCGAGCATGCTTACCAGTAACTTCCCTCGGTTTAGAACACCAATCAAATGCTTTTTGGCATCACTCATTTTTGGCTCATTCTTTTCCATTAATGGAACGGCGTCCTTTATTTTGGCAAGGTTCTCTTTCAAGCATAGCTCCAGCAGTGCCTCTGCAACTAGTAGATTCTCATAGTCTTCTGCAAGACACGGAGGAAAAGAATAAAGAGAAGTCCCACAGTGTCCTGTTCCCATATATAGAAGGCCACAAAGATAAACACAGGACCTTGCCCACTGTATAAACATTCCCTTACATAAGGGAGTTCTAGCACTGAGTGCAATATTAGCAGCCTGTGAAGCAACCAGGCTTACACAATGCTACAGATTTTTTGGGGGGGGGGGGAGGGGGGATACTTTGCTTTCTAAATAAATTCTCCTGTCTCCATTTGAAGATTTTGCCAGTGCTGCATGTTCTGGATCATTTTTTGCTGTTAATAACACTTCTTTTATCTTTAGATAAGTTAATATATTTCTATAGTTTCCTTGCAATGTGAGAAAGATGGAGAATTTGTTCAGTGCTGAAAACTGTACTGGAAAGAAACAATATTTTAGCATTAGCTGCAACTGACATAATTTGCCTAGCAATTTATAAACATAATAGATGACATTTTTTTACTTATTTTGAAACTTTACTTTAAAATATATATCCCTCTCCTGGCCCACCCAAGGGCTGTGGTGGCGAACCTCCTTACCACCCCATTGTTCTATCCAGAATTTTAAGCAATGGGGAATGAGCAGAATGGATAATCTGGTAACAAAGCCCCTGGGTGAAAAACTTAAATTTGTTGGCAAATGTCTGGATAGTTGCTGTAATGTGGGTTGGTGTAAGAAGAAAGAAAAATTCCCTCTGCTAAACCACAGACGGGGGCCTTTTATGCATGGCTAAAACTGCATCCAGAAAATGCAGGCAAAACATGCAGAAACCCATAGCGAGAGAGAGGCTACCTCTGACGGCTGGAAAATGTATGTGTAATCAAAACAATGCCCCGAAGTTGTTACCCCTTCCAAACCATCTCCGTTTTTAGATGGGGCAGTTAACTTTCGGAGACTAGCTTAGTGAGAGGGAGGGGTATGAGATCTTTATACCAATTTTTACAGAGATGAGCACACCAGCGGAAATACCCTTAATAAGGAAGCGTTATAATTTTAAGTGATTTTGTTTAAAATAGTTTTAAGCACACACAAATACAGCAATAAAATCACTCACCCGATAACCTCAAGAGCCTAAAAATTAAAAGAGAGGAGGGGTTGGACCCAAGGATAGGAGGGGCTGAGGGTGAAATTTACCTATCCAGATGAATGGTGACATCCCAGTTATAGCTGCGCTGAGCGACAGAGAGACAACCAGCGTCTCTTGGGGAAAAAAGAGCCTTACAGATGTAAGGGGTGGATGTCTTGGATCCAGGAAAAATACACACACATTTGAATGGCAAAAAGGCTACTACTGAAAGGAAAAATTAGTCCTAACGCTGCATGAGCCAACTGGCAAAAACAATGGACTTCGCCAGGGACAAAAGACTTGATTACATCTCTGATGACTAAGATATTAAAGTATGAAAGGGCATGCGGTAATGGCAACATGGAATAATACCCTGGTTTGCCTGATCAAGAGGGCCAACAAATTAGTCGGGGAGGGGGTGACCGCCAGGAAAACAGCCATGCATAAAAAGCCAGGGTTGCCAGTGGCCTGGGGGAAAACGCCCCTGTTAATAGAGGTTTAAAGTGTATAAACAGAGTTGACATTTTTCAGTGGCATGGAGGTAAATAATATAAACTTTTTAAAAAAAAATCCCATTAAGCCTCTATTAAAGGGACAGGATGTTTTTCTCTCTCCAAGTATTTGGTAATGTTAGCCACAAACAAAAGCTGAACAGGCTATAAAATCTGGCAAAGGTTCTGAAGGGGAAAGTGTTGTGTGTACTAATTTTCCTTCTTGTGATTTGCAAGGAGGCAATTCCTCTGACACATATATTCCTTCTGCCATAGATATTTATGTGGTGACCCTGGGCCAGACATTCTCAACTTAATCTGCCTCACACAGAGCAATCCTCAAGGGGGAGCTGGCATGACCCCTTGCACCAACTAAGTGGGCACTAATGCAACTTACACCAGCTCTGGGGAGCAGCACGGCAGCATGAGGCTTGGGCGTCAATGCTGCCTCCCTGGCAATGTTTCCCTGGCACAAGGGTTCACGCCAGCACCAAAGGGGGTGTTCCTGGGGCATTTCTGGGGGCGAGGCTGACTTTAGTTAGCTTCCTAAGCCCTTTCACTCCAGGAACACCCCCTTTTGCAGACGTGAACTGGCTGCAAAACCCGTGGTGTAACCCCATGAAACCCAAAGGAGGAGTTTCACGGGGATTGGGGGAATTGATTTTTAATTCCCTCTGTGCTGCTGCAAGCCACTCAGGAAGAAGCATGGTTATGCTGTCTCCAGGTGCTCCCTAACTACCCCCCCCTTCAGGATTGTGCTTAATGTGTGGTTTTTGTGAGGATAAAATAGAGCAGGGGAGGAAAATGTTAGCTGCTTTGGATCCCCATTGGGGAGAAAAGCAGGGTATAGTTACATACATACATACATACATACATACATACATACATACATACATACATACATACATACACACACACTGTTATTCCTCAGTTCTGTTTCATTCAGCCATGATACAAGGCTTTAAAAGCAATCCCCACTGCTTGTGCTGCTGAGCCAATACTGTGTTGTAACACTGGGCAGAGTGGTTTGTTTTCAAACTTTCTACGTTGAATCCTTTCATCATCACATGAACTTCTGGATGGTTGCTACAGAACCCTGTTACTATTGCAAATGATGGAGCACACTCAACACATACAAGGCACTGATACTTGTTTAAGAACATAAGAGAATCTCTGTTGGATCAATCCAACAATCCATCTACTCCAGCATCCAGTCTCAAACAATGGCCCACACAAATACACCTGGAAGCCATCTCAATGCAGTGTACTGCATCTAATCATGGAGGCTTTATTTAGTCATCATGGCTAACCTACCCTCCCTGAGTTTATCTAGTCCCCTTTAAAAACCAAATTCCTTTATAAAGCTTTTTGGGCTCATAATTTCTCTAAACAAACCAAGAGTACGCCGTAGAATACAGGTACCTCTTCCCTGGGGCAGCATACTGTTAAAAAAAGTATCAGGCAAAGATTTCTTTCAGAGCAGTCTTTCCTCACTGAAGATCCCCTCAAAGGCTTCAAGGAACCTGAACAGCTCCTCAGAATGCTATTTGGAAACCAATGAGATAGCTAAAAATTGTTGATGAGTTACTCTAAGCACAGTGTCCTCTTCGCAGTGAAAGGAAACCAGTGACAAGGGAATAAAGAATAAATACGCACTGGCTATTTATAATTCATCACCCATCCACACCAAGTCACTGGGGACAATATGTCAACACACCACAATAACCTAAGCTTAAAAACAGGGGACACTTTTCACAAAGAACCTATATTGTGCAAAAGAAAACCAGTGCCAGGGAATCCTTAGTACCCAAGGTCATTCCACAAGCAGCTGAAGTAAGAAGTTTATGCTTTGGATGTACCACTTCCCACACCAAGGAATCACAGCACATTACTGATTTAAACATTTATATACCACTTTCCCATCAATTCCTTGCATTGTTTACAATTATTTTTTCCTTGCCAATATTTCTGTCACCTGACAATATATTTCATGCATCCAAGAAGAGGGCTCAAGTCCATGAAACTGTGTACCACTCAGTAAACCAGCTAGACTTTAATGCCCCATTAGACTCCTTCCCGTTTATGCCTATGTGTGAGTGTGTGCATGCATAAATGCACACATGCTCTTGGGTGGGGCCCACTGGCCAAGTTACAATTGGCAGTGCAACCCCTCCAGAGAAATCAAACAGATCCTCGGCTATGCTGTGAGGCAGAGATTAAACAGGAAACGTTGGTGAGTAATCTGCTCCACTCCTTATGATCTTCTCCAGACCTTTTTTTTTTTTTTTTTTTTTTGCTTTAAAAGTTCTGTTTCAGGTCTAAATTATATCATGCCTAAGAAGCAACCAAGACAAACATAGTTGTACAAGATTTCCAAAAATTGGAGGAGAGACCACAGAATCTCTCCCTTCACCACCACCCCTTTCATTTCTCAATCCTACTCAGCAGAGAACACTTAATAAGATGCAAGAACATGAAATATCTCAGTTGTCTAATCTCCTCCCTGCAGAGACAAACTGTCTAAAGCAGACAAGGAAAGTCTAAATTTTAAAAGGTGCACACTTCTTGAACTAACCAATCTACTCTAGAAATTTCAATAAGACAGAAATGAGTTTAACTGTCATGGTTACACAACTGTTGCCCCCCTTAGGGTTGCCAACCTCCAGATAGGGTCTAGAGATGTCCCAAAATTACAATTCATCTCTACACTACAGTCTTCTTTCCTCAAATCCCACTCTCCCTAGTCTCTACTCCCAAATCTGCAGGAATTTCTTTTTTTTTTTTTGAAATTTTTATTGGTTTTTATAATATAAATTTTCCATATTAACAAACAACAATGAAAGTAATATGAAAATTTAAATCATAACTAATGTTGTTGTAAGTACTTAATAAAAATAAAAAATAAAGGAAACTTTTTTGACTTCCCCATCACCTCCGTCCGCCTCTTAATAAAGTATTCTATCCCATCGTGATATGATCTGATCTTAATTATTCTTATATCTTAGTTAAGTTTCATTTACAATAATCTGTTAATATAATTAATTACACTTCTTTGTGTTAATAATGTCATCTAGATCAGAATAAAAGGTACTCTTCCATTTTCCCCAGTCCTAATTCATATTCACAGTATTTCATCCAAGCCTCCCATTCCCCCATAAATCGTACATTGTCTTTTTGGTTTAAAGTAGCTGTAAGTTTTACCATTTCCACCAGTTCAAACATTCAAATCTGCAGGAATTTCTTAACCCAGAGTTGGCAACCCCCTACCCCCTACCATCCAAGAGCACAGATAATTGTTGTTTTTGTGAGGGTGCTGAAAATTCTTTGGTAAGAGACCTATAAAGGTAAAGGTAAAGGTCCCCTGTGCAAGCACCGGGTCATTCCTGACCCATGGGGTGACGTCACATCCCGACGTTTCCAAGGCAGACTTTGTTTGCGGGGTGGTTTGCCATTGCCTTCCCCAGTCATCTTCCCTTTACCCCCAGCAAGCTGGGTACTCATTTCACCGACCTCGGAAGGATGGAAGGCTGAGTCAACCTTGAGCCGACTACCTGAAACCAACTTCCGTTGGGATCGAACTCAGGTCATGAGCAGAGCTTTTGACTGCAGTACTGCAGCTTAACACTCTGCGCCACGGGGCTCCTAAGAGACCTATAGCCACTGTATAGTAGCACAGTTCCCATGAATCCTCAGTTAAACAGTTCTGAAACTGCTAAACAGGGCATGTCCCTGAATCAAGAGACAGTTGATTTCCTCAGCAACAAATTGTGGCATCTAGCCAGGTCTGTCTAGATCAAAAAGCCTGAACTCTCCTTAGAAGCTAAGATGACTAAACTGAGGCTATTGTACTTTGGTCACATTATGAGAAGACAAGGGTCGCTGGAAATAATGCAATAACTCTAGGAAAAGTTGAAGGCAGCAGGAAAAGAAAAAGACCCAACATGAGATGGGTTGACTCAGTTAAAGAAGCCATGGCCTTTAGTTTGCCAGACCTGAGCAAGACTGTTAATGATGGGGTGGGACGTTTTGGAGGTCAGAAGCAACTTGATGCACTTAATACACACACAGCCGGTTCTGATATAGGGTTTCATGTGTAATGCAAACACAAGAATCATGAGGCAATTTATTTTCTTGGAGAAGACTAGTTACAATATCAACAGTTTCAAGGCAGGCTAGAGAGCTGATACGGCTTTTGTGAATACATGGCTAGCCAATGTGATCCAGTAGTTAACCAGAACAGGAGATCTGCACTAATATCACATACGATTCAGACACAAATCGATTCTTGATGAGGGGGAGACTCAGTAGAGCAGGGGTTACCCATGAACGCCACCCTGATTTCCTCAGAGGAACTCTGAAAAATGTAACAAAGAAGTAGACTTCTTAACCTTAACCTCAGTTTTCCAGTCTGTAAAATAGTACAAGCAGCAACCTCCCTACGGGTCAAACTAGTTGGGACACTGGATGTTCATGTTCCTTGGGTTTACATAGCCTGAGCGCATGGGCTTCCTCAGTGCTGCGGCCTCAATTCATTTTCCCTGCAGCTCCTTTTAGGGCCAAAATACACGTCTGGAGTTTGAAGCTCCAGCTGTTCCAGTAAGGATGACATCATTATAAAGCCTTTTCAAACTGATTTGGGGGCAGCAAAACTGCTTGGATCATTCACATGGCCTAGACAACGGGAATCTAATATACACAGAGGCCGAAGCACCTTATATACTAGATAAATCTGCAAAGAAAATAGGACAGTCAGATGTACCAGCAGTGCTCCAACAGCGCCCGACAAGCAGAAGTTCAACAGGAAAAATTGTTCCAGATCACTTCATTAGCAAATCAGAAAAAGCTTTTTTTCATTTTCTACTTATTAGGTGGCTGTTAAAGGTGCAGGGGCCCTGTCAGAATAAAAGGTGGTCATAAAAGAGAGAAACACATTCTTTGGCCACTTAGAAGATGTAGCAGGGTGTTAAATGTGAGCTAAGAAATCACTACCCTCTGTTAAGTGAACTTGATAATTTTCATTCTCTTCCCTGTACCCATGCTAAGCGCAGGAACAATTTAAAGTACATTAAAGTCCCATTGATTAAAACCTCTCCCATTTAAAATCAGTGGAATCTTGTGGCTGGCGTTTTAAACATGCTTGCTTGGGCTGTCCAAACTGAAGTCCATGAACTCTTCTGAGCAAAAATCCATCAGATCAGGCAGCACAATGCTTAACTTGGGCAGGATCAAGCCTTGTGGGAAGAAATAGTACAAAGTCCACATGCGACTCTTATAAATCATCACACCGTGAATTCTGTGTGCTTCTGATTAGTTATCACAAGCTCCTGGTACCTCTCACTAGAAGGTACATACCATGTACATTCAGCGGGAGGAAAATTTCCTTTGTACATAACATTGTAATTCAGGTAACAATAAGAGGTGAGAAAACCCAGAAAAGACAAAAGGACCCCACAAGGTCATTACTGATTCTTTGAAATTCACAATTATTATAATATTTTTTTAAAAAAATCACAATTATTAGAAAATTTCTTCTTCTAGGTAACAGCTCTGAATGAAAACACTCCCTGCTCCTTGGTGTTGTTTTTAAAATGGAGCTATCACAATGGCATGTCAACAATCTACAACCGGGGGTGGGGGTCAATAGAGGATTTCCCTGGTATAATAGTTAGTCCTTCCCCTTTGTACCCCATACTATGTTTTGCACACCACACTATTTGGGGGCTGGACACAAAACACTCTGGAGCTCTAAGGAAAAAGTTAATTGGTCAAAGCCTCCTTTGATGGGAGTTTTGAACAGAAACCCCACCTTCTGATTGGTCCAGCGAGGAACTCCCAGCCTGAGAGATCCCTAGAAATATGGTTCAGAAGGAAACCAACTTTTGTCCTCTTTGCCAAGCCCAGACACCTGCTGTGAGAGAATAAGGCTGATCCATTGAACAAGGCAGGGAGATCTTTGGAAGATCATGTGAGAGTTTAGTTAGCAAGAAACTGTTATCCCAACGGAAGTCGGTTTTAGGTAGCCTGCTCAAGGTTGACTCAGCCTTCTGTCCTTCCGAGGTCGGTTAAATGAGCTCCCAGCTTGCTATGGGTAAATGGAAGATGACTGGGGAAGGCACTCGCAAACCACCCAGTAAACAAAGTCTGCCTAGTAAACGTCGGGATGTGACGTCACCCCATGGGTCAGGAATGACCGGGTGCTTGCACAGGGGACCTTTACCTTTACTTTTTTACTTCTTAGTTACCCTTATAGTTGTTCCTCAACATCTGGCTATGCGTGAGTAGAAATAACCTATTATAGTTTGCTACTTTAGCTTTGAGAGATTTGCTGGGTCAAGCAGATTTGAGAAAAGGGGTAGGGATCTGACTAACTCACACATGCATATAGGGAAAGTATTGTCTAGCCTGGAACAGTCACTGATAAATCCTAAAATTTTGCCATGTGATGCCAGGAAACTTCTGAAGGCATATCTCTGGTATCCAAAAGGGTATGTATGAATGCACAGCTGGATTCAGTGAAACACAGAGATAGATAACAGATGTAAGATACAAAGGAAGGCTGATGTTTTGTAGGAAATTGTGCTACCCAGTCTGGATTAAGCGGTGTTCGCTTTGATGGCCTTTGTAAAAAGCTTAGTAGTCTTATCAGATCCTTCCATGTCAGAAAAATCAGTTCTATATGTCTATTTTTCCAACTGCATGCAGTTCAGAAGTTCAGCTGACTGGGCCATGCTTCGGTAATTTTAAGGATAGAATGTGTTTTACATGGGGCTGACCTTGAAGACAATCTGGAACTTTCAGTAGGTACAAAATACAGCTGCTCATCTGTTGACTAGGGCATGTAGGTGTGACCACCCCACCCCTGTTTTAAAATGGATTCATTTGTTTCCTCTATCAGTGATCTTTAACCTTTCCAGACCCAGGAATCCCCTCCCTTTAGAGAGCAACATAGATCCCATTAAGCTGCTAGGAGTAGTCATAGTAGGAGAAGAAGGAGGATATTCTGACTTTCTCTTACCACTTAAGGAAGAATCAAACCAGCTTACAATCACCTTCCCTTCCCCTCCACCCAACAGACACCCTGTGAGGTAGGTGGAGCTGAGAGAGCTCTAGAGAGCTGTGACTAGCCCAAGGTCACCCAGCCAGCTTCACACGTAGGAGTGGGGAAACTAATCCAGTTTGCCAGATTAGCGTCTGTCACTCATGTGGAGGAGTAGGGAATCAAAGCCGGTTCTCCAGATCAGTCCAGCACTCCAAACCACCGCCCTTAACCACTACATGCTGGCTCTCTAGTATGGGGTATTACAGACATGTGACAGGAAGAGTGGGAGCCAGAGTTATGATCTCACCGGAGTCAAGTCTGGGATGGTGAGCAGCAGGCCAAGAGGGTTGGGGACACAAAACACAAGCTGAGTACCAGGAGGTGAAACATAGTGAAGAGCAGGCTAAGAGTTAAAGCCATGGAGCAGCCTCTTTGCTGCTGAATGAACTTGTCTCCCCATCATGGTTAGACTGTCAGACTAGGATCTGGAAGATCCAGGTTTAATCGCCACTCTGCCTCGGAAACTTGCTAGGTGGCCTTGGGCATGTCACTCTCTCTCAGCGTAACCTTCCTCACAGGGTCATTGTGCAAATAAAACGGAGGAGAGAATAACGATGTAAAACACTCTGGTTCTGCGTTGAGGAAAAAGGCAGCGTAGAGATGAAGCAAAGAGAGGCAGGAGGTGTGGTAATCTTGCACTCATACCCTTGTGCATTAGCCACAGATCCATCCAAAAAAGCAGGGGAAATTATGGTAACTCTATTGGGTGCCTGACCCACCTGAGGGTCCCAATCTGTTGAAGAATACTACCCTATATGCTTTCTGTTTCCATTAAAGATGCTGGTTCTTACCTTTAAAGCCTTTCATGACCTGGCACATATATATATTGCAGCTCAATCACAAGCATTTTCCTAGAGAGCTGGTGTGGTGTAATGATTAGAACGTCAGACTAATATCTGGGAGACCCAGGTTCAAATCCCCACTCTGCCATGAAAGCTTGCTGGGTAAACTTGAGCTAGTCTCACACTCTTAGCCTAACCTACCTTACAAGATTGTTGTGAGGTTAAAATAGAGGAGAGGAGGAGGATGTAAGCTGCTTTGGGTCCCCATAGGGGGAAAAGGTGGTGTATAAAACTAGTAAATTAAATAATTTTTCAGTTGTTCCCATGGAGCTGTCTCCCAAAAGAGGTCAGGAGCATGCCCACTTTGGAGTGTTTTTAGTGGCTCTGCAAAGCAGGGCCTTTAATGGGGATTTTTTGAGAAGATTGGGCTGTTGGGTTTTGTGTTTTATTCAGTTTTTTTATGGTTTCTGAGCTATGCCTATTTTGGCAAATGCTGCTTTGTAGGCTGCTTTGAGCCTTCATGAATGGAGAGAAAGGCAGGATGTCAAGATTTTAGTAATAAATAAATATGAGGCTTCATGGAATAATAAATCAGACATTCAACCAGGGCAAGTTGACAGAAACCTATCAGTTTCTCAAGGATTATCCCTCCTGGTTCTCTCAACAGGAAGCTCCGACTCCTTTATCCTACTAATAGGAAGGAGGGGACCTTCCTTAGGCAAAGAATCAGGTGAGCTATTCAGGGATCAGCCTCCTTTCATAAAAAGAGTAAGCCGAGAAAACCACTTCCCACATGCCAGTAGATACAGAAGATCTATGCAGCAGAGTGTTAAAAGCACAGCATAAACTCGATTTCCTTTAAGTCTTCCCTATTGGACAGGAGGCTTTCTCCAGATTGCTGAATTCCCAATGGATGGGGGTGGTGCGTGGAGAGTCTGGGAGTGGCAAAATTGAAAAAGGGGACCTTGGTGACAGGTAACTCTGGGCTGAAGATCTGGGGGGGATGGCCCACATTGTACAATGCTAATGGGGGGGGGGAATAACCCACGGGCATTGTTTCAGGGGCTTTTTTTACAAAGGAGGAACAGGAGGAAGGAGGAATCTACTGCCATTTGTGCATGAGAGGGTTTGCCTTGGATTTGCCGCTCTATGCATGTGTGTAAAGCGCCGTCAAGTCGCAGCCGACTTATGGCGACCCCTGTTTTGGGGTTTTCATGGCAAGAGACGAACAGAGGTGGTTTGCCAGTGCTTTCCTCTGCACAGCAACCCTGGTATTCCTTGGTGGTCTCCCATCCAAATACTAACCAGGGCTGACCCTGTTTAGCTTCTGAGACCTGACGAGATCAGGGCTAGCCTAGGCCATCCAGGTCAGGGCTTGCAGCTCTCTAGACGCACATTTCCCCCATCCGAATTCTCACAACTCAACCACCAGCCCCCATGCAGAGTTGTGAGAACTCAGATGGGGGAAACATGCGTCTAGGGAGCGGCAAACCCAAGGCGAAACCTCCCCTGCATAAGTGGCCTGTGAATCAGATTATTCACAGTGGGTAGCTGTGTTAGTCTGTCTGCAGTAGTCGAAAAGGGCAAGAGTCCAGTAGCACCTTAAAGACTAACAATATTTTCTGGTAGGGTATGAGCTTTCGTGAGCCACAGCTCACGATCTTTAAGGTGCTACTGGACTCTTGCTCTTTTCTACTACTGTAAAGAGGAAAGTGAGACCTGTTGGATTCCTGCCTGCAGGCTCGGTCCAAACCCTGCTGCGAAAAGTGAGCTGTGGCTCATGAAAGCTCATACCCTGCCAGAAAATATTTTTGTTAGTCTTTAAGGTGCTACTGGACTCTTGCCCTTTTCTACGAAAACTCATACCCTACCAGAAAATATTCTTGTGAGTCTTGAAGGTGCTACTGGACTCTTGCCCTTTTCTACGAAAGCTCACACCCTACCAGAAAATATTCCTGTTGGTCTTGAAGGTGCTACTGGACTCTTGCCCTTTTCTACGAAAACTCATACCCTACCAGAAAATATTCTTGTGAGTCTTGAAGGTGCTACTGGACTCTTGCCCTTTTCTACGAAAGCTCATACCCTACCAGAAAATATTCTTGTTAGTCTTTAAAGTGGTACTGGATTCTTGACCTTTTCTACGAAAGCTCACACCCTACCAGAAAATATTCTTTTTAAGTCTTGAAGGTGCTACTGGACTCTTGTCCTTTTCTACGAAAGCTCACACCCTACCAGAAAATATTCTTGCTGGTCTTGAAGGTGCTACTGGACTCTTGCCCTTTTCTACGAAAGCTCACACCCTACCAGAAAATATTCCTGTTGGTCTTGAAGGTGCTACTGGACTCTTGCCCTTTTCTACGAAAACTCATACCCTACCAGAAAATATTCTTGTGAGTCTTGAAGGTGCTACTGGACTCTTGCCCTTTTCTACGAAAGCTCATACCCTACCAGAAAATATTCTTGTTAGTCTTTAAAGTGGTACTGGATTCTTGACCTTTTCTACGAAAGCTCACACCCTACCAGAAAATATTCTTTTTAAGTCTTGAAGGTGCTACTGGACTCTTGTCCTTTTCTACGAAAGCTCACACCCTACCAGAAAATATTCTTGCTGGTCTTGAAGGTGCTACTGGACTCTTGCCCTTTTCTACGAAAGCTCACACCCTACCAGAAAATATTCTTGTTAGTCTTGAAGGTGCTACTGGACTCTTGTGAGCTGTGGCTCACAAAAGCTCACACCCTACCAGAAAATATTCTTGCTGGTCTTGAAGGTGCTACTGGACTCTTGCCTTTTTCTACAAAAGCTCATCCCCTACCAGAAAATATTCTTGTGAGTCTTGAAGGTGCTCCTGGACTCTTGCCCTTTTCGACTACTGTGAATCAGACTGTAAGGAAGAAAGCCCACACCCTACCAGAATCAGATCGCAAGGAAGGACGAGCCCAGAATAACCGCGGCGGTGGAGCGAGCTGCTCAGGGCAGCGAGCAGGGACGCCGGCTACTGCAGCGCCTCCGCGCCGGGCGGTGGGCGAGAGGCGGCGGGGCGCGCGTCTTGCAGCTGGGGTGTCGGGCGGGCGAGCGCGCCCATGCCCTCGCTGGCCGGGGACGGGTGGCCCTTTGGACTTACCGGACCCGGGGGATGCTTTGGCCCCCTTGCGCCGGGGGCTGGAGGCGGCCCGCGCCCGCAGCTGCGCCACCAGGGCCAGCTGCCTCTCCCAGCGGCAGTCCGCCCGGCCCCTCTCCAGCGTCTCGTCCCTTTTCAGGTGGAAGTGCGAGCTTTTCGCAGCCATCTTTGCGTGGGTGGGTGTCTCGTGTGCAACAGGGAAGTCCCGGGCAGGCGGGCGGGCGGGCGAGCAAGCCGCGGCGCGCCTGGGGAAGAGCCGGTTCCCCTCCCCCCCCCCGGCCATGTGCGCCGTCCGAGTTTCCCGCGGGCATGTTGGGAAGTGAAGTTCCCAGCTGCGGCCCCGGCCAGTTGCGCGACGCGCACCCCCACCCCCCCACCCCAAGATCCAGATGTGCCCCTGCTGGGCAGCTGACGGCACCCAGGGCGGCTGGCCACGTTGGGACAAAGGAAGAAGGGGGGTGTCCAGTGGGGCGACACGTGGCAAGAAGGGAGGGGTGTTTACGAACCTTGAAAGTTGGACCATACTCGGTGGATGTGGTGCTGGCTGCCAGCTTGGAGGGCTTTAAGAGGGGAGTGGACATATTCATGGAGGAGAGGGCTATTCATGGCTACTAGTTAAAACGGATACTAGTCATGCTGCATACCTATTCTCTCTAGTGTCAGAGGAGCATGCCTATTATTTTGGGCGTGGAGGAACACAGGCAGGATGGTGCTTCAGTCGTCTTGTTTGTGGCTTCCTAGAGGCACCTGGTTGGCCACTGTGTGAACAGACTAATGGACTTGATGGGCTTTGGTCTGATCCAGCAGGGCCTTTCTTATGTTCTTATGATGGGCAGGGGCTCCTATACAACTCCAGGCAAGAGGGCTACACAAAAGACGACTTGAAGTTTCAGGAGAGGCTCAAGGAGAAGGAGGACAATCTTGACGCGAGGAGCCAGAATCAAAGGAGCTAGCTCCTTTTGCTTGGTTGGTTGGCTGGTTCAGCTTCAGAGTTTTTGCAATCCACTCCACCACTTCCCCATGTCCATCTGAGCTTGGCTGTCTTCCACCATTCTACTTGTTGTTTTTATTCTCCACCTGTGCACCTTGTACAAATTGCTTCCTTTTACTCTAAAGTGAGGGCTAAGGTACCCTGAGCAAGAGACATCTGTGCTATCCTGGCAGGGCTATTCATAGGGGACACCTAATACCGAGGAAGGTGCGTCTGCAACACCTAGGGTTGCCAACCTCCAGGTGATGGCTGGAGATCTTCTAATTACAAGTGATCTCCAGGTGACAGAGATCAGTTCCCCTGGAGAAAATGATAGCTTTGGCAATTGGGCTCTAGGGCATTGAAGTCCCTCCCCTCTCCAAACCCCACCCCCAAAATCTCCAGGTATTTCCCAACCTGGAGCTGGCAACCCTAGCAACACCACGCTCATCTGACCTCCCCTGAACATGAGGCAGTGTGCCTATTGATACAGATCAGGGTGTACATCCTTTCTGAGAACACTTTTAAACAGCTCTCTTCCATTTTCTGACCTGTGTTAGCCATGTCTGCACATGGCATAAATACTGCAAGAGAAGCAAAAAAAAGATACTTCATATGGTCCCCAAGCTCCACCTACCCCTTCCATCCCTCATCCCCCCCACCGTCATTGCTATGTGTGAGAGGCTTATCGTATGTCATGCCCATCATTTAAAAAAATGACCCACATCATTTTATTAAAAAATTCGCTTCTGGGGTGAATTTACAGCAGAGAAACCCTAGGAGGGGAGTTGCTTGACTCTTTTCTTGCCTGTTGTATTTCTCCCCTGAACTGCCCTCCCAGAGGGGTTCCAGATGTATCTTTATAAACATACATCTGGAATTCCATATGTTAAAAAGCAACTGGGAGGGATTCTGAGTGAGAAAATGGCAGCAGCGGTGGGGGGGGGGTTTAAGCACCCTCTATCCCTCCTTCTGCTTCTCTGTTTCAATTTCCCTCCAAAAACTGCTGAGCTCTTTTTAAGAATGCCACAGGGGAAGTTTGTTTTTAAACTGTGGATTCGGGCCCAAAAGTGAGTTGTAACTTTCTGGCAGGCCAGGAGGAAGAACTTGGTGAGCTGGGAGAGGAGGTTTTGGGAAACGCTAGGGTTGCCAGGCCACCGGCAGGGGAATGGAGGGAGTGGGCTTGCCAGGTCCAAGCCGGGAAACACCTGGAGATTTGAAGGTGGAACCTGAGGAGGGCAGGAAACTCAGTGGGACACAATGCCAGAGTCCACCCTCCAAATAGGGTTGCCAACCTCAGGTACTAGCAGGAGATGTCCTGCTATTACAACTGATCTCCAGCCGATAGAGATCAGTTCACCTGCAGAAAATGGCCGCTTTGGCAATTGGACTCTACAAGTGGGCCACACTTCAAAAAGCCTGAGAACTGCTGGCACAGGGACTGTTATGTGCATCCAGCTGCATGAAGAACTCTGGAAAACTTGAACTCTTCCATTCTATTTTGTCATATTTTGCTTAGTCCTAATAAAAATATTAATGTTTTTTGTATTTTTCTTTGCAATCTCTATCTTTGCAATCCCTGTTTATGATCTGGGATGCATCTTTGTATCCTGGGTAGGGGTGTGTGGGTTTCTTTTCTTCTTCTGCTAGGTAATATAACCCTGTTTGGCTTCTATTGGCTTTACCTACTGTATCATCTAAATCAGTGGTTGTCAATCTGGTGCCATATGCCCCCCCCCCCCCCGGCGGGGCCCAGGATATTCCAAGGGGGCCATAGGTGAAAATTGCGTAAATGAGACTAGAGGCCACAGAGGGAAATGAGGTGAAGAAAACAGAAACACATGAAAACCTAACACATGACTTTCTTCATTGCACTTCTATGCATTGTTTACAACTGTGGATTTTTGCATCGCTGTAATCTTGTGCAACAGTGGTAGAGGCTTTGTTCTCCCTTGTATGTGAACATTGTTGTTTATTAGCGTGTCGTATTCCCTTTTTGTGGGGTATTTTTGTTTTTGTTTTTTGTTTTGTAAATTTCAGCTTTCCAATAAGAACTGCATGTGTGCATTTTGTGTGGCTGTTTATGCTTCTTTGTTCCTGGCTACTTACAAACAAAACATTTAAATAGCAACCTTTCTACCAGTAGGACAGGGGGGCCACAGGAAGGAAACAAGTTCAGAAGGGGGCCACGGTTGGAAAAAGGTTGAGGACCACTAATCTAAATTAACCTCTACTTTTGTTAATAGGACTACCATGTTTTCCTCTGCTCTAGTACTTCTGGCAGATCTGTGTGTTCTGTAAGACATTAGGAAGCATTTGCCCAATTATTCGTTTATATCTTCAAATGAAGACTGCAATTTTTTACTTTTCATTCCATAAAGTTTGGGTGCAACATTAAACCATTTCCGCCTAGGTCACCTAACCTGATTAAGTTTGCATCACATCCTGGATTCCGTGCCACAGGCTTTAGCCAACAAACTTTCCCGTCACAGCCTGAAATATCCTTTTTCTGTCCCTTCCCCTTTTTATGCTGAACATTCAGCCTGATGAAGAGTTCCAGAGAACTCAAAAGCTGGCACACTATTTTGTGATATTTGTGTTGGTCCTTTAAAAAGATGTTCGTTTATATATGTAAGTTGTACTTAGCTATTAAGAATATTTTGTAAGAGAGCCAGTGTGGTGTAGTGGTTACTGTACCTGACAAGGATCTGGGAGACCCAGGTTCAAATCCTCGCTCTGCCATGTATCTTGCCGGGTGATCTTGGGTCAGTTACTATCTCAACCCAACCTACCTTAGAAGTTTGCCATTATAAGGATATAATGTGTACTTTGGTCAAGTTACATATCCTGCCAATATTTGTGTTGCACTCAGATGTAGATATTGCTGTATTATTACCATATAAGCTGGAGAGTGTAGCTTAGAGAATGTGATGTAGCCAAGGCCATAGAACAAATATTTGGCAAAGTGGAGACTGGAAGACAGAAAAAAGGGGACACCTAAGAATCTTATCCCACAGTGATACTTCAGGCTCACCTATATGGGCCCAGAAGGCATACCACAGGGGTCAGCAAGTTGAACAGGAAACTTTTATCCAGTTAAACAGTTCTAGCCAGTTCTCCCTTTATTGTTTGTAGTCAGGTATGTACATCTTAAAAGATAATACACATGCTCTGTCAAATGGTGTTTTGCGATACATGTCAGTTGTGCTATGATGATGTCCTTAAGGGAACAGAATCCTGCTCTAAGATGGATCTGCTAATCCTTAATGGAGAGACAGATTTTCACTCATTCACTTGGTAAATGCTTCAGTTCCATGCTTGCACTGCTATGAACTCTTACATTTTTGTGGTTATAACCAGAAGTGGTTGTGTCAGACAGGAAATGCTCACTGTTTAACATCTCTGTGCAAAGTGTACGAGCAATTAGACAAGTCAACAGTTTATTATGCAGAGAATTGTCCCCCCCCCTTTCAGCCCCAGCCAACTTGGCAGTTACTAATGAAGGATTCAGCGGAACCACGATTTCTGAGAGTGACTGAGCAAAAGAACTGAACCACTGTCAAGACATGGGCTCTCCCCCAGGCAAAAATGGAATGACAGACAGTTAAAGCAGGGGAGGTTATGATACTAGATGACAGGACATTGGCAGGGCCATGAAAGATGCTGGAGAACAGCACTGGGTAACACAAATGACACCAAAAAGGAAAGATTCGTGTCCCATAAGCAGGGTGGGATCCTTACAGAAATGGAAATTCAAACTGGAAAAGGTGGCAAAAACGAACTTCACATTCATGCCTCAGAGGGCCAATTCATGTTGCAAAGTCCACATGGCAAGCCACATGTCTGATCCAAAGTCCTTGTGACCACATATCCCCCTCGTGGACTTTGTCATGGGTGAATCAGCCCTGAGCTGTGAAGCAATCACCTGTCTCCCCATGCAAATGTTAGAGGGAGTGCAGGAATCCTTCACTTTAAAAAAAAAAATCCCACACTTCCACTGAGGACTGCTGGTTACCATATGGTTCTCCCCTCTTCCATTTTATCTTCACTTGAACTCAATTACTTAGTTTAGGCTGACAAAGTCACATGGAGAGCTTCATGGATTGTTGGAAATTTGAACACAGGTCTAGCATTTCCAGTCTCCAGGTGTGGCCTGGAAGTGTGGCCTAGAGATCTCCCCGAATTACAGCTGATTTCCAGACAACTGAGAGCAGTCCCCCAGGAGAAAATGGATGCTTTGGAGGATGGATTCCATGACATTATACCTTGCTGAGGTCCCTCCCCAGGCCCTACCCTCAAATGTCCAGGAATTTCCCAACCTGGATTTGGCAACCATACATGGATCCCCCAGTCCTACCATACCACACTGGTCTCCTGGAAATGGGCAGGTGGCTAAAATCAAGAGAACCAACGTAGTATAATGTTTAGGGTATCAGAATAAGATCTGAGATCAATTCCCACTCTACCATGAAGCTCAGTGGGTGATCTTGGGGCAGTCACTTTCTCTCTGCCCAACCCACCTCACAGGGTTGTTATGAAGATAAAGTAAAAGAAGGGAGAATGATGTAAGCCTCCCTGAGCTACTTGGAGGAAGAGTGGGATTAAAATGTAAATGTAAATAATAACAGTTTCTTGATTAGAGGATAAGAAACAGCAAATTTTGGTATTCCTACTAAGAATTTTTAGAGGATGTTTCAGTGTTTCCAGTGTTTCACAACCTTCATAGGGTTGCCAAATCCAAGATGTAAAATTCCTAGAGATTTGGAGGTAGAGCCTGGGGAGGGTGGCTTTTGGGGAGTGGAGGGACTTCATTGGGGTGTAACGCCATAGAGTTCACCCTCCAAAACAGTCATTTTTTTCCAGAGGAACAGATCTCAGTAGTCTGGAGATTGGGTGTAATTCTGGGAGATCTCTGGACCCCACCTGGAGGATAGCAACCCTTTGAAGGTATTATCCCCTTTATGAGATTAGAGCAGTTTGCCTAAGGCTACAGTGAATTTATGGCTACAATGAGATGGGAACCAGTAACCGCCTGGAGCACAACTCACTCTTCAAGATGTCAGGAGCGGGCCTGTTCGGCTCCTCTGAGGTGTTATGACTTTCTCGTAGCTGCCTCGCTTTGTTGTTCTAACCGACACTTTATCTCGTGCATTCCTCTCCCGTGGGAAACTGAGTTACTATGCCAACCTGATTTGCGCCAACCAGCCATTCTTGGCTTAGTTAATTTGAAAGCACTGTTAACCCGTTTGATTTCCAATAAAGTCAACTTGCCTTAGGACCACCTGTTTGGGTTGTTGCTTTTGGGGATTCTTCAGGCCAAGGGCTTACACAAGCTACGTTAGGCTACACTAATGCATATTTTCTTAACTAGAGAAGTACTTACCAGTATTAATTTCCCTTTTGATGCATTCTAACTTTGTTGGCTCACATTCTATTTACTAATTTTGGCTGTTCTGTGACTTTCTGCATCTGGTAATATATCGTAATTTCCAATTAAAGTTGATTAACTGCTTAAACAAATGACATGTGGAACACTGTATACTTGGGTGGGTGGGGCCTTTCATTTTTATAGATCTGAATGCCTGGAAATTAGAACATAGTTAGAACAGCTGCAAATTGAGGCCTGGGCAGTGTTGCCAACCTCCAGGTACTAGCTGGAGATATCCTGCTATTACAACTGATCTCCAGCCAATATGGCAATTGGACTCTATGGCATTGAAGTCCCTCCCCTTCCCAAACCCTCCCCTCCTTAGGCTCCGCCCCAAAAACCTCCCGCCGGTGGCAAAGAGGGACCTGGCAACCCTAGGCCTGGACCTCCTTGGCATGTTAAAAACACATGTATCAGATCTGCATGCAGAGTATATTCAGCTTCTTTTTTCTATTTTTTAACAGAACATCAGTCATGTGACTATTTTTCATTTACATGAACGTAACTAATTACTTATAAAGAGCTAACAGTGGACTGTATGCTGTAAACTACAGCCACATCTGTTCTGATAGAGATTCTGCAGGATCCATAACATACATTTTTGGAATTATAATACCCACCTGGTGTAGTAAAGAAACAGATCAATAAAGCCTGAATGAAATCAAAAGATAACCTGATATAAGATAGGCCCAAATGAAACAACAACAGAACCCCACTGGTGGTCACATACAGTTTTCAGCTCTCCTCAGTTCAACCCATCATTAATTACCTACAACCTGTGCTGGACAATGATACTCCTCTCTCACAGGCATTGGGAGGCAAACCTTTTCTTGCCCGCTGACAGCCTCTCATCTTTAAATTCTCATCCACAACAATGCCCTGCCTAACATGGACCCGGATTCTGAGACTAGGGCCTGCCAAGATGCCATCACAATCACCGGACCTAATAACACCAGGCATACCATCTCGGGTTCATTCACTTGTTCATCTCCCAATGTTATATATGCCATCAAATGTCAGCAATGCCCTTCCACTCTCTAATGAGACAAATAGGTCAGTCCCTACACAAAAAGAATAAATGGACATAAATACGACATGAAAAACCCCAACACTCAAAAACCAGTGGGGGAACATTTTGATGAGCCAGGTCATTCCATTGCTGACTTAAGAGCGTCAGTCCTCAAATAGAGAAGCTCCACAGGGAGATAACATGAGATTGTTGAACTTGAGCTCATTCACAAGTTCAGAACAATGGATCCTCCCAGGGCTGAATAGGGATATAGGATTCTTATCTCGCTACAGATGCCCCTCCCATCCCCATCCTCCATCCAATGAATGACCATTCTAATAAGATGGGGGTGGGGGAGAATAGTGCCGACAACACCACAAAAAACAATTCGGTAGCCAAGATGTAAGATCTACAGCAGTTGAACACAGGGCCGGATTTAGGTTTGATGAGATCCTAAGCTATTGAAGGTAATGGGGCCCAACAAATTGGCGCTGTTTTTTGTGTTGAATATATGCTATATGGTAATTTATGGACCTAATAGGTATCTAAAGCCATTTGCACATAACAAAATATGTATTTTATCAAAGTAATTGTTGAACTGAAATACAATTAAGAAGTATTTAATATAATATAATGTAAGAAAAATATTTAATATAATTATAATATTTATATATAGTGTTATAGTAGGAAGTGGGGGTAATAGGGAACTGTACTAGTAAATAATAATATAGGCCTACTACTACATAATAAAGATGAATATTTTTCTAAAGTAATTTTATAATGGAATCAAAATAAATAAATTATGTATTACATGAAATCAATCAGTAGGCATAAAACTCATACCCTTAGTCTATGCTGCCTGATCATCAGTCTACAAGCACTCTTTAATATTAGATAACAGGTACAACAGCTTGACCTACATTCAACTGTGCTGCACTGCAATCTGCAGCTGCATGCTACATGTTGCCATGCAACCAGTCCATGCAGAATGTAGGTACCCTATATGTAGAAATGAGCAAACCAGTGATATTTTAGGGAGCAGGCTAGCAGGCGGGTCCCATTACTTACATCATAGGAGCCTACACAACACAAAACACTGTTGCTGTATGTAGGTTTTATTTTATTTGTTTTTTATCTTATGTTTTGGAAATGTACATCCAGGTTTTTTTTTCCTTTAAATTTTTTTGGGGGCCCCCAAGAGAGCGGGGCCCTAAGCTATAGCTTGTTTAGCCTATCCGTAAATCTGGCAGATTGTCATTCTGTTGTTCTGAGAGCTCTCCAGCCATCTCCTCAAGGTTGAGGCAAAGATTGCACAGGTACTAATATAGTCAAGTTAAAGGGAAAATAGTACAAGGCTCGCAATTAGCTGCAAAAAATGTACTCAAAAGGGCAAACAGTGAAAAGTGTAAACATACATCAAGGGAAACTTATCAAAAACTAAAACGGACCAAGTATAAAGAAACAAAGTAGCAATATTACTATAATAACTAGCTATAATGTATAACAAGTAAGGAGTTCACAATTAGTCTCAAAGAGACTTCAATAAGTCCATATGTGCTTGGCTTCTTAGCAGACCTAAGGGGAAACTTAGAAAAGGGGGCGGGGCCTTCGTAGTGACCGGGGCGGAGACAGGGAAGCCCTTGCTCTGCAACGGCACTGGAGAGAGAGAACGCAGACTTCAAAGGTACGAGCCACGTCATGAGGAGGGAGGGGCCTCGTCCCTCGAGGAGAAGGGGGCGTGGCATCACCACCCCACCTGCACAGCTTCTCCTTCCACGTAGAACTCCAAAGGGAAGGCTAGCCAATAGCCCGCGAGGGGGGGCGTGGAAGAGTGACGAGTGCCGGGTTCAGAGGTGACGGAGAAGGAAGGATGGTGGCCTGGACAGTCCAATTCCATCCACGCCGTTGCATGTTAAGGGAGGCGTCGTAGCTGCGAATAGACGGTGATTCAGGGAGCAGGTGAGGCTGGTCGGTGTGGGGCGAGCGCGGAGAAGAGGGTCTCGCTCGGGGGGGGGGGAGCGTCAAGGGGTGCGGAGCCCACGTCCGTCCTTCTGCCCCACACTGATTCCTGGTCGTTTAGAAGGGGCGATCCTCCGGCTTGGCTGAGGCGGCGGCGGCTTTATTTCAGGCCCCGGTAAGCTGCCATCGCCGTTGAAAGTGGCGGCTAACTTAAAACAAAAAAGTCAAGCAGCCCAAACCCGCTTAAAAAAAAAAAAAAGGATGGAAATTAGCAAAACTTTCACAACACGGTGTGGAGTCCAATGGAAAGGTGATTCACGTGTGCTTTGATAAGGTGCACTGCAAAATCTCGGGTATTGGGTCAGGGGAGTATTGAGTGAAATTAGGTTTGTGTTTTGTTTTTTTAAGATAAATGACGCGGAAGGAAAGTAAGTGTCATACTTAGGTTAAAAACATCCTCCTCCTTCTTTGGAGTTATGATGCATTCCACCTGCTGGTAAGAGCTTGTCAGGTTTGGTTTGCCAGCCAAAGATGGTATAAGCAAGCTGTCTGGGTTTATTTATATATATATTGATCCTTTAAAACATTGGTGCGGGGAGTAAAATAACTGAGCCCTGGGTTTTTAGAAGTAAGGCTGATGATGAATGTCTAATTTGTTACTATGCCTTGTAAAATCATCACTTTGGATGCAAGCAAATAGACATGAACAGCATTGCTATCACTCGGTATGCATTTAACACCTTACAATTTTCACATGATGTTTTGCCCCTGCAATATAAAAATGGCTTCAAGATGTCCTCTGCACCCCGGGGAGGTTATGAGGCTAAATTTTTGCATAAGGCAAACAATACTGTTGTAGCCAAATACCAATACAGCATGATTCCTGCCAACCCCTTTATTGGTTGCAAATGTAATGTTCAACAGCAGCAGTACACATTTGGGAGGGGGATAGGAAGAGTTGGAGGGTAAGGAAAAACTGATATCACGAACATAAATTTTAAATGTGGCCTAATCGTAAAGGTTATTGCTACACAGTGTTATCTTTTTGTTTGTTTACTTGTGCACACACCCACCACATTACTCATCTAACCAAAGGTACACATAGGTATTTTAAAGGCCTGTTCACGCTCTTGGCTCTGAGCAGACTGCCATTCATAGCTGAAGTAGGACAGTTAACAGCTGTTCATTTGTGATTAAATTTACAGCAGTGATAGCAAAAGCAAACTATGACTAGAGATTACTTCTTGAGGAGCTGCTGTTTGTATTGTAGAGCATATGTAAAAGGATGCTGTCATGTTAGGGAAGGATAAAATAAACAGGTCTATGCCCAGTGTGGCTTATAAAATAAAATTAGTGGGAAATGATGAAATAATGGTATGGTCAAAAACTAGATACTTGGTTAAATGTTGGAATGTGACAATTGAATTAATCTAAATTTAGCGCAGTAATAAACTTGATATTAATTCAATAGAAGCAAATATTTCCTAACAGTTTAGGGATGTGCCTTGATTCCTTACCTCACATCCCTGACTATTTACCAGAGAAACATAATTTAAACCACTCCAGGAGTATAGCTAAAGCTAAAAGCCACAACTCCAAGTTACAGATGCTTTAATTCTACTATAATCAATAGTTTAAGAATGCATAACCATGGCTTGGGCTGCAGCCAGCTATTTTAAAATGAGGGTAAAAGCAGATACACTAGCCAAGCTGCTGTATGGTGGAACTCTGTCTGCTGACTTATCAGTAGTAGTTTGTTTGATGTTCTTGAGCATTCAGAGTGACCTTTCATTACTGGTTGGATGTAGTTGTGGAAAACAAATCTGCAGGAAGTAGAAAGCATAAGGAAATGGGGATGCTACAGCTATAAAATGCCCACTGTTTGCTACTCACATCTGTTTTTAAACTTTACATAGCTGCCTTTCCAACAATATATAAAATAAAAGGTGCTGAAGGTGACCTACAAATCACTTCCAACTGAGGAAGCTTAGACTCACAAAGGCCCAGTTCTTCTGCAGGGACAGAGACCGGTTCCATCCCCAGACTAATGTATTTTGATAGCTCTTGAGCTGCCCTTACATTATGAACCAGGCAGTGATCTGTGGGGTATGGAGATGGCTTGGGCATAGGGTTGCCGACCTCTAGGTGGTGGCTGGAGATCTACTATTACAACTGATCAGAGTTTCCTAAATTTTTCATTGTTAACACATTGACTAAAAAATTGGCCACCGCCACAGTGATCTCTACTGTTATGTGTTATGATTTTATGTTTGTTTTAGCTTTTTTAGCTGATAGTTGTATTTATACTGTTTTTTTCCTTCTTTGTAATATTGGATATGCCATTAAAGGTTTATTGATGAACTGATCTCCAGGTGACAGAGATCAGTTCACCTGGAGAAAATGGCCGCTTTGGCAATTGGACTCTATGGCATTGGAGTCCCTCCCCTCTCCAAACCCCGCCCTCCTCAGGCTCCACCCCCAAAATCTCCAGGTATTTCCCAACCCAGAGTTGGCAACCCTATTTGGGTGGTTGATCCAGTTGCTCCTCAACATCCTGTCAGTATCTGGAGTCTGCTTGTCTTCCTGGTATCCCATAGAACTGGGGTGTAACAAAGCTGCAGGGACAGCAGATGGAGAAAAAACAGTTGGTCATGTGTGTTATGCACCTTCAAGTTGCTTCCGACGTAAGGTGACCCTATGAATTAATGACCTCCAAAACATCCTATCATCAACACCCTTGCATAGGTCATGCATACATGTAAAACAGAATTGTTCGGGAGGACATTTTAATGAGGGGGAAAAGGCTGTAGCATAATTGAAAAGGGCACTTCTATAAAGGGAACATGACTGTAGTCTAGTCTTCAGTTTATTATATGCACTATCCTGCTCTTACTGCATTACATTCTACTTTTGGAATGCCATTCTTCTTTGCATTATTTATGACACGCCATCGTTTCTAAATTTTTTGAGTGCGTGTCCCTAGTCTTATTTGTTTGTTTGGTGTCTCATGCTATTCAATTGCACTGTTTTTACCCTGTGTAATCCGCCTTTAGTCTCAGTGATAAAGGCAGACTGTAAATGAAGCACCTAAATAAATAATACCCATCCTGAGGCTAGAGCTCTTTATAGAGTGTACTCTGTGATGGAGATGGCAGCGCAAATAAATTAGTTGGACACAATCACTGAGTACTCACAAAGTGGTGTGGTATAATTTTTCCAAGTAATGAGGGCTTGCTGTATGCTGATTCTGAGGCATATCCCACAGAACCTGCTGTGACAGGTTTTCCAAGCACATTGCAGATATAACCGCGTGTATCCACTCTGATTTGGATGCTGCTGTTCTTGTACAGGGTATTATGTTAGACCCACTTTGTCACCATTGCTCTGATTTGCAGCAGAGGATGTAGAGAGGGTGGCTGGAGGAGGCAGTTGTTAAAAGCTCTCCTTGGGTACAAACAGTTGGGTCGAATGCTGAATGGAGCAAGTTGCTGAAGTACCTTGAGAGCATAGGTCTTCCTGGATGACCTGGATTATTGAGAGCAATTTCAGTCTGGTTGAAGAGCATCTCCCAATGGCTGTGATTTCTCACCCACAGAAGTAGAGTGGGAGAGGCAGAGGGCACCTCCAATGCCTTGGTCACCAGGCCAATGAACCCTGTTTCGTCATGCTGAAGGAATGAACTTGCTGCACTGCTCCAAAATAGAGCATGTTCCCAAATTCACATCTTCATTGCCTGTCTGCAATAAATTTCCTTTAGAGGTAAATGTGCTTCAATGCCTATTCCAGTGTGCATCCAGATGCTCATTCTGGTGCAACTATGGATGGACTGAGGCTTCAGAATGAACTTTATTTGCCCCAAGTCTGACTGGCTGTGTGATCCCCATGTGGGCTGGGAATGCAGAGTGAATGAGAGAGAAACAGCAAAAGAACAATGAATGCAAACAGGTACAATAAACAGTAGAAGAAAATCAGAAAGTGTTTCAAATTGCTTCTTGTACAGTTCTTGCCTCAAATATGAGGCCAAAACTGTGGTGCAGGACTAGACGGAGTATCCCTTTAGTGTTGGGAAAGCAGTGGAGTTTGTGCCAGGGCCAAGCATTTCTTTTCGTTGTCTTTATGTTCTGCTTCTAGTAGTAGAAAAGAGCAAGAGTCCGGTAGCACCTTAAAGACTAACAAAATTTCTGGCAGGGTATGAGCTTTCGTGGGCTGCAGCTCACTTCTGAAGGTATCTGAAGAGGTGAGCTGTGGCTCACGACAACTCATACCCTGCCACCAACTTTGTTAGTCTTTAAGGTGCTACTGGGCTCTTGGTCTTTTGTACTGCTATTGACAGACTAACATGGCTACCCATTGTGATCTGTTTCTAGTAGGAAGACTATCTTGTGAACATCATGCTATGCTGCCAAATGCTGGGGTGTTTGCCTCTTTTTATTGGTTTGTTTTTATGCTGCGATGATGTGATTTTATAGCACAGTGTTACTTTTTGAGTGGCTGCTATTTGCTCTCTGAAGAGGCAGCATATAACTTTTCTAAATGAATAAACATTAATCGATTCACTTTAAAATGGTGTCTTGGAGATGTATAGTTTCACATGGTGTTGGCTGCTTAATTATTTTTATATAAAGAGTGTGTGGTTTCTCCCCCCCCCCCCATCTTTCACTAGGAACATGAAAACTATGCTAGAACCACGATCTTGCAGGATATATTTTCTCTGCTGCCTGGTACTGGGTTCCTTCATCTCTTCTTCAGCAGAAGACCACGCAGATGGGAGTCATCACCGAACTGGGCGCCTCGATAGGAACATGGTGCAAGACAAGGAGTACGTATTCTATACACAGAATAAACATGGGAATCCAATTTCTAGGGGGGGTGGATACATGGCAGTTGTGGTCAGCTCAGACACACTGCTCCTGTGAGGTTTCCCAGCTGGAATAAAGGTAAATAAATTCTATTTTAAAATAGAAAAATTGTCCCATAGCCTTTAGCAAGGCTATGCCAGCAAAATAGTTAGCGTAGCAATGCCGCAGCGTAAGGGGGCGTTCCCCGGGCGAAAGGGGTTAGGAATCTGTTCAAAGGGATTAGGAAGCTTCCAGGATGCTGGTGCGGGGAGCTCCGCCAGGACAACACTGGCATGGATGCTACACCATTGTCCCAGCACCGTGCTTACGTGTTGCTCTTTTGGGCCGGCATAAGTGCCCCTGTGCCAGTGTAAGGGCCCCTTATCACAACGTAAAGTGGCACTTAAAAAGCAATTTCCAAAAATGTTAAAGGTCAGTAAAAAGAACTTTCAAGCCTTATTGTTCCTATGTTGGATGTGTGTGTGTGGGGTAGATAGCTTCCTAATAAGGCATGTTGATTAACAAGTATGATATGTAGATGTCAGTGTGCAGAACATGACATGCAAATGATTGATGATATGCAGTAACCACGTGCAGATTTGATGCAGTTCCCTAACTCCTTATGTATATTTTTAAGTGTGCTTTACATACTGTTGTAGTTTCCTTCTGCCATAATTGGAAGTGTGACTAAGAAATTGAATCATCTTGCTAAAGGGCGTTTAAATGTAGATAAAGGACAAACAAGGCAAGATGTGATAGTAATGTATTAAATTAAGAACCATGTTGACTGGGGAACCTTTTTCTTATCTAACAAACAGAAACATCCAGCAAAATTGCTGGTTAGTTCTGCATAGGAAAAGGGAAGCTCTTAACAAAGGGCATGATTTAACATAGAAAAGCTTAATATTACAAAATGTGATGATAGCAACTTACTTTAATGGCTTTTTTAAAAGATTTGATCAATTCATGGTCTTGGATTTTCAGTGCCTGTTAACCAGGATGTTCAATGGCAGTATCTTTCTGGGTACCAAATGCTGTGGGGCAGATGGGATGACTTTTGCTTCCTTACCTTGTTCATGAGTTTCTGAAATGTATCTGGCAGGTGGCAGAAAGCTGGGCTAGATGAACCTTGATGCAATCCAGCAAAACAATTATTTGGGCCATCAGCAAGAGCTTAAGCAGCCTGAATAGCCCAGTTTGGCCCAAGTTCATCAGGGCTTGGGAGCTAAGTAGGGTTGGCCATGGTCAGTACTGGGATGGGAGACCATCAAAAAAGATTGGGGTTTGCTATGTGGAGGAAGGCAATGGCAAACCACCTCTGCTTGTCTCCTGCCTGGAACAACCTATGGATGGGGTTGTCATGAGTTGGTTGCGACTCAACGGCACTTTCCTCTTTTAATCGGGGCTTGGTTTGGTCCAATCATTGCAATTTGGTGAACGTGAATTGTGGTTTATAACTGCATTTATTATGACTTGGGATAGGATTGTTTTTCTTAATTGTGTCTAGGGTAAGTACAGTTTTGCCTAAAGTACAGGAACCATTGATAAGTTAGCGAAGCTATCAGGAACAACAGATGTGATCAGATCAGATGTCAACAGATGTGAATGAGTGTCTGTTTGACAGTTACTGTGTTATTTCTCAGTCACATCCTTGAAGATTTAGATGGTGTAATCGATAAACCGGAATCTGAGATGTCACCACAAGAACTGCAGCTTCATTACTTCAAAATGCACGATTACGATGGCAACAATTTGCTTGATGGGTTAGAGCTTGCTACTGCCATATCGCATGTACATAAAGAGGTGAGGACTGCTATTTAACAGGGAATATGAATGGTCCTTGGCAACAGCCAAGAATGATGTTGGAGTACATAAAATATTTTATGTGGTGTGTTATCTCTGTAATATTTTCGCATTATTTTAACGTGCTAACTCAAGAGATATCATTTTGGAATTGGAAAGATTCCATCCCAGGGCTGAACTACTTGTAATGTGGGAGATCAATTACTGAATTTCTCAACATCAGTTAAACTTAAAACACAGCTGTGGCCCCAGTTTAGACTGCAATTGAAGGGTGGAGTTAACTCCACCATCTTCTGTACTCTCTAGAAAGTGGGACCTCTGCACTGTATCGGGTCTTGTAGGAGGAAAGAAGAGGAACAACCCCAGTGTATTTCCAGGGATAGAAAGCATTTGCCTGCAATCCATGACTTTCTCACCTGCTACTGTAGCCCAAAAGGCCCCTTAAAGTGCTGTTCCTGCAGGTGCCAATTCCCCAGGAGCAGCATTTTGAGGGGAATTTTGGGCAATTAGGGGCAGGTGAGACAGTGGCATGCCACAAGCAGAAACCCTTCTGCCCATGCAAACACTATGGAGGATTCAAGCTGCCTCTTCTCTGCTCCTGCTTTTAGTTCCTAAAAATATAGCAGAAGATCTGATCCTGAATCTCCTTCATCTGAAGTAGCTCAACCCCAAACTGAACTTTTTAATCACCTGTGAGGTTGCTAAACTCTGCTGGAGAGCTTTGGAGAGTGCTGGCCAAAGAAGTGGGAAGAAAGCAAACACAAGTCTCTACAGAGGGTGGCAGCATTGTTTGGAGGGAAGGAACTGATGAGTTTATCATAGCTCTTGAGTCGAGGTCCACTCTGTCCCATTGCACTTTTCCCATCCATTTCCACTGGTTTTCTAGCTGCCACTGTAGACCAAAGCAACTCCCACGGCCAGAGTATGGAAAGGCCAGTCCACTTCTGATTTCGATGCAGCCGTGAGCCGGCTGCTTTGCCAAGACCCATCCATCTTGGTTTTTCTTGTAGGATGGTAGTGAACCCACCCAGCCCATGAAAGAAGAGGAACTAATTAACTTAATTGATGACGTCTTGCGAGATGACGATAAGAATTACGATGGCTACATCGACTATGCCGAATTCGCAAAGTCACTGGAATAGAGATCAAAACAAACAAAAAAACCATTCTTGTTTGTGTGACCCAGTACAATGTGATTCTTGACTGCCTCTCTGTCGTATGTTCCACTGTTTGGGCTGCAAAATGAATTGTAGGGAAATGTGTCAACTGTTTCTTTATTTCTTATGTGTTTGGGAGAGAAGTTTGTGGTGGGAGCCATTTGATCGCTTAACACTGTTGAGCAATAAGATACACTGTCCAAGTTAGCTAATCATTTGGCAGCGTTGGCTTAAAGGCTTAGTTCTAAAGACTATGGTCTGGCAACCACTTATCTCCAGAATACCTTTCAAGGGAGTTCCTTAAGCATGGGATAAGCTTACAGCCGTGTAATCACTACTTTTGAAGCATTCTTCAGTGTGAGTCCTTCAAAACCAGTGATTGCAGTGCTCTGATCAAGAACTTTGGTCTCCCTTTCTGTCTTGTAGAAACTAGTTCGAGCGCTGAAGTCTGAAACTTCATAACTAAGTTACAACTCACCATCCAATTCATGTTTCTTGTGAGTTCCTCATGAACTCTGCAAAAAATGGAATGTGCCCACAACCCAGGAAAAGTTTAAACCTTTTCAAAGCCCATGCCTTTCAGTGGAGAGGTTAAGTGCATGCTTAAATCTCTTCCCTTCAAATAGATATGAATGTTTAAAAAGTGCTCAAACTTGGGCTGGATAGTTCTCTGTAGGTTGGTTCCCATACAAGAGGCTACAGAAGGAGTTGACGAAGTAGATCTTTTCTCTGCCTTCCCTAAGCACCCTGTTGTTTGTTCCAAAACTCCTCCCTAAGGATCGGGAGAGTCGTGCAAGCGAACTGTGCCACAAGACAGGGTATATTGTTAGGCTTTCCCGATCCTCAGAGAGGATTTTTGGGACAACAAGGTGGGGAAATATCTGCTCTGCCACCTCCTTCTCTTAACTCTTCTGCTGGATCCTACTCAATATCTTTAAATAAAGGGTCGCAGTTTAGCCGTGCACCTGTATGTCAGGTGTTGCCCTTTTACTTTGTTTGTTGCCCTGCCCCAAATCCTCTTTACAGAAGAACTGTTTTTTTAAAAAATTAAGTATATATGTTACGTCTTCTATGCCATTAATCCAGTATTTTGTTTGGGAGTTTTTCACATTTTCAGAAAGTGTAGGTTAAATACTGCTGTTTGGTGTGGTCTACTACCAAGAACTGTCCCTGTGTTAAGTCAGCTGAATGTTACAATCACAGCAATACGCTGCCTTGTTAAGGTTCTCACCATTGTACCTTGACGCAAATTTATGGTATTAGTTTTACAGGAGAAAAAAAAATACAAAGTATTTTCACAGCTAACTCTTTGAAAGAGAGTCTTTAAATACTTGAATGGTCTGCTTGTTGAAAATGATCATGGAGCTGTTTGCCGCTTCTGGTTCTGTGTCTGTTCAGTGGCCGTGTACGGTCCTAAAGAGAAATGATGCTATCTTGATGTTTGACCTACTGTATAGAATGGATCTGAAAAGCATTACGTTTTATTCCAGAACATTCAGAGACAAAAAACCAAACTGCTCTCTGTAAATTGTATAAAGGCCTATTTTCTGTATAAAAATATTCTTATATGAAGTGCATTTGTAAAAAAAAAATTGTTTCCTTTTGTTAATTGTGTAACAAAAGCTACTTGTACTATGTTCTTGTAACATCTGACTTATTAGACACATTTCTATAATGGTTTACGCTAAATACAAAAGCAATAAAATTCAAAGTGCTGCAACTTAGTTCTTCAAATTTGGGAAACATAAAACAATTGCATATTTATGAAAAACAATTGTGTAAATTTCATCAGTGTTTGCTGTGAACCACACTCAGCCTCACCTTGGACCCGACTCCAGTGACTCGAGCAGTGCGGTCGACTTTCCCACAGCTTCTCACAACCATTAGCGCACTGAACGGAGCTCCTGGAGCATTTGCAGAGCTCTAAAGCATTGCTCTTCAAGCCTAGGAGGAAAAGAAATTAGTGATTGGGTCTTAATAGGTGCTAATGGGTTCTTAATGGGGGTGCACTGCAGCGCAGAAAGCAATGAAGCACCAAAGTCAAGCTCATTTCTAACCATAGCCTTGCATTAGGCAGGGCATCCATGCTTTAACTTTGTTCACAGAGGGCTTCTTCCCCAGTGAACTTAAACTGACCCCTGTCTCCCTTTGCCAAATGATAACTGGTCCAAAATGAGTGGTTCAGTCGCCCTCCAGTACTCCTAGGGGTAACTGGAAAGTATTGATTTTTCGTTGCTCTCATGATGAGGAAGGATGCAAGAGGGACTGTATATGACACCAATACTGTAGCAATTACACTAGCTACCAATCTGCTCCCAAGACCAATTCAAGCAGTTTTTGTTCTTTAAAGCCCTACATGGCTTTGGACCAGGACATCTGAAGGACCATCTTCTCCCATACACTCCTGCCTGGGAATTAAGATCGCCGAGAGATGCCCTCCTGACTCTCCCACCAATCAAAGAAGCTTGTCTGGTGGACACATAGGGTTGCCAGCTCCGGGTTGGGAAATACCTGGAGATTTTTGGGGTGGAGTCTGAGGAGGGAGATCTCCAGCTAGTACCTGGAGGCTGGCAACCCTAGCCCGGGACCTTTTGCATGCAATACCTTTGAGCCGCAGTGCTGTTTGGGTTGAAGCATTAGTGCCGGGGTGGGGAATGCTTGCCACTGGCACAAAGTCACTTGCACCTTTATGCTTACCTCTGGAGTAGCAATTCCTGTGTAGAGGAAGTTGAAAACTAACCCTGTGCATTTCAAACTAAGGGTTCTGAATGATTATCATGGGCCATAAGCAGAGTGTTAAATCATGGGTAGGCACCTCCACACCAGTATGCAGTTTCTGCTCCCAAATTCTGTTTCTGGATATCTCTGTGTAGTCAGAGTAGATAAGGATGCACACTGTCATTGCGATGTTTGTTTAGACAAGGTGTGCAACAGCTGTCCCGTTTGCACTACAAGGTGTGGGAAGATGTCTTCTATCTATGTTGCAGGATGGGTAAGAATGCACATTCAAAGCTGGCATAACGTTTTGTGCCACTTCAGTTGACCCCGATAAAAAGTATTGCACAGATTTTGTTCTTGATAAAACCTAGAATCCTTTTGCTCTTTAGCCACTAGATGGCACATATATCATACTAGATCTTGGGTACTACCTTAGGTTAGGCTTTTGACTCAAGTCAATCAGCTTCTTCCCACTAAGTGTCACCTGGTAGAATTACAAGGCAAGATTATCCTCATCTAAGTTCTCATTTCAACCGCCCTGGTATGAGGAAAATATACGCAGACTAGCAAAGGGCATTTAACACCGCATCGGAATCATCGCATAACACACACTCCTCTTTCATTGACTTCATAATTCTGTCACTGAACGGGCCAAAACTCTTTACAATCACCTATTCTTGCCAAGACTAATAGAGTAAGCCCGAAGTTTTGTTCTTGGTCCAGGGTGTTTGAGTTATGACAAGCAAGAGATATTTTAAACAAATAAACATGAGGTGACTTTATTTTCCCCCTGTCCCCCTGAATCTTTTGAACACCTTGTCCAAGTTTCCAGGCACACCCTCCAGGCTGCTCTCATCTTTTGCAAAATAATGAATGAAGTCTGTTTTCCTGGAAGCCGTTCCAATGGGAGTGAGGGAGTGGCAAGAATTTCGCCATATTTTATATATGTTCGTATGTATTTATTTAGTTAGTTAATTTATAACCTTTCTTTCTTGCTCGAACTCAAGACAGGTTGCAGAATATAAAACAGACAGCAGAGACCTGCAATTAAGTGTTCTATCGGACTTGGATTAGAGAAACAAGGAAGCAAAAAAAAAAAAAAAACCACTAGAAACTGTTTAAGGCATGACATACCACAGTGCAGAAAGTGAGTAACAAACACAGAAGACGAAGCAGTAAAAGAAAGGTGACACATACAGAAAAGATTGCAATAGACAATGAATCTATCCCTTGTACAAGCAATCTCCGTTCCATCACACCACAATGCCAATCCCTCTATTTTTTAGTTACAAAATTTGCCAGTTGAACTGGGGGGACACTTTTGGGTTTACCCCGGAAACGTCGGGGACACTCTAGCACATTCCTCCAAAAACTCTATGATTAGCCCCACCACAACAAAGCTCCCACCAGTGGTGAGGGGGAACCTGGCAACCCTAGCGATTCCGTGCGCCTTGCTGTCAGCCAACGGATGGATTGGCAGGCAATCGGCTGCCATTCCAAACCACCTGGCAACCCTAGGCTGGTTCTCTATGGAATATTGTCATATTCTGTGTAGCTGAAAAAGAAGGAAAAGCATGAGGGAAATGGGGAATAGACTACATTATAAAAAGAGCAGAAAAGCCAGATGCATATCTCTCTGTCTTTCTTTCTCGGCAGCACACAACGAATGTTAACAAAGGAACATACGGAACCTTGTTGGTCCATTTAACCCAGTGCTGTCTACTCTGACTGGAAGAGGCTCTCCTAGGGTTGCCAACCTCCAGATACTAGGTGGAGATCTCCTGCCATTACAACTGATCTCCAGCCAATAGAGATGAGTTCACCTGGAGAAAATGGCTGCTTTGGCAATTGGACTCAATGGCATTGAAACCCCTCCCCTCTCCAAACCCCGCCTTTCTCAGGCTTCACCCCAAAAATCTTCAGGTATTTCCCAACCCTGTGCTGGTAACCCTAGGCTCTCCAATGTCTTAGAGAAAAGTTCATCTCAACCCTAACAAGAAGCACACACTGAGAGTCAGCATGGTGTTGTGGTTACGAGCGGTGGACTATAAATTGGAGAATCAGGTTTGATTCCCCACTCCTCCACATGAAGCCTGCTGGGTGACCTTGGGCCAGTCACAGTTCTCTCAGACCTCTCTTATCCCCATGTACCTCACAAAGTGTCTATTGTAGGGAAAATAAGGGAAAGTAATTGTAAGCCGCTTTGAGACTCCTTAAGGTAGAGAAAAGCAAGGTGTAAAAACCAGCTCTTCTTCTTCTCCTTCTTCTTCTTCTTCCAAAGAAATTGTTTAAATTAAACAAATCAATAACTCAGCTCTCTTCCTCATCAGATTTCCAATGTCATTGGATGGCTGGACTGTACTTAAAGTGGCAGGTCAAAAGGTGGCAACTGTGTATAAGGGCCACAACCCAGCAACCAATGAGTTTAAGGACATTTAATGCGGGGTTGGATTGAGGCCTAGGCCTTTGTCCTGTCCTGGAGGATGTGATCCTGCCTACACATATTTTAAATCTCCTGGTTGTATTCATGAAGCTGTTTTCCATGGTGCTGTTACAGCCAAACGTGAATGCGGCTTTGCTGGAAAACATTCAGCCCCTTTGGAACTGTGACAGAAAAGGCAAAGCCGAAGGTTGATACCTGGCCAATGGTACTTATTAGCCTGGCTGCTTTCTCCTACTAAAAGCCTGTGGCGCTTCAGAAACAAAGCCAGATTCGGGGCTTTTTTATTCTTTACTGTCATTAATAAAAACAATATTGCACAGACATGCAAGTAAAATACACTGGCCAGATGACTGAACAGCTCTCGAGGCTAACCGTTGCCAGAAAGACGGCAGCCAAATTTTCCATGGAAAAAAAGAATTTCAGTTCCAGAGAACTTTGCACGGGGCTGGAATGAAGTTCCATGCTGAGCCATGTCCAGTGGCGCCCATATGCCTTTAATTGATCTACCCTCTGGCTTCTCCTCTGCCAAGGCAGAGGCATATAGATTCAGCTACACGAAAGTGTGCGCCCCTTCCCTCCCATCTATTCTGGGTGCTTTTCCAACCCTGAAACCTTCAGCAGGACATGAAACGTCCCTGCTCTTCATTTTGGCAAGGCTACCAAGCAGTGTGCTAAGTTTCTCTACATCTGGAAACTTGGATGCTGCTCCTCCCTGTCTGTCTTGTAATGAGAGAAAAAGACATGATGTTCTCAGCTGCAGGAATGTTCGTAAAGGGTCCTCTGCAAAGGACAGGCTCAGTGCACATCCTCCAACAGGAAGCCCTTCCCCCTATAACAAACTTATATCACAACATCTATTCTGACAGGGGTCCCACTCTTAGGTTTGCCAACCTCCAGGTACTAGCTGGAGATCTCCTGCTATTACAACTGATCGCCAGCTGATAGAGTTTAGTTCACCTGGAGAAAATGGCAGCTTTGGCAATTGGGCTCTATGGCATTGAAGTCCCTCCCCAAGCCCCCGCCCTCCTCAGGCTCCGCCCCAAAAACCTCCCGCCGGTGCCAAAGAGGCAACTAGCAACCCTACCCATACTGGACACTTCCATTCGGTTTATTAAAGAGAGGAAACGATGAGAAAAATGCTTGAAGCCAGCAAGCAGAAACAATTTGCTTCATCCTTTTAAAGTCTGCCTATAGCCGGAGGCACTTTACTGAGCTGTTTAACATTTAAGGGGAAAAGAGACGTTGGCCCATTTATCACATTGCCTTCATTTTGCAGGCTAGCTGCCCTGCTGAAAGTGCCAGAAAGGCAGGATGTGAAGATTTGAAAAATTACAAGGACATCTGGCCTGGTGAATGACTTTGCTTGCTTCAAAAGGAAGATCTGGCAGGGCCAATTAGCTGAAGAATTCTAAGCACAGAATTTCTTAATCTACCCACTAACTTAGGGCTACCCTTATCCTTAGAGGAACAAAGTTCAGATCAGTGTTGTATAGAGTTGGAGTGTTGCGGGAATGCCTCTCTACGTTTAACAAGGAACTATTTATTTCAGAAAACTATCTGAAAGATTCAGAGCAAGACTGAGTCTGTTGCAATCAGCCACAAAACATTTATCATATTCCTGCTTGCCTTTGGATGAAACCAGCTACCCTGAGAGCAGTATGCACCTTGTTGACTCACGCCGCTGCAAAAGTACTGCAAAGCGGCCATAAAGTACACTGCCGGGAAACTCTGTAAGACATGGATCCATTTCATTTTGAAACAGTGCACATTGGCGACTTGAGATGTTTTTGTAATATTTGTTTGCAGATATCCAGGTTGAGGAGGTCACAAATTGGCAAGTGCACAACCACACCTGAAGCCTCAAGACTTCTTCTGCCTCTGCCGCTCAATCAGCAGTTCAGTCAAACACACACTCACCTCCTCATAAAACGCACACTTCTGAATATTGAAAAGCCTTATGAAATAGACTTGCCTGACTTATCGTTATGCTAACGATTTAGTCATCCTTAGTGATTACACCCCTTTCTACTGACTTAATAGGGATGAAGAAATATTTGGCCGCCCGCCAGTTGCCAAGTACTTCCCAAGTTCAGAGCACCAAGGATAGGAAGGGCTGTCTCTTAAGAGGAGGGCAGGAAGCTGTTCCTGTTGGTAGCAGAGGAAAAGACTCGCAATAATGGCTTTAAATTGCAGGAGGGCTGGATATTAGGGAAAATTTTTTACAGTAAGAGTTGTTTGACAATGGAATCAGCAACCTGGGGAGGTGGTGAGCTCCCCCTCACTGGCAGTCTTTAAGTAGAAGCTGGACAACCACTTGTCCCGGATGGTCTAGGCTGATCCTGTATTGAGCAGGAGGTTGGACTAGATGGTCTGTATGGCCCCTTCCCAACTCTCTGATTCTATGAACTGGCAACAGTCTGCAACCACCTACCTGTAATTCATAAAATGTGAACCAAAGCTGGCCTGTGATGCCATCAAAAGCATTCTGACAGAAGTAGGGTTGCCAGCTCCAGGTTGGGAAATACATGGAGATTTTGGGGATGGAACCTGAGGACGGCGGGGTTTGGAGAGGGGAGGGCCGTCAATGCCATACAGTCCCATTGCCAAAGTGGCCATTTTTTTCCCAGGGGCACTGATGTCTGTCACCTGGAGATCAATTGTAATAGCAGGAGATCTCCAGCTACCACCTGGAGGTTTGCAACCCTACACCAGAAGCCATGAAGTCAAACATACTTTCTCAAGCATGGTGGAATTGGCCTGGAAGAACATTTGCTGCATTCTGAGCCATTTGTTTTCAGCAAGAGCGTGTGCATCCAAACCATTTCTACTACACTTAGGCCAACTTTTCACGGACAATTTTGCTGCTCTCTTGCAGTGGAGCAAAAAAAAAAAAAAATGCAAACCCACAATTTTAAATTGTTTTTCATGGCCGCGAATCATCCCCGTCAATCCCAAAGTAGTTTTGGTTTTTCATGGGAACAAAGTCCGCAGTATTCAACAACGGTTTGGTCTGTCCCGCGTTTGGTCTGTCCCGTCCCCTTTGTTGCAGCCCTCCCTTTCCGACAAGCACATGATGCCCACCCCCAACTTCGCCCAGCAGATTACCTTGTGCAATTGACCTCTGTGGATACGGCCCCAGCGCAAAAAACAAGCACGAGTCCCTCTGGTCTCCTACATTTTTTTCCCACCCTCGCTCTGTTCTGCTTTTGGAACAGTCAATTCCAATGGGGGGGGGGCAAGGCAGCGCTCTCCTCAAAGCTTCCCTCTATTTTCGATAAGTGTGGAACCCATTGCCCTTTAATGACAGGCAGGATTTGTTGGGGGGGGGGGGGCAGGAATTGCATCCATGTGCCCCAGACAAGTGTTTAGCTGAAAGTGGGAACGGAGCAGCTCCAACCTGTGCCGATTCAAGAGGCGTGACTGTGACTGCAATCTTAATGGCACTTCCCTGCGAGTAAGGTGTATTCAAAGACATTAGGCTTACTTCTGAGTAAACTGAGACCAGTTTAGGATTGCCCCCTGTGCTGACTGCTTCGAGGAGTGCAATTCCCTGCCTGGCTACTACCTTGCAGGTAATGGAAGTATACCACTCTTGCCCTTTAGCCAGAGGGAATGGAATTTAGTAGGGCAGCCCTTAAACTTCTCATGGGCTGGAAGTGTGGACTCCAAGGACTTCTTTGGGCACTCAGCAAATTATAGAGCTCTGAGGCTTGAAGAAGAAGAGCTTGTTTTTATATGCCGACTTTCTCTACCACTTTAGGGAGAATCAAACCAGCTTACAATCGGCTCCCTTCCCCACAACAGACACTCTGTGAGGTAGGTGGGGCTGAGAGAGTGTGACTAGCCCAAGGAGCAGAGGAGCGAACTAACAGTCCAATCCTAAAGAGCGTTACTCCAGTCTAAGCCCATTAATTTCAATGGGTGTAGACCGGAATAACTGTGCATAGGATTGCACTTGCCGTTTATAGCCGGGAGGTTTTGCCTTAGATCTGGTTGGCCACTGTGTGAACAGACTGCTGGACTTCATGGGCCTTGGTCTGATCCAGCAGGGCCTTTCTTATGTTCTTATGGGGATAATGCGATTTTTTTGGCCAAATCCAAAGCTGTCATGAAAAATAAAAAATTAGCAGCGCGGTAAAACAGACGTGAAACCGCCACAAACCTCCATGAAAAAACCCCCTTAGATTGTTAGAGGAAACATTCCCTGAGCCTGAAATTCACTAGAAAGTATTCAACCTAATTTTCTGATGTTTACTTCCTGTTTTTCTTTAAAAAGCTGTTCTCCCATCCAACAGAACAGTATAATCACAAGATTTCCTGAGTTAATTTTAAAACAAGGTTACGTTGTGCCTAGTAAAGACCCATTTGTATTCTTTATCCAATAATGCCTTTGCAAAAGTCAACTCAGAAATGATGATGAAACTCTACACGTGCAGAAAAGAAATGAACCTAGGGAATATTTTTGTTCACACCCTCAGTGTGAATTCTGCTTTGTAACTCATGATAAGAATGTCTACCTTTTTTTTTTTTTGTAAAGAGGAACACATGTGTCTATTAGGGTTGCCAATCTCCAGGTGCCATCTGGCGATCTCCCGCTATTACAAGTGATCTCCAGCCAATAGAGATCAGTTCCCCTGGAGAAAATGGCTGCTTTGACGTCCCTCCCTTCCCCAAACCCTGCCCTCTTCAGGCTCTGCCCCCAAAATCTCCAGGTATTTCCCAACCCGGAGCTGGCAACCCTAGTGTCTATGCCTATCAAGAAAGTATCCATCTTGGAGGAATTCTCCAGTCTGATCTAGATTCCTGCCTCTTGCATGTGCAGTGTGCACTCCCCCATATCAGTCTCTCTCAAGGACAGGTCCCCCAGGCAGGCTTAACTGGACCATGCGCTTCAGCTGAAAATTTCACTTGGGAGGGGGGCAGTTCGCTTATTACCTGGAAGCTTCCATGAAGACAGTCTCCTATGATTAGTTGTGGGGGGTCAGGAGGTTGTGGGGGGTCAGGAGGTTATGGCCAGATTTCTCCGTAAGCGTAGCTAGTAAGAGCAATAGTCTCTTATCCATTTTCCCCTTCCCCCTCCTCGCTGCCAATAAGACACACAGCTCTGGAAACTTTACACCTCAAGAACTAAATATGCTGTGTTAGGACTTCAGTAAGTAGTCAGTAAGTTAGCTTTGTTATTTTTATATGCATCCTGTCAATCACTGAACTTTATGCCTTGTTTTAATATCTTTTTCTAATTTTCTATAGTAGTGCTTTTTACTGCGTGAGTTTACTGGTGCCAAACCCAGGTGAGCTTGGGTGACGTTACCTGGTGTGATAATGCCATTTGTGCATTTATATTTTATCCCACTCGAAATATTTTTAAATATTTTAAATAAAATAAAATAGCCTTGGGAATTGATGGAGTAGAGTACTGGTGATGATACAAATGCTAGCCAACAGGCATCTGTCACAGCACAATCAGTATCAGAGGAGAAACAGTTCCTCCCTAGTTCAATCTGAAACCACATGAAGAAATTAAAGAACCATATTTTCTAGAAACAGGGAAACAATCCCACCCCCAGAGCTGTTTCAGCACAGGAAAACAGCTTGAAGAGGGAGGCAGGAGCCCTCCCTCCCTCTGTGATGGCATTCTGAGCTTGTTTGGGCTCTCATTTATGTTTTAAAAGCCATTCCTAGCAGCTGCTGCATGGCTGCAAGGAACCCAGCTCTTTAAAAACTGGCATGTGTCATTCAGCCCTCAGTAGAGTACTGTTTCCAGGACCCTTTGGGGGGGAAGTCATGATATCCTTCTTATCTTGCTGTTCTTTTGACTCAAAGGTGTTGTACAGATCGAGATCCAACCCTCTTACAGGCAATCACCCCAGCTAAAAATTTAGCGACTGCTAAGGTTATTTTCCAATCCTCATCTACAAGGGAAAACTGGATGATTTTTTGATATGGTAAATTCACATCACCTGTTAAGAGGGAGGACAAATACCTTTATCTCAAATCAGACCAGATTTCACACTCCAATAAAATATGTTCTTAGGACTCAAGCTGACCAGATCCACATTTAAAAACTCTGTCTGAATATGCTAGGTCTACAAATCAGCCTTCCAGTAAGGCTGAGGGGAAAGAATTTAATTGAGCAAGCATAAATGCTCTTCTGTAATGAGGGATCATTAGGTGTTTTAAGTATCTCAAAATTAGAGTTGTGCATATTGATAAACCCGAACCGAAAATAACCCCCCCAAAAGCCTTTTCGGCTTCTTTTGGATTTAATTAAAGCTGAATATTAAAACTGGGAATAAAGCTGAAGCCGGATAGCCGATTGCCAAATCAGCCGAATTGGTATTTGGGTTTTTCGGCTTTGGCTTTCCCCACACTTTTCCCGATGGAAATGTTTTTAATGAGCTCTGGGGATGGCATTTTTGGAGGTAATGTTCCCAAATTTTCAGGGTAGCTTCAAGAGACTCTCCTTGCATGAACCCCAATGTTTGGTGAAGATTGGGTCAGGGGGTCCAATATTATGGGGTCCCGAAGGGGTTGCCCCCACTCCTCCATAGAGAAGCATTGTAAAGCATTAGACTCATTTCTAATTTTCCAGAAAACACATCGATTAGATACATTTGCAGCCTTACGCAGGATCACCCACCAAGAATAATATCCTCTTTTTTTTCTTTCTTGCAGTTAAATTTATAAAATCCTCCTTTAGCTGTTCAGCTAGATTCTATAATTATAGTACTATAATTTTGAAACTCATGTTGTTTCTGCCTAACCAGTCATTTTAGTTTCCTATAATCCTTATCAAACCAAAGCTTTCTAGGGATAAAGTAATTGCCTACACATGCTTGTTTTAAAATAGCTTGTCTGAATAAATCAAAAAGAGAATCCAAGATTTCCAAATGTGGAACTTTTGGCATATCAGTTCTAATTTTGCTAACCAAGTTCTTACAAGGTTCAGAAAACATCATTTCTCTGATTGTTGTTTCTACCTCTTGTGTCCATATTCTGAGCTTTAATTTAGTATCACTTCATACATGACCAGCATGAGTTTCTCTTGGAGAGACATGCGTATGTGATAATTTTAGAGTACTAAGCACGAAGGAAAATGATCACTTCCCAAGAAATCGCTTGTGTACATTTTTTTGATAGACTGCAGTACTCCTTCTGAGGTTAGAAAACAATCTATTATACTAGCCCCTCTGGAATTTACACACATATAGTCACCCCGGTTATTAATCATATGACTCCAATTTATAATTATTAGCATATTTAATAAACATAATTTCAACAGTTGTTTCCCTGCAGAGTTAAATTTAAGATCTTTAGAGTTTATATCAAAACTCCTTGGTCTACACAATAATTTAAATCCTCCCCATCAAATTTAACAAGATCATCTAACCTTAATATGCCTGTCCTTGCATTAAAATTGCCCACCAATATCCTATCTCCTTTCAGATACAGATTATAAATATTTCCAATATAATTCCTCAGTTATCTCCAGTAATGGTTTAACATGGTCAAGTTCAAAGCTGGAGGAATATATATGGATACTATCACAAGCGGGCACCTTTCCAGTTCTAATAAAACAGCCATTGTGATTGGAAGGCAGTCAGAGAGTTTATGCAGTTTTATTTTCAGGGAAGTAGATATTAGGCAGGCTAAGTGATAGGACATTTTGGAAGACAATCACAGGGTTGCCATAAGTCAGAAGCAACTTGACAGCACTTAACACCCACAAGCCTGCCTTAGCTCTACCCCTTATGACTGAGAACCCTGACAAATAAATCTGAAGTACACACTTAAGAATGGGTGGGGAACAGTGTCACATTACTGTACTTCTCTGGCTTTTACTTTGGTGAATTTATACATACATTCTAACCAGTCCTGGGACCAAAGTTTTTGAGCATTGGAAGAGACAGCTCCAGTAGCCCATCCTCCTATTGCTCTCCTCAACACTAATGGTCTTATTTGGTAGTTTTATGGGACAGGGTCACCATATTCCATTCATCTTCCTTTATGGGTGGTAAGGCTGGCCCAGCTGGACAAACAGGAGCAAAGCAGTTCACACTGTGAGGGATGCCTCCAAGGATCCTTGGTCAATGTCAAAGAGGACATTCATTCATGGATCTGAATAACTTCAGAATGCAGAACTGGCAGTGCTGCGTCCACACATGGTTGAATATTGTGTTATCACTGTGCTATTGCAACCAGTCTCCTAGTTTCCACACCAGTAGCCAATGATTTCTACAGAGTCATATCCAACAATGTGTGGATATTGGAGGACAGGGAATCACGAATCTGAATTCTTCCCACATCAAAATCTCCTTATCCATGGAACACTAGCATGCTAACTTTACACATGCCAGGAGACTCTGACCCAGGGAACACCTGAAATGTGACAGGTGGATGGTTAAAAAGAGATTATCATCTTGGGGCATTCATCAAGAGCCGTGATTGCCTGGCCACTGCCTGTTCACTGTACACTTGGGAGTAAACCCAGTCTGCCTCAATGTGTGAAATGGTTCTTCCAATACTTCCAAAAGAAGCTCAGGCCTTGGTTGTAATAAATCCCCAGAGCAAAAGTTTTTCTCCAGTGCTGCAAGAAATGAACTCCATCATTTGACCTGCAGTTAAAACATGTAGTACAGTGGTTCCCAAACTTTTCGGGCCACCGCCCTCTTGGTTCCACAAACTCAACCCCAGGGCCCCCTACCCTATAAAAAGCATTATTCAAAATAAGGGTTTGCATGATTCACTAAAGAAGATAATAACAATAAAATTTCAAAACAGTAACAATTAATTGCACATCTATTCAAAACCAACTTAAAACTTTTTGGTTGGAATTTATTCAACAAAACTGATGAACTTGATCCAGTGGTACCAGCTCTTCAAAGTCTGGAAAACAAAAATCTGACAGTTTCCACCAAATTTGCCAGCATGGTGCCGCAGCTTAATCTATTGTAAATCAGTGAACGAGTGCCCCCCTGCTGCCCCCTTGCTTCTTAGTGCCCCCCTAGGTAATCCCACTGCCCCCCAGGGGGTGGTACTTCCCACTTTGGGAACCACTGATGTAGTACATACAGCTAGCATGTGTCAAAGAGTCACTCTAGTTGCTCTTGCTTCATAATCCAAATCCCGGGTGCTGAAAGTACATTGGCCTTGTCATCTAAACGGTATGGCTGAGGAATGGCACCTGGCAAGTGGCCAGACCACAACCGTCATCGGTGCTAGGATGCTTGGAACCATCCCTCAACTGAGCTGGCTCACCCACATCCCTGTGGGCTTTTTTTGATGAGGGTTAGCCATCTCTGTGACAAAGAAATGCGTTTTTGGGTTTTTTTGGCAGAATTTCCCCCCTCTGGTTTTGGTTAGTTTTGAACTCTTTTTAGCACTTACGAAAACAGATCAGATTGGAGAAAATGGCATGATTGATTGCCCAGGATAACAGTATTTTTACAAAAATGTTAAGAAGCCCTACGTATACGAAAAAATCAGGGAAGAAAAGGAAATTTATTCTTTCTTCAACCCATCTAAACTGTAATATTCAACCAGGCTCCTATGGACATGAGAAAATCTAGTAAAACATGTTCCTGTTTGGATTTAGAACTGAAAACATTTTTTCTTCCTCTCAAAAGGCTGCTTTGCAACACTTGAATATTCTCCAGGTGTTCTCTGAATTATTGAATATTGACTGATTATTTAGCACATAATTCCAGTATTTCATAGGAACATTCAATTGCCACATGTGAGGCCATAGCTCAGTGGCAAGCTCTTTGTTTGTGAAAGGACTCAGGCCCAATCCCTAGAATCTCCAGTAAAAAGGAACTCCGATGACTGGGCTGGCAAAGATTTTTGAGGCCATGCCTGCTTTCTTGGCAGATTAGACAATAGTTGGCTAGATGGACCACTGGTCTTACTATATAAAGGGCCTTCACATTTAGCATCGGACAACTTTGGGTGGCTTATATGGAATGGTGTTTAATCTTTGACAGCTGCCATTATATGATGTCTCCAAACTGATGCCTGTCCAAACAACCAAGACATGGCAACCACCTGAAACTGAAAACTGCTATAGATTTTGGATCACTGCAAATGTCTCTGTTTCCGCTCTAGGCTGATTTCAGTCAAAGTGTCTTTCAAAACATGTTGACATTTGAAATCACCATTTGAACCTGAGTTGTCCATTGCACAATGCACAGTTGTTGTCCAATGCACATTCCATATTTTATGCCACAAAACGGCACTGCAGTGGGACCTTTGAGCATTTTGAGCTCTCGTTCTTCTGGTTTTGTAATTATTTTACAACTGGAGAATTACAGACTGTGGCTATCTGTAGAACTTTAAAGTTTTGGGCTACAATTCCTGGACAGTTTTTATGGTGACTTTATGCAGAATTGAAGCACCAGCCCTACAGAAACCATTACGCTGTTATACTTATAAATAAACTCTATTTATGTTTAAGAAAAACAATTGTTTATTTTAGAGTAGAAGATCCCCTGTTACTTCAGAACCACCCACACGCGCTGACCGTTATGTCAATCTACCATATACAACTAAGCCATTCTGTTCTTTGGGTCCAACTAAGAATTCTAGTAGCAGTACTTATACCATCAGTACGGTTGCCAACCTCCAGGTACTAGCTGGAGATCTCCTGCTATTACAGTTGATATCCAGCTGATAGAGATCAGTTCACCTGGAAAAAATGGCCGCTTTGGCAATTGGACTCTATGGCATTGAAGCCCCTCCCCAAACCCTGCCCTCCTCAGGTTCTGCCCCAAAAATCTCCAGGTATTTCCCAACCCAGAGCTAGCAACCCTATCCATCAGCCTTGACATTTCTTTTTATCTCCTAGGACTTCAGCTCAACAGTGCCATCCTACACAGTGTTACACCCTTCTGAGTCTGTTGGCTTCAATGGACTCAGAAGGGTAGAACTCTACTCAGATTGGTGCTGTTAATGTGCTATTCTTGTTCTCCCCAAGCTGTTCTTCCTTCTCAGCTCATCTGGCAGGTATAAATACTTTATGCAAGCTTCTGCACTTGATTTTACAGCTGAGTCTAATACGGAAAGATAAGCTAAATTCCCAGGGCCTTTTCATGAAGTCTGCCATATCTGCTTTGTGCTGCCAAGCCTTTACTTCTATACAAATGAACTACAAATAGATAATCCTAGTGACAGTGACAGAATGAGAATAAAGATAAACTAGGGGAGCTGTGTTTTTTTTTTAAAGGCAAGCACTGGTTTTTATTTTTATTGTTGTAGGTAATTATTTTCAATTTACCGGTAATAACAATGAATCATAAGAGGATGCTTAGGGAATCATTAGAAGATTGGTAGTTTTCTGCTGTGCACTTCAGAGAAAGATGGTGAATAAGGGTTCTACTGAACAGTGCTTAATTTAAAAGAGAAATGCAGGGCTCAAATCTTCTTGTGAGATACACAGTTTAGAAGCACTGCTCTCACATACAGTGAGGAAAACATGCTCTGCAAATGCTCTTTTATTCATTTGTTTTTAAAGCAAATAAGATTTTGCATTCAGAGTTTGGGAGGAGAACCTTGTAATTTCTAAATAGCAAAATAATTGTAAACAATACTAATCCCATCAGATGGCATTGTAAAAAATTTTTTTAAATGAATAACGTCTGGTCTTGAAAGTCCCATGGATTTTAATGGGAGAGATTTAAGCACAGCCTGAATTCTATCATTGAAATGAATAGGACTTAATGTTGGATGTAAGCATGTTTCAGGGTATGATTTTATTCCATAGTAATTTTATTTCTGTAACAGGACCAAGTCACTTAAAAACTGAATGGGAAGGTGACCTTGGGGATGATTCCTCTAGCTCCAAAATGGTTATGTAAATGGCTCCACTTTCTCAGCAAAGCAGCTCACAGGATTGGGCTATTAATCTTTAAAATGACTTTCAATGACTCCCATTAAGTTGGAAAGCACATTGTAGGCTTAATCATATTTTTTTATGAATTGTGAACTTTGGAAGACAGTTTCTTGACATAAGAAGATAAAATGATGGAACCCAACACCACAAGCCCCCCTGAATTTTGCTTTTGCCAAGCAAACTTGAATATAAACAACACATCAGTGATTAATATGCAGCCACACGTGGCTATTCTTAAAAGACAAATGACTTTTTCATAAACATGCGAACACTTCCTTTCCTCAGCTTCCCTTTTTGTTTTATTGAAGGTTTTTTTAAACCTTCAAAACTAAAAAAATGGAATACAAGACTGGTATGGCTATTAGGGAATGTTTGTATTTTCCTTTCAGGTTCGGGATAGAAGCATTTGTTGTAGATACATCTCTTTGAATCTCTTTGAGATGCAAAGGTAAACATTTGACTTATTATTTTACTGTACCTCTCTCTCACTTTTGTGCACACACCCATTATACATTGTGCCAAATTCAACATCCCATCAATCCATTGGTCAATTTAGGGGGGGTACATTTAGCACTCCAGGTAAGTACCAACATCTAAGTGATGCATGTCCTAACCATACCACGTCACCTGTATTTAATGGCCATATTTTAGGTACCTGTCCCAAAAGCACAGTCATGACATCAGTCATAAATACATTTCTGATAAGATACTCTTGTGCATGCTCCCCACTATGTTCTTGACCCACTGAGCCAGTCATATAAAACACCCCTTTAATGATTTTCATGGACAGTAATGTCTCCTCAATTCTTTATGTAAAAATAATATATTACAGCTTAAAGGTAAAAGGTAAAGGTCCCCTGTGCAAGCATCGGGTCATTCCTGACCCATGGGGTGATGTCACATCCCAGCGTTTACTAGGCAGACTTTTTTTCCGAGGTGGTTTGCCAGTGCCTTCCCCAGTCATCTTCCCTTTACCCCCAGCAAGCTGGGTACTCATTTTACCTTGGAAGGATGGGAGGCTGAGTCAACCTTGAGCCGGCTACCTGAAACCAACTTCAGTCGGGATCGAACTCAGGTCGTGAGCAGAGTTTGGACTGCAGTACTGCTGCTTACCACTCTGTGCCACAATTCATGATTCACTGGTTACCACTTTGGAAAAATAGAATACATTTCCATCATGGACCATCAAACTTTAGGCCACTTTGTAACCTGGTGAGTGTTTCTGTTGATGGTCACAGGGTCATTTATAGGTATTCCTCCTTTTTCTGCAGGTGTTTAGCTTGGGCAAAGTCAGAGGCATGAGACCCAGGTGCAAGACCATGGCTTGCAGCTTGGGGCCTGCGAGACACAGCTCAGTCCAGATTTGTTTATTTTTGGTTGTTTGTCTATTAACTTTTGTAATTTGTTACCTTTCCTTCTTCTTTCTGCACCCCCATGGGTCTCTCCGGATTCCTACAAGGGCTGATGGGAACCTGAAGCACTATGAAACCATGGAAGCAACATCAGTTCCAGCTGTTTCTCACTGAAGGTCAGCACGGCAGTGTTGAGGGAGGCTTCCTGACAAAGATGAGTGTTTCACACCAAACAGTGTTGAGGGAGGCATCATTTCCTCCACCCAGGATCTTCCCCATTAGTCAGCGAGGCATCCCCCAATCTTATAGTTGACTTGTAGCATAAAACCGCATGGCAGCATGAGTCACTGTAGCTTAGCATTTGGGGAACTGGACTGTAGGAAACTGGAAAAATACATCCACCCATCATCATCTCTGTCTGTTCAAGAAGCAGGCCAGGAAGCCTGAACTGATGGCCTCATCCAGTCACTTTCCAAATGGTGCAGGATGTTCTTATTAGTGTGGGATCACGAGGTTGGGGTTTAAGCCATCAAGTGAACCATTGTTTCCCTTTTCCTTTTTCTGTCCTTGTTAAGGGGCCAGTTGTGTAACCTTCATCTGAACTGCCTGCTTACACAAGAGATTTCCCTATTTTGATGATTAGCCATTTAAAACACCAGGACAAACTTTCTCTACTGTCATGGCTCTGGGATGGGTCAGCAAAAGTTACCATGTATTCCCTGAAATGATGGATGTGAGATAGAGGCGTTTCCTGCCCACTTTACCTCACATCCACACTTCATGTGTGGTAAAATTCACCTTAGAATTTTGACAGGCTGATACAGAAAAGCAAGTAGCTTTTCTAAGGGTCTACATATACAATATGATTAAATTGTAAATACTTCTAGACATATAAGCTGTATTTATAGACAGCCTGTGTGGTGTAGTGGTTAGGGTGGTGGACTAGCATCTGAAAGACCCAAGTTCAAATCCCCACTCTGCCATGGAAGTTCACTGGGTGACTATGGGCCAGTCACTCTCTCCCAGCCTACCTACCTCATGGTGTTGTTGTGAGGACAAAACAGAGGAGGGGTGAATGTCATTGTAAGCCACTTAGGATCCAGTTGGGGAGAAAAGAGAGGTATAAATATCCAAATAAATAAGAACGACTGTTTATTTGCATCTTCAGCCTTTAATATCAGAGTCCTGGAGAAACTGGTGGCTATAAGCAGTTGCCTTATATTATCAGACCATTTAGCCAGAAAACCAACTGCTGAGCGCTTTTGCTGGCAGCAGCTCTCCAAGTTCTCACACTTTTCCTTCCTGAGATCTTTTTAACTGGAGATGTCAGAGACTGGATCTTCAACTTTTGTGCAAAACAGACGTTTGATTCCCAAGATACTACTGTGCCGCTACTTCGATGAGGGAAGGTGGGGAGGATTCCCATTCAAAGTTGGGACTTTATGTGACTTGAATTCTGATCAGAAACACTCCTGCATTGTGGATTAACACACAATCCAGTACATTTTGCATACTGACAAGATCCTGAGCTTCTTAAATCTGTGCAGCGGAAGCATCCCAACTTGTCAATCTGTAATGAAAGATGTTATAAAAATTTTGAGATTTTATTATAAAGAGCTTTAAAAAATATGTGCCATGTTTCACCAGGGTCATCGATGATTGTTGCATTCCATTTACAAGGTATATGCATGGCTGGTTTGTCTCTTGATACTCCCACGATTGTCTCAGTTCTCTGCGGGGGTTATGCATGATGTTCTCCTCTCTGAGGGTTCAGCTTGCTTCCGTCCCATGACTTCCCTGGGTTTACCAATCTCTGTTTTATCCTGAAAGTAAGTTTTATTCCTAGCTAGCAGGGTCTTTTGTTCTAGTCCACAGCTCCTGTGATCTCCCGATCAGATCTTGAGAACTGGCATAATGGAGTGGATAGACTGATGCAGGCGTGACCAGGCTTCAAAGCCATAAAGCTCCTTGCATAACTTTAGGCCAATCTCACTCTGCCTATCCTACCTTGCAAGGTTGTTATAAGGATTAGCAGGAGGTGGGGAAGAATATTTCATTCTGCACTGAACTCCGTGTGAGAAATGAAAACATAGAATCAATATAAAAGTGGGATCTTTTTCTCTGTTCCACCAAGCAGATAAAGCATAAGGGATACACCCTTACATGATTTAGGAACCCAACAAAGTGTTGTAGCTAGATCGGAGACAAAAGCTGGAGAGAAAAAGGTTCAGATCCCCCCTCCTCTTTCAGTCTTACTTTGTGTGTGTGTGTGTGTTGTAGAGGATCAATGCCACCAACCTTGAGCTCCTTGGAGAAATGTAAGGATTAAAATAAAGAAATGTTCCCTGTAGCATTTTGGAGATCGTCTAAGGGCCAAACTACACATTATACGCAGCTCTGTAATTCTTTCCCTGCTTTTAGTTTAAGGAAAACACCCATGGGAGGCTGGAACAGAGCACCAGCATGAGTATAAGCAGGAAAGATGATGCTTATTTAACCCTTTCTCTGTCAGATATTTGTCCACTCAAAATTGCCCCCTTTCCAAGCTACTTTCCCATCCAAGGTGATTTAACCAACTTCCCAGGACACCGGCTAATTTAAGTTTGATACTATGTAAGAACGTAAGAAGAGCTCTGCTGGGTCAAGCCAATATTTCATCTAGTCTGGCATCCTGTCTCACATAGTGGCCAGCCAGTTACTATGGAGGGCCAACAACAGAACATAGCGGCTGAGGCCTTCCCCAACGTTGCCTCCTGGCACTGGTATTCAGAGGTTTACTGCCCCAAATGTGTAGATTCCCTTTAGACACCGTGGCTAGTAGCCACTGATAGACCTATCCTCTATTGAAAGAATTACTGAGTACCCTTCTCCAAAGATTCATTGTCTCCAGTTTCTTTTTTATTTTATATTAACAGTTTTGTTGACGATATCAAAATACCATTTAAGAAATGCAAATAGGAAATTGAAGGAGAGAATGAACAAGACAGAAACGGGTGTTGCGTGCTTGCACCATTTCTAAAGTCATGGGATAGTTTAGGCTTTTGCTGCAATGTAAAAGAGTATGTGATATAAATCTGGGCTTCAGGTCACAGGAAGTGGTGACGCAGCATTAAAAATATTTTCTGTTCATTTAGCCTCAGTGTGGTTCCCACTGCAGTAGCCAAGATTTTTCTTTTTAAAAAAAGAAGTTCACCAGACAGAAAGAAAATGAAAACTATGCAGTCTGTTTTCTCTAAGAAAAATCCAGAGCAATGAAGCATTTCTGTCAATCAACCTTCAGGTTCCCAGGTATTTACTGGTCTGCCCCTTCATTTTTAACAGCAGCCGGACACACAGAAATGAGCCTGTGGCATGTCCCCCACCGCTTTCCCCCATGTCACAAAGAGGCCAAAGAGCATGGGTCGCATGGTCAGTTGTAGTATGATAGAAACTAGATGAGCTCTCTTAAAGAAGAAGAGGGAAGAGCAAAGTATCGAAACAGTGATTTGTATACTTAGATATTTGTATCCTGCTTTTCACACTATCAGCAACCCAAAGCAGGTTGCTACAACATCATGCTTACCTCTTCCACTTTATCCTAACAAGAACAACCAGCCTGTGAGGCTGTCCTGGGAGAAATCCAAGTTTGCGTTATTTCTGGGGTACCTAGATACCCCAATCCGACCCTTGCAAGTGGGTTGGAAAGCAGGAACTCCCTGCAGCCCGCAAACGCGGTTTGACCTCCCAGGTACTCTGAGGGGGCTTTTTTAAGCCCCTCGGAGTCCTGGACGCCGGTCCTGCGAGGGCACTAGGGAAGAAAATCGCCAAAACGCAACTCTGGCATCAAGCTCCACCCTCCACCACCTTAATACCAACATAAGGACTACATAAAGAAAAGAACCTCACCTCTTGACACCCAAGTGAGTACAAAAGAACTCTTCGTTTACTTACTGGAAATTTGAATAGACGGGGGGCTGATAAGAATCTTTCTGGGACCCCCGCTCCTCCTTAATCTGAACTGAAAAAGTTTGATTTGAGTTATTCATCGGGATTAGCGACAGGAGCCTTATCAAATTGATCAGCCTAAACCAAAACAAAGAGTCGGAAGGATACCTTCTAGATTGACAAGAATTATCACCAATGAGAAGCTTTGAGGGAAGGGGAGGGTGATTCTTCTTCCTGATTTTCCGGCGAAAAGAATTTCCTGCCACGTTTGTAGCAAGGGAGTGCCTGGAACGGAAGACTCTCTATAATACCCTCTCTATCATTGGAACTAAAACAACAGGAAGTAGTCGTAGGACTGAATACGCGTTGCACTCGAGCCACCTTGAAATCATTCCCGAAGGAACAACCATCGAGATGAGACGGTAGAAGGTCCGCGGCACTAGCAACTTCCGGTATACTTCCTGACCAACCCGATCTAGAGCGACCGACAAAACTCACTGGTATTTCAAAGTTTTAAAACGCAATTTTAAAGCTAAATTCGACTCTTTTCAACCCGAAAAAATTATAAGGCTGATGTTTGAACTATTTTCTTCTAATTAAGTATCTTAAAGGCACTGTCTGTGGACATGTATTTTACCAGCTTCTTTTGAATGTAAATGTCGGGAACTCGACCCCGCTCTGGCTCACTACACAGCCCTGCCTACACTAAACTAAGGGAATCATTACAAACCTCAACCATGGAAAAGAAATTACAGGACATGCTAACTAAACAAACAGAGGCAACAAATAAACAGTTTGAACAGATGTCTACACAGATGGCACAGTTGACTTCTATGATGACAAATCTTGGTCAAGCATCTCAAGCCATTAACCAGAAGTTGGATGTTGTTACAGGAGACTTGAAAGAAGTAAAAACTCAAATGACTGTTATGAAGACAGATATGCAAGCGATGGGTGCATCAATTAAGAAAGTGATGGATGAGCATAAGGATACAAAGAAAAAATTAATAAGCCAAGAAAAACAGATTGAAACAATACAAACTGATCAGATGGCGGCAAAAAATCAAATAGCTATGATGGAGATGAGAGTGAAAGAGACTAATCTTCGTATACGCAATTTTCCAGATATGATGGGAGACAATAAAGAATCTGCAATACCAAATTTGGCCTACTTATTTCAGATAGATGAACAAGAATTAAAAAAAGCCATTAACAGAATATACAGGATACCATTACCTGCTAGAATGAGAAGATCTAAGCCAAGAGATTTGATGATAGTGTTTTATGACACTAGAGTTAAAGATAAGATTATGAAGATTCATTATGAAAATCCAGTGTCAGCAGGAGATTCCTCTTTAATATTATTAAAGGACATTCCAAGACATTTACTTTCACAGAGGAATAACTACAAAGACTTTGTGTCTACATTGAAAGCTAATGGTATCAAATATCGTTGGATCATGCCACAAGGTTTGGCTTTCACCTACAAAGAAATGAAAATGACAATTCTATCTCAAGCAGATGTGGGAAAATTTTTGAGAAAATACAAAATGGATCTTAAAGAACTACCTGGGGATCAGAAGGAGGAAGAAGAAGAGGAAGAAGAAGAGGCACAGGGTGCAGAAGGAGGCACCAAATTATAGACTTTTTACTTTGCTAAAAAATACCACACTATGGCAAAAGTAATTTCTTGGAATGTAAATGGATTGAATGAGAAAACCAAAAGGGCTAGAATTTTTAAATACCTACAGAAACATAAATACTCCCTAATTTGTCTACAAGAGACTCATATAGCTTTAAAGCATAAAAAATATTTGGAGAAACAGGTGCTTGGACAAGCATTTATTGCATCAGCTAAAACTAAAACAAAGGGAGTGGTAATCTATGCCCATCCCAGTCTTTGTCCAGAATTATTATACAAAGATAATGAAGGAAGAATTGTAATTATCAGAACTAAAATATTGGGACAAAGGACAATTGTGGTTGGAATTTATGCACCCAATGAAGGGAAAAAATCCTTCTATGAAAAATTACATGACCTGATTGCCCAACACGCAAAAGATCAAATTTTATTGATGGGCGATTTCAATGGAGTTACTCTCCCATCTTTGGACAAAAAATCAAGAGCAAAAGACGTTAATGACGGATGCTTGCCTAAAACTTTCTTCACCATGGCTTCAGAATTAGAATTACAAGACATTTGGAGAACTATGAATACAACTGCTAAAGAATACACCTTTTATTCAGCGAGACATGACTCACACTCCAGAATTGATATGATATGGGCCAGTAAATCAATTTTCACTCAGGTACGTAAAATCCATATCTTACCTAGAACTTTTTCTGACCACAACCCTGTTACTTTTGAGTGGAACAATAAACAAGCATTTAGATGGCGAATGAATGATAAACTTTTAAAAGACAATAAGATACATAAGGAATTACAGGTTTTAATGAAAGACTTTTTTGAAATTAATCTTAATGGGGAAACCTCTTTGAATACAGTTTGGGATGCATTTAAGGCTGTTTTGAGAGGTTTTATGATACAGAAACACTCGGCTTGGAAGAAGACTCAACTACAATTTACTAATAATATACTTTGGAACTTACAAAATTTGGAACAGAAACTGATAATGGCAACACAGGAAGAGGAGAAAAGAGAAATTCAAATAAAGATTTCCGCATCTAAACACCAATTAAACTTGGTCATAATGGAGGAAATGAATAAAAACTTGAAATTTGCTAAACAAAAGTACTTTGAATATGCAAATAAACCTGGAAAACCTTTGGCAACACAATTGAAGGATTCATTTCAAAAGAAGATTATAACAAAAATCCAAACTGTTAAAGGACCAGTCTATTCAACTTCAGAAATTCAAAAAGAATTTGTTTCATTCTATTCCAAGTTATATCAGAAAGAAAATACTCCAAAGCAGAAAATAGACAAATTCTTAAATTCAATACAGATGAAAGCTCTATCAACAACCCAAAGAGAATGTATTGAAGCTCCAGTTACAAGGGAAGAAATACAAGAAGCAATACTGAGACAAAAAACGGATAAAACACCAGGACCAGATGGAATTACTGCACTATTTTATAGAATATTTAGTGATAATTTAGTGGGGTTTTTTGGCTTACTTTATAATGCAATTTTGGATGAGGGAACATCCCCGGAGACTTGGTCACATGCATTTATATCATTGATACCCAAAGAAGGAAGAGATCCAGAAAAAACATCCAACTATAGACCTATATCGCTGTTAAATGTGGACTACAAAATTTTTGCTTTGGTTTTGGCATGTAGGATAAAACAATTTATTAAGGATCTTATACACGAAGACCAAGCAGGCTTTATACCAGGAAGGCAAATAAAAGATAATGTAAGAATTTTACTGGACTCATTGGAATATTATGACCAGAATATCCAACAAACTGCGGCATTTGTATTTTTGGATGCAGAAAAAGCTTTTGATATGGTCTCTTGGAATTTTTTGAAACAGATTTTGGATAAACTGAACTTTGGAGACCGCTTTCAGAAAGGTATATCGGCTATTTATACCTCTCAACAGGCTAAAATTTTGGTTAATGAATCAATGTCAGATAACTGCCAAATCACGAAAGGGACTAGACAGGGATGTCCCCTCTCTCCACTTTTATTTTTGTTGGTGTTGGAACCGCTATGTGTGAAATTAAGAAGTATGGAGGACATCCGCGGGTTAAGAATTAAAAAACATGAATTTAAGGTGAGAGCATTCGCGGATGACCTCCTGTTAATTTTGGAGAATCCAACACAATCAATGAATATACTTCGGGAGACTTTGGACGACTTTGGGAAAATATCAGGCTTCAAAGTGAACCAAGAAAAAACAAAGATAATATTCAAAAATCTACCGCAAATACAGCAACAGGAATTTATATCATACACCGGTTGGGAGAAAGCCAACAAAGTTAAATACCTGGGAATTTGGATTACTGCAAAGAATAAAGATTTGATAACTAACAATTACCTCAAGTTATGGGGTAAGATCAAAACTGATATGATTATATGGTCAAATAAAAAATTGTCATTAATGGGACGTATCTCAACGATTCAAATGAATGTTCTACCGAGGATGCTCTTCTTATTCCAAAATTTGCCAATAATATCACACACTAAATACTTTGATACTTGGAGGAAAGATATTTCAAACTTCATCTGGCAAGGGAAAAAACCAAGGATTGCTTTTAAATATCTGGTGGATCTAAAAACTAGAGGAGGTTTAGCACTACCTAATTTTCAACTTTATGCTGAAGCGGTAGCTTTAGTATGGCTAAAAGACTGGATGAGTTTGTCAAATACACGTTTGCTAGACTTGGAAGGTTACAATAACTTAAGCGGATGGCATGGCTACTTGTGGTATGATAAAATTAAGTTACAAGCAACATTTCGTAATCATATAATCAGGTCCTCCTTACTCCGTATCTGGATGAGATATAAACATATTTTGGAACCAGCAACACCGATGTGGATATCGCCTCAAGAAATGTTAACATTGCGCCCACTTAGACCAGATAAATTTATTACCTATCAAGATTTAATTAATTGGGATGGAAAGAAATGCTCATTAAAAGACTTTCAACTTCTTAAGGAAGATCTACAATGGCTTCAATATTATCAAATCAAATCAGTTTTTGTACAAGATGCTAAAAATGGATTTTCTAAAGAAAAATCTTCTCTTCAAAAGATTCTATTGGATAACAATACAAAACTGATTTCTAAAATGTATAATCTCCTTTTAACAATATATGGTGAGCAGGATACGATTAAACCAACTATGATTGACTGGGCTCAAAATGTGGGACATGATATTGCTTTAAATAAATGGGAACGACTATGGTCCAAAGACCTAAAAGGAATAAAAGCACAGTTGGTGAGAGAAAACATTTATAAAATGATGTATAGATGGTATTTAACACCCAAGAAGATTGCAAAGATTTATAAAACAATGTCCCCTATCTGCTGGAAATGTAACAAGGAAATTGATTCCTTTTATCATATGTGGTGGACCTGTGACAAAGCTAAAGACTTTTGGGACATGATCTACAACGAATTGAGACTAATACTACAAAAAAATATACCCAAAATACCAGAAATGATGTTATTGAGTATGATTCCTGATGACTTATTTACACAAAGAACTTTTTTGATTTATGCCACAACAGCTGCGAGACTGCTTTATGCAGCAAAATGGAAAGGGACCGAAACTCCCGAGAAAAAAGACTGGATTGTTAAAATGTTTGAAGTGGCAGAAATGGCAAAACTCACAGCTATCTTAAATGAAGAAAATGATGCTCAGTTTTTGGGGGGATGGGAGGCGTGGATGAATTATTGTGAATTTGAGTTAAAATTGGGAAGAATGGAAGAATATTTTCTAATCTGATCCAGAGGTTATTTTTGTTTTGTTTTTTATAGTGAATAAGTATAATTATATTTACTAACAGATTATGGTTTAAAAAATTTTTTAAATGGTATTAATAGATTATTAAGATTAGAACAACTACGACGGGATGAACTTTTTATTAAGAGGCAGATAGAGGTGAAGGGGAAGTCATAAATTTTCCAAAATTTTCTTTTTTTATATATATATATTGTATGGAATTATAACAACATTAAGTCAGAATTGAAATTTTATATTGTTATTGCAATGGAAAATTTGTAATATAAAACCCAATAAAATCTTTAAAAAAAAAAAAAAAAGAACAACCAGCCTGTGAGATAGCTTAGGCTGAGAGAATAGGGTTGCCAGGTCCCTCTTTGCCACCGGCGGGAGGTTTTTGGGGTGGAGTCTGAGAAGGACGGGGTTTGGGGAGGGGAGGGACTTCAATGCCATAGAGTCCAATTGCCAAAGCAGCCATTTTCTCCAGGTGAACTGATCTCTGTCAGCTCGAGAACAGTTGGAATAGCAGGAGATCTCCAGCTAGTACCTGGAGGTTGGCAACCTATGAGAGAATGAGCCACCCACAGTCAACCAACAAGCTTCCATGCTACAGTTGGGGTTTGAACCTGGGTCACCCAGTTTCTAGGAGATAAAAAAATAAGGCCTAGGTCGATGGTGCAAAATAGGTAACATATATATTTTATCACTCAGATAAAATTCCCTACTTGTTTCCATAGGTAAGCTCCATAGCTCAGGGGTTAGAGCACTGGTCTTGTAAACCAGGGGTCACAATTTCATATCTCGCTGGGGCCTTCACTATGTATACGCAACTAATTCACTCACGCTATAATTGATGCTGGTTTTGGGGAGGGGCTGTGGCTCAGCGGTAGAGCATCTGCTTGGCATGCAGAAGGTCCCAGCCAGGTTCAGTCCCTGGCATCTTCAATTAAAGGGACAAGGCAAACAGGTGATGTGAAAGACCTCTGCCTGAGACCATGGAGAGCCAGTACCGGTTTGAGTAGACTATACTGCCTTTGATGGACCAAGGGTCTGATTCAGTATAAGGCAGCTTCATGTGTTCATGTGTGAGATCGCACAGAGGAGAAAGAAAAAAGTCCTTGTAAGACACCCTGTGAGATAGGTGAGGCTGAGAGTGTGTGACTAGCCCAAGGTCAACCAGCTGGCTTCATGTGTAGGAGTGGGGAATCAAACCCAGTTCTCCAGATCAGAGACTCAGCCTTCTATTTTTCCGAGGCTGGTAAAAAGAGTAACCAGCTTGCTGGGGATTAAGTGTGTAGACAACGGGGGAAGGCAATGGCAAACCACCCCATAAACATTGTCTGCCTGGCAGACGTTGTGATGTGACGTCACCCCGTGGGCCAGTAATGACCTGGGGCTTGCACAGGGGACTACCCATATCTTTACCATATCTCAGTCTTGAGACCAGGTCTCGAGACCAAGAAACCCTCTCCTGCTTAATTGCTTGAAGCCAAGTAGCTCTTCAATTTTGATACAGGAGCACAACCATTAAGAAAGGTGACCAGACCTGAACGTTAGTAGTAGAAAGCCAACATAGATGCTAGTGTGGTATAGGAGCCAGCGTGGTGTAGTGGTTAAGAGCGGTGGTTTAGAGCAGTGGAGTCTGATCTGGAGAATGGGTTTGATTCCCCACTCCTCCACATGAGCAGTGGAGGCTAATCTGGTGAACTGGATGTGTTTCCCCACTCCTACACACGAAGCCAGCTGGGTGACCTTGAGCAAGTCACATTCTCTCAGCTTCACCTACCTCACAAGGTGTCTGTTGTGGGGAGGGGAAGGGAAGGTGATTGTAAGCCGACCTTCTGAGTCTCCCTTAAGTGGTAGAGAAAGTCGGCATATAAAAACCAACTCCTCCTCCTCCTAGTGCTTTTGTCAGGGGCCCAGTGCTGAGATTTTGACCATAGAACATTAGTGAATGGTTCTGCAGTATTCTTCAGCAATTGCATCTTACAAGCAGACATCCTGAGACAGAGGGCAAAGAAGAAGGTGATAATAATGACATGGGTTGCAGCTGGTGGTACTTCTTCTAAAGCTGGTGGAGATATCCTAGAAAAAAGACATGTTGAAGACAAACCTTGTATGCAATCAAACTTATGATTCCTGATTCAAGGGTATGGGCCGTAGCTTGGTGGTAGAGTATCATCTTGTTTGTGGGCTTCCTAGAGGCACCTGGTTGACCACTGTGTTTACAGACTGCTGGACCTGATGGGTCTTGGTCTGATCCAGCAGGATTTTTCATATGTTCATAGAATCATACCATTGGAACGGACCACCAGGGTCATCTACTCCAACCCCCTGCACAATGCAGGAAACTCACAACTACCTCGCCCCCACCCCCAGTGACACCCCTCCATGTCCAGAAGATGGCCAAGATGCCCTCCCTCTCATGATCTGCCTAAGGTCATAGAATCAGCATTGCCGACAGATGGCCATCTAGCCTCTTCTTAAAAACCTCCAGGGAAGGAGAGCTTACTACCTCCTGAGGAAGCCTGTTCCACTGAGGAACTGCTCTAACAGTCAGAAAATGTCTAGATGGAAACTCTTTTGATTTAATTTCAACCCATTGGTTCTGGAATGACCTTCTGGGGCAACAGAAAACAATTCAGCACCATCCTCTATATGACAGCCCTTCAAGTACTTGAAGATAGTTATCTTATCACCTCTCCGTCTTCTCCTATTCAGGGTAAATATACCCAGCTCCTTCAACCTTTCCTCATAGGACTTGGTCTCCAGACCCCTCACCATCTTTTTTGCCCTCCTCTGGACACATTCCACCTTGTCTACATCTTTCTTAAATTGTGGTGCCCAGAACTGAACACAATACTCTAGATGAGGTCTAACCAGAGCAGAGTAAAGTGACACCATCATTTCGCCTGATCTGGACACTATACTTCTGTTGATACAGCCCAAGATTGCATTTGCCTTTTTAGCTACCGCATCACACTGCTGACTCATGTTCAGTGTTTGGTGTACTAAGACCCCAAGATCCTTTTAGCACACACTACTGCTGAGACAAGTCTCCCCCATAATTATGCATTTGATTTTTCCTACCTAAATGCAGAACTTTACATTTATCTTTGTTGAAGTGCATTTTATTAGTTTTAGCCCAATTCTCCAGCCTGTCAAGATGATCCTGTATCCTGGCTCTGTCTTCTACTGTATTTGCTACCCCTCCCAATTTAGTATCATCTGTAAATTTAATAACCCTCCCCTCTATTCCTTCATCCAAATCATTTATAAAGATGTTGAACAACACAGGGCCCAGGACAAATCCCTGAAGTACTCCACTTGTCACTTCTCTCCAAGTGGATGAGGAGCCATTAACAAGCACTCCTTGGGTACGATCTGTTAACCAGTTACAGATCCACCTAACAGAAATAGGATCTAAACCACATTTTCCCAATTTGTCAACGAGAATATTATGTGGAACCTTATCAAAAGCCTTACTGAAATCAAGATAAACTATGTCTACAGCATTCCCCTGATCCAGCAAGGTAGTAACTTTCTCAAAAAAGGAGATAAGATTAGTCTGACATATGTTCTTATGTTCTTATCTTCTTTGCATGCACAAAATTCCAGATTCAATCCCTGGCATCTCCAGTTAAAAGGATCAGGTAGTTGCTGATATGAAAGACCTCAATGGTCTGATTTGGTAGGAGGCAGCTTTTGTGTTCATGTGTTCATTGAATCACTAAGCAATGCATATAGTTACATGGGTGAACCAGACCTAGGAAGGACACAGCAAGACATCTTTAGACTGAAGTACATTTCTTTCTGAACAAACAATACCCCTTAGTTGAGACATCTGGATGGTTCCACACAGATTTGGATCAAACACCATAAATTAGTCTGGAATCTGTTCATGATGGGTAGCTATGTTAGTCTATCTGTAGCAGTAGAAAAGAGCAAGAGTCCAGTAGCATCTTCAAGACACACAATTTTTGGTAGGGTATGAGCTTTTGTGAGTCACAGCTCACTTATTCAGATACAGCTAGTATTTCATACCCTACCAGAAATTTTGTTAGTCTTGAAGATGCTACTGGACTCTTGATCTTTTCTAGTCTGGAATCTGTTAGTCTAGGATTTGAATAGCAAGAAGTTAACAATCAGAATCCTCCAGCATTAAAACAATAAGATGCTAAAAGCTTGAGAATTGCTGAGACAAAAAGTCAAAAATATCTGAATATATTCAGTTGAGAGATGGCAGAACATATTCTCAGATGTTTCCAAAGGCAAAGGCCCCTTCTTCTAACATGAGCATCAACAGGTATCATTCACTTTTGGTGTTTAATTGATAATGTTAATTGGCAGTTTATGTTCAAGGTATTAGATTTTATGGATTTTGGTGAGAATTTTAAAACAGCTATAAAAGGAATATATACACAACAATTTGCTAACTTGATTATAAATGGGTCATTATCACCCAAAATTGAAATTCAAAGGGGAACGAGACAGGGGTGTCCTCTTTCCCCTTTATTGTTTATTTTAGTATTAGAATTATTACTGTATAATTTCAGAAAAAGCGATGTAGTTGGTGTACGAATAGGTAGAAATCATTATAAGCTTAAAGCATATGCGGATGATTTAGTATGTTTTTTGACTGATCCGATTGAACAAATTGACAGATGGAATAAAATTTTGGAGGTTTATGGTAAGCTTTCAGGATTTAAAGTTAATAAAACTAAAACTAAGATATTAACCAAGAATATGACTCTTTCACAACAACAAACATTAATAAAAAAGACGGGGTTTAATATTGAAAATAAAGTTAAATATTTAGGTATATGGCTATCAAATAACAATCTTAATCTATTTCAAGATAATTATGTGAACCAATGGCAACAGATAAAAAAGGATTTGATAAGTTGGGCAAAATTGCCATTATCACTGTGGGGAAGAATTTCAGTAGTCAAAATGATGCTATTACCTAAAATGCTTTTTTTGTTTCAAAACCTCCCAATAGTTAAGGGTGTACAGATATTTGATGTTTGGAAAAAAGACATTATGAGATTTCTCTGGGGTAAAGAAAGACACAGGATTGCATATAATAACTTAATTGAACAAAAAGATACAGGAGGATTTGGATTACCAGATTTGAAAATGTATTATCAAGCAGCATGCTTCACCTGGATTAAAAATTGGATCCTCTTAGAGAATCCGAAACTATTAGAATTAGAAGGTTTTAAGTTGAGATTTGGGTGGCATGCTTACTTGTGGTATGAAAAGGAGAAAGTAAATAAAGAATTTAATTCTCATATTATTAGGAAAAATTTATTACAAATATGGAATAAGTATAAAGAAGTTTTTGAAAGTAAAACACCCGGCTGGATTAACCCTATAGAAGCATTTATAAGAAGAGGTGCACATTTAAATTTGGATTGTAACAACTATAGAGAAATAACAGAATACAAAGATGGTACATGGGTACTGAAATCAAGAGAAGAAATCCTGATTAAAGATTGGTTTATGTATTATAAACTAAGAGATGTTTTTAACAAAGATAATAAGTTGGGTTTTAATCAAACCAAATCAAAATTTGAGATTATACTATCCAAGGGAAATAAAGGACTGATAGGTAGGGTTTATAATTTACTTAGAGAAATAAATTTAGAACAAGAAAGGATTAAGTTAGTGATGTTGAAATGGATGAGAGATTTAGGTTATAATATAGATTTGGAAATTTGGGAAAAGTTATGGAAAAAGGAATTTAAATTCACAATTTCAAATGAAATAAGAGAGAATTTGTATAAAATGTTTTATAGATGGCATATAACCCCAGTATTATTAAGTAAAATGAAGAAAGATGAGGAAGCTTTATGTTGGAAATGCGGTACGGAAATAGGTACATTTATGCATGTTTGGTGGTTTTGTAAAAAAATAAGGAGGTTTTGGAGATTAGTTTTGAATGAAACTAATGATTTGATTAAATCAAAAATTAAGAATGACCCCGCCTTTTGTTTATTGGGTATACCAAAAAGAGATCTGGATAAAGGTGATAGAGTCATATGTCAATACAGTTTTGCTGCAGCAAGAATTATAATTGCTAAAAAATGGAAGCAAACAAATAAACCTTCAATCAAAGAGTGGCGAGAAAAATTATGGATGTATATGCGGATGGCCAAAATTACAGCATTTTTACATGATAAAGATATGGAGGAATTTAAATGTACGTGGGTAAAGGCCACCGCATATTGGGATAAAGTGGCAAAAACGGATTTTAAAAGTATAGTTAACGAATTATAGTACAATATTATTTTTAATATGATATAATAATAGATTCTTTTCTGATATGTCATAACACTCCAGCGGAAGTCCAATGGTGGAGGGCACTGGTGGGGGATGGGTTTTGGATTCAGGGCACGATATGGCTTATAGAGTGATTTGAATATTGTATTAGCGGATAAATAGTGTCCTGAACATGTAATTTCTGTTTTTCTTTTTATGTATATGTATTTTTTCTTTCTTTTTTTTCTTTTTTCTTTTTTTTGTGTGTGTTTATTATGAAAATAAAAAAAAATTATAAAAAAAACTTTTGGTGTTTAATTTTATAAATGTTTAATAGATGGCTGGGCTTTGCAATACATTTTTAAAGTGTTTTGTTCTTCAGCTTTTAAAAAGACATTTCATGTGTCTTGTGGTAATACAAACCATATTTGCAGTCCTGATGATATTTCATTTTAATGAATAATAGGACATTGTAAATTAGTGATGGTGACTAATTCAGCTTGTGTCCTATCCTCACATGTTTCACTTACTTATGCAAGCCTGAATCATCCCCAGATTACAAGGGAAAAAGGGAAGCAAGTGGAAGGTTGTCAGAAATCTTTCCACATCCTTGCTTAATGCCTGGCTGGTTTACTTTATCACATCACTTCGCCACTGTTTCTGCAGAAATCTCCTCAATTCTGGAGGGGCTCTTTCACATGCCAGTATGACCAAGAAACTGAACCAAGGGTGGAACTATACAGATGAATATGTGGGGGCTTGCACATTTCCGTAGCAATCGCTTGTCACACGTTAGTCATCTCTCATTGTTGTAGTCACCAAAGGATGAATATTCATATATGAGCTCATCCTAAGAAAGGAATGGAGCTCCAAGAGGGAGAGGGTTACTCTGTGGTTCAATACATATACATGGAGGAGAGATATTACAGTGTTTGAATAGAATGGAGCATTCGGGACTTCTGTAAATACCAACAAGTGGGAATGGAAGATCCTATAAGATGGCCAGCCTTCCTAATTTATGCATCACTACCATTTGGTGTGTCAGTTGCCCCCACCTGACCCACAGAATTTTGGGCTGCAGACTTTTCCCCATCAGTAGGAACTCCAGGCGGGGACTTGAGTTTCCTGCCACAGTCATTTTGGCAAGCAACACCAAGAGGTTTTACAGGTCCCAGAGCAAACATAAAGCAATCCTTCCATATACTGGCTAAACAAATCACACCTCAAACTGCCTGGAACTCTGGGCCAAACTAGATGAGATGCTCTGTGTTCTATGATCAGATGTTCTTCAGGTTAGTATGTTTTTAGGCTCAAAGCAACTGTGGCATCTTTTGGTAAAAAAATAGGGCAAATTTTTTGGCACTGAGCATCAGTGGAAAATGTGGTCAACAAAACAGTAAGCGACGTGGATGTTTTACCCCATTCATGGCCCCTCCCCAATTGTTGAAAATGGGCCCTTATTGTATTGTGAGAAAAATGCAATAAAATGGGGGGGGGGAGAGAATCTCTGCCTGATTAAGAAATAAAATAAAATAAGAAAATAAAATCTGCTCTTATTTACATAGCCCCACTTCTTCATCTTCATAGCTCCAGCTTAGGATCTATTTTTTGATGATTTTAGAATGTTGGAAACTGTGATCTGCAGATCTCTCTCCCCCCCACACACTCATTCTTATGTCCCACATCTCAGACGAGGATTTCTTCTATGGCAATGTAGCCATTTACACCAGGCATTAATTTCCCCCTCCCTTTTGAAAAAAATGTCCTATCTTCTACTGCCAAAGTCAAAGGGCGTATTTAGCTTTAAGGATCAGAAGAAAACACACATATTTCTCCCCAGACAAAACTAATCCTTTTGTTTGTATTTGTGACACTGCATGAAACTTCTCAGCATTCGACCAAATTGTGCTGATTGCCAAATGGAAAAGGACAGAATGTCACTCTGACAAATTATGATAAGCACAAGGTTTGTTAGTGCACATGGAAAATTACCAAGAGCTCAGCAAATGCTCGAGTTTGGAGAATGTTCAGGTCAGGAGGGATGGGGGAAAAAGAGAGCAGCCCAGTAATAACTATTAGGGCATGAATGGCTGTTGGCAGATGGAATCCACATTTGGAAATGGCCCGAACTCCAGCATTACTCCAACTTTTCATTTGCACTGATTTTGATGTGACACAGAACTAGGAAACTACTGTGTGAACTGCCATGACTACAAATAGGAGGTTTTAGTTTCTTAGGGACAATCACAATAGAGGTGCCAATTTCTAAGTGGGCCCTGGAGATCTCCTGGAATTTCAACTGATCTCCAGAGATCAGCTCTCCTGGAGAAAATGGCTGCTTTGGAAGGTGAACTCTATGGCATTATACCCTGTTGAGGTCCCTCCCCTCCCCAACCCCACCCTCCCATCCACTCCCAAATCTCCAGAAATTTCCCAATCCAGATTTGGCAACCCTGAATCACAATTTGGCAAAACTGCCTCATTAATATACTTCTGCATCTGTTTTACTGTTGGTTGTGCTCCCCACGCATCTTTTTAGCTCAGGGTTGGGGAGGGGGACACAGAGATATTTTCTTGTCAAGCATTTCTTCATGGGCTAGGGAGGTCCCCGGTCCCAGAGGTTTTGGCTCTGCTTCTCCAGCCACCATAATAGAAAAAGAGGCTGAATCCAAGGTACTTCCTGGCTTTGATGTCATGATATTTCCCTAAGGGCTGATTCCTCTCACTCCAGTGGTGCTGCTAAAGTCCCCTCCTCTGAGGCAATGTGGGGAATGACTTCAATACAGGCTGACTCCTGAACCCAACACTGGAGGAGGAGGAGGAGGAGAAGGAGAAGGAGAGTTGGTTTTTATATGCCGACTTTCTCTGCCACTTAAGGGAGAATCAAACCGGCTTACAGTCGCCTTCCCTTCCCCTCCCCACAACAGACACCCTGTGAGGTAGGTGAGGCTGAGAGAGAATGACTTGGCCAAGGTCAACCAGCTGGCTTCATGTGTAGGTGTGGGAAAACAAATCCAGTTCACCAGATTAGCCTCCGCTGCTCATGTGGAGGAGAAGCTGTTTGCATACCTGCACTAAAAGCAGTTCCTTGTGAAGCATCCAACAGTTTCCTGGGCTAGTCAGAAGAATGATCTTGAGCTGCTGTTTTGCTCAGCCAGGCTGTCCCTGGACCTGTTGCAAGATACTGGGGAACGGGGGGGGGGTAATTTTTGTATGTTCTCCCTGAGGGCACCCATAGCAGCTTGTAACAACAAACAAATACAAAATAGATGAAATAAAAACAAACAACAACAAAAATATGGCTTCAGTGAGTCAGGAGTCAATTGCTGGTTCATCCATATGTACCATCTGCAAGCCACATAGGGTTGCCAACTTCCAGTTACTAGCTGGAGATCTCCTGCTATTACAACTGATCTTCAGCCTGGAGAAAATGGCCGCTTTGGTAATTGGACTCTTTGGCATTGAAGTCCCTTCCCTCCCCAAACCTCGCCCTCCTCAGGCTCCGTCCCAAAAACCTCCCGCCGGTAGCAAAGAGGGACCTGGCAACTCTAAAGCTACAGGCTAACAGCCAAAGGACAAAGAGCCCTTTGGCTCTTGCCCTTCAGCTTGTACCCAATCTCAAAAGACAAACTGTCTTGGGCTTTCTCCTTTCCCTCTCCTTTACTGTCACAAGGCTGCAAGAGTTGCACCTTTAGTAGTGAAAAATAATAATTAAGTAGTGACTTTTCAAATTAGCATTCAAGTTCACCAGAGCTCTTATTAAGCCTAGATCTTAAGAAAAAACAGAGGGACCGATGCATGGATGCTGCTGCTGGGCAAGTCTGCAAGATGGAATAGAGGCAGCATTATGCAGACTCAGGTTGATTAGACCATGCTCGATGCAAAAAGATCTCAGGTTCCAATATATCGGGCTGAAGGAGCAATGGCTGATACTTTCCCTTGGACCATAAAAAAGCCTGGAAGTTTTCAAATCTGCCTCTATCCCCCATGAGAAAGCAAGCCGTCCTTATAAGGCAAATAAATAGATACTGAAATACACACACACACACACACACACACACATATATATATACACACACACACACACACCAGATTTATATACATATGATCAACTTTATAAGAGTCAGAAAATATATACATTCAAATACAGAGATTTTATACATAGGCATTGTAACAGGAATCCGGTAATCTTCCTGTTTTGTTGAGAAGCCTCTTCTTTGTGTGATTTTTATAATGATAACAGAAGAACTTTTATTCCTCTGCATGTTAAACAATGACAGGTTCACTTATCATGTTCCACTTCTAAGTAGGAAGCATCTAAAACCACAAACCACAGAACCTCCAACACTGATGTTGGAGTGAAAGCTGAGAAATAATTGCTATAAACAGAAACAAAGCTGGTACCTGCATGAATGGGGAGGAAAACTTCAAATTAAATGGGATGTCTGACACCCTCAGTTGACTCTGAAAAGCTCTTATGACCTCCAAAAAACAGGAAAAGGTAATGTTTTGTTAACCAACAGTATCAATTTTGTCCTCCTAAGAATTCTCTAATCTAAAAAAAAAATTACCAACATAAATAGTTCTTATAGGCTGAAGGACAAAATCCTTTCTAAAATGACTAACTTCTTCAACAAATGTTGAGGGTTGAGACTGAAAAACCTAGAAAAAGCAAATAATACTATATGAAAACATTTGGTATATACACCTATATCCTTCCAGGAACTCCAACTGCCTGGAGAAAAAAAATGACCTGTCCCTTTAATAGAAGGATACCAAAGGTATTAAAAACTGCCACGAGGTTCAAGATAATACACAGGGCTGCATTTTCCCTGACTCTGTGCCAGATTAGGTATTTGTTAGAGAGGATGGCCAGGGCATAGTTGTCTAGGGAGGGATTCTTCAGGAGGGATTCTTCAGGAGGGCTTTCATGACCATCTCCTTCAAGGCGTTTCGCACTATCCACTCCTTTAAAAAAGTACTGGATGGACTACGCTGGGTAACTTCCTATGGCTAAATGTTATCAGCCACAGAGGGCAAGGGTTAAGCACTGAAGTGGTATGCTGCATTCTGTTCAGCTTCACTGCTGAAGTCACTCAATCCACTGCTGTTTCACAACCCTCATTCACTTCAATGCAGCTTTCTTATGAGTAGTGAGTTGTCCTAAACACCCCACTGGTGTACCTCTACAAAGGGGCACTGGCTATGTAGCCTTCTACCCCATTCTGCATGACCAAACATAGCCACTCAAATGGGGTCTTTTTCTAGAAGAAGAGCCATCAAGTATATGTCCTCATCTTGCCGAAATGCTGGAAAATGTTACTGATACACAAAGAAGCAAAAAGAGTAATTACGGCTGCTCAACCATCCTTTGAAAAATTGATTTCTGGCTAATAGCTAGGAGTGATTGATCAATGCTTCCTCAGTGGGAGCTAATGGCAGGATGCTTTCCCTAATATCATGGAATTTTCCTCCAGCCTTTAGAATGTAATACCCATCAGAGCTTGAAGGAAGGACAGAAGGACAGTGAGAAGGGCAGCATTTGATAGAAGGAGAGAAATTTGAACTCAGACACAGACTAGGGTTGCCAACCTCCAGGTACTGTGGTACACAAAAATTAGCGTGCTGTGCAGTTAGTTGAGCAAACCAAAAACAGCAACAATCCAAACAATTTAAGTGAAAAAAACAATATTATTTTGCATAAGCAATAAGGTCTTAATTACAAGGATGAAACAAACTGACATCACATGTGAGAAGGAACACAAAGAGAACCATAAATATTGTTCTTCATTCGTGATAACAGACAAAATAAAGTCCTGATCCAACTCAGTAGAATAATACGTGGTTCATGAGGTTAGACAAATCCAATGTCCCTGGAACAGAAGCCCGGTTGTCTTTCTGTTTCGGCTAATATGTAGCCTTCCTCAGCGGCCACTGTATCAAAATATACAATCAAATATATACAACAATGCGGCATACAACATGGAATCAACAAAAATAGTAACAGTATTTTATACAATATTATACAATGCAGTAACAATTCATACTTACACGCGAGCTGATAGTACAGGCTTTCGCGTTGGCAAATTGCACTCTGACTCAGCGGCTTATTTCAAGCCCGCTGTCACGTGATGCGGAGCAAACTCCAAGCATCAACTTTTAAAGAGACAGGTACAAGCATGTATATATCAATGAATTCTTACAAATAGCATGCCAAATCTAAAGATGTATTTAGCCCATATGGATGTAACGATTTACCCACACACACAGACACGAGAAGCCTGATATAGAATTAATACTCAGGCGCCAAGAGACCAAATATATCCACCTGTTTAATTCGTTACATCCATATGGGCTAAATACGTCTTTAGATTTGGCATGCTATTTGTAAGAATTCATTGATATATACATGCTTGTACCTGTCTCTTTAAAAGTTGATGCTTGGAGTTTGCTCCGCATCACGTGACAGCGGGCTTGAAATAAGCCGCTGAGTCAGAGTGCAATTTGCCAACGCGAAAGCCTGTACTATCAGCTCGCGTGTAAGTATGAATTGTTACTGCATTGTATAATATTGTATAAAATACTGTTACTATTTTTGTTGATTCCATGTTGTATGCCGCATTGTTGTATATATTTGATTGTATATTTTGATACAGTGGCCGCTGAGGAAGGCTACATATTAGCCGAAACAGAAAGACAACCGGGCTTCTGTTCCAGGGACATTGGATTTGTCTAACCTCATGAACCACGTATTATTCTACTGAGTTGGATCAGGACTTTATTTTGTCTGTTATCACGAATGAAGAACAATATTTATGGTTCTCTTTGTGTTCCTTCTCACATGTGATGTCAGTTTGTTTCATCCTTGTAATTAAGACCTTATTGCTTATGCAAAATAATATTGTTTTTTTCACTTAAATTGTTTGGATTGTTGCTGTTTTTGGTTTGCTCAACTAACTGCACAGCACGCTAATTTTTGTGTACCATATTTCCTTTGTTAGCATGGCTAAATGGAAGGAATCGTTTGCTTTTTCTTCTGAGGAAAGGGATAAAATATTGGACCTTGCCTTACCCTTTACCATGACAGACACAGAATCATTACCAGATTTTAATAAATTATCTAATTTATGTAAGAAACAGATCAAGTATGAATTGCATGCATCTTCACTAGCCCAATATGTAAAAAACAGTATGATACCAAGGGGCCTGCGCCTCCAAAAAGCTCCAACGCTTTTTAAAGATAATGTGACCTTTAAGAATAAGTGGGTTGCTATCTTGAATAAATGTGCCTACGATCTTATGACATTAATAATTGAACAGGCACATCATGAAGCAGAACTAGTTAAGGAGGATATTGACAAGCTAAAAGATGAGTTAAAACCATCCTTATCGACTAGTGCGTTTGATAATAAAATTAAGCAATTAGAACTAGACTTGAAGGCATACCAGGCAAACATCAAAACTTACAAAACAAAAAAATATGACCGAGATTCCAAGGATTATAGCCAGGATATAGTTTATCCATGGTACTCAGATACTACTACCTCTACCTCTAGAATGACTAACCGGGGCAGGCAAAGAGATTATGATAGTGAATCCTCCAGCTTATCTAGCCGTACCTCCGATAGGGAGTATAACTTACGGTCACGCTATGTAAGAGGACGGGGTGATTACCGTCCTTTTCAGAGGCGCAGGGGAGGACGGACAGCGAGATAGTGGTTAACCTCTCTAATTACACACTTACTGAGTTAGAACATCAAGTTTTACAACGGGGCTTAGGCTTTGTGCCTACCCCCCAATATTCACCTTTACAAACTAAGATCGATGTGTTTAAACTTGTTCGCTTGTTGAAACTGAAAGAAAAATTTGGAGAATGTGATAACATGGAAACTCATACTAAATTTAAACCAAAATCTAGATACATTCCTGCCTCGAGCAATCACTACATTGCAACCTTTAATGAGGTAGTGAGTCGAGATATTAGCAAGCTAGAACGCCATAAGATGCATAGAAGGAATAATTTGTCTAAGGAGGAATGGGACACTCTATATAAATTAGCCTCGCAATCAGACATAGTTATTAGACCAGCGGATAAGGGCGGTGCTACCGTCATTATGACACAAGAGGATTACCACAGTGAAGTGAGACGTCAACTTGAGAATAGACAATTCTACCAACGTCTCACACATGATCCTCTTGAAGAGGTTCAACTAATTATCCGCACTGTGGTTCATGAGGCACTAGCCTGTGATTACATTTCTGAAGAAACGGCTAGCTATCTAATCAATGAGTTCCCTAGAACACCACACTTTTACATCCTCCCAAAGATCCACAAACAAATACATCCACCACCCGGACGTCCTATTGTGGCAGGTATTTCTTCTATCTTAGAACCCCTTGCAAAATATTTAGAGTACTATCTACACGAGTTCACTTTAAGAACTCCGTCCTATGTCAAAGACACTAGACACTTTATAGAACGGATTGAACAATTCTCCGTACCCTCAACCGCGGTGCTTTGCACCCTAGATGTAGAAGCCCTGTACACTAACGTCCCTACAGATGCTGTACGGACTATAATTGCCGACCTTCTTGATTCTAGAGATAATGTACAACCTCCCACCCACTTTCTGTTGAATCTCCTTGACATTGTCATGGAGAAGAACTATTTCATGTATGAAGGTAATTTTTATCTTCAGACACATGGAGTAGCAATGGGAAGCGCATGCGCGCCCTCAATAGCAAACATATTCATGGTTGGATTTGAATCATCCTATATCTTACATAACAACCCTTTTCAGGACGATATATTTTTCTTTATTAGATATATAGATGATGTTTGTATGGCTATGAAAGATGGTCACAGTTTCAATAGGTTCAATCAATGGATTAA